>NW_027411866.1:142566596-143850596 GCF_047663935.1 Musca autumnalis
AGAGAGTGTATTTTTTACTAAATATTGTGTTGACATTTAACAACAAATTAATGTCGGAATTTAATTCCAGTTGTCTTTTACGTCAAATGAAATCGTTAATACTTTGATTGATATTTCATATCATCGCATTAATTTATATCGATTATTATAGCATTCGTATTTTATCAAAATCTTATGATGACGTCATGTATGCCATAGTTTGATCTCTAAAGCAAAATAACCAGTGATTTTCCCCCGAGTACTTGTGGCCTTGAGTAGTTAGGTTAATTGTTGCAGTCAGTCATTCGTTATAAAATGCGTTAAATATCGTTCAGGGAATTTTCAAAATAAATGTATTCCTTAGTGGTCATGCTTTGGCTTTTTTTAAATACTTATCACCAACTGAATTTTATTATTATGGTCAATTTAGAAATGTCATGCTTTCCTATTTGCACTTCATAAAAGTGTTCACTCAGATAATGTTGAAAAATTCAGCGATACTATTAGGGTGAAATTTGTTTAACAATAAAATGGATTTGTATATTTAAATACAACTAATTAAGGGAATTATTTTAAAATATTCACTTAAATATTGTGGAATATTAAGATAAACAGCTGATTTAGTGGATATGCTAATTTATTTGTAGCAACAATAAGTGGACAATAATTTTATAGAAAATTGTATTGTCTTCACTATGTTCTACAGAAAAATTTTGAGAAAATATTTAAATATAATAGAATATAGCAAATATGGTTATCGGCGTTATTTTCCTTAAAATTAGTTTTATAATAAAAAATATATTAATTTTGTTTATAGGCGAGCGAGTGATTCATTTGTAAAGCAAAGCCATGACCGAGACCGTTATCACCAATAGCACCACCCGCTAACGCCTTTATTACTAAACATCATATTTGTTACGAACGTAACACTTTGAATTGGTATTATTATTACCTTTTTTATTTGTTTAAACGTACACAAGCCTTATTAGTCTTATAAACAAATCAATTGAAATATACAAAAGAACTTATCGAAAGTACTATTGAAATTGATACCATTCCAAGCCATTGGTAATAGATAATGACAGACAAAACGGGTAGAAAATCACACGTACATATATATGTATGGGCTCACCCAATGCCCTAAAGAGACAGTATTTGTATTAATGATAACGTATAGTTTATTATATTTTTTGGTCAGACAATAATAAAAAGGGTTTGTCATAAATTCTGTCTGGTCATAACTGTTGAATGATTGGAAACAAAAAGGTGGGGAATCCACATCAGAGAAGTGCGCAAGTAGCTGATTTTGACACTCATAAGCCACATGCTAAAAAACAAGCGTATGTGCGGCTTGCTACAATCTAACATCAGAGCGCTCGGCAACAATTGTTTAGTGGGTACGCACAAGCAACGGTCTTGATGCGTCGTAAGTATTTTTTTGTGGTGGTGGTAAAAACACCGAGTGCAAGAAAACACATGTGTTAAAAAAGCAAAAGGCCCAAAAAACTTGTGCGTCCTCAATTGGCTTACGGGGGCAAGTAACTCATTGTGATCTCTGGTCTACATGCTACACCTTTATAATTCTGATTACATTACATCAGTGTATATAATAGCTCTGTTCCTTTACGTGCAAGAATCTTCAAGTTTTACCACTTTTTTCTCGAAAAGCGTTCCTTTACTTCAGACACTATACAATTCATATGGGAGCAGTTTACAACTTTTGGTACTTTTGCCGGTTTTACCATTTTCTAAAGTTAAGGAACAGACCAAATTATTACATTAACATTAGAAATCAAAACAAAGGGAGATAACAGGAGCGAAAACTAAAGCAGAAAATATATTTTTTTACAATACGCCTGTTCCCGAATCTGCAAGAATCTACAAATTTTTGCTATGATAACATTTTTCTTTTATATTAGCGAAAAATATAGTAAAAATTAGTAGATTCTTGCAGTTCTGGAACAGACCAAATACTGTCTTAACTCCCGTTCATAACAATATTTTCTATAGAAATTTTTGGCAATAACAAATTTTTGTATAGAAAATATTGCCGATAAAAATATTTTCCATAGAAATAATTGGCGATAACAATGTTTTCTATAGAAATTATTTTCGATAACAATATTTCTATAGAAATGCTTTTCGATAACAATAATTTCTATTGAAATTATTGTCGATTAAAATACTGTGTTTACAAATTATTGCCGATAACAATATTTTCTATAGATATTATTGTCCATAACAATATTTTCCATAGAATTAATTGGCGATAACAATATTTTCCATAGAAATAATTAGCGAGAACAATATTTTCTACAGAAATTATTTTTGTCGTAAATTATTGTTATATAAATTATTGTCGATATCAATATTTTCTATAGAAATTATTGTCGATAACATATAAATTTCCATAGAAATAATTAGCGATAATAATATTTTCTACAAAAAAAATTGTCGATAAATATATTTTCTATAAAATTATTATGGATAACAAGATTTTCTATAGAAATTATTGTCGTAAACAATATTTTCTGTAGGTCTTATTGTCAATAACAATATTTTTATAGAAATTCTTGTCGAAACCCATTGTTTTCTTTATATCGTTATCGAAATTATTGTTTTCTCTAGGAATTCAGTATAAAAATTATTGTCGATAGCAATTATTTCTTTAAAATTTATTTTCGATAACAATCTTTTTTATAGAAATTATTGTCGATAGTAATATTTTCTATAGAAATTATTTTCTATAACAAATGTTTTTTGGCGATATCATAAAGGAAAATTGTTATCGTAGTAAAAATTTGTACAGTCCTGCAGGTTCTGGAACATCATTGGTCTGTTCCAGAACCCGCAAGAAACTACTATTTTTACAACATTTTTTCTTTATGTTATCGGAAGAAATAGTAAAAATTAGTAGATTCTTGCAGTTTTGGAACATACCATATATTTTCTCTAGAAATTGTTTTCGATAAGAATATTTTCTATAGATAATTATTGTCGATAACAATATTTTCATTAGAAATGATTGTCGATAACAATATTTTCTTTAGGAATGATTGTCGATAACAATATTTTCTATAGAAATATTGTCGATAGCAATACTTCCGATAGAAAATTATTGTCGATAGCAATATTTTCTATTGAAATTTTTGTCGACACCAATATTATTTTCGATAACAATATTTTTATTAGAAATGAATATTTTCTATAAGTGGGGTACACACGATCAGTTTTGACTGTCAGTTTTGCTCAAATAATCGGTTGCTTGCAAGTGTGGCCGCTAATTTTTGTCAGTCATCAGGCAACCACAAAATATTTTGTGGTTGCTGGACAGTTTGACATTTATCGATATTTCCGAAAAATCGACAATCAAAACTGATCGTGTGTAGCCCGCTTTAGGAATGGTTGTCGATAACAATATTTTCTGTAGAAATGATTGTCGATAGCAATACTTCCGATAGAAAATTATTGTCGATAGCAATATTTTCTATTGAAATTTTTGTCGACACCAATATGTTCTGTTGAAATTTTTCTCTGCACCAATATTTACTATAGATATTATTGTGGATAACAATATTTTGTATAGAAATTATTGTCGATAACAGAACTGTACATAGAAGTTATTGACCATAACAATATTTTCTATATAAATTATTACCGATAACGATGTTTTCTAGAGAAATATTTACCGACAACTATATTTTCTATAGAAATTATTGTCGATAGAAACATTCGTCATAGAAACTGTGGTCGATAAGGAAATTTAAGTAGAAATTATTGTCGATAATAAAATATTCTATAGAAATTATTGCTCTGTTCCAGAACATGGAAGAACGTACTATTTTTTACTACGATAACATTTTTTGCTTTATGTTATCGAAAAAAATAGTAAAAATTAGTAGATTCTTGCAGTACTGGAATATTTTTATTATCTTCTTCTTTATTTGCACATTCGTTTTCCGAATATTAGCGACCAATACAATTTAATTACAATTATCATATCTACATTATTTGTTTTCATACATTATTTATCAAATCTGCAAATCCCTCTCTGTCTCTCGCCATGCTTAATAGATTTGTGACATCTCGAATACCAGTCCATTCCGTGATGTTATCAATCCATGTTAACTCTTTTCTTCCTCTAATGGGGTTTCCTTAAATTTTTATGCGGGTTATATTTTGTAATAATTTATATTTTTGATTCCTCATAATATGTCCCAAATAAGCAGTTTTTCTTCTCTTTATGGCTGTGATGAGTTCTCTTTCGCAATGCATTTTCCTCAATACTTCAGCATTTGAAACATGAGCAGTCCAAGGAATTTTTAATATTCGCCGATATATCCATATTTCAAAGGCTTCTAACTTTTTAATATCGGCAGATTTCACTGTCCACACCTCCATTGCGTACAGTAGGACTGACCACACATATGCTTTGACAAATCGAGTCTTCGTTTCAAGATTGACGTCATGGCTGGTAAAAACTCGCTTGTATTTCAGAAATGCATCTCTCGCCAACTCTATTCGGCATCTTATTTCCTTCGAGGAGTCCCATTGTTCGGTAATTGTAGCTCCAAGATATTTAAAAGTCTTAACTCTCTGTATGTTTGAATTGTGTATTTTTAATATAGCGTTATTGTGTTCTTCTTTTTTGCTTATAATCATAAATTTTGTCTTCTGGATATTAATTTTTAAGCCATATTTTTCACTGCAAGTTGAGAGTGTATCCACAAGGTTCTGAAGTTGGGATATGTTATGTGCCATTAGAGTTGTGTCATCAGCATATCTAATGTTGTTTAAAACCGTACTGCCTATATGGATGCCATTTCGCAATCTATTGATCGATTCGTGAAATATTTGTTCTGAATAAATATTGAAAAGCAATGGAGACAGTATACACCCTTGCCTGACTCCTTTGGATATAGGTATACTTTCCGTCATTTCTCCGTTTACCTCAATTTGAGCAGTCTGGTGCCAGTATAGACTCTTTATACATTGTAGTTCTTTCTTACCTATATTTATTGAGTTAAGAATGTCTATCAGTTTATCATGTAGTACGTTGTCGACGGCCTTTTCATAATCAACGAAACATAGGAATACATCTTTTTGGGCGTTTCTACATTTTTGTATCAGAGTGTTTATGGAAAAAAGGGCTTCTCTGGTACCCATGCCTTCTTTGAAGCCGAACTGAGACGTTCCCATTACGCTTTCGCATTTCGGATATATTCTTGAATGAATAATTCTAAGGAATATTTTTAGAGCATGGCTCATAAGACTAATTAGTCTGAACTCGTGACAGTATTTAGCGTGACTTTTTTTAGGGATGGTAATAAATGTCGATTTTAACCACTCCTGTGGGTATTGGCCTGTATCATATATGTTGTTGAATAATTTTGTTAAGAGATCCATGTTTTCATGATTTATTAATTTTAGAATTTCAGAGGGAATCTCATCTGGGCCACACGCTTTTTTATCTTTTAGCGACTTTATTGCAGATTCTACTTCTGCTCTACCTATTGCTGTTCCTGATAGATGTTGTTGGGAGTGCTGCTCAAAGATTGATCTGGTGTCGTCCGTAAATACTTCTTTTATGTAGTCTCTCCATAAAGTTTTCTTTTCATCAATGTCAAATAAGGGTTTGTTGCTTTTATTATACAATACATTTGATGACGTCTTTCGGTATGCACCGGCAATTTCTTTTAGTTTTCGATGGAGGTTGAAATCGTCGTGTAGTTTTTGTAGTCTTTCAATCTCCAGACATTGGTTTTTTAGACATTCCGTTTTTGCAGTGCGTATGGAAGCTTGAATTTCCCTATTCAGCTCCCAATATAATTCATGATTAATATTTTTATATTTTCTTCTCTGGTCCATCAATTTCAATATATCTTGTGTCATCCATTCCTTGTTTTTAGATCGTTTATAATATCCGAGAGTATCTTCTGCTATGGGTTTGAGTTTGCTCTTTACATCGTTCCATATGCTTTCAACATTTTCTCTATTGACTTCGTTCAGTTCTTGGTTTATCCGGTTTTGTATGCTTGTTTTGAAAGCTGCATCGTTGAGTTTCGCTACGTCGAACTTCCGTCGAAATTTTCTTTTCTTCATTACAGCAATCTTTGTTCGCAGCTTCATCATCAGGAGATTGTGGTCTGATGGAACGTCCGCTCCTGGGTAGGTTGAGGTTTTTAAAACCGACGATTTATACCTCGAGTTAATCAAAATAAAATCTATTTGATTGCGTACAATATGTCCTTTTCGATCTTGGGGCGATTTCCAAGTGTACAGCCTTCTTGGGGGGAGACAGAACATTGTATTAGTTATATTCATTTTATGTTCTTGGCAGAACTGAACTAGTCTGTCGCCTCTTTCGTTCCTTTCACCTAGTCCATATAGTCCTGTTATTCCAGGAACTCTTTCTCCTCCTACCTTAGCATTAAAGTCACCTTGAATTATAGTTATTTCGTGTGGCTTTGTCATTTTTAATAGATCCTCGACTTCGTTGTAGAAAATTTCGATATCGTTATTGCTTTTATCAGCAGTTGGTGCATATACTATTTTTATTATAAGAAAAAGAAAATAGTTGCTATTATAATAGTTATCGTAATAAAAATTTGTAGATTCTTGCAGATTCTGAAACAGTCATATTGTTATATTTACAAAAATAAATTTAAAAATTTAAAAAAATAGTAGATTCTTTCAGTTCTGGAACAGACCAAATATTTTTTATAAAATTATTGTCAATAACAATTGGTCTGATCCACAACTGCAAGAATCTATTAATTTTTACTATTTTTTCCGATAACATAAACGAAAAAATGAACAGAGCAAATATTTTCTATAGAAATTATTGTCGATAATAATATTGCCAAAAGCTGGATACACATTGTCAGGATTAAATGACAGCTTTGCTCAAATAATCGGTTTCTTGCTAGTGGACGGTTGGAATGTTATCGATTATTGGGAAAAATCGACACTCAAAACTGACAATGTGTACTGCACTTAATGAAGTTATTGTCGATAATAACATTTTCTATAGGAATTGACATATTCAATATGATTAACGTAGCAACTATAGTTACCGACAATATGTTCCAGAGAAAATATAGTTATCGACAAATATTTTCTCTCAAAAATATTGTCGATAACTATAGTTGCCACGTTAATAATATTGAACGTTGCTATTGTCACCATTGAAATGTAATGCTTCTGTTTACATATAACAAGTATCAAGATTTTCTTCCTGTGTCCAATTGAATTGCGAACTTGAACTGCGCAATCAGAAGTGATTGTTTCATTTCTGGGTACATTTGCACTTAATTTGTTTAAATAAATATATTGTTTAAATATAGTGTGTTTTTATTTTACAACTTAAGCATTGTTCTACAGGAAATTGTATCAAGTATGCAATTTTCAGTAGTCATACATAGACACCTTCGTCTACGATGAGTGCTATTTTGTGGAACTAACTGATTACAGTACACATGTTCCTCAATCCGCTGCATATATCCAAATTAATTGTAAATAACAAAGTGGAACTTCCTTATTCCATAGTGCGTTGATTCTGTTTTCTATTATAGATTACCACTTATGTGAACAATATTTCTACATAAGATTCTTTTTTAATATGATTATTAAGCAAGTGTGTCCACAGGCCACTTCAAAAACAATCACCTATGTTTCTATTAATTAATAAACTACTTTTAATGTTTTATTAATTTACTGCCCTTTGCTATTATCTTTTTGGTTGTAAACATAACACCTGCTGTACCTAGTCATGGTCAAATATGTGAAAAAATTTGTGATTAAAATGACTAAAAAAACCGACTTAGGTACAATAACTGATATGCGTACTGAAAATGTACTCAACAATCTAATCGATTATTAAAAATATTCCATGTGTACTCTCTTGTTTTGTTTGTGAAAATCTAAACGGTCTTTAGTTGAATGAACGAACATTTTTATGGAAAGAATTTTTGCACTTGAAATACACGGAACAGGTGGTCGGTCAATGTGAAGGAGAGCAATAATATTAAATGTTTCTATTAGACTTTAACAGTTTGTACCGAACAAATTTAAGTCTATTTTATCGGCCAAAAGTGAAGGTTATCGTGGCAAGCTTATCATTGCAACACCCATTATGTTGATGTTTCATTTTAGAGAAGGGGCAGGACATATCCACCACAACCTGGGTAATCATTGTTATATCTAAACAAGTATGAAAATATTTAATTCTCTTTTGACCTAGATGAATAGCCTTTAAAGAGGGGAGTAAACAAATTCAAACTGTAGAAGGTAGGATAAAAAGTAATTCTCAGAAAACGATTATCTCATCGTTGTTTGCCAATGATAAAAGGTATGGAGATGGGATGTAGTAGTCAGAATGGCGACTCTTGGTCGCTACTGGATATTGTATTCTATCTTAACAACAACAAAAACTTTCTGTCAGACTTTTTTATTAAATGGATTGGCAAAATTAAGGATGAATTCCTTGACATTATTATTTCATGGTTGTTCGAAACTTGCAGAAGCTAAGACGGATGGTGTGGCAATAAATACATGTAATGGTAGAAGAAGAATAGATTATTTAAACACACGACAAAAGATAACAAAATTTGTATAGAAAATATTTGGCCTGTTCCCGTACTTTATAAAGTGGTAAAAGTCGTAAACGATTTTCATATAAATTTTGTGTACGGGAACGCAAAATGTGTAAAAGTGGTAAAAATTGTAAAAACTTTTTAGTTCTGGAACAGAGCTATTGTTATCGACAATAATTTCTATAGAAAGAATAGTCGCTACAGAATATATATTTGGTACGTTCCAGTACTGCAAGAATCTAATAGTTTTTACTAATTTTTTCGATACCATAAAGGAAAAAATGTTATCGTAGTAAAATATAGTAGCTTCTTGCAGGTTCTGGAACAGAGCAATTGTATAGACAATATAGTTGTCCACAATAATATCTATAGAAAATATTGTTTTTGATAATAATTTATATATAAAATATTGTTATGGACAATATTTTGTTTTTTTTTTTTATTTTTGATTTTTTGTTGGGCTTATTTGGTCAGAATAGAGCTTTTTTATTATGCCTGTCTGCGTACTCGATAATTTGTAATAATTATTACTAATGTTGCAGATTTTGACAGTCGTATAAAGTAAAAGTTGCAGAAAAAAATGTTTCAGCTACATTTAGTAAGTAAAAAGGCACACCAATTATTGAAATTCTGGTAACAATTTAGAAATAAATTATAATTGATTAACATTGTTTCAGCTATTGCACTTTAATTTTACATTATTTTTGGTCTGTTCCAGTACTACAAGAATCTACTATTTTTTATTATTTTTTCCGATAACATAAAGGAAACAATGCTATCGTAGTAAAATATAGTAGCTTCTTGCAGGTTCTGGAACAGAGCATTTTTTTCACAATTATTTATAATATATAGTAAATATTGTTGTCGGCAATAATATCTACAGAAACTATGGTTATCGGCAATAATATCGACAGAAACTATTGTTATCTTCAATAATTTCAATAGAAAATATGGTTATCGAAAATATTTAATATAGAAAATCTTGTTATCAGTAAAAATTTCTATAGAAAATACTGTTATCGACAATTACAACTATAGAAAATATTGTTATCGACAATAATTTCTATCGAAAAGATAGTTATCGACAATAACTACTATCGGAAATATTGTTATCGACAATAATTTCCAACGGAAATATTGTTATCGACAATATTTTTTCTTGAAAATATTGTTATCGACAATAATTTATATAAAAAGTATTTTTATCGACAATAATTCTATCGAAAATAACTTTTGTGAAAATATTGTTATCGAGAATAATTTAGAAAATATTGTTGTGGACAATAGTATCTATAGAAAATACTGCTATCGATTAATTTCTACAGAAAATATCGAAAATAATTTCAAAAGTAAATATTGTTATCGACTATAATTTCTATAGAAAATATGTTATCGACTATCATTTCTATAGAAAATATTGTTATCGACAATAATTTCTACAGAAAATGGTGTTATCGAAAGTAGTTGCTATAGAAAATATTGCTACCGACTATAATTAGTATAGAAAACATTGTTATCGACAATAATTTCTATAGAAAATATTGTATCTAAAAATAATTTCTATAGACAATATTGCAATAATATTTTTATCGATAACAATATCTATAGAACATATTTTATCGACAATATTTTCTATAGAATATATTGTTATCGACTATAATTTCTATAGAAAATATTGTTATCGTAAAAAATTTCTATAGAAAATATTGTTATCGACAATAATTTCTTTAGAAAATATTGTTATCGACAATAATTTCTATAGAAAATATTGTTACCGACAATAATTTCCATAGAAAATATTGTTATCGACATTAATATCTATAGAAAATATTGTTATCGACAATAATTTCTATAGAAAAATTTGTTATCGACAATAATTTCTATAGAAAAATTTGTTATCGACAATAATTTCTATAGAAAATATTGTTATCGACAATAATTTGTATAGAAAATATTGTTATCGACATTAATATCTATAGAAAATATTGTTATCGACAATAATTTCTATAGAAAATATTGTTATCGACAATAATTTCTACAGAAAATATTGTTATCGTCAAAAAATGCTATAGAAAATATTGTTATCGCCAAAAATTTCAATAGAAAATATTGTTATCGACAATAATTTCTATAGAAAATACTGTTATCTACAATAATTTCTATAAAAAATATTGTGAGCGACAATAATTTCTATAGAAAATATTTTATCGACAATAACTTCTATAGAAAAAATTGTTATCGACAATTATTTTCATAGAAAATGTTGTTATCGACAATAATTTATATAAAAAGTATTTTTATCGACAATAATTCTATCGAAAATATTGTTATCGATAATAACTTTTGTGAAAATATTGTTATCGAGAATAATGTAGAAAATATTGTTGTGGACAATAGTATCTATAGAAAATACTGCTATCGATTAATTTCTACAGAAAATATCAAAAATAATTTCCATAGTAAATATTGTTATCGACTATAATTTCTATAGAAAATATTGTTATCGACTATCATTTCTATAGAAAATATTGTTATCGACAATAATTTCTACAGAAAATATTGTTATTGACAATAATTTCTATAGATAATATTGTTATCGACAATAATTTCTATAGAAAATATTGTTATTGACAATAGTTCCTATAGAAGATATTGTTATCGACAATAATTTATATTGTAAATATTGTTATCGACAATAATTTCTACAGAAAATGGTGTTATCGAAAGTAGCTGCTATAGAAAACATTGTTATTGACAATAATTTCTATAGAAAATATTGTACCAACAATAATTTCTATAGGAAATATTGTATCAACAATAATTTCTATAGGAAATATTGTATCAACAATAATTTCTATAGAAAATATTGCAATAATATTTTTATCGACAATAATATCTATAGAATATATAATATCTAAGAATATATATTTTCTATAGAATATACTGTTATCGACTATAATTTCTATACAAAATATTGTTATCGTCAAAAATTTCTATAGACAATATTGTTATCGACAATAATTTCTTTAGAAAATATTGTTATCGACAATAATTTCTATAGAAAATATTGTTACCCACAATAATTTCTATAGAAAATATTGTTATCGACAATAATTTCTATAGAGAATATTGTTATCGGCAAGAATTTATATAGCAAATATTGTTATCGACAATAATTTCTATAGAAAATAATTTTTATAGAAATCGACAATAATTTCTATAGAAAATAATTTTTATAGAAATCGACAATAATTTCTTTATCTATAGAAAATACTGCTATCGATTAATTTCTACAGAAAATATCGAAAATAATTTCCATAGTAAATATTGTTATCGACTATAATTTCTATAGAAAATATTGTTATCGACTATCATTTCTATAGAAAACATTGTTATCGACAATAATTTCTACAGAAAATATTGTTATCGACAATAATTTCTATAGAAAATATTGTTATCGTCAAAAAAATCTATAGAAAATATTGTTATCGCCAAAAATTTCTATAGAAAATATTCTTATCTGCAATAATTTCTATAGAAAATACTGTTATCGACAATAATTTCTATTAAAATATTGTTAGCGACAATAATTTCTATAGAAAATATTGTTATCGACAATAATTCCTATAGAAAAAATTGTTATCGACAATTATTTTCATAGAAAATATTGTTATCGATAATAGTTTCTATTGAAAATATTGTTATCGACAATAATTTCCAACCAAAATATTGTTATCGACAATAATTTTTCTAGAAAATATTGTTATCGACAATAATTTATATTAAAAGTATTTTTATCGACAATAATTCTGTCGAAAATATTGTTATCGAGAATTATGTAGAAAATATTGTTGTGGACAATAGTATCTATAGAAAATACTGCTATCGATTAATTTCAACAGAAAATATCGAAAATAATTTCCATAGTAAATATTGTTATCGACTATAATTTCTATAGAAAATATTGTTATCGACTATAATTTCTATAGAAAATATTGTTATCGAAAATAATTTCTATAGAAAATATTGTTATCGACAATAATTCCTATAGAAGATATTGTTATCGACAATAATTAATATTGTAAATACTGTTATCGACAATAATTAATATTGTAAATATTGTTATCGACAATAATATCTATAGAAAATATTGTTATCGACAATAATTTCTACAGAAAATATTGTTATCGCCAATAATTTCTATAAAAATATTGTGAGAGACAATAATTTCTATAGAAGATATTGTTATCGACAATAATTTCTATAGAATAAATTGTTGTCGACAATTATTTCATTAGAAAATTTTGTTATCGACAATAGTTTCTATTGAAAATGGTGTTATCGAAAGTAGTTTCTATAGAAAATATTGCTACCGACTATAATTAGTATATAAAACATTGTTATCGACAATAATTTCTATAGAAAACATTGTTATCGACAATAATTTCTATAGAAAACATTGTTATCGACAATAATTTCTATAGAAAACATTGTTATCGACAATAATTTCTATAGAAAACATTGTTATCGACAATAATTTCTATAGAAAATATTGTATCAACAATACTTTCTATAGACAATATTGCAATAATATTTTTATCGAATTATATCGAATATAGAATATATTGTCATCGACAATATTTTGTATAGAATATATTGTTATCGACTATAATTTCTATAGAAAATATTGTTATCGTCAAAAATTTCTATATAAAATATTGCTATCGCCACAAATTTCTATAGAAAATATTGTTATCGACAATAATTTCTATAGAAAAAATTGTTATCGACATTAATATCAATAGAAAATATTGTTATCGACAATAATTTCTATAGAAAATATTGTTATTGACAATAATTTCTATAGAAAATATTGTTATCGACAAAAATTTCTATAGAAAATATTGTTATCGACAAAAAATTTTATAGAAATTATTATTATCGCCAAAAATTTCTATAGAAAATATTGTTATCGACAATAATTTCTATAGAAAATACTGTTATCGACAATAATTTCTATAAAAAAATGTTAACGACAATAATTTTTATAGAAAAAATTGTTATCGACAATTATTTTCATAGAAAATATTGTTATCGACAATTATTTCTATCGGAAATATTGTTATCGACAATAATTTCTATAGAAAAAATTGTTATCGACAATTATTTTCATAGAAAATATTGTTATAGAAAATAGTTTCTATCGAAAATATTGTTATCGACAATATTTCTATAGAAAATATTGTTATCGACAATTATTATCGGAAATATTGTTATCGACAATAATTTCTATAGAAAATATTGCCAAAAATATTTTTATCTGTCATGAATTCGATATAAATATTTGTTATCGCCACTTATTTCTATACAAAATATTTTTACCGACCATGAATTCGGTATAAAATTTTGTTATCGACACTAGTTTCTATAGATAATATTGTTATCGGCAACAATTTCTATAGAAAATATTGTTATTGACAACAAATTCTATATAAAATATTGTTATCGACAATTAATATAATTAAAATAATGGAATTATAAATTTTGTTGCATTTAATAATATTATATGTTTTTCTTCCATCTTTCTTTACAGTTTTCTACTAAACAACAAAACTAGTCACAAATCTCCTTTTTTATAACATCCACCAGCACTCTCTCTTCACTTCATGGAACAATGGCACAGATAGGAAATTGGGAAAAATTCAAATTGTTAACATGGAAAAATTGGCTTCTACAATGGCATCACAAAATTCAATTTTTGATAGAAATATTGGCGCCTGTGATATTCTCATTGCTGATGGTATTGGTGCGAACATTGGTAGTGGCCGAACCCAAAGCAGTTAGCATATATGAACCCCTACATATTGATAATATTGACTTATTTAGGTAAGTGTTATTTTTTAATATTAGTTTCAGTTTCTTTTAGAATGAATTGGTTATTAAAAAAATCAAGAAAATAATAGACTAGAACAATTAATGCTAATATTTATTAGTTTTGTAATCTACTGAAATTCTGTTTTAAAGGAATACAGTAGTAGGATCTACAAGAATGAAAAATCTTTTAAAGACTGCCTTAGCCAAAGACAGGTAAAGTTGTTGCTAATTTTAAAGTAGACAATTTGCATGTTGTGCCAGCTGTGCCCGCCAACACCTTCCAATTCGTTTCATTTTTGATTTTAAGTACATTTCCCCCGTACTAACCTAATACACGCAAGCAGCTAATTTTCTTTAGTTAAAAAAAAACGTAATATATACACACATTTACAAACCTTGCTTGCTAAATCTTTTATATTTTTAAGAATGTAGATAATAATTTCGTATTCATGTCCTAGTTCCAAATAGTGATTTATACTATCATTAATGTTATTAACATACATATGACCTATTAATTACACTTGCTACATACATACATAAATACATATGTCCACGATTAACTAGCATATAGTAGATTTTGAAAATAGATAATTTTTTCGTTACCGAAATCGATAAAATTATAAAGCCAAATTATGAGTAAATACTCGTAGTACATGGACTGTACGGTGATTCTGGAACTAGTTAACGACAATTATCGATAAATGCAAGTATTTTGGCCTGTTCCCGTACTTTATAAAGTGGTAAAAGTCGTAATAGTTGTAAAAGTCGTAATCGATTTTCATATAAATTTTGTGTACGGGAACGCAAAATGTGTAAAAGGGGTAAAAATTGTAAAAACTTTTTAGTTCTGGAACAGAGCATTTGTTTGCTCATAATTTCGGTAATTAACGAAATATTTCGATATGTTAAGCGAGGTACACACGATCAGTTTTGACCGTCGATTTTTCGGAAATATTGGTAAATGTCAGTCAAACTGTCCAGCAACCACAAAATATTTTGTGGTTGACTGATGACTGGCAAAAATTAGCGGCCCGCTTAAAGGGGTACACACGAACAGTTTTGATTGTCAGTTTTGCTCAAATAATCGGTTGTTTGTCTGTGTGGCCATTCATTTTTGTCAGTCATCAGGCAACCACAAAATATTTTTTGGTTGCTGCACAGTTTGACATTTATCGATGAAAGAACATTATGGTTGCCTTGATCCACGAAACAATGCTCATTGTCACCTGCTGCCTGTAACGTTGCACCAGTCCATCCATTATAGAAAATAGTGATAGAAAAATATTCATGCATAACAGAATGGCTCTTCAATGGAATCCGCAAGGATTACGAAATCGAGGTCGACAAAAAAACCTGACGACGAACAGTAATACTATGTTTACATTTACGAAATCCACTCGATTTCAGCTGTCAATTCCTTTGCGTATACGTCAAATGAAAACTAATCTGAAATCGATTGGATTTCATTTGACGTTTGAGCAATGGAATTGACAGTTGAAATCGAGTGGATTTCGCAAATGTAAACATAGTATTACCCAACAATTAAGACAAAATAACCTTAAACAAAACAACGGCATCTAATCGAGTAAGATGGTGATGCTTTGTAGAAGCCGTCATATGCTCTCAAAAGGAGTAACAGGAAAAAAACAAGGAATGTGTCGATATAGCAGTAAAGTATGGACTGTCGAAGTAGACCATATTCCTGGAAAGGTAACAGGGTGATTTTGCTACTGAAGCCAAGAATGGTAAGGATGCCTTCTGAGGCGAATTGTACAAGCCGATCTGCCTTATGTCGCCTGTAGCGAAGATTCTAGAGGTAATACTTCTCCTCATGACGAGAAGCAATTTCTCAGTTGTCCAACATCAGCATGTATGCCGGGAAATGTGCAGAACCACAGCATCATTACACACATCCATATCCTGGAAACGTAACAGGGTGATTTTGCTACTGAAGCCAAGGATGGTAAGGATGTCATCTGAGGCGAATTGTACAAGCCGATCTGCCTTATGTCGCCTGTAGCGAAGATTCTACAGGTACTACTCCTCCTCAAGATGAGAAGCAGTTTCCCAGTTGTCCAACATCTGCATGTATGCCGGGAAATGTGCAGAACCACAGCATCATTACACACATCCATAGCGATCGAATCGTCATGGTGGCTCTTGACCTATCGAATGCCTTTGATGCCGTCAACCATGCAAAGGTTTTCGAGAATTTAGAGAAGGCTTCCCTTCAGCCGTGTTTGGAAAGTTGGATAACCAACTTTATGTGTGGCGCCTGTCGTTTGTGGAATTCAGAAATTAAGTGTCTAAGACTCGTAATGTGAAACTGAGAATTTCCCAAGGAGGGGTGATATTTCCAGAACTGTTTAACCGTTACCTTTCTGAAATTCCACACCCTCCACATGACATAGAGATCGCAATGTATGCGAAGGATTGTACGATCTTCATGTCGATGACATACATATGTGATAGGATATCTAGAGCTGACTTAGTGCAACTCTTCGATCTGAGGAATATATATCTACTATATCTGATATATCCGTTGTCATACTGTTCACCACCTGGACGACTGAAATGAGGCTCCCCTGCAACTTATTGGTCGATGGTGTCCCGTTTCCGACCACTAACTGATCCACGATATAGGGTGTAACGTTCGATAGCATGTTTAAGTCTTCCGCGCATATCACAGCTATTTGGGACAAGATCAGAAGAAGGAACAAGGTCCTCATGTCGATGGCAGGCAACACTCGGGGTGCTCGAAAAAACCTTGTTGACCTCTTATAAAGCAATAGGCCGGCCTGTGGCAAGCTAAGCGGCACAAGTGTGGTATGCAAATGTTAACCGTCCTGAGGACTGCAACATCGTGCCTCTTCATGACACCAGTCAGTGACCCATCTTCATGAGATGACGAAGATTTTACCGTTGCATCAGCAAAGCCGTGAGCATATCGTATTTTTAAAATTATAAAGAAGGTCAAGATATTCTCTTTCTAACATCTGAAAACAAAAAATCCAAGTTCCAACCATTGAACGCGGTCCGTTGCTTTGTATGAGGCCTCAAGGTGGTTTTAACTCAAAGGAAAAAATCGATGTCGGTTTTTTTTACGATTTTAAGATTGTTAAAGTTTGAGCACAATCGGAATATGTTCTTGAATCTCAGGAAACACAAAATCCCAAATTAAAACAAAATCGGAGGGCAAAATGGACTAGTACCTTCGAAATTCCTTAAAGCGATGCATCGCGTAATATGAAATCTATACTAAAAAGTTGATAGTAATTTTTAATACCACAAGTTCTATGGGCCTATATAGCATCACGGTGCTCTTGAAACAATTTTAAATGGAAGGTCCTTACACCTTGGAAGTTTTTGCGGATTCTCAAACTACAATGTTCGTAGATGAGAAAAATCAAAAAACAAAAAAAATCGCCGGAGCGCTTTTTAAATAAATCGCGATTTAAGTTGAAATTTTTAGGGGTTGTTTAGGTTTTCACGATTTTGCTGAGAAACCGCTAGTCCTATCAAAATGGGACTGAAGAGAATGTTGTAGCTATGTACAAGATCGACCTTTTCGGTATTTTCGTAGTTTTTACCATTTTTGAGACATAAAAGTTCAAATTGGGACAATGCACTGACTGTATCGCCCCCTTATAAAACAATGTCGTGAAGGGTGCGCCTTAACTAACTTTTGATGAAAACCTCTTATACAGGGAAAGTTTTTTGTGAATTCAGAAATAGCTGTGTTCATAGATGAGAAAAATCCAAAAACAAGAAAAAATCGCTGTAGAGATTTTTAAATAAATCGCGGTCAAAATTCACATTTTTATGTGATTTTTAGGTTTTCACGATTTTGCTTGGAAACAGCAAGTCCAATCGAAATGGAGCTAAAGAAAATGTTGTAGCTGTGAAAATTCTCTAGAGGATTGACGTTTATAATTTGTTCCCAGCCTGTATCATTTTTGAGATAAAGAAGCTCAGTTTACATTTTTAGGTTTTTTTTGTTAGGGTTTCGCGATTTTGCTTGAATACGGTCAGTCTTATCGATATCGGACCTGAGAAAATCTTAAAGCTGTGAAAATTCTCTACATGACTGGCTTAAGTAACTTATTCTAAGTTGTAACATTTTTTTTAGATATATAAGTTTAAGTTGGGAATTTGCAGTCATGACATTGTTTTATAAGAGGGCGATACGGAATTGAATTGAATTTGAATAGTCCCAATTTGAACTTCTATATCACAAAAACGGTAAAACCGACGAGAATACCATAAATGCCACTCTTGTAGAGAATTTTCATAGCTACAACATTTGTTTTAGTCCCATTTCGATAGAATTTGCGGTTTGTAAGCAAAATCGCGAAAACCTAAACAACCCCTAAAAATTTCAACTTAAATCGCGATTTATTTAAAAAGCGCTCCGGCGATTTTTTTTGTTTTTTGATTTTTCTCATCTATAAACATTGTAGTTTCAAAATCCGCAAAAACTTCCGAGGTGTAAGCACCTTCCATTTAAAATTGTTTCAAGAGCACCGTGGCATTTAAATAAAATGTTATTACTGAAAATCGGGAGGTACCCTTCTATGGGGGGTATATGAAGACGTTGACCTATATCGACAAATTCCAGGTGGAAAGTTGTATATCCCCAAAGAAAATTGAATAATAAATTTCAGCCATTTCATTGGCATGTTGAGGCCATAACTTTCAAATTAAATCGGGAGGTAACCTTCTTTGGGGGCTATATGAAGACGTGCACCTATACCAACACAAATTTCTAGGGGAAAATTTTATACTTTAAATACCAAATTTCAGCCATTTCGGGGGACATTGAGACTAAAACCTTCCCGAAAAACGGAAGGTACCCTTCTATGGGGACTACATGAAGACGTGAACCTATACCGAAAACATTCAAATGTAAAGTTTTATACCCCAACAGACTAAGACTAAGTACCAAATTTCACCCATATCGATGGGATATTGAGGCTTAAACCTTCAAAATACCGAAAATCGGAAAGTACCGTTCTATGGTGGCTATACCAAAAACGTGGACCGATAAACCAGACATCCTAGAAATAATAGAAACTGCTATACCAAATTATAAAACTCTATCTTAAAAATTGCGAGCTGCATATTGATTTCAACAGACGGACGGACATGGCTATTTCGACTTAGAATTTTATGCTGATCAAAAATTTATATACTTTATAGGACCTGCAACGAATATTTCGATGTGTTGCAAACGCAATAAGACATTTAATTATGCCCTACATTATATGGTGCAGGTTATAAAAATATTCATACAAAAATCCACGCGATACTCCTACTAAAAACTCAATAAACATTGATGAATAACAAAAGTTTCATTAAAATTATAAACATTCTTAGATAGCTCTATCAGCATACATATACTCGGATCCTAGTCCAGCTTTTAACAAACCCTAACATATTTTCACATTTTGGTTGTAGTTACGTACTTTTTCCAAGCAAAGTAAAAAAATATTAAACGCTTATCTATCGATTCACATATATATAATAAATTTTTATATTATCTTTTTCTAATAACATGTCTTCATTTTCTCCCTCTCCTCTTCCTCCATCCACCCAAACCCCTAAACAGAACACAAATGTCTCTTATCGAATACGTGAAACCCGTAACATATGAACTACACTATTCTCCGGATAACCAGTACTTAACAAATATCGTATGTAATGCAGCACAAAGTTTAAATCTGACATGTAAAGGTCATCCAGATGCGGCGGCATTAGAATTTGCCATGGTCTCGAATAATTATCTAGCCGGTGTCCAGTTCGATGATAGTTGGAGTGATTTAACAGATTATCCTACGAAATTTGCATTTTCATTGCGGTATCCGAGTGAATTGCGGACCGATACATCAAGTTTGGGTCTAACATGGTTAACCATGAAGCTATTTATGCCATTAGATTTGACGGGGCCACGTAATCCCAATTCACAAGATGGTGGTTTACCCGTGGGTTATTTACGTGAATCTTTCCTGCCCGTACAACATGCCATCTCCATGGCTTATACAAAATTGGTGACACAACGTGATGATTTACCCTATGTCAATATGCAACGTTATCCATATCCGGCATATATTTATGACCCCTTGCTGGAAGGTATGGCGGCTTTTGTGCCCTTGATTATCTTGTTGAGTTTTATCTATCCATGTTCGAACATTGTTAGGGTAAGTTGGTGATAGCGTAATTAGTTTTTTCTAGAGGATGAAATAATACATTTTGATCTTTCTTTCAGTACATTACAGCCGAAAAGGAAAAACAATTGAAAGAAGTCATGAAAATTATGGGTTTGGATAATTGGCTACACTGGACCAGTTGGTTTTGCAAAAACTTTATCATATTGGCCGTCTCTGCCATACTCATAACGGCTATTATGAAGGTTTGTATGCTGCCATAATAAGCGTTTACATTTTTTCTAATTTTCTTTCCACTGCTTGTTCTTTCAGATCGAATGGTCCCATGATGTGGCGGTCTTAACCTACGCCGATTGGTCGGTCTTGTTATTCTTTTTCCTCATCTACGTCATCAACAGCATATGCTTCTGCTTCATGATGGCCACATTTTTCTCAAAAGCAAGTACTGCGGCCGCTGTTACTGGCTTGGTCTGGTTCATTGCCTACATGCCCTTCTCATTCATGTTCCAAACCTATGACGAATTGACATTAGGCACCAAATTAGGTTGGTGTTTGATTTCAAATACTGCCATGGGTTTGGGCTTAAAGCTAATTATGCTTTTTGAGGGTACGGGAGAAGGTTTCCAATGGAGCAACCTATTCGAACCTGTGAACATTGATGACGACTTGACGGTCGGTTATATTATCCTAATGATGTTGGCCTCAAGTGTCATGTATATTTTGGTTTGTCTCTATGTGGAACAAATTTTCCCTGGCGACTTTGGTGTACCGAAAAAATGGAATTTCATTTTTACTCGCAGCTTTTGGTGTGGTGATCGTGAATATATTGGCGTTGAAGATGCCCCCGGCAGTCATGTGGAACGACGTAATCCCGATGCATTTGAACCAGAACCAGCTGGCAAACATATTGGCCTGCAAGTTCGAAACCTAAAGAAACGTTTTGGCGATAAACAGGCGGTGCGTGGTTTATCTGTCAATATGTATGAAGATGAAATAACTGTGCTTTTGGGTCATAATGGTGCCGGCAAGACAACAACTATTTCCATGTTGACGGGTATGTTCCCACCCACATCGGGTACGGCCATTATCAATGGCAGTGATATTCGGACAAATATTGAGGGGGCCCGCATGTCTTTGGGTATATGTCCGCAGCATAATGTCCTCTTTGATGATTTAACTGTTGCCGATCATTTGGAATTCTTTAGCCGTTTGAAGGGGCTGCGTGGTGATGCCATAACACAAGAAGTGAATAAATATATACGCATGATCGAATTGGAAGATAAGGCCAATGTGGCCTCAAGTAAACTATCGGGTGGTATGAAACGTAAACTTTCAGTTTGTTGTGCACTTACCGGTAACACTAAGGTGGTGTTGTGTGATGAACCCTCATCGGGTATGGACCCCTCGGCCAGACGTCAACTATGGGATTTGCTGCAATCTGAAAAGGTGGGCCGTACTGTTTTGCTGACCACTCATTTTATGGATGAAGCTGATGTTTTGGGTGATCGCATTGCCATTATGTGTGATGGTGAGCTGAAATGTCACGGTACATCCTTCTTCCTGAAAAAGAAATATGGTTCAGGTTATAAATTGGTAAGTTAAAAATCACTCTTAAATATTTTAAAAATCCACGTTCAGAGCTCTTAGAGTAAAAAATACTGAAAATATTTTTAAGAGTTCAAAATAAAAATATTTTTACAAATTCTAAAAACAAAAAAATTAAAATATCTTAAAAATAAAAATATTTAAAAAAATCTTAAAAATAAAAATATTTTTTACAAATCCTAAAAAAATAATAATATAAAAACGCAACATTTTAAAAAATATATATTTTTATAAAATCGTAAAAATAAAAATATTTTTAAAAATCTTAAAAATAAATATATTTTTAAAAAATTCTAAAAATAAAAATATTTTTAAAAATATTATTTTACTAATTTTTATAATATATAATAATATTTTCTGACCTAAAGTCGAACAAAAAGCAAAAGTTTTAAAAATCCTAAAAATAAAAATATTTTTAAAAATTCCTAGAAAATATTTTTAAAAATTTCTAAAAAAATTTTTTTTAAAAACTCCTTGAAATAAAAATATTTTTAAAATATCCTAAAAATAATATTTTTAAAAATTTCAAATAAAAAAATATTTTTAAAATCTCCTTGAAATAAAAATATTTTTAACAAGTCTTAAAAATAGAAATATTTTTTAAAACTCCTTAAATTAATAAAAAAGTTTAAAACTCCTAAAAATGAAAACCAAAACCAAAAAACAAAAAATATTTTTTTTTAAATCCTAAAAATAAAATTAGTTTAAAAAAATTAGAGTTTTAAAAATATTTTTAAAAATCTTTGGAGTTTTAAAAATATTTTAAGAAAATCCGCGTTGAGAATTAAAAAAATAAAAATTCACGTCTAGAATTAAAAAAAAACGGGTTTAGAATTTTAAAAATATTTTAAGAAAATCCACGTTTAGAATTAAAAAAAAAATAAAAATCCACGTTTAGAATTTCAAAAATATTATAAGAAAATCCACGTTTAGAATTTCAAAAATATTTTAAGAAAATCCACGTTTAGAATTTCAAAAATATTATAAGAAAATCCACGTTTAGAATTTCAAAAATATTTTAAGAAAATCCACGTTTAGAATTTCAAAAATATTTTAAGAAAATCCACGTTTAGAATTTCAAAAATATTTTAAGAAAATCCACGTTTAGAATTTCAAAAATATTTTAAGAAAATCCACGTTTAGAATTTCAAAAATATTTTAAGAAAATCCACGTTTAGAATTTCAAAAATATTTTAAGAAAATCCACGTTTAGAATTTTAAAAATATTTTTAAAACCCCAGGTTTAAAATTTTAAGAATATTTTTAAAAAAACCACGTTTAGAATTTTAAAAATATTTTTAAAAACCCAAGTTTAGAATTTTAAAAATATTTTAAAAAATCCACATTTAGATATTTTAAAATATATTTAAAAACATGTTAAAAAAGACGTTTAAAACTTTAAAAATATATTTAAAAACACGTTTCGAATTTTAAAAATATATTTGAAATCCACGTTCAAAATTTTAAAAAATCCAAGTTTATGATTTTAAAAATGCACGTTTAGAACTTTAAAAACATTTTTAAAAACTCCAAGTTTAGAATTTTAAAAATATTTTTAAAAAATCCTGGTTTAGAATTTTAAACAAATTTGTAAAAAAATCCACGTTTAGAATTTTAAAAATATTTGTAAAAAATCCAAATATAGAATTTTAAAAATATTTTTAAAAAATCAATGTATAGAATTTTAAAAATATTTTTAAAAAATCCACGTTTAGAATTTTAAAAATATTTGTAAAAAATCCACGTTTAGAAATTTAAAAATACATTTGAATTTTAAAAATATTTTTAAAAACCCAAATTTAAATTTTAAAAATATTTTAAAAAATCCACATTTAGAATTTTAAAAATATATTTAAAAACATGTTAAAAACACGTATAAAATTTCAAAAAAATATTTTTAAAAATCCACGTTTAGGACTTTAAAAATGTTTTTAAAAATCCACGTTTAGAACTTTAAAAATGTTTTTAAAAATCCACGTTTAGAACTTTAAAAATGTTTTTAAAAAATCCACGTTTAGAATTTTAAAAATATTCAAAAAAGCCAGAATTTAAAAATAAAAATAAAAAAATCTATGTTTCGAATTTTGAATTTTTTTAAATCCACGTTTAAAATTTTAAAAATATTTTTAAAAAATCCACGTTTATAATTTTACAAATATTTAAAAAAAATCTATGTTTAGAATTTTGAATATATTGAAAATATTTTTAAAAATTCCATGTCTAGAGCTCTAAAAATATTTAAAAAATCCACTTTCAGAGCTCTAAGATATTTTTACATAAAATCCACGTTTAGAGCTCTAAAAATATTTTTAGAGCTTTAAAAAATGGTATAAAATCCGCGTTCATTAATTTTGAAAATTTCTCTTTCTAGATCTGTGTAAAACGTGATGGCTGCAAAACAGAAGATCTAACCGCCCTGCTACGTAAATATGTACCCAATATACAACCAGTGGCCGATATTGGTGCCGAATTGGCATATGAGCTGCCGGACCAATATTCAAGTATTTTCGAAGAAATGTTTAGAGATTTGGAAGATAATTCCGATGAGTTGAAATTAAATGGTTATGGTATCGGTATAACATCACTGGAGGAGGTATTTATGAAAGTGGGTGCTGAGGGTAATGCCACACCAAATGGTGAGGTCAATAATAAACAAATGACAAATAGTGGCATGAATGGAGGTGGTGCATCTATTACTACTACCTATCCTGAAGAAGATGTGGAATCAATAACATGTAAGTGAAACATAATTATGATTTAAAATGTGCTTGATTATAACAAATCTTCTCCCTTTAGCCGACAGTCTATTCTCCGAAAATACCCGCCTCCTCAAGGGTGTCAATTTGCTGCGCAATCAATGGGATGCCATGATCTTGAAAAAAGTTCTTCACACCTGGCGAAACAAGTTGCTATTCATCATACAAAATGTAATGCCAATATTCTTTGTTGCTATGACAGTCATAATCACACGAACACAGGGTACATTCAAGACATTGGAACCGATGACAATGGGTTTGACTCAGTATCCCGTGGCTGTTACCGTTTTGGAAACAGCACCAGATGTTACTCCCAATTCGTTTTTGGCGAAAATATCCAATGAATATAAAACGATTGCGAGTTCATATGGTAGTGATTATGAACTGGAAGTAACTGGCACGAAAACATTTTCGGAATACATTTTGGATTTGGGTCGTCAAATACAAGTGAGAATCAATTCAAGATATTTGGCATCAGCATCGATCAGAGGAAATAATACCATAACGGCATGGTTAAATAATCAACCCTTGCATACGGCACCATTGACGGTGAATTTGGTACATAATGCCATTATCAAGTAAGTAAAAGGCACTCACTATTATCAAAACTCTGGAGGAGAATTTTTGAAGACAAACATACCGAGGAAATATTTGATGTGATATCTGTTGTCTATTGGAAATTCTGAAATATATTTCGTGTTGAAAACTGTGTATCCACAGAAAAAGTGCCCATGAAAAATTTTGGGCACCACTACACACACTTACACAGAACAACTGATAACATGGTGCCAAATTAATGAATCGCTCATTCTTTAGATGTATTGCTTGGTGGAAACGAATATGAACCCATGAATTCATAATTTGATGTGGCGCCCAGTGTTGAACATTTCTTGTTCACTGCTATTTTATAACTTTATATTCATGTTTTAATAATTCCACATGGCTTCAACTTAGGGAGTGCTTCATAGCCATATATTTTGGAATGTACAAAACCGTCATAAGCCGAATTAAGAATAGATTTTCAAACTCTCCAATCTTCTACTCTTTCTTCTTCTGACGAATTCAAAATACTAACGTTTCATCCAAAACAACAATTTTCAATATACATTTGGAATTCCACACTGCTTGGGCGCCAATAGGATCCAATTAACAAATCCCTCATTTTCCCACTCACACTAACATTCAATTAATATATTATTTTCAATTTATATTTGGAATTCTGCACTGCTTGGGCGCCAAAAGGATCCATTTAGCAAACCCCTCATTTTCCCCACCACACACACACTAACATTCAGTTAACATATTTGTTTTCAATTTTTCTTTCTTCTTTCATATCCTCTTCCCCCTCTGTAGAGCTGCCATGAATGAATCCTATGAAATAACCGTTACAAATGCCCCATTACCCTATACCACAGAAACGGTATTGAATCAATTGAATACCGGTAATAATCTGGGTACACAGTTATCGACGAATTTATGTTTCTGTTTTTGTTTTGTGAGTGCTTTCTATATTCTGTTCCTGATCAAAGAACGTGAATCACGTTCCAAGTTGCTGCAATTTGTGAGCGGTGTTAATGTTTGGATATTCTGGATATCACAATTCCTATGGGATATAATGACATTTACACTGACAGCGTTAATTGTTGTTTGTACAATAGCATGCTTCCAGGAAGATGGTTTTTCGGCATTTGGTGATTTGGGTAAGTGTGACGGACAGGAAAATTATCCAGCAAAAATACTCATTAACAAGTAAGAACGGCGTTAAGTTTGGCCGGGCCGAACTTGTTATACCCTCCACCACAAGTTGTATTGAAGTAAAATGGAATAATTAGTTTCCTTTCGTGTATGAAGAAGACTTAATACTAAATTTCAGCAATTTCTGTAAAACAATGTGAGGCACCATTCTATTATATAAGACGTGTACCTATACTGATAATACTCTTGTGGAATATTTTATAACTTTTGGAAGACGAAATAACGAATTTCAGCCATTTCGGTTGAATATTGACGTCACAATCTTCATTATTACGGTAATCCGGAGGTACCGTTCTATGGGGGCTATATCGAAACGTGGACCTATATGGACGAATTTTAGTCAGAAATGGGGCAATATGAAAGCGTGGACCTGTACAGACATATTTCTGGCGAACAGTTTTATATCACATTGAAGACTAAATACCAAATTTCAGCCATTTTCGTGGAATATTGAAGACACAACCTTCAAAATACGGAAAATCGGAAGGTACTTTTCCAAGGGGGCTATATGAAGGCGTGGACATATACCGACAAATTTAAAGGGGAAGTTTGAGTATCCCCAAAGAAGTCTAAATACCAAATTTCAGCCATTTTGATAGGATAATGAAGCTAAAAATCGGGAGGTACCGTTATATGGGGGCTATATGAAGGTGTGGACCGATACCGACAAAATTCTGGGGGAAATTTTTGTACCCCTAAAGAAAAGTACGTACTAAATTTCAGCCATTTTGGTAGAATAATGAAGCTAAAACCTTAAAAGTACCGAAAATCGGGAGGTACCGTTCTATGGGGGCTATATGAAGGTGTGGACCGATACCGACAAAATTCTGAGGGAAAGCTTTATACCCCTAAAGAAGACTACGTACCAAATTTCAGCTATTTTGGTATGATAATGAAGCTAAAACCTTAAAAATACCGAAAATCGGGAGGTACCGTTCTATGGGGGCTATATGAAGGTGTGGACCGATACCGACAAAATTCTGAGGGAAAGCTTTATACCCCTAAAGAAGACTACGTACCAAATTTCAGCTATTTTGGTATGATAATGAAGCTAAAACCTTAAAAATACCGAAAATCGGGAGGTACCGTTCTATGGGGGCTATATGAAGGTGTGCACCGATACCGACAAAATTCTGTGGAAAAGTTGTATACCCCTAAAGAAGACCACGTACCAAATTTCAGCCATTTTGGTAGGATAATGAAGCTAAAACCTTAAAAATACCGAAAATCGGGAGGTACCGTTCTATGGGGGCTATATGAAGGTGTGGACCGATACCGACAAAATTCTGGGGGAAAGTTTCATACCCCTAAAGAAGACTACGTACCAAATTTCAGCCATTTTAAAAATACCGAAAATCGGGAGGTACCGTTCAATGGGGTCTATATCAAAACGTGGACCGATATATCCCATTTTCAATACCAACCATCCTGCAAGTAATAAAAACTTCTGTACCAAATTTTGACTCTCTACCTTTAAAATTGCGAGCTGTATCTTGATTTCAACAGACAGACGGACGGACAGACGGACATGGTAAAATCGACATCGAATTTTATGCTGATCAATAATATATATATATACTTTATAGGGTCTCCGACGAATATTTCGATGTGTTACAAACGGAATGACAAATTTAATTATACCCTCCATATGGTGGAGGTTATAAAAATGCCTTACAAACCAACTTTTTTAAAGATATGTTGCGCGAATTGTGTGGTTAAGTAGTTACTTTTACTAAGAGATTTTGTAACGAGTATTTTTACTGGGTTTTTGATGAAAGAGAAAGATGGAGTAATTAACTTTTTGCTTTTTTATAGCCCGTTATTTCTTGGTTATATTTATTTTCGGATTTTCTGTGCTTCCATTTACGTACCTGATTTCATTGTTCTTCTCGGAACCATCCACTGGTTTTGGCAGAGTTTCAATCATCAATATATTCTGTGGTAAGTAAAATAGTCCGATCTAAGGTCCTTGAATTAACAAAACATAGAATTTAAATCTATATATATAAAAATGGTGTAAAAAATGTATAGTAATTCATAAAATGAGAACGGCTAGGCCGATTTCTGTAAAATTTTTTGTCAGTTATTCGTATTTTCGAGGAGAAGGTCTTTACGGAAGAAAATTTTGGAAAATCTCTCTGGAAAAGTCGGAAATTTGGAAAAATCGAAAATTGAGTTTTTGTATGAAATTTTATTCCTTAATAGCGAGACGAAGTTCGCCGGGTCCGCTAGTATTTAATATAATCTATTGAAAAATATTGGTTCAAAATTCTAAATAACGAAGTCAAGCCACTTCAGTTGTATTGAAATCTTGAAAAAGACCCATCTTGGGCGCCATTTTTTCATTCCAGATCCCCTTGTTTAGGCTTAATTGCTTATTAATTATTTTTTTATTAAATTTAGGTATGGCCCTCTTCATTGTGGTTGCTGTTATGTCCATAGACTTTTTGGATACCAAAGACACTGCCGATTTATTGGGTTGGATCTTTAGAGTTTTCCCACATTTCTCCTTGGCCATGGGTCTTAATAAATTGTATGTCAATGTGGCAACACGTGAGGCTTGTAGTAATAAAGTCATTGTCATCTTACCCGATGCTTTGCGTTGTCAATTGATACCGAAATGTTGTCGTAAGTATTTGAAATTAAAAACTAATCTCTTCCATGGATACAAATCGTATATTTTGTCATTAGATACCATTCCCTATTTCGATTGGAAAGAACCTGGTATTTTACCAGAAACTGTTTACTTGGTGGCCACCTGTGTTGTATTCTTTACGGTATTGATATGTCGTGAATATGGTATTTTGAATGAATTAATTTATAAATGGAAGCAGAGGAATTTGTAAGTTAAGGCGGGAATAATTCTAAGATGTTTGTGAATTACAAAATAATTTTTATACGTTTTTTTTTTGGATGCAGCAAACCAACACCTCCCGCTGAAGATGCCTATCATGATGATGATGTTGAGGCTGAAAAGGAGAAAATTCTTAATATGTCTCAATCGGAATTGCAAGCACAAAATTTGGTGTTGGACCGTGTTACGAAATATTATGACAGCTTTTTGGCCGTTAACCAAATTTCATTGTGTGTTAAACCGTAAGTTTGTTTTGGAATTTTAAAGAACTTTATATACACCACGACATGTAGTTTAGGCAAGGTATATCGATTTCATATTTGCTAGAGACTAGACTAGAATCCTAACCCGTATACAACAGGAAATGTCCCAAGAAGTATGGAAATATGTATATTAGGTTAGGATCTCGAAGAGAAAATGTATTCGAAGAAGTGGCCCAAAAATAGGGCAATAAAAGATTATTTTTTACCCTCAACCTTTAAGTGAACGTGGTTTAGGTCAACGAGGTTTTAGCCAATGCCGATAAGGAGTTTGAAATCAAAAGGAATGTGGCTGAAGGAACGCATATCTATCGATGGAAACTGTATGCTTCAACTGTATGTTTTGCTGTATGCTTCAACTACAGAGACATTAGACTTTCAAATGTTATAAGACCATTAAATAGGCTTCTTCTCAAAGAAAATCTTCAAAACCTATAAAAGGCAACTTCAGGCCTTGAAATGGTCTTCCTTTCATAGAAGGTCTTCAAAATGTTTGCTTCACACAGAAAACCCTCAAAGAGGAAATTTATTCGAAGAAGAAGTGGTCCAAAAAAGGACAGCAAATGAACTTTTTATGTCCTCAGCCTTTAAACCAACGTGGTTTAGGCTAATCAGGTTTTAGTCAATGCCGATAAGGAATTTAATGGCGGCGGAAAGTGATTAGAAGAATGCATATCTATCCACTGGAACCTCATTTTACTGTATGTTTCAACTACAGAGCCATAAGACCTTCGAAAGGCATAATACCATTAAACAGACTTCTTCTCAAAGAAAACCTTCAAAAGTTGTCTGTTTAAGGAAGACCCATAAAAGGTGTGATGTCCCTAGAAGATTTTGAAAAGGGTTTCTGGCAATTAAAAGGTCTTCCCTCCATAGAAGTGCTTCAAAAGATTTCTTTCACATAAAAGGCCCTCAAAATGTATTTTTCCATAAAATATCTTCAAACAGTTTTCTTTTCTAAATAGCTCTTCTGTGTATAACTTCTTCCGTATAAGATCTTCACAGGCCTTCTTTTCGCGTTCACCCTAATAAGGTCTTCTCTCTCAAAGGTATTCGCCCTTTATATTTTTCATTTATTTGTATTTTTTATTCAATACAAATGCTCTGTTCCAGAACCTGCAAGAAGCTACTATTTTTTTACTACTATAGCATTTTTTTCCTTTATGTTAGTAAAAATTAGTAGATTCTTGCACTTCTGGAACAGATCAAAAGAAAGCTACGAGCCAATTATACATGTATTGGAGATAATAAAAATAAAGCTATAACTACCCAGTTGTTCGGGTAACTAGGGAATAACTAGCAATTTTGCTGGTTACTGGTAAACACCCCTAGTTACCACCCAATCTACTCGCAATGCTATAGACTGGTGAATTTAACATGGGGATGTCATAGGAAGGGGTCTATTGTCCCCTCACTGCATTACCAGTAACCACCCAATTCGATAGTCATGTGAAAGGCAATTGTCTCCTCAGTGCATTACCAGTAACCAGTCAATTCGGTGGTCAGAAGTGATAGCCAAAATCACTAGTAAGTTATAATCAGAATACCAGTTTAAACTATACAATTATAAAAGTTAATCTTTATATTTTGAATATGCGCTAACCACGCTTTATTTAATTACATGACGTGGATATACATACATATATTATAAAGGACAATGTAATGTTAATCTTTAAATTCCCTGATATTGAAACTTGTACGTGCATCCTTGATACTGGGACTTATATTGTTTTTGTTTATTTGGTCCTGGGAATGTGCATCTCAAGTGTGCTTCAGATAATTCAGATGTACCTGAAATAAAATGCATAAAGTTGAATGGGATAATTAAAAAATGTATTGTCCCAAAAAAGTATCTATACTTACCAAATATTCTTCTAAAAATATTCTCCCTTTTTTAATTTAGCCCAATAACACGTTTGTTGCATCTTTATTTAACAATAAGTTTTTGCACATCAAACGCACCAAAAAAGATTTTTTAAATTCAGAATAAAAAATAAATTTTATATAAAATGACAAAACATTTATTCTGTTTTGTTTTCAAAAAGAGAAATTGTGTTGAAAAGAGATTTCAAGAGAGAAACATTGCCTATTACACTATCCATCGGTAGTCTATAAAATAGTCAATATATTACAAGCCGCATTACCTGTAACTAGTGAATTGACATGATAGGTAAGAAAGCCGATTTCCAGTGACAAAAGGGGGCTATAGGCTATTTTGTATGCCATTTTTGGGTGTGAAGTAACCAGGATTAATGAGTAACTAGTTACATAACTATGTCAAAGTAGACAATTGCTATTTATTGAACAACTGGGTATGGTATGCTACTTTTTTTACCTTAAAACTATTAAAAAGATAAAAGGAAAAAATAATGAAGTGAAGTTGCATATTATCTTCAAAATGTCTCCTATAAAAGACCTTCAACATATGCTCTGTTCCAGAACCTGCAAGAAGCTACTATTTTTTACTACGATAACATTTTTTCCTTTGTGTTATCGAAAAAAATAGTAAAAATTAGTTGATTCTTGCAGTACTTGAACAGACCAATAGTTTTTTTCCCCAAAGAAAGCCTTCAAATGGTATTCTTATCATAGTAGACCACCAAAAGGCATGCTTTCTATAGAAAAGGAAAAGTTATTCTTTCCATTAAAGACCTTCAAAGAATTGTCTTTCTATAGAGGACCTTCAACAGACGTTTTTCCCAAAGAAGACCTTCAAAAGATATTTTTGCCATAGAAAACTTTGAAAAGGAATGTTTCACATAGAATACATGCGAATATTATTCTTCCCATAGAATATCTTCAAAGAATCGTACAAGAAGCCTTTATTATTCACCAACCTGTCCAACACAGACCTATCTGCCTTGAGCTTGGCTCTCCCAAAGCGGTAAAAAGTAGATAGGCCATCTGAAGGAATTCAACATTGGTGGGTAACGGTTAAGTCCGGAAAAGAAGGCTGTTACTTTCAACGGCGTTACAGTAATAGATCCGAAGGTGCGCGTGTTATTTAACCCGGCAATTTATAGATCACCCCGAGAGTGATAGGACGTAGATGAGCGATACTGCCGATGTCATCTGCCCCCAGTAGCGAAGATTCTACATGCAACACACTTTTTCGAGATGAGAAGTAGTTTTCCATTTGCCGACATCAACATGGATTCCGGAAAATGACCAGTACCAAGCATTACACCCCATAGGGCGTGCGACTGAACAGTCACGGTGGTTCTTGAAAGCTTTCGATACCGCCGGCCATGACACGATGTTTGAGGACAGTGTTTGAAACGTTAGATGATCAACAATATGTGTGGACTCCAGTCGCTTGTGGAATTTTGAAATAAGACGTTAAACACTCGTGGAGTTAAACAGGGAGTTCTCCAAGGCGGGTTGTATCCGCGCAATTGTTTAACATACATTTTTCTGAAATTCCACACACTCATAGTATATGCGGAGGATTGTAGAATCTTGGCGTCGGGTCCTTCAAAGCTGCCTTAGTAGAGTTCTTCCTACTGAGGAACGTGAAAGTATCCACCGCATATTCCACTGCTACAATGTACACCTACTGGGCAAATGAAATGAGGCTCAACCTGAACATTTTGTTCGATGGTGTCCTGATACCGAACACACACTACCACAAAATAGTGGGTGTAAGTTGACAATATAATGCTTAAAGGTAAGGTCACATTAGGCAAATATTTGCTCCAGCGACCGGCAGTGTGCGCTTACTAAGAGCAAGTGAGCATAAATTTCAATACATTATCTACGCTCACTTGCTCTCAGTAAGCGCACACCGCCTGTCGCTGGAGCAAATATTTGCCTAATGTGACCTTACCTTAAGTCGCCCGCGCAAGCCTCACATATTTTGACAAGATCAGAAGTAAGAACACAGTTCTCAAGCTGAGCTTCTCAGCTTTATGCTTGTAGAGGATATTTAATAAATATTTTTGAGCCTATCCTTTGCTCTATAAGCGTGAATATTTAAAGAATTTTTTTGAGCCTATCCTCAGCTTTAAAAGCGTGGATATTTAAAGAATGTTTTTGAGTCTATCCTCAGCTTTATACGCGTGGATATTTAAAAAATATTTTTGAGCCTAGGCCTATCCTCAGCTTTACAAGCATGGATATTTAAAGCATATTTTTGATCCTATCCTCAGTTTTACAAGCATGGATATTTAAAGAATATTTTTGAGCCTAGGCCTATCCTCAGCTTTACAAGCATGGATATTTAAGGCATATTTTTGATCCTATCCTCAGTTTTACAAGCATGGATATTTAAAGAATATATTTGAGCCTGTCCTCAGCTTTACAAGCGTGGATATTTGAAGAATATTTTTGAGCCTATCCTCAGCTTTAAAAGCGTGGATATTTGAAGAATATTTTTGAGCCTATCCTCAGCTTTACAAGCGTGGATATTTAAAGAATATTTTTGAGTCTATCCTCCGCTCTAAAAGCGTGGATATTTAATTTATTTATTTAAATATTTATTACAATTAAAAATTATAATAAACTTATAGCTAAAGCCCCAACCGACTACGGCTATCGGCTTGTGAATATTTAAATAATATTTTTGAGCATATCCTCCGCTCTACAAGCGTGGATATTTAAAGAATATTTTTGAGCCTATCCTCTGCTCTACAAACCTCCTATCCATTACACCAGAGGAACGGCAGCTGTCAAGGGAAATATATGTGCTATTAGCCCAATTAAGATACAGACGATACAGCCTTATGTGGATTGTAGCCGCACGACAGGCTCCATTTGTTTAACTACCCAGCAACAACCACTCACCTGACTCAGAATTTGCAGAATTTTTGAATCTGGACTCAGAGGAACCAGATTTTTGGATTCTTTTAATTATTTTTACATATCTTCTATTAACGTACTTATTTTTCTTTTTCTTGCAGTGTTGAATGTTTTGGCTTGTTGGGTGTAAACGGTGCCGGCAAGACAACAACCTTCAAAATGATGACCGGTGATGAAAGAATCACCAGCGGTACGGCCTATGTTAAGGGCATGAATTTGGCAGCTGATGTTAATAAGATCTATAAAGAAATCGGTTATTGTCCACAATTTGATGCTCTGCTTGAAGATTTAACAGGACGTGAAACTTTGCGTATCTTCTGCCTGCTACGCGGTATACAACGTGAACGTATTAATCACATCTCTGAAGAATTGGCCAAGTCATTTGGCTTTATGAAACATTTAGATAAGGAAACCAAAGCCTATAGTGGTGGTAATAAACGTAAACTGAGCACAGCATTGGCAGTTATTGGTAGTCCATCGGTAATTTATTTGGATGAACCCACGACGGGTATGGATCCAGCAGCGAGGAGACAACTCTGGAATATGGTTTGTCGTATACGTGATTCGGGTAAATCAATTATTCTCACATCACACAGTATGGAGGAGTGTGAGGCGCTGTGTACCCGCCTTGCCATTATGGTTAATGGTGAATTTAAGTGCATCGGTTCCACCCAACATTTGAAGAACAAATTCTCCAAGGGTTTGATTTTGAAGATTAAGGTTAGGCGTAACATGGAAGCTGTTAAGTCGGCAAGGTATGATGAAATGAAAATATATTAAAAAAAAATAAATCCTAACATTTTGTCCCACAGAAATAGTGTCAGCTTGGCCATTGAAAGTACAGCAGCCCAGGTTAGAGATCAAGATATAGAAACTGTGAAGGGTTTCATTGAAACCGAATTCCCGCAAGCCATATTGCAGTGAGTTTTAAATGTTTAATATTATTTCCATTGCAATATACAATGTCATTTTTTGCTTCTTCTTTTTCCTAGGGAAAATTATCAAGGCATTCTTACCTTCTACATTCCATTGTCCAGTATTAAATGGTCGCAAATATTCGGCCTTATGGAAAGTAATCGTGATCGTTTGAATATTGAAGATTACTCAATATCACAGACAACATTGGAGGAGATATTCTTAGAGTTTGCCAAATATCAGCGTGAAGATAGCCGTCAAGCTGTCAAGTGAGCATGGTTTTCATGTAAACACAATTATGTGCACTAATATTTACGGCACACACACATGCACCTTAATAATTGGCTCTATTTGTAACTCTCAAAATTGGATGGGTGAATTGGAAAAACAATTGCACAAAATTCCCACCGAATTTATTACAAGCCACACACACATTAGTTAATAACACCAAATCACTTTGCAGCTATGTAAAAATATTCACAAACACACACACATACTTATAGACGCTTTTTCCTGGTGATCACTTTATTTAGTGCTAGTTTATCATCTACTTATAATTTAGTAGCATTAATACATTATTTAGTATTTTTTAGTTGGAATTTTTAACTAAATATTGCTTTTATTTAATACACACACAAAGTCATAATTAACATTACTGAAATTGGTTTTACTTTTTAATGGGTTTTCAAATTTTATTTTAAGAGACAATAAGTCATTCTATTCTTTTCTAGTACAAGTCATCTCTCTACTTTTTTAATCTTCATGCACAAAACATAAGGTTCATATATTCCTTCTTTAAACTATCATGATCTCTTCGTAATATATAAAATAAGAAAAATAATTTGTAATTATTTTACGGTAAAAATTGTCGGCACATATAAAACCCCTGTTCATGAAGCAGTTGTCCTTAGATTGAACAAGAAGCAGTTGTCCTTAGATTGAACAAGAAAGTGCAACTTCATTGTGTCTGAGTAAAAGATTGTATTAAACGCTATAACAATATAATCAGTTTATAGGAATAAGGACAAATTATTTCGAAAGAACTAAACAAACTCTGGAATACATTTAAATGCCCTAGACAACCCTTTGTTACCTGTTGAAGTTGCTTTTAATCCAAAAATTGCAGACTTTTTATAGCCTTGTATCCCTGTATCCTATTTTGATGAGTTTTTATTTAAGATTATAAAAGATCTTATATGCAAGGTCTACTGTATAAGATTCTGGCCTTATAGTGAAAACGCGAATATTTATGATCAAAAATAGTTTTATTGTTTCCAAAAGTATTCGCCATCATGATTTACTTTTTCCACCACCATTGAAATACTTTAAAAACGTGGATTTGAACGCTCCGACAGCATGTTCTGGCGATTGTTGTTTTGTTTCGGGCTCATGCGCATAGATCAGTGATTCGTCAACGGTGACTATCTTATAAATATCTTTTAAAACCGCGATCGTTTTTTTTTTTTCGAAATTTATCAAATAATTTTAGCACGAACATACAACACGAACATGTGAATAAGATATGAATAATCAATCTGTTCGTGTCAACACTGTGAAAGAAGGATTATACAATAAATGTGTGTTCTAAAGAATTGGGTATCACATTCAAGGGCACATTTTTTCCAAAGGTAGATGAGATGAGAGGTATGGCCCCGATTTACTTGAAAAATTGAATATTTAGCCACGTTTAGTGAGGCCATAAAATCTAAGCTGGATCTGATAAAACAAAACCCATATAGGGTTTTTGTCGGTACTTTCATAAAATCCTAAGTAGAAGTTGTTTGTACGCTCGTGCCTTAAAAATGTTGTTATGAGGTCACGCACGGCTTCAATGTTTTCTTGCACAACGATCGTTTATGGACGACCTTCACTACCATCGACTTTGAGCGATCGTCGGTTTTTCACAATGCTATAGGATTTTGTTTCATCGTCATACAAAGATTTGGATTCATCGATGCACTCTTGACGTGATTATCTGAAATTGTGAAAAATTAATCAACGAAAATGTTCATAAGAAATTTAATGGATGAATGGATGAATAAAATTGTTCGAGCTTGAGGTCAGTAAAATATGTTTATTTATATAATTTCTCCGATATTTCGAAATTCCATGAATTTCATCTTCAGGGAGTTCTTTTTGATCTACAATAAATAAAAGTACGTCTTAAAATCTATATCACAGCATTGTTAAATAATAAATAAAACACATAAAAAAGGAGACGATCGCTTACACGTAAATAATAATAATAATCTGACTTAAAACTAGTGTAGTGTGACTACTACCGTCGAATGTTTATATTGCACTGATTACTATTTTTATTTATTGCAACGATCTCCCTCTCCGTGTTAAATGTCTGTAGCAGTATGCTCACGGTGTGCCTTAACCAATTTTAAATGAAAGGTGCTTACACCTGGGAAGTTTTTGCAGATTCTGAAATCGCCGGAGGGATTTTCAAATAAATCGCGATTTAAGTTCACATTTTTAGGGGTTCTTTAGGTTTTCACGATTGTGCTTGGAAACCGCGAGTCCTATGTAAATAGGCACAAAAAATTTTTGTAGCGGTAAAAATTCTCCACAAGATTATTTTTTATGATATTTTCGTAGGTTTTACCGTATTTGAGATATAGAAGTTAACATTTACTCAATGCACTGACTGTATCGCCTCCTTATAAAACAATATCATGCTCAGTGCGCCTTAACTAACTTTTGATGAAAACCGCTTACACATGGGAAGATTTCGCTGAATCTGAAACAGCAATGTTCATAGATAAGAAAAATAAAAAAATCAGAAAAAATCGCCGGAGGGATTTTTAAATAAATCGCGATCAAAATTCACAATTTTAGGTGTTTTTTAGGTTTTCACGATTTTGCTTGGAAACCGCAAGTAGTATCAAAATGAGTCTAAAGAAAATGTTGTAGCTGTGAAAATTCCCTACAAGACTGACCTTTAGGTTTTTTCGTAGGTATTAACATTTTTGAGATATGGAGGTTCAGATTGAATTTTTAGGTTTTTATCTTAAGCCTTCACGATTTTGCTTGGAAACCGCAAGTCATATCAAAATGGGACTAAAGAAAATGTTGAAGCTCTAAAAATTCTCTACAAGATTGGATGATTTATTTTTTCCTAGGTTATACCATTTTCAAGATATATAAGTTTAATTTGGGAATTTGCAGTAATGACATTGTTTTATAAGGAGGCGATACAGTCAGTGCATTGTCTCAATTTGAACTTCTATATCTCAAAAACGGTAAAATCTACGAAAATATCGTTAAGGTCAATCTTGTGGAGAATTTTCACAGCTGCAACATTTTCTTTAGGCGCATTTACATAGGACCCGCGGTTTCCAAGCAAAATCGTGAAAACCTAAAGAACCCCTAAAAATGTGAACTAAAATCGCGATTTATTTGAAAATCCCTCCGGAGATTTTTTTGTTTCTTGATATTTCACATCTATGAGCATTCTAGCTTCAGAATCTGCAAAAACTTCCCAGGTGTAAGCACCTTTCATTTAAACTTAGTTAAGGCGCACCGTGTTCTGTGTTGTCAGTGTCCGTTTTGCTGTAGATTCTTCTTGTTTTTGGCAGACTATTAATGTGGAGCATTTCTAATGTAAATCTCTTATTATAGTTGTTCTCAGTTTGTAACACTTTGACTTCGTCAATCAATGGTTCGTGGTTGTTGCGATTACAGTGTTCTGCGATGGCTGTTTTCTGTGTTATGTTTGTGTTTCTGAGTTTAATGTCGGAACGGTGTGCTGACATGCGTGTTCTTAATTTATTCTTTTTCGTACCAACGTAAAGTTTTCCGCAATTTTCTTGTTGGTTACCACCACATTCAATTTGATAGATCACATTATGTTTGTCCATTCTAGGTATATTGCTTTTTAGTTTACTGAATATTGTTTTTGTAGTGTTGTTTGAGCTGTGGGCTATAGTATATTTATTTTGGTCATAAATATCAGACTTCTCCAATCTTTCTGATATATTGGGTACATATATCAGTGATTTGTATATTTTTTGTGTATCAACTTCTTTGGGTTCCTTTTTGTTCTTCGGTTTATATTTATTTATTAGAGAGTTGGTTATTCGTAGTGGAAAATTATTTTGTGTATTTTGCGTATTTTCATCTTATTTTCTTTGTGGAATTCCTCATCACTTATACTCATCACCCTGTTGATTAAATTATTAGCTGTATTGATAATAATCCTTTTGGTATGTTTGGAATAAAAGTTGATTAACCTCCCCGAGGCCGTGGGTTTTTCCCTAATTATTGCAAATAGATCATCCACGTATTTCGTCAATATTTTTGGTTTTGTTGATAGTGAGTCCAATGAAGTCTGTACAAGTGATTCCATGACCAAATCTGCTATTATGGGTGAAGCTGGGGAACCCATAAATAAACACATTTTACTGACCTGAAGCTCGAAAAATTTTATTCATCCATAAAATATAGAAAGGTCAAAGAAAAACGCAATAGCAATTATAAGAAATGTATTTTTTTAGCAAATTTTAGTCACTCCCCTGTGGGGACGAAAATTCCAATTGTCGCAATTTAAGTAGTCCAGAACTAGTTCTAATCAGTACTAGTACAAATGTTGGCCCCTAAGTAATACGAAGGGAACCAATTGTCACCTTTTTATCCCCAAGTAAACGAGGAGGCGTCAGTTGCGACTTAATTAACTTAACTTAAACGACGAGTTGTATAAATAATTCACATTTACATTTTCTTCATAACTTTAATATAAATGAAGCATCCAATAACAGAAGCTAGTGTTGATGGAATGAATATCTTCGTTCATATTATTCATATTGTTTTGGTATAAAAAAGAAATACGACGGAAATATGCAAATCGTCCTCTTCTTCTCTCTACCCGCTAGCAATTCCAATTGTCGCAATTTAAGTAGTCCTAAACTAGAGGTAAGTGGTACTAGTTCACAATTGACCCATAAGTAATGCGAAGGGAACCAATTGACACCTATATATCCCCAAGTAAACGACGAAGCGTCAGTTGTGTTACTATTTCCCACCAATTTTTTTTTTATAAATAAACTGGTATATGACTGTAAACCTGGAACTAGTACAATACCACCTACAGGTAATGCATAGAGTGTCAATTGGTTACCTCCTATGACATCCCCATGTTAAAGTTTACAGTTGATTGCACTGTGAGGGGTCAGAAGTGGAATTAGTTACTGTAACGCTGAGAATCGACGAGTTTCCGATGCCGAACTAGTCCATCGCCCAAGCGGGTCTTAAACAACGTAACACGTACTAACTACGTTTATGCTAAAAAATTTCAAACTTTCCAATGGAAATGTCAAATGTCGCCTGCCAATACTCAGTGTTGCCTAGTCCAGAGAACTATGTAGTAGCCCTCGTATAAGGTGATTCGACAAATATCAACATATAAAGCCTTTACCCAATTAACTGCGTGTTGCGTGTGCGTTCAAAAATACAAAAACAAAATACATGTATTTCAAATTGAAAACAAAAACAAATACAGTCGAAATCGCTTATAACGTCGGTCAAGGGACCGGTCAAAATCGGACGCTATAAGCGATAGTCGTTATAAACGATATTTTTAAAAGAGGTAAAATTATATTATGTATAGTGACTTTTGGGTATAAATACGTTATTTTATTAAGTAAATAAATAAAATCAATTCAATTTTTTACTTTTTCATTCTATATACATAAGTATAAATGACTAAAACAAAATAATAAAAAATAACGATATTAAATTCATTATTCGGCAGATATATAACCTTAAAATAGGATATGGTTCTATTTCTAATAGTCTGTTATTTTAGTTTGTGCTTTTTAGTCCGGTCAAAATAGACATGCGTATAAGGCGGAAATAGCAAAAATTCCCACAAAGCTGAATTTAGGTGGAGAGCTAGGGTTGGCCATTAGAAGCAACTGCCTAAAAGTCCCCATCAAAACAAGTTATTCGGGGTCAAAGGTCATTTTTGGAGGCACTATTCAGTTTTTTTAATTTTTCTCAAAAACGGTAAGACTTAGCAAAAGCCGGCTGAAGTAAAAGTTGCAGATTCAATAATTGTCTACAAGATTCTTAAAAAAGACTTACCATTTTCGAGATATAGCGATCTAAAGGTCAAATAAAAAATTAGCCGCGAAAGTACATTGTCAGGCGAACCGGTTAAAGTAACGACACTATGTGTTAGATACTTCCGTAAGCTCTCAAACGATATCCACTTTGCAGTAATCGGTTCAGTAGAACCGGGTATAACCCGGTTTTTAAATTTGGCCTTTCTGGTCGAATAACAGGCGAACCGGATCCGCAACCGTTGAAAATTATACATTTCCGTAATCAGCGCAACAATCCCTACCTTCGGACAAAACTTGAAAAAAATCGGAGAGTTTTCGTTGGGGTCGTTTCCGTTGGGCTTTCGATTATACATGTGGGTTAAATGGGCTATTTTGCATAAAATGACTCTAACATTGAATAACTCTACTAAACACGCTTCGATTTTGTTGGAATTTGTTTAGAAGATAGCTATGATTTCGCTCTTCAGACCCGATTACTTCGCTTATTTTAGCCGGTTCGTCTGAATATGTGCATATTTCCCTTATAAGTGCATAAAAATCATGTGTTTTTTAGAACAGCTATATCTCAAGAATGGTTCCTTCTAGGAAAAAATTATAAAGGTCAAACTTGTAGATAATTTTTCTGTCTACAATATTACTTTAGCCACTTTTTGATTAGATCAACCGTTTTCAAAAAAAAAAAAAAAAAATCCGAAAACCTAAAAACCCTTAAAATTTGACCTTTGACCTCGAATATTTTTTTTTTTGCACACATGGGATCGATGGGGACTTTTAGGACATTGCTTCTAATGGCAAACCCAAAATTCAGCTCTGTTGGAATTTTTGCTATTTCAATGTCTATTTTGACCGGACTATTTTGAATTCCGACATAAGTTTTAAATTTAACTCAGATTCTCTAACACATTTAAAAATGCTTATAATTTCGGTAATTAACGGTATTATTCGGTAAGTTTATTGGTCACTAAAAAGTAGTCGTAAAGATCTACCGATAGCAACAGTCTGGTCAACTTTTACTTGAACTTTTCATTTATAATTTTGCGTTTTAAAGTTACCGATTTTTGTCGGTACCTCAAAAAATGAGTTAGAGAATCACACTCCTAATTTTTTAACGGGTTTCCAAAAAACATGTTTGTTTGTAACATCTTCTGAGTAGAAAAGAGTTTCTACAGCTAGACACGCCTCTGACACTGGCGGTATTTGAAATGCTGTCTCTGTAGTATCCGCAATTTCTTCTCTAGAATTGCCTCCATCTAAAACTTCCAACATTATTTCGACATTATATATGGCAGATGTGAAAACTTTGTCATCAATGGTAACTAATTAATCAATATGTTGGGAGAAATTAGAATGAAGATAAATGTCTTCAGAATCGTTCAAAGGACCACGACATCCAACACATTTAATTTCGTACTTTGATCCTTTTCTATTCTTGCCAGGATAGTGGATAGTTGCCGATCCAGCAATGCGATTTTAATGATTTTATTCCACCTTGGTCCATGGGTTGTAAAACAGATGTGACATTTATTTATTTATTTATTTTTTTTTTTTATTTATTGAAACATTTTGTAAAGTAAGCCTGAAGGCCAATTAGTTTTACAATATTCATAAGAAGAGTTCCTACTCCAAAATATAGTAATATAAATAGTGTATACAAATTCATATATAAATACAAGTTATTTATAATATATAATATATATTTATATATACATTGGGTTGCAAAAATTAATTGACTTGGAACCGCCATCTTCGAACATGATGTGCATAAGCTTGGTATTTTGTTGTTTGATGGAGTTTGAAAAATATACATACAACAAATTATTGAGAGAAAATTTCCTTCTTCGTATGATTCGACGATAGCCAAATTCAAATATTTCACAAAAAAATCGACGTTACAACCGATATGACGTTATAAGCGATATTTATTTGTGTGGAATATAAAGGGCAGAAATTCGGGACTTTTGGATTTCGTCGCTATACGCGATATGACGTTATAAACGACGTCGTTATAAGCGATTTCGACTGTACATGTATTTTGTTTTTGTATTTTTGAACGCACACGCAACACGCATTTAATTAGGTAAAGACTTAATAGAACACAAGCTTTAGAACCACATGTCAAACACACAAGGAAATTAAATATTCATGTTGTCATTGAGACAATGAATCTCAGTGGTACGTTGTCCCTGTTGCAGTAGGAGTTGTGCAAGTCTGACACAACTTTAACCGCAATCTCAAAGCACTGGTTGGTTCGGGTAATGTTGATTTGAGATTCAGTGGGTATTCAAGCATTTGACAGCTTTTGGGTAGTCATTCAGAGCTACAGATAGTTTTTCAAAATCAATTAACAGATTTTATGAAATCTGTTCCGGGTTTCAGGTATCAGCATAAATTGAGCATAGCCTCAATATCCCGCTGAAATGACTGAAATTTGGTACTTAGTCTTAGCTTCTTTCCCCCATAGAACGGTACCTCCCAATGTTCCGTATTTGAAGATTGTGGCCTCAATATTCCCCGAAATGGTTGACATTTGGTACTTAGCCTTCTTTGGGGCTATAAAAATTTCCACTTGAAATTTTTTGGTATAGGTCAACGTCTTCATATAGCCCCCATAGAACGGTATCTCCCGATTTTCGGTATTTTTAATGATTGAGCCTCAATATCCCACCGAAATGGCCGAAATTTGGTAGTTAGTCTTCGTTGGAGTTATACAACTTTCCACCTGCAATTTGTCGGTATATGTCTCGATTTACGATTTTTTGAACGTTTTAGCCAGGGGTAGACAACATTGTAACAGGTACAAAACATTCCTTACAAAAGAAATCGACAGCATACGTCCATTTTGGGTTCCCAGAAGATAAGAAACTTCTTCACAAAAAAAACTGTCTACATACATATAAGAAGGTTTTAGTCTAACCACCATGGACCAGTATTGCCCAATTTTTGGGATTTCGAGAGTTTTTTTTGTAAAATTTTCGGACCGAGATTGGTGTAATTTGGTATTGTGTTCAGTCAGAGGATAGAAAGAACAAGGATGAGCTCTTTTAAAGAGTGTTTGCTACATTTTCCTTCTGAAGTGGATGTAACTTGATATTTTGGAATCTCAATGGGTAGAAAACCTCCACACAGAAAATTATCAGTATAAAGTGATTATCATCAGTTAAGATATTATTATCCTCCAAGGAATTATTAACGTAGAAAGAGCTTAGTAGTTACTAATTGTTCATATTTACTTCAATACAGTCAGTGGTGGTGAAGGGTATAAAAATTTCGGCCTGGCCGAACTTAAAGCGGTTCTTACTTGTTATACCCTTAGCCTTTAGGCTAATGAGGGTATATACACTTTGATACGATGGAAATGTGCCTCATCTAAATAATGGTTTTAGACCCCAAGTATGTTTTGACGAAGTTCGTTTCAGACAATTTGCACGATAACACTCTTGTAATATTTTTACCAAGCTTAGATCAAATTTCGAAGATGGGCTGTATCGGTCCACTCCTTCGGCTACCTCCTTCTCAAATCGTCATGAAAATTTGTGCAATAAGTTGTGCCCGCGGGGCCTTTTTACAATTTTTTCGGTGGAATTGCCCCCGATTATCCTCAGAAAATGTTCAAAAAGCTCTAAATAACCCTGGCGACACCAACTAAAATGACTATTGAGAACGAAAGCTTACGAATTGAGTATTTGATTTTGCCGAACCTTTGCACAACGCGAAATGTCTTCCAAGCGTCCATCCAGTTCCAAGAGGGTCAATATTGGAAAACATATTGGGGTATCTACCTCACAAAACTTCAACATTTTCGCTTAAAATCCACGATGACCAACTAAATGCCTGATGAGCACGATAATTATCAAAAGGAGTGATTGACATTAGTTCAACCTTTAAGCATTGTAGTATTTCTTTCGAACTTAAACCATGTTCTATTAGGGACTACATCGGACCATGCCTTCCGGAAACTCTACCCCTGTTTAACTATGTCGAAAGAAAATGATCGAAAAACAACTAAATTTAGGTTTTCATGTCAATATTAGGTATGTTTGATAACACAAAAGTTTGTATAAATCGGTTCAGATTTGGATATAGCTCGCATATACATATATTTTCGGCCGATTTCTCGTATTTGCTGCACCAAACACGCTATATATGTCTGATTTCGATGAAATTTGGAATATGCGACTGAATTTGGCGTAGAAATAAATGTGCCAAATTATATCGAAATCGGTTCAGATTTGGATATAGTTTCCATATACATATATTTTCGCCCGATTTGACGTATATATGTTCAATTTTGATGAAATTTCGGATGTGTGACGGAATTTGGTCTAGTAATAAGTGTACCATATTATATCGAAATCTGTAGTGCGATTCTCTAACTCATTTTTTGAATTACCGACAAATGTCGGTAAAATTAAAATGCTTATAATTTTGGTAATTAACGAAGTTTTTCGGTAAGTTAGCGTCGAATAAAAAGCAGTCGTAAAGTTGTACCGATAGTAAGAGTGTTGCCAACTTTTATTTGAACTTTTCATTCATAATTTTGCGTTTTAATTTTAACGATTTTTGTCGGTAACTCAAAAAATATGTTAGATAATCGCACTACTGAGAACCCACAATACCTCTTTTATGGGGGTTGTATTAAAAAGTGTATCTATAGCCACAATTCTCTCTAGGCATGTTTATATGGAATACTAAATACCGAATTTCTAAAACTACCAAAATACCAAATATCGGCAGGTATTGTTCTATGGAAGCTATATGAAAACGTGGACCTATACTGACAAATTTTTGGGGGAAAGTTTTGTAGCCCCAAAAGAAGAACAAATACCAAATTCGGTAAGATAATGTAACTATAGTCACGGATACCAAAACCAAGCTTGTAGGCGGTTTTGGTTTCATTACTTACTCTCATTCGTATATGATTGAAAACACTGTGCGACAAAAAAAAAATGACAAGGAAAACAGAGTAGGTTATGAAAGTAGAGCAAAAAATATGAGATACCTGTATCGGCATTTTTATACCCTCCACCATAGTATGGAGGGTATATTAAGTTTGTCATTCCGTTTGTAACACATCGAACTAATCATTTGCGACCCTATAAAGTATATATATTCTTGATCAGGATACAATTCTAAGACGATCTAGCCATGTCCGTCTGTTGTAATCACTCTAGCGTCCGTAATAATTGAGATAGAGTGCTGAAATTTTGCACCCGAGGGTCTTTTTTCCATAGGCAGGTCAAGAAGAAGATAGGCTATATCGGTCCACTCTTTGGTATAGCCCCCATATAACGGTACCTCCGGATTTGAGGTATTTTGACGTTATTCGCCACATTTGCAGACCGAATTAGCTATAATTTGGCACTTAGGGTTCCTAGCGATCAAAAAACTTATATCTCAAAGGATATGGGCATAGGTCCATGTTTTGGTATAGCCGCCATATAACGGTATCTCCCGATTTTCGGTATTTTGAGAATTTTAGCCACAATTTTTAACCGAACTAGCTGTAATTTGACATTTGAGGTTCTCAGTGTTCATGAAACATCTCCACGAAACATCGTCAACATAGGTCCATGTTTTGGTATAGCCCCCATATATCGGTACCTCCCGATTTTCGGTATTTTGAGAATTTTAGCTACAATTTTTAACCGAACTAGCTGAAATTTGCCATTTGAGGTTCTCAGTGGTCATGAAACATCTCCACCAAACATCGTCAACATAGGTCCATGTTTTGGTACAGCCCCCATATAACGGTATCTCCCGATTTTCGGTATTTTGAGAATTTTAGCTGCAATTTTTAACCGAATGATCGGTATTTTGAGAATTTTAGCTACAACTTTGTCTATTCAAAAATAATCGTCAATATAGGTCCATGTTTTGGTATATCCCCCCATATAACTGTACCTCCCGATTTTCGGGCATTTTCAGTGGTCACGAAATTTCTTCACTAAAATTCGTCAACATGCGTCCATTTTTGAGGGTCTACATTGTTTTGATGGAACTACCCTCAATTTGGCTCTTGAAGTTCCCTGCAGATATACAACTTTTCCGCCAAAAAATTTAAAGATAGGTTGACTCTTTGATATAGCCCCGTAGGTGGTACCTTTCACATAGCTGAACACTTTTTTTAGATTATATTAGATAACACTGTGCAACAAAATGGCGGTGAAAGTCCTTGAGGAAGAAAGGCCTTGGTGAGTATATTATTAACCCCGAAGGACAGATCCGCCGTGAGTCGAACTTCCGCGTTATGGTGTGATGAAATTTTTGTTAGAGACCCTGTGGGCCATCAGGAATTAGCGTTATATCTTTGTTCACTGTTGCTTAAGTGCTCTACAAAAACAACACACAAAGATGTAGTGCTAGTTCATGATGGCTTACAGGGTTCATTAGCAAAAACTTCGACTGACGGCGCATCTGTCCTTCGGGGTTTTGAATATACACACACCAAGGGCTTTCATCTCCAAAAGGAATTATATATGCCCCAACATTTGTGTTCACAGTGTAATTTAAGCAATAGTGGAAGGCAGTAGGAGTCTATCCATTGTCGAAAAGTTGTTACACCTAAAATTGTGAAAGGACCCTAATTATTCCATTTTAATTAAGACTATTTTATGGTGGAGGGTATAAAAAGTTCGGCTCGGCCGAACTTAACGACTTTTTACTTGTTAATGTTTACATCGGAAAGTAACCAAACAAACCATTTCTAGTTTTTTCGAAATATTTAAAATATGATATTACGGAATCCTTGCAGTTTAGGTATATAGTGTCTTTGGCAACTTTACAGAGGATGATGTGGGCAATATTTTTGTTAAAAATGTTAACCTTCATGCGGTTCACCAAAGGGGTCTTTTTGGTCCTTTTTCGAAAAACTTTCAAAAACTCCTTTATTCTACAAAATTGTTCGTCATAAAATTTTAATATAGATCTCAGAATACACCAAAACTGTAAACTTATCTAATCGCCAGAAATCTCTAAACATGAAAAACACGTTTTAGGGTTAAAATCGGGCTTCATATGAGTTTATTCAAAATTGTCCCACAAAACATAATTTTAGACAGATGACGTCAAAGACAAAAATATTCTTCGTCAAATTTCACTATGGGTCACCAAAGAAATGAAACGTAATGTAAATATTTTATATCATAACAAGTAAAAAAGTATCAGTCGGCTTTGCCGACAGAGATATACCCTCAGCCTGTGTATATTGAAACAATTTTTTTTCCAAAAAACGCATGTATTTAGGGAGTTTTAAAAATTTTGGGCGTTTGAACTGACAGCCACTACATATGGTACCATAGGGTTTTTTTAGAACTTCAGGGATGTTTGCTCAAGAAGTATGAACTTGCCCCTGAAACAACTTTTACCATCGCAATTGAGGCAGCAATGCAAGTTGCTTCAACAAAAATCAAAGTGATTCGAAAGCAGGTCTTAAAGTGAACATGTATCCGAAATTTTGAGTGGGAGGTACCGGATGGAGTGGACAAATATAGCCCATATTTGAACCTGATCTATATCTGGTAGATATATTAGGATGTGTAAAGTATGGACCAATTCGGCCACTCTCTTCAAGAGTTATCGTACGCACAATTTTTCCGAACATTTTTGAACTTTTGTGGGGGAGGTACCTGAAGGAGTGGACCGATATGGCTTATCTTCGAACTTAAACTATGTTTGGACAAAATATTACTAAGACCAAACTTTGGACCGAATCGGCAGACCTGTTCGAGAGTTATTTTGCCCTCCGACCTCCTCACACGGTGTCATAGGGGTTTTTTGCAACTTTCAGGCTATTTTCTCAGGAAGTATGGACTTGCCCCTGATGAAACTTATACCGTCGTATGGAGGGCAGTGAATACAAGTTGCTAAAGCAAAAATCAAAGCGATTCGAGAGATGTTCCTAAACTGAACTTTTCCAAAATTTAGTGTGGGAGGTACCCGACGGAGTGGACCGATTGAGTCCATATTAAAACCTGATCTAAGTCTGGTACACGCTCCACGATGGGCAAAGTATGGACCAAATCGGTTACACCCTTCAAGAGTTATCGTGAGTACAAATTTTCCGAACATTTTCGAACTTTTGTGGGGGAGGTACCGGAAGGAGTAGACCGATATAGCTCATCTTCGAACTTAAACTAAGTTTGGACAAAATATTACGAAAGCCAAAATTTGAACCGAATCGGTTCATCCCTTCGAGAGTTATCGTGCGCTCCAGCCAGCCAGACAGGCAGACAGACAGACAGACGGACGGACATTGCTCAATCGACTCCAAATTGTCTGAAACACATTTCGTCCAAACATACTTGGGGTCTAAAACCATTATTTCGATGAGGCACATTTTGCCCGTATGAAAGTGTATATACCCTCGTTAGCATAAATGCTGAGGGTATAAAAATAGAAGTATCAATTTTGCTGAAAAAAACATGAAAATATTTCCCAATTTTTTTGATGAAATTGTTTTCCTTCTTCTTTCGAGTTGATACATTACATGAAAGTAATATGAAACTTGGTTCTAGGTGAAAAGTATCAAAAGATGAAAAATTCTACTCAAAATTTCGCTATGAGTTTCAGAATAAACCATATACATATCTAGGTATACTAGTTCCTGTATATATTAGGATGAAATTATGTGTTTTAATTTTGGACTGTTAATTTTACATAATTCCATACTGGATCAAAATCTAGCAGATTCCTTTACTTTTTGGGAATATTGTTAAAGAAAGAAATGTTCCAAATGAAATTTCATTATGAGTCTCTGAATAAAAGAAATCTGTAACCAAAACATATAACATTTTAGCAACCCTTGTTTTTGATATATGGTTTAGGGCCATATTTTAAAATTTTTATCCAGATTGTCGTTGTGATTGGACACTATAAATTATCTTATTGATGGTTTTTCGTTATAAATTCATATAGAAGTTGTTGTGCCCTCCATTTAAACAGCTTTTGAAACATTTGTGGTGAATATATATTTAAAAAATATAGAAAACCCAGATTGATGCAATGATGGGAGTAACTCCTGCTCTGGTGAGCACAAATAAAGAGTTTGAAATTCAGTGGAGGTATCTTTGAAAAATTGCTTAAGGGTATGGTACATTTTTGTATTAAATATGTATGATAATGCTGTTATATCTATCTTCTATAATAAAGTGCATACAATTTCTTTCATTTATTTAACAAAAACATATTTAATTAAATATACATAAGTACTAATTAAGCAAAGTTCAGTTTGTATATGGGTAGTATTTTGGTTTTGCTGTAGTAAATACTCATGACGATGTCGTTTTTCATCTGTTAAGTAAAATATTTGCAAATGGTTTAAGTCTAGTAGATGGTTGTCAACCATGGCCATTGAGAAAAACATCATAAAACTGTTGTTAATAATTGGCTGTTACTAATTTATTGTTGAATTTTAATTGTATAACATTTTTTTCAATTGGATATATGTTATGATTGTTTTTATTCTTTTGCAGAACATACTTTTTCCGCTTATTTAGCAATTAATTGGAACCATGGATGTTAAGAAAAAAATATGTAATAAATTAAAATTTTTATTTGCAACCTGCATCAGCAAATTTACAACAATTCTGCGTATAAATGAATTTACAAGTTGACTCACGAAAATAGGTGATCCAATCATACAATTTTACATATACAAACACATTTCGAATACACTTTAAATTTAAACAAATAAAAATATTTTAATATTATGCTTGGTTTACATTTACGAAATCCACTCGATTTCAACTGTCAAATCCATAGGTTAAACGTCAAATGAAATCCAATGGATTTCAGATGAGATTTCATTTGACGTTTGAGCTATGGAATTGACAGTTGAAATCGAGTGGATTTCGTAAATGTAAACTTAGCATTAGTTCCAGTTATGAAGAGGTCTAAATTTGTCTAAATTTAGAAAAATATAAGAAACTTTGACATTACGAATTATCTATTATCTAGTTTTAGTTGAAATTTTAATATTTAAATTATAGAGAAAACTCCTCAAATATACAGAATATAAAAACCAAAGACACAAACACATATGTATTTGAGTCCCGAATATTGTGATAATGTCCACTAAATTATTATTAATTTCAAGAAATATTTAACATGAAAAATATTAACATAACTTATTTTTTTTTCAATTTGAAAAGGAAATCCTGCTGTGGCTGCTTTAGCGGATGTAAAAAGGATGAATAACAAACGTCTACGGACCAGTCAAACATTGCCTATTTGTAACAAAGAAACAAAAAACCAAAGTGGAGCCGTGTCATTAATTCTACAAACAAAAGTACCAAAAACAATGCAGAGATGTTATAAATAATTTAAATAGAAGAATCTAGAAGAAATATACAAAAAGCCACTATAACAAAAAAATATATTTTTTATATGTGTATCTTGTAGAAAAAAAGTATTATAATGTACATTAATTTAGAAATTAACATACACAAGAATTTTTTAATTAATGGTTTAAGTTTTTTAGAGGTGAAGTGAAACGAAAAATACAGACATGTCACAGAAACCAATTCCGATCGAAAGTGGAATTAATTTCGTATTTATCTTCTTCAGAAAACGAAACAAGAAATTTTTTTTTTCGGAATGAAACAATTTTTGTTTTCCAGGTTGAATTGTATTTTTTTGGAAACATCACTTTAATGGGTCGATTCCGTATTGCGACACACTATGTCGCGAGTTCATATTCATAGCGATTATGAATCTTCACGTAGGGAGCTACTCACAAGTGAGTTGCAGTTCACTTTCACCTGCTCGGGCTATTATGATTGAGCAGGGAGGAGCACAAAAAGTGAACAAGGGTTGACAAGTCGGAAAATGGAAAATAATGGCGCGACTTGTGAACCCTTGAAATAATAATTTGTGTTGCCATACCGTCATTTTTTGCACAAATAACTTTGAGATTAATTAATTCTTATTTTTTGTATAAAAAATAAATAAATTTTCAAATTAATAAGCATTTCTAGCAAGAAAAATGTCAGTTATTAACAATCCACTGTAAAAGAACATGGATATTGGTAAAAGAAAATACAACATTAAAACAACATGGCAACATCTGTAACAGCTGTTCTTTTGTTTTGGCAGATATGTGAAAATTGTTTATTTACACTGAAGAATTCGTGAAATTTATTGGAAAATCGTAAAAAAGTGAACAAATGTCGTTTAAAAACGTGATTAAATGGCTACAATAAGTAAATGTTTAATGTTGCATTTTGGGTGATAACAGAAATGGCAAGTTCTGAGGAATACCAAGGAAATGAAGTGGAAGTTGTGTTTAGCACCATCTCCCATTCTTTCCAAGACTGCGACCCCAAAAGATCCAAATCGTGTACATTACTCTCTCTAGGAATAACAATTGCAGACATGGGTTGCTCCTGATTGGGTCCTTGTATAGTTGTGAGCCGCTTTATGCAGAATGTACCTTTTTGATCTGTCCATACCTGAAAACTCGATTTAGGCCTTCCTTCACTGATACATACCACGGGCAACGTTTTAGTTACAGTACTTGCTCGGGCATTACCGTGAGATAGGGATGGCTCTCACGGTAATGCCCGAGCAAGTACTGTAACTAAAACGTTGGGTGGGTTGGCCCGACACACTAGGTCCATCAAGAATGATCTTCACGTTCTAGAGAGGGAAGCCCAACCATACTGGATAGAATCCCTTGCTCAACAAGCATTTCAAGTAGTTTTGAATAGCTTTCACATAGTCGCAGGTTCTAATGTAAACAAATATAGTGTGAATAAAGTCCACAACAAACCAGAGTAGTTTTTGCTCAACTATACTTGGGATATTGCAGTCGTCTAAATTCTTAGGCAAATATTGATAGCACCATGCACAGCACTCTGCGTCTTTTAATGGTGCGATGCCAAACCTAGTCATATAACTCCAGTGGATAGTTACATGCCATTCTTGGAACTGAAGGTAGACCCAATTTTGTACCAAATTCTGAAAGAATTCAGAGATTCAGACCGAATTCGTAAAGAACTCTGAAAAAATGTTAGCGGTCAATGTCCTAAGCTTTAAAAAACAAGAACATTCGTTTTATGCAACTATAAACATTATGGTAGAAATTTATAATAATGATATTTCTTTCTTTTTATAAGAATAAAACAAAAACGCCCATTTGTTTTTAAATTTTTAAGTTGACCTCAAGCCAAATTAAAACCAAAGAAAATAGCGTCCAAAGGTCAACAATAACCTCACAACATAAAAAATCTCTTATTATTTTTTGTTACTTTCAACCTAAAATACAATTAATTATCATTACAGATACAAAATATTCGTATTTTTTAAAATAAATGTTCACACTTAAATTTTTTTGTTCAACTCACTTTGATTTCGGTAGTGAGAAATTTCAGCAGAAATTTGCCTCTTTTTCTCACTTTTTTTACATTTGTAATAGCTAATTTTTTCACGAACGTGAGTTTTGCTCACCCTCTTGTTGTTTATAATAAGGGAACAGTGAGAACATAACCAGCCCAATTATGAACCGCATCTCACCGTGAGTTTTCTCTTTCTCGCCTCCTCCCCTATTATAAACATCATATCGCCGTGAGTGCTGTTATGTTCTCACTCTTCCCTTATTATAAACAACAAGAGGGTAAGCAAAACTCACGTTCGTGAAAAAATTAGCTATTACAAATGTAAAAAAAGTGAGAAAAAGTGGCAAATTTGTGCTGAAATTTCTCACTACCGAAATCAAAGTGAGTTGAACAAAAAAATTTAAGTGTGGTCATTTATTTTAAAAAATACGAATATTTTGTATCTGTAATGATAATTAATTGTATTTTAGGTTGAAAGCAACAAAAAATAATTAGAAATTTTTTATGTTTTGAGGTTATTGTTGACCTTTGGACGTTTTTTTCTTTGGTTTTAATTTTGGCTTGAGGTCAACTTAAGAATTAAAATTTTTTTGTTTTTATTCTTATAAAAAGAAAGAAATATCATTGTTATTATAAATTTCTACCATATTGTTTATAGTTGCATAAAACAAATGTTCTTGTTTTTGAAAGCCAATCCCTGAGGATGACCATCAAAGATGGTTGAAATATTGGAAATGGAATAGATTCTACCTTATTGTGATAAGAGTTTCTTTATATTTTTAATCGCAATATGTTTTCGACAAAAACAAATATTAGGACATTTACCGCTAACATTTTTTCAGAGTTCTTTACGAATTCGGTCTGAATCTCTGAATTCTTTCAGAATTTGGTACAAAATTGGGTCTAACTTCAGTTCCAAGAATGGGATGTAACTATCCACTGAAGTTAAATGACTAGGCTTGGCATCGCACCTTTAAAAGACGAAGAGTGCTATGCATGGTGCTATCAACATTTGCCCTATAAGAATTTAGACGACTGCAATATCCCGAGTATAGTTGAGCAAAAACTACTCTGGTTTGTGGTGGACTTTATTCACACTATATTTGTTTACATTAGAAACTGCGACTATGTGAAAGCTATACAAACCTACTTGAAATGCTTGTTGAGCAAGGGGTTCTCTCCTGTATCGTTGGGCTTTCCTCTCTAGAAAGTGAAGATCATTCTTGATGGACCTAGTGTGTCGGGCCAACCTACTAGATGGTGATTGGGATGGCTCTCACGGTAACGCCCAAGCAAGTACTGTAACTAAAGCGTTCCCCGTATTCAGGTATGGACAGATCAAAAAGGTGCATACTGTATAAAGCGGTTCACAAATATACAAGGACCCAATCTGGAGCAACCCATGTTGTTCCTAGAGAGAGTAATGTACACGATTTGGAACTTTTGGGGTCGCATTTTTGAAAAAATGGGTGCTGATGCTAAAAAGATGACATGTCCAATCACTTGCCCTCAAGCTTGAATAGAATCAAATATTTTGATGGAATATAAGTTCAGACCGTTGCCCCAAAAAGACCCAAACCATTTTGAGATCTTAATCACGTCATCGTCGATAACCCAGTGGAATGGTATCTACACCAAGCAATTTCCTGGAATAGTATTTTAAGTACCGGTTGTTGTATGCCATGAACAAAAAAAATTGGAATTACAATTGAAATTTATTGAAATTGTATTTAAAATTCATTAAATTGGTTTAAGTGTTGAAGAAAGCATTAGGAATTATACTTAGCATTCATAGAATTGGTTCTTATACTGGAGAAAATATCGGATGTTTCACGAATTGTATTTACAATTCTTGGAATTGGCTAAATGCTGAACCTCATTTGAACCAATCATTGATCTCCTGTGATGTCCTAACATCGCTGGTACAGCTTCCACTCCATTTCCTTGGTATTCCTCAGAACTTGCCATTTCTGTTATCACCCAAAATGCAACATTAAACATTTACTTATTGTAGCCATTTAATGGCGTTTTTAAACGACATTTGTTCACTTTTTTACGATTTTCCAATAAATTTCATGAATTCTTCAGTGTAAATAAACAATTTTCACATATCTGTCAAAACAAAAGAACAGCTGTTACAGATGTTGCCATGTTGTTTCAATGTTGTATTTTCTTTTACCAATATTCATGTTCTTTTATAGTGGATTTTTAATAACCGACATTTTTCTTGCTAGAAATGTTTATTAATTTGAAAATTTATTTACTTTTTATGCAAAAAATAAGAATTTAATAATCCCAAAGTTATTTGTGCAAAAAATGACGGTATGGTAACACAAATTATTATTTCAAGGGTTCACAAGTCGCGCCATTATTTTCCATTTTCCGACTTGTCAACCCTTGTTCACTTTTTGTGCTCCTCCCTGCCCAATCGTAATAGCTCGAGCAGGTGAAAGTGAACTGCAACTCACTTGTGAGTAGCTCCCTACGTGAAGATTCATAATCGCTATGAACATCACTCACGGCGATATGATGTTTATAATAGGGGAGGAGGCGAGAAAGAGAAAACTCACGGTGAGAGGCCGTTCATAATTGGGCTGATTAACTGTGGCCAAAAATAGAAGGAGTTGTCGTAGGTGCATCAATTTTGGTACACGTACCTATTATTGACTTACAATCTTCAGGACAAAAATTTGGGTTGGTCGGTCCACGTTTTGATGTAGCCCCCATAGAACCGTACCTCCCGATTTTCGGTATTTTGAATGTTTAAGACACAATGACCAACCGAAAGTATTCAAATTTTGTGGTTAGTCTTCGGCAGAGGTATCAAACATTCCAACAGAGAATTGTAGGCTTAGGTCCACGTTTTGATATAGCTCCCATATAACGGTACCTCCCGATTATCGGTATTTTGAAGATTTTAGCCTCATTATTACACCGAAATTGCTGAAATGTGGTATTTAGTCTTCGCAGGGGGCATTATACCTTCACCATGAAATTTGTCTGCATAGGTCCACGCCTTCATATAGCCCCCATAGGACGGTACCTCCCGATTTTCGGCATTTTGGAGGTTTTAGCCTGATTATCACACCGAAATGGCTGAAAATTGGTATTAAGTCTCCGTTGGGGGACTTATACCCTTCCACCAGAAATATGTCGGTATAGGTCCTCGTCTCCCTATAGCCCCCATAGAACCGTATCTCCTCATTTTCGGTGTTTTGAGTATTGTGGCCTCAATATCCATCCGATATGACTGAAATTTGGTGTTTAGTCTTCATATTGTTTGTGAGCATATTGAATATATCAAACTCTTGTCTTTATATATGAGAAATTTCCTTTAAAAAAATTTTTGACCGATTAGTGGTCAAAAAACGGTAAAAAATCGAATTTTGATTTTCGCTGTTCACAATTTTCTTAAAAAATTTATATTTTTATAAATTCTCTCGTTTTAAAGCAAGACTATTAGGTACTTAATAAGCCCACAAAAATATATGATGATCGGTTCATTCGTTTTCGGGCTATAGCCAACACCGCAAAACGATTTGTTAAAAAAGGGAGTATCCTCTCAGTGAGGTGGTCGCTGAAAAAGAGAAGTGACACATTCGTCTGCAAACCTCTGCAGCTGGGACCTTTATATATTTGAAGTACTCACTGTTTACTACTCATTCAGCATGAAATATCGATATACACTTTTATACAATTTTTTTCCCACTCCACTCAATTTAAAATTTGCTTCAGAAAATTAATAAACTTAGTAATACTTGTTTGGGTAAATGTAAACACCATATGATTAATATTTACATGCAAACAAAGGTGCAGCCAAGTTTATTATATCCCAAGAGAATTTAGGAACCATTTTTGCAGCGACCGTTACTTTTAAATTTTAAATATTAACGCATAATATAATTTATTAATTTTAGAAAAAAACACACAAAAATACGTATTAACTAAAATTGTCGGATTTAAATCCTCATATAGCAAAAACTACTTCACGTATCAGTACCAAAATTCAGATTCTTCTTAATTAATATGTTTTCTATCACTCCCCATCAATAAATTTGTTCAACGAAGTATTTAGTTTTTACCATTTTTGGCCACGGTCGTGACACTGTGCGACAATATTTAAAATTAGTACTACGTAAAGCGTTAGAAAACTGTGTTTGAATGTGCTACTAGTTTTTCACAGCACAGCACAAGGTCTATGCTAGTGCTGTGAAAGTGACGCAGCATAGCACATAGCCACAGCATCAAAAATAAAAACGAGTGCTATTGCTATGCTGTTTTCAAAAACAAAATCGAAAACTGTTGCTGTGCTATGCTGCGAACAAACGTAGCATAGCACAAGGTCTATGCATAGTCATCAAAATCAAAAACGAATGCTATTGCTATGCTGTGCTGTTTTCAAAAACAAAAACTGTTGTTGTGCTATGCTACGAACATAAAAGTAGCATAGCACATAGCATAGTCATGAAATCGAAAAACGATTGCTGTGCTCTGCTATGCTGTAAACATTTCTACATAGCATAGCATAATTAATGTTAACCCAGCAAACTCAGTAACCCCCATTATTATAAAGCCTTCTTTGGTTATAGTTTGGATTTTCGATCAGATGGAAATTTTTGGGGCAAATTGACTAATTTTTTAAACAATTCCAAAGTTTTATTAAATTGATTTATAAATAAAAATAAAAGCGTTTACGAAAGTGCATGTAGTCTACATTAGAAGCATATCGACGTTATTCATTAGATATAATTTCAAACTGTTTTTATAAGTGGAGATTCTGGCAACATTTTTTATGTTTTGAGGAAGACGATTATATTCAAAACAACCGGCATATTCAATACACTGCTTGGTAGTTTCTATTCGGCACCGCTTTACGTGTAGATTTGTACTATTTCTGGTATCAATATAAGTTTGATTTTGTGAAAAGGTTATGACATGATAACCAATGTTGTTTAATGACTTAAACATATAGGTTAACAACTGCATTTTATAAAGACCGTATATTGGCAAAATAGTCTTAGATACATTCCGGAATAGTGGGAGTGTTGAATACATATGTGGAAGGTTGTATACAATACGTAACGCTTTGTTTTGCGATCGTTGCAGGGATTTAAAATCACAGTTTTTTTGATAACCGTAAATCATAGGTAAATAGTTATAGTGACTATGAATTAGAGCGTTATATAACAATAACTTCGTCTTTACGTCAAACTTGTTTTTAAATTTATAAAGCAGTCCAATTGCTGGAGCAACCTTTGACTTTATATATTTCAAATGCGCATTCCATATCAAATTACTTTGAAAGTTAATACCCAAGTACTTTAAACAACTGCTAGCTTCAACATTATTTCCACAAATAGAAACATTAAATTCATCTCTTCCACTTGCAGCATGGGGTCGAAAACGTACAAGTTTTGTTTTTTCCGAATTTAAGACTAGTCCATTTATTCGAGTAAACTCATGAAGTGCATTTGCATCGTGTTCGATTTGAGCTCTCAAAATGATATCGTGGCTGTATGGATAAAAAATGCTCATATCATCTGCAAACATAATCAATTTGCCATGCAATTTCATGTTTGCTATATCATTTACATATAGTGTAAACAGTAATGGACCCAACACATTGCCCTGAGGCACACCATACTGAACATTCTCCATATTACTACAACATTTATCCATCTGAACAAATTGCTTTCTATTCTGGAGATAGCTTTCTATGAGTTTACGTGCATTCCCAGAAACGCCATAATACGGAAGCTTATTTAGTAATATTCTATGTTCTGCCAAGTCAAATGCTTTCGACAAGTCATAAAAAACGTCTGCAACACCGCCGTACCCTTTATCAAAATAATGTATTTACAACATTGACTATAGCTTCCTGTGTTCCACTGCCCTTTTTAAAACCAAACTGTAAATTATATAACAGATTATAATGTTCCAGGTATTCGCTTAATTGTTTATGTAATATTTTTTCTAAAATTTTGTCAAATATCGAAAGTAATGCAATAGGTCTAAAACTCTGCACATCACTTTCATCTTTAATCTTTGGAATCGGTACGATTTTTGAAACCTTCAACTTTTCTGGATATATGGATTTATCAATAATTGTGTTATATACTTTTACCAGTTTTGGTACAACAACAGTTTCACACACTTTCAACATCTTCACACTAACATTGTCAGGGCCAGGACTCTTATTTGCTTGTAATTTTGAGATTATCTCTCTAACTTCATCGCAATTTGTTCTAATAAAATTAAATGTAAAATTAAATGACAATGTGTTGAACATATTGAAACTGTGTGAAGGGGATTGCTGTATTTGATTTTTCAAAGTATTGGGCATATTAACAAAGAAATCATTGAAAGCATCACACATCTGAGCGTCTGTTAAATTTTCGCCACTAACGTCCTTTAATTGTACTTTTGAATTCGTTCGTTTACCTAGATGTTCATTTAAAAACTTCCAACACTTTTTCGGGTTCTGTTGCAGATTTGCCAGATTTGTCTGATAAAATAAATTCATACATATTTTGGATGCTTTTTTATTATCTTACTTATATTTTTGATTGTGGTACTTAGACTGAAAATTGTTCCTTGTTTCCTTCTCTTTAATAGTAACTTTTTCTTGAATTGTATAAGAGCCAACAAACGTTCATTTATCCATGGTGTAATTATATATCTTGTGTTAATAATTTCTTCCTTTTCTGTGGTAGACCTATTTACACAATCAGAGAAAGTATTTATCAGCTGTGTCATGCCTTCGCTTGCATCTCCACACAATTGTAAATTTTCAAAATGTTCCCTGACTTCCTCTATTAACAGGTTATAATTACAATGTCTTTGAATCCTACGACTATTTTCATTATTTACAAAATCGCAAATTACTTTACACGATAAGATGTTGTGATCAGTTAACCATATTTAGTGTTTTAACTTCTTGGTTTTCCCTTTATAAAAGTTTGGTACCTTGTGCGTAATTATTAATCAGACAAATTCAAACTACAATCATACGCGCCAAGGTACCAACTTTTATAAAGGGAAAACCAAGAAGTTAAAACACTAAATATGGTATAACTCACGCATTTTTCAACCGATTTCATTGGTTTTCCCCATTTTGTAAAGCTAACTAAATTTCCTTCTTGACAAAAGTAAATAATGACGCAGTTTGGTGTCTTCTACGCAGCCTAGATCACCAGGAAAAGCATTTTTCTGTTTTTTAATGCGTTTTTGTCACACTTAAATCACTATAACTCAACCATTTGTTACCCGATTTTTAAGAATTATGGCTTTAACGAAAGCCATGATATTCACCTTTTAAATAAAAAATAAGCTGTAAATTTCCATTGTAGAAAAAAGAAGTTATGTCCGTTTAAAGTTGAAAATCCAAGAAACCATGTTTTTCACTACATTTACCGTTATAAAATCAAAAAACGAAGTGAACCAAAGAAACCAAAGGTATTTTCGTCTCCCATGGACTCCCACAATACCGCATTTATGCATCAAAACCCCTGCAAATTTTCAATGTAGCACAGTGTAATCATTCTATTTGAGTAGTAGTTATTTACTTGCCGAACGCTCAATATAAAATTGCATTCAATGAAAGAAATAAATAAATAAATTTTAATTTGTATTGGCGAATTTTCACAAAATCACTTTACAGATCACATTTATTGTCCAATCGATGAAAACAGTTTACAAGTTGCTAAACAAGTAATCCCACAAACATTTTTGAAAATCGGGTCAGATTTTAATTTTGGCTATATAAAGGGCCCATGGAAACTTTGAGGCCCCAGTGGCACGTGTTAACATACTCCGATTGAGCTCAAACTCTGACAATCTCAATTTTTAACAAAACTAAAAGTTTTAGGAGGGTGCCGCATAAAAAATCCGACATCGATTTTTAAAACCACTCTAGTACATATATTAGACCAGTAAGGAAAGTATCAAAGTCGGGCGGGGCCGACTATATAATACCCTACACCACTGTGAATATGTAAAATATATATGGGAGCTAAATCCAAATCATAACAGATTTTGATATAATTTTGCACATTTATTTGTAGACCAAATTCCGTCACATAGTCCAAATTTCATCAAAATTGGACATATATAGCGTGTTTCGTGCATCAAATACCTATATCGGTCGATATGATTTGCCACAGTTATTTCTAGACTAAATACCAAATCTGAACCGATTTCTATATAATTTGGCACACTTATTTCTAGACTAAATTCCGTCGCACATTCCAAATTTCATTGAAATCGGACATATATAGCGCGTTTCGTGCATCAAATACCTAAAATCGGCCGAGAATATATATAGGAACTATAGCCAAATTTGAACCGATTTCTATATAATTTGGCACACTTATTTCTAGACTAAAGACCGTCGCACATTCTAAATTTAATTGAAATCGGACATATATAGCACGTTTCGTGTACCAAATTCCTTAAATCGGGCGAAAATATATGGGGGCTATACCAAATCTGAACCGATTTCTATATAATTTGGCACACTTATTTCTAGACTAAATTCCGTCGCACATTCCAAATTTCATTGAAATCGGACATATATAGCGTGTTTCGTGCATCAAATACTTAAAATCGGCCGAGAATATATATAGGAGCTATAGCCAAATTTGAACCCATTTCTATATAATTTGGCACACTTATTTCTAGACTAAAGACCGTCGCACATTCCAAATTTAATTGAAATGCGTATCGACTCAGAAAGTGATTCTATGTATATCCCTAAAAGGAACTATGGGTCTATCTCGTTTCCTTTTGCATGTTACAAACTAATGCACAAAGACATAATATCCCTTACCACATGGTGGTGTAGGGTATAAAAAGGTACAAGTGGTAATAACATGCATTTAGAAACCCAAAATTCGCTTTATAAAGGAAAAGTGTCAACATTTCAAAAATAGTAGACTGTTGCAGGTTCTGGAACAGAGCAATAGTTGCGGTCAAAATAATAGTAGTGTGTTAAAAATATCGAAATGTGAAAATTAGTCATGGTTTCACAGCTCAATAGCAAATTCTGTTATATTTGAAATACATACATCTTTGCCATCAAAGATTTTTCTGGGTTATGTTTGATGCTATGCTGTTGATTTTGTTCATAGCACAGTAGCGCAATAGTTTTCGTTTTTGTTTTCTTGACTGCGGCTGTTTACTATGCTGTTAAAATGTCTGCAGCACAGCATAGCGATGGCATTCGTTTTTGATTTTGATAACTATGCTATGTGCTTCGCAGATTTCAGAAGCACAGCATAGACCATGTGCTATGCTACTTTTATGTTCGCAGCATAGCACAGCAACAGTTTTCGTTTTTATTTTTGAAAACAGCACAGCATAGCAATAGCATATTTTTAGTGATTTCAGTGCTGTGCTGGTAGCAAATTCAAACATTGTTAGAAAATAATCGCCGATAACTTGTAGCGGAGCGTTTTTCTTTTGGTTTGAATAAATGAGAAAAAAATATTAGAAAAAGTAAGTAAGCTCAGTGGAACTATTTTTTGATGATAGAGAAGAAAATATAGTTAACGTAGCATATATCAGACGACCCTTGAGTTAAATCGAATCCTTTAGAATTGCCATCAGTATGGTATGTTTGGTTTCGGACATTCATCAAAATAATTGTTCATTTTTTAGGTTTAAAGCATATTTTCGGCTGTTATTTATACAGTAGAGGCATTAAAAAATGACTTTAAAAAACCACAGATCAACAGCTATACAGCCACCCCTTTAAAGTGTGTGCTGAAAGCAACCACATACATATTTTCAGTTGTAGTAGACATTTTCAAAGAAACAAGAAGTAAAATAGAGACGAAAATAAACATATTCTTAACAATTTTTGATTCTTTGCGTCATTAATTAATTTTGTGTATTAAAAATATAACCTAAGAATTTGTGTAAACTTTTACAAAATGCTGTTCGATAACAAACTTGTTCAGAAATGTCATGTTCACACGAGCGTTTCAATTACGTTGTTCGCCTGTCGAACGACGTACACGAATTAACCCGTTTCCACGACACCATTCGTAATTAACAAAAACATAAACAAAATTTCCTTCATTTTTGATTCCTTTTTTTAACGAAAATTTGAACCGAAAACACATAAGATATACCTTAAATGAATAGGAAAAGCAATAGACTTTCGTTCAAATGTATCTCCTATATCATGATACAATGATACAAGGTAACCTCACGCTCAGAGCTCACAGAGTTGTATTCGCTTTGCCGTCCCTTCATTGCCAAACTCATTTTGACAAACTTTGTATGTATATGTAAAAACGTACATACGTCAGGTTTATTTACATTTCAAATCTGAAATCAATTTAATTTTAAATTTTTTAATTAAACAATTTCAGACCATTTGGAGTCGATTTTACCTTGTCTGTCCGCCCGCCTGAAGGATAACTCTCGAACGGATCTGCTGATGCGGTCCAAATGTCGGTCCTTGTCATATTTTTCAAAATTTTAATCAATTTCGACAATGGGGCAGTCCACTTCTTCCGGTACATCCCACATAAAAGTTCAAAGATTTTCGCTAAAGTGGTGAGTACGATAACTCACGAACGGATCAACTGATTTTTGTCAATAATTAATCCTCGCAATATTTTTTGCAGACATAGATTAAGGATGGACTATATCCAATCCTTCGAGTACCTCCCCACAAAATGTTCGCTTAAGGGCTGTTCGAGAATCGTTTTTAAAATCCTTGTGGTCCTGTTTACAGTGATATGATGTGTTTCGTGATCAAGTCCATGCTTCCAGACATATTTGTCCAAAAGCTTTAAAAATCCTATAGTGCCCAATATAAATGACTGGTGGTCACAATAATTGAAAAAGTGGCAGACATTGGTCCAACCTTAACAAATCGGAATATTCCTCTCAAACATGGGCAAGTCCTTGCTTCCTGAAAAAATGCTACGGTGACAAACTAAAATGGCTGTTTGGCAGGAGAACTATCGAAATGACTCCCCACATTAGATAGTCATGATTAAGATGATAAAACATACACATAAAAACAAGACATACACAGATGTTTTCCTATGAAATATATGTATGCTTTTTATTCTTGTAAATTATAAAAAACCATGCATTTTTTATCTTTAAAAGAATACAATATTCTCACAAAGTTAAAAGAATTTCAAAAGTTTACATCTTCTGGGGGCAGCTGTAGTATTCTTTCTTCTTTCTGGCTTCAAAGGCCTTTTTTAGCATTATAGCGCTGTTGGCAGCAGCTTTGGTTGCTTACCCAATTCAACGTTGTTTTTCTTGACGATAGCTTGGCAATGGTATGCTTGTCAGCATTAGGAATCGACAAATCCCACGGCAGCGAGAAAAGAGTCTCGCCCAGCAGCTGCCAACGCACCAACAAACCTATACTGCCACAAAAATATCAGAATTCAACGTGATGGGTTGACAAACATTGGACAATGGATTCGACAGAAGAGCTTCTTGAGTGGGTCACGCAGCAACTCGCTGTTTCTTTAGATTTAAGAAGGCGAATGCAGATTCGGTCTATATGAGGAAACGCAATCATAGGCACCACGGGTCAATTTCCACATACTAATCTTGTCAACATTCATACTTAGAATGCTTTTTGCATCGAATTTGCAATTGCTTTTTGACCAGAGCGGTTAGTACCACAACACAGACACGGGGGATAGGAATAACGCCTGTAACAAAAGGTATATGAATATAAACTCATTCATTTTCGCTGCAACCCAATGACTTACTGGTCTGGTGGTACCACGCTTATTACAACGCCTTAATTGGTAGATGTTTTGTCATCAGGGCGAATGGGTGCCATGAACACTGCTTCCTGACCATCTTTCATGATTTTCCATTATTTTCCAGTTGTCTTGCGTTGGCTAAACTCTGCAATAACACGAATAACAATAAAAAACATTGAAGTAATATTTCACATTGCAGAGAAACAGTTATTTTTGCGGTTTTTCACTGAATTTCCATATATCCACATAGACCGCGTGGTCTTCTTCATTTTTACTTACCGTTTTTCTTGGCCTTTTCCCAAAATAACGAATATTTTATTATGTTTCAATAAAATTGAAATCAAAAATCAATTTCTTGAAAACGTAAACAAACAGTTTTGTTATTGTTGTCATTGACATACAATAACAAAAACAACTTTCATATCGTTTCATGCATGGTTGTATTTGACAGCTCGAGGACGGATTTTTCAAATGAGATTACCTTCTTATTCTGCCATGCAATGTCATGTACATTTTCTTCATCATAAAAAATAATTTTACCGAACTTATCATTTTTTTAAAAGTTTTTTTTTGCGAATTGTGTATTTTCGATTGAATATAGAGTTCACAAATTTGAAAAAAAAAAAACACTGATCGATAACACGTTTATCGACCACCCAGTTGGCAATGCATAATCGATCCCTTATTTCATATTTGTATCATTATACCCTACACCACTATGTGGTAAGGGGTATTATGTGTTAGTGCATTTGTATGTAACATACAAAAGGAAGCGAGATAGACCCATAGTTCCTTCTAGGGATATACATAGAATCACTTTCTGAGTCGATTTATGCATGTCCGTCCGTCCGTCCGTTCGCAACGTACAGGTCGCATTTGTTGACCGATTTCGCTGAAAATTGGGGAATACCATTTTTTTAGCCGTCGGAAGATCAAGTTCGAAGATGGGCTATATCGGTCCAAGTTTTGGTATAGCCCCTATATATATTTTCGGCCGATTTCACGTATTTTCTGTAACACACACGCTATATATGTCCGATTTCGATGAAATTTGGAATGTGTGACTGAATTTGGTCTAAAAATAAATGTGCCAAATTATATCGAAATCGGTTCAGATTTGGATATAGCTCCCATATATATGTTCGCCCGATTTCTCGTATGTGATGTACCAATCGCGCTATATACGTCCGATTTTAATGAAATTTGGAATGTTTGACTGAATTTGGTATAGAAATAAGTGTGCCAAATTATATCGAAATCGGTTCAGATTTGGACATAGCTCCCATATATATTTTCTGCCGATTTCACGTATTTTCTGTACCAAACACGCTATATATTTCCGATTTCGATGAAATTTGGAATGTGTGACTGAATTCAGTCTAGAAATAAATGAGCCAAATTATATCGAAATCGGTTCAGATTTGGATGTAGCACCCATATATATTTTCGACCGATTTCGCTTATTTGCTGCTCCAAACACGCTATATAAGTCGGATTTCAATGATATTTGGAATGTGTGACTGAATTCGGTCTGGAAATAAATGTGACAAATTATATCAAAATCGGTTTAGATCTGGATATAGCTCCGATTTATATTTTACATATTCACAGTGGTGTAGGGTATCATATAGTCGGCCCCGCCCGACTTTGATCCTTTCCTTACTGGTTTTATTTAAAAAATTCCCAAATTTCCAATATTTCTCAGTCGAACGAAACCATTTATTAACAAAGTATTGCCACATAATTTTTTCATTTGCAAATTTGTAAAAACTAAACAATCTAGCATTAAGCTGGGTACACATTGTCACTTTTGAATGACAGCTTTGTAGTTGCTTGCTAGTGTGGCCGTTCATTTTTGTCATTCATCATTCAACCACAAAATATTTTGTGGTTGCTGGACGGTTGGACAGTTATCGATAATTGCAAAAAATCGTCATTCAAAACTGACAATGTGTACTTTACTATAGTAGCTTCTTGCAGGTTCTGGAACATAGCACATATGTTTTTGTTTTGATTCCTAATTCCTAATGTTGCCATATTTATACAAAATAATTCGATTTTCGAAATTCAGCAAAACGATCGAAATTAAATTAAGGAATTGAAACCATTTCGATCGGAATCTGTGACATGTCTGATAATTTAATTGATTTCCAATTCAATTTATTTGATTATTTTTTACAGCTTCATAGTTTATTTGTAATAAGAAAAAAAAATAAATATTCAATATTACACTTCAAACTTTAAGATATCCCTAAAACAAAACTTTAAAATTGTTTTACATAAATCATCGGTATAGGAATTTCTTAAAGATTGAAGTTTTGTTGAATACCTAACGTTCCTTAAATATAATGTCGTCATAAAAACATCTCAATTATTTTTTATAAATTTTATTATCTTTCAATTATAATATGTGTTGTATATAGAAATAGACAAATATTGTTAAATTATATTCCATTATAAAAAAAACATACACACAAAATTACCTACATATAAATATAAGATGAAAAATAAATAAATTATTGGATTTTTTCTCTCGATGTGGAAATATTACCCAAATATATAAAAATATATTGATAATGTATGATTTAGAAAATTGAAAATCTTCACTAATTGTAACTGAATTAACAAAAGAGAGAAAAAAATAGTAATTTCGTTAATTGCGAGATTTTGTAGTTCTATGAGAGGCAAACAAGATTACTGTTCTTTTCGATGGTGTCCACATGATAGCAAAAAAATTTTATTTTATAAACAAAATATATATATTTTTTGGATAATATTGTTAAATTATTGCTCTCTATTTTCTATTGTGTTTTTATGTCGAAATTGAAAACTAACGTAAAATTGTCTTTCCATCTTCATTATTCTATCTAAATACTACTTATGAAAAAACACAATATTGGAAAAATTATTAATACTAATGCAAGAAAATGAATGGCCTTAATAACTAGTATATGGAAAAATGTATTTAATAAAATGTTGAAAATAAAGTTATATGGTCTGTTCCAGTACTGCAAGAATCTATTAATTTTTACAATTTTTTTCGATAACATAATGGAAAAAATGTTATCGTAGTAAAAAATAGTAGCTTCTTGCACGTTCTGGAACAGAGCAATAGTTTGGAGTTAATTGGAAATAAAAAATAAATTGTATATTATAAAATGAGTTTTTTATTTTTACTAAAAACACTAATACTAATCAAAACAGCAAAATTTATTGGAAGTTGTTCTATGTGAAATTGTAATTGCACAGTTTTTTTGAAGCAGTTTATGTGGAGTCGTGAAAAATTCGCTCCATTTATTACATTTTAGAAGCAATAGCGTAGAGATCCCTTCAAAAATCCAGTTTTTCGATCCCTACAAACAACGACTTTATTTTTATTTCTTCAAAAGATAGTCTACATTTCTAACATTTTGTTATAAATTAAAAACTACAAACAGTTAAGTTAATTAATAGTTGCGAACCTTTTTGCGGTACTGCAAAGTAGAATGATTGGAGTGGATTTAGAGTGCTTGCCGTAACCTGAGCTGGTGATAAGAACACAATATAAAGAAATTTTGGATGAGCGAAACATTATGACGGAGAGAAGAAGAAGTAAACACAATAGCGATTGAATTTAATGGATACTTTTTATAATTTGTGTTAAAATTATAAAGTTCTTAATACTCTTTTTTAAACAAATAATAAATGCATTTTATATATTAATGGCTTGCATTTTTTTATTAATGACTTGCATTTTTATTGCATGCTCAAACTGATTAAAACCACTTTTCTAAGTCCCGGCCCACACTAGCGTGAATTTCATGAAATTAGGTTTCTTAAATCGAATTCCCCACTACAGCAATTTTATGATTTTACTCTACCATGGAGGTCGATCTAGAGACGCATAATTTCATGCAATTTTTTCAATGAAATCACTCTAGTGTGGACCGGGACTAAGAATGTATATAAATTCAATAAAAAGCACTCAATCAAAAGACGTGCCGTAAATCGAAAATGGAGTGCATCCTAGACGTTTGCTGTGGAGGCAAAATGGACTGTATCCTCGCTGCACCATGCCCTTGTAAAAATCATGACTTCTTTCACATAAAAAGATGTAGTCCGAAATCACCTGCACTCATGATTCATCTACTTCTTTGGCTACAAACATTTTGCTGGGAAAACATGAGTTAGATTATGGATAGTTAGAATTATCCAGCAACAATTTTTGGAAGTTGTGCATGTGGAGTTGTGATTTCACTACATCCTTCGATGCAGTCCACACGGAGTTATGAAAAATGCACTCCGTTGGATACAATTTATAAGCAGTTGTTTTAGAGATCCACAAAAAAAAAAAAAAACAGTTGGTTGATCCCTACCCGCCGCTGGCGAAATCATTTTTTCCAAAAATAAAAAAGTGTATACATTTCTAAGAATTTCTTATAAAAAAGAATTAAAAACATAAGTTGTTGAAATTTTTAATGGATTGGAGTTGAAGTCTATGTCGAAAACTGAACTAGTGATGGCAAGGCAACATAAAAAACTTTAGGATGATGTAGCAAAATCAGATGCGTAAAGTAAACTGAAATGTGACTGAACCCAGCAAAAAATTTTGGAAGCCGTGCAATGCAGAGTTATGATTTCACAACATCTTTGAATGCAGTCCACACGGAGTTATGAAAAATGCATTCCGTTCGATACATTTTGGAAGCACTCGGTTAAAAAACCCAACAGGCATAAGCCAATTTGTTGATCCCTACAAAAGACGTCACCAAAGATTTAAATACATTAACATTGAGTCCAACTTTTTGCTTTCCTACAATTTGTATAAGCCGAATTACAGTTCAATGTCTTTGGTACAGGCAATACATTTTGGTAGTAGTGCCTTAGCTTATGCTTTACAATTGCTACAAGTAATTTAGGAAGCGGCAAATATTGAAAACTGAAATGTAAAGCCTGAAAGTATGCTTTATATTTTTAAACTATTTGTAACACACGCTCTAATTAAAGCTGAAAACACATACAACGTTTGAGTAAAGTTTTGTGTCGTTTTGGCCGTTTTTACACTGTTGGGCATGATGCCGAAAAATTCAAATTCACTTGAAATATATGCCGGCAAACACATCAACGTCGGAATTTGATGTCGGCGTCGCCCTGTTGTTGTTTTTTTGTCAACGCCCAACGCAAACGTTGTATGTGCTTTCAGCTTAAGAGCCAACTATATAAACCCAGCAAAAGATTTTTGAAGTTGTGCATGTGGAGTTATGATTTCACTTCGATGCAGTCCACACAGAGTTATGAAAAGTGCACTCCGTTGCACTCTAAAGCAGTTGCTTTAGAGATCCCCACAAAAAAAACCAATTGGTTGATCCCTACCCTCAGCTGGCGAAATCATTTAAGCTGTAAACAGATACAACGTTTGGGTAAAGTTTTGTGTCGTTTTGGCCGTTTTTACACTGTTGGGCATGATGCCGAAAAATTCAAATTCATTTGAAATATATGCCGGCAAACACATAAACGCTGGACTTTGGTATCGTCGTCGCCCTGTTGTTGTTGTTTTTTTCTCGACGCCCAACGCAAAACTTTAATCAAACGTTGTATCTGTTTTCAGCTTTATTCCAAAAATAAAAATGAGTGTAAAGAGTGTGTACATTTCTAAGAATTTGTTATAAAATAAAGAAATAAAAACTTAAGTTGCGAACATTTTTACGGTAATTCACGAGACGGAAAATTTTAATGGAGTCGAGTCCATGTCGAACGCTGGGCTAGTGATGGGAAGGCAACATAAAAAACCAAGATGCGCTTGGATTAAATGGAGAACGGAGGCAGTAAGGTCATTTGCGATTGAATTTAATGGAAACTTTTTTTAATTTGTGACTTTTAACTTTTTTTAATATGTTAAATAATTGTTGCTAAAATTATGCGCGCTATAACTAACTAAGGAAGTAACCAATTCGGTTCACTAAATTCCAAAAAAGTGCAGTTAAAGGACAGGTATCCGATATTAGTATTAGTTTCTGCGAGGGTATAATTTGTTTCGGGGCAAGCCAATACTTCCTGTGAAAAAGGACCAAAAGCAGGAATTTAGGAATTGAGTATCCGATTGAGCCGATATTTTTGCACATCCTTAAATTTTAAGTTCCAAAAAGGTCTATCTATATTGGAACACACCTTAGGGTACCTTCTCACAAAAGTTCGAAATGTTCGATATGTCCAGTTTAATGGTTTTTCGAGGATAATTTGGAAATGTCTACCGAAAGAACTTTTGTTTTGTTGCTGTAGTTGTAGCAACTAGTGCTGGTTCCCCTGTTCTAGTTCCTACGTATTCAGATGGACTGACTGCGTCCATAAACAATCAGGAGATATGTGAGTGGGGTTAACTGGACAGCTAAACAAATGCAGCGTGTCGTGTGGTCCCAATCCACATGCAGTTCATGTGTCGTGTATCGGGCCATCATTTCGGGCCTAATATTCATTGAAGCGGCTGCATCATCCGGATGTTAACTGGGCTAAGGGCTATTCTAGGATTGATCTTTCGACATAGTTTTATACAATTTATGCTCAACAAGTGGGAAAAGCGTTAAGTTCGGTCGGGCCGAACTTTTTATACCCTCCACCACAAATTTCGGGCATTTCGGTGGATTAATGTGGCCACAACCTTCAAAATACCGAAAATCGGAAGTTACCGTTCTATGGGGGCTATATGATGTCGCGGACCTATACCTACAAATTTCTGGGGGGAAGTTTTATACCCCCATCGAAGACTAAATACCAAATTTCAGCCATCTCGGTGTGATAATGAGGTCAAAAACTTCAAAATACCGAAGATCGGGAGATATCGTCCTATGGGGGCTGTATCAAAACGTGGACCTATATAAACATTTTATAGTAGAAATGTTTCATAGCCTCTGGAAACACAAAATACAAAGTTATAACCGATTCTGTTGTCAAATGGGTCTAACACATTCAAAATATATTAAAATTACGCGTACTTTATATGGGGCGTTATATGGGGGCTATACCAAAACGTGGACCTATATAAACCAACTTGGTAGGAATGTTTTTTGGCCTCTGGAGACACAAAATACCAAATTACAACAAATTCGGTGGTAAAATGGGACAAATATCTTTAAAATTCAAAAGCGTGGATCTACATAGCCCGCTTTTAATACCAAAAGTCCTACGTACAAATAATAGATTTTCCTAAAATTTTATCCACCTACGTCAATCCGTTCGGACGCTAGAGTGATTTCCACAGACGGACGGACATGGCTATATCGATGTAGAATTGCACGCTGATCAAGAATATATATAGTGTCATAAGGATGGTTATATAAAACGCGTGTGTGTGAATTAGTTTAAAATTAAAAGCTTGGAATTAATTTTATTAAATTAAACGAGAGCTCAACTAAACGTGTTGAGCAATGAATGTCGACTCTCTTACACGGTTTGTTACAGACTGATAGTAGGACATAAAACAAAAAGAAAACGTCAAAAGAACAATTATTCATTTAAGGAGTTATTTTACGTTACGTTAAAATATAATTATTAAACAAGTAAAACAAAATAAAATATCATTCATGACAGCTCGGCCTTCCTGACTTGACATCGTCCCGATGTCACCTTCGTCATCAGATTCATCTTCCGGGGGTAGCACGCACCATCTCTTCATCTTCTCGGCAGTATAAACGGAACTGAACGGCTTTTGGCTTATCTGCATACCCTTAACATCTTCTAGGAGATACCTGTCTTTACCAAGGACCTTAGACACAACGTAAGGACCTCTAAAACGTGGTTCGAGTTTGCGAGATTCGCCAGTTGATGGAAGCTCACTTTGTATCATAACCAAATCATTCACCTCATATTCGTGGGGTTTTCCATGTCGTCGATCAAATCGGTCTTTCCATTGTTGTCGGCAAAGTTGCATGTTTCGTTGGGCATCTTCTTGGTTTTCGTCAACTGCTACATCTTCGTCGGTTTCTATTATTGCGGCTAGGAACTTGTTTCTTATTACGTCTCGTAATTTGAAGTTAAATAGCAATTCGTGTGGACTATATCCAGTACTATTATTCTTCTGGGAATTCACCGTCCATTGGATTCGTAGTAGATGGGAATCCCAATCACGTGGATCATTCGTTGATGTCCGAAGAAAACTCAAAATAACTTTATTGGCCCTCTCCACCTGTCCATTTGCTCTAGGTGTTCGTACGGCTGTCTTTACGTGGTGTATATCATATTCGTTGCAAAAGAATTCAAACTGTTTCGATGTGAAGGCCGTTCCTCTATCTGACACTATACGTTCCGGCAAACCAAAATATCCAAAAATGTCTGCTAGGATCTGTAAAACTGGTGCTGTTGAGGTATTGCGGACAGGTTTCACAATTAAAAATTTCGTAAAGGCATCACTAATAGCAAGTATGTAAACGTATCCCCTTTTGCTACGGACAAATGGTCCTAAATGGTCGATATGAATAGTCTGGAATGGGACAGGATTACTATCGTTGATATACATTTCGCCTTCAGGTTTTCCAGACTTTCCTTTGTTATAACAGCACTCTACGCAGGCAGCGATATATTCCTTGACATATTTACGCATGCGAGGGAACCAGAAATGTTTTGACAATCGTTGTATCGTTTTCTCTATTCCAAAGTGACCCATATCATCGTGGTAATACTTTACTATTCGCCAGCGAGCTGCCTTTGGTACTGCATACATTAATTTTCCGTCAACTATCCTATACAACCGTTGATTTTCAAGCTGATAATCTTTCCGAATTTGGTTCTCTTGGTCCGATTTTCGTTCGCCTCTAAGTACCATAATAATATTTAACAAGTTTTCGTCCTGCAACTGCATCGTCAGCAACCAATCCGTGGTATCGATAGAAATTTGGGTAACGTGCTCCTCTACTGGGGCTCTACTTATGGCATCAACGTGAGCCATTCGACTTCCAGCCCTATGTACGCATTCGAAATCATATTCCATCAAATTCATCCACCATCTAGCTATTCGTGGGATGATTTGAGCCGCTCAGTGCACACTTCGACTAACTCCACTTTTTGAAAAATTTGAGATTTTAGTGTCAAAGCCTTTGATATCGCCATATCTATTTATGATTATAATATCTTTCCTGAATAATAAAGATGAGCACCTTTAAATAACAAGTTTTTATTGACCACTGAATAATATGCAATTTTTTTCAGTGCACACTTCGATTAACTCCACATTCAAATGTAGCTCTGCTCGCAACGTGTACATGCAATACTCTTTCGGCTTTTGTTGAAACCGTAGATGGCCTTTAGAAAATTATGACGTATATAACATACATTTTTGACGTATATTACATACGTCGAAAACGTCGTAAACCTTGCCATGAAGAATGACGCTAACATAAAGCTAACATGAATTAATTACAAATATTGTTTTATAACCGAACTGCCAACATTAATTTTTATGTGAAACCTGTAATATATGTGTATAAAACTAAGTTTTTCGTTAATAAAAAAATCAAAACCTAACTTTATTACTTTTTTCAGTGCACACTTCGATTAACTCCACCATTACCACAACATTACTAACGATTGTTTGTTGACTATTGTTTTTATTTTATTTTATATACCGTTAGATGAAAGCTATACCTGCTATTATGCATTCTACATTATATATTTGAATCCATATTATCAGGGGAATTTTAAAAAACAATATACATTTCATCATTGCTTTTCTCAACTTTTTGTTTTATGGAGTTAGTCGAAGTGTGCTCTGAACGCTTCATTTGTGTCTTCGTTTTAATCGTGGAAATTGCAGCACAATCAGTCACAATTCGGAAACGTTTTCCTAATAAGTACATTCTAAACCTGGCCAATGACTCAACAACAGCTAGAACTTCAAGCTCATAACTGTGATAACGTGATTCGGCTTCTGTACATACTCGGCTGAAATACATTACGGCTTTCCAAGATTGTCCTTCGTCACTCGACTGCATGAGTATTCCGGCAAGTCCAACGCTACTTGCATCTGTGTGTACTTCGTGTAAGGCATTAAAGTCGTATAAGGCCAACACAGGTTCAGTGCAAAGTTTTTCCTTTAGAGTATTAAAAGCTATTTCTTGTTCGGGACCCCATACAAAATTATTATGTGCCACCTTCTTCGTTAGCTGGGTAAGTGGTTTGGCAATAATTTGGAAATCAAGAACGAATTTCCGGAAAAATCCGCACAGTCCCATAAATCTTCGTATTTCCGTCGCATTCTTAGGCGTTTTGTATTTCTCAATAGCAATTAATTTTGACTTACCAGGCCGTATTCCGTTTTCGTCTATTCGGTGACCAAGGAAATCTATGCTCTCGTGCAAGAAGTTACATTTATCATATCTTAACGTTAGGTTACACTTCTCCAAAAGTTTTAAGAATCGTTTTAAAACTTGTACGCCTTCGTCGGCCGTCTTGCTTGGAATAATTACGTCATCCAAGTAAACAATAACTACGTCCGGCTTTGCCATTTCAACTATTTTGTTCATCATACCTTGGAACACTGATGGGGCATTTACTAAGCCAAAGGGCATCCTGTTAAACTCATAGTGTCCGTCATGAGTTACGAACGCTGTTAGAGGTTTCGCCGTCTCCTCCAATTCTATCTGATAATAGCCCATTTTCATATCTAATACCGTGAAATATTTGTTACCTGCCAGCTGCGCTAAAATGTCCTCTATATTCGGCATTGGGAATGGTTGCCTTTCCGAAACCTGGTTCAATCGTCGGTAATCGACACACATTCTGTAATCTCCGGTTTTCTTTTGATTAAGCACGATCGGCGATGCATAAGGTGATGTTGATGGTCGTATTATATCTGCTTCTAGCATATCGTCGATTATTTCACGTATTATCGGTCTACGTGCGAATGGCAATTTATAAGGTTTCATGCATATTGGTTCGTCCGATGTAACTTTAATGTTCATCTTTACAATGTTACACTTTCCAATGTATTTCGCTTTCTCACCGAAACGTCCAGCATATTCTTTTATAACGTTATTCAATTCATTAACCGTTTCCTTTTTCAAAGTCTCATTAATATTGTTTATCGTTTTCGTTTTGATGTGACAACCTTCACTATCCATAACTAATTGTGTATTTCCCGAGCACAGTATATCTTTTCCGAGTAACATCTCAAAGGCCAGTTTATCGTCCTCAATAATCAGTATAGAATGCACAATATCAACATCATCGATTTTCATTTCCATTTTAATTTTCTCGAAACACTCGTATTCACCACCTCCGAATCCGATAAGTCTAACATAACACTTTTCTTTACCGTCCATGTCTTTCACAACTGATTTTCTTATTAGACTTCGAGAACTACCACTATCTACTAGGGCTTTAACAATAGTTCCACCGATTGTCACTTCTTTGAAACACAGTCCTTCGTTGACTTCTCTGATTTGGTTGCACGTTGTGTGCTGTTGCGTTTTGCTTTTACAGTCTACCGCCGTATGTCCAGTACGGGAACATATTTCACAACGGCTTCGTTTCTGTGATTCGGGGCACTCACGAGATATATGACCAGTTTTCCGACAATTAAAACACTTGATTTCGTTGGTCAGTTTCGTCTTTGGTTCGTTAGGTGGACTACTCTTTGGTTTCTCTACGTTCTTTTTGCTAATAGCATTCGTTTTCGGATTATAAACGTTATTATAGCTACCGTAATTTATAATCGTTTTTAAAAGTTCACTACACGATGAAAAGTTCATAACCGATAGCACTCGTTTCAGATCCCGTTTATTACGTATTTAATTACAGATTGATCGTCTAGATTCCCGTTTCTAGCTACAGATAATACTTTATAATAAAATGTCTCCGGCGATTCTCCAAAAGCTCGACGCATGTTCATTAACTTCATATGAATTTCAGCAACATTTATAATCGTTGGGAATTCTGTTAAAAATGCACTAACAAATTGTCCCCAGGACGTATAAACGTCCACAGCAGAATCGATCCACAATTTTGCTACACCTTGTAATTTCGTTTGCACAGCAAAAAGTAAAATTTTGTCGTCCCAACCATAAGATTGGCGAAGCTGCTCGACTCGTTGAATAAACTTATACGAAGTTATCGATTTATCGGTAGGATCGAAAGATGGTAATATCGACATTATGTCTTTCACATTATTTGTAACGAGTAAAGTCTGTGGCTGTATTGGTATAAATTGTGTAGCTAAACCGCTTTGCGTCAACGATGACGTCGGTATATACTGCTGCTGCGTGAACGTTGCAGGGGTTGCGGGGAAATATAACTGTCGTTGCTGGCTCGTTGGTACATACGATTGTTGTTGTAGCGATGCATGTCGTTGCATATATGGTTGACTATTCTGTTGAGAAGTAAACGTCGAGAAAGGAATAAAATTCGTTTGGAGGTTATGTATAGTTGACGAGATCGGGGTACAATTCGTGTACACTGGAGTCGTATTTGCTACCGTTGCTTGTCGAAGTTCTGCCGTTGTTTCGTCTGCCCAATATACATTTCGTCCTAAACCGCTGGACACCGTCGATATTGGCACAGCAACATGCCGTTGAACATCACAAGGAGACGTGCTGGAGATACTACGAGGCGTCGTAGGAGCTACCTGCGTATTGTGATCAAATCCAAGAAAATCAGGTGATGAGGTACCCAATGGTGTTCCGCTTCCATTTTCACCAACACTTTGAAATGAATTTTGGGACATTTCCCTTATTGACCGTTCCTTTTCTTTTAGCTCGTGTGCGTATATTCGTTCGATTAAGTCAATTTTCTTTCCGCCCGTTTGAAGACCGAGGCTTTCGCACTTTTTCTTTAACTCATCGACTTTCAATTTTTTAAGCGATTCCATTTTCTATGAAAAATTGTTAAGACAAAACACAAGAATTCGTTTACCGTTACTTTTCGGTATAATAATGTTCACGTTTCAAACACACATACACGATCACGAACATAAAGATTTTAGTTAGTTTTCTTTTTAATATTTAATTTTTTTTTTATTATTTCATTCTCCGAGGCACGTATTTCTTTAAGCCTAAAAGAAATGTAATCCCACTTCTGAAATTGTCATAAGGATGGTTATATAAATTCCCCCTCAGCAATGCTGGCGACATTTCCTGAGTATTTAAGCCATGAAAAACTTCTCTACAAGTGGTGTCGTAAGACACGCCGTTCGGACTCGGCAATAAAAAGTAGGTCCCATATCATTGAGCCAATATCAATCGGCGTGCACTCATTGATATGAGAGAAGTCTCCCATGTCCCATCTGGGATGTTTGTGGACCAATTATATGGTTATATAAAACGCGTGTGTGTGAATTAGTTTAAAATTAAAAGCTTGGAATTAATTTTATTAAATTAAACGAGAGCTCAACTAAACGTGTTGAGCAATGAATGTCGACTCTCTTACACGGTTTTTTACAGACTGATAGTAGGACATAAAACAAAAAGAAAACGTCAAAAGAACAATTATTCATTTAAGGAGTTATTTTACGTTACGTTAAAATATAATTATTAAACAAGTAAAACAAAATAAAATATCATTCATGACAATAGTCTGTGGGGTCTACAATGATTATTTCGAGTAGTTACAAACGTAGTGACAAACTTAATATCCCCATCCTATGGTGGAGGGTATAAAAAAATCCTACGGTGGCAAGATAACTATCCAAAGCAATGACTTTCAAAATTGGACCCAATTCCCAGATATACTATGGATTTTAACAAACTCTGATTCCCAAGTAAACCTCAAATTCTGAATGGTTTTGTAATTCGTTTATTTAAATTATTATGATTATTGTAATGCATATCGATCGATGGGTTTCAGGCTACATTCCGTTTCCCAAAATTCAATAAAGGCCTTGCTTAGGGAACATCTGGTCAATTCAAAATCTTCAATATTTAGCATGTGGACATTGCGCATCATTGTTGTGAATATATTCGAGGTTGTCGAAGAATAGACGGGTATTAGAAACAAAAAATTGTTCCCATGTTGTTCTCTGCAAACAGAATATGGATTTACTGAGCAAATACAAATACCAATTTATTTGAACTTACTTTAATACGGCATTTGGAAATTTACGATAAATGAAATTTGTCAATTTATTTAAACTTGCCGCGTAGAGATAATTACTTGACACATTATCCCGATCCTGAAGTAGATTGGGTGAAAATTTCACTTTCAACAAATAATAATCGGCATAGAGTTTGTCCAAACTCCATGGTTGGCCAATTAAACAGAAACGTCCGTGCGACATAAAACCCAAACGATTACAATATTTTTCACAATCCAAAATGCTTGAGGTGGCATACAGGATGGCTCTACCCTTTTGCATCTGCATTCGTTTCAAAATATTCCAAATTTCACGTCTACCCGCCGAATCAATACCTGCTGTGGACATATCAAGCATTACAATTTCTGGATTTCCCATTATGGCTAAAGCACAGTTGAGACGCCTCAGAATACCCTCACTCAGAGTGTTCAAATATTTGTGGTAATATGGGAAAATACCCAAAACTTTAGCCAAGTTTAGGCAAATATTTTCAATATCTTGTCGAGGATAGCTGCGTAAAGCACAAATAAATTCCAAGGCATTTTCTACCGTTATCTCGGCAAAGTCAATTAATTCTTGACGGCCATGGCCAATAGAATTCGGGGGCATAGAAGAGTTATTGCGTCCATTGATAAATATACGTCCATAGGAAATTTGTTCGCATCCGGCGATTAAATTGAAGAGAGTTGAAACACCACAACCACTAACACCAACAATACCAAAGCAATCGTATCTGTACAAAAGAAGGGGGAATAGAAATTTTGAGTGGAAAATTTTTCCGAACTGTAATCGTGTATGGATTGTGTGAATTCAAATACGAAGTCCTCAAGGTCTTCAATATGTAACAGAAGACCTCTTGAGGTCTTCCATAGATAATAGAAGACCATTTGAGGTCTTCTAAAGACAATCGGAGACCTCCTAAGGTCTTCTATAGGTAATAGGAGGCTTTTGAGGTCCTCTATAGACAACAGAAGACCACTTGAGGTCTTCTAATAACAACAGAAGATCTTTTGGAGTCTTCCATAGGTAACATAAGATATCTTGAGCTCTTCCATAGGTAACATTAGATTTGTAATCGTTATCGTTATAGTTATCAGAATACCTCTTGGGGTTTCTATAGACAACAGAAGACCTCTTGGGGTCTCCTAAAGACAACATAACGCCTCTTGAGGTCTAGGGATGGGTAATGGAAAGCAATAATCGATTTTTCGACTTTTCGATTTTGGTCTAAAACTAAAAATGCGATTTTTCCGTCTTGGGGTTATTTCAGTTGTCTTAAAACTTTCGACATTTTCATAACCGCAGAAAATCGATTATAATCGACTACTCGTCGATTTTCGAGTTTTTTTTTTGAAACTGTAAAACCGCCAAGTCAACAATCTATGGGCCAACTCGAAAATCGATCACAAGATAATATATTATGCGATTTTCCCTCCAACCAAAAGTCGATTAATCGATTAACCGAAAGTCGACTTACCTATCCCTATTGAGGTCTTCTTAAGCCAACAGAAGACCTCTTGAGGTCTTCTTAAGCCAACAGAAGACCTCTTGAGGTCTTCTTAAGCCAACAGAAGACCTCTTGAGGTCTTCTTAAGACAACAGAAGACCTCTTGTGGTTTTTTAAAGACAACAGAAGACCTCTTTAGAACTTCTAACGACAACAGAAGACCTTTAGACAATAGAAGACCTACGGACTGTGGATTTGCAAAGACAAGGGAAGATCTCTAAAGATATCAGAAAACCTCCAGTTGTTTTCTGAAGGCAACAGACTTCTCGAGGTCAGGAGGCCTTTAAAGGTCTATAGAAAAAAGGAGACCTCTTGAGGTCTTCTAAAGGTAACAGAAGGTAAGTCTCCTATTGGCCATTCACGAACAGGTGAACTCTTGAGGTCTTCTATAGACAGCAGAGAGAAGACCTCTAAAGACATCAGAAAAACTCCAGTGGTTTTCTGAAGGCAACAGAAGACCTCTTGATGACTTCTACAGACAATACATGACCTCTCGAGGTCTTCTGAAGGCAACAGCATGCCTTTTAAGGTCTTCTATAGACAAAAGGAGACCTCTTGAGGTCTTCTAAAGGTAACAGAAGACCTCTTAAGTCTCCTATTGAGAACAGAAGGCCTTTCGAGAACAGAGGTCTTCTATAGACAACAGAGGAAGTGTTGTGGTCTTCTATAGACAACAGGAAGTGTTGTGGTCTTCTATAGACAGCAGAAGACCTCATGACAACTGGGACCTATTTATTTTATAGGTAGCACAAGAGCTCTTAAGGAAGACCTACCTACTGTGGTTTTACCAAAACAAGAGAAGACCTCTAAAGACATCAGAAAATCTCCAGTGGTTTTCTGAAGGCAACAGAAGACCTCTTGATATCTTGTATAGACAATACAAGACCTCTCGAGGTCTTCTGTAGAGAACAGAAGAGCTCTTGAGGCCTTCTATAGATAACAGAAGACTTCATGGGGTCTTCTAATTACAGCAGAAGACCTCTTGTGGTCTTCCAAGGACAGCAAAAGCCCTCTTGAGGTATTCTATAGATAACAGAAGACATTTTGAAGTCTTTCTTAGACAACGCAAGACCTCTTGACGTCTTCTATAGGCAACATAATACCTATTGAAGAAGAAGGTGCCTATAGAAGCCCTCAAGAGGTCTTTTGTTGTCTCAAGAGATCTTCTTATATCTTTTGAAGACCTTAAGAGGTCTTCTCTTGTCTTAAGAAGATTTCAAGAGGTCTTCTATTTGCTTTAGAAGACCTCAAGATGTCTTATGTTGTCTTTAGAAGACCGGAAGAAGTCTTCTGTTGTCTTTAAAAGACATCAAGAGGTCTTCCGATATATTTAGATTACCTAAGTGTTCTTCTGTTGTCGTAAGAAGATTTCAAGAGGTATTCTGTTTTCTTCAGAAGATCTCTCAAGAAGTCCTTCGATAACCATAGAACACCTCCAGATAAATTATGTTACATATGAAATAGCTCCAGATATCTTATGTTACCTACGGAAGACCTTAAGAGATCTTCTGTTGTTATTGGGAGACCTCAAGTGGTCTTCTGTTACATATACCAGACCTCAATAGATCTTCTGTTGTCTATAGAAGACCTCAAGTTGCCTTCTGGTACCTTTAGAAAACCCCAACAGGTCTTCTGTTACTTCAGAAAACCAAAGGAGACCTCAAATGACCTTTAGGACTTCTATAGAAAATAAAGGTCTTAAGGTCTTCTGTACGTAAAAAGCGACATATTGAGATCTTCTATAAACAACAGAGTAACTCTTGTATTCTTCTTTAGGAAGCAGAATACCTTTCGAAGTGTTTAAAGAAGACCTCTTGAGGTATTCTATAGAAACAGTAGGCCTCTTGAAATCTTTTATAGATTACAGAAGGCTTTTTGAGGTCATCCATAGGTACCCGAAAACCTTTTGCGGTCCTATATAGGTTTCAGAAGACTTCTTGAGGTATTTTATATAAAACAACAGACCTCCTAAGGTCTTCCATAGACGACAGAAGACCTTTTGAGGTTTTCTATAGCTAACTAAAGATCTCTTGGGGACTTCTATAAATAACAGAATACACCTTGAGATCTTTTATAGACAGATGAAGATATTTTGAGGTGTTTTATAGACAAGAGAAGACTTGTAGAAGTCTTCTAGGGACAACACCAGATATCTTGAGGTCTTCAATTGAAACAGAAGACATCATGAGATCTTAAGGCCTTCTATTGACAAAAGAAGACTTCTTAATGACCGGTCTTCTATGTACTAGAATAGACTACAAAATAAGTGAACGGAAGCCTCGAATGTCATACCTGTTGAGAATTAAACTTAAACGATCAACGGCCAATTCATAGCAAAATGTTTTACCCACTCTATCACAGACCAGTGGAATTTCTTGTAAGTCTTTGTGGGACAAACGTTGCACCATGTATTGTTCCATAAAGGCTGCTGTTTCGCTGAACTGCATTTCTTCCACGACGTCATGGCGTCGTTTATGGTCACTGAGTTGGGCATAACTAAAAACCAAAATTAAATGAAATATATTTAAAGAGTTACTCGTTACATTTTACAACTTACAAATCATCTTTTGGTATCTTCCTGCATGTCAGTACATAACGATATTCCATTAGGATAATAATCGACCAGCAGAATATAATGGTCACTATTAAGGCTATTGTTTCCAAAAGAATACCATTCTCCCAACTCATCATTGTGTATTCACCTGTGAGACGAAGAATGGGCAATCATTAACAATCTTTACCAACATTGCACTGCCAAGACTGCCCCGTCATTCAGGCTTCTTTTTTACTTACGACAACAGTTTGGCACCGCATTACATTTTTCCAAATAAATCGATGTCATTCGTATATCCTTATCACCGCATACCCGTAAGAATTCGGCATTGTAATACACCGTTGAAATGCCACTACAAATGACAAACAACGGCAGGAAAAGGAAATAACCAGCATATGGTGTCTTGGTCGTATTCACATAACTTTTTTCGAATGCCTCAATGACATGGCAAAAACAAATAATTCCGAAAGCTTCGAAGGACAATGAGATAGCATACGCATGTACGGGATTGTCGAAGAACAGGGACATCATGTAATTCAAGGAATAAATACACCAACCGGACAGAAGGAAAACAAAAATAAACCAACCTATTGGAATAAAATTTCGTTGGGAAACGTGAGATAAGATGTTACGACAAATTTTTAAATAAGGTTTGTAAGTTGTAATTTAATTGTAAAATATCACAGATCATGGTATTGCGAAATGATATCAGTTCTTAGAAGAAAATCTTCTAAATGACTTCTACTGGCAGAAGACATTTTTCTATAAACAGACAACCTTTTAAAGGTCTGCAATATACAGGTCGTCTTTAGACACAAGGCCTTTGGAGCTCATCTGTGAACCAAAAATCGGTTATAGGTATTCTAAAGTCAGGAGACATATTAAATATAATCTCTAAAAAGCCTAATTGTTCTTCTACATTGTGAAGTCATTCATTATTACCCCATCTTCTCTAATGTATCTACTACCTCTGCCCCAATATCCTACATTGAGGATTCTTTGATCTAGCCAGCGATTATAATTATTTACCCATATTTCTGCACGTGGGTGTGTGAGTTGTAAATTATACCGCGAACTAAAGTAAAGTGTAACCTAAATAAAGTTGTGTGCTTATTAGACTTAAGCTGTGTGCTAAGTAAAGTCGATAAAGTATTGTGGAATCGTTGTCTAAAGAACCCGCGTTTTATCGTATCGGGGAATAGAACAACGTCTAATGGAGTTAAGTTATTTTAAGGTCTTCTATAGACAGAAGACTCTGTACATGTCCTCTATAGAAGGTTAGGTTACAGCCTGTAGGATGTACATTGTTATAGACAGCTATTCCCCTCGGTGACCAGCGGCAAGATGGAGACGAAAGTAATCGAAATTAGGAGGAAAAGAAGTTTGATCAAACATAGTTAGATGTAGAAAGACCCGCCGCGTCCAACCATTTACGGCTCCTACAGTATCTTATCAATGCCGAGGGTTTAATGGAAGAGAATTAAGAGATATGTAGATTCAATCGCTCTATCAAATCGGACCCAATACGAATTGAGGCGGTTGCAGATGTCAATTGGTTGATCTAAAGGTTCTCGTTTATACTTTGGACCTCCTGGGTGGGGGCCCAACGAACCAAAATGTTGAAAGTTCATGTTAGCGAAAATTTCTTATTTAGCAATGATGTAAACCTTATTTTAGGCTTATATTACTGAAGAAATTTTCATTACTACGTCTTAATTAAAATGACGTAAGACTTCTTGCTGCCCAATTTCCCCTTGTTTTCAGAACTTTTTTGACAATATATCAGTTGTAATATATGTTCAAAACAATGGATATATTAATAATCGCATATATTTTTGGGTGTATCATTTATCAAATAACTCACAACTACTGTGAATGTTATGTAATTCAGTGATGTCAAAAGAAAGAGTATACAATCGGGAAAACTAAGAAATATCTTAACATTTATTTTTTTGTTTACATGGAATGTTGAGGACCTTTCCTTTGTCTCCTACTGTAAAAAATTTCAAAATTACGGTTTCAAGTTTCCACTCCAATTTTATTGAGTAATTTATGGAAGGAAAATGGGATTAGTAGAGAATTGATTTATGCAGAGGGAACGTTTGGATATCATGGCGTTATCCACTAATATTTTTTATATTTATAGGTAGAAATTAGGAGTTATTTAAATAAAGAAAAAAAAACGCCGAGACAAGCGTCTTCTTTTTTTGTCTCTTATCACGCTGTCGTGTCAGAATATGGTCAATTTCGGAAAGTCAATCGTTGTTATTGACATAATGAAACCAATTGTAGTTACTTCCCTAAATATATTTTGGTGGCCAATCGTAGATCTTATCACAAATAATTTCTGAAGGCTGATAGTGGTTTTCTCGATAGAGAACTAATGCTGAGCAATTGTGAGTCTATCCATGATGAAATTCTAGTACCCAATCGCAGGTATGTAAATGACAAATTCTGTCGCCCAATCTTGCATCTGTCAACAGACTATTTTTGGCGTACAATCGTCGGACTTCTCTTATAGAAATTCTGGTTTACTATCGTGGATCTTCTCATAAATTGATCAGGAACTAGGAAAACTCTGGGCACCAGTCTTGAATAATTTTAAAATGAAATTCTGGGGCCAATCCAGGGTCTATACATGTATACATTCTTTTATATATATACACTCATACCTCTTTATACGGCCTAGATACGTTCCCAAAATGTCGGCCGTAAAGCGAGGTAATACATTTCATACAAATCCATATTAACAGTAAGAGATCGGTTCCGATTTATTGTAAAAGTAAGGTTTGAATTCACAGTGGAAGTAAAAATATGCCTTTTACGTCGTGGTTTTAATAAAAATGAATATGTAAAGCAATAAAAACAAGTAAAGCATGAAAATTAAATAGGTAATAATTATAATTGTTCCACAAACATCCCATACGGGACAAGGGAGACTTCTCTCATATCAATGAGTGCACCCATATTCATATTAGCTCAATGATAAGGGACCAACTGTTTATTGCCGAGTCCGAACGGTGTGTCCTAAGACACCGCTTGTAGAGAACTTTTACTTGGCTGAAATACTCAGAAAATGTCGCCAACATTGCTGAGGGGTATTTTGCCACCGTTGAAATTGTTGATGTTGCCTGGCCGCGGAATCGAACCCACGACCTTTAGCGTGCAAGGCGGGTGTGCATAATAACTAAAAACCAAAACAATTCATATAGTGTGTATAAAAATATCTTAAATAATTAATAAGTTTAATTTAAATCAAGTTTTTCATGAAACAGCTTTAAAAAATTTCTCCAGTGTCTGTCGTTTAACATTTCACTGATGTTCTTCTTAAATTAACGATTTCTTCTGGCCGTATAACGAGGGACAAAGCGCAGTAAAGCGAAGGTGTTCCATAATTTAAACAGGCCGTTATAGCGAAATGCCGTAAAACGAGGGGCCGTATAAAGAGGTATGAGTGTATACATAAAAATACATAAAAACAATTTTTCCCAATCTACAGTTTTTCGAATATGGACAATATCGATCCACTATTTCGATAACCTTCCACAAAGTATTTCAAACATTTTCAGAAAAGTGCAGTTTAAGACCTCTCTGGATAATTAGTAAATATACCTGTGTAAGCTTAAGACTTCTGTAGTCATGGCTTCACTTCCTTTATGCTAATAAATTAGTAATAAGTAAAAATATGAAATAAATAAATGAATAAACAAAAAGACCTCTCGGGAAAGCTTTGCTTTTTTGCAACAAGCGTTCTCGAGTCCCCTATTACTACAGTACATGTTTTTTTCAGGGGCAAGTCCATACTTCCAGAGAAAATGGCCCGAAAGCTCTAAAGAGCACCTACCGTAGCCATGTGTATTGGTTGGTGCGCACGACAACTTCCAAACCGGATACTACGTTGGTCCAAACTTTGTTTATCGCAATATTTCTGTGAGCCTTATATAAAGTTCGTAGATGATGATTTTCGATCTACTCATTCTGGTATTTTCCCAAATTTCAAATTTCAAGAATTTTAGCTAAAGCGGTATGTGCGATTTTTCTTGAATGGAGCAACAGATTTGGTCCAAACTTTGAATTAAGTAATATTTTGTCCAAACTTAGTTTTAGCTCGACAATGGGCCACATTGCGTGCATCCCTCACAAACTTTCGAAATAGTTGTTTAATGCATTGTTTAGAGTGGTATTATGTTTTTCGTGGGCAAGTCCATATTTCCTGAAGAAAGCTGAAAATAATACTGTGAAGAACTGAAATGACTGGTGGGCGCAATGTCCTTTAATAGGAATGACTCCTAACATAATATCTACTTCCAAAATAAACTATGTTGGCCCGGTCCATTTCTTCAGGTACCTTCTCCATATTTTGTTGGCAAGTTCATACGTCTGAGAATGGCTACACAATTCTGAAAATCTCCTAATACATATCTTTGGGTTAAGGGATTTTGGTTGTGTAGCCATTGTTCGATCTGTCCATAGATGAAAGTTTCAGTTCACACAGGCTCAGGGTATATTCCTGTCCGCAAAGCCGACTGATACTTGTTGAGATTTTGACGAAGAAGAATCTGTTTCCGACCATTTTTTTATTTCGTTTGTCGTCACAAAGTCCTTTGCTGAAGAAGGAAAAAGGAACATTTCTAGAAATGTGCATCCATTGAAAGTACTTCCCAAAATACAATTCAATGAGTAATCGACAGAAAAATCCCTGAAGATGAAATTCAATGTAATTTCGAAATATTGGAAATAATATACAATAAATAAAATATAAAGTTTGACCTCAATCTCAATAATCTTGATTTTACTATCATTCGAAAGGTCGAACAGAACATAGAAATACGGCAGAAATCCTTTTTTGTACAATAGGCATTTACTACTTTGTAGTTTAAAATAATCTCAACGGGCGACACTGCGGTGGAACAGAATTATATCATAAAAAATGGTTGATATAGTTTTTTTTTTGCAAATTTCAAACATAATAAAGAATTTGTAATTGTTATGATGTTCAAAATAGTTCATTACAAAAACGTGTTAGAGGCTATATAGAAAAAATTGAAAACCAGAAACATTAAGCAAGTATTTTATCTTTTATTGTTGAATTGCTCTTATCAAAAATTTCGAAAACAAAGATCGCAAGATGTTGTTTATAAGCCAATGTATTGGACGTAATATGCTACAAACGTTTAATAAATACAAATAAACATCTTCTTCTGAACTCAGTAACACTTACAGTCAGCCTAAAATTACGAATAAACTCTTAAACAATACCTCAAAACTTAACAACAACTATGCAGAAATTTGCTAAAAAAGCCTAACGTGTTCATTATTTTTATACCCTACACCACTATGTGGGGAGGGTAGTATAAGTTGGTTTTGGCCAAAAAGTTTGTAACGCATCGAAATAATGGTCGTAGTCGTATGGTCGTATACCAAAATGAATGTCTCGACGAGCTGAGTCGATCTGGCTATATGTGTCCGTCTGTCCATCTAAATCTTGTAATCACGCTACAGGTCGCAATTTTGATCGGATCGTTTCGGATGTTGATGGCGGTCCTGGAGGGGAAGAAGCCTATTGATTTTGGTGATGGTCAGATAATATTTAGGGGTCGGAATGGGCAAAAAACTTGGGTGGATAAAAATACAACGTTTTTTCCAAAGCAAATATCTCAGCTTCTGAATGGGGTATACCAAAAGTACAACCTGACAATGAAAGTAGAAAATATCACCTTTCTAATGATGTAAAGTAGGATCTCATAGGTGATCAAACAACGAAGATATGACAATAGTCGCAAATAAAACCCAAATTTTCAGTTTTGCGATTTTAATTATAATGACGAATATCACAGCTTTGGTTGGGGACTTTCCAAAAGCAAAGCATGATCATGAAAGTAGAAGATTCCATCTTTACAATGATGCAAACTAGGTCCGCGTAGGTGACCCCCATCTGGGATCTGTGTTAAATAGGAAGGTCAGAGTATTTATCTCAAATCTACCAAGTATTCGGTGTCTTCTTGTATGCAACATGAGACACGTGCAGAGTAAATGTTCGACAGTCTCTATCTCCTCCGCATCTTCGCAAAGTCTGCAGTAGCCAATGCCACTGTCATCCCATTTCGAAGTTAGGGATCTCACTCTGTAGTGACCTGTTATAAGTCCCACCTCGATTTTTATCCCTAACTTATCAAGTGAGAGGAGGAGGTCGTTCTACGACAAAAGATAACAGGCCAGATTGTTTCAGATACCCTCTCGTTGCTCACGGCGATAACTCTGCTTATCTTATCACAGACCGGTCTGCATCCCAAGTGCTGCTGGCCAGCGACTTGAGGACCTTCTTCCAACTTTACATCTTGCAGCAAATAGCTGTGGATTAAGCGGACGACTTTAACATCGGATGTTACACCCAATGTCTTAGGGTAGTTAGTGGCCGAGATCAGGACACCATCCACATATATGTTTAGGGGGAGACTCATTTCAGACGCCCAGTTTCAGACGGCAGTGATTTAGCGGCGGATATTTTCACATTCCTCAGATAGAAGAACTCCACTATGTCAGTTATGTAGAAATTTAACCTATGGGACATGACGCCAAGATCGTGCAATCATCCCATACAGTACGATCTCTATGTCGTCTGGAGGGTGTGCAATTTCAGAAAGGTAGAGATTTAACAGTTTCAGAGATATCACCTCAACTACGAGAACTACCTTTTTTATTCTACGGGCCTTAGACTCATTTTTTGTGAATTCCACAAGAGACTGGTGTCCACTGGAGGGTAGTCTTATACAGCCACCATGGCTGTTCGGTCGCATGGCCTGTTCTTGTTCAGTCCTCCTTGGCTGATTTGTGTGGATATGGCGCGTAAATACTGTTGTGGTACCTTGCATTTTCTGGAACCCATGTTAAAGTTCGGCACTTGGGAAACAGCTTCTCGTTATTGGGAGAAGGTGGTCTAGCTTTATGACTTCCAGAGTAAGTTCCTTAAGTCTTGGGCCTTCAGGGTTTGTACGACGAAACTCATCACGCTCACCTGCTAGCCCACTCGCTTCTTCTAGGAAATTTGTTCTAATTTCGACCAGCAGGTGTGTAGCGAGAGTCTGCATCTGTGATAATGTCCAGGAAAATTCTCTTAGCTAGCCGAGGCTCTGAGGGAATGGGTAGATATTTGTAGCTGAAGCTTTGAAGCTGTAATTGATCTTTGAAGCTTTTCCATTGGTTCAGAAAAGTGCTGCGTTCAGAGGTTATGAAGTCGGTTGGTTGTCTGAGCCAAGGCCAGGTTCCACAATGGTTATGTCTGACGAGCTATGTCAATCTTCTCTCATCCTAAATTTCAATTTCGGAATGCCAAAGCTTGAGATCATGTCCCTAATGTCTGGTAAATAAAGTAGAGTACAATTTTTCTTTTTGTTACGATCCTTCCGCAAATCATTGTAACCATCGCAAAGTTGCAATCTACCGGTGATCGTGAGCTTTGTTTCCTGTATCGCGGCATTTCCCGGTCGCAGAATAACAACATTTGGTGTAATGGGATGTGTTTGTTATTGTTTAGAAGACTGCGGGGGTATTCCAACGACGACGAAGAATCTTGATGTCTTGGCGCAGCGAGCAACAACATAACATTATGTCTGTTCGATAACTTTGCAAGTAAAAAGTTTTTGCAAGTTCTTGCAATTACTTGCAAGACTTCTCAATTGTGTTTTACTGAAAAAGTTTGTTATCGAACAGCATTTTGTAAAAGTTTGTGCAAATTTGTACAAACTTTTGGGTTATCGTATAGACCTATTAATCGCAGTAATCAGGTGTTAGTGACTGCGGCTGGTACTGCTGTTGTAAAGTTTGCTGAGGAGTCTGAAGATGACGAAGACAAACTGGAATTCAAATTGGTACAGCAAGAAGTACTCCCTCAGTCCTGAAAATTGTTTGGAATGAAAAGTGTGCGCCTGCCATCCATTACATCTAATTGAGATGGTGGATGAGATTGTAACAAACGTAGCTATGAACCGAGGTTAATTTTATTCCGGCACGGATCAAAATAATGAGGAGAAGGCGTTTCGAAGCATACTGCTCCAAAAATAATAATATAGACGAATATTTTGTTGCTGGACGGCGCACAATGTCGCGAGTTCATATTAACTGTGGCCAAAAAATAGAAGGAGTTGTCGTAGGTGCATCAATTTTGGTACAAGTACCTATTATTGACTTACAATCTTCAGGACAAAAAATTGGGTTGGTCGGTCCACGTTTATATATAGCCCCCATAGAACCGTACCTCCCGATTTTAGGTATTTTTAATGTTTTAGACACAATGACCAACCGAAAGTATTCAAATTATGTGGTTAGTCTTCGGCAGAGGTATCAAACATTCCAACAGAGAATTGTGGGCTTAGGTCCACGTTCTGATATAGCCCCCATACAACGGTACCTCCCGATTATCGGTATTTTGAAGATTTTAGCCTCATTATTACACCGAAATTGCTGAAATTTGGTATTTAGTCTTCGTAGGGGGCACTATACCTTCACCTTGAAATTTGTCTGCATAGGTCCACGCCTTCATATAGCCCCCATAGGACGGTACCTCCCGATTTTCGGTATTTTGGAGGTTTTAGCCCGATTATCACACCGAAATGGCTGAAAATTGGTATTAAGTCTCCGTTGGGGGACTTATAACCTTCCACCAGAAATATGTCGGTATAGGTCCTCGTCTTCCTATAGCCCCCATAGAACCGTGCCTCCTCATTTTCGGTATTTTGAGTGTTGTGGCCTCAATATCCACCCGATATGATTGAAATTTGGTGGTAAATCTTCATATTGTTTGTGAGCATATTGAATATATATATGAATATATATGAATATATATATATAACTCTTGTCTTTATATATGAGAATTTTCCTTTAAATTTTTTTTTGACCGATTAGTGGTCAAAAAGCGTTAAATTTTTTGTAAAAAATCGAATTTTGATTTTCGCTGTTCACAATTTTTTTAAAAATTGAAATTTTTAAAATTTTTCTCGTTTTAAAGCAAGATTATTAGGTACTTAATAAGCCCACAAAAATATATGATGATCGGTTCATTCGTTTTTGCGCTATAGCCAACACCGCAAAACGATTTGTTAAAAAATGGGGTATCCTCTCAGTGAGGTGGTCGCTGAAAAAGAGAAATGACACATTCGTCTGCAAACCTCTGCAGCTGGGACCTTGATATATTTGAAGTACTCACTTTTTACTACTCATACAGCAAAATATCGATATACACTTTTATACAAAATTTTTCCCACTCCACTCAATTTAACATTTGCTTCAAAAAGTAATAAACATAGTAATACATGTTTGGGTAAATGTAAACACCATATGATTAATATTTACATGCAAACAAAAGTGTAGCCAAGTTTATTACATCCCAAGAGAACTTAGGAACCATTTTTGTAGCGACCGTTACTTTTAAATTTTAAATATTAACGCATAATATAATTTATTAATTTTAGAAAAAAACACACAAAAATACGTATTAACTAAAATTGTCGGATTTAAATCCTCATATAGCAAAAACTACTTCACGTATCAGTACCAAAATTCAGATTCTTCTTAATTAATATGTTTTCTATCACTCCCCATCAATAAATTTGTTCAACGAAGTATTTAGTTTTTACCATTTTTGGCCACGGTCGTGACACTGTGCGGCGTTAAGTTCGGCCAGGCCGAACTTGTTATACCCTCCACCACGAGTTGCATTGAAGTTAAATTGAACAATTAGTTTCCTATATCTACAAGTTTCTGGTGGAAAGTTTTTTGACTCAAAGAAGACTAAATATTAAATTTCCGATATTTCGGTAAAACCTTCAAAATACCGAAAATTAAGAGGTACGCTTCTATGGGGGATATAGGAACCCGCGGACCTATACTGATAATTCTGTCCTGGATCATTTTATAACCCCATAGAAGACTAAATAACAAATTTCAGTCTTTCGGTGGTATATTGACGTCACAACCTTCAGAATTACGAAAAATCAGGAGGTACCGTTCTATGGGGGCTATATAGAAACGTGCATCTATACCGAAAAATTTCTGTCAGAAAGGCTTTTACCTCCAACAAAGACTAAATACCAAATTTCTGTCATTTCGATGGGTTGCTGTAGCCACAACCTTCAAAATACCGAAAATCGGGAGGTATCGTTCTATGGGGGCTATATGAAGGCGTGGACCTATACCGAAAAATTTCATATAGAACGTTTAATACCCCAAATGAGGACCAAATACCAAATTTCAGCCATTTCGATGGATTTTTGAGACCACAACATTCAAATTATCGGAAATGGGGAGGTACTGTTCTATGGGGGCTCAACTAAGGCGTGGACCTATACAGACAAATTTCATATGGAACGTTTGCAATACCTAGGAGTGATAGGAACTTCTATACCAAATAAAATTGCGAGCTGTATCTTGATTTCAACAGACGGAAATGGTTTTATCGACTTAGCATTTTACCCTGATCATGAATATATATGGCGAATAACAAAATTCCTTTGCAATTCCATTTGAAAAAAATTAAAAAAAATTTTCGCGAGCACATCTACGATTTTTGGTGTAGAGTTAAAGGAAAAAAATCTGGTTTCAAATCTGCTCGCGTTCACGAAATTGGCCGATGCGCGCAAAAGTTATAGCGGTTTTTATCCTCTTATAAAGAAAAAATATTTTAAAATGTCTTATTTTTTGTATTGAGAAAATGTAAGCATATATCAGTAACAGCATTTGATATCCATCCGTAGATGCACCAAAATTTCCAAAATGTGTTTTTATTTTCGCGGAAAATCAAAAAAATTAAAAAAAATTGGCAATAAATTTAAATTATACTAACTCAGAGTCCGTATAAACCTCTAAAAACTAAATTAAAAATACGTACAGAAACTAGACATCGCGTAAAAAAATGTGAAATCAAAATTATAAACATTGGCTTTATAAATTGCATATTATAACAACAACAAAAGAGAAACAACTCATTGTTGGAAAATATTGTTACAAATATATTTTTTGGTTTGTTTCGAAAAATTAGAAAAAAATTTTTGAGAGTTATCCAACTATTTCGCTAAAATCTAATACATAAATTAAAGTATTCTGCTAAAACTTTATCAAAATATATGGTTTACCATCGTGAAAGCTTAACTGCTTACTGTGATTACTTATAAGGATAGGAAATTAAGAGTAATATTGAAATTACTATCATTTAAAAGATATGAAAATTAAAAAGCCTGTAACTCGCGAATTAGTTAAAGTCGGTTGATGCGCAGCCGATTTTGGATAAAGCGAATCAATCTCTGTCAATATTTATGCATATTTCGATGTTTCACTCAGCGGCCATTGTGTGCCGCCAGTTGCATCATGCACTGCAAAAAACCTTAAAGTTGGTAAAAGTCACGCATTGTTCATATGATGTTGATGCGCATCCGGTTTCATCAGCGCCCATCAAAAATACGTCAATATACACCTATTTCAAATAGATTCTTCAAAAACCGCGGATGTGCCTCCACATTCAATTTTTGGCGAAATACCCATATTACTCGCGTATCTCTGTTTTTTATGACATGTGTTTTCGCAAATATTAAAATCGCGAGTAAAGGATTCCATTTATGTAAACAATTTTAAAGAAAATCGCGGTGTAGTACGCGGATTTGTCAAAATATATTTTTGCTGATTTTCCGATTTTCAAGGTATCTATCCCCGGTTTTAGTAGATGAATTCGATCGCGGAAGGCTTCATTAGAACCGTCGCGTAAAAAAACTAAATTCACGCGGGTTTCAAAGGAAATTGAATGACAGTTGTAAATTTTATACGCAAAAAGTATGTTTTGTAAGAAAATTCACGCATGGAATTTTGGCCTTTCGACTCCAGTTACTAGGATGCTGTAAGGAGCACACTCATGAGATATGCACCAAACGATGTAAAATCACGAGTTCTATAATCGTGTTATGAGTTTGAAGTATTATCTTCTTGTGCGTCCGTATTATTAAAAAAATTCAGTGGATATATCGAAAAATCATACACTGCTATCTTATTGCCCATGGAGTATTCTGTGATTCATTCTTTGGGAATAGGTCTATAGAATGCAAGGTTAAGCCAGAAATCGCATGGGAACATAAAAAAACTTGTTGGCTTCAACCCATTTTTACCCATTTTTCTACACTGATGCCAACACAGCTTCCACGAAAATTAATTTTAATGGTCGACATTATGGGATCCCTCCTAAAACACTTCATGTTAATGAATTGTAGTCATACTTTATAGAATATGTTAACAGTTCGCGAATTCTGAAAGGGTGAAACTCGGATTCATCGAATGCAAAACATTTTTGTTATTTACCATATATATCCGATGAATATTTCGATGTGTTACAAACGGAATGACAAATTTAACAAGTAAAAAGTATCAGTCGGCTTTGCCGACAGAGATATACCCTCAGCCTATGTGAACTGAAACATTCATCTACGGACAGATAGAATACATTTAGGGTCTTTTCAGGATTTTGTGGCCCTTTTTGGACATTTGAACTTGCCGACAAAAATGTGGATTAGGATTAGTTCAAAAGTGTTATGGAGGAGGTACTTAAAGGAATGGACCGACATAGTCGGTTATGGATGTGGATATTATTTTAGAGTCATAGCTTTTTGATGATCGTGTATAACTTTTGGACCAATATGCGGAAGCATGGACTTGTCCACGGAAAACATAATATGGCTGTAAACAGGACCACAACGAACAGCATCGGTATACATTTCTAAAGGATCTTCGAACTTTTCGGGCTGTTTTCCCTGAAAAAACTTTTACCGTCGTAATTGAGGCAGCGAATGCAAATTTCTTCAACAGAAATCAAAGTGTTTTGAGAGCAATTTTCTGTGGGAGGTACTAGAAGGAGTGGACAAATATATTCCATATTCCAACTATATATCGACACCACCAAATAATAGTATGCTAAGTCTAAAAAGTGAGTTTTGCAGGAGAAGCTCTCAAATTTTTTTGAACTTCTGTACTATGCTAAGTAAATATTTGTTTATAACTTCTGTTCGGATTGTCCGATCATTACCAGATTAGACAGAACTTAAGTTAAAGGACGTCCGACACCTCAAAATAATCGTTTGCTAATTCTGAAAAGCGAGTTTTGCAGGACAAGCTCTAAAAGTTTGGAAATTTCTTTGACCTTCAGTGCTATGCTAAGTAAATATTTGTTTATAACTTCTGTTCGGATTGTCCGATCATTACCAAAATTTGACCCAAATTAAATTAAAGGACGTTAAATATAAAAATGTAAAGAACTTGAAAACATGCTAAGTCGACTTAGCATACTATTGTTTGGAGGCGTCGATATTAGGATGTGTAAAGTATGGAGCAAATCGGAAACTTTCTTCAACAGTTATAGTGCGCACAATTTTTCCGAACGTTTTTGAACTTTTTTGGCGGAGGTACCTGAAGGAGTGGACCGATATGGCTTATCTTCGAACTTAAACTAAGTTTGGACAAAATATTACGAAGGCCAAATTTTGGACCGAATCGGTTATTCATTTCGAGAGTTTTCGTGAACTCCAGCCAGCCACAGACGGACATGGCTAAATCAACTCCAAATTGTCTGAAACGGAGTTCGTCCAAACATACTAGAGATCTAAAACTATTATTTCGATGAGGCACATTTTAATATTTTTAGTTAAGAAGTTTTGTGACCACTAAGAACTTCAAATGTCAGATTACAGCTAGTTCGGTTCGAAATTGATGGTAAAATTCTTAAAATACAAAAAATCGGGTGGTGCCGGGGCGATACCAAAACGTTGACCTGCATATGGCAAAAAGATAGTATTTCATTTTATAAAGGATTTTGCTTATACTGTAAATGTATGGTTTTGTTAGTTACGTCTTTGGGCATTTATGGTGACGATATACTTTATAGGGTTCGCAAATGATTATTTGCGTTACAAAGGGAAAAACCAACTTCGTATACCCTCCATACTATGGCGGAGGGTATAAAAAGCTATACTAGATTGGAAGTCGTCGACCGAAATTTTGTTTTTATAAGCCGCCCAGGAAATGTAAGACCAGAATTCCGAATGTGTTAAAAAAGTTACAAGTTATGCTGGTAAGTTAGGAATCACGCAATATATATCTTCTGTTTGTTACGCATTTCCTGGAATAGTGTTGAGAGTAACCATTTCTTACCGTATATATGCGGCGATATGGCCAAATTATATTCACAAAGAAAAATGGCCAACGTTATCGTCAATGTCATGCAGATGATAACCAGGGAATCATAGCAAACGTTCACCAACCAATAGAGCCAAATTTTAGCACCGGCTAACATTTGGGTGTTGGCAAAACCGCTACGACTTTCACGAACAAAAACAAAGGCAATCGAATTCCAGAGGCAGCAAAGGCATACTGAGATACACACGGCCAAAACATTGCTGGTATTGATGGTGACACGCAGCAAACCATCCAGATGATTTTCCATATTATTTAAGGGTTCCATTGCCACTTCAATGCCACACTGATCACCATAAATGGATCTAAGGTTAAAAGTTCGAATTCAATATATTTTTTTGGCGAAAATGTGAGAAATTACCTTAAAATGGCATTGTGCACCAGGTTCAAGCTCAACGGGACCGAGTGCAAGGCCACATTGTTGAACCAGGCAACAACGTAGTCCTCTTCAAATGTCACACCCACATGATGATCTTGATCCATACGTTCCATGGTTCGAATATCTTTTTCTATGAAATAATCTGACAGCAGTTCTCCATCCGTTTCTTCCAACTGATGCTGAATGCCAATCCAAAAGATTAGTTCCTTATAACGATCCACAATGTGTGCAACAAAGCTGTCATTGGCCATTGGCCGCTTGTCAATGAGAGTGACACTAGAAGGATATTGATCGAGGGTTATTTCAATAGCTGGCATTTCAGTTTGATTAAGGCCAAATGCTGAAATAAAGAAAGCCACTGCAACACAAATGGGAGGATATAACAGACGTCTTATATAATGATCCCCATAATGGTAGGCATAGAGAAAACGCTGCCGTAACAAGGCTCCAAATTGTTGTAGAAAACGTGAAATCCCCTGCAGACGTTGAGTGTTCTCCATGAAAAGTAAATTTTTATTTTCGTCCGGATAGCATGATTCACCATTCATTATTTCCATAAGACGTTGACGATTCTCGTGGCTCGGTGTGGCAGCACCAAGTTTAAAGAAAATATCCTCAATTTGTATGGAACTGAGAGTAACGGTTTCTATGTCAAGTTTTAACATATTCTTTTCCAAATCATTGGTTAGTGCCTCGAGCACATCGGAATATTTTTCCTCCAATGGGTAGATTAATTCGTAGCCCAAATTGGAAAGGGGTATTATTTGTGGAATATAACGACGAATGTGTTCGGTAATTTTGTCTACCTTACAACCGGGAGATTTGAGAATAATCTGGAAAGGAAATAAGGACATCTTTGACATAGACATATGAAGACCTAGACGTCGGATTAGTCGATTCACAGTCAAAAAACAAATATTTTAATTTCTTCCCAAAAACGTCCTCTTTGTCGTAGATCTGATGCCGCAGTGAGCAGTATGGCCCTTACAGCGATTCTGATTTAGGAAGTGAGAGAAGGGACGTTTTTCTATTACCTGACATTGCCTGTCAGATTGACTTCGATACCTTACAACAAGGTACGTCCTGCCAAAACCTTACTGTTTTCTTTGCGTAGAGCTTACTGACTTTGTTGAGCTTGACACATATGAGAAAACTTGAGGAAATGTGCCCTTATTTTCCTAGGGGAGCTAGCTCAGTTAGCAATTCTTTTCTCCAAATCGGTGGAAAAAATTTAGAAAGAATTGTATGAACCTCAGTTCGGAAAACATCCGAAAACTTATATCTGTGCTCGTCACTGCTGAAAACTTACACATAGCTCTGCACAATTTAAACAAAACCTCGCCATACCCACTTCTCCGACTTTGTCTCCACTAGTCTATGCCTTTGACTTGTCACACGATTCAGATAATTATCACTTACCAAACGATATCCCTGTCCATACATTTTCTTAATAAAGCTTGGAGTACCATCACATTGTAGCTTGCCATTCGATATGATAACTAACCGATCACCAACATTATCAAGAAAATGCGAATTGTTGGTAGCTATAAATATGGAACGATTGATTTTTTCTTCATCCAACAACTTCCACATCATATTGCAACTTGGCAGATCCATATGGGCCATGGGTGAATCCATTAAAACAACTCTACTTTGTCCGGTCAGGGCACAACAAATTGCCAATTGTTGTCTTATACCTTGAGGCAGGGTGCTTGTCACCTGCATACGATAATCTTTAAGTTTGGTGGCCTTCAAATATCTCTCCACTTCCTTTTCAACTTGCAGCGACTCCATACCCTTGAGATATGAACAAAATCGCAATTGATCTTCCACGGTTAAATCTGAATATAGCACCGAGTCACCCATGCTAAGGCCAAGTGAGGCAAAGGCATAACGTTGATCTTTAATAACATCAAAGCCATTAATGGTAATAGAACCCGATGTCAATGGTACTAGGCCACTTATTATGGACAAGAGCACAGATTTTCCCGATCCATTATGGCCCAGCAGTATAGTGATTTCATTATTATGCAATTGCAGATTAATGTTGTTCAACACCACCTCCTCTTCTCCATAGGATTTGCATACACTTTGTATATCAACCAAGGTGGGATTTCTTGCTCCCGCAATTTCATAAACAAATGCTGTGGATCTGCTACCCGAATGAGCCAATACACTTCCACCGCTGCCACCACTACTGCCACTTCTACGCCATTGTCGTGTTGACCGTAGACTCAAAAAGAAACTGCCATGCTTGCGAAAGGTAAACAAGAAATTCCAACGTTTGGCCAAACCAAAATTTCCCGGCATTATTTCCTCCACATAAAGGCTAACGCAGGCATAAATGCAACATTGCATCAACATTATGCCCAAATAATACGCGGTCGATAGGGTATTATCCAAAGGTCGGGTATCAAACAACAGCTCAAAATCAAAACCATGACCAAATAATTCAAATTCAATGATATTCTCCAAAGTATAACCCAGGGCGGTATTATGAAAGACCATGACAAAGAAATTCATTTCCCACACATTTACCCTTAAGGAATTCAACGACAGGATGTAGGGAACAAAAGTGGCAAACCAAAGAATTGCTGTACCAGCCACGGCACTAAGAGTTTTCTTATAAAACGAAGACACCATTAGTACAAAACAAATGCCAGCCATGTTGTAGATAGACACAACCGTAAGCAGGGCAAAGAAACCACTTTGATCCAGTATGGCAACACCATTGGACCATTTGATCTGAAATAATTTAAAGAGAGAGTTTTATGTGTTTATGAGTTTGATAGAGACTTATTTGATACCTATACCTTGAGCAATGTTACCAGCACTAAACTGCTTATCATGGATCTTAGAAATGCATCGGCTAGCCAACCCAGAAAATGTATGTAGTTCGCAATGCCCATTATACGAGAATAAGTTTTCAATTTGTTTTCTTTTTCTTGCACAATGTTCTTAAAGAAAGAAGTAAAGAAATTAGTTGATAAAAGTAGGATCTCCTTAACCCTGCTACTACGTTAGAAAAAAAAACAAGTAAAAAAGTATCAGTCGGCTTTGCTGACAGAGATATTGTTTGTTTTTTAGTTTTCCAAAAAAAAAAAAAAAAAAAATTAAACATTTTTTTTAAGCTACATGAAAGATTTTTGGTACATAGATTGGGAAAAATCCCATTCTTAAATCTGTTCGAGATACTAATTTTTGTTGTTGCGCGCAAAAGTTATGGCGGTTTCAATTCTGATTATTAGAACAAATCTTATAAAAACGCTATTCATTATATTGAGAAACAGTGTTAATTTATGGCTTCCTACATACTATATTTTTACTGAGGTCCCATAACTTTAGTGAAAAAGTTTTAAGTTTTCGCGGAAATTAAGAAAGAATTCAAAAAATTGCTTGCTTGCAACTTCTTTAAATAAAATTTAAGCTGTTTATGCATCGGAAAAATATTTTAAAAATATGTACGTAATCTAAACATCTGTTTAGCGGTTTGCATATTATAGCAAAAACAAAAAAAAAATATATATATATATATATATATATATATATATATATATATACATATGTATGTACATATACTGAGGGAAATTATAAAATTTTTGTAAGAGAAAATATTTTTTCAAATTTATTTTGCGATGATGGGCTATATCGATCCACGTTTTGGTATAGCCCCCATATAACGGTACCCCCCGATTTACGGTATTTTGCCGTTTTTAGCTATATTTTCAGACCGATTTAGCTATAATTTGACATTTAGGGTTCTTAAGTGTCAATAAACATATATAACAAAACTTGTGGACATAGGTCCACGTTTTGGTATAGCCCCCATATAACGGTGCCCCCCGATTTACGGTATATTGACGTTTTTAGCCACAATTTCAGACCGATTTATCTATAATGTGACATTTAGGGTTCTTAAGTGTCAATAAACTTGTATAATAAAATTTGTGGACATAGGTCCACGTTTTGGTATAGCCCCTATATAACTGTACCACCGATTTACGGTATTTTGACGTTTTTAGCTACATTTTCAAACCGATTTAGCTATAAATTGACATTTAGGGTTCTTAAGTGTCAATAAACTTATATAACAAAATTAGTGGACGTAGATCAATGTTTTGGAATAGCCCCTATATAACGTTACCGCCCGATTTCAGGTATTTTGACGATTTAAGTCGCATTTCTAGACCGAATTAGCTATAATTTGATATTTAGTGTTCTTATATTCGAACAAATATGAACATAGGAACATGTTTTTGTTTAGCCCCATATAACAGTACCTCCTGATTTTCGGTATTTTGAGATTTTTACAACAAGTTTTAACCGAATTAGCTGTAATTTGAAAATTTGATATTTTTAAGTTCTTAGTGGTCACCACACCTCTCCACCAAAATTGTCTGAAATTTTGGGAAAATGCGTCTTTTGTTTGCAGGCAGGTCAAGTTCGATGATGGGCTATATCGGTCCACGTTTTGGTATAGCCCCCATATAACGGTACCCCCGATTTACGGTATTTTGACGTTTTTAGCTACATTTTCAGGTCGATTAAGCTATAATTTGACATTTAGGGTTCTTAATTGTAAATAAACTTATATAACAAAAGTTGTGCACATAGGTCCACGTTTTGGTATAGCCCCCATATAACGGTATTTTGACTTCAGGTATTTTGACGTTTAAATTCACATTTCTTGACCGAATTAGCTATAAATTGATATTTATTTCTTAGTGACCAAAAAACTTATATTCGAAATAATTATGAACGTATGTCCATGTTTTGGTATAGCCCCATATAACGGTACCTTGGCATAACGGATTTCGGTATCCCCATATATCGGATTTTTGGTATTTTGAGAATTTTACCTACAAGTTTTTACCGAATTATCTGTAATTTGAACATTTGACATTTGAAATTCTTAGTGGTCACCACAACTCTCCACCAAAAATTGTCAAGAAAGGTCGATGTATAGAAAAGGCTTCCATATAAGTATCTCCCGATTTTCAGCAATTTGATGATTTTAGCTACAATATTAAACCGAACTAGCAGTAATTTGACATTTGAAGTTCTTAGTGGTCACAAAACCTCTCCATAAAAAATTGTCAACATAGGTACATGTTCGGATATAGCACCCATATAACGGTACCTCTCAATTTTCAGTAATTGGCAATTTTAGCTGCAATTTTTAACCGAAGTAACTGTAATTTGACATTTGAAGGTTGTAGTGGTCACCACACATCTGCATCAACAATTTTCAACATAGCCCCAATATAACGATACTTCCCGATTTTCGGTACTTTGAGGATTTTACTTAGAATGTTTAACCACGTAGGTCCATGTTTTGGTATAGCCCCAAAACTAGCCTCCCGATTTTCCGTACCGTAGATTTATTTTTTGGACGAACTTTCTGTAATTTGAAATTTAAAAGCCAAGAAAAATTCTGCAACAAAAATTGTTCATTTAAGTTCATATTTTCGTATAGCCCACATACCTCCGAACTAGCTGTTAATGACATTTGAAGTTCCCACGTTATGTGCCGATTTTCGGTATTTTGAGGATTCTAGCTACAATTTTTAACCGAATTAGGAGTCAACATACATAGTTAGATATAGGCACCATAAAATAGGATGTTCGAACTTTTATAGGGGAGGTACCGGAAGATGTGGACCGATGCATCTTCAGATTTGATGGATGAATTTGATGCAAGTTCGGAAGAAAGATTACGATGTGCTGAGATTGAACCAAATGTTGGACTCACTTCGAGAGCCGTTTTAGTTGGTGGCTGTAGGTTTTTGCAGCTTTAGGGTAATTAACTCAGAGTACTACCTGTTGTAAAAATTCTAAAAGGATTGTAGACATGTCCATAAACAGGACCACAAAGAGGAGTTTCGGTAAAAATTTCCATATGATCCCCAAACTGCCCATAAACTGCAATTAAGCGGAAATTTGGAACTGAGAGGAAGGTACCTAAAGATGTTTCCTATAAAGATCTTCTTGGAAATTGAGTTACATTTGAAAGAAATGTTATGATGTGAAAAGTTTCGGTCAAATCAGGTACTCAATTGTTCATTTTAGTTGGCGCCGGCAGCGATTCATAGAGAAGTAAAACAAGTAAAAACGGCGTTAAGTTCGTCCGGGCCGATCTTGTTATACCCTTCACTACGAGTTGTATTGAAGTAAAATGGAACAATTAGTTTCCTTTCGTTTATGAAGAAGACCAAATACCAAAACACTTCAAAATACTGAAATTCGGAGGTACCGAAAATCAAAATTTCCAATATTTCGGTTTGATGGTACACTTCTATGGGGGATATAGGAAGACGTGGACCTATACTGATAATTCTCTTCTGGAATATTTTATGACCCCAGGGAAGGCAAAATAACAAATTTCAGTCATTTCGGCGGGATATTAACGTCACAACCTTCAGAATTACGAAAATCGGGAGGTATCGTTCTATGGGGGCTATATGGAGACATGGACCTATACTCACGAATTTCAGTCGGAAAGGTTTTTACCTCCAAAATAGAATAAATACCCAATATCAGCCATTTCGTTGTTTTTTTGTTTTTTTTTTGTTATGGCCACAACCTTCAAAATATCGAAAATCGGGAGGCACCGCTCTATGGGTGCTATATGAAGCCGTGGACCTGTACCGATAAATTTCTGCTGGAAAGTTTTATAGCCTCAACGAAGACTAAATACCAAATTTCGGCAATTTCGGTGTAGTATTGAGGTCACAACCTTCAAAATACCGAAAATCGGGAGGTACCGTTCTATAGGGCTACATCGAAACATGGACCTATACTCACGAATTTCAGTCGGAAAGCTTTTTACCTCTAACATAGAATAGATACCCAATATCATCCATTTCGTTTTTTTTGTTATGGCCCACCTCTCTATGGGGGCTATATGAAGCCTGTACCGACAAATTTATGGTCAAAAGTTTTATACCCTCAACGAAGACTAAATACCAAATTTCTGCAATTTCGGTGTAGTATTGAGACCACAACCTTCAAAATACTGAAAATCGGGAGGTTCCATTCTATTGGGGCTATATGAAGACGTGGACCTATACCGACAAATTTCTGGTGGAAAGTTTTATACCCTGATAGAAGACTAAATACCAAATTTCAGCCATTTCAGAGGAATATTGAGGCCACAACGTTCAAAAAACCGAATATCGGGAGGTATCGTGCTATATGAAGGCGTGGACCAATACCAACAAAATTCTGGGGGGAAAGTTGTGTACCACCAACGAAGACTAAGTACAAAAGCTTCAAAATACCGAAAAAGCTTCAAGCTTCAAGTTTCAAAGGCCTGCAAAAGTTTTATACCCTCAACGAAGACTAAATACCAAATTTCTGCAATTTCGGTGTAGTATTGAGACCACAACCTTCAAAATACTGAAAATCGGGAGGTTCCATTCTATTGGGGCTATATGAAGACGTGGACCTATACCGACAAATTTCTGGTGGAAAGTTTTATACCCTGATAGAAGACTAAATACCAAATTTCAGCCATTTCAGAGGAATATTGAGGCCACAACGTTCAAAAAACCGAATATCGGGAGGTATCGTGCTATATGAAGGCGTGGACCAATACCAACAAAATTCTGGGGGGAAAGTTGTGTACCACCAACGAAGACTAAGTACAAAAGCTTCAAAATACCGAAAAAGCTTCAAGCTTCAAGTTTCAAAGGCCTGCAAAAGTTTTATACCCTCAACGAAGACTAAATACCAAATTTCTGCAATTTCGGTGTAGTATTGAGACCACAACCTTCAAAATACTGAAAATCGGGAGGTTCCATTCTATTGGGGCTATATGAAGACGTGGACCTATACCGACAAATTTCTGGTGGAAAGTTTTATACCCTGATAGAAGACTAAATACCAAATTTCAGCCATTTCAGAGGAATATTGAGGCCACAACGTTCAAAAAACCGAATATCGGGAGGTATCGTGCTATATGAAGGCGTGGACCAATACCAACAAAATTCTGGGGGGAAAGTTGTGTACCACCAACGAAGACTAAGTACAAAAGCTTCAAAATACCGAAAAAGCTTCAAGCTTCAAGTTTCAAAGGCCTGCAATTCCACATCTCGCAGATGTTTATTAATGGCTCGCTTCATGATATTTTCAAAACCCAGGAGTTTTGGTGCAAATCCCACAATTAGTTGTGGCACAAATGGATTATTCTGAAATCCATCCACAGTTTGTTTCTATGGGGGCTATATGAACGCGTGGACCTATACCGACAGAGTTCAGGTAGAAAGCTTAGTAGCGTCAAGGGAGACGTACACCAAATTTCAGCCATTTCGGTGGGGCAATGAGGCCACAACCTTAAAAATACCGAATATCGGGAGGTACCGTTCTGTGGGGACTATATGAAGGCGTGGACCTATACCGATGCATTCAGGGAGGAAAGTCTAATACCCCCAACGAAGACTAAATACCAAAATACCAAATTTCAGCCATTTCAGAGGAATATTGAGACCACAACTTTCAAAATACCGAATATCGGGATGTACCTTTCTATGGGGCCTATATGAAGGCGTGGACCTATACCGACAAAGTTAAGGTAAACTGCACAAATTTCACTGCACACCAAATTTCATCCATTTCGGTGAGATAATGGGGCCACAACCTTCAAAGTACCGAATATCGGGAGGTATCGTGCTATATGAAGGCGTGGACCAATACCAACAAAATTCTGGGGGGAAAGTTGTGTACCACCAACGAAGACTAAGTACAAAAGCTTCAAAATACCGAAAAAGCTTCAAAATATCGAAAATCGGGTGGTACTGTTCTATGGGGGCTATATCAAAACGTGGACCGATATAGCCTTTTTGCAATACCAAACATGCTAAGAGTAATAAAAACTTCTGTATTTCGATGTCTTACAAACGGAATGACAAATTTATTTATACCCTCCATATTATGGTGGAGGGTATAAACAGTGTGCCGTCGTTATAGGGGCCGCGAGTAGAACATGTTGAGATATGTCCTTAAACTGCACTTGTGGACGAATATCACGAATATCACTATGCAACACTGAAAATGCAAACAACTTCTAGTATGCATTTTTTGAAAGTACGTATTTAGACTACAAAAACCCTAGTAGGGTTTTGTCCTGATCCAGTCGGATTTTATGGCCTCATCTAAACCGGACTAAATCTACACTTTTTTGCATTTATCAGACCTTTATCTCAGAAACGAATAGGAATTTGGCCTTGTTGTCCTTAGCAATATTGTAGCACGAAACTAGTACTTATCTTTTGAAAAAACCACATAAGAAAAACTCCATCTAGGCAATCAAAATCTATAAAATATAGAAAATTTTACATAATTGCTGAAATTGTGGTCAGTATCGGCTAAACTGTTGGGAGTTGAACCAAGTAGCCTTTCGCAAAAATGTTCCAAATGGAGTTCTCAAAAATTTTTTAGAACATTCTGAAACTCTAAAATGCTTACTTCATGTTGTTTCAGCAATATTTTGCATCATATCTTTTACAACACGTGTTTCAAACACAGTTCACACAACAGTTTATTCTCGGATTTCACTACATTATTGATTTTTTGACATTTTTGTTAAATCGTCGTTTAAAAAATGTACTGAAAACAGCGGCATAGAGACATTTTACAACAACCACATGATCTGAAGAGTTGTGTATTACATTTCAGGGAATATTCTTCCAAAAGAAAATATTCAGAAAAACTTAACGGTTTTGGAGATACGGTGCGAAATGTTTAAAAATTGTGGAATTTTTGCATATATTTTAAAATTTGAGACAATAAATGTAGTTTTTTCTCCAAATATTTTATTCTTGTCCTTACCTACAAATTTGCTTCAGAAGTCAGAAGAAGATTCGCATCGGTTTCAGAGATATAGCCCCGAATTTCGTTAAAAAATCAATATTTTACCATGTTTAGATGGGGCCATAAAATCCGAGCTGCATCTGACACAACAAAACCAAACTAGGGTTTCTTGTCGTTTGGGTCTGTACTTTCAAAAAATCCTCAGTTCGAACTGTTTGCACAAGATCACTTTAAAAATGTTGCACAGTGTATAGGGCACATTCGAATCTATTTTATGCCTGGTTGAAATATTACGATGTGTAAGTTATTGAGCAAATTGGATCCTCCCTATGAGAGTTATCGTGCGCACTAGTTTTGCAAAGTTTTGACAGAGAGATCTCGATGTGGTCGATCTTCGAACTTTATCTATGTTTGGACAAAATATTACGAGTGGCGAAGTTTGGACCAAATCAGTTAATCCGTACGAGCGGTATCGTGTGCTCCAGCCAACCAGGTTGGCAGATGTATGGCTAAATCGACTGAAACGGATCAAACGTTCAAACATTATTAACTTTTCGATGAGGCACATCTACAGCGTCTCAAAGTGTATACACCCGTATTAGCATAAAGTCAGAGGGTATAAAATCTTCTTTTATTATCCCACATGGTCCCTCTAACATTTGAAGAAACCAACATAATAGTTTAACTTGATCTTCGTATAAATCCCTAACATATGTTTCAAGTGTCTTATTATGAAGAGTATAAACTTAATGCTCCTAACTGTGTATGTATTATCTAAACAACACAACGATTAATTATAATCACTTACCGACACAAATATTAAAACCGGATAATAATTGCCCAATACCAACATAAGTGACATACTGAAATCAATACTTTCGACAACATCATCCTTTAGAAATTCTTTCGAAGGGTAACGCTTCATATAAATTGACGGTATATTGAAGTCAGGTGTCAGCACTTCACCAATTAACTCCAAATATGACATGGAAATGGCATTTTGCAAAGGGGCAAAACCTTCACGAATATATCCAACATATCCACCATCGACAAGGCCAATATTTCTTTGAGCTGTACGATTAATAAAATGATAAAGGGAATTTGTATGCCAGCTAATGCCGATAAAGGTGTCATGATAGACCCGACAGGCATATGGAAAGATTAAATTATATTTCAAGAAATTCGGATATAAACCATTGATCATTTTATGCAAGCCATCAGAACTGACATCTTCATGTAATTCGCGCGTGAATTCATGGTCTTGAGATGTTCGAAAGCAAACCCCAGCCAAGAGGTTTTCATTTATGATAGCAGAACGTAGTTCATGGCAAGTTTCGAAGGCCTTCAATTCCACATCTCGTAGATGTTTATTAATGGCTCGCTTCATAATATTTTCAAAACCCAGGAGTTTTGGTGCAAATCCCACAATTAGTTGTGGCACAAACGGGTTATTCTGAAATCCCTCCACAGTTTGTTGCATATATTCTTTACGTCCATCAATCAGATTTAAAAGATTTCTCCAGTATTTATTAAGATCCAACATGGGATAAGTTTCAATCGGTTGTTTACTAATATCCAAAGAACATCTCAAAGAAACCAATACTGTGCAGAATATTATTGGTGATATTAAAGAAATTACAAAATGATGCCAATTTGTCCATAGCAATCGTATATTTTTCCAATAAAGAAGAGTAAATTTATCCCATTCACTGTTATAGTTTGCTGGTCCACTGTTGCGGCTAGATGGTCTTTGGCTGTCTAGGTTTTCGCTTGAATTGTCTTCCATTGGAGACGGCTGGTATCAGTTTGAATTGTTGACAATTGACAATATTTTTCGAATGAAAAGAAAAATGTCAAAAGACTCTTTTGAAGAAAAAAAAAAAAAAAAAACAAAGCCGTTCATACCCATACTCCGAAGCCAGATACTAAACATTTCTGCAGAAATTAATGATTTTGTGGGAAATTTCAGGATTTCAACGAAATCCTTGAGATGATGAATAAGTGACGTATCGACTCATTCCAGCCAAAGACGTCATACGTTTGTAGTGCGATTCTGTAACTACGGAAAAATTATCAACTAATCGAAATCGAAAAATCACTAAAACGGCGGCGGTTCTACTGTATCGGGTTGCCACGAAACCACACTACATCAGCGTTCTCGCCGTTGTATCGTTTTTCTAGATGTGTTCGATTTGTCACATCCGAATCAACCACGCTCACACTTCGGTGACATGTATTACATTGTCGGGAGTAAGTACATCTGACAGTTTTCTCTGGACTCGTGCATGTGAGGGACTTTGTTGCTGCGAGAACACAAACCCCAGTGATTCATCGTAATCAGAATACGAGACTCTTCCTCAGTACCCCCAGCAGCAACAGTTCATGCAACACTTAAAACCAGTCGTTGCTGTTCCAATTCCTTGAAATTGATTGCAATGGACTCCGAGGTAAGAGGAAATAATGGACTTTTTGAGTCAGAAGAATATCATGGTAGGGGCGTTGCAGGAATCCAAGCTCAGCAACAACTGTATCTTTTAACATTGTGATGATTATAAAGTACTGTGGAGGAATCGCCACAGAAGTAGAGGTGGGGGGCTAGATTTCCTGTTGCACGAGTCTGTTTAGAGTCTGTCTCTAATAAGCCGTTGTCAGCAGTCAGGGTAGTACTGCCGAGGTAGAGGAGTAGGCCCAACATTAGTCCACTTTTGGAAGGTCATAAACGACTGTATGACATTCAAGCGCGGGCTGAGTAGATTGACAGCTGTAAGTATTGTACGGCCAGAATTAGCGGAGAGTGCCATAGTTTCCCAGACATAAACAAAAACTCAATCCCACGGCAGCAGGTTTTTCGACACCGGATTGACACGGAATCACACAACATCAGCGTTCCCGCCAGTGGCTGCCACCTCAGTGCATATATGTATGTTTGTAATTGCATAATTTTTCTAGATGTGTTCGGTTTGTCACATCCGCATCCACCACACTCTATCTTTGGTGAGATGTAATAGATGTCGGGAGTGGGTCTACGGACTACGGCAGTACAGCTGCCTGCTGCGAAAACGCAACCCCCTGTGAGTCATCGTCATTAAAACACGAGACTAATACGCCTTAGTTATTGACCAGAGGGTTATAGCGCTGACTGAGCACACTTATAGCGTTTTGCACGGTAGATGAAGACGCCCCTACCAGAATTAGCGGAGAGTGCCATAGTTCGCCAGACATAACCATAGTGTTACCTGTTCTGACAAATGATGGTACCAGGCAACTCGTGTATGTGGTCAGACCATTCCCCTATAACCGTCTCCATAAGTAGACCACCCGACTTCATCACCACTGAACCCAGTGCTTTCATTAATCTTGGGGAAGCTAATTTGCCCAGCAGAAAGGATGACTGGCCAATGAGAGTGATGAGCTAAGTCGAACCAACCCTAGTAACCAAGAGTTAGGGAGGTGACACTGAAAGTTAAAAGGTTGGTCGGGTAAGCACTAGACTGGTTTTAACTCAATGGGAAAAAATCGATGTCGAATTTTTTTATGCGGCACCATCCTAAAGTATTTAGTTTAGTGCATATAATTTTGCTGATGACATTTGCAAATTATAAATTGTAAATTGTGGAGGTTGCTCCTGGGCAGGAAGAGATCTAATGAGAATTAGTACTATTCTCTTCGCTTTTCGCTAATATGCACACCTCTTCGGATCAGTCAGAGTAACGTCACTAAACGTGACTGAGATCCTATCTTCCTGTTTTCTGGGTTCGAGATTTAACTTACAATTCGCTAATTCCAGCCACTCGTTCCGCTTGTGCTTACTAGAGTAGTTTTAAAAAATCGATGTCGATGGCACCCTCCTAAAATGTTTAGTTTTGTTTAAAATTAAGATTGCCAAAGTTTGAGCTCAACCGGAATATGTTAACACGTTCCACTGGGGCCTAAAAGTAATCGTACAAAAAATTTTTAAAATCGGGTCAGATTTTAAAATTAGCTATATAAAGGGCCCATGGGAACTTTGAGGCCCCAGTGTCACGTGTTAACATATTCCGATTGAGCTCAAACTTTGGCAATCTTAATTTTTAACAAAACTAAACATTTTAGGAGGGTGCCATCGACATCGATTTTTTAAAACTACTCTAGTAAGCACAAGCGGAACGAGTGGCTGGAATTAGCGAATTGTAAGTTAAATCTCGAACCCAGAAAACAGGAAGATAGGATCTCAGTCACGTTTAGTGACGTTACTCTGACTGATCCGAAGAGGTGTGCATATTAGCGAAAAGCGAAGAGAATATTACTAATTCTCATTAGATCTCTTCCTGCCCAGGAGCAACCTCCACAATTTACAATTTATAATTTGCAAATGTCATCAGCAAAATTATATGCACCAAAGCGTTAGTCCCGGACGGTATCTCCATGGTAATGATGGATGAGCAGGGAGTTGAGTATCTAACGAAAGTTATAACCTGTCGCTAGCCACCCGTATCGCGCCCAAGGTTTGGAAAACAATCCCACGGCAGCGGGTTCTTTGGTACCGGATTGATCTGAAACCATAGGGTTTAGTCCAGCGGCTGCCAATCCAGCATCAAACCTATGCTTCTACGTAGGTTTCTATGCTGCTACAATAACAAGGTCTAGAAAATGGGTAGGGTGTCTCACTACTAGGAAAGGAAAGCTGTATCTTTCAGGCCAGTTTTGCTATTGTCGCCCGTAGCAAAGACTCTTCAAGCTTAACTCTTCCACAGCGTCAGAAAATTGTATTCTGTATTCGATCTTTTGGTAGTGGCGTTCGACTTATCAGAACTGTCAATAACTCCACGCTATTGGAGGACATCGAACAGACTAAGCTCCTTGTGTAGAATTAGAGTGAAACAGAGTGTTTCCAATATGGAACAGATCCGGAACTGTTTAACCTCTACCTTTCTTGTACTCCACCCCCTCCAGACTGCATCGAGATCACTATGTATGCGGATGATTGTACGATATAGGCGATAGGTACCTTCCCTAATATCATTTTTGACACCACTTGGACTGCGGAAATGACCACAGATTTGGATGACCTGGTCGATGCCAGCAGAATTCTCACCACTAACTCCCCAAGATTCTTGGTGTAGCATTCGACAATATTTTCACGTCGTCCAGGCATGACACAGCATTCTATGCCAAGCTGAGATTAAAGAACAAGGTCCTCAAGTCCCTAGTTATCAATACATGAGTTGCAGACAATCACGTATAACGTGATAGCTCAATCTTTGGTAATCCATGCGGCACCAGTATGGTCCGCAAACATAAGTGCAAAACGATGGAAGGGTATTCAAACTTGTCAGTAAGTCGCCATGAGAACTGCAACAGGGTGCCTCCTCATGTCATCAGGGGACCATATGCCTATGAAGTCCATGTTATCGTTGCAGTATTTGCTCGTGTGTTACCGTCCACCTATATAAGAGAGAGCCCCTAGATTTGGATAGCATTCACATGGATGCAGTCGCATATACCATAAACAACAATAATGTGAGTGCGGTATTCGGAATGCATCTCCCATTTATCGCAGCTAAAGCACGTCAGTTGTTACAGCAAATCAGAGTAGTTTTGGCTCAACTACGTTCGGGATGGTGCAGCCGTCGAAATTCCTATGAGGTAAGGATTGATGACACATTGCAAAATATCTGCCCATCATGCGGTACGGGCACGCATGAAACACTGCCGTACCAAATCTAATTAACTAACTCCAGCATGCTTTTGGTTTACAACCAATTGAATCAGCCACTTGGATAGGGTCAGATTAAGCTGGAAAAGGAAGAATCCTAAATGGTCATTACAAATCTAATTGCAATATTTCTGTTTCAGGGACGTAGCCAGGATTTCATTTCGGTGGGCCCATCTTACCAAAATTTTGAAAGTTCATGTCAGCGAAAATTTCTTATTTAGCAATGATTTAAACCTTATTTAAACCTTATTTCAGACTTATATTACTGATGAAATAATTGTCATTACTATTTTTAATTAAAATGGCACATGTTTTTAGAAAGTTTTGGACAACATATTAGATTTAATATATGTGTAAAACAATGGATATATTAATAATCGCATATATTTCTGGGCGTATCATTTACAAAATAACTCACAACTACAGTGATTTTTATGTAATTCGGTGATATCACTTCAGTAAAACCAAAGGAAAGAGAATACAATCGGAAAACCTTAGAAACATCTTAACATTTAATTTTTTTACATGGAATGTTGAGATTCTTTCCTTTGTTTCCTACTTCACAAAATTTTAAAATCACGGCTTCAATATTCCACTCCTATTTTATTGAGTAATTTATGGAAAGAAATTTGTATTAGTAGTGAATTGATTTATGTAGAGTGAACGTAGTATTTTTATATTTACGGGTAGAATTTAAGAGTTATATAAATAAAAAACGCCGAGACACGTGTCTTCTTTGTCTGTTAATCACGCTGCGGTGTCCCAAAATGATCAATCTTTCAATTTCCGAAATTCAGGTGTCCAATCGTTGTTCTTGTCATAAAGAAACCAATTGTAGTTATTTCCCTGAATATATTTTGGTGCCCAATCGTAGATCTTATCACAAAGAACTTCGGAAGGCCGATAGTGTTTTTTTTTTTTGATAGAGAACTTATGCTGAGCAATAGTGCGTCTATCCATCTATCCAAGTGACAAACTCTGTCGCAATTGTCAACACAATTTTTCCCAATCTGCATTTTTTATACTCTCAGACTTTAGCCAAAAAGTAGCTCATCGAAATACTGGTTTAAGGACCAAAGTGTGTTTGGAAGAAATCTCTTTCAGAAACTTGGAGTCGACTAAGCTATGTCCGTTCGTCTGCTTGGTGGCTGCCTGGAGAGCACGGTAGCTCTCGAACAGATCAACCAATTCGGTCCAAAATTTGGCCTTCGTGATATTTTGTCCAAATTTTGGGTCATATCGATCCACACTTTCGGTAACCTTTCACAGAGCATTTCAAACGTTTTTAGAGATGTGCAGCTAAAGACCTCTCTGGATAATTACAGTGCCTGGCATAATTATTTTAACAAGTTTGAAAAAATGATGTGTTTGGTTTTTTACCGGATTAGTCTTCTGCAAAAATATGAAAAGTTATTCTGGCTAATCCTTTACAAGAGTACTTAAAATAATTAATAAATTTTATCAACTCAAATGTGAGCTTGCACTTTTGTAATGGAAATAAACTTTCATTAGTTGGCATAAGTATTTTGACAAAATTGTTCTATTTATTTTTCGACATCAACAATTAAACATGTCTTATGTACATATATTTCTGATTTTTATCTTCTTCTTTTTTATTGCTTCTTCGATTTTCGAATGTTAGCGATCATATTACAATTGTCAAAAAAATTACATATTTATGTTTTTATAAATTATTAACAAAATAGGAAAATATATCTTTATTTCTCGCTATGCTTATTAAATATTCGGCGTTCTGGAATTCTGTCCATTGTTGGATATTTTAAATCCATGACATCTCGTTTCTTCCTCTGGTACGTCTTCCTTCTATGTTTGCTTGCAGTATTTCCTGGAGAATGATGTATTTACGGTTTCACATAATGTGCCCTAGATATGCCGTTTCCCGTTTCTTTATGTTGTTTAATAATTCTCTTGTTGTATTCATTCTTCGCAATACTTTAATATTTGATACATGCAGGACCCATGGTATTTTTAGTGCTCGACGGTACACCCACATCTCAAATGCTTCGAGTCGTTTGATAGCTGCCGCTTTTAACGTCCACACTTCGACTGAATATAACAAGACTGGCCATATATACGCTTTTATGAAACGAGATTTTGTTGCAACATTTATATCATGGCTTATTAGGACTTTTTTATATTTATGGAATGCATCTCTTGCCATTTCTTGCCATTGTTTGCATTTTCAGTGTTGCATAGTGTTATCATAAGTTTTGTTTTGAGGGTATTTATTTTTAGCCCATACAACTCACTACTTGATGTTAGTCTATCAACAAGATTTTGTAGGCCTGATATGCTGTCGGATATTAATGTAGTGTCATCAGAATATCTGATATTATTTAGGTAATTGTTGTTTATCAATATACCTTCTTGGATGCCATCTACTGCTTCGTGAAAAATTTTTTGGGAGTAAATATTGAAGAGTAGTGTGGATAAAATGCATCCTTGTCGAACTCCTTTAGATATTGCTACATCTTCAGTTAAATCTCCATTTATGTTGACTTGGGCAGTCTGGTGTCAGTACAAGCTTTTAATACACCTTATCTCTTTCTCATCGATTCCAATTGCTGTGAGGATTTCCATGAGCTTATCATGCTGCACAGTGTCGAATGCTTTTTCGTAATCTATAAAGCATAAAAATACGTCTTTGTGGACATTTCTACATTTTTGAACGAGTATTTGTATGCAGAATAAAGACTCACGGGTTCCCTTTCCTTCCTTAAAACCAAATTGAGTTTCTCCCGTTTCCGTTTCACATTTCTCATATATTCTCTTCTGGATAATTTTAAGAAAAATTTTAAGAGCCTGACTCATTAAACTAATGAGACGATAGTCATTGCATTTTTTGGCATGGTGTTTTTTTGGTATTGTTATGAAGGTGGATTTTAGCCAATCCTGTGGGTATATACATACCAGTATCGTAGATGTAGTTAAACTGTTTTATCAGTTATGCTAAAAATAATATATTTCACACACACCTCTGTACCATTATGGACCATTTACGGATCCATATTTCAAGTTATAGGGATATTCAAGAGATTTATCATTAAACAACATTTTCGATGGCTTTCTCACATTATGTCGGAATATTTTGCGGATTTCGACTTTTTTATGAGAGTAAGAACATTATTTTCTTACAAATGTGATTTGTGAAAGAAATAACTTTAAGTTTGAACCCGAAATACGTGTTCCACAAAATTCAGCCTTACAGTAGTAGCAGTGTTCTCCAAATGAATACATAAAATTTCGATCAGTTTACTAACATGTTGCTATGAAAGATCGTTCAAAGGGCCAATATATTCATTATAGTGCACAACATTAACGATAAAAATTATATATCGCAGTATTTTAAACGGTGGATCAGACTATTCTGCTCCCAGGCATTTTGGCATGGAAATAAAATCAGAAGGACATTTTTTCACAAAGATACCCAACTTTTTAGCGGTTTTTTGACTCAAGCTTAGCGAAAATTGTATTTTAAGATGAATTATGTTCAAATATAATTTTATCAGTCCACAATATGCTCTGCCACAATGAGTGTGGGGGGAATATGATTTTTATTAAAAATCTATTTAACAATTTTTATAGCTATGCCTTATTAACCGAGTGGAATAGCAAAATATGATTTCAAATTAATTTTTTTCTAATATCTAGAGGTTCTAGTCTTAACAGAGTTCTTGTCTTGACATCAAAACTGCTCAGAAGATGAGGATTTGTGTGCATAAGTAAGATACGATTTGTAATTCTGCTCTGTTAACCGGAGAGTAACGTCTGTAATTTCAAATTATCTGCCTAGATCGTGCATATTTACAGCGTTTTCAGTATTTTGATATATATTCGTTACAAAACAAACAGGTAACTGCAGCAATATCTAATCATTAGCTACATTTATCACCGAAACTGTAATTTTAAATTTAGTTACAACTTTTGACACCAGCATTTCCTATTTGAATTTTAAATCTATGGGCCATTATTACATGTGTTCTTTTACTATCTGATGGATTTAAAAATGTAAAATAAACTAATTTGGAGGCATTAAAAATATAATTTTCACATTGAAAGTTAATGACAAGGAGCTCCTCCTTGGAATTCAATCATCACTTTTAACTTTAAGTTAACCGGAACGCTACAAATCTGTTCGGTAAATCCAAACTTTAACAAAACAATAATTATAATAATGGGGGTATGACTGTCAAGTACATTTTACTTAAATGTTAATAACTTAGCTAAAGCAATTAATTTTGGTACCAAAAGGTACGATTAAGTACCAAAAGTAACACAATTATGACGTGTCAAAATACTTATGCCGTTTTGCTTTTGCCTCTCTATTTAAACATCCGCCTACCTAATCAGAAATTTAACTGGCATTTTTTTGATCCATTATTTTTTATTTAGCTGAGAGGTCGAAGAAAAGTCCTATGCTGTCAATATCTCGTTTATGAATGCTGACAATAATTATATGCCTTTTAAGACAAATATAGATTTTGTCAAAGTAATTATGTCAGGGACTGTAGTAATTATACCAGTGTAAGCTTACGACCTCAGTAGTCATGGCTTCACATCCTTTATGCTAATAACACTGTACAATAGAGTTGGGCAATATAGTTCCTGGAGCGGTTCCTTAATATAGTTCCATAGTTCCAAATAGTTCCGAGAGCGATATAGTTCAATGAATCTTTCTCTTTCATCGTTCTTTCTATTTCCTTCGTTCCAAATAGTTCCGAGACCGATATAGTTCAATGCATCTTTCTCGTTCCTCGTTCTTTATATTTCCTTCATTCCAAATAGTTCCGAGAATGAAGTAGTTTAACGAATCTTTTTCTTTCTTTTTGTTTTCATCTTTTGGTGGATGAATTGACATAAAAATAAACAAATTGCAGCGATGTAAAGAGGATGTGATTTACGTTTATTTAACAATGTGACCGCATCTTAATGATGAAGGAACCGAACGTGAAAGATCGAAGAAAGAAAATGGCTGGAACTATATGAACTAAAGGAACTATATAAACTGAAGAGCCGGATATAGTTCCAATAGTTCCTTGTCCGGAATAGTTCCTTGGAACTAGTTCGTTCCGGAACTATACAACTCTACTGTACAACACAACAAATAATTACTGTATAACACAACAAATTAAAGGACCGAAAAAAGAAGACACGTGTATCGGCGTTTTGAAAGTTTACGTCGGGAAGTAACCTAAATACATAAGCGTGACAAGTTCCGTCAATTTCTACAGTTTTTGAAATATTTGACATCAGATTCCTTGGAATCGTTGCATTTTAGGTATAAAGTGTCTTTGGCAATATTACTTACAAAAATGCTGGGTATCATTTTATGAAAAAAATTAACCCTCATGCGAGTTATTAAAGAGGTCTTTTTGGTCTCTTTTTCCAAAAACGTTTAAAAACTCCTTTAAAATGTGATCGTATCAGATCAGAATATTCTACAAAATTATTTGTCTTAACATTTAACTGTAGGTCCTCGGATACACCAAAACTCTAAGTCGTACCTAATGTTGTACTTTATCTGGATTGATTAAGTTTTGTCCCACAGAACTTCATTCTAGATAGACGACGTCAAAGACAAAAATAATCTCCATCAAATTTCAATATAAGTCGCCGAATAAATGAACTATATGTTTGAAAAATATATCAAGAAAATATATACATCAAATTTGCCAACAAAATTTCTAACGATTTTTTGAATAAATTTGTTTTGTTCCTTTTTTCGAGTTGATGCATGAAAGCAACATGAAATTTAGTTCTAGACGAAAGTTGTTAAAAGAAGAAATATTCTACACAAAATTTCATTATAAGTCCCAGAACAAACTAGATATCTAAGTAAAATACTTTGTTAAGAAAACGACGTTACAAAATTAGATATTATAGGTAGAAATTATTTGTTAAACTTTTAGACTCTTAATTAATATTTGTTTCATACTGAGTCAAAATCTCCTAAAATACCTCACTTTTTGGGGGTTGTGTCATTAGAGATTATTTTTGTCTTTGACGCCCTCCCTCCCTTGGCTACGTCGGTGGTCTGTTTACTTCGATTTCTAGGGTACATTTTAGCTAAGCTTTATCCTCACCTATGTATATTTTTAGGTTCCCACTAACTCCAGGAACGTTAATAATGGTGAACCATTAAAACTTATCTTTCATTAGAGGGATAATCAATAACCATTACACATACATATGTAATGTTCCCATTGCAATAATTTTTGTCGAATGATTGTAGCTGAGTTTATGTTATTAACAGATGAGATATATAAATGTTTTGTTTCAACATGTATTGAAAAGCTTTATATGATGTAAAGTTAAAGCTCCGGCAATGTTAATGTGCTGTATAAAGCATGTAGATGTAATAGTACATTTATATATAACCGGATTTAATAAACCCACTTGGTTTCAAATGTAAATTTCATTGCGTATACGTCTAACAAATCCTCATAAAGAATGTTAATATTAAAAGGCTATAAATGTTCAAAATGTTTTTCAAGCACTAATCTTTGGTTCCACAACAAACATATTTGAAATATATTTTAGAGGATAATAAAGTGGATTTTTAAAATGATTTTTTGAGGATAATAAACGAGGACTTCTAAATGATTTTTCGAGCATAATAAATGAGGTTTCTTTTAATGGTTAAGATAAGTACAAACAGACCAATGTTAGATTCTACTTTAGCTTAGAAAACAAGTAAAACAAGCCGAATGTACTCTCAACCAAAAATTATATTGAAACCAAAATTCAGTAATTTTGGTTGGGTGATGTGGCTGAAAATTTGGCTGTACCGTTCTGTTCGAGCAAGTTTACCCATTTTCAATACCAAACATCATTCCATCTAAATATCTAGTCTATGTGGTGAACAGATCCATTAAATAGGAGTTCAGCCTTTTACAAATGACATTAGGGTATATACCCACACCAACATCGTACAATCATCAGCACAGGCAACGACCTCAATGTCAATCTCAATCCCGCGACGGACGGTTCTATGCACCGGATTGACCCGAGGAAACATCTTCTCGGCCAGGGGACGTCGCCTCAGCAACTACATGTTCGTCTTTATTTTTATTTTTGGGAGCGGAATGTCCCAGAATGCCTGGTCCGGATTCTTTTGGTCCGTGACGGGATAGAGAGTAATCCAGGACCATGGTTTTGCGCCGTTTGTCAGCGTCTCATCCACCATAGGTCGGTGTCACTGAGATGAAACGGGTGTCAAGGATGGGTGCATTTCAGGAACTGTTCAGACCTGACCTACCTGAGGGAGTAATACGACAGGGTTTATATTGCTTGGTGCTGGGCCAACATGATCCCCAGTGAGTCTTCATCATCATGATCGGATTATGAAACTCTCCCGCAATCTTCCCAACAGCAGTATCAGCCGCAGCCGTTAACACCACGTATTGCTGTTCCAGTTCCTGAGAATGTGACATTTTTGCAGTTTAACTTCGATGGTCTTTGAACCAAGATCAATGAGATAGTGAATTTTATGAGTCCACGAAATATAATAGTCGCTCAACAACAACTACAGTCTTCGGAGTTGTGATGGATACAATGTTCTTCGCATTCCTACTGCACCAGTCTGTCCAATACAGACCTATCTCGCCTGAGCTAGACTCTAGGGACCCATACTTGGAGTGTATGGGGGTAGCGGTAAGGTGTGGAACCGCCGAGATAGAACTGCTGAATGTGTATATCCCGCCGGCCAATAGCTGTGCCCCGCGTTATTCGCCTAACATCAGATCTCTGCTGCGAGGTGATAACCGGCTGGTCCTAGGGGATTTTAAAGCACATCATTAACCAGGATTAGAGGGGACTGCCACAGTTCGCCTGACATATCCATCGTGGTGTAGCTGTGACAGATCCGAAGAGGTGCGCAGGCTATTTCTGCCGACAATTTATCGAGCACCCTAAAAGCGACCGGGCGAGGAGAAGTGTTTTACGTCATTTGCAACCTCTTCCAGCCGAGGAAGAACAGCCACTATTTACGACGGATGATGTTGCAGATGTTATCCGAGGTGCAAATTCATCCAAAGCGCTTGGACCTGACGGTATTTCAATGGTGATGCCAAAACTGCTGGATCTGACCAAAGCGTTTGATACGGTCAGCCATGCTAGGCTGTTCGAGGATATCGAGAATACTACCCTCCGGCCTTGTCTGAAACGCTGGGTCATCAACTATTTGTGTGGTCGCCAGTCATACGTGGAATTCAGAGACAGGAAATCCAAACCCCGTAGAGTGAAGCAGGGAGTTCCCCAAGGATGGGTGATATCGGAATAGTTTAACCTCCACCTTTCTGCAATTCCACGCCCACCCGAAGGAGTTAATTACGTACGCGGATGATTGTACACTCATGGCGTCAGGATCCTACATCGGTAACGTTTGTGACAGGCTAAATGCCTATCTCATTGATCTTGTAGAGTTTTTCCACGCGAGGAATATGAAAATATCCACCGCTAAGTCAACAGCCACACTGTTCACCACATGAACGGCGTAAATGAAGCTCCCACTGAATGTACCGGTCGACGGTGCAATTATTCAGTCCACAAACTATCCCAAAGTCATAGGGGTCACATTCAGTAGCATGTATAAGTCGTCCGAGCATGCCACAGTTATCTGCGATAAGCTGAGAAGCAGGAACACGGTCCTTAAATCCCTAGCCGGCAGTACTTGGGGTGCGGATAAAGAAACCTTGTTAACCACATACAACGCGATAGGTCGGTCTGGTCGGTAAGCTATGCGGCGCCAGCGTGGTTTGCCAACGTAAAGGCCTGCGTACATAAGCTGCCTCGCCTGGTTGCCTTGCTTGCTTCTGATAGAAGAATAAAAAAGAATAGGGCAACCCAGTTCGAAATTTGCTCGGCCTCCTTTATTCTTTTATTTTTATTATGTCAAAAATAAAAGAATTAAAGAGGCCGAGCAAATTTATTTTTTATTCTTTAATCAGAAGCATCTTATGTACCCAGGCTTTAAGTGATACGTAATGGGATAACTTACAAATCTGCCAGAATGCTGCCCTGAGAACAGCTACAGGGTGTCACCTCATGTCTTCAGTGGACCATTTACATGAGGAGACCAAGATCCTTCCTGTGCGTTGACACAACAGGTTGTGGACGATGCAGTACTTGCTTGGATGCTATAGGCAAGACCACCCAAATCACCATCTGGTGGATTTGCCTGAACCCCCCAGGTGAGTCAGAGAAGAATATCGTGATCTGGAAAGGGAGGTCCAGAGATATAAAAGATGGCAGCCTATAGTGCGAATATCGTCGCCGATGATCACCCTTTCCGAACTTGGAGCTAGAAGCTGCTACAACAACCTCAACGCCGTTTGGAGGGGGGTGACATACTGAATATTAAACAGTTCGGCGATATCACCGCACCTTGGGGAACTCCATGTTTCACTTCTTGTTCCTGATTTTTGCGTACGACTGGCTTCCATCTATTCCATCTGAATCACTGTGCGGCAGATATTTCCATATTCCTAGCATGGAAAAGTTGGTAAGGAGTTCAGGTTTTCAGAAATTGCACTAGAGAAGCTACCTGACGCCAAGATCGTGCAATCATCCGCATACGTAACGGTCTCAATGCTGGAGGGTGTTTGATACAGGAAATTTAGAGGTTACACAGGTCTGGATATATCACCGCACCTTCTAGAACTCCATAGGGGTAATTCTGAATGAAAATTCCGCGCGAGTTTTGTCTTTTCTCCGTTTCAACTTAAGGGAAAAAAGTGAGAAAATTCACAGGGAATTTTCGTTCAGAATAACCCGCCAAATGTTATCAACGTTTCAAATTTGCCCGGAGGGTAGTCTATTCGATGTCCTAAAGCAGCGTGAAATGCTTGACAGTTTCATAGGCTTTCGATAAGTTGAACGCCACCAACACTATCATATCGCATGACCTCTTCTGGCTGAGTACTCGTCACGTTGAGACTGCTAGTTTTCACATCGGGTATTCGACCAGGTATACCGTGAGCGGCTGTAACTGCGATAATGTCCTGCAACATCCTAGCGGCAGTCAGAACAACAGAAGGGTTGGCAGTTCACTGTTTGGCGGTGATCAGTGAACCCTTTCAAATTAGACCAATTAGATTTCCCATTATTGATAATAGTGCGGCGTTCAGAGGTGATGAATTCGGTTGGTCTGTTGATGATGACGATCATAGGGAAATGGACTGACCTAAGAGAAACGAAGGGTTGTCAGGTGATACTATGGTTATGTCTTTCCTCATTGGTCGTGCAAAACGCAGGGCTATCAATCTGGTTAGCAACACCCCTCCGGGCATTACCTAGGACCGAAGAGATTGGTTGGTTTCTTGCAAAGCCGCCACCACGATATTCTTCCGAATGTTCACTATTCCCTCGATATTACCAGGGACTCAACTGCAATTGAATTACATAAATTATGCATTTCCAGGGATTGGAACGACGACGACGCAATGGAGGCTGTGTTCACGCAGTATGCAGCAACATAGTCCCTGTCATAATCCCTTACATGGACGAGTCCTGAGTCCTTGATCTACATCCACTCTCGACATCTGTTGAATCTCAGCGAAGTATGAGTGTGGTGGACCAAAAGAACCCGGAGCAGGCATTTTTGGATATGCTGCCCCAACACAGAAAAACAAATACATACAAAAATATGTACCGCTGGCCGGAACACTGATGTTGTGTGGTTCCGGGTCAAACCGCTGTCGAAGAAAATGGCGCCTTGGGATTTTCGTCGTTATAATAAATTACAGTCGTTTCCCAACTTGTATGAGTGTTCAAGATCTAGCTTTTCGCAGTAGACGCCAGCGCCGCTACCTTGTTCCATCATGAAACGGTGTATATAAAAATGCCAGACCGTCCAGAGGAGAGCTGTTCGATTCCAGTCATACGGTATAACGACCTTGATATCTTTAAATCGCATGCTAGGTGATATATAGTCGCTAGATTTCTCAGAATGATGTACTAATATGATTGCTTCTACCTCTCTTCGGATCAGAGATCTGATTTTCTCGGTGCTCTGCTTAGGATACATCAATTTTAATACCTTAAGCTTAAAGGCAGCACGCACTGCCTGACATTTAATACATCCCGAAATTTCTATATATCGTTCAGAGCTGCTTGTGGAGCACTTCTATCAAGCTTATATATTAATTGTGGCCGAATATTTGCATTTTGTCCAATTTGCTGTAGCTTGATTTGCAGCGTAGTGAATGCCATTAGAAAAGACACCAGTTGGATACCATGAGCCGTAACACAGTCTTAATAATAACAAACATCCCAGATGGGACAAGGGAGACTTCTCTCATATCAATGAGTGCACCCCGATGCATATTATCTCAATGATATGGGACCTACTGCTTATCGCCGAGTCCGAACGGTGTGTCTTAATACTCAGGAAATGTCGCTAACATTACTGAGGGGTATTTTGCCACCCTTGAAAATTGTTTGATGTTGCTTGGCCGGTGAATCGAACCCACGACCTTCAGCGTGCAAGGCGGGTGTGTACACCATTGCACCACGGCGGCACGAAGGAAAAAAACGGAGGAAAAAAGGCCTCTCTAACATATGTCACAAACATATTTTGCAGCAAACATTTATTTGTTTGCAATCAGTCGCAAACTTAACATATGTTTGGGTCATGCAAACAAATATATGTTTGGGTGCTAACAAATTATATGTTTGGGTGCAAACAAATACAAACCCAAAAGCCACAAAATAAAACAAACACATGCACTAGTAGGCGCTCTCTGAGAGCAATGGAGCGTAAATTTTAAAGTGAAACACATTAAAATGTATGCTCACTTGCTCTTAGCAAGCGCTCACTGGCTATCTCAAACATATACACACATTTATAAATGGTGGTGGTTTATTGAAAGGCATAAAAAAAGCAAAAGCAATAACAGACACACATTTACATAAAAGATCCAAAGAAATACATAACAGACTTAAATACAAGAAAAACTGAATGAAATAATTTATAAAAAGTCGCATTTTTAAAAAGAAACAAGTAAGAACAGCGCTAAGTTCGGCCGGGACGAACTTGTGTTACCCTCCACCACAATCTGAATTGAAGTAAATTGGAATAATTAGTTTCCTTTTGTGCATGAAGAAGACTTAATACTAAATTTCAGCAATCTCGGTAAAACACCGTTCTGTGGGGGCTATTTCAAAACGTCGATCAATACCGACAAATTTCTGGCGGAAAGTTTTTACACCCAAATTTTCTATATTTCAGTAAGCGAATGTATCTAAAACTTAAAAAATACCAAAAATCAAGAAGTACGTTTCTATAAGCATAAAGGAAAACATGGACCTATACTGATAATACTCTTCTGGAATATTTTATAACCCCTTGGAAGACTAAATAACGAATTTCAGTCATTTTGGTGGGATATTGATGTCACAACCTTCAGTATTACGAAAATAGGGAGGTACCGTTCCAAGGGGGGCTATATCGAAACGTGGACATATACTGACGAATTTTAGTCGGAAATGGGGGCAATATGAAGCGTGGACCTGTACCGACAAATTTCTGGTTAACAGTTTTATATCACCAACGAAGACTAATTACCAAATTGTAGCCATTTTGGTGGAATATTGAAGCCACAACCTTCAAAATACCGAAAATCGGCAGGTACTTTTCCATGGGGGCTATATGAAGGCATGGACCTGCACCGACAAATTTAAGGAGGAAGTTTGAGTACCCCCAACGAAGCCTACATACCAAAGTTCAGCCATTTTGGAGGAATTTTGAGGCTACAACCTTAAAAATACCGAACATCAGGAGGTACCGTTCAATGGGGACTATATGAAGGCATTGACCTGCACCAACAAATTTAAAGAGGAATGCTCAGTACCCCCAACGAAGTCTAAATACCAAATTTCAGCTATTTCGGAATAATATTTAGGCCACAACCTTGAAAATACCGAAAATCGGGAGGTACCGTTCAATGGGGACTATATGAAGGCGTGGGACTATGCCGACAAATTTAAAGGTGGAAATTTAGTACCCCCAACAAAGATTATATACCAAATTTCGGTAAAATATTGAGGCCACAACATTCAAAATGCCGAAAATAGGGAGATACCGACAAAATTCTGGGGGAAAGTTTTATACCCCCAAAGAAGACTATGTACCAAATTTCAGGCACTTCAGTGTGGTAATGAAGCTAAAACCTCCAAAATACCGAAAATCGGGTGGTACCGTTCTATGGGGGCTATATCAAAACGTGGACCGATATAGCCCATTTGCAATACCAAACATCCTAGGAGTAATAGAAACCTCTTTACCAAATTACAAAGCTATATCTTAAAAATTGTGAGCTGTACCTTGATTTCAACAGACAGACGGACATGGTTAGATCGACTTAGAATTTTACCCTGATCAAGAATATATGTATATACTTTATAGGGTCTCCGATGAATATTTCGATGTGTTACAAAGCACAATTTCTTTAAGAAAACATAAAACACTGATTTATTCACTCACTTTACCGTCTTTACTCAACGATTGTATTTAGAAAACTGAAGAAAAAAGAACAACATAATTAACACAATCTTTTTTTTTGATCTTTGCTTCCTACGTTGGTTAACAACAAGGCATGAAACACATGGGTTTTACCTCATACACACCACCAAAGCTTCTGCGTCTCCTATTACACTATAAGCACAGCTCTTTATTGTAAAACAACATTCCGCAGCCGCAAGAGCCCTGTTGTTACTCTCTTTGACCAAAATCATCTCTCCACCCATAAAAAATATGTTCTAACATAAAAAATAAGTTGGTACCAAAAAAAAAAAATAAATAAATAAATAAAATTGACATGTTGCAAACATATATTTGTTTGGACACAAACAAATATTTGTTAGGATCCAAACATATTTCTAACATATATTTTTCTGCGTGTATACATTCAGTGTATAACTTATGGGCTCAGTCTTTCCAATCGAGTTCTTACATGAATATTTACACCTCTTTTCTTTCGCTCATCAGTGTTCTTTTTCCATCAGAGTTGACAGTCCAAAATTGTACATTGGTATTTAGCTTCCGAAGAGAGGCACAGTATTAGTTCTGTTTTTGCTGTATTTACTCAAAGGCTATTTGATGAGACAGTCTTGATAGGGTAATCTGTATAAGTTCCCAGATTGTTGTAAGGAATGTACCAGCAATTAGCAACACTATATCATCCACGTGGGAAACAACTTCAGTGTTCTGATTGTCCGTTTTCAGCAGTATTATTAATTACAATCATCATACTATAAAACCTCTATCTCGGCTAGCTTCCAAAAGCAAACTCGTGCATTTTAAAGCAAATGCAAATCAGAATGGTGCAGCTGCCTCCATTCTGAAACCAAGATACCAAACACATTTTGTAGCGGAATTTTAGCACAGTAGCGATATGGAGGGTTTCATTGCATTAGGTCCTTAGTGACAACACCATACCTATCACATGGACCGCATGTGGACTGGGATCACACGACTCGCGCCAACTTTTTAATTGCCAAGCTATACCCAGTCGGTGTTGTTTGCATAATTTTTGAGTTTTGACACAGAAGAACCAGAATCTGATAATTTTAATAATAAACGAACAAACATATTTGAGTTGAGGCTATGCAACCATCTAAATTCACAATAAATAAATTCATTTTTCCCAATAGCTGACAAAATCTGAATTTACTAAACAGCTAATATTTATCCGCTTGTCAAAGAAAAAATAAAAATGTATTCCCAGAGTTTATCATTATGTAAATTGCCAGCAGTGAATTCTCATGCAGCTCTCTGTGCAGGCATTCATTTTTATGCAAATGAAGTTTTGACAATTTTCATCACAAATTCGCAACCTTCATGAAAATTTCAAAAGTATGGCATGGCTACAGCATGTCGCGTAAACCAGTAGCTAATCCACAATAATGACTACAACAAAAAAGAATGAGGGAAAACTTAATTTTTGGAAACGCTTCACACACACTACCCTGTTCCAATAACTGGGAAACAAACTGATATATCTGACTGTCCTTCGATTCGTTGCATCCGACAATGAATGAATAAATGAATCAGAGACCGCAAGACTGGCTGTCCTTCTGTCCATCATTGTCATGTTCATCATGATTTTATTGTCACGACTTTGTGGTACGATGATGATGATGGTGCATTTTCTTTGGTTGTTGGTAGCTGAAGACTGGTCATCATTTAAATTACGAAAAAAATGAAAAACAAGATTGGGTGGCGAATAATCGATTTTTCCAGATGATGTTTAATTTTGTCGCCACTGTAGCTAGCCGCCAGTATCTTTCTTGGCTACATGGTCATCATGCAGCAGCATCACGACAATTTAAATGATGGCTATGACAGTGACAATGACAGTACGAATTGTCACGACGTTGATGATAATTTTTTGATGTTGGCTATTTCCGCTTTGTTTCTGAAGGAATGCATTACTCGTTGAGAGGCCATTGTAAATGTTGCAGAACATTTTTGTGTATTTTCTGCTGGTTTGCAGTCTGTAAGAACTAAGACAAAAAAATATCCTCATTGCAAAAGCCCCACACTCCCTGTCCAAATTGTTGTCACCAAAAGAAGAATTTGCTGCAATGAGTTGAGATACTGGGTCGGATCATGTTATTAAGAAATGCTTTACCTTAAATGTATACTGTGTAAAAATTCATGAAATACACCAGGGTTTCGCAGTCGGAGTCGAGCAATTTTGCTGGAGTCTAAGTCGAAAAAAATAACCCGACTCCGACTCCGGGCAAAATTTCTTCCACGTTATAAAAAATATAACATTAAATTTGGAACAAGAACATTTTTTTTTAAAAAATCACTATTTATTTTAAATGAAAGGTACATATATGAAAACATATATGCAAACGGTATATTATACTAAGTTAAAGGACAATTCACAGGATATTTACTATCCTCTGAAGTGTGTCTATTTAACCCTATTTTGTTGATCCAATTGATTCTTTACATGTTTGCAAACAAAAGTAAAGTTCTATGACAATCGAATTAAGATTGCACCTTTAACTTCTTTCGTTAGAAGTCTTACTGGTCTTCTCACAAAGGTCTATTGGTATTCTCATATTGTGTTTTATGATAAGTCATCCTTGTCTTCTGTTAAATACATTGTGGTCTCTATGGGAAATCTTACTGAATACCCTGTGACACAAAATGGAAGTCGAGATCTGGGGGTGGAAAAATTCCCAATTGAGAACCCCAAAGGATCCCATAGCTGAAATTTTTGAGTTATAATGAATTTTTTGATTGACCCCCATTAATCATTGAGAAAATAGCTTTATATCTTTGTTTGGAGATATTGTTTTATCATTTTTAGATGACATGTTTTCTGTTAAATAGAATGAGGAAGCTTTCTGTCGAATATGCTGTCCTTCTAGCTCAGTTGCTTGCATGACCTTTTTGTTCTTGAACTCAAAAAGTAAAACAAAATGAAATTTTCTACAAAAATGTCCCACCGAAAATTATATGTAGGTTTCCCATATTCAAGAAATCGATATTGTCACGTTTTCATTGTCCTTTATCAGTTTTACCCGTTACTTTCTCAAACAACCGTATGTTTATGTATTTCGGAAAATTTCGCATAATCTATTAACTATATATGAAATTTGGATGGTTAAGCTTCAGAATTGGGGCATCATAAATTCGTTGTTGGCCAACGACAGATTCATCCCACCATAACTCGGAAGTCTGACAAACGGCGAATCTTTCTTCTAGGATTCATTATTTACTCAATGAGGACATTCAAATAAACGGATCTGTTTGTCCGGATCGCCAGGAACAGATATAGTTCATATGTATCCGAGTTTTCTACACAATCAATAGCATATATATACAAAATTCAATGAAACACATAATTATAGAATTTTCATGAGAAAGGATCGGGGAAAGGACAATGAAAACATGACAACATCGATTTCTTGTCCTAGTGGACCGTCCCTACATAAAATTTTCCTATCAACATTTTTGTTGGATGGGAACAATTCATTTTATTTGGTATGCAACATATAAACTGTGTTTTTCTCGAAATCAGCCACAAAAATATATGACAATTGGTTTATGAATTTTCGAGCTAGACTTGGCACCGCAAAATGCTTTAATAAAAACAGGGTTTCGTAGACGGCCTCAAAACTTCGTAATAGTTTTCTCTTTCAGATGAAGAAAAATATCTGCCAAAAAGTTACGTAGTTTTCTCGGAAAAAAATCATGGAAAATGGCTTTTATTGAACTTTACAACTGGGAGTCTCCTTTTAAGGCTAAGCACACTAACATGTTGGCTTACATCCGGTTTGAAACTTGGTCATGAATTGCTTACAATTTTTATTGCATATAGTCCTTATGATTTGTATTGTCCCTTCCTTTTTTACATATTTTGAAAGCTTAAAGATTTTGTCACACGGAAGAATTGCGTCCAGAATATACTCGTGCAAAAAAGGAAAACCGATAACAACTTACTAACTTTGCTATTTTTCAATGTAAGATTCGGCAGAAACAGTACTGATATGTTCGAATGTATTCGATCGTATGCCCTTTCTAATGAATATGTAAGGATAAACCAACACATTAGCCTATATAGGCTCCGGAGTCGGAGTCGTGTAAAAAACTCGTCTGGAGTCGGAGTCGAGCCAAAAATAACTCGACTCCGAAACCCTGGAATGCACACAGTGGAAGAAATGTATGCTAACAAGTAAAAACGTGTTAAGTTCGGCCGGGCCAAACTTTTTATACCCTCCACCATAAAATATTCTGAAGTAAAACGGAATAATTATTTTCTTATCTGTCCACAATTTTAGGAGGAGACATCCCGTGACCACTTATACCTAAACAAGGTAAAAAATCATAAAAAATGTATTCAATCGGTCGGGATCCTTATATGGGGCTAAATCAAAGTATGGACCTATGTTTTTGGTGGAGAAGTTTTGTGACCACTGGGAAACTCAAATGTCGAATTGCAGATACTTGGATCAAAAATTGTAGCTAAAATCCAAAAAAAAAAACGAAAATCGGGAGATACCGTTATATGGAGGTTCTATGTGGACAGTTTTTCGAATTACATATAGTTGGGTCAAAAATACCGAAAATGGGGAGGCACTGTTATATGGGGGATATACCAAAACATGGACCTACGTTAACAATTTAAAAAGGGGGTTGCTATACAAAAACATGGACCTATGCTAACAGTTTTTGGTGGAGATGTTGTGTGACCACTGGGAACTCAAATGTCGACTTACAAATAGTTCGGTCGAAATTTGTGGCTAAAATCTTCAAAATACCGAAAATCGTGAGGTACCGTTATATGGGGGCTATACCAAAACATGGACATATGTTGATGGTTTTTAGTAGAGATATTTTGTGACCACTGGGAACTCCAAAAATTAAATTAAAGGTAGTTCTGTCAACATTTTTAGCTAAAATCCTCAAAGTACCAAAAATCGAGAGGTTCCGTTATATGGGGGCTACACCAAAACATGGACCTCTGTTGGCAGTTTTAGGTGGAGATGTTTTGTGATTACTAGGAACCTCAACAGTCAAATTACAGGTAATTTGGTCAAAAATTTTTGCTAAAATCTTCAAAATACCGAAAATCGGGAGGTACCGTTATATGAGGGCTATACCAAAACATGGACCTATGTTGACTGTGTTTAGTGGAGATATTTTGTGACAGGCTTCAGAGTGTTACACTACAATTTGTTTGCCTGAAGTCTCCTGAAGAATTTGAAAAACGATCAAGAGAAGACGAATCATTCTGCATCATAACAATGCGAGCTCTCACACGTCGATTCAAACCACCGCCTGTTTGACCAGACAAAACGTGGAATCGACGAGCCATCCGCCGTACAGCCCTGACTGGGGATCGAGTGTTTTTATTTGATTCCAACATATCTAAAAAAGGCGTGTTCAACCAAACCATGTTTTAGAGGTGTCTAAATCGGAGTGGAAAAAGGGATTCAACAATTGGTTGGAGGGCATGAAAAAACGTATAAATCATGCTGGGGACTACTTAAGAAAGCAATAAAACTATTTTTGATAGTAGGTATTCGCGTTTTCATTGTTAGGACCATAACGGAATAACAATAATTATCATTTATTTTAGTCCAATCCCACCGCAGCGGTTTCGCCGACACCAGCTTGACTTGGAACAACACTACATGTGCGTTCCGAACAGTGGATGCCACCTTAGTTTGCATTTGAATCGTTTGGCGCAGCGTATTCCGGAATGTCTGCTACAGATACTTTTGGTCCGTGCCGGGACGCAGTAGAATCCTGGACCAATTTGGATGTGTTCGATTTGTCTCATTCGCTTTCACCACACTCAAACTTTGGTGGGCTGCAATAGATGTTGGGAATGGGTGCATCTCAGGGGTTGCTCTGGACTGAGAGACTACCATAGGGAATATGTTGCAGAATACAACCCCCAGTATGTTGTCATCAGAATATGAGACTCCACCAACAGCAACCGCACACGCAACACTTAACACCAGTCGTTACCTTACCAATATCTGAAAATTCATAATTTTTCCAATTTAATTGTAATGAACTCCGTGTCGAAAGAATATCATGGTCACGGTGGTGGAGGAAGCCAAGCTCAACAATAACTTCTTACTTACTTAGATGGCTTTTGTATTAAACAGAACATCTTGTTCCATAAGCCGAACTAAGAATAGATTTCCAAACGCACCGATCTTTTACTTTACTTCTCCAATTTTGGATGCCATGTTCTGTGATATCTAGTTCAACTTAGTCCTTCCATCGGAGTTTTGGCCTTTCCCGTCGAGTGGCTCGTACTCAAATGCCTTTTTTGGCGGGGGCATCTTTTTTAATCCTGCTGACATGGCCAAGCCAACGCAATCGTTGTAGTTTGATACGTTTTACTATATCGATGTCGGTCGGCTGGTATAGCTCGTGGTTCATACGACGTCGGTATTCACAGTCAACGCATATTGGTCCATAAATTTTTCGAAGAATTTTTCTCTCAAACACACCAAGTTCTGCCTCATCTGCTTTCGCAAGTACCCATGCTTCAGATCCATACATAAGTACGGGTAGTATCAGTGTCTGGTAGAGCGTAAGTTTTGTTTGACGAGAGGTGGTTTTAAACTGTTTACTTAGACCAAAGTAGCATCTGTTGGCCAATAGTATTCTTCTTTTGATTTCAAAACCGATGTTGTTCGTTTTATTTATGGCGGTGCCGAGGTAAATAAAGTCTTTTACTACCTCAAAATTGTGGTTCTGAACATCAACAGTTGGTCCGAGTCTACTGGACGCCTTGCGGGTTGATACCATAAACTTTGTCTTATCGCCGTTGACTGCCAGACCCACTTTGGCAGACTCTTTTTCAATCATCAAAGGTGGCTGTTACGGATCGAGGTGATCGACCTATTATATCAATATCGTCTGTGTAGGCCAGTAACATTATATCCTTATTGTATATAGTGCTATTTTTATCCCTATCGGCTGTCGAAGGCGGCCTTATAATCGACGAATAGGTGGTATGTGTCGATCTGTCTTTCGTGGGTCTTCTCCAATATTTGGCGCAGTGTGAAGATTTGGTCAATTGTCGACTTACCAGGTCTAAAACCGCATTGGTATGACCCGATTATTTCATTGACCATGGGTTTTAACCGTTCACACGGTATGCTCGACAACACTTTATATGCGATGGGAAGGAGACTTATACCTCGGTAATTTGCACAAACCGTTTTGTCTCTTTTCTTATGTACGGGACATAGTAGGCTGAGGTTCCACTCGTTGTGTATGCTTTCTTCCTGCCAAATTTCGCAAATTAGCTGATATATACTCCTTACCAGCATTTCGCCACCGGTCTTGAACAATTCGGCGGGAAGTCCATCAGCTCCTGCTGCCTTATTGTTTTTCAGCCGATTAATGACTGTCGTAACCTCGGATTGGTTCTGGGGTATCTTCATCGCCATCCATATTCGATACCAAAAGCTTCATAAAGTGCACTCTGGTAAAATTTTCGGACTTCATTCTGACTCCTGAACATCTCGAGTTTCTCACGCTCACGCTCACGTTTTTCTTTTTTCCTCTCTCCTCTTCTCCCGATATTTTTCTTTCGCGCTTCGTGTTGCTACTGAATGCAAGGTTGCTCTGTATGCCGCGTTCTTCTCTTCAGTACCCTTACGGCACTCCTGATCGTACCATAGATTTTTAGCTGGTGGTTTTTGGTACCCAAGCACAGATTTTGCGGCAGTGAGTGGGCTATTCTTTGCCACCGCGCTTCCACATTATCGGGACAAGCAGTTCCGTCTTCCAACATGTGAGTCAGTTGAGCGGAATAGGCTTGTGCTATCTGTTGTGTTTGCAGCTTCTCGATATCCAGCTTCCGTCCTGTGTTAGATCGCACTTTTGCCGCAACATTAAGGCGAGTGCGTACCTTTGCTGCTACAAGGAAATGGTCCGAATCGATGTTCGCTCCTCGAATCGATCGGACATCTAACACACTGGACGAGTGTCTTCCGTCTATCACAACATGATCAATCTGGTTTCTTGTTTTCCCATCTGGGGATATCCACGTGGCCTTCTAAAGCCTTCAAAATACCAAAACTCGTGCGGTGCCGTTCTATGGGGGCAATATCAAAACCTGGACACATATAACCCATTTTCCTAGGAACAATAACAACTTATGTAATAAATTAAGAAGCTCTAAATATTGCTAGCTGTATCGATTTCAATAGACAGACGGACCGAAATCATTATATCGACTTAGAACTATATGCTGATCAAGAATACATACTCTTTAAAGGGTCTCCGACGAAAATTTCGACAAAAACGGATGATAAAGTTCACATGTTGTTGAGGGTATAACAGGTTTGCGTTTACTTAAATATCGTAAAACTTTTATAGAACTTGTGTAGAATGAGAAGTGGACCAAATGTCAGTTCACACAAGTGACTTCAGAGTTCTACGAAATTTGCACCCTATCTAACAAAAGTTGACTGCATTTCCAATTGCACCTCTTCATTATCAGGAAGAACAAAAATGTATTCTTTTATGTCTTTATAGTTACCATAAATCTAAGATATACAAACAAGCTGCTGGTAAAGGAAGTTGTACCAGCACCAGTAACCTTTATGCGCCCATGATCCTTCGGCTGCTTATGGTCTTTATGTTGTAGACAATTTTGTTGTCAGACAATGTTTTTTCGTCGTTTCGTTTCGTCATGTAGAGCTTGGAAGAGAAAACTGCTGCAGCAGTAACTGCTTTCTTGGTGGTGGCTGCTGCTGGTACTGCAACTACTGCAGAAACTTTAACACTGATTTCCAAGCGACAATATTGTCGTTCTTCTTTTTATTTGCACGTACATCCAGACGGAACAAACAAACAAAGAAAGGAAAAAAAGAAGCAAAGAAGTAAACTCGAGACAAAGCCTTATTTATTTTTTGGCATCTTATATGGACCACCATCATGACATGATACAGACATGACATCCATACATATGAATGTACATGCAGTATGATGTGAAAAGTTCAAATATACACACATGAACTTATGGAAGAGAGTGTTTATGCATGGCTTGTTGTGCACAACTAGAAGTTATGTAGTTTCCTTTGTTATAAAGGGAACAGGATATTTTATGCTTTCGATGGGCTTCTACTTGAATTCTAATAAAAGTTGCCTAATTAATTTTGGGGGAAATTTTATGTCACCCTGCCATGGGAAATCTTCGAATGACAATATTAACATGCTAAACTTTTTTTAGTTACCATTAGGTATTCATAATTAAGAATTTTGGAAATTTTTGCATTGTGAATACACTTTTTGTAAACTTAAGACCCGGATGAAATTAAGAATGATATCAGAATATTCTTTATGTTAACTTGTTATACCATGAGTTATATTGAAATAATATGGAACAATTAGTTTCCTATAGTTTATGAAGAAGACAAAATACCAAATGTCAGTTAGTTCGGTAAAACAATGCGGCTTACCTTAAAAATGCCGCAATTCGAGGGTACGTTGAAAAAACGTCGATCTATACCTACAAATTTGTGGCGGAAATTTTTTTAACTAAAAGAAGACTAATACCAAATTTATGATATTTCGGTAAAACCTTCAAAAATCAAAAGATGCGCTTCTATATGGTATATAGGAACCCGCGGGCCTATATTGATAATTCTCTTTTGGAATATTTTATAACTACATGGAAGACTAAATAACAAATTTCAGTCTTTCGGTGGATATTGAGGACACAACCTTCAGAATTACGGAAATCAGGAGGTACAGGTCTATGCGGGCTATATCGAAATGTGAACTCATACCTGCAACAAAGACTAAAAACAAAATTTCAGCCATTTCGGTCGATTGCTGTGACCCAACCTTCAAAATACCGAAAATCGGGAGGTACCGTTCTATGGGTGCTATGAGAAGGCGTGAACCTATAGCGACAAATTTCTCGGAGAAAGTTTTATACCCCCAATGTAGACAAAATACCAAATTTCAGCTATTCCTGTGTGATAAAGAGGCTAAAACATTCAAAATACCAGAAATAGGGAGGTACCGTTATATGGGGGCTATACTAAAGCATGGACCTAACCGACAAATTTCATGGAACGTTTAATACCCCATGTGAAGACCAAATACCAAATTGCAGCCATTTCGCTGGAATATTGAGGCCAAAATATTCAAAATAGCGGAAATAGGGAGGTACCGTTCATGGGGGCTGTACTAAGTTGTGTACACCTGTACCGACAAGTTTCTGGGTGAAAGTTTTATACCCCGAATGAAGACCAAATAGCATATTTCAGCCATTTCGCTGGAATATTTAAAATACAGAAAATCGGGAGGTACCGTTCTATGGGGGCTATACTAAGGCGTGGACCTATACCGACAAATTTCATATGGAACGTTTAGTACTCAATTGAAGACCAAATTTCAGCCATTTCGCTGGAATATTGAGGCCAAAACCTTCAAAATACCGAAAATCAAGAGGTACGCTATAGCCAAATGGAAGACTAAAATAGCGGGAATAGGGAGGTACCGTTCTATGGGGGCTGTAGTAAGGTGTGGACATGTACCGACAAATTTCTTGGTGAAAGTTTTATACCCCAACGAAGACTTTATATCAAATTTCAGCCATTTCTTAGGAATATTGAGGCCACAACCTTCAAAACACCGAAAATCGGGACGTACCGTCCTATAGGGGCTGTATGAAGATTTGGACCTATATCGACAAATGTCAGGTGAAAAGTTGTGTACCCTCAACAAAGTCTAAGTACCAAATTTCAGCCATTTCGGTGTAATAATGAGGCTAAAAACTTCAAAATATCGAAATCGGCAGGTACCGTTCTATGGAGTCTATATGTAGGCGTGAACTTCTACCGATAAAATTCTGGGGGAAAGTTTTGTTTCCCCATCAAACAGTAAGTACAAATTTTCATCCATTTCGGTGTGATAGTGAGGCTAAAACCTTCAAAATACCGAAAATCGGGTGGTACCGTTCTATGGTGGCTATATCAAAACGTGGACCGATATAGGCCATTTGCAATACCAGGAGTAATAGAAACGCGAGTTGTATCTTGATTTCAACAGAAGGACATGGTTATTTCGACTTAGAATTTTACCCTGATCAAGAATATATGTATGTATGTATATATACTTTATGGGGTCTCCGATGAATATTTCGATGTGTTACAAACGGAATGACAAATTTAATTATACCCTTCATATTATGGTGGAGGGTATAAAAAGAGGTATCTTTAAAAACTATAAATCAGATGGAACATGTTGACGGAGATATAACCTCAGCCACTGACCATAAAACCACAAAACCAAACCAAACTCAATAATTATGCCATTATTTTAGGAAGTATTGACTTACTCCGAAAAAATGTACCGTTGTAAATGAGGTCGGTCGAACAACCTACAGAAAATAGAATCAAAACGATGCGAGAGAAGCTCTTAAACTTCACTTTATCCGTATTGTGTGGAAGGTATCCGAAGGAATGAACCGATGTATTCCATTTGCCAACCTGATGCATGACTGGATGAAATAATACGATGTGTAAAAATCTCTGCGATAATTATCTTGCGGATTTGCCATTTTGGTTGGTGCCGTCAGGGTTTCTTGGAGCTTTCAGGACAATATTTCAGGAAGTATGGACTAGCGCAAGAAAAAAAAAGTTTACAGTTGTAAAAGGAGCTACAAGGACAAGTTACTGAAAAAAAAATTCAAAACGATCCGAGTGGAGCTCTTAAACTTTACTCTATCCGAATTTTGTGTGGGAGGTACCCGAAGGAGTGGAACGATACACTGCATATTCCAACCTAATACATGACTGGATGAAATAATATGATGTCCAAAGTCAGCACCAATCAGAAACTTCCTGCTAGAATAATCTTGCGTATTTGCCAGTTTGGTTGGTGCCATCAGGGTTTCTTGGAGCTTTCAGGACAATATTTTAGGAATTATGTACTAGGGCTAGAAAAAAATTTTACCGCCGTAAAGGGAACCACAAGGATAAGTTACTGAAAAAATGTCAAAACTATCCGAGGGGAGCTCTTAAACTTCATTTTATCCGAATTTGTGTGGCAGGTACGCGAAGGAATGGACCGATATGGCCCATCTTCGAACTTCAACTAAGTTTGGACCAAATATTACGATACCCAAAATTTGGTTTGAATCGGTTGATCCGTTCGAGTGTTATCGTGCGCACCAGTCAGCCAGACCGACGGACATGGCGAAATCGACTGCAAATTGTCTGAAACGAATTTCGTCCAAACATACTTGGGGTCTAAAACCGTTATTTGGATGAGACACATAAAGGCTGAGGGTATAACAAGACTAAAACATGTCAATTACACTGCGCAACATTTATAAGGTAATCTTGTGCAAACAATTTCAGCTGAGGATTGTTTGAAAGTGCAGACCCAAACTACAAAAACCCTAGTTGGGTTTAGTTGTGTCAGATCCAGCTTGGATTTTATGGTTAAATGTTGACTTTTCAAAGCAACCTATGTGAATCTTCTGAAACCTATGTGAATCTTCATTTGACCTCTGAAGCTAATTTTTAGATAATTGCAAGAATAAAATATTTGTAAAATGTAGAGATGGACAGTGGGTAAATACCCAATGGGGAAATACCCGGTAAATTGGGTAAATTGGGTAAATACCGGGTAAATACCCATTTGTGGGTATTTATTTGGGTATTTACTATATTGAATCGCGAATACAACATCTTAGACCCTATTTCTGGGTTTAGGTTATGAAATCGTTTCAAAATGGATAGTTTTACAATACTTTAAACCAGTGGGTAAATACTTGGGTAAATACCCGAGTATTTACCCAAGTGTTGGGTAAAAACTCATTAACTGCCGAACCACTTGACGTAGACTGACGAAATTTGGCTCAAATCTTACTTATATCAAGAGAATATCTAGCATTGAAAATGGGGTCTCTGGGTCCATGTTCTGATATAGCCCCCCATATATCCGTATCTCCCGATTTAAGGTATTTTTTGTCTATTAGCCACAGTTTACAATAATATTGGCTGTAGTTTGGCACAGTGAGTTCTCAAAGTGTAGAAAATATCCTTGCTAAAATTTGTCAACATAGGTCCACATTTTCTAATAGCCCCCATATAGGGGTACCACGAATTTGATTATTTACCCAAATATTGGGTAAAAACTCTTTAACTGCCGAACCACTTGACGTAGGCAGACAAAACTTGGCATAACTCTTTCTTATGTCAAAAGAACTTCTGGTACTGAACATGGGGTCTCTGGGTTCATGTTTTGATATAGCCCCCATATATCCCTACCTCCCGATTTAAGGTATTTTTTACCTATTAGTCTCATTGTACAATCACATTGGCTGAAATTTGGCACAGTGAGTTCTCAATATGTAGAAAATAGCCTTGCAAAAATCTGTCAACATAGCTCCACGTTTTTCGAGTATTTACCCAAATGTTGGGTAAAAACTCTTTAACTGCCGAACCATTTGACTTAGGCTGACAAAATTTGGCTAAAATCTATCTTATGTCGAAAGAACTTCTGGTACTGAACATGGGGTATCTGGGTCCATGTTGTGATATAGCCCCCATATAGCCGTACCTCCCGGTTTAAGGTATTTTTCATCTATTAGCCACATTTTACAACCAAATGTATAAAATATCCTTGCAAAAAATTGTCGACGTAGGTCCACGTTTTCTTGTAGCCCAAATATGGGTTTCTGAAATCGGGAGGTGCGGTTATATAAGGGCCAGATGTTCTCTTGATATAAGTTAGGTTTGAGCCAAATTTCGTCAGCCTACGTCAAGTGGTTCGACAGTTTAAGAGTTTTTACCCACTTTTGGGTAAATATTTAAAATCGGGGTACCCTTATAAGGGAGCTATAAGAAAGCGTGGACCTACGTCGCCAAATTTGTGCAAGGATATATTATACTCCTTGAGGACTCACTGTGCTAAATTACAGCCAATTTGGTTGCAAAATGTGGCTAATAAGTGAAAAATACCTTAAATCGGGAGGTACGGCTATATGGGGGCTTTACCAAACCATGGACTCCATTTTCAATACCTTTAATACTATTGGTATAAGAAAGATTTGAGCCAAATTTTGTTAGCCTACACCAAGTGGTCCGACAGTTAAAGGGTTTTTCAAGTGGTTCGGCAGTTAATGAGTTTTTACCCAACACTTGGGTAAATACTCGGGTATTTACCCACTAGTTTAAAGTATTGTAAAACTATCCATTTTGAAACGAGTTTACAACCTAAACCCAGGAATAGGGTGTAAAATGTTGTATTTGCGATTCAATATAGTAAATACCCAAATAAATACCCACAAATGGGTATTTACCCAGTATTTACCCACCGTGTGGGTATTTATCGGGTAAATACCCGGTAAATACCATCTCTACCCAGCAAAATGTTTGCCTCCAAAGATGCAGTTAAATTATATGTACAAGTAATCTGGAAGTGCATCCTATTATGCATTTTCACTCATGATTTTTACAAGAGCGTGACTACTGAAAGATACACTCCATAGCACTGCATTTTAACTAACCCTTTGGCACTGCATTTTAACTGACCCTTGGCACTGCATTTTAACTGCAAATTGATGTGATTCTCTGGATTGCATCCAAAAGCGGTTAAAATGTGAGGAATGGAGTGCCTTTTTCATGACTCCGTTTGAACTGCATCAAAACATGCCGTGATAGAAGTAGTCTACATTGCACTGCTTCCAATTTATTTTGCTGGGTAGAAATGTCGCCAAAATTACTGAGGGGTATTTTGCCACCGTTGAAAAATGCTTGATGTTGCCTGGCCGGGGAATCGAACCCCCGACCTTCTGCGTGCAAGGCGGGCGTGCATACCATTACACCACGGTTGCACCCGAGCTCGAAAAACTACATTTCAAAAATGGAAAATATAGCAAATTTCCATAATTTGTATATATTTCGTAACATATCTGGAAAACCGTTAATATTTTCTTAATGTTTTCTTTTGGAAAAATATTCGCTGGAATGTAATACACAACTCTTCAGAACATACCATTGCACAATGGCGTTAAATCCAAATGTTTTTTCTGCGCAAAACCCAATTAAAATTTGGAAACTAAAAAAAATAGTTTTGGCCAAAAAATTCATTCTTAAAACCATAGTGCATTGTTGTAAAATGCCTCTATCACGTTGTTTTCAGTATATTTTTCAACGACGATATATAATGTGGTGAAATCCTAAATGCGAGAATAAATTGTTGGTGTGAACTGTGTTTGAAATACGTGTTGTAAAATATATGATGCAAAATACCGCGGAAACAGCATGAAGTAAGCATTTTAGAGTTTCAGAGTGTTCTGAAGAATTGCTGAGAACCTTATTTGAATTTTTTTAAAGGGTTACCTGGTTCAGCTCCCTATAGTTTAGCTGATACTGACTGAATTTCAGCAATTATGTAAAATTTTCTATATTTTGTCGATTTTGATGCCCTAGATGGAGTTTTTCTTATGTGAGCTGTTCAAAGGATAAGTTATACTAGTTTAGAGCTACAATATACAATACAATACAGCGAGGCCAAATTCCTATTCGTTTCTGAGATAAAGGCCCGATAAATGCAAAAAAACTGTAGTTTTAGACCGTATTAGATGAGGCCATAAAATCCGAACTGGATCTGTCAGGACAAAACCCTACTAGGGTTTTTAAAGTCTAAATATGTACTTTAAAAAAATGCATTTTCATTTGCATTTTCAGTGTTGCATAGTGTTATGGTCATGGTCAGATTACAACATCAATCATACTATATTCCTGATAAGCCAAAATTGACGGGACCTGACAAGACTAATTGCTGTGCTAACTACCATGAAAATCGCCTATATATGTCACACAACAAACACTACCGCAACTACCTTGCACAAATGTAACGAAGATTGTATGAACATACATATATATCACATGTTAGGTTTTATGACGTTACTCATACGTTATGGAACTAGTACAGTGAACTAGGAACTAGATTACCCAACTTTAGATGACTTAACACGAGTGATGTGGTTTTCAAACCTGTATATTGAACCTATGAAAGTGGTAGCCACCTCATAAACCAATCAGCTCTTTGGGGGGTGCATTGGTTTTCCAACAATACGAGTAAGTTTTGGATTATCATTCCAATTGCCTAAATCTAGCAATTCTGACGAATCCACTGAAGACGATTCTCTTCAAAAATTGATTATCCATTGTTGCCATGTCGTGCCACCATTTTTACCATTACCGACATTTGAAATGGTCAAGAGTATTTAGTTCTTGAGTCAGCTGCACCTTGTAAACGTTTAAATGCAAGTCTTTATGCAAAATGTGCATCAACGACAAGCATGAGAGGTGCAATTGTTGAGAAAGTTTATTACTGCATATGTAAAAATAACTTCCTGCCACATATTGGACTAATTTGCTTTTGACTCTGTTTTGTTGTAGTTGTTGCATCCCAGTTGTCCTTCGTGCAATAAATTGTATGTGTTCCTTTGTTCAACATAATAATTAATTATTGTTCTTGTTGTTTAGATAATTAACAAATTTTGCATCATTTATTAAGGCAGAAGAGAAATTACTTGACTCCGATGGTTTCATTAGCTGTTTGCCCAACAAATTTGTTATACTCGTGCATATTTATGTATGTTTGAGAAAAAAGTAAAAAATAAGTTAACAAGTATCAGTCAGCTTTGCCGACAAACATATAACGTCAGACAGCAACAATAACAGCAGCGGTGGACCTAAATGTGCTAAAACAGATCCCTAGTTTTAAAAATAAAAGCATTTTCGTAGATGACAAAGCCAGCTTTGGCAGTTTCATGGGGTAGACATCATAAACAATGGGCAGAGGTACATGAAGAAGTGACCGTAAATATTGGGTATTTCAGGACCCATATATCAGGAAATAACATTGTGCAACATTTTCAAGGTAATTTTGTGCAAACAGCTTATACTGCGGATTTTATGAAAGTACAGATCTAATCGATAAAACCCCTATTTGGAGTTTGTGTTGTTAGAACCCTTTCTATTTCGATTTTATGGTCTCATCTAAACATGGCTAAATATTGACTTTTTAGAGCAAATCGATTCAAAATTTCTGAAACTAATTCGAATATTGTTTAAACCTCTGAATCAAACTTGTAGTTAATAGCATGAAGAGAGCATTTGGAGTAATTAACTCGAAAAACTGAATTTATTGCCATCTAAATGCATAATATATCTAGAAATTCCTTTATTTCGTTTCCAAAACTGTTAAATTTTTCGTTAACTTATCTTTGAAAGAAATATCCGCTGGATTCTTATAAAATGCCTGTATCACTAGCATATTTTATAAAGGAAATTTTATAAATATATGAACAATGCATTGAAATCCCAAATATAAAACACCGTGCTCTTGAACCAACTTTAAATGAAAGGAGCTTACACCTGCAAAGTTTTTGCGGAAACTGCAATGTTCATAGATGAGAAAAAATAAAAAAAAAAAAATAAATCGCGGTCAAAGTTCACATTTTTAGGGATATTTTAGGTTTTCACTATTGTGTTGGGAAACCGCAAGCTCTATCAAAATGGAACTAAAGCAAATGTTGTAACAGTGAAAATTCTCTGCAAAATTGTTTTTCATGATATTTTCTTAGGTTTTACCATTTGTGAGATATAGAAGTTGAAATTGGGACAATGCACTGACTGTATCGCCTCCTTATAAAATAATGTCAAGTACGGCGTCCCTTAACTAACTTTAAATGAAACCCGCTTACACCAGGGAAGTTTTTGCGGATTCTGAAACAGCAATGTTTATAGATGAGAAAAATCCAAAAACAAGAAAAATCGCTGGATGGATTTTTTAATAAATCGCGATAAAAGTTCAAATTTTTAGGTTTTTTTAGGTTTTCACAATTTTGCGTGTCCTATCGAAATGGAACTAAAGAAAATGTTGTAGCAGTGAAAATTCTGTACAAGATCTGACTGATATTTTCCTAGGTTTTACCATGTTTGAGATGTAGTGTTAAGGTCATACTTTGAGATTTTTTCTTAGGTCTTCAGGATTTAGCTTGCAAAATGAAAATCCTTTCAAAATGGGACTATTGCATATGTTGTAGGTGTGAAAATTCTCTAAGAGATTGGCTTTCGTAATTTTTTCCTAGGTTCTTGCATTTTTGAGATATATAAGTTTAAGTTGGGAAATTGCAGTCATGACATTGTTTTATAAGGAGGCGATACAGTCAATTCATTGTCCTAATTTCAACTTCTATACCTAAATAACGGTAAAAACTACGAAGATATCATAAAAGCCAATCTTGTAGAAAATGTTCATAGCTACAACATTATTTTTGTCCCATTTCGATAGAACTTGTTTGTGGTTTCCAAGCAAAATCATGAAAAAAAAACCTTAAAAATGTCAAATTGAATCGCGATTTATTTATAAAGCGCTCCGGTGATATTTTTTGTTTTTTGATTTTTCTCATCTATGAACATTGTAATTTCAGAATGCGCAAAAACTTTTCAGGTGTAAGCACCTTTCATTTAAATTTGTTTCAAGATCACCGTGAAAAATAAACAGGTATTATGAACATTGTTTTTTTATAAAGTATGATATGAAATACAGTTTAAAACAACACGAAATAAGAATTTTTATAGTTTCAGAATTTTCTGAAGAATTGCAGAGCACATTGGCTTTAACATGGCAAAGCCCAGGATTTATCTTGGCCCCTCTGTCATATCAAGTGGTGTCACCTGGGGAACTGCCTTTAACACCCGTTAAAGGTAGTGAGCTAACATGTGCCGCGCATTCACCCATAAGAACGTTAAAAACTTGAGTTTGGTTAGTAGTAACCCTCCCCTAGAAAAAACAGTCTACTATGACAAAACGAAAGAAAAGAAAAAACAAACCCCTCTAAAGTTGACGAACCCCGCAAACGTTTTAAGGACCATGATCTGCGAATTTGCTCCTGGAATGTTCGAACTCTTTATAGAGAAGTTGCAGTTTACGCATTGGCAATTGTACTTGAAAAGTACAAGGCCGACATTACTGCCATACAGGAAATACGAAGGAACGGGAAAGGCGTCACGACAACACCTAAAGGTGACGCAGTGGGTTGTCCATGGTATGAAAAGGTGAGAGGAGAAACGTCTTTTCTACCAAAGAGTGAAACATCAAACTGATGGCTTTGGTACAGGCATATCCTACTGTAGCGACCAGCAAGGTAATTTGGTAACTGATATGGATAGTGTGCTAAGGTTATGGAAAGAGCACTTTTCCAAACTGTTGGTATCCAATAGAACCGACGACGATGTGGTATCTTCACATATCTAATCCCAAAAGAGGTATATATGGTGTATACCAACCGGCCAAGATGAGGTAAAGACAGCAATAAACTGGCTGAAGAATAATAAGGCAGCAGGAGCCGATGCCCTACCAGCCGAGCTGTTCGAAACCGGAGGCGAATGCATCAGGTAATTAGCACCATTTGGCAGGAAGAACGCTCTAACTATAGGGGCATAAGTCTACTCCCGATTGCCTACAAGATAGTGTCAGGGATATTGCGCGAACGACTAAAGCCTATGGTCAACGAAATAATTGGACGGTACCAATGCGGCTTTAGACCTGAAAAGTCCACCATTGACCACATTTTTACCCAGCACCAAATCCTAAAGAAGAACCAAGAGATGCTGATTGACACCTGCCACCTTTTTGTGGATTATAAAGCAGCCTTCGAAGCCCCCTATGTTCAATAGTATTCCAAGCCATGTCTAAATTTGGTATCCCCGCAAAGCTCATACGGCTTTGTAAAATGACTTTAACTGACACTCGATCTTCAGTTAAAATAGGAAATAACCTCTTCCAATAGTTTTATACCAAAAGAGGTTTCAGACAAAGATACAGCCTTCCGTGTGATGTCTTCAACATACTGCTGGATAAGGTCATACGAAAGGTAAACGTTAAAAAAATGGCACAATCTACTCCAATAGCCACATGTTACTTGCTTATGCTGATGATATAGATATTATGGGACGATCAGTAAAGGAAGAAACTGATACCTTTATGAAGGTCGAAGGAGAATCTGCTAAAGTGGGTCCGGGGGTAAACGGCGGTGCCGACGCGCAATACGTCCATAGAGCTTGGATCAACTGTTGAGGTTGGCTCCTATAATTTTGAGGTAGTAAAAGACTTCGTTTACCTCGGTACTACCGTAGACACAACAAACAACATCAGTTGTGAAATAAAAAGAAGAATTATATTGGCTAACATACGAGTATGCTACTTTGGCTTAAGTAAGCAGTTTAAAAACAAAGCCACATGATTGGCAACCCTGCTTCTCAACTGTCAAAAAGTCATAAAATTATCAGTGAAGGAAAAATTATTAAATTATAACATAAAAGTGTATTTTCTACAACAATATAGAAAAATAACTCATATTTTTTCACTCTTCTACTCGGTATTATTGAAATTGTTTGATTTCTCGCTGTATAAAACAATATATTTATAATTGTTCCTGCTTTGTGCTACTGCCTACATTTGCCAGTGACGTTGTTGTTTTACACTCCGCCGGGCATTTTTCTTCTTCTCTTTGATGTAAACAAACAAATGAACAAAAAGAGACCAATTGAATTTACTTCGCCTGAAGAAATAAACAATATCAATAAAAGGAACCTCTATCAAACAATGACCAGCGCAACATCGGATATCTTCTCATGGGACCGGCTTTGTAGCCTACTGGATGAGAAATTAAGTGATGTAGCTAGAAAGGAAGATATTGCAAATATAAAGGAAGAAGTTAACGAGCTTAGAAATGAAAATATAAGAATGCGACAAGAGATTACAAGACTAGAGTCAAGACTGGAACAGATAGATCGCAAAACCAGATCGTCGAACATAATCGTAAAGGGACTGAAAAGTACAAATGTAAGCGACGCGAAGTCTGAGTTCCTACAATTTTCTTCTGGAGTGCTTAACTTACGCATCGGAATTGCGAGCATTCGGAAAATAGCCGGCAAAAACCATAACTACTTCCTTTTTAATCTTGAAAGTGCTTTGCAAGCGTCAAATGTATTAACAGCAAATAGCCGTCTGAAAAATGGTGAAATATTTATTCAAAAAGACTATACCAAACAAGAACAACATTCTCGATATAAACTACGGGAGCTAAGTAAATCCCTGTCAAAGTCTGATAATCAGTTAAAAATCAGACTCGGTGAATTTTGTCTGTATGTGAACGACAAGAAATATACGTGGTCTGATAGCATGTTTGTGGCCCAAAACAACAATGATGCTGTTTATTTGCGCGAATTACTGGCTTCTACAAATTATAGCCCTGATGTCATCTCCCGCACTGGCAACGTATCCCACCAGGAAGTACAATCTATCGCACCTACCCAATAGCAGTTCAACCTGTGTCGTTTACTATCATACAATATTGCAAACATGGCAAATTCACTGAACTTTGGAAACTTCGTAACCTATTTAAACAACTTTGACGTCTTTTTCTTGTTTGAAACCCATATTCTGCGTGAAAAACGTCATATCTACACATCAATGTTTCAAAATTATTCTCTTCAATGGATCGATGCCGAAAAAATACACTCTGCTGGGCGTGCCAAAGGGGGTTGCTTATATGGATTCAAGAAAACCTTACAAAAAATATACAATTTTAAATTCCAAACATTGCAAAATTATAATGTGATTCTTTACGCAAAATTTAATGAAAATGTATTTTATTTCATTCCTCGCTACATAAACTGCACAAATTGGAATACTGATTTTCGCATCTTTGATGATTTTTTAACCCAGTTCTCTCCTACCAACTTCTGCATTGTTGGGGATTTAAATGCCAGAATAGCCACAGAGCAAAATCTGGACAAGCATATCCTAGAACATTTTCCACATATAAATAATATTAGATGCTCAAAAGATAAGACACTTAACAGCAATGGTAAACTCTTACTAGACACCCTTGACGACGTTGGTGGGATTGTTCTGAACGGCCGCATACATGGGGATCCAAGCGGTGAGTTCACTTTCTGTGGTGGTGTTGGTAGTTCTGTGATCGACTATTGCATATGTTCGCATAGTCTGCTGGCGTATGTATACGAACTTAAGATTGGCAATAAACCTTTTTCCGACCACATGCCGTTGCATGTTACCTTTCGCGTTCCAATGATGAACAACTCTGTTTCACACAATGATAAGCCATGTTCATTACTTTGGAATAAAAGAACTGCGTCAACATATTCCCAAAAGATCAGCCGACTATCCACTGACTCAATCGTAGATGTGCCAACATGTATAGATGATATGGTCGAAAATATTAAAAGTAAAATCCGACAAGCTTACTCCGAGCCATCCAAAGGATTTGAGCCAAAGCAGGATTGGTTTAACTGGAAATGTCTACGTCTGCGTAATGTAATGATGAAGTGGTTAAATACATACAGAAGATCCAACCTACATGATGTGAGACAGAAGTACATAAGAGCTAGAAAAAATTACATGCTGTGCTGTAAAAATCGGAAAACGGAATACATTCACGAAAAGATAGACAAACTAAACTCTATCTCATCGTCCAAGGATTGGTGGAAGCTATCAAATAGCATGAAGAAAAAACATGTTTCTTTAACCTCCGAACTGAATGCAGATGATTTTCAGCAATATTTCTTCTCGCTTTTAAATTCGAATCATCTGTGCGAATTAGATTGGTGCATGCCAGAAATTATAAATCAATATTTTGATTCACCTATAGTAGTAATAGAACTTATGTCGGTTTTAAAGTCCTTAAAAGAAAACAAAGCCCCTGGTCCTGATGGCATATGCTATGAGTTTTATAAAAATGCTCCTCTTTGCTTTGTAAATGAAATACTAACCATCTTGAATATTATCTTCACTGAAGAAAGGTTCCCTAAAAATTTTCACAATTCTATTTTACTGCCTCTTTACAAAAAAGGTGATCCTAATTGTCCAAGCAATTATCGTGGGTTGTCACTTATAGACACCCTTTGCAAAATATTCAATAATATTCTTTTAAACCGCCTTACATGTTGGATTGAAAACAATAACATACTTTCCGAGTTTCAAGCCGGCTTTAGAAAAAACTATTCTACTACAGACAATATCTTCAATCTGGTTAACATAGTACACTTGAATAAAAACTCCGGGAAAAATACATATGCATTTTTCGTAGATTTTTCGAGCGCCTTCGACATGATTCCCCGGAATTCCCTATTCTATAAACTAGCATCTACTGGGCTGTCTTCTAAGTTTATCCGCATTTTGCAACTATATTATGCTGAGAACGTAAGTCAAATAAGATTCGGCAGCACATTATCAGATCCAATCACCGTTAATCAAGGTGTGCGGCAAGGCTGTGTTTTAAGCCCTATCCTATTCGCACTGTATCTTAATGATCTGTCAGATATTTTACCAGGGGGGGTTAACGTATCGGGAACCTGTGTCAAAATCCTTCTCTATGCAGATGATATAGTAATTTTATCAGACTCGCCAGATGAATTACAACATATGATTGACACATTGTATATGTACTGCCAAATGTGGTGTTTAAAAGCGAATATGGATAAATCCAAAATCATGATTTTCCGCAATGGTCCACGAATCTCCAAGAAACTGAAATGGAATTATGGTGACCAGTAGTGCGATTCTGTAACTCCTTAACGACAGAATTAACGACGAATGTCGGTAGTTAACGATAATTTTCGGTAAGTGCTATTCTGTATACCAATTTTAACAATTTTTGTCGGTAAATTTTGTCGTTAATTACCGAAAATTATTGTTAAGTTAACAACCAAAAAAAAGTTGTTGTTAAGTCTTAACGACAGTACATTATTGCAATATTTTGTTGATTTCTTTTAAAAACGGCGTTTTTATATGAGCATATGTTATGTTAATGAGGAGTGTACACAAGGTAAATTCTGCCTTATAATAACATGGGTCAGCTTCGCCAGCGCCGATTTTATTGAAACTGCATAAAGATCATCAAAGTTCTCTTTGATCTTCGATTAACTCATAAATTTCCTTTAGACCACCTTCATGTAGCATCAATTAAATCGGCGCTGGCGAAGGCGCAACAGTGGCGAAGCTGCCCCATGCTATCCTACATATGAAGACTACGCTAACCTTTGTTTTACTTACTAAAGAGGAAAAACGTTATCTAATGCTTCAAAAGAACTCAAGTGTGGTACTGCTATGTAAGACCTATACCAATGTCCGTAACACTATCTTTCTAGGAGGCTTTCGTTGGCTTTTATCTTATAGATTTTAACTCAGCATCACTAACAATCAGAATGCTAAAAATGGCGTATAAGCTTGGATATTCGAACTTTTCATTCTCTCCGCTATGAGAAATTTCATTTAATGTGGGCGTGAATTGAATATGTGAATATATAACTCAAATGACGGTAACGTGGATCCACGATCACTGAAGCTGCTTAAGTCATGTCAAATATCAAAGCTGAATTTCCATACAGAGCGCCACAACCCAAAATATGATCCCAACTTTTAATTAAAAAAATACAACTGCGCTTTTAAAAAAGATTAATGATGGTTTTATCACTTTTATTACTTTTAAATCACACACACAATAAAAACATCTTAAGAAATCCTTCTTTACTGGCATCCGTATTCATCCAAAAGACACACATTTGAGCCAAATTCCTTCAAAAATCTGAGTTGTTTCCTTCTTAAACGCTTTATGTTTTGTATTCGCGACGAAATAATGTTTTCAGCTTCAAAATATATTTTAATTAATATTAAAATATAATATTTGACATTTCCTTCCTATCGATTTTCGTCGGTATGAGTTAACGATTTCTACAATCGTTAACATAAAGTTACAGAATAGCACATTCGTTAACTCAACCGAATATTTTCGTTAACTACCGATGTCGGTTCGTTATTAAAAAAAGTTACAGAATCGGACTACAGACAATAGAAATTGTTAATAACTATAAATATTTGGGTGTTGAACTCACCTACAACATATCTTTCAGAAAACACCTGGCAACTAAACTGAGATCTGCTAAAATGGCTATTACGTCTACATGGACTAACTATATCAATAACCCAAAAATTACTAACACCAATAAACTAAAAATTTTTTCGGCAGCATCCAAATCAATAATGTTTTATGGCGCTCAAATTTGGGGGTATTTAAAATTTGATGAAGTTGAAAAACTTTTAAGATTTTTTGTTAAAAAAATGTTACAATTACCTAAAAACACACCTAACTATATATTGTTCCTTGAAACAGGCCTAAAAAGTTTATATTTAGACACATTGAAACTCCACTTCGACTACATAAACAGAGCATTAAATCTTCCCATTGACAGATTACCTCGAGAACTGGCAAACAAGGTTATTAGTGATTCAACATATTGGGCGTCAGAATGGACAAATTTATGCAGTAAAATTCAATATACTCCTCCGAATCAAATTGCTCCCTTATGTAGGTACTCACAAAGTATCCTGAAAACACTCAAAACACATGAATTGAGCAGTAATATTAGATTGGCAAGAGGTTCACAATTTCACGATTTATATCCGCAATTGAACTACTTTGGTGAATCCTCAATTTTACTCAATTTCTCATCTCACATGGTTGGTATTTTGATCAAGGCAAGGAGCGGCTTATTAGATCTAAACTCGCGCTGTTTCAAACGGTCTACCATAGGTACATGTACATTATGTAATGTAGGCGACGTAGATAATACATATCACTTTATTGGAATTTGTCCTGTATTGAAGGAATTCAGATATAAATACTTTTTGAAATCATCACTTGCAATGTATGAAGTATTAAATATTTTAAATGATACCAGAGGCTTTAACATTTTATACAAATATTTAATATCCTGTTTAAAATATCGGAAACTTATTTTAGATGAATTTTGCTAATGCTCTTAATAACAGAATTACAGTATTATACACTTTTAATATAAATCATTATTAATATACAATCGAAATTTTTCCATGCCATTCCGACTCACAACGTTCATGTTAAGTCGTTTATAGATTAAAACATTTTGTATATTTTTACAATTTCTATAATGTAATGAATATTTTAAAATCTATTAAATAAATAAAAAAAAAAAAAAAATAAAAAACAAAGCCACATCTCGTCAAACAAGTAACACTTTACAAAACACTAATACTACCCGTGCTGATGTATGGTTCAGAAGCATGGATACTTGCACAAGTGGACAAGGCAGTGCTTGGTGTGTTTGAGAGAAAAATTCTTCGAAAGATCTACGGACCAATCTCCGTTGATGGTGAATATCGATGTCGTATGAACCACGAGCTCTATCTGCTATACAACGACATCAGTATGGATAAACGTATCGAGACACAACGATTGCGTTGGCTAGGCCATAGCATAAGAATGAGCGATGATGAACCCGCTGAAAAGGCGTATAAATACGGGCCACATGGCGGTACACGCAGAACTGGCAGACCAAGGAATCGATGGAGCAAACAAGTGGAAGAAGAGATGATAAGGCGCGGTGTTCCAAAGAGCGAAGCAACAAATAGTATTAGAGATCTTTTCTTAGTTCGGCTTATAAAACAGATGTTCTGTAATGGGCCAGCTAAGTATGTAAGTTAGTAGTATGCAACGATTGTTTTATTTTAGCTGTGGAGTTCCTCGATATCCGTTCTTTGGCATCATGCTACTTCCCAGTGTGAATTTAATGACTCTACTCTGCAGTAAACAGCTAATGATTAATGATTCCAAGCCTAATTAATATAGAGCTTGTGCCATTGCTGAGGTGTTAACGTTATTGAAGCCGCGTTCTATATCCACAAAGACAACTAAGGGGTATTGTTTGTGTTCCAAGGACTTCTAAATAGCTTATATCTGTCGAGCGTCCCTAAATTCACAAAACAACTGTATTTATAATCCCAATTAGCATTCGTAGACCAAAATATTTCTCTAATTTCATAATGACCTCAATTTAACATTTGTATGTATGTGTGTTATTTAGTAATATCGGCATTGACATTTTGTCTGCATATTTCTTGTTATATACGTATGTATGTTTAAGTGCAACACATACCAATGCTGCTCATTCATTTCACTATCAGAATAATTAGTGGTTTTAATATTTTTTGGCATTGTACTTTTCATACAGTTTAATAATTCTCTTTTGATTGCGGTTGGCATCGTTCACAAAGAGGTCAGGGTTGTGAAGAAAAAGAAGAGTTAAAAAAGCCACAGACATTTAATCTTTAAAAATAAATATATGTTCAACCAAATATAGACAGTCATACATGTGTATGTATGAAAAGGAAATATATAATTTGGTTCTTTTGTATGTTCGTGTATATGGAGGATTTGATGTTGCTGCTATTGCCAATAATATCACTTTGGATGGAAGCACATAAATGGAAAAAGAAACCCTCGTTCAATATTTTCAAGGCTAAGAATTTGTGAAATAAAGATGTTCGTTATATTTATTGAAAGATCTACCTTTTGATGGTTTTGGAGGATATGTAATCTGTAATGAGAAAACAACAACATTGAAATTATTAAGAGAGGATTATAGTTGGACAGGGCCGCCCATGTGAATTTCTTTTATATGATTGCGACGTATTTTAAGTTGATATACATGGTAACATACCAGAGATATAGAACATGCATATGTACATAGTATATACGCCGTCATTACTGGACACGTAAGGTATTATTTTCCGAATTTAATAATGACCAATCGGAACTTTTTCGCTACATATATAGATGGAGATATACCATCAGCCTTGGACACAAAGAAAATAAGTGAAATCAATACTTATAACGCCTTTATGGTTAGTATTTAGTCTTAATGTGGGGTATTAAACGTTCCATATGAAATTTGTCGGTATAGGTCCACGTCTTCTTATAGAACGGTACCTCCCGATTTCTAGTATTTTGAAGGTAGTTGCCTCAATATTCCAGCACAATGGCTGAACGTTAGTATTTAGTCTTCGTTTGATGTATTAAATATTCCATATGAAAATTGTCGGTCTAGGTCCACGCCCATAGAACGGTACCTCCCCATTTTCGGTATTTTTAAGGTTATGGCCTCAATATTGCTCCGAAATGGCTAAAATTTGGTATTTAGTCTTCGTTGGGTGTATTAAACTTTCCCCCACAAATTTGTCGGTACAGGTTCACGTCTTCGTATAGCCCTCATAGAACGGTACCTCCCTATTTCCGGTATTTTGAAGGTTGTGGCCTCAATATTCCAGCGAAAAGGTTGAATTTGGTAGTTGGGCTTCACTTAGGGAATTAAACGTTCCATATGAAATTTGTCGGTATAGGTCCAGGCATCAAATAGCCCCCATAGAACGTACCTCCCGATATTCGGTGTTTTGAAGGTTGTGGCCTCAATATTCCGCAGAAATGGCTGAAAGTTGGTATTTAGTGTTCATTTGGGGTATTAAACATTCCACGCCTTCTTATAGAGCCCATAGAAGGGTACCTCCCGATTTCCAGTATTTTGAAGGTGGTTGCCTCAATATTCCACCAAAATGGCAGAAAGTTAGTTTTAAGTCTTAATTTGGGGTATTAAATATTTCATATGAAATTTGTCGGTATAGGTCCACGCCTTCTAGCCTACTATGAAAAAACGAAAGAAAAGTAAAACAAACCCCTCTAAAGTTGACGAACCCCGCAAACGTTTTAAGGTCCATGATCTGCGAACCTGCACCTGGAATGTTCGCACTCTTTATAGAGAAGGTGCAGTCTTCGCATTGGCAGACGTACTTGAAAAGTACAAGGCCGATGTTACTGCCATACAGGAAATACGATGGATTGGGAAAGGCGTCACAACAACACCTAAAGGTGACGCACTGTATTATAGCTGCCATGACGTAAGGCATGAGTTTGGTTGCGGATTCGTAGTTAGTCGGAGACTAAAACATCTGGTATCCAGCTTCACCCCAGTGAATGAAAGACTTGCTGCAATTCGAATAAAAGCTAAATTCTTCAACATCAGCTTTATTTGCGCTCATGCTCCCACTGAAGAAAAGGACGAACAGACCAAAGATATATTTTACGAGCGCTTAGAAGAAACATATGACCGTTGCCCTGCCCATGTCATTAAAATCATTCTAGGCGATTTTAATGCCAAAATTGGAAAGGAGAATATCTTTTTCCCAACAGTCGGGAAATTCAGTCTCCACAGTGAAACATCTGATAGACTTTGCAGCTGCAAACAACATCGTAGTTAGCAGTACCAGATTTAATCATCTCGATATTCATAAGGGCACCTGGCTGTCTCCAGATCAAAGAACAAGTAATCAAATTGATGATGTTGTGATAGATGGAAGACATTCATCTAGCGTGTTGGATGTACGATCGTTCCGAGGCGCAAACATTGATTCGGACCACTACCTTGTTGCAGCAAAGGTACGTACCCGTCTAAACGTTGCAAATAAATCACGAACAGACACAACGCGGAAGTTGAACATCGATAGGCTGCAAACACAACAGATAGCCAGAGCATATTCCACTCAACTAGCCCAATTGCTTAACGCGAGCACTCCTTGTCCCGATAACATAACAACACAATGGCAAAATATTGCCCACTCCATGCAAACAGCCGCAAAATCCATACTTGGATTCCAGAGACCCCCACAAAGGAATTCATGATATGACCATGAGCGTCGTGCTGCTACCGAAGAGAAAAATGCGGCATATAGATCTACCTTACAATCAGTAGCAACGCGTAGCGCACGAGAGAGATATCGGGAGAAAAGGAGTGAAGAGAAACGTCTTTTCCGCAAGAAAAAGAGAGAAATGGAAAAGCGGGAGTGTGAAAAAATCGAGATGTACAGGAGCCAGAATGAAGTCCGAAAATTCTACAAAAGAATGAAACATCATACAGGCATCCTCCTGTAGAAACCAGCAAGGTAATCTGGTAACAGATACAGATAGCGTGCTCAGGATATGGAAAGAACATTTCTCCAATCTGCTGGTATCCAATAGTAGCGAAGACGATGATACCACAGATCCAATCCCAGAAGATGGTATAGAATGTATACCACCCGGCCAAGATGAGGTAAAAACAGCAATCAACCGGCGAAAGAATAATAAAGCAGCAGGAGCCGTTGGCTTACCAGCCGAGCTGTTTAAAACCGGAGGCGACGCGCTGATAATGTGTATGCATCAGCTAGTTAGCACCATCTGGCAGGAAGAACGCGTACCCGACGATTGGAACCAGAGCATCCTATGTCCCGTCCACAAGAAAGGAGATAAGACTGTATGCTCTAACTATAGGGGCATAAGTCTTCTCCCTATTGCCTATAAGATAGTGTCAGGGATATTGTGTGAACGACTAAAGCCAATGGTCAACGAAATAATTGGACCATACCAATGTGGCTTAAGACCTGGCAAGTCCACCATTGACCAGATATTTACCCTGCGGCAAATCCTAGAGAAGACCCAAGAGATGCAGATCGACACATTTCACTTTTTTCACATTTTTGTCGATTATAAAGCAGCATTCGACAGTCCCCTTCGATCAAAGGTATTCCATGCAATGTCTGAATTTGGTATCCCCGCAAATCTCATCCGGCTTTGTAAGATGACTTTAACTGATACTAGGTCCTCAGTTAAAATTGGAAAGAACCTCTCCGAAGAATTTTGTACCAAAAGAGGTTTCAGACAAGGAGACAGCCTTTCGTGTGACCTATTCAACATTTTGCTGGAAAAGGTAATACGAGATGCAAATGTTAAAAGAAATGGCACAATTTACACCAATAGCAACATGTTACTTGCCTATGCTGATGACATAGACTGATGTCTATGATTGGGACGATCAGTAAAGGAAGTAACTGATACCTTTAGGAAGGTCGAAGCAGAATCTGCGAAAGTGGGTCTGGCGGTAAACGGCGAAAAGACCAATTTGATGGTGTCGACGCGCAAAGCGTCCATAGAGCTCGGACCAACTGTGGAAGTTGGTACCTACAATTTTGAGGTAGTTAAAGACTTCGTCTACGTCGGCACTGCCATAAACACAACAAACAACATCAGTTGTGAAATAAGAAGAAGAATTGTATTGGCCAACAGATGCTACTATGGTCTAAGTAAGCAATTAAAAAACAAAGCCACATCTCGTCAAACAAAAATAACACTATACACAGCGCTGATACTACCCGTGCTAATGTATGGCTCCGAAGCATGGGTACTTGCGCAAGCAGATAAGGCAGAGCTTGGTGTGTTTGAGAGGAAAATTCTTCGAAAGATCTACGGGCCGATTTGCGTTGACGGTGAATATCGACGTCGTATGAACCACGAGTTATATCAGCTATACAAAGACATGAATATAGTTAAACGTATCGAGATGCAACGATTGCGTTGGCTAGGCCATATCATGAGAATGAGCGATGATGAACCCGCTAAAAAGGCGTGTGAATACATGCCACATCGCGGAGCACCCAGAATCGGCAGGCATAAGCTTCGATGGAGCATACAAGTGGATGAAGAAATGAAAAGGCGCGGTATTCCAAAAAGTCAAGCGAATAACAGAGAGGAATGGTGATCTTTTCTTAGTTCGGTCTATGGAACAAATGTTCTGTAATGGGCCAACTAAGCATGTGCCTTCATGTAGCCCCATAGAACGGTATTTTTAAGGTTATGGCCTCAATATTGCTCCGAAATGGAAGAAATTTGGTATTTAGTCTTCGTGAGGGGTTCAATATGACAATATAGCCCCCACAGAACGGTACCTCCCGATTTTCGGTATTTCGAAGGGAATGGGCACAATAATTCATCGCTAAAATTTGGTATTTAGTCTTCGTTGAGGGTGTTCAACTTTCCCCTCTAAATTTGTCGGTATAGGTCCTCGCCTTCATATAGCCCACATAGAACGGTACATCCCAATTTACAGTCTTTTGTAGTTTGTGGCCTCAATATTCCACCGAAATGACGGACATTTGGTGTCTAGGTGTTATAAAACTTTCCAAATTTGTCCGTACAGGTCGACGTCTTCATGTAGCCCCCATAGAAAGGTACCGTTCGGTATTTTTAAGGTTGTGTCCACAACATCCCACCGAAATGACTGAAATTTGGTATTTAGTCAACGTTGGAGGTAAAAACCTTTCCGACTGAAATTCGTCGGTATAGGTCCACGTTTCGAAACAACACGCATAGAACGGTACCGGCCGATTTCCTTAATTCTGAAGGTTGTGATGTCAATATATATTTTTCAATTGGGTTATAAAAAAATTCCAGAAGAGGAATAGGACTTCGTCTTTTTATATCCCCCATAGAAGCGTACCTCTTGATTTTCAGTATTTTTTAGATTTCAGCCACAGACAGACGGACATGGGTAAATCGACTCCAAATTTTCTGAAATGCATTCCGTCCGAACATACTTGGGGAGAATCTCCTTGGCCTAAATGTTGAGGGTATAAACAAATATTAAGAGAATTTTAGAAATAGTTTTCGGCGATTTTTATAAAATCACTCAATGAAAAAGACCAATATTTCGAGGTACTATTACATTACTTTTTACAAAAAGTATCTCAAAAACGTCAAGACCCCGTACAGCATTGTAATTTGTAACAATTTGAAAACCTGGGAATCCTTCTTTAATGATTTGAAAACTTTTCTATAGTTCTATGCAAGAAAATCATAACAATAAAAAAAAAAACATTTATATGTTAGGCAGTAGTTCAGTTATTTAACCGTTATGTTCACGTTGGGTTTCAAGTTTATTTTCGTAGATTGCCGAAATGTGTAAAAATTTTCAGTATTAAACTATAGCTGCGAACTGCGTGGTTGTGGTTATTATACACACAATTAAAATTGTGGAATTTCTCTGTATACTAGGTTCTAACTCTGTTATCTGAACACGTACGTCAACAGAATTGGCATCTATGGAAAGGTCGAGAGATCGTCTTTCAAAAATAATCCACGTGGGCGGAATGTGTCTAACAGGAATAAAGGTATAAGATATATATTAAAATTTTTTTCAATTTTCACACAAAAGTTTCGGTACATTTCACCCACTTAAAACTATCTGATCCTCATGTAAAATTAAAAGCTTTTTTTTCTGTCATAAGCTCACACCCTATTTAAAATTTTGCGCTGATCGGACTATGATTGCGAACTAAAGAGCAGATACAAATTCGGATAACATGTTTGTTTTTGGTCCATTTCACCCCCTAAATATTTCACGAACCGACCTCCATACCAACTTTCGTGACGATCGGTCCATAACTGCGCCCTGGAGTTTGATTACAATTTATAATGGACAGACGGACGGACGGATACACATCGCTATATCGCTTTATCTTGTTGAGATACGAACAAGTATAAAGTGTTAAGTTCGGTCGGGGCGAACTTTTTATACCCTCCACCATAAAATATTCTGAAGTAAAACGGAATAATTATTTTCTTTCCTGTCCACAATTTTAGGCGGATATATAGATGTGAACACTGATACCTAAATAAGGTATGGGGGCTATACCAAAACATGATCCTCTGTTGGCAGTGTTTAGTGAAGATGTTTTGTGATCACTGGGAACCTCAAATGTTCAATTGTAGGTAGTTCGGTCAAAAATTGTAGCTAAAATCCTCAAAATACCGAAAGTCGGGAAGTACCGTTATATGGGGACTATACCGAAGCATAGACAGTTGACGGTTTTTAGTGGAGATGGTTTGTGACCACTGGGTACCCCAATTGTGAAATTACAGGTGGTTCAGTCAAAAACATGTAGCTAAAATCCCCAAAATACCGAAAATCGGGAAATGAAGTTCTTTAACATTTTGTTAAAAGAAAACAAGTTAAAAAAAAACATTTGTTCCACTTATCCTGTGTATGTGTACATCATATACAGGATAACTAGGCCAACTGCCAAGTCTTTTTATAAAACACATAATTCTGGACTTTCTGCTGTAGCAATTAGTGGCAAATAATACCTTTTCTTGCTAAGATTAGCAACTAACCTTGGAAGAGTTGTGCAGAAAGAAAATAAAGAACCAAACACTAAGGCCTGATGAAAGTCATAACAAAAAACGCAGGACTAGAAAAACAGAAAACGAGTGCAGCAGCAAATGAAGAATTTTCATATGTCATATTTAGAGTTCATCTTCGTTTGCCAGGAAATTTCTTATTCATTTTTTGTTTCTTTTGCTCAGTGAAAGTGGAACATGTTGCCAAAGTTACCAGCCATCACATCCCAAAGCAGATGAAAATTCAGGTCTCAGCCTTAAACTCTGCACTGATGTCAGCTTGGCTGGACGTGCATGAATATGCATATCAAGTTATTTTGCTTTGTTTCGTGTATTTTTTCGTTTTCATTTGGTGTTTTTTGTTTGACTGTGTGAAAGAAACACGAAATAGCACAACTGAAACGAAATATGTATAATTTGACCATGAAGGCCTGAATCAGTGGTGATAAGACTTCAAGAAATGTGTCTAAAGGAGAACAAAGGGAGAAAAGAAATGTGTAGCACAAATTTGGTACAATTGTTATGACCAATGGTTGACATTTTTGTGCTATTTAGACTTTTGCTTTATGGCACACTTTGGTCCAATTAATTTTGATGGTCGGGAAAATGTGACATTTCAAAGGGGGAATAGTCATAAAGTGAGGATGGCTGGGCGGTTTTGGTATTGGTGACAATTTAAATTTGGATACACTTTCTTTTTTGTGAACGAAACAGAAATAGGAGGAAATATGTCACCGATACTCACTACTTTGCAAAGGCAAAAGGAATCTCACGGCATCGGGTTCTTTCGTACCGGATTGACCTGGAACCGGCCAGCGGCTGCCAACTCAGGGTACACATTAGGGTTATGAATTTTGACATTTTTTCTCAAAAATGATTTCCTGTAGTGAGAATGAATGGACTTTTGCCTACTAATTCATAAAATAACATTAAGGGCCATTATTATATGTGTTCTTTTACTATCTGATGGATATGAAACCCCAAAATAAAGCAATTTGGAGGCATTACAAATATGATTTTTACATTGAAAGTTAATGCCATGAAGTTCCTCCTTGTAATTCAATGATCACTTTTAACTTTAAGTTAACCAGAACGCTATAAATCTATTTGGTAAATCCAAACTATAACAAAAGGAGATTTATAATAATGGGGGTAATTCTATTTTATTATAAGAAATTTTTTTTTTTGAAAAAATACTATGAAATGAAAAAAATGTTTTCTCAAAAAATTATTTCCTGTTGCACGAATGAATGAGCTTTTGCCTATTAATGACTAAAATAACTTTTATTTCATATAAATATTGAAAAAAGGTCCCACACAAACCACTTTTAATTTTTATGATATATGAAATAATGTTATATATAATATAAAGTGATATATATGTAATAATACGACGATAATATAGTGAGAAACCAACAGTTATGTCATTTCGGTTATGTCGTGTGCCCCTATACCTTGTTTTCAGTTAAATATCTGCTTATAGTGACTTCCAAAAATGGTCAAAAGTTCTGAAAAATAAAAACCTTAAAAGCTTTTTGTGCGGAAGCTATTTTATTTTATATTAATTGTTATGTAGAAACTTATCACCCTATGATACAGGAATATGAGCTTGTAAAAATGTCATAACCCTGGTACACATGTTTGTAGTTGTATCGTTTTTCAATGTTGGGAGAAGCAGCTTCGTTGGTCCGTGTCGGGACGGAGGAAAACCAAGGACCAATTTATATGTGCTCAGTTTATCAATACGCATCGACCACATTCAAACTTCGGTCAGATGCAATAGATGTCGGGAGTGGGTGAATCTCAGCGGTTGTGCTGGACTCTTCCATGCGAGGGAATACAACAGGGACTATGTTGCTGCGTTAATACCAGCCGTTCTTGTTCCAGTCGCTTTTTACAGTGGATTTCATGAGTCGAAAGAATATCATGTTCGCGGCAGTGCAGGAAACCAAGCTCAACAACAACTACATCTTACAGCGTTGTGATGCTTACAATGTACTGAGGAAGGATCGCACCATAAGTGGAGTTGGGGGATTAGCTTTCTTAATGCAGACCTATAGCCTGTTCAATGCAGACCTATACGCCTGAGGCTGACTCTACACCTTTTCCAGATGTAATTTGAGTTGTAATTCGTAACATTTCATTTGTAATTCGAGAATTCCATTTATAATTCGAATTATTCTATTTGTAATTAGAATTATTCCATCTGTAATTAGAATTATTCCATTTGTTATTCGATTTATTTCATTTGTAAATCTAATTATTCCATTTTTAATTCGAATTATTCCATTTGAAATTTGAATTATTCCACTTGTAATTTGAATTATTTGACTTGAAAACACAAATAAAACACAATAAAAGGAATAATCCGAATTACAAATGGAATAATTCGAATTACAAGTAAAATAATTCGAATTACATCTGAAAAGGTGTAAAAGGTGTATGGGGGAGCAGTCGGGTATGGAACTGCCGAGGTAGAGTTGCTGAACAAAGAGTACTAAGACCAACATTAGCCCGCTTTTGGAAGGTCATACCCGTCTGGTCGTTGGGAGTTTAATGCTCATCATGAGTTGTGGCATTCGGTCCTCGGAAACGGCCGTAGTGGTTAGTGCTGGCGAGTAGGTTGTTAGCTCAACGTTTTGCATGGTCAATGAGGACGCCTCTACCTCTATTAGCTTAGCGGACAGTGTCACAGTTCGCCAGACATAACCATCGTGTCACCTGGTCTGACAAATGATATCACGTGGCAACCCGTCGTTTCTCTTGGATCAGACTATCACCTCATAATTTTCTCCATCAGGGCGCCCGATTTAATCACCTCTGAAAGCCGCATTTTCATCAATTATGGCCTAGTTTCATAGAGTTAACTAATCACCGCTTCAGATATCTGATATTCGGTTAGTAGAAAGGACGTTCATCATCACTGATGCATGTACCTACTGGCCGAATACACGAAGTGAGACCAAACTTCCCAGCAGAGGCGATGGCATTAGCAAATGAGCGTAGTGAGCTTCGCCAACCCCAGTTACCCTAGAATCAGGGAGCTGACATTGGAAGTTAACAGGTTGGTCCGTAAGCACAAGCGTAATAGGTGACTAAATCATCTGGAGCCGGAATAAGTGAATTTCGGGCAACGGTTATGCCATTCTCGATCCCTGGAAATAAGGAAGATTGGACCTCAATCATGTTGCACTAACTTACGAGTAAAAGAAGAGGTGCGCAAATTATTTCAATTGACAGTTTGTCGAGCACTCCGGGAGTGAGAGTGCGAAGAGAAGAGTATTAAGTCACATTGATCTCTTCCTGCCGTGGAGAAACCACCACGATTTATTACGGTTGATGTTGCGAATGCCATCAGGTACACTAAATCAACCAACGTGTTGGGCCCTGACGGGGTCTCCATGGTAATGTTGAAACTGCTAGATGGGCCAGGAGTCGAAAATCTCATTAAAGTTCTCAACATGTTGTCGGACGCCAGCATCGTTCCCGAAGTCTGGAAAATGGGGAGGGTGGTCCCGCTACTAAAGCCAGGCAAGGATGCCAGCAATGGTGAATCGTACAGTTCAATTTAGCTTTTGTCGCCTTAGCAAAACCCTTGAGGCTTTAGTCCTCCCCAGCGTCAGAAATAGCTATCCAGTTTACGATCATAAACATGTATTTCGTAAGCAGCACAGCACGACAAGTGAGACCAAACTTCCCAGCAGAGGCGATGGGATTAGCAAATGAGCGTAATGAGCTTTGCCAACCCCAGTTACCCTAGAATCAGGGAGCTGACATTGGAAGTTAACAGGTTGGTCCGTAAGCACAAGCGTAATAGGTGACTAAATCATCTGGAGCCGGAATAAGTGAATTTCGGGCAACGGTTATGCCATTCTCGATCCCTGGAAATAAGGAAGATTGGACCTCAATCATGTTGCACTAACTTACGAGTATAAGAAGAGGTGCGCAAATTATTTCAATTGACAGTTTGTCGAGCACTCCGGGAGTGAGAGTGCGAAGAGAAGAGTATTAAGTCACATTGATCTCTTCCTGCCGTGGAGAAACCACCACGATTTATTACGGTTGATGTTGCGAATGCCATCAGGTACACTAAATCAACCAACGTGTTGGGCCCTGACGGGGTCTCCATGGTAATGTTGAAACTGCTAGATGGGCCAGGAGTCGAAAATCTCATTAAAGTTCTCAACATGTTGTCGGACGCCAGCATCGTTCCCGAAGTCTGGAAAATGGGGAGGGTGGTCCCGCTACTAAAGCCAGGCAAGGATGCCAGCAATGGTGAATCGTACAGTTCAATTTAGCTTTTGTCGCCTTAGCAAAACCCTTGAGGCTTTAGTCCTCCCCAGCGTCAGAAATAGCTATCCAGTTTACGATCATAAACATGTATTTCGTAAGCAGCACAGCACGACAACAGCGCTGCGCGCCATCTCCGCTGGTATTAGTTGATGACTCAATCAGAACAAGTCGTGTGATAGAACAGTGATGGTGGCTCTTGACTTATCAAATGCCTTTGATAATGTCAAGCGTTCATCGCAGTTTGAGGACATCGAGCAGACAAACCTCCGGCAAAGTTTGAAACGTTGAATAAACAATTATATGTGTGGCGCCAGTCGTACATGGAATTCAGAAACAAGAAGTCCATGCTCCCTGGAAGGGGTTACATTCTACATGTTCATGTTATCCACACATGCCACAGCTATCTGCGAGAAGCTGAGATGTAGGAACAACCTCCTCAAGTTCCTAGCCGGAAGCAGATAAATATACCTTATTGGCCACACATAGCGTCGCCAGTTTTGACGCGAGTATAAGTTCCATGGAAAAATATTCAAACCTTCAGAACGCCGCCCTGAGAACTGCAACAGGGTGACGTGAGGAGGCACCATGTGGACCATCTAAATCAGGGGAAAAAGTTTCTTCCAGTACATGATCTAGAAAGAGAGGTCCAATGTTACAAGAAAGAACCCGTAGATCAACAAGCTTATCATGCAGGTTTGAATATTATTCACACGGATGCAGTCGCAGATTCCATAAACAACTATCGTGTGAATACGGTCCTCGGAGAACATCCTTCATCTGTCATAGCTTAGGAGCGTCAGCTGCCACGATAAGCCAGAGTAATTTTAGCACAAATACGCTCGGTATGGTGCAGCCGTCTAAATTCCTATTACTAGTATTACTACATATATCGACATCATTTACCCCTCACCGAAGTTGACATATGGTGGATGCGGATCTTGCAAACGGACTAAAAGGGCTCGGAGCAGGCTTTCCGGGATATATTTTCACTTCTATGGTGGAAAAAATATACGAAACGCATAATTGTTGAGGTGACCGCTACGGATCGAAGATTTCTTCGAGTCAATCCGGTGCATAGAGTCAGCCAATTGCGTGCAACTGTTTTTTCAACAGTTCGTCGGTGTCATGCTTAAGGGTTCCATACGCCATTTGTGTGGAGCTGACTTAAGAAAATATTTATATTTTTTGGCAAAATCCACCATGCCGCTTCAGTGCCATGCCGTCACCAAATTATATTCATTAGAACGCTGAATACCGGCCTACAACCAAAGTACGTACCGTCAAGGGTTACCGTCCAATTTTTTTTGTCAAACTGCGTGCCTAGAAGTAACCAATTTACTTTGCCGAGCCGCTGCTGTTGTTAACTGGCAATAGAGTACAAGTTGTAGATGTTAATGGGACCAATGTTGTAGAAAGCCGCTGGCCAATTACATTCACTCAACGTCCATTAAATCGCCCATTATTCCTCAACATAAATCGAGACTTCTTCAAAGATTTTATCTTCAGCTACATTTGAGAACCACCCTGTTGGCCATTGTTTGTCTACATGCCTTGCTTTTAATTTGGATTATAATTGCAATTATTCAGAATTCTGGCTTCAAAGTTGTTTGCCTTCAAAGCATTAACATTTTTATAATTAAAAAAAAAGACAAACAACCTTTTGCCTCTAAACGCTACATCCTATCTGTGCATCCGTTATTTTCTGTTACTAATGAGCGCCGTTGTATTTTCACGCTCTTCAAAGCTAATTCCATCTAACCTTGGCAGTTTTTAGGAGAGAAAAAAAAATACATAAAAATATAAAGGGGAAAAAGTGATGCCAAAGGAAGTACCAAAAATTAAATGCTTTCATTTTTGCAACCTTCGTAGAGACGGAGATGATCAAAACAAGTTCAACGGTTTTTCGTTTGTTAAACAAAAAAAAAAAAAAAAAAAAAAAAGAAAAAAAAATCACAAAACAATGTTCAGCCAAATGTCATAAAGCATTCAAGCAAACATGTTCAACCTTTAGCCTTTTTCGCTCACTATCTGGGCCATAATATTTTGTTGTTTGTTTTCCATTTTCTCTTTCACTTTTTTTGAAAAAATATGAATATGACCTACTAATAACGAAGAAGAAGAAAAATGACGTTTACGTTATGTTTGGCATATATTTTCCCCCAAAAATTGCTGGCAACACACATGTAGCTATGCCCTGGTTGTACCAAATGTGAATTACGAGGTAAAGTGACCAGAAAACCTCCCAAGAGATAAAAATCAGGACAAATGTTATGACCGCTGGTTGGCATTATTTGCTGCTTCCTCTGATCGTCTACCGGCCAAGATGGGTTATGTGCAAGTGGTATGGTTTGTGGCCGCTTTTTTGTGGTTATTGGTCAGGATGCTGCTATGACTACGGCATCCAGTTGAACGCAGTTTAATAAATAAAAATTTACCAATACCCTCAACATAAATAGCAACTTTTGTGGAATGAAGCCTGTGTTATGCACACTTTGGACAAAAAATTATCTATGTTGCCAAGCGAAACAATAAACACTATTACAATATGATGTGAAATATCAGGTAAATCTTTTATTTATATTGGTTCCACTTTTATTTATATTGCTTCAACAAATTTAATACAGAAACAGAATATGAGCCACAAAAAATCTTAAAAACTCCACGCTTGCGAACCTCAATATGAACCTCAGAATTTCTTTAAAAATCCACGTTTGCTATACTAAACATGAGCCAAAAAAATCTTTAAAACCCCACGATTGCTAAGCTCAAAATGGGCCTCAAAAATTCTTTAAAAAAACCCACGTCTGCGAAGCTCAATATGAGTCTCAAACAATTTATAAAAATTCACTGTTGCGAAGCTCAATATCAGCCTCAAAAATTCTTTAAAAAATCCATGTTTATGAGACTCAATATCAGCCTCAAAAATTCTTTAAAAAATCCATGTTTATGAGACTCAATATCAGCCTCAAAAATTCTTTAAAAAATCCACGTTTATGAGCATCAATATCAGCCTCAAACATTCTTTAAAAAATCCATGTTTATGAGGCTCAATATCAGCCTCAAAAATTCTTTAAAAAATCCATGTTTATGAGGCTCAATATCAGCCTCAAAAATTCTTTAAAAAATCCACGTTTATGAGGCTCAATATCAGCCTCAAAAATTCGTTAAAAATCCACGTTTATGAGGCTCAATATCTGCCTCAAAAATTCGTTAAAAAATCCACGTTTATGAGGCTCAATATCAGCCTCAAAAATTCTTTAAAAAATCCACGTTTATGAGGCTCAATATCAGCCTAAAAAGTTCTTTAAAAAATCCACGTTTGCTAGGCTCAATATCAGCCTCAAAAGTTCTTTAAAAAATCCACGTTTGCTAGGCTCAATATCAGCCTCAAAAATTCTTTAAAAAACCACGTTTATAAGGCACAATATCAGCCTCAAAAATTCTTTAAAAATCCGCGTTTATGAGGCTCAATATCAGCCTCAAAAATTCTTTAAAAAATCCACGTTTTTGAGGCTCAATATCCACGTTTATGAGGCTCAATATCCACGTTTAAGAGGCTCAATATCAGCCTCAAAAATTCTTTAAAAAATCCACGTTTGCGAAGCTCACCATCAGCCTCAAAAATTCTTTAAAAAATCCACGTTTATGAGGTTCAATATCAGCCTCAAAAATTCTTTAAAAAATCCACGTTTGCGAAGCTCAATATGATCCTCAAAAATTCTTTAAAAAATCCACGTTTGCGAAGCTCAATATGATCCTCAAAAATTCTTTAAAAAATCCACGTTTATGAGGCTCAATATCAGCCTCAAAAATTCTTTAAAAAATCCACGTTTATGAAGCTCAATATGATCCTCAAAAATTCTTTAAAAAATCCACGTTTATGAAGCTCAATATGATCCTCAAAAATTCTTTAAAAAATCCACGTTTATGAGGCTCAATATCAGCCTCAAAAATTCTTTAAAAAATCCACGTTTATGAGGCTCAATATCGGCCTCAAAAATGCTTTAAAAAATCCACGTTTATGAGGCTCAATATCAGCCTCACAAATGCTTTAAAAAATCCACGTTTATTAGGCTCAATATCAGCCTCAAAAATTCTTTAAAAAATCCACGTTTGCGAAGCTCAATATCAGCCTCAAAAATTCTTTAAAAAATCCACTTTTATGAGGCTCAATATCAGCCTCAAAAATTCTTTAAAAAATCCACGTTTATGAGGCTCAATATCAGCCTCAAAAATTCTTTAAAAAATCCACGTTTATGAGGCTCGATATCAGCCTCAAAAATTCTTTAAAAAATCCACGTTTATGAGGCTCAATATCAGCCTCACAAATGCTTTAAAAAATCCACGTTTATTAGGCTCAATATCAGCCTCAAAAATTCTTTAAAAAATCCACGTTTGCGAAGCTCAATATCAGCCTCAAAAATTCTTTAAAAAATCCACTTTTATGAGGCTCAATATCAGCCTCAAAAATTCTTTAAAAAATCCACGTTTATGAGGCTCAATATCAGCCTCAAAAATTCTTTAAAAAGAAACCACGTTTATGACGCACAATATCAGCCTCAAAAATGCTTTAAAAAATCCAAGTTTATTAGGCTCAATATCAGCCTCAAAAATTCTTTAAAAAATCCAAGTTTATTAGGCTCAATATCAGCCTCAAAAATTCTTTAAAAAATCCACGTTTATGAGGCTCGATATCAGCCTCAAAAATTCTTTAAAAAATCCACGTTTATGAGGCTCAATATCAGCCTCAAAAATTCTTTAAAAAATCCACGTTTATGAGGTTCAATATCAGCCTCAAAAATTCTTTAAAAAATTCACGTTTATGAGGCTCAATATCAGCCTCAAAAATGCTTTAAAAAATCCACGTTTATGAGGCTCAATATCAGCCTCAAAAATGCTTTAAAAAATCCACGTTTATTAGGCTCAATATCAGCCTCAAAAATTCTTTAAAAAATCCACGTTTATGAGGCTCAATATCAGCCTCAAAAATTCTTTAAAAAATCCACGTTTATGAGGCTCAATATCAGCCTCAAATATTCTTTAAAAACCCACGTTTATTAGCCTGAATACGAGCCTCAAAAATTCGTTAAAAAAATCTACGTTTGTGTTCTCAAATTTTCGAAGAGCAATATGAACCTCAAAAATTCCTTAGGAATCCACGTATGCCAAGCTGAATATGAGCCTCAAAAATTCTATAAAAAATCCACGTTTATGAGGCTCGATATCAGCCTCAAAAATTCTTTAAAAAATCCACGTTTATGAGGCTCAATATCAGCCTCAAAAATTCTTTAAAAAATCCACGTTTATGAGGCTCAATATCAGCCTCAAAAATTCTTTAAAAAATCCACGTTTATGAGGTTCAATATCAGCCTCAAAAATTCTTTAAAAAATTCACGTTTATGAGGCTCAATATCAGCCTCAAAAATGCTTTAAAAAATCCACGTTTATGAGGCTCAATATCAGCCTCAAAAATTCTTTAAAAAATCCATGTTTATGAGGCTCAATATCAGCCTCAAAAATTCTTTAAAAAATCCACGTTTATGAGGCTCAATATCAGCCTCAAAAATTCGTTAAAAATCCACGTTTATGAGGCTCAATATCTGCCTCAAAAATTCGTTAAAAAATCCACGTTTATGAGGCTCAATATCAGCCTCAAAAATTCGTTAAAAAATCCACGTTTATGAGGCTCAATATCAGCCTAAAAAGTTCTTTAAAAAATCCACGTTTGCTAGGCTCAATATCAGCCTCAAAAGTTCTTTAAAAAATCCACGTTTGCTAGGCTCAATATCAGCCTCAAAAATTCTTTAAAAAACCACGTTTATAAGGCACAATATCAGCCTCAAAAATTCTTTAAAAATCCACGTTTATGAGGCTCAATATCAGCCTCAAAAATTCTTTAAAAAATCCACGTTTTTGAGGCTCAATATCCACGTTTATGAGGCTCAATATCCACGTTTAAGAGGCTCAATATCCACGTTTAAGAGGCTCAATATCAGCCTCAAAAATTCTTTAAAAAATCCACGTTTGCGAAGCTCACCATCAGCCTCAAAAATTCTTTAAAAAATCCACGTTTGCGAAGCTCACCATCAGCCTCAAAAATTCTTTAAAAAATCCACGTTTATGAGGTTCAATATCAGCCTCAAAAATTCTTTAAAAAATCCACGTTTGCGAAGCTCAATATGATCCTCAAAAATTCTTTAAAAAATCCACGTTTGCGAAGCTCAATATGATCCTCAAAAATTCTTTAAAAAATCCACGTTTATGAGGCTCAATATCAGCCTCAAAAATTCTTTAAAAAATCCACGTTTATGAAGCTCAATATGATCCTCAAAAATTCTTTAAAAAATCCACGTTTATGAAGCTCAATATGATCCTCAAAAATTCTTTAAAAAATCCACGTTTATGAGGCTCAATATCAGCCTCAAAAATTCTTTAAAAAATCCACGTTTATGAGGCTCAATATCGGCCTCAAAAATGCTTTAAAAAATCCACGTTTATGAGGCTCAATATCAGCCTCACAAATGCTTTAAAAAATCCACGTTTATTAGGCTCAATATCAGCCTCAAAAATTCTTTAAAAAATCCACGTTTGCGAAGCTCAATATCAGCCTCAAAAATTCTTTAAAAAATCCACTTTTATGAGGCTCAATATCAGCCTCAAAAATTCTTTAAAAAATCCACGTTTATGAGGCTCAATATCAGCCTCAAAAATTCTTTAAAAAGAAACCACGTTTATGACGCACAATATCAGCCTTAAAAATGCTTTAAAAAATCCAAGTTTATTAGGCTCAATATCAGCCTCAAAAATTCTTTAAAAAATCCAAGTTTATTAGGCTCAATATCAGCCTCAAAAATTCTTTAAAAAATCCACGTTTATGAGGCTCGATATTAGCCTCAAAAATTCTTTAAAAAATCCACGTTTATGAGGCTCAATATCAGCCTCAAAAATTCTTTAAAAAATCCACGTTTATGAGGTTCAATATCAGCCTCAAAAATTCTTTAAAAAATTCACGTTTATGAGGCTCAATATCAGCCTCAAAAATTCTTTAAAAAATCCACGTTTATGAGGTTCAATATCAGCCTCAAAAATTCTTTAAAAAATTCACGTTTATGAGGCTCAATATCAGCCTCAAAAATGCTTTAAAAAATCCACGTTTATGAGGCTCAATATCAGCCTCAAAAATGCTTTAAAAAATCCACGTTTATTAGGCTCAATATCAGCCTCAAAAATTCTTTAAAAAATCCACGTTTATGAGGCTCAATATCAGCCTCAAAAATTCTTTAAAAAATCCACGTTTATGAGGCTCAATATCAGCCTCAAATATTCTTTAAAAACCCACGTTTATTAGCCTGAATACGAGCCTCAAAAATTCGTTAAAAAAATCTACGTTTGTGTTCTCAAATTTTCGAAGAGCAATATGAACCTCAAAAATTCCTTAGGAATCCACGTATGCCAAGCTGAATATGAGCCTCAAAAATTCTATAAAAAATCCACGTTTATGAGGCTCGATATCAGCCTCAAAAATTCTTTAAAAAATCCACGTTTATGAGGCTCAATATCAGCCTCAAAAATTCTTTAAAAAATCCACGTTTATGAGGCTCAATATCAGCCTCAAAAATTCTTTAAAAAATCCACGTTTATGAGGTTCAATATCAGCCTCAAAAATTCTTTAAAAAATTCACGTTTATGAGGCTCAATATCAGCCTCAAAAATGCTTTAAAAAATCCACGTTTATGAGGCTCAATATCAGCCTCAAAAATGCTTTAAAAAATCCACGTTTATTAGGCTCAATATCAGCCTCAAAAATTCTTTAAAAAATCCACGTTTATGAGGCTCAATATCAGCCTCAAAAATTCTTTAAAAAATCCACGTTTATGAGGCTCATTATTAGCCTTAAAAATTCTTTAAAAAATCCACGTTTATGAGGCTCAATATCAGCCTCAAAAATTCTTTAAAAAATCCACGTTTATGAGGCTCAATATCAGCCTCAAATATTCTTTAAAAACCCACGTTTATTAGCCTGAATACGAGCCTCAAAAATTCGTTAGAAAAAATCTACGTTTGTGTTCTCAAATTTTCGAAGAGCAATATGAACCTCGAAAATTCTTTAAAAATCCACTTTTGCGAAGCTGAATATGAGCCTCGAAAATTCTTTAAAAAATCCATTCTTTAAAAATCCACTTTTGCGAAGCTGAATATGAGCCTCAAAACTTCTTAAAAAAATCCACGTTTGTGAGGCTCAAAATGAACCTCAAAAATTCTTTATAAAATTCCACGTTTGTGAGGCTCAAAATGAACCTAAAAAATTCTTTATAAAAATCCACGTTTATGAGGCTCAATATGAACCTCAAAAATTCTTTAAAAAATCCACGTTTGTGAGGCTCAATATGAACCTCAAAAATTCTTTAGAAATCCACATCTGCGAAGCTGAATATGAGCCTCCAAAATTCTTTAAAAAATCTACATTTGCAAAGTTGAATATGAGCCTCAAAAATTCTTTAAAATCCACGTTTGCGAAGCTGAATATGAGCCTCAAAAATTCTTTAAAAAATCCACGTTTTTGAGGCTGAATATTAACCTCAAAAAATGTATAAAAAATCCATGTTTTTGGGGTTGACTATGAACCTCAAAAATTCTATAAAAAAATCCACGTTTTTGTGGCTGAATTTAAGCCTCAAAAATTATATAAAAAATCCACGTTTCTGAGGCTGAATTTTATGCGTCTTTATGAAGCTGTATGTCTGTAGAATTCCTCAAGACGTCTACTGTCTATAGAAGACCGCAAGAGGTCTTCTGTGTATAGAAGTCCTTTAGGGTTTTTCCGTCTTAAGAAGACATCAAGAGATCTTGTGTCTATAGAAGTCCTCAATCCATCCATGTATTTAATTCCAAATTGCATTGCAAACAAATCCATTATATATTCATTAACTTTTAAAGTTTAAATTTTTTCTCATCCATTTAATTACCTTCACTATCTGAATTAGTAATTCATTCCACCATCACCTTTCACCTACTTAGCTATTCATTATTGCATTTTCATTCGCATGAAATTAATCAACTTTTTTCGCATGTTAACTAACAGAGTTAGTCGAACGATCATAAACTCAATATCTTTGGATAATCATCAACAATTGCAATTCAAATCAGAGATTGAAAGGAGTCAAAAGCAACCAAACTAATGGTCGTCACAATCAACATCATTATCATTAGCAGCAGCTTTGCAGTAAGCATCGAGTGGAAAATCAGTTGAATGATGATGGAAGAAGAATAATAAAAGAATAAAACCACATCTAAGCAGGCGTTCTGGCTATTCCACAAATAGTGGGTGTAGGTAGCAACTGTTGCCAAACATAGAACGGTCGAAGGCATACGGATGTGGAAAGTGGAGAAGGAATTAAATTAGATATTTCCTCGGTACTGACAGTTTAGCATGATTCCATTTCTTGGTCTCTTGCTTGGCCACACATAGGAAGAGTACTGGTGGAGGGAGAGAATATTGGGAAACATGATGGAAACTGACATTTCATCCTGGCAAATGTCAGATGTAATGATTGACTCTTAAATGTATTCTATCTCCCTTCCTGGTTTCCAACTAAATTCTGTTCCTGTTGAACCATGAATTTGTTGTGGTTAAATCAGGATGAATGAATTCTGTTGTTGCTGGTTCAAATGTTCTTCCACACAATGATGACGACGACGATGATGATGATGATGCATGTGGTGTTCATGCTGTGGCTTTCGACAGAAGATAAATATGTGTCTACATGAGTTTAAGTAGGATATTTTACATGCTTTGTATTCTTTATTCTCTTGTATAAGTATTATGCTGGTACACACTTTGCCTTCGTTTCATTTGTCCCACTTACACACATACATACATACATACATACATCAGTACAACAACAAAGGTAATATTCTACTCTCCTTTAACTTAAACAAATTGATATAAATCGAGTGTTTATGACATCCTTTTTGTCATGTCTTTGTCGTGTCATGTTTTATTTGATTTGTGTCTGTATTTACTTCTTCCATTTCATCATATCTTTGATGTGGTCTTATCCAAGCAAATGAAATATTCAGTGTTTTGTGTGTGCGTCCTGCGTAATTGGTCGGTATTGTAGCCTCAGTATTCAGGTTTGATCCAATTGATGGCATTGGGGACATTTGACAATAAAATAAAGAAAACGAACAAATATAGCTCAAATTTAAAATCATTAAATTTATGTTCTTATTTCCATGTTTTAAGGCCTCACAAACGAGGATTTTGGGATCTATAAGAAGACACACAACCATGGATTTTTAAAGAATATACAGTAAGGTTATGACTTTTTTACAACCTCATATCCCTGTATCATAGCATGATGAGTTTTGCCATAAGATTACATAAAATCTTAATTATAAGGTGATTCGGTGAAAAAACCTCACGCACAAAATGATTTTAAAATTTGAATTTATCTAAATTATGGACAATTTTTGAAGTCGCTGAAAACAGATACATAGTTGAAAATAAACTTTAGAGTCACATGAGATAATTAAAATGGCATAAAATTTATTTCTCACTATTTTTCTTCAATTCTGAGAATCGTAAAAATGTCGTAACACTTTTATTCAAAAATATAATTTTTTAACAAAAAACAAAAAAAAATTAAAATTTTTTCAAAGTTACTTTTTTCGCGACTTTTTTAATATTTGAATAAAATAAACGTTATTATAGTTATTAGTAGGCTTATATTTATTCATTAGTGCAACAAAAATAATTTTTTGAAAATTTTTTTTTTTTTTCATTTCATATATTTTTTCAAAAAATTATTTTTTTAAAATCGATTTGTGCGTGAACTTTTTTTATATTTCAATGGAATAAACGATAGCATAGTGATTAATAGGCAAAAGTTCATTCATCCCTGCTACAGGAAATCATTTTTGAGGAAAAATGTCAAAAAGTCATAACCCTAATATACAGCCTCATAAACGTGGATTTTTAATGAATTTTTCTGGCTCATATTGAGCCTCATAAACGTGGATTTTTAAAGAATTTTTATACCCTCCACCATAGTATGGAGGGTATATTAAGTTTGTTTTTCCGTTTGTAACGCATTGAAATACTCATTTGCGACCCTATAAAGTATATATATTCTTGATCAGGGTAAAATTCTAAGTCGATCTGAGCACGTCCGTCCGTCCGTCCGTCTGTGGTAATCACTCTAGCATCCACAAAAATGGAGATAGGACGCTGAAATTTTGGGAAAATGCGTCTTTTGTTTGCAGACAGGTCAAGTTCGATGATGGGCTATATCGGTCCACGTTTTGGTATAGCCCCCATATAACGGTACCCCCAGATTTACGGTATTTTGACGTTTTTAGCTACATTTTCAGACCGATTTGGCTATAATTTGACATTTAGGGTTCTTAAATGTCAATAAACATATATAACAAAACTTGTGGATATAGGTCCACGTTTTGGTATAGCCCCCATATAACGGTACCCCTCGATTTGCGGTATTTTGACGTTTTTAGCTAAATTTTTTAACCCATTTAGCTATAATTTAACATTTAGGGTTCTTAAATGTCAATAAACTTATATAACGAAAGTTGTGGACATAGGCCCACGTTTTGATATAGCCCCCATATAACGGTACCACCCGATTTACGGTATTTTGACGGTTTTAGCTACATTTTCAGACCGATTTAGCTATAATTTGACATTTAGGGTTCTTAAGTATCAATAAACTTATATAACAAAAGTTGTGGACATAGGTCCACGTTTTGGTATAGCCCCCATATAACGGTACCCCCGATTTACGGCATTTTGACGTTTTTATCTACATTTTTAGACCGATGAAGCTATAATTTGACATTTGAAGTTCTTAAATGTCAATAAACTTATGTGACAAAACTTGTGGACATAGGTCCACGTTTTCAGACCGATATAGATATAATTTGACATGGGTTCTTAAGCGTAACTTAACTTATATAACAAAAGTTGTGGACCTAGGTCCACGTTTTGGTATAGCCCCCATATAACGGTACCCCCGATTTACGGCATTTTGACGTTTTTATCTACATTTTTAGACCGATTTAGCTATCAATTGACATTTAGGGTTCTTAAATGTCAATAAACTTATATAACTAGTGGACATAGGTCCATGTTTTGGAATAGCCCCCATATAACGTTACCGCCCGATTTCAGGTATTTTCAGAATTTTACCAACAAGTTTTAACCGAATTATCTGTAATTTGAACATTTGACATTTGAAATTCTTAGTGGTCACCACACCTCTCCACCAAAAATTGTCAAGAAAGCACCCATATAACGGTACCTCCCGATTTTCAGTAATTTGATGATTTTAGCTACAATATTAAACCGAACTAGCAGTAATTTGACATTTGAAGTTCTTAGTGGTCACAACACCTCTCCATCAAAAATTGTCAACATAGGTCCATGTTCGGATATAGCTCCCATGTAACGGTACCTCCCAATTTTCAGTAATTTGGCAATTTTAGCTACAATTTTTAACAGAACTAACTGTAATTTGACATTTGAAGGTTGTAGTGGTCACCACACATCTGCATCAACAATTTTCAACATAGCCCCAATATAACGATACTTCCCGATTTTCGGTACTTTGAGGGTTTTACTTAAAATGTTTAACCGAACGTAGGTCCATGTTTTTGTATAGCCCCAAAACAAACCTCCTGATTTTCCGTACCTTAGCTTTATTTTTTTGGACGAACTTTCTGTAATTTGAAATTTAAAAGTCAACAAAAATTCTGCAACAAAAATTGTTCATTTAAGTTCATATTTTCGTATAGCGTAGATACCTCCGAACTAGCTGTTAATGAAATTTGAAGTTCCCACGTTATGTACCGATTTTCGATATTTTGAGGATTCTAGCTAAATTTTTTAACCGAATTAGGAGTTATTTGACATTAAAGGCTCCCATCAAAAACTGTCAAAATAGGTCCATGTTTTATTATAACCCCTATATAACAGTACCTCCCAATTTCTAGCCCACCAAAAATTGTCAACAGTTAGATATAGGCACCATAAAAAAGGGCCTCCCGAATGAAGCATTTTATGTACATTATCTGACATTTTAACGTACTCACAGGACAGGAATGAATATTTTATGGTGGAGGGTATGAAAAGTTCGGCCCGGCCGAACTTAATGCTTTTTTACTTGTTTACGCTCATATTGAGCCTCATAAAAGTGAATTTTTTAAAAATTTTTGAGGCTCATATAAAGCCTCACAAGCCTGAATGTTTAAAAGAATTTTTGAGGCTTATATAAAGTCTCACATACCTGGATTTTTTAACGATTCTTGAAGCTCATATAAAGCCGCACAAACGTGGATTTTTAAAAGAATTATTGAGGCTCATATAAAGCCTCACAAGCCTGAATGTTTTAAAGAATTTTTGAGGCTTATATAAACAAACGTGGATTTTTTAAAGAAATTTTGAGGCTCATATAAAGCCTCATCCTCATGGATTTTTTAAAGAATTTTTGAGGGCAATTAAAGCCTCATAAACGTGTTTTTTTAAGAACTTTTGAAGCTTATATCTCACTATCATGTATGTTGTTAAAATTTTACAGCTGATTATACATAACGAATAAAGTACGAAATGGCATAACAATTTACGACGCCAGAAAACTGGATTTTCTCCTCATGGCTATAACGTATCAATGCAATGGATAACTATTGCTCAGGAGAACATCAAAAATCTCCTCACGGCGATAGCATACCAACGCAATTGATAACTATTGCCCATTTCATATACATATACGGTCGCAAAATCTGTACATACTTGATTACCGAGGTCTCCAACAAGAAGGTCAGGAATCATAGCTGACCTACATACATTAGTACATATGCTAAAACAGAGGATACTTACCATTTCATGGTTAAATATGTCGTCATATCAGCTGGGCAAAAATTAATAGTTCTCAGTGTAAACTTTACATGCGCCTGCTAAGAGCCTAGATCAATTACACTGTGAACACAAATTTTGGGGCATAGATAATTCCTTTTGGAGATGAAAGTCCTTGGTGAGTATATTAGGAACCCCGAAGGACAGATCTGCCGTGAGTCGAAATTCCGCGTTATGGTGCGATGAAATTTTTGCTAGAGACCCTGTTAGCCATCAGGAATTAGCGTTATATCTGTGTTCACTGTTGCTTTAGCTTATTTTTAAGATGACATGTCTTCAGTCAAATCGAATGAGGATTATTTTCGTAGAGCACTTCGACCTTCTAACTCGCTTCCTTCAATGTCTTTTTTGTCCTTTATTTTAAGAGCGGCTATAAAAGTACCACAAGATGACGTTTTTCAGCTTCGAAATGTTCGAAATGCGCACTTTTTTATATCCATCCGAAAGCCACTATTTTTTTTTCAAAAATATGTAAGATTTTCTTGATATGCAAAATCACTTTCTTATTTTTCCCTACATTCTCTCACATTTAATCCAAGCTGAACTGTTTTTGCTTCATCTGCTAAATGGGTTTGATATTGCCTTCCCATCACCAGTTTAGATTTCAAAGAGCCCTCCATTGGGAAATTTTCTTCTCGTGAGTTACCGGAAAGATATTCACAAACTAAATATTATTTAGTTTGTATTAAGAAATGTTTTTAATTTTAACACGCTTATCGCTTTTTGGAAAAAGTAGAGATGTACAAACTGATTTGATGTACAACTGCTCACGACTCCGTTGAACTGCATCCGGATGTTGTTAAAACGTGACAAGTGGATGTGATTCTTTGGATTGCATCCAAATGCGGTTAAAATGTGAGGACTGGAGTGACTTTTTCCCGACTCCGTTTGAACTGCATCAAAACATGCCGTGAAAGAACTTGTCCACATTGCACTACTTCCAATTTATTTTGCTGGGTAGTTAACTGAAAATCTTTCTAAAACTCCTTAAAAATGTGATCGTATCAAATCCAAATATTCTACAGAATTGTTCGCCATAAAATTTTATTATAGGTTTTAGAATACACCAAATCTGTAACTCTTGTCTAATCGCCAGGAATCTCTAAAAATGAAAAACACGTTTTAGGGTTAAAGTCGAACTTCATCTGAGTTTATTCAAAATTGTCCCACAAAACATAATTTTAGAGAGATGATGTTAGAGACAAAAATATTCTTCATCAAATTTCACTATGAGTCACCAAAGAAATGAAATGTATATTTTCATTTTATAGCATGAAAATATCAGTATCAATTTTGCTGAAAAAACATGAAAATATTTCCCAATTTTTTTGTTGAACAATTTTTCCTTCTTTTTTCGAGTTGATACATGGAAGTAATATAAAACTTGGTTAGAGGAGAAAAGTGTCAAAGGATGAAAAATTTTACACAAAATTTCACTATGAGTTTCAAAATAAACCATATATCTATGTATACTATTTCCTTAAAAAATTAGATTACAAATTTATATATATTAGGATGAAATGATATGTTTTAATTTTGGACTGTTAATTTTACATAATTCCATACTGGATCAAAATCTAGCAAAATCCTTTACTTTTTGGGAATATTGCTAAAGAAAGTAATGTTCCAAAAGAAATTTCATTGTGAGTCTCTGAATAAAAGAAATCTGTAACCATAACTAAAAAATATAAATATCTTATTGATGTTGTGTGTTCAATTTAAATAGCTTTAAAAACATTTGTGGTAAATATATATTTGAAAAATATAGAAAACCCAGATCGGACCTGCCGAAATTGCGTATTTTTAATACTTTTAACTTATATTACGTATTTAGGATAAGCCATTGGATGCTTATATTGTATGCGAAAATACATTAGAGGTCTTATCCTAAATACGTAATATAAGTTAAAAGTATTAAAAATGCACAAGTTCGGCAGGTCCGATCTGGGTTTTCTAAATTTTTCAAATATATATTTACCACAAATGTTTTTGAATCTATTTAAATTGAACACACAACATCTTCTGTATGAATTTATAACGAAAAACCATCAATAAGATATTTATATTTTTTAATCACAACGACAATCTGGTTAAAAATTGTAAAATACGACCCTAAACCCTACACCAAAAACAAGGGCTGCTAAGAATGTTATACGTTATGGTTACAGATTTCTTTTATTCAGAGACTCACAATGAAATTTCTTTTGGAACATTTCTTTCTTTAGCAATATTCCCAAAAAGTAAAGGATTTTGCTAGATTTTGATCCAGTATGGAATTATGTAAAACTAGCAAAATGCCCGCTACTTCGTATGCGGAAAGGATATAAAAAAACAAATAAACAATATATATTATGGAAATGACAAACACTGAAAATTTGGTCGCACTAATACCAATTTTAATCAATATTTATTTTTATCTTAGTACTGTACGTACCCCTTAAGTTCGATTTTCAAAAAGATCAGCCGTATCTCACCCTTACACACTAACAGCGAGATCAACGTTGCACACCAATACACACCCTAACTCCAAAAAATAAAAACTCCAGCACTGTCCCTACACCCAAAAACAAATTGAGTACCATTAAGTAATTTTCGTATACTTATGGTACGTATTTCGACAACATATCTCAGCCATACACGGACATTAATACAAAATAATTACAGTAAATTCCATAATAATTACAGTAATTCCAAATCTCAAGATTCCAGCTGTATCCGTTCGTCCAATTCCAAATTGTACCAAACTTAGTATCATGTCGAACTCTTCGTACCCATAAGTAATATTTTCCAAAACTACCTCAATCCTTCACTTCAGGATTCAAACTCTATCCGTTAAACCAAATTAAAATTGTACTAAATTTAGAACAATTTAGAATTTTCGTACCAATTTTCAAAACTTCCTCAACGCAACAGGGCTACAATAATCATACTTTCAAATTGCAGGATTCCACCGCTATCCGTTCACCTACATACAAATTGTACTAAATTTAGTACCATTTAGTGCTTTTCGTAACCATAAGTTTGCTTTTTCAAAACAACCTGAATCCTACTCTTCGACTGTAATCGTAATTCCAAATTTCAGGATTCCAGCTCTATTAATTCACCCGAATCCAAATTGTATCAAATTTAGTACCATTTCTTTCCCAAACAAAAATTTTAGGATTCCAGCTCTACCCGTTCACCCAAATCCATATTGTACCATATTTAGTACCATTTAGTACTTCTCGTACCCATACGTACGACTTTTCAAAATTTCCTCAATACTACACTCCAACAGTAATCTTAATTCCCAATTCCAACACTATCCGTTTACTAAAATTCAAATTGTACCAAATTTAGTGCTTTCTGTATCCATAAGTACGAATTTCCAAAACTACCTCAATTCTACTGTCCGGCAGTAATCTTAGTTCCAAATTTCAGAATTCCAGCTCTATCCGTTCATCCAAATCCAAATTGTACCAAATTTAGTACCATTTAGTACTTTTCGTACCCAAAGGTACGAATTTCCAAAACTATCTCAATCCTACACCCCTACAGTAATCTTAATTCAAAACTTTAGGATTCCAGCTCTATCCGTTCACCCAAATCCAAATTTAGTACTGCTCGTAATCATAAATACGAACTTCCAAAACCATTTCCTTATTTCAACGCCATTTCCCAACCTTGATTCCCATACCAAATTTGAAGATTCTAGCTTTATCCATTAAAAATATGCAATTGGTACCAAATTTAGAAACTTTTAGTACTTTTCGTACACTTATAGGTCGAGTTTCTAAATACCCTTTGGTACATCTTCCTAACTCTCCATCAATGACCACTCGTTAAAAATTTCAGATTTCTAGCTCTTCGCGTTTGCCTGATACAACGGATTCCATATTTAGTACACTTTAGCACTTTTCGTACCTTTCTACGACGAATTTCCAAAAACCCCTTTACACAAAAACAAATTGTACCAAATTCTGTACAATTCGATTTTCCAAAACAACCTTAATCCTTCACTTCAACAGTAACCATAATTCCAAATAACAGGATTCCAGCGCTATCCGTGCACTCAAATCCAAGTTGTACCATTTGGTACATTTCGTACCCATAAGTACGAATTTCAAAAACTACTTCCATCTCAATCCTATACTCCAACAGCAGTCTGACCAAATTCCAGGATTCCAGCTCTATCCGTTCCCCCAAATCCAAATTGTACCACAGGTAGTACCACTTAGTACTTTTCGTACCCTTACTACCTCAGTCCTACACTCCAATAGTAATCCTAATTTCAAATTTCAGGACTCAAACACTATCCGTCACCCGAATCCAAATTCTACCTCTATAGCCTACCGCGAACGGGTTGCAAATTCTAACTCTTTCCGTTTACTAAAATTCATACTTTAAATTAAAATAAATAAAATTAAAATACTTAAAATTCAGGATTCCAGTTCTATCCGTTCACCCAAATGCAAATTGTAATAAATTTAGTACCATTTAGTACTTTTCGTACACATAAATACGAATTTCCAAAATTTCCCCAATCCTATGCTCCAACAGTAATCTCAATTTCAAATTTCAGGATTCCAGCTCTGTCCGTTCACTCGAATCCCAATTGTACCAAATTTAGTACTTTTCGAACACATAAGTACGAATTTCCAAAACCACCCTCATATCTCAGTCCTACACTTCACAGTAATCTTAATTCCAAATTTCAGGTTTCCAGCTCTATCCGTTCATTCAAATCCAAATTGTTCTAAATTTAGTACCATTTAGTACTTTTCGTACCCATAAGTACGAATTTTCAAAACTACCTCAATTCTACACCCCACCAATAATCTCAATTCCAAATTTCGAGATTCCAACTATATCCGTTCACCCAAATCCCCATTGTCCCAAATTTAGTACCATTTAGTACTTTTCATTCACATAAGTAAGAATTTCCAAAACTTCCCCAGTCCTACACTCCAACAGTAATATCAATTCCAAATTTCAGGAATCCAGCTCTATCCGTTCACCCAAATCCAAATTGTACTAAATTTAGTACCATTTAGTACTTTTCGTACACTCAAGTTTCCAAAAACCCTTTGGTGCATCTTTCTTACTCTTCATCAGTGATCCTCAGTCCAAATTTGAGGAATCAAGCTCTATCCGTTCACCCAAATCGAAACTGTACCAAACTTAGTGCTATTTAGTATTTTTCGTACCCTATGTACGAATTTCCAAAACTTCCACAATACTAAACTCCACCAGTAATCTCAGTTCCAAATTTAGAGATTCCAGCGCTATCCGTTCACCCAAATCCCCATTATACAAAATTTAGTTCCATTTAGTACTTTCCGTACACATAAGTACTAATTTCCAAAACAACCCTCATATCTCAATCCTACACTTCAACAGTAATATTAATTCCAAATTTCAGGTTTCCAGCTCTATCCGTTCATTCAAATCCAAATTGTACTAAATTTAGTACCATTTAGTACTTTTCGTACCCATTAGTACGAATTTTCAAAACTACCTCAATCCTACACCCCACCAGTAATCTTAATTCAAAATTTCGAGATTCCAGCTATTATCCGTTCACCCAAATCCCCATTGTATCAAATTTAGTACCATTTAGTACTTTTCATACACATAAGTACGAATTTCCAAAAGTTCTTCAATCCTACACTCCAACAGTAATCTCAATTCCCAATATCAGGATTTCAGCTCTATCCGTTCACCCAAATCCCTATTGTACCAAATTTAGTACTATTTAGTACTTTTCGTACACTACAACAGTAACCTTAATTCCAAATTCCAGGTTTCCAGCTCTTTACGTTCATCCAAATCTAAATTGTACTAAATTTAGTACCATTTAGTACTTTTCGTACACATGATTGGTAATTTTCCAAACCATTTCCTTTTAGATGCACCACTTCCCAACCTTGATTTCCATACCAAATTCCTATATTCCTAAATTCCTGGGGCCTATTATTGATTTCATTAATTATTTAGCGATTTCTTCAAATTACAGATTTTGAAATTGAAAATTGAATAGTAATGACTGTACATCTCCATATAAATAAAATTCTTAATTGCAAATAAATCGTGGTAATATGCACAATTTTATTGCACTTTCATTGATTTGTTATCTAGTTATTACCAAAAAGTGAGGTCCATACAGTTTTTAGTTGTTGTTATTTCTGGCCGATTTCTGAATTTATTACCCTAATGTTGTCTTCAAAAGCAACTCATTTATTTGTTCAACAAACCCAACATTATTTATTGAAAGAATTTTTGTTTTAATTTTAAATTGAAAATCAAAATTTTTACAAATGCATCCTTTGTAATCATTTTTTCTAACTGGATTTTAACGAATGAAAATCTTCTGTGCGACACCTGTTATGTGAAAACAAAATCAATATCGGTTTGTATTTTTCGCGTAATTAATGTTTGTACCATTATCACCAACTGCGACATCTGTTGCAATGGAAGATAACAAATGTCTTGTCTTTCTATTATTTAGTGGTTTACGATAAAAATAAGTGCGCCTAGAAGTAAACTACAAAATTTGAAATTATGTGTGATCGTTTACGGTATCATGAAGTTATAGCATTGTTAATTTGACACATGTCTTGCAGAGGGCCAACTAAATGAGTAAGTACGTAATAGTAATGAAAAATAAGGATTTTTGTTGTTGTTATTTTTTGTGGTTCCAGGACGAATTATCTAAAACCCGGCCTTATCTCGCACATTTGCATCAACAGTGACCCACTGGTAAAATTTCAAGCTCCTAGCTTTAGCCGTTTTGGCTGGGCGTTGATGATGAGTCAGTCAGTCAGTCAATCACTTATCACCAAGCTCATTTATATATATAGACTAGCAAAATGCCCGCTACTTCGTATGCGGAAAGGATATAAAAAAAAACAAATAAACAATATATAATATGGAAATGACAAACACTGAAAATTTGGTCGCACTAATACCAATTTTAATCAATATTTATTTTTATCTTAGTACTGTACGTACCCCTTAAGTTCGTTTTTAAAAAAGATCAGCCGTATCTCACCCTTACACATTAACAGCGAGATCAACGTTGCACACCAATACACACCCTAACTCCAAAAAATAAAAATTCCAGCACTGTCCCTACACCCAAAAACAAATTGAGTACCATTAAGTAATTTTCGTATACTTATGGTACGTATTTCGACGACATATCTCAGCCATACACGGACATTAATACAAAATAATTACAGTAAATTCCATAATAATTACAGTAATTCCAAATCTCAAGATTCCAGCTGTATCCGTTCGTCCAATTCCAAATTGTACCAAACTTAGTATCAAGTCGAACTCTTCGTACCCATAAGAAAGATTTTCCAAAACTACCTCAATCCTTCACTTTAGTAGTAATTTTACTTCCAAATTTCAGGATTCAAACTCTATCCGTTAAACCAAATTAAAATTGTACTAAATTTAGAATTTTCGTACCAATTTTCAAAACTTCCTCAACGCAACAGGGCTACGATAATCATACTTTCAAATTGCAGGATTCCACCGCTATCCGTTCACCCAAATCCAAATTGTAATAAATTTAGTACCATTTAGTACTTTTCGTACACATAAATACGAATTTCCAAAATTTCCCCAATCCTATGATCCAACAGTAATCTCAATTTCAAATTTCAGGATTCCAGCTCTGTCCGTTCACTCGAATCCCTATTGTACCAAATTTAGTACTTTTCGAACACATAAGTACGAATTTCCAAAACCACCCTCATATCTCAGTCCTACACTTCACAGTAATCTTAATTCCAAATTTCAGGTTTCCAGCTACATACATACGTTCACCCAAATCCAAATTGTACTAAATTTAGTACCATTTAGTACTTTTCGTACCCATAAGTACGAATTTTCAAAACTACCTCAATTCTACACCCCACCAGTAATCTCAATTCCAAATTTCGAGATTCCAACTATATCCGTTTACCCAAATCCCCATTGTCCCAAATTTAGTACCATTTAGTACTTTTCATTCACATAAGTAAGAATTTCCAAAACTTCCCCAGTCCTACACTCCAACAGTAATATCAATTCAAAATTTCAGGAATCCAGCTCTATCCGTTCACTCAAATCCAAATTGTACTAAATTTAGTACCAATTATTACTTTTCGTAGACTCAAGTTTCCAAAAACCCTTTGGTGCATCTTTCTTACTCTTCATCAGTGATCCTCAGTCAACATTTGAGGAATCAGGCCCTATCCGTTCACCCAAATCGAAACTGTACCAAATTTAGTGCTATTTAGTGTTTTTCGTACCCTATGTACGAATTTCCAAAACTTCCACAATATTAAACTCCACCAGTAATCTCAGTTCCAAATTTAGAGATTCCAGCGCTATCCGTTCACCCAAATCCCCATTATACAAAATTTAGTTCCATTTAGTACTTTCCGTACACATAAGTACTAATTTCCAAAACCACCTTCATATCTCAATCCTACACTTCAACAGTAATATTAATTCCAAATTTCAGGTTTCCAGCTCTATCCGTTCATTCAAATCCAAATTGTACTAAATTTAGCACCATTTAGTACTTTTCGTACCCATAAGTACGAATTTTCAAAACTACCTCAATCCTACACCCCACCAGTAATCTCAATTCCAAATTTCGAGATTCCAGCTATTATCCGTTCACCCAAATCCCCATTGTATCAAATTTAGTACCATTTAGTACTTCTCATACACAAAAGTACGAATTTCCAAAAGTTCTTCAATCCTACACTCCAACAGTAATCTCAATTCCAAATATCAGGATTCCAGCTCTATCCGTTCACCCAAATCCCTATTGTACCAAATTTAGTACTATTTAGTACTTTTCGTACACATAAGCACGAATTTCCAAAACTACCCTCATATCTCAATCCTACACTACAACAGTAACCTTAATTCCAAATTTCAGGTTTCCAGCTCTTTACGTTCACCCAAATCTAAATTGTACTAAATTTAGTACTTTTCGTACACATGATTGGTAATTTTCCAAACCATTTCCTTTTAGAAGCACCACTTCCCAACCTTGATTTCCATACCAAATTCCTATATTCCTATATTCCTGGGGCCTATTATTGATTTCATTAATTATTTAGCGATTTCTTCAAATTATAGATTTTGAAATTGAATAGTTATAACTGTACATCTCCATGTACGATAAAATTCTTAATTGCAAATAAATCGTGGTAATATGCACAATTCTATTGCACTTTCATTGATTTGCAAACATTTAGTTATTACCAAAAAGTCAGGTCCATACAGTTTTTAGTTGTTGTTATTTCTGGCCGATTTCTGAATTTATTCCCCTAATGTTGTCTTCAACAGCAACTCATTTGTTCATTTGCGTAATTGATGTTTATACACCATTATCACCAACTGCGACATCTGTTGCAATGGAAGATAACAAATGTCTTGTCTTTCTATTATTTAGTGGTTTACGATAAAATAAGTGCGCCTAGAAGTAAACTACAAAATTTGAAATTATGTGTGATCTCTTACGATATCAAGAAGTTATGGCATTGTTAATTTTACACATGTCTTGCAGAGGGCCAACTAAGTGAATAAGTACGTAATAGTAATGAAAAATAAGGATTTTTGTTGTTGTTATTTTTTGTGGTTCCAGGACGAATTTTCTAAAACCCGGCCTTATCTCGCACATTTGCATCAACAGTGACCCACTGGTAAAATTTCAAGCTCCTAGCTTTAGCCGTTTTGGCTGGGCGTTGATGATGAGTCAGTCAGTCAGTCAATCACTTATCACCAAGCTCATTTATATATATAGATTAACAGTCCAAAATTAAAACATATCATTTCATCCTAATATATATAAATTTGTAATCTAATTTTTTAAGGAAATAGTATACATTGATATATGGTTTATTTTGAAACTCACAGTGAAATTTTGTGGTAGAATTTGTCATCCTTTGACACTTTTCACCTATAACCAAGTTTTATATTACTTCCATGTATCAACTCGAAAAAAGAAGGAAAATTTTTTCAACAAAAAAATTGGGAAATATTTTCATGTTTTTTTCAGCAAAATTGATACTGATATTTTCATGCTATAAAATGTAAATAGACATTTCCTTTCTTTGGTGACCCATAGTGAAATTTGATGAAGAATATTTTTGTCTCTAACATTATCTCTCTAAAATTATGTTTTGTGGGACAATTTTGAATAAACTCAGATGAAGTCCGACTTTGGCCCTAAACGTGTTTTTAATTTTTAGAGATTCCTGGCGATTAGACAAGAGTTACAGATTTGGTGCATTCTAAGACCTATAGTAAAATTTTATGGCGGACAATTTTGTAGAATATTTGGATTTGATACGATCACATTTTTAAGGAGTTTTAGAAAGATTAAAAAAAAAGGACAAAAAAGACCCTTTGATGAACCGCATGAGGGTTAAAATTTTTTATCAAAAATATTCCCCACACCCTCCTGAGTGAAGTTGCCAAAGACACTATATACCTGAAATGCAAGGATTCCAAGATATCTTAATTCAAATATTTCGAAGAAATTAAAAATGGGCGGAACTTGACCCGCCTATTTTGGTTACTTTCCGACGTAAACTTTAAAAACGCCGATACACGTGTCTCATATTTTTAGCTCTACCTTCATAATGTAATCGGTTTTTCCCATCATTTTAAAAAAAGTGTATATTAACCTAGTGCTGATAGACTCAACATGTATGTACATATGGTTCATATTGTTCTGCTATGCTCACAAGACGATAACAACTCAGTGGAAATCATTAGAAGAAACGGTAAATTACAATAATACAAAATAAAAGCATTAATAAAAAACAGCAAATTTTGTCTGTGGTTTGGTTGGGGTAGTGGTGGTTGTTTTTAGACAATAAAAACAAAAACAACTCGCAAAAATTGTTTTTTTTAAATCTCTGAGAAGAAACTAGTATTTTTTTGCTTTATAAAATGCGTTCTTGAAATGCAGAAATTTGAACTTTGGCAAGACTTTATGAACACTATTCCTATAATACAGTAATTTTTTTTCTGTGTACTGCTAGGATTATAACCCAATACTCGCAGCTTATTGACTCTAGGATCTTCTGTCTGATTGACTGTAGGATCTTCCGTCTTTTTGTCTAAGTGCGAATACAGAAAATTTGCATAGTGGAACTTTAAGGAATTTTGAAGTATATAAAAGTAATTAAATTTTTATTGAATTCGTTAGCTAAGTACTCCACTGTAAATGATCCATACTCAGTTTGGCAATTTACTCCGCGAAACAACTTAAAAATGCACTTAAAGTTGCACTTTTGTTTCATAATTTTCTTTTTCTAAGAAAAGTAATTTGGATTCATTAAAAAAACAAGTAAGAAAAGTCTATAGTCGGACGGAGCCGACCATGGAATACCCTATACCACTATCCCTGGACAATCGCTCTCCACGGAACTTCTTTTCAATGATTGTTAAAATTTAATTAACAAATATCAGAGATGTAATGTATAATACTTATGGCCAAAACCAAAAAGTTATCTAGCATGACAAAGACATTTTTGTAGCAGGAAAGGAAAATTTAGTTCGCACAAACTAAAATGTAATGAAACCAGTGTTGCCGAATTTGCTGATTTATCGTCATTTTGACGATTTTTTGGCCCAAAATTGAAAAATGACGATTTGACGATTTTGTGGTCCAAAATGACGATTTTTCACCTAAGCCAGGAATGCATGAAATAAAAGACGATAACTACATGTTGACCAAAGTTTTTTAATATTTTATAGCAATTTCCAGACGGATTGGCTATATTTAGGCACATATCTGGCATATCTAGGCACAGGTATTTCATAGTTTTTGCCCTACATTCAAATTACATGAGCTGAAAATGTTCCTTTAGTTTTGGTAATAGATGAAAATCTTGAAAATCTTAAAAAGTTTTCGAGATAAAATATTACTTATATATATTTTGTTATAAAAAATATGAGTCCAGCTTTATTAACTTCCTACAAATGCCCTCTTTAAGTTGTCAGCCAGTTTTGAATGAACATTTTTATCGATTTTCGACTGCCCAACAACCAAAATGTACGTGTACGGACAAATATGGACAGTCACACTGTCAAGCAAGTGACCTAAGCTACCATTTAAAATGGCAATGTGTACCCAGCTTTACCATACTGCATTGCTTCAAACTCGATAACCATAGGAAAACTATCATCTTCTGAAAGCTGTTTTTATAGCAGTATTTAAGGGATATTGGGTTAGATTCATTGTTGTGGATTGTATATCTTATGTTGTCAGTCTCATTCACAAAAATAGCAGCGAAAAATCGCATTAAACGGTAACCAAACCGAGTTTTGGACGATTTTTTGACGATTTTTAAAATATTGTTGACGATTTGACGATTTTTTTGACGATTTCTGATCAAAAACTGTCGGCAACGCTGAATGAAACCCACTTATGTAGTACTACTACTTCCGTTGTTTAACCGCTACGTTATTGAAATTTACCAATTTCACACAAAAGTTTCAGTCCATTTAACCCGCTAAGTATTATCTGATCTTCACGTTGGTTTGTACGCTTCTTCTTCATCATAAACTCAAACTTTGTTTAAAATTTTGCGGGTTATTATTTTGACCTACAGAGCCGCTACAAAATTGGTTAAAATCTTGTTTTTGGTCCACTTCATCCCCTGAACATTTCACGATCATCACCAAAAACTAATCATTTCTATTCTGGTCCAAACCCAATCTCCTTAAAAAGTTTGTTAGAATCGGTCCATAATTGAGGCCTTAAGCTTGTTTAAAATTTTTAATGGACGGACACATATCGCTAAATCGCTTTATCTCGTCGAGATATGAATTTTGGCATACCAAATAAGGGGTCTAGGACGAATATTTTGTGGTGTTAGATAAACTTTTGGAGAGACAATATGTAGCACGGTATAAAAATTTGGTTCTCTACACAGAACCTATTATATATTAGGCAGTAGGCCCGTTTTCTAGCAAACACTTCATTGCAATTTACATCAGAGGAAAGGTCAGTAGTTTTTTCCCATATTTAGGCTTCTTTGCGAAATATATATGTCCTCAAGGAATTAAAATATCGACCAAAATTAAAGATTTTATATTTTTCATACAAAAGTAATGGTCCATTTCACCCGCTAAGGAATATCAGATAATCATTCAATATTGTAGGCATCTTTTTCGACCTATACTCTTACCCGGTGCAAACTTTCGTGACTATTGATGTATAATTGCGACTTCTAGCGAGTTTATTATTACACTACAAACAAATAACGGAATATATTAGGCTGTAACTCTGTTATCTGATCATGCACACCAACATAATTGGCATCAATTGAAAGGTCAAGCGTTCCACTTTCAAGTATATCTCACTTGTCCGGAATGTCACTTCCAGGAACTAAGATATAAGCTGTATATTAAAAAGTTTCACAATTTTCACACAAAAGTTTTGGTCCATTTAACCCTCTAAATATGATCCGATCACCATCTAAAATTGCAAGCTTCTCCTTTGTGATATACTCTTACCTTATTTAAAATTACGCGTTGATCGGACTATTATTGAGACCTACAGAGTCGCTAGAAAATTGGATAAATATTATGTTTTTGGTCCATTTCACCCGCTAAATATTTCACGATCATCATCAATAAGAATAGGGATCTATTCTGATCTGAACCCGACCTCCATTCAAAATTTCGTGACGATCGGTCCATAATTGCGGCCTGGAGCGTGTTTACAATTTATAATGGACAGACGGACGGACGGACGGACACACATCTCAAAATAGCTTTATCTCGTCGAGATATGAAGATTGGTATACCACATTGGGGGTCTCCGACGAATATTTCGCGGTGTTACGTGAATTTTTACCAACACAAACTTATAATATCCTTTTCCACATTGTGGTATAGGGTATAACTATTTGTGCTGTTTTACCCCACTGTGCTAACCACACAAGCGACGCTAGCAGAGAAATAGGTATGTGTAAGCAGCGAAGCTCCCACTGAAGAACAGACGTTGCAAACGACCAAGCAAGTTAGTGAAGAGGATTAGCAGAGTTTTTTAAGGGACGGTTAAAAAGGCGGGAAAGTTGTTGGTAGAATTACCATGTAATTTCTCAAATTAGTAGAATTACCTAAAGGTAGGAGAATAGAACAAACGATGGATGATCTGTACAACAAATAAGCCAAAGAAATGAGAATTTTGATGGAGTGTTGTTATTGCAAATTTGCCAATGCAAATTTTCAAAGGGTTTTAAAATAAAACAAGTAAGAAAAGCGTTAAGTTCGGCCGGGCCGAACTTTTTATACCCTCCACCACAAATTTCAGCTATTTCGGTGGATTAATGTGACCACAACCTTCAAAAAACCGAAAATTGGGAGGTACCGTTCTATGGGGGCTATATGATGGCGTGCACCAATACCTACCTATTTGTGGGGGAAAGTTTTATAAGCCTAAAGAAGACTAAATACCAAATTTCAGTCATCTCGGTGTGATAATGAGGATAAAACCTTCATAATATCAAAAATCGGGAGATATCGTATTATGGGGGCTATATCAACACGTGGACCTATATAAACATTTTATGGTAGAAATTTTTCTTAGCCTCTGGAAATACAAATACAAAGTTACAACCGATTCTTTGGTCAAATGGGTCTGATACATTCAAAATATATTAAAATGACGCGTACTTTATAAGGGGCCTTATGTGGGGGCTATACCAAAACGTGGACCTATATAACCCAACTTTGGTAGAAATGTTTTCTGGCCTCTGAAGACAAAAAGTACCAAATTACAACCAATTCGGTGGTCAAATGGGTCTGATACATTCAAAATATATTAAAATGACGCGTACTTTATAAGGGGCCTTATGTGGGGGCTATACCAAAACGTGGACCTATATAACCCAACTTTGGTAGGAATATTTTTTGGCCTCTGGAGACACAAAGTACCAAATTACAACCAATTCGGTGGTCAAATGGGTCTAATACATGCAAAATATATTAAAATGACGCGTACTTTATATGTGGCCTTATATGGGGGCTATACCAAAACGTGGACCTATATAACCCAACTTTGGTAGGAATGTTTTTTGGCCACACAAAGTACCAAATTACAACCAATTCGGTCGTAAAATGGGACAAATATCTTGAAAATTCCTTAAAACGACGACGCGTCACGCGTCATTTTGTATGGAGGCTATACGAAAGCGTGGACCTACATAGCCCGCTTTCAATACCAAAAGTCCTACGTACATATAATATATTTTCCCAAAGTTTCATAAACCTACGTCAATTCGTTCGGACGCTAGAGTGATTTCCACAGACGGACAGACGGACGGACATGGCTATATCGATGTAGAATTGCACGCTGATCAAGTATATATATACTTTGTGGGGTCTACAATGATTATTTCGAGTAGTTACAAACGTAGTGACAAACTTAATATACCCCCATCCTATGGTGGAGGGTATAACGAGGAGGAATAACAACGCCAAATATTTTTTTGGTGGGAGATGATCGTAATAACAAAGTAAAAAAACGACAATATGTGACTGTAGGCAATGTGTGTTGTTATTGAAAATTTGCCAATGCAAATTCTCAACAAGTGCTAATATGAGTCGACCAATATGAACGTTTTAATTTTTTAACAACAATAAAGGGCGATTGGAAGGATTGTGTTCGTTGTTATGGTGAGACTAATAACTTCGAGCAAATCGAACAAGAATAACAACAACACGAATAGTGATTCGTATGATCAACGCGACGTTGGATGATCAGTACAACAACGATTTCAACAATTTGTGTGGACTGTAAATAGGCGAAATTAGGCAACGAATTTAATTCACACGCGTAGGGCTATTGAAATTCGACCAATAATTTATTTATTTAATGCTCAAACGAAAAATACTAACACTCGCGGTAGCTCACTCGGCAATGGACGCTTTTGTTGACTGTTTTGAAGAAATGGACTCACTAATTCTAACAAATGATGATTTCTGTTAAATTAAGAATCCTCTCGCAATTTTTCATAGTTTTGACCTGTAAATATTGGTGATTTATATATAATGCAACATTTTTGGATGCTGTGGTACAAGCACCAATATACGTTGAAAATTGTAATGCAGTTTCAAACTGAACTTGATCTGAGAGACATTCTTAATAAAATTAATGGTACAGACCTGCTAAATAGACCAATAAACATTATAGCTACAAATGAAAACAAAAAATTATTGGCATTTTACGCCTAAATGGATGTATGAGTGGACCTATGTTGACAGATATTATGTGTGCTCATATTTCGCACTGTGCATGGGTTGGTTGATAAGACCATATTTTGCAAATATACAGCCTAATCGTATCCGTCTTTAAAGAATACATCTTTGTACTAGAATGACGTGAATTTTGAGCATGTACACGTTTTCGTATCAACGCCTCAATATTTTCGTTACGTGAATTTTTTTTTGCTGTCAGAAATTTTGAATATTTCCGTTCGTTCTTTCTCTTGGGAAAATGAGCAATATCGTGACTACCTGCTTTATATCCGGGCTTCATTTGTCTTGTATTGCCTTCCGAATAACCACTTCCTTTTCCTTCCGGTTAACATATTGTTTTCCATATGTGCGTTTTAGATGTTTATTTAAATCAGAGCATAGATCTTCTGTCATCATCTTCAATTATTTCAATTATGGATTTTTTCTGTAAGACCATTAAAAACTGTCTAAAGTAAAAGTTGTTTATTTAAAAATTAACTTAAAGAATGGTCTTTGTGATTTTTGAAACAAAAAAAAAACTACAATTCTTGAGATATCGTCACCAATGAGTCAAATTACACATATGCAAAAAAGGCGAGTAAGAGGCAAAACTGTTAAAGTAACTACACCATGCAATAGGTATTTCCATAAGCTTTCATACGTTACCCATTTTGTAGTAATCGGTTCAGTAGATCCGGGTCTATTCAAGTGAGCGGCAGTGTATTTATGTACATTGAAAATTCCCTCTACCATATCGATTTTCCTTCAATAAATTTAAACATTTTAACATTCAGTCTCATCTCCACCTTCTAGGTAGGTCCACTTAAAAACATATATTTCACATTTATAAATGTTAATAAAATGACATTTACGGCCATTAAACGGTTTAGCACCCTCCTGGATAGTAAAAGCTGAAAAAAGTGACAATATAACTTTGAGTTGTTGTTTTACTGTCCGGTAGACGGTAACGGTAGACGAAGAAGTAAGAAATAAAGTTTAATTTATTACGTTTGTTGTTGTTGATATTATTGTTTTCATGGAAAACATTATTATTTCAAATGTTGCGTTCTTTTTTTCTTAACATCCTTCGTTTAAGACGTATTTTTATGACTCGTCATAAATTTTATTTGAAGGCTCTTAAATGTGTTTATATTAGTAATAATGATATTTTGACACAAAACACAAAGAACATATTTTATTTTCAAGTAAGGAAATTGGGAAATATGTATGTAGTTGCAACTAGAGTTTGAGAATTCTTGGCTTTTTTTATTACCTGACGTTAATACAGAAGAGCATTTGAAACATATTTATATTGTACAGAATCAAAGTTTTTTTCTTTATGACTATCTTAATGATAATTCACATTGTCGAGTTTATATCAAAAAAATTGTTTCCTATAGCTGTAAATAATATGACATTTATGACTATTAAACGTTTAAGTACCCTGCTGAAGAGCAAAACAGAAAAGCACACAAAAGTGATAATACAACGTTGAATATTATTAACGAAAACAACGAAATAAACATAAATTTATAAAATTTTGTTGTTTTTATTTTTTATAGTGAAGAGCCATAAGATTTCAATTTTGTTTTTATGACCAGTCATAAATTTCGTTTTAAAGCTTTAAAATATGTCAATATAAATAACAATAATACAAAACATTTTTATGCACATATGTTTTTTAAGTTTATGCGCTAATGCTTTGGGTCCTTTAAAGCTCCGATAGTTCTTTACAAATAACCACTTAAATAAATGTCGGTTATTGCATTATATATTTCTGTATCTGAAATCTTTTAAGCACCCTCAAACAATGCTCCATAAATGTTTAACTAAATAAATCTTAAATTCGCCTAAATTATATTTTCAAAATTAATACTGATTTCATTACTCCATTTGTAGATAATTTCAACCCACGATTGTGTCCTTTCGGGTTTACTTTTTTTTGTTTTAATAAAAGTTCAACGAACACTTTTCAAATTCCAAGCACGATGACATTTTAAACACGGAAACGGAAATGAAGATTCATATCACAGGTGCTACATACATACATTAAATTCATTGTTTGTTCGATGGCTCTTCTGCTGCATTGTTACCGGTCGGTCATGGTTGCTATGGTCACATGGCAAGCTATTTATCTATCCGCTACTGCAACATGCTTTAATGTGACATCATGGGGGTTATAATCATCGCAGATGACGTTGTAATATGAAATTGCATTAAAAATGCAGTGAGAGAAATTCGATTTAACAAGTAAGAAAGTATCAGTGAACGAATTAAGCACAATACCTTTGACGACTATATGGATTTTTTTGAATTTTTGGGTCAATTTCTAAAGAAGTGTAAAAAAAATACAAATACAGAAAAAATACAACACGTTGCTAAAAAGTTAATAATTAAATAATACGATGTACAACGTTTGGACCAAATCGGTATCTCACATCGAGGTTTATCATACCCATACTACCTAGTTCAGTTTCTACCGGTAGTTTTTTTTTTTTTTTTGGAAAGTTAGGGCCATTACATTTAATTTGTATACCCTCCACCATAATATGGAGGTTATAATTAAATTTGTCATTCCGTTTGTTACACATCGAAATATTCATCGGATACCCTATAAAGTATATATATTCTTGATCAGGGTAAAATTCTAAGACGATATAACTATGTCCGTCTGTCCGTCCGTCTGTTGAAATCAAAATACAGCTCGCAATCTTTAAGGTAGAGTTTTGTAATTTGGTATACAAGGGCAGTTCGGAAACTTCTTAGCCTAGCACAAAAAGCGCGGTATAAACAGAAAAAAGTTAAGTGTTTTGGAAACTTCCATCTCTGTTATGAACACATGTTAAATTTTGTTTCGATCTGGCAACTCCTTCATATAGAAACAGGTGTTCAAAAAAGACGCATCCGCAATTTTTTTACAATGGAAAAATTAGAAATGCCTGCTGTCATTAAATATTTACATAAAAAAGGTTTATCGGGACAAGAAATTCATAATGATTTGGTGAATGAGTTAGGTGAAAGTGCTCCTTCATATGCAACAGTAAAAAATTGGGTTGCTGAATTTAAACGTGGTCGTACAAGCATTGAAGATGAACCACGTAGTGGACGTCCAAAAACAGCAACAACAACAGAAATTGTAGCCAAAGTGCATGATATGGTATTAAATGATCGAATGCGTGAAATTGCTAACATCATGGGCATCTCAAATGATCGAGTCTATTTAATTTTGCATGAAGAACTACAGATGAAAAAGCTTTCTGCAAGATGGATGTATAAAACTTTCCCCCCAGAAATTTGTCGGTATAGGTGCACGCTTTCATATAGCCCCCCCTAGAAAGGTACCTCCCGATTTTCGGTATTTTGAAGGTTGTGGCCACAATAGTCCACCTAAATGGCTGAAATTTGGTATTTGGGCTTCACTTGTGGTATTAAACGTTCCACATGAAATTTGTCGGCATAGGTCCGCCATAGAACGTACCTCCCGATCTTCGGTGTTTTGAAGGTTATGGCCTCAGTATTCCTCAGAAATGGCTGAAATTTGGTATTTGGTCTTCACTTGGGTGTATTAAACGTTCCATATGAAATTTGTCGGTACAGGTCCACGCCTTCATATAGCCCCAATAGAACAGTACCACTCGATTTTCGGTATTTTTAAGGGTTTAGCTTCATTGTCACACCGAAATTGCTGAAATTTGGTACTTAGTCTGACGATCATCAGCAGTGTTAGATGGGGGATGTACTTCGAGGACGTTATTCATACTGCGTTTGCTTATGGCCTTAGCATCTGCGTCCGTGCGAATGCAATTCAGACCTGCCTAATATGGCTGTTGATCTAGGGGTTCTCTGCTATATTGTTGAACCTCCCTCTCTAGAGCATGAATATCATTCCTGATATGCCTGGGTGTGTCGGGCCTAGCCAGCAGATGGGGACTGGGATGGCTCTCACGGTAGCACCCGAGCAAGTACTGTAAAGAAAGCATCTCATTGTGTTGCAGTACTGGACGAATCTTTGTCTCCTCATGTAGATGGTCCACTGAAGTCATCCTGTTGCTGTTGTCAGGGCGGCCTTCTGACAAGTTTGAATCTCTTTGCAATGCGTATCAACCAAACTCGGCGCCGCATAGCTTACCACAGACCAACCTATCGCGTTATATGTGGTGAACAAGGTTTCTTTGTCTGCACCCCAAGTACTGCAGGCTAAGGACTTGGGGTCTTTGTTTCTGAATTTCAGTTTGTGGCAGATAGCTGCGGCATGTGCGTGTGTGTGTCGAATGTGACCCCTAGAATTTTGGGCAGTTTGTGGTTGGAATTCTGCTACCATCGACCATGAAATTCAACTCTCTTCTATACTGCGCCGTAAGTATTTAATGGTGGATATATGCATATTCCTCGCGTGGAAAAAGTTGTAATATCGGCTAAATAGGTCTCCCTAAATAGTCTCTCATAGATGTCATCAGGGTGCCTGACAGTATCAAAGGCTTTTGATTAGTCAAGCGCCACCATCACCGTCCTATCACACGGCCTTTCCTGGTTGAATCCTCGACAAATATATGTGGATATGGCGTGCAGCGCTGTTGTCTTGCTGTGCTGCTTACGGAGTCCATGCTGATGATCGGCAACTAGATAGCTATTTCGGACGCTGAGGAGGACTAAAAACTCAATAGTCTTTGCTACAGGCGACAAAAGCGAAATCGACCTCTACGATTCACTTTTGCTGGCATCCTTGCCCGGCTTCAGTAGCGGGACCACCCTGCCCATTTTCAAGACGTCGTGCACAATGAGGATGGCTAGCGACAGGTTGAGAACTTTAGTGAGATACTTTAGAAGAGATCTGATGCGCTCTGTCACTCTCGGGGTGCTCGAAAAACTGCCAATTGAAATAACTTTCGCACCTCTTCGGGTCAGTCAACGTAACGCCGCCAGACGTGACTGAGGTCCTATCTTCCCTCCTTCCGGGGTTCGAGAGTGACTTAACCGTTGCCCACAATTCACTTAAACCGGCACCAATGTTGCAACTCTTCAGATGATTAAACAACTTATGCCGCTTATGCTCTCCGACCAGCCTGTTAATTTGCAGTGTCAGCTCGCTGACACTGAGGTCATTGGGGCTGGCTCGACGAATCTCATCACGCCCATTTACGAAACCCGAGGTCTCTCCTGGGAAGTATGGTCTTACTTCGGGTATTCGACCAGAAGAGATATAGTGAGCGGCAGCAGCAGTGATGATGTCTTGGAACGTCCTTTCCGCTACCCGAATATCAGAAGGATTGGGCCTGACCAATAAGCTTTCTTATGATTGACGAATGCTTATGGAGACAATTATTTGGAGATGTCCTGATCCAAGGGAAATGACGGGCCGTCGCCTCTGCTGGGAAGTTTGGTCTTACTTCGGGTATTCGACCAGCAGTGATGATGTCTCGGAACGTCCTTTCCGCTACCCGAACATCAGAGGGATTGGGCAGTTCTCTGAAGCGGTGATTGGTGAACTTTCTAAAACCCGGCTAAGCTTTCTTATTTTTGACGATTGTGCGGCGTTCAGAGGTAATGAAATCGTGTGTCTGCCAGGTCACACTATGGTTATGTCTGGCGAGCTGAGACACTTTCCTTTAATTCTGGTAGGAGCGTCCTCATTGATTAAGCAAAACGTAGAGCTAACTATCTGCTCAGCCAGAGGTGTACCCCTCTGGCCGTTTCCGAAGGCCGAATGCTACATCTTATGATGCACAATAAAGCCCCCCAAGATAAGGTCATAATCTAATTTTAGGCTTGTAATCTGAGATACAGCTATTGTATGTATATGTTCAGCAACTCTATCTCGGAAGTTCCCAAACTGACTGCTACCCCCATAGATTCCATGTACGAGTCATCAGAGTCAGGCTCAAGCGAGATAAGTCTGTATTGAACAGACTGGTGCTAAAAGAAAGCTTACGGTTTTGTAGTTGGTCGTAGGTTAAAAATTCTTGTCTCCAGCGTGACCCCAGTGAATGAAAGGCTTGCTACAATTCGAATAAAAGCAAAATTTTTCAACATCAGCTTAATTTGCGCTAATGCTCCCACTGAAGACAAGGATGAACAGACTAAAGATATAGTTTACGAGCGCTTAGAAGAAACATATGGCTATTGTCCTGTCCATGACATTAAAATTATTCTAGGCAATTTTAATGGAAAAAATTAAAAAGGAGAATATCTTTGGCCCAACAGTCGGGAAATTTAGTCTCCACAATGAAACATCTGATAACGGTATGAAGCTGATAGACTTTGCTGCGGGGAAAAAAATAGTTAGTTAGCAGCACCAGATTTAAGCATCTCGACATTCATAAGGGCACGTGGCTGTATTCGGATCAGAAAACAAGAAAAGAAATTGATCACGTTGTGATTGATGGAAGACATTCGTCGAGCGTGTTGGAGGCACGTTCGTTCCGAGGAGCAAACATAGACTCGGACCACCATCTTGTTGCAGCAAAGGTACGTACCCGGTTAAACGTAGCAAATAAAGTAAGAACAGACACAAAACGAAAGTTAGACATCGGTAGGCTGCAATCAAAACAGATAGCCACAGCATATTCCACTCAACTGGGCCAATAGGTTTTTTAAAGCACAACTCGTTTCGATAACATATCAACACAATGGCAATGTATTGCCCACTCCATGCAAACAGCCGTAAAATCCACATTTGGATTCCAGAGACATCCAGAAAGTAATTCATGGTATGACCACCACGTGTTGTATTGAAGCAAAAATGGAACAATTAGTTTTCTTTCGTTTGTAGAGAAGACTAATTTCAGCAAGTTCGATAAAAGTACCTAAATTCGGGAGGTTCCGTTCCATTAAGGCTATATGAAAACGTCGATCTATACCTACAAATTTCTGGTGGAAAGTTTTTAGACTCAAAGAATACGAAATATGAAATTTCCAATATTTCGGTAAAACCTTCAAAATATCGAAAATCAAGTGGTACGCTTCTGGGGGATATAGGAACCCGCGTACCTATACTGTTAATTCTGTTCTTTAATATTTGTTAACCCCATGGAAGACGCCACAACCTTCAGAATTCAAATCTATGGGGGCAATATCGAAACGTGCTCCTATAACGACGAATTTCAGTAAGAAAGGCTTTTACGTCCAAAGAGTAAAACATCAAACCGATGGCTTTGGTACAGGCACATACTCCCGTAGAGACCTGCAAGGTAATTTGGTAACTGATACAGATAGTGTGCTTAGGATATGGAAACAGCATTTATCCAAACTGTTGGTATCGAATAGTAGCGAAGACGACGAAGGTACCACAGATCCAATCTCAGCCGATGGCTTAACGGCCGAGCTGTTCAAAACCGGAGGGGACACGCTGATAAGGTGTATTCATTAGATATTAGCATCATCTGGCAGTAGGAACGAGTACCCGAGGATTGATCATCCAGTGCCCTGTCCACAAGAAAGTAGATAAGTCTGTATGCTCTAACTATAGGGGCATAAGTCGTCTCCTTATTTCCTACTAGGGTCGGGAATATTGTGCGAACGACTAAAGCCTATCGTCAACGGAATAATTGGGCCATACCAATGCGACTTTACACCTGGCAAATTCACCATTGACCAGAAATTTACCCTGCAGCAAATCCAGGAGAAGACCCAAGAGATTCAGATCGACACCTATCACCTTTTCGTTGATTATAAAGCAGCCTTTGACAGTCCACTACGTCCAATTACATTACACCATAAGTAAACCTCTCTTATTTTTCAGTGTACCTCTCTCACTATTTCTTTCCAATGTTTGCTAAGAGTTCATATTGTAAATTGGTGTCATTGAGTGGAATATGCCATGTTTCCATTTCGCTAACGGCCACATACAGCAATAGACGGCAACGAAATACATGAACATTTGCGGTTTTATGTGATATCCACTACTAACCGACGATGCAGTTCGTTCATATTTTACCATATTGATGTTAATATGCTGACCTTATCGGAGTTTAGGAAATGTATACAAGAATGGACAGCAATTGAAGAGGCGAAATGATGTTATGTTGGGCCGTAGAGAATTTGTTCACATCTCATCAGAAACGGAACGTGGTTAATATGTAAATACTTTTATTGCAGCATATCAAATTAAGACAACACCGTCTTACTTCCACTCATATACATATCACTCATTTGCTCAAAGAGTGGCTTAACTCAAAAAATGCTTTTGCCTGAGTTAGCAATTTCTATTTTTTTCGACGACTTCTACTTTATTTTGTGTCAAATGTTCATGTTGATATCTCTAAAAGTCAACGAGTTACAGTACTTTTACTACATGTTTGTCATAATTCAACAAAAAAGTTGTTTGTGGTAATGAAGCACTAAAACACTTCAAATCATGCTTGATCTTGCACAAAAATTTCGCACTGATATCTGGCTGTCTGTTTGCAAAAAATGGTATTTTTTGTGGATAATCTTCTTAAGTTTTGAAGTCAAATTTCAATCGCCAATTTAAAACGCGTTTTTCTCGCAACTGGATTTTTTGAGATGTGTCATTTCTTGAGTATGTAGAACCCAAAATAATGCAACTTTTGTTGCCAAATATCGATGAAGCGAATTAGACAGCTTGCTAACATTTCTGCGTGAGCAAGTAGCAACTTGTCAGAAAAGGACAAATTTCCTTTAATTTACATTTACCAGTTACACATTTTATTGTTGTGTTGTTTGATGTGGAATTTGAAAGGCCCTTTTCATCAATTTGCTTCTACATTCCCCAATAACCAACTGTAAAGTTGATTGATTTTGTTAATATTTGTTCTACCCTAATGTCTATGCTGTTGAACGTCATAATTGTCAACGCACTCTCATTCTATTGTGGTTAAGTTAACAATATGTTACGTGACTACAACAAAGGCTTTCAGTGGTAATTTTTATAAACAGAAATTTATGAATGTCGACATTGACTTCATTAAAATATTTTTGGTAAAATATTTACTTCAAATAGACATACAAACCTATGCTGCGCTATATTGATAGGTGATTTAAGTTCAAAAGTTAATGGTATAGGTACATAAACACATGCATATATGTATGTAAGTAGATTGTTCAAAATGCAGTACTGGAGACCATTGAATGGTATACGGCTAGCTTATTTCGTGCAGTCATGTTCGTATATCAATATTTTTGTACGAATGTCAGGAAGGAAAGGAGCACAGTAGGGCGAGCCCTACACCATCAGTATATCTATATAATTTGGCGAATTTTTTATTCCCTCAGCCTTTAGGCTAAAGATGATAAAAACACTTTGATACGACCAAAATTGCGCCCCATCGAAATAATGCTCTTAGACCCCATGTTTGGACAAAAACCGTTTCAGGAAATTTAAAGTTGCTTTAGCCATGCATTTTCGTCGGGCTGGCTAGTGTGAACGGTAAGTCTCGAGCGGAACCGCCGATTTGGTTCAACTTTTGGGTATCTTTATATTTTGTCCAAATTTAGCTGATACGCACGATAACTCTCGAAGGGAGTCATAACTTTGCATATGTTAATAGTACTTTCAGGCATAGAACAGGTTTGAATATGGAACTGATCTGTCAACACCTTCGTGTATCTCCCACACAAAATTTCGAAAAAACAATTAAGCAAAGGCTATAGACTGACAGGGCTGACAATGCGATACCCTACACCACTACTCTGCGAGTTAGCTTTCAGCAAATCAAAGTTTCTTTTGGACAAATAAGCTCATAGTAAGAAATAAATTTTTGGAGTCTGCAACCTTATCACATTAAGCAATAGTACGGGGCCTACTGTTTATCGCCGAGTCCGAAAGGCATGTCTTAAAACACCACCTGTAGAGAAGTTGTACACGTTGAAATACTCAGAAAATGTCGCCAACTTTACTGAGGGGTATTTTGCCATCTTTGGAAATTTGATGTTTGCTGGCCGGGAATCGAACGCCCGACCTTCAGCGTGCAAGGCGGGTGTGCAAACAATTGTACCATGGTGGCACCAATAAAAGAACGGACATTTAGTCTGGACCTAATTTTTTTGCATATTTTGACATATTTGCTAAACCATATGCAAGACTTTGTGTCCTAAATATCCCATCGAATTGGCTGAAAATTTGTATTAAGTATTTGTTCATCACAATTTTCGACCTGAAATTTATCGGTATATGTCCAGGTCTTCATATAGCTCCCATGGAACCGTACCTCTCGATATCCGGTATTTTGAAGGTTGTGGCCTCAATATCAAACTGAAATGGTTGACATTTTGTATTCAGTATTCGTTGGAGGTAAAAAAAGTTCCACCTGAAATTTGTCGTTATATGTCCACGTCTTCATATAGCTCCCATAACCAGAACCTACAGATTTTCTGTACTGTGAAGGTTATGGTCTCAATATCCCTCCGAATTGGCTAAAATTTGGTATTAAGTCTTCATTGGGGGTATTAAAATGTCCACCTGAAATTTGTCGGTATAGGTCTAGGCGTTCATATAGCTCCCAAACAACGAAAGCTCCCCATTTTCTACATTTTGAAGAATGTGGCTCTGGTTACAGATTTCTCTATTTTATTGACTTGTCTAAAGTGAATTTCAAACAGTAAAATGAACACATAAACATTTTAGAAGATATTATTGAAATATATGTAGCATACGAAAATATGTGAAATACAGAAATTTTCCATATGCAAAAATAATATTTGCATATGCATAATTTTAAGAAATATTCTTAAATTTGAAAATTGACGCTGTTTAGCAATTTCTGCTACATCTTTAAATTTTGGACTATTGGACAGGCAATATGATAGGGTTCCACGCAATTTTTAAGAGCTGGGAATTTGTCTGTCATGATAGAGACAATTTGTAGCATGGGAGGAAGATGTGGTTCTCTTCACAAAACTCATTATATCTTAGGTAATAGGTCCGTTACCAAGCGCACATATTATTGCAATTTTCTTCAGAGGAAAGATCGGTAGTTAATTTTTCATATATAGGCGACTTTGCCGGTATATGGCCTCCAGGGATTCAAATATGGACCAAAAATAAACTGTTTTTATTTAGCATACAAAAGTAATGGTCCATTGCACCCGCTAAATAATATCAGATCATCATCAAAAATTTTAGGCATCTTCTTCGACATAAACCCCTACCTCGTGCAAAATTTCGTGACTTTTGATTTATAATTGCGACCTCTAGTATGCTTTTGATTACATTAGAAGCAAAACACTGGATATATTAGTCTGTAACTCTGTTATCTGACCACATAAATCAACATAATTGGCATTAATTGAAAGGGCAAGAGTTGTCCTTCCAAAAATTATTTATGTGGGCGGAATGTGTGGTCCAGGAATAAAGATATTTCCGGTATATTAAACATTTCCACAATTTTCACACAAAAGTTGTGGCCCATTTAACCCTCTAAACATCATCCGATCACCATCTCAAATTGCAAGCTTCTTCTTTGTCATATAATCTTACATTATTTAAAATTTCGAGGCGATCGGACTATAATTGCGACATACAGAGCCGCTACAAAATCGGATAAAAATTTGGTTTTTGGTCCATTTCACCCGCTAAATATTTCTCGATCATCACCAATAAGAATAGGGATCTATTCTGGGATTTCGTGACTATCGGTCCATAATTGCGGCCTGGAGCGTGTTTACAATTTATAATGGACAGACGGACGGACGGACACACATCTCAAAATCGCTTTATCTTGTCGAGATATGAAGATTGGTATACCACATTGGGGGTCTCCGACGAATATTTGGCGGTGTTACATGAATTTTTACCAAAACAAACTTATAATACCCTTTCCACGTTGTGGTGCAGGGTATAAAAAATGTGAAATAGAAAAACAAACCCCAATAAAGTTGACTACCCCGCAAATGTTTTAAGGCCATGATCTGCGAATCTGCACCTGGACATTGGCACTCTTTATAGAAAAGGTGCAGTTTAGGCATTGACAGATACTCGTGAAAAGTAGAAGGCCGGCATTGCGATGTACATGGGTGGTACTTTTTTAGTTGATCTGGCATCCCTCCCGATCGAGTTATTCTGAGGGCAATATTTACTGTAACTAATGGCAGTTCATCCAGGTGAACTAAAAAAACTCATAAACGTCTTAGTTTTCAGATATTCCCGGTTTGAGACCTATACCTCGTAGAACATTGTTTACATGTAATACGATCAGGTACCTCTTGGACCATATGGTAACCCTCTTAGTTGGGATATTATATACCTAATATTGTTGATGCTTGTTAGTAGTTAATCCTTATTAAGAATAAAAGTCATAAAATGTAATGATTTTTAAGTATTTAACGAAAAAATGGTGTATTTTGAAACCTCCATTATATTTTGAAAACATTGTATGTATAACATGTTAGTTATTAGTTTTGGTTATTATTGTTGAACAACGCGGGTTAATTTTTTATTTATGCATTTAATCTGATCTTAAATAAGTTGGCCAACTAAATTCCGACAATTTTAAAATAACTATGTATATGTAATTTTTCACTAATTAATACATGAAAAGTGTTCGTTTTCTTAGTTTGAAAACAATTACTTGCCAAAATGAATACTGTATATGACATAAATCATAAATTTGATGGCGAAGTCACCCCAGTGAATGAAAAACTTGCTACAATACGGTTAAAGGCTAAATTTTGCACAATCAACTGTTTATGGTTCCGCAACACACCAAATATATAATTTACGACAGCTTAGCAGAAACAATTAACCGTTGTCCCGCCCAAAATTAGAAAGAAGAATATCTTTGGCCCAATAGTCGGGAAATTCAGTCTCCACAGTGAAACATCCGACAGTGGAATGGGGCTGATAGACTTTTCTACCATGGTTTTGCCAGTGCGAAATCTGTCAACCTCATTCCTTTGTTAAATTTTCTTTCTAATTTGGCATTAAGATCGCCTAGAATAATTTTATTGTTATGGGCAGGACAACTGTCATAGTTTTTTCCTAGCGCTCGTAAAATATATCATTGATCAGGCAGGTGTTGAAGAATTTGTATCCGAATTGTAGACCTCTTTCATCCAAAGGTTTGGGACTTAAGGCTATATGGTTTAACCTCAAAGTAATTACAAAAGTGCAACGAAACTCGTGATTTATGTCATAGCCGCTATAATACAGTATGTCACCTTTCGGTGTTGTTGAAACGACTTTCTTAATCCAACGAATTTCCTGTAAGGTGGTAATGTCAGTCTTGTGTTTTGCAAATACATTTGCCAACGGCACCCTCTCTATAGAGAGTGCTAACATTTTAGTTGTAGATTCGCAGATCATGGACCTTAAAAAGTTTGCGGGGGCGCACAGTGTTTCCGCCCGTGGACAAAAATCGAAAAATTGATGGCGACAAATTTGATTGCGATTGATATAAATATTCTCTAAACATGTAAAATTTTTAACATCCAGCATTATTTTTGTAAATTTACCGCGGTTATATGCCAAGTTAAGTCAAAGATGTGATTTGTATGTGAGGCCTTAAAAAACGAAAAATACATTCGTAGATTATGAGTAAAATTATAAAAAATTGTAGAGGTAAATGTGCAATTTTCAAAATGAAACTTATAGGTGACGGCATTGACAATGTTTTAACGAAAAAGCAAATTCATAATTCCTTTTCTAACTTCATTAAAAATAGTTTCTTTAGAAATGACATTTTCTGTTATTTTTAATATAATTACTATTAATTTATGTTGAGTTTTACTAATGTTGTGAGCATTTGTGAGTCTCGATTTTTTTTAAATTGCAGTGGATAGTCTCTAGTTTACAATTAAAAAAAGTCCAGCTGCCCCCATCTGCCACCCGCTAAGTTATTCCTCTTATACCAAGCCTGTAAAATCGTCATAATTCCGAAAATCGGGAGATACGTTTATATGTGAGCTATACCTAAACATGGACCTATACTGAACATTTTTTGCAAGGAGTTATTTTGCTCACTCAGAACTCAAAATGCAAAATTACCTAATCGGTTGGAAAATTTCGCTAAAATTGTCAAAATACCGAAAATCTGAGGGTACATTTATATGGGGGCTATACCAAAACGTGGACCTATATTGAATATTTTTTGCAAGGAGGTAGTTCATTCACTCAGAACTTAAAATGCAAAATAACATCCAAATCGGTTGGTAAATTCGGCCAATATTGTCAAAATACCAAAAATCGGGAGGTACCTTTTTATTGGAGCTATACTCAAATATGGACCTACATCCACTAAAAATGGTTTTCTGTCTTTTTTGATTGTTATAGAACTAGATTAGAACTATTTTTGGCATTCTTTTCCATAAAGTGGGACCACTGTGGGGCGTCCACATTAGAGAGGTTTGTTTTTGTTTTTGTGGTGATTAACCTGACTCCCAACCCAAGTGTTTATACCCTCCACCATTGTAACACATCGAAATATTCATCCGAGACCCTATAAAGTATATATTCTTGATCAGGGTAAAATTCTAAGTCGAAATTACCATGTCCGTCTGTCCGTCCATCTGGTGAAATCAAGATACAGCTCGCAATTTTCAAGATAGAGCATTGTTATTTGGTATAGAGGCTTCTATTACTCTATTACGATTTTCGGTATTTTGAAGGTTTTAGCCTCATTATCACACCGAAATCATAAGGAAAATTTGGTCCTTAGTCTTTGTTGGGGGTATAAAACGTTCTCCCAGAAATTTGTCGGTATAGGTCCACGACTTCATATAGCCCCCATAGAACGGTAAATCCCGATTTTCGGTATTTTGAAGGTGGTGGCCACAATAATCCGCCGAAATGCAAGAAATTTGGTATTGGTCTTCATTTGGGGTATTACAAGTTCCATATGAAATTTGTCTGTATAGGTCCATGACAGTATAGCCCCCATGGAACGGTACCTCCCTACTTCTTGTATTTTTTAGGTTGTGGCCTCAATATTCCACCGAAATTTGTCGGTATAGGTCCACTCCTTCATATAGCACCTATAGAATGGTACCAACCATTTTCGATATTTTGAAGGATTTTGCCTCATTATCACACAGAAATGGCTAAAATTTGGTACATAGTCTTCGTTGAGGGTATACAATTTTCCCCCCAGAAAGTTGTCGGTTCAGATTCACGTCTTAGTGTAGCCCCCATAGAACGGTACCTCTCTATTTCCGGTATTGTGTAGGTTGTGGCCTCCATATTCCACCGAAATAGCTGAAATTTGGTATTTGGTCTTCATTTGGGGTATTAAACGTTCCATATGAAATTTGTCGGCATAGATGCAAGTCTTAGTATAGCCCTCATTGAACGGTAGAAATTTGTCGGTATAGGTCCACGCTTTCATATAGCCCCCATAGGATGGTACCTCCCGATTTTCGTAATTCTGAAGGTTGTTACGTCAATATCCCACCGTAAGACTGAAATTTTTTATTTAGTCTTCCATGGGGTTATAAAATATTCCAGAAGAAAATTACCCGTATAGAAGCCTATCTAAAGAAGCCTACCTCTTGATTTTCGGTATTTTGAAAGTTTTACCCAGATGTCCGAAATTTGGTATTTAGTTTTCTTGGTGTCTAAAAACTTGTCGCCAGATATTTGTAGGCATAGATCGACGTTTTGATATAGTCCCCATGAACGGTACCTCCCAAATTTTGGTATTTTGAAGGTTAGCCACATTGTTTTACCGAACATGCTGAAATTTGGTATTTAGACTTCTTCATAAACGAAAAGAAACTACATAATTGTTCCATTTTACTTCAATACAACTCGTGCTGGAGGTTATAAGAAGTTCGGCCTGGCCGAACTTAACGCCTTTCTTACTTGTTTTCATTGTTATGGGTGAAAGCGCCGCATATGTTAGCTCTCTACTTTTAACTGCTTACTACTTAAAGACGACAAAACATGGACAATGGCCTGTCCATGTGAGATGCAAGAGAGATCAAAATAAGTCCTGATATTTGCCATGTTAAAGCCAAGTCAGACATCTTTTATCCGTCCTCTGGGTATGCTCAACATATCAATATATGATATCATTATTTGATATGGGAATAATTTGTTTATTTAAAATTTAATAGCGCTTCTAGCAGGACTGAGCTAACTTTAGAATTAACATTTGTTGATTTTCACCGTGGTGCAATGGTATGCACGCCCGCCTTGCACGCAGAAGGTCGAGCGTTCGATTCCCCGGCCAAGCAACATCAAACATTTTTCAACGGTGGCAAAATACCCCTCAGTAATGTTGGCGACATTTCCTGAGTATTTCAGCCTTGAAAAACTTCTCCATAAGTGGTGTCTTAAGATACGCCGTTCGGACTCGGCGATAAACAGTAGGTCCCATATCATTGAGCTAAATATGAATCGGGGTGCACTCATTGATATGAGAGAAGTCTCCCTTGTCCCGTATGGGATGTTGTGGAACAATGTTTTGCTTTGTTTGATTTTCAAACAAATTGTTCTCATTGCAAAAGACTTCGACATGGCTACTCTTTTTCTCTCGTCCTTATAGACGATAGTAATCAATTTCAATAAATTTTATCTGAATTTATTGAATTAATCACATTTTACGTACTTAAATCCCATCGAATTCTCTTCATTCTCATTGGTTCTGCTGTCATCAGTAAATAATTTCAATAATAAAATTGACCCTTGTTTTAACTTCGTACACAATGGTACAAGTGAAGAATCTTAAAGTTAAATGAATATCAAATTAACTTCATTTACACTTTGTTTGAATTTCATGCTTCTTGCAGTGAAAACTTTTCTTTCTCATATTCCTTTTTCATGATATTATTTCACAATACATTACACTTTCACACCAAACCGAAAAAAATGCAATCATTGTAAAAAGCGGAATGAATCATACAATTTACGACTTTTGTTCATTTATAAAACAACCACGGTGGCGGCCATCAACCAACCAAACGAACGAACAGCAACAACAACAACAAAGCCGCCAAAGATTGGAAAAGGCAATGCAATAACAAGAACAATTACTCTTACTACCACGGCAAAGTAAGATGTAGTAACGAGGAATGGCGGAAGGACGGACGTTTGAACGGACGGATAGATGGGTGTTATTTCTCATGCTGTTGAAAAATGTTTTACTATTACTGACTGCAAAACTACATTGGGGAAAAAGGAGGAGGGAGATACAACTGCCGAAACACCAAACGAAACAACTTCATTGGTTTGAATCGTGATGTGCCTTTCACGTTATGGGCAGTTAATCATTCAGTGGTCTTTTTTCTCCGTTTTACCATTGAATGTACGTTGATTTTATACATTCTGGAAAAATTCAAACATTTTTTTGTGTTTTACTCTTCCAAATAATCTGGAGGGTATATTGAGTTAGTCGTTACGTTTAGCGTTGTTCTATTTTAAATATACATTTTATTTTATAAATTGTTGAAATTCATACTGTGTAGATTAGGGTTATGACTAGACATCGGATTTTGCATATATGCATGTTTTTTAATAATAAAGATACGAAGATTCTGATTGGACCAAAATTCGTTTCAAAGAAATCTAAATTCAATGGCAGGGTCATATTTTGTATTTATTTTGCATATTTGCATATTTTGCATATGCACAAAATAAAAAATTGCAAAATATGCAAAAAATATGCAAAATATGCAAAAAATATGCAAAAATATGCAAAATATGCAAAAATATGCAGAATATGCAAAAAATATGCAAAATATGCAAACAGTTTTTGGCCGAAAATCGTCATAAAAGTCGTAAAATTGACAACTAAAGTTGGAAAAAATCATCAAAGCAACTTCAAAGTGTCCTAAATTAAGAATATTGGCCGTTTAACGTCGCTTTTTTAGCAGAATATTATGCTATTGAGACCCCTTACCACAGTGTGGATTTAAAATTATGGTTATATGTATATTGTAATACCATTTTTGTTATTATAAACCTATTAAAAATATAAAATTTGTTAAATTGTCAAATATTTTATGTAAATTTAAATATTTTCTTTGTCTTAATTTGTTGCATTAGGGAAAACATCGATGCCTGATTTTTTATGCCGCACTCCCCTAATGTGTTTAGTTCGGTTAGATTTTAAGATTGTTAAAGTTTGAGCACCATTGGAATATGTTAACACATGCCACTGGGGCCTCGTAATTATGAAAATCTCGATTTTTTTGGCTATTTGGCGACTTCAGCGACCCATATCTATGAAACGGTTAAAGTTATTTGCCCGTGTTATGCATTAAATTAAATGCCATACTATTCTTAATTATTCTTGCCGAAAAAACAAAATACGTTAGTAGTACTGAATTCAAGATAATAAAGCTAATGTCCTGAAAACGCCTTAGGTTGAAAATGTAGTCTATTGTGAAAGAAAACCCTTATTACAGTGTTTTATTTAACTTGTTTTGATGTCTGTTTAGTTCAAATCTAGTAACTTATTTTCCACACAGTTGTAGTTGACCAATCGAACTAAAACTTTGCACACATTTTAGACTTGGATGACAATACATGAATATGAAACCAAAACCAATATAGATCCATTTTTTCTTAGAGCCCCCATATAGCGGTACCACCCGATTTAAAGTATTTTAAGGATTTTGTTTTAATTTTTAGGCCGAATTGGCCATAAATTGGCATTTGGGGTTTCCAAAGGTACAGAAACTTCCTCACCAAAAATTTTGTACTCAGGTCAAGGTTTTGGTATAGTCCCTATATAACGGTACAACACGATTTCAGGTATTTTAATGTTTTTATCTACATTTGCGGCCTAAATTGGGCATAATTTTGTTAAGAGGTTCTCAGTGGTCAAAAAAAAAAAAAAAAATAAAATAAATAAATAAATAAATAAATAAATGCTGAAAAGTTAAAAATAAAAAATAGTTAAAAAAATAAGTTACAGTGTTTTATTTATAAATGCACTTAAAACTAAAAATAATTTTTAATGATGAAATCTCTCAAATAAAACGCTTGCATTTGAATTAAAAATTGTGGCAATATTAAACGGCAAGCGTTTTATTTGAGAGAATTATTTTCTAGTTTTAAGTGCTTTTATAAATAAAACATTGTAACTTAATTTTTTTATTATTTTTTTTATTTTTTCCCATATTATCAATTTTTGTGAATGAAAACAAATGTCTTTTACATTTTGTTCATATTTAAATTTAATTAAGGGACTGACATAATGTGATTTTGGAGCCATCTGGCTAAAGATGACTATTTGGTGATGAACTCGACTCTTTGCTCTGCTATGTCGTTCACAAGTTGTTTACCATCCTTTACCCTTCCTGGTAATTGATGTTCTGGTAATTTTCAAGAAATTCGGAGTTAATGCTTAATCTCTTGAACAACAGTTAATTACGTCTGGTAGACTTTTTCTGGGAATTTCGGCAGTTGTTCTTTTGTTAGTTTAGTTTTTTCCATTTTCTTCTGCTTGTTTTGTTAAGATATTTGTCGTATTTGGCTCTTTAAGGTGGTTCGAACTATCAGATCAAACAATGTCAGGCCAACAAGTTCAGGACTAAGATACCACAGATGATTTATCATTTTGTTATTTGTTTTATCTGATATTTGTTTCGTATTTGAATAAATCTTCAATGCGGTTAAGGTCTTATTTTGGACCCAAAAAATATTTCTGAATTTCGTTTTTACTATTTTTTGTATTAAACTCATTCTATTGTCTCTACTCCTTTTCAACCTCTTGATTATGTTTACCCAATACATACTATATTGTATCTATATAAACATTATCTTGTTCATTATACGTTTTGTAAAATCAATAACCCACACTCTCTTTTATAACACTCAGTTGTTGTCGTTTATTACAAAATAAATAAACAAAATAAAAAAAAAGTTCTGGGCGCATTAAACCAGGCTCGAAAGATGAAAACATAAAGTGCTTCTACGACCTCTTGTTCTTGGGAAGCCAGGTGGGAAGTAGTTTAAAACATTCTCGCCTACATCGAACTTGGATTTGTCAATCTCAAACTATTCTTATAGAAATCACGTGAATATGTTTGGTTGATGTCCGGACCGGATGTGCTGCCAAACTTGCAGTCAAAAATCTCTCTCAACAATACTTCTAATAAGTCTATACGCAGGTACAGAAGCTCTCGACCTAACATCTGCTCAAGCTGGTAAGACCCCATTATTCTAGGCATTCGTACTCTGCTAAGTCTTGTTTCTCCCCTGAGCTACTGTCAGCTTCAGGAACGCCCAGGAGTTGTTCTTTACCCCATGCCAGATGATAACAGAATAGCAACCCGTTCTTTCTGCACTGTTTTGGGAATACCTGGTACTAGTTTTCCATGCAATTGCACGCAAATAGCATTGTTTTGGGGTATCTTAACCCTTTATTGAAGTTGTTGCAAGTATTTTTCACGGTTTTCTCCGAAATAAACGGATAAAGCTTCTAAAGATCTTATATTTGTAGGATACTGTGGATAAAATGATAGGACGAACGTTCCTATAGGACACTATAAAGGTGTCCAGCAGCAATGACAATTTCATGGTTAGGAGTTCTTGTTCAAGCCGCGCTTGATTATTTTCGGGACAGATGGTTCTTCAAATTCTACGATGCGTTTAGCATCAAAAGAAGATGTAGACCTCATTGAAAATCTATTGAAATACGAAAACATAGACAGAAAAAGGAAATAACAAAATGATAAATGACCTGTGGTATCTTCATAAAAAAGTCACATTAACTCCGACTCGAGCTCACCACAGATAACAACCAAGTAGTATCTGGGCTGTACCCAGATAGGCTCCATTTTGGCCCTAAGGCGTACGTAGTAAGGTTAATCGGGGCACTGGTTTTTTATGTCGAATTCAGTAATACTTACGCATTTTGTTTTTGAACATAAATGAACAGAATGGCCTTTAAGTTAATGCATAACATGGGCAAATAGCTTTAACCGTTCCGCAGATATGGGTCGCCGAGAGAGACGAGATCTTCAGTAGCACGAGTTAACTTATTCCAATGGTGCTCAATTGGCAATCTTAATCTATCTAATCTATCTAAAATCAAATATAAGTAAACAGTTAAGGCGGCACCCCCCGCCTTAAAAAATCCGACATCGATTTATTCACTTTGACTTAAAACCAGCCTAAAGCTACAAATTAAGACAAAGAAAATTTTGAATTTACATAAAATTATTGATATTTTATCAAATGTTATATTTTTGCATAGTTTAACAATGAAAATTAGTATTACAATATCATATACCCTACACCACACTGTAGTAAGAGGTATCAATAACATAATAATCTGCTAAAAAATCGACGTTAAATGGCCAACATTCTTAATTTAGGACACTTTAAAGTTGTTTTGATGATTTTTTCCAACTTTAATTGTAAATTTTACGACTTTTATGACGATTTTCGCCCAAAAACTGGTTGCATATTTTGCATATTTTTTGCATATTCTGCATATTTTTTGCATATTTTGCATATTTTTTGGCATATTTTTTGCATATATTTTGCATATTTTTTGCATATTTTTGATATGACCCCAAATATCGAAAAATTGACCCTTAAAACGCCTAGATCCAAAATTTGAGTCCAATCGGATAAGAAATAAAAACATGCGAAAATCCGATGTCTAGTTATGACTTTTTGACATTTTTTTTCTCAAAATTGATTTCCTGTAGTGAGAATGAATGAACTTTTGTCTGTTAATGCCTAACATGACGTTAAATCCATTTTATTGTAAAAAAAGGTTCCGCACAAACCATCTTGATTTTTTTTTTCAAAAATACTATGAAACGAAAAACAAATTTTCCAAAAAAAAAAAAAACAAAAAAAAATATGAATGAATGACCTTTTGCCTATTAATTACAAAAATAACTTTATTCCATTTAAATATTTAAAAAGGTCCCACACAATCCACTTTTAATTTTTATGATATATGAAATAAATTTATATATAATGTAAATGATATATATCGTCACCCTAAATGCCCGAAGACGTAAAACATGAAAATTGACATTCGTTTTTGAAGGAATTGGATACATAAAGCTAAAAAAATACATGCTCTGGCAAAATTTCAAGCTTCTACGTTCAAAAATAACGATCCTATTCAAGGCCTTTCGGAAAATGGGATAACATTGCAGATGTTGTTGTAATGGAGGATCCCTAAACCAAGTGCTTCAGAGGTTTTGGTTTCACTACTTATTCCCATTCGTACAGGATTGATAATATCCAAATAATCGCCCTTATATGATTGATATTCTATAAAACAGTTTTCCTTTTATAGGGTTTTTTGCTTCTCCTGTAAAATTTTGGATTTGTGGGTTACGTCTTCGGGCATGTATGGTGACGATATGTAATGATATGAGGATATCATTAGTGAGAAAGAAACGGTTATGTTATTTTGGTTATGTCGTGTGTCCCTATACCTTGATTTTAGATAAATATCGACTTGCAAATTTCTGAAAAATAAAAACTATAAAAGCTTTTTGTGCGGAAGCTTTTTTTATCGAATAACTTTATTATCACGATTTTATATAATCTTAGGTAAAAGCTCATCAAAATATCATACAGGGATATGAGGTTGTAAAAAAGTCATAACCCTAGTGTAGCTATTCTCCATCTATGAAAATTGTATAATATATTGTATGAAGAATTTCCTCCCACTTCTATAGGCCTTGTCGTTTCCCAGCATAATCCTGAAAACCTAAAAATGTGAACTTTAACCGCGATTCATTATTGTAGTGACATTTTTTAAATGTTGGGGGGAGGTACTGGCAGTTATGAACCGATAGTGGTCATATTGGAACTTAAACTAAGTTCGGGCAAAATGTTACGAAGGCAAAATTTTGAACCGAATCGGCTGATCCATCGAAAGTTATTCTCCGCTCCAGCCACTACACAGTGTAATATATCGATACGTACTTTGAAGAATAAACAAGTAAAAAAGTATCAGTCGGCTTTGCCGGCAGAGATATACCCTCAGCCTTTGTGAATTGGAACCTATATCTACAGACAGAATGTATTTATGGTCTTTTCAGAATTTTGTGGCCCTTTTTGGACATTTGAACTTGCCGACAAAAATGTGGATTAGGATTAAAGTTCAAAAGTGTTGCAGAGGAGGTACAAAATATGACGAACCCCAAATTTTTGACCAGATCGGTTGATCAGTTCGAGAGTTATCGTGCTTTCCAGCCACTACATATGGTGCCATATGGGGTTTTTAAACCTTTTCTACTATTACCGTCAGAATGAATTCAACGAATGCAAGTTGCTTCAAAAAAAAGGAAAAAAAGTATCAGTTGGCTTGGCCGACAGAGATATACCCTCAGCCTATGTGAATTGAAACTTTCATTTACGGACAGATCGAATGTATTCAGGGTCTTTTCAGAATATTGTGGCCCTTTTTGGACATATGGACTTAACGACTTGCATTTGGATTAAAGTTCAAAAGTGTTGCGGAGGAGGTACTTGAAGAACTTTTGAACCGACATAGTCTATTATGGAAGTACATTGATCTTATTTTAGGGAGTCATATCTCTTGATAGATATCGCGCCCTCTAGCCATCTCAGAGGGTCATCGTAGACCAGTATGACAGGAACCATGGACTTGTCCACGGAAAACCTAATATCGCTGTAAACAGGACCAAATCGAACAGCATCGGTATCATTTGCAAAGGATCTTCGAACAGTCCCTAAACTGCACTTAGACTCCTTAGTACTCTAAGGATGCCATGGGGGTTTTTACACCTTCCAGGCTGTTCTCTCAAGAAGTATGGACTAGCCCCTGAAAAAACTTTTACCGTCGTAATGGAGGCAGCAAATGCAACTCGCTTCAACAAAAAATCAAAATGATTCGAGAGCAGACCCTAAACTAAACTTTTCCGAAATTTTGTGTGGGAGGTACCCGAAGGAGTGGAAAAATTTTGTCCATATTCGAACCTGATCTATATCTGGTAGATATATTAAGATGTGCAAAGTATGGACCACATCGGTTACTCCCTTCAAGATTTATCGTGCGTAAAAATGTTCCGAACATTTTCGAACTTTTGTGGGGGAGGTACCCGAAGGAGTGGTCCGATATAGCCTATCTTTAACTTTTGTATTGAGAGGGGATCTAATGGTTTTAACTCCTTCTCAAATTTCATAGGTTGAGACTGTTTTATCACCTTTGGATTCTCTTTTGACGTGGATGGTAATCGACGGCCATGTCACTAGAGCATGCAAAATATCGTTATTACTACTATCGTTGTGAGTACTGTTCTAAAGCTTTGTTTATATCAGAATCCAAACCAATTATTTTTGTACCCTCTGTATTTTACGGGCAAAATGAGCCTCATCGAAACAATGGTTTTAAAACCCAAGCATGTTTATACGAAATCCGTTTCAGACAATTTGGAGTCGATTTAGCCATGTTCGTCCGTCTGTCCGTCCGTCTGGCTGGCTGGAGCGCAAGACAACTCTCCAACGGATTAACCAATTTGGACTAATATATAGCCCAAACTTAGTTAAAGTTCGAAGATAGGTTGTATTGGCCCACTCCCTCGGTTACCTCCCCAAAAAAGTTAAATTTGATCCAAACATTGCACATCGTAATATTTCTACCAGATATAGATAATGTCCTAATGTGGATTATATCGTTTCACTCCTTCGGATACCTCCCACACAAAATGTGAGGTTCAAGACCTCCTGTCGAATCGTTTTTATATTTGTTGTAACAACATGTATTAGCTGCCTCCATTACGACGGTGCAAGTTTCAGGAGCATACCCATACTTCCTGAGAAAATGGTCCGAAAACTGTAAAAACCCGCTAAGGCACAATGTGTTGTAGATGGAGCCCGCGGTAACTCTCGAACGGATAAAACGATTCGATCCAAAATTTGGCAATCGTAATATTTTGCCCAAAGTTAAGTCAAGTTTTAAGATGGGCCTTATCGGTCCACTTCTTTGGGTACCTTCTCCACAAAAACTTTTTGCTAAAATAGTGCGCGCGATAACTCTCGAAGGCTGTAACCTATTTGGTCCCTACTTTGGGCATCGTAATATTTCTACGAGACATAGACCAGCATTGAATATGGACCTTATATGACAACTCCTTCGGATACCTCCCACACCAAATTTCGGAAAAGTGCAGGTTAGGACCCTCTCTCGAATCGTTTTGATTTTTCTTGCAACACGTTGCACTTAAGGCCCCTGTTACGATGGTAGAAGTTTTTTCAGCGGCATATCCATACTTCTTGAGGTATCTCCCCCACAAAAGTTCGAAAATATTCGCTAAAATGGTGAGAGGAATATCTCATTAAACGGAGCAATCGGTGCAAACTTTGGCTCTCAAAATATTTTGTACAAACATAGTGGGCCATATTGGTTCATACCTTAGGGTACCACCCAGACAAATTAGCAATATTTTTGTTTAAGTGCGGTTAAGGGTCTGTGCGAGATTTCTTTGGGGTTTTTACCGAAGGTACTGCTAATAGGCCTGTTTAGTGCGATATGATGTTTTTTTACGGCCAGTCCATATTTCCTGATATAATGGTCCTATCGAAAGGAATGACTCCCATAATAATAAACACTTCCACAATTGATTATATCTGTCTATTCTTTTAGGTACCTCCCACACGGAACTTTTGAGATTTTATTCTAATCCATATCTTTGTCGGCAAGTTCATACGCCCAACATTCTGAATACCCCATACATAAATACATACGTTTTTTGGGAAAAATGTGTTTCAATTCACACAGTCTGATGGTATACCTCGGTCGGCAAAGCCGACTGACACTTTTTTACTTTTTTTTAATAATTCACGACATACATCGCAAAAAAACATATTTTGTTGATCGAAGTATTCTTTGTATTGAACCTACATAAGTCAACAATAACCCCCTGTTTTTGTAAAAAAATTTATTCTTCTCATACGAATTGTCAAATTTTGTAGATCGATTTACTCGCTTTAGCGCAAATGTAGAGCGCTCATTTTTAAATGAGGAATTCTTAACGATATATGGAACGGGTATACGAACACTTAGGTATATATGTATTCTGGGTGCCGAGCTATGGATGCCTAAATTATTACGAATATAGACGAACGAACAAAAATAAGTTACAAAAACAGGGGGTAAGTCTAAAGATTAACTGCTAAAGTGAATCTGACAGTAAAAGGCGATGACTTGGACCAACTATTTTATTTTGAGGTACTTAAAAACTTCACCTACCTCGGCACTGCCATACATACAATAAACAACATCAATTGTGAAAAATATGAACCATAATGTTCGGCAAAAGATGCTACTTTGGACTAAGTAAGGGTTATGGAAACAAAGCCACGTTTCGTAAAAAAATTACACTTTAAAACCCCTGATACTTCCCGTATGGTTCCGTAGCATGGGTACTTGCTCAAGCAAATAAGGCAGTACTTGCTGTGTTTAAAAGAAGAATCCTCGAATATCGACGTCGTATGGACCGCAGGCTGTACAGGCTAAATCATAGGCTCGGATGGAACAAGTGGAAGACGAGATCAAAATCATGTTATTCAAATTTCTAAATTCGGCTTATAGGACAAATGATCTGTAAAGGGCTACCTAACTAATGAAATTAGACTAAGGTACCTTTTATAGATTGCTTATTGCATTTTGGGAACATATTACGGCTTTGAAGAAGCTTAAATGTGGATGCATGAAATCGGAGGAATATATTTATTACCTATTACATGCAATAGGGTAAACATTTATTTGCGAGCTTTATCCACACCTAAACCGATCTTAATATAGTTTGACAAACTTTACTAAATTTGTTATCAAAATACAACTTTCCCGAGGTTGGAGCGAATGCTTTATTCGACGACAACAGTACCTTATAAGATTTTTACTTGCTCTGGTTATATGTACACATTTTTTGCTGTGGTGGTCATAAACTACATCGATCCATCAATTTGTCGAATACATGCAGGCTGTGTCCGCGCCACTACCACATCATGCAAAAAAAAAAAGCGAAAAGATGTATATTTTATACAATTTGTCTTTTTTCGTATTGACAAACAAAAAATTGTTGTTGGCCTTTTTGCATCTTTTATCAACTGCGTGAAAATTTATACAATGAAATATTGAAAAAATTGAATACCGTTTAAAGATTTTTAAATAAATTCCAGGCTTTTTTTGTTTTAATTACGTCCACTGGTCTTCACGCCTTAATTGCTATTTGCTGCTTCAATATTTCAGGTGATCAATTTGCAAAATAAAATAAAAAACACAATATGTTCTTTATTTGGTTTAATTAAACTGCCTTTATTTGTGAAACAATTGCATTCTTGTCCACACAAACGGTGTCATGATATTTAACAGAAAATAAAGACAGCTATTCAGTGATGTGTGTGTGGGCGCGTTAAAATTATCATTCATTTGGTGTTGTTATTTTGCTTTGCCTACGTTGGCGGATATGTGTGAGCAAATAAAAATAACAATGTCGTAGTAGGTGGCGTATGACGGCGTATGATGAAAGCAAGTACTGTCAATCATACGTATTGGTGTACTTATTAAACGTGGACAATAGACAACAACTATTTGCAGGGAACAAATTGGTTGCACTTAGAACAAGTCATGGAATTTCGAATAATATTTTTGTAAGAAAAGTGCAAATGTGTCTTAATATTTCGCTAGGCCATTTCTAACTTTCAAAATTGTATGAAAAAGTAAATAATCGTTTTATTTGAAAATTTTGCCTTTTTAGGCGAAGATAATTTTTAGTATTAAATTTTAATTTTTTAATCGAGCTTTATGATATATAATGCAATTGAAAAATAATCGTAATACAGTAATCCCATGAGATATGGTCACCAGGAAACAGCCATTCAGTTATTTTGAAAACTGTGTTATTTTTAAAATATTGTAAAATTCAAATATACGGTTACATTTTGTTCAACTGTGCTTTTTTAAACATTGTTGCACTTGTATCCTCATATGAGGAACAAGAAGTAATAAAATATCCAAAGTCATTATTTTTTGGGTTTTTATTTTTTGTCCATGGACAAGGAACACCGAAGAGAAGTAATATTACAATATCTAACATTTTCTATGCTACATATAGCAAGTCGTCTCGTTACAGTCGTTAAAAAGAAGGAGGAAGTCCCATAAATTTATATTGCACTCGTACTGTTGTAATTTTAAGAGCCACTGGTCTTTAGTGACTGAACTTTAAAATGTTCCGCAATTTGTTTTTTAGCTTGGAGGCATTGAATTGTATGTAAAAAAGAAACGAATGGCAATGTGGAAGACGTTGGTTTTTTAGTTAGCTCTAAGTTTCTATCATTAATTTAGGGAGAAATATTTTTTGGAAGGGTAAAATAAACGTTGTTATTTGCAGCAACCATAGAAAATATGTTCTGCAAAAAACAAGCGAACAGTGTATTATATTATTACAAAGTTGTTTCACAAGTTTTTTTTCAAAAATTCATATCAAATATAACACCAGAATTGTATAGTACACAATTCTGGTGTTATATTTGATATGAATGAATAACCACCAATTAGAAGGGGTGACGTAGGGGATGAAATATATCAAGGAACGGGCTTGACCGGCTTTAACATGGCAAAGCCCCGGATTTATTTATCTATCATCTTTCTCCGTGGTGTCACTCCAGCTGCCTTTAACACCCGTTAATGGTAGTGAGCTATTATGTGCCGCGCGTTCACCCAAAAAAACGTTAAAAAATTGGTCGTCGGGATAGTAACCCTCCAATAGAAAAAGCAGCCTACTATTAAAAAACGAAAGTAAAAAAAACAAACCCCTAAAGTTACGAATCCCGCAAACGTTTTAAGGGCCATGATGCGACTCTGCACCTGGCATGTTCGCACTCTTTATTGTGAAGGTGCAGTTTAAGCATTAGCAGATGTACTTGAAAAGTACAAGGCCGACATTACTGCCATACAGGAAATGCGATGGATTGGGAAAGGCGTCACAACAACACCTTAAGGTGACGCAGTGTATTATAGCTGCCATGACACAAAGCATGAGTTTGGTTGCGGATTTGTAGTTGGTAGAAGGTTAAAACATCTGGTCTCCAGCTTCACCTCCATAAAAAAAATACTAGCTATAATACGGATAAATCAACATTTTTTAACATCAGCTTTATTTGCGCTCATGCTCTCACTGAAGACAAGAACGAACAGACCAAAGATATATTTAACGAGCGCTTAGAAGAAAGTTCTGACCGTTACCTTTCCCATGACATTAAAATTATTCTAGGAAAGGAAAATATCTTTGGCCCAAAATTCAGGAAATTCAGTCTCCACAGAAAAATTCAGACAATGGTATGAGGCTGATAGACTTTGCAGCAGCAAAAAACATGGCAGTTAGCAGTACCAGATTTGAGCATCTCGATATTCATAAGGACACCTGGCTGTCTCTAGATCAAAGAACAAGTAATCAAATTGATCATGTTGTGATAGATGGAAGACATTCATCGAGCGTGTTGGATGTTCGATCGTTCCGAGGAGGAAACATAGATTCGGACCACTACCGTGTTGCAGCAAAGGTACGTTGCAAATAAAGCACGAACAGAGTCGATATAGTTCTGTACGTCTGTCGGTTTGGCTGGCAGCTTGCGCACGATAACGCACGAACGGATTTATTGATTTGTTTGCGCAGGTAAATATTTTTTATACCCTCCACCATAACATGGAGGGTATTTTAAGTTTGTCATTCCGTTTGTAGCTCATCGAAATATTCATCGGAGACCGTTTAAAGTATATATGGCGAAAACCAAAATTTTTTTACAATCGATGAATCCGAGTTTCACCCTTTCAGAATTCGCGAACTGTTAACATATTCTATATAGTATGATATACATTCTTTAAACTGAAGTGTTTTAGGAGGAATCCCATAAGGTCGACCATTAAAATTAATTTACGTGGAAGCTGTGTTGGCATCAATGTAGAAAAATAGGTAAAAATGGGTTGAAGCCAACAAGTTTTTTTATGCTCCCTTCCGATTTTAGGCTTAACCTTACATTTTATAGACATATGCCCAAAGAAAGACTCAAAGAATACTTCATGGGCAATATGATACTAGTGTATCATTTTTCGATATATCCACTGCATCCACCTAAAATTGATGCTGACATTTTGAAGCCGGAATTTCGGGGTTTTTTGAATTGTTTTAATAATTCGGACGCGCAACAAGATAATATTCAAAACTCACATTAGGATTATAAAACTCGTGATTCTACGTCGTTTAATGCATATCTCATGAGTGTGCTCCTTACAGCATCCTAGTAATTGGAGTCTAAAGGCCAATATTTGATGCGTGATTTTTTAAAAAAAACTTATTTTTTGCATTTAAAATTTACAAGTGCCATTCAATTTCCTTTGTACCCCGCGTGAATTTAGTTTTTTTACGCGACGGATCTAATGAGACCTTCCGCGATCGAATCCATCCACTAAAACCGCGGATATAGATACCCTGAAAATAGGAAAATCAGCAAAAAATTATTTCGACAAATCCGCGTACTAAACCGCGATTTTCTTGAAATTTTTTTACGTAAATGGAATCCTTTATACCCGATTATAAATTACAGAGATTCGCGTGTAATATTGGTTTTTCACCAAAAATAGAATGTGGAGGCACATCCGCGATTCTTGAAGAATCTAATTAAAATTGGTATATTTGGAAGTATTTTTGATAGGCGCTGACGAAACCGGATGCGCATCAAAATCGTATGCGCATTGCGCGACTTTTACCAACTTTAAGGTTTTTTGCAGTGTATGATGCAACTGGTGGCACACAATGGCCCCTGAGTGAAACATCGAAATATGCATAAATTTTGACAGAGATTGATTCGCTGTATCCAAAAACGGATGCGCATCAACCGACTTTAACTAATTCGCGAATAACAGGCTTTTTAATTATAATATTAATTGAATGATTGTAATTTCAATATTACTCTTAATTTCCTACCCTTATAAGTTATCACAGTAATCAGTTAAACTCTCGCGATGGTAAACCGTATGTTTTGATGAAGTTTTAACTGTATACATTCATTATTCTATGGGATTTTAGCAAAATAGTTGGAGAACTCCCAAATATTTTTTTCTAATTTTTAGAATCAAACCAAAAAAATATTTGCAACAATATTTTCCAACAATAAGTTTTTCTCTTTTGTTGTTGCTATAATATGCAATTTATGTACCCAATCTCTATTAATTTGGTATCATATTTTTCTACGCATTGCCTAGATTCCGCATATATTCTTTAATTTATTTTTTTAGGGTTTGTACGGATTCTGGGACAGGATAATTTGGATTTACTTCAAAAATTTTTTATTATTTGTTGACTTTCCGCGAAAATAATAATAAATTTAATAACTATTTAAACATCTACGAATAGATATGGACTGCTGTTAACGATTTATGCATACATTTTCTCATAACAACAAAAAAAGATATTTTTAAATATTTTTTCTTTATATGAGAATAAAAACCGCTATAACTTTTGCGCGCATTGGCCAATTTCGTGAACGCGAGCAGATTTGAAACCGGATTTTTTTCCTTTACCTCTGTACCAAAAATCGTAGATGTGCTCGTAAAAAAATTTTTTAATTTTTTTCAAATGGAATTGTAAAGGATTTTTGTTATTCGCCATATATATATGGGAAATGTTGCCAGTTATTTCATATTCCATTTCCAAAAAATTGATTTTTTTTCTTTTCGCGCTACATTAACGATTGTTGGTACATAGGTTAAGAAAAAAATTCCCCAGTACAAATCTGCTCGCGAGCAAATTTTTGGTTGTTGCGGACAAATGTTAACGCGGTTTTACTTCTGCTTTTAAGAAAAAATTATTTTAAAAACACTATTTTATTGAGCACAATTGTCACTAAAAGGTTATCACGAAGTGACGTCATTAAGTAGATTGCATAATATTTGTAAAATGTTACTCAGCATTTGCGGAATTTACAAAAAATTTACAAAATCTTAAATGTAATCCGAATTTTTTGAAAATATAGGTTCATTTTACCCTCAAAAATTACAAAAAATAACAGTTTTAAATAAAGACTCCACGGGGAATCAAATGAGACAAAACTTATAATAATCGGGATAGTATTTAGGATATTATAGCCAAAATAAGCACATATTTGTGTTACAAAAAAACAAATTTTGGTTTGGAATAATAGTTTTCACATGCATTCTAGGGTTGAAAATATTGGAAAAATTCTATAGGAGTACTTCTTTTATTTTTCTTGAAACTCCCAAAAAAATGGGCGAATTTTGCTTTAAATACATTCACATAGAAGGTTTTCCTTTGAAGAAAGTTATCGGGTTGTTGAAATAAATCATTAGACTTCTTAAACGGAAATAGAGTTCAAATAAACCGCTTTAACTTATATGTATTATTAAAATATGTGTAAATCGCTTAATTATCAAAATCGTTTTGTCCGCATGTGATTCATGTACAGCAAGACCATATCTTTTAATTTGTATATATTTTTCGAAATATAACTTGGACGCTTAGATGTAGCATCGGCTGCATCTATGCATTAAAAAACCTATAAAACATCTCTATTTCAAGGCGATCAATCAGTAACCGTGAATGTAGCATCACACACTATTTTTTGGGATAAAATTAATATAGCTCCCTTATCAGTGAAGTTTTTAAATCTCTGTTTCCACAAAAGTGAAGATGCTGCACTAGTTTTTTCACTGCAGTGGAAACGAGCGATAAAATGCTCGATATTTTCGAAAACAATTTTAGGTGATTTTCCTACCTTGGAATTTCTTGTATCTCGCGTTTTTGTAGATGGAATTTCACGAGTAACGATTTATTAGAAAAATCTAAAATTTGCAATCAAGTACGAGGAATTCGAATGACAATTGTAAAAATTAGGCCCGAGAAATATGAATTTTAGAAAAATTTTCGTACAAAATTTCTGCATTTGGATGCAGATTTCTGTGAAGCTGTGTAGGCTACATTCACGACCATTATATCAAATAACTCAGAATAGCGAGTTCCACAATCCTATATGTGATTTTTTGACAAACCTGTTTGCGGAACGAAATTAGAAGAAAATTTCAATCTGGCTTCAAAATGTCAGCATCATTTAATGGTAGACGCAGATCAAATTTTGAAAAGTTATACACTAGTGAGATGATCCTTATTTAGTTGCCTTCTACTTTTACTTTGACGGGAAAATCGTGAAAAGTGTGGTTTAATCACAAATCGAGAGAAAACAAAAAAGACACGTTGGCTTTAACCCATTTTTACCCATTATTTAACATAAATGTGACCACAGCTTCCACGCAAATTAACTTTTAAGGCCAATATTTTTGCCAGATGTAAAAACATTTCATTTTATCCGAAAGCATTTAATTTGTATAATTTTCAACCACATTTCGCGAGTTATAAAAGGCTAAACCTTGGCTTCAACTATGTTAAATTTTCAAAAATATTGCACATATATTTAGCCCTGAATTTGCTATAATTTGACATTTAGGGTTCATAGTGAACAAGAAACTTCTCCACCAAAAATTATGGTCATAGGTCTACGTTTTGGTACAGCCCCCATAAAACGGTAACGCCTGATTTCAGATATTGTAGAATTGTAATTTAATTTTAATGGACCAGGTGGCTTGAAATCCAGTGTTTAATTATTTGAATTGAAATAATATTCCAAATTTTATATTAAGTTCTCAGGTAGGCCATATCGGTCCACTTTTTGGGTGTCTACCCAAGAAATTCAAAAATACATTGCTAAAATGGTGAGCACTATAATTCTACACCTTTGTGTACCTTAAGGCCTGCGTACATAAGCTGCTCTGCCTGATTGCCTTGCTTTCCTACTTCATTTTTGACATAATAAAAATAAAAGAATAAAGAAGGCCGAGGAAATTTGGAACTGGGTTGTCCTTTTCTTTTTTATTCTTTTATCAGAAGTAAGCAAGGTAAGCAGGCAAGGCAGCTTATGTACGCAGGCCTTTATACACAAAATTTCGAAAAAGTGCAGATTATGGATATGATTCCTATAATTTGTGTAATATGTTGTCCGTGCGGTCCCTATTACGAGAGTATTTTTTTTCTTGGCCAGTCCAATAGCTCTAGAAAATCCTGCAGGTGCCAACCAAATAACACCCATGATAGCTTTCGAAGGGGGTACCCTATTTGATCTTAAATGTGCACATCGTTACATTTTGTATAGACATAGATTAGATTATAATATGGAATATTTGGGTCCACTTCTTTAGGTGCCTTGACCACAAAACTTATTTTTTTTTTTTTAATTGCAAAAAAAAACAAGCTGGAAACTTCTTTTGTCACCTACGAAAATGCTATTTATTGTTTAAATTATTGTAACGTTCTTAGCTTATTTAGATCTACAACCCCAGTTATTATTTTACTGTACATCTTATTCGATTTTTGACAGAAATTAAAAATATTCAGAAGAAAACTTTCTGATACTTTATGTATTCCTATGTATTCCTACATTCTTGTGGTCTTTTAAAGGGATGTCTACTGGTCGTCCATAAAAAATACATAAGGTCTTTGAGTTTTCTATAAAAAGACGTTTGTTATGCTGTGAGGGGTTTTCTATTGCAAGTCCTATTGGCCTTTGTTAAGGAAACATATTGCTGTTCCATAAGAAATCCTTATTTTTATTGAACAAATTCTAATATTGTCCTACTGTACTTTCTAACCCAAATTTCTTCATTTTGTTTTTTTTATTTTTTTTTCTTTTGCAAAAGTTTAGTTTCTTTATGGCTCGTTGAGCACAGTTTCTGCATCAGACAAGAAGTTCTTAAATTTCATTTTGATTTCTAGTTTTATTCTTGAGTTTGTAGTTGCAAACTGAAAATATACGATTTTAATTTGTATTATCCGTAAGTGTTGACGTGTAAGTTTTTCAGTAACAGAAGAAATTTGTGGACGTACGAAATATGTTTGTAGTCCCCGGTGTGGGTGTGTGTGGTAGAACGGAGCTGACCATGTGTGCTGGTAGTAAAAAAGACGAAATAGAAACAAAGATAAAACTTTGAATTATTTTTAAGAATACTTGTATATCGTAGTTTTAATAAAGCTAAGCAACTGTAAGATTAGATGAGCTTCTGGCAATATGTTTTAATCGCTTTAGATTTCCTTTACAGTTCGTTAAACAGTTTTTCATTGGGCAATAATTGAAGGGTAGATTTCGGTTGATATAATTCGTATCTTGGTTGTGAAGTAAATGGGGAAGCAAAATCAATTTGAAACCAATTATTTTGGAATTTAAGGACGTTTTTTTTTTTCTCAAAATATCTCGAATATTCTTCATGTTATGGAACTATGGTATTTCATAGATATAAGGGAATTTCATGTTTTACTTTGAGTACTTCCTGACAATTTCGTTTCTCCTAAATACCTCTTTCCAACACATAGAATTGTTTTCCAGACATTTCAAATTTCCTGTTTCATTCACTCAATGTTGACAATTGCTGCTTTGCTGGTGATCATTGTTATAAATTGTAACATTACAAACATTACACATAATTGATGTCACGTATCAGGGTGAAAATAGGAAACGTTTTTGGTGATATTTTAATTTCCTCAATGCAACGTGTTTTGGTAACACATACAACGAAAACTACATATGAACAACATAAACATATTTTTGTGAAATTCAGTGTTTTGTGTCGAATTATTGTGTGTTGATATATCCATAGTGCGTCCAAACAGTATCCTTTATAGATTGGAGTACGAGAAGTTGAAGACAAAAACACAAATATTTATTGATTATTGATAATAAGGTGTACAAACAAACTCGAATTTCATTTATGTACAGTTTGTGTATTACACTGTGCAACAAAATGGAGCTCACGCTCTGGGGGTTGGAAAATTCCTTTTGGGGATGAAAGCTCTTGTTGAGTATATACGGAATGCCGAAGGACAGATCCGCCGTGAGTCGAACTTTCGCGTCATGGCGTGAGGAATATTTTCCTGGATACCCTATTTTAGCTATTTTTAAGATGGCATGTCTTCAGTGAAATTAAATGAGGATATTTTTTCGTAGAACATTTCGTACTGCTAACTCGCTTCTTTCAATGTCCTTTTCGTCCTTTATTTCAAGAACCGCAGTAAAATTACTACAAGATGAAATTTTTCAGCTTCGGAATATTCTTTAAAAATGTCGCTCTGAAGATTTTAGGATCTTCTTTTCCTAAAGACACAAAATCGATATAATCTCGGTTTAGCGGTCATTTTACACTTTTACCCGAGTCTTCCTCAAGCAACCCTATATATATTTATTTCAATACATACGAAAATTCTTCACATTCAATAGATTAAATCTATTGAATGTGAAGAATTGTCGTACTCATCAGAAATATTGAACATAATTGAAACCCGTTTTGCCGAACACTTTAATATCATTGTTTTTTGGAATACAGATCCGGATATACGCATTTTAGAATCGGTTATTTAGATATTAAAACCGATTTTTTAACTGGTTTTTTTTTTTGTAACGAATAACTCTATATGTAAATTATTAGAAAACTAGAAAAGTTGTCAACCAAATATGGTTATTGCGTATTAGACATTTTAAGCGGTTATGGTGGTGAAAAAAACCGTATTCTTGAACCGTTTTTTAACGCGTGGGCAGATTATGATCACCCTTGGTGAGTATATACAGAATTCCGAAGGACAAATCCGCCGTGAGTCGAACCTTTGGGATATGGCGTGATGAATATAGTGCTGGATCCCCTATAATAAAATATTTTCTTTGCTTTTTTTGTGTTTGTTTGTTAAAAATTCGGTTTTGATATCCGAATAACCGGTTCTAAAATTGATATATCTGGATCTGTATTGAGTACGATAATTCTTCACATTCAATAGATTAAATGCTATGTATTGAAATAAATAAGCTAAAATAACTGCGACCAAAGATATAACGCTAGTTTCAGACGGCTTATGGGGAATCCAGCAAAATATTAAATATTAAATTTCGACTCACGGCGGATCTGTCATTCGAAATTCCGTATATACTCACCAAGGGCTTTCACGTAGATCTGGCAAACTATAGATAGTCCGACTATCGTTTTTATAGCTAACCGAAAACAAAGGTTACGTCGTTGGTGGTCGAGTTATTTCGGTTATATGTCGAGAATTATTTAGAACACAATTGCTTCTGATTCCGATACAAACAGTGATCAAAACGATAGTCTGACTATCGAAAGTTTGCCAGCTCTACTTTTATCCCCAAAAGCAATTTTTCACATCCCAATATTTCGGTTCACAGTGTTATCAGTAAAATTTGAACTACCCTGATGTTAATTTGTTGTTTGAAACATGTTAAGGGTCATTTTTATACCCTCAGCATTTATGCAAAATGTGAGTCATCGAAATAATGGTTTTAGACCCCAACTATGTTTGGACGAAATCCGTTTCAATTTGGAGTCGATTTAGCCAAGTCCTTCCATCTGTCGGTCGAGCTGGCTGGTGCGCAAGACAACTCTCGAACGGATTAATCGATTTGGTCCAAAACTTGGCTTTCGAAATATTTTGTCCAAACTTAGTTTAAGTTCGCAAAAATTATTAACCGATTTGGTCCATACTTTGCGCATTGTAATATTTCTACCAGACATAGATAAAGTTCGAATATGGACTATACCGGTTCACTCCTTCGGGTATCTAACACACAAATTTTCGGGAAAGTGCAGTTTAAGACCTCCTTTCCTTTTGATTTTTGTTGTAACAACATGTATTTGCTGGCCCCATTACGACAGTGCAAGTTATTTCAAGGGCAAGTCCATACTTCCTGAGAAAATGTCCTGAAAACTGAAAAAAAAAAACGATCAGGTTAGAATATGTACTACATACCAGGGACATAACAGGAGGGGGGGGGGGGGGGGGTGGTTGCCGGCCTCATAGGTACCCTTGGCTTTTAGGCTAACAATGAAAGTGTACCTCCGCTTCAACAATTTGGACTTTTTTGACTAATGGTACTCCTTGCGGTCTTGTTTACAGCTATTTTCTATTTTTCGTGGATAAGTCCATGTTTCCTGATATAACACTGTGCAACATTTTTAAGTTGATATTGTGCAAACAACTCGAACTGAGGATTTTTTGAAAGTACAGACCCAAACGACAAGAAACCCTAGTTGGGTTTTGCTGTGTCAGATCCAGCTCGGATTTTATGGCCCCATCTAAACATGGTTAAATATTGAGTTTTTAAAGAAATTCGGGGCTATCTCTCTGAAACCAATGCGAATCTCCTTCTGACCATTGAAGCAAATTTGTAGATAAGGGCAAGAATAAACAAGTGAGCCAAGGCTATAGTCGGGTCGGGGCCGACTATGTGATACCCTACACCACTACCCCTGTTCATAAGCTTTTGACTAATAAAATTCAAAATATTAAAATTGGGATAGCTTAGCGCCTTTGATCTGAGTGTCTTCATTAACACAGGTAAATTTTTTTTGAAACGCATTTAAGTGCATCGACATTACAACCCAAATAAAAAAATGAAAAAACCATCAATAGGCTTCTTTCTCTGTTAGACCCAGGGTTTCGGAGTCGGAGTCGGAGTCTACGAGTCGGAGTCGAGCAATTTTGCTGGAGTCGGAGTCGGAGTCTGAGTCGAAAAAAATAACTCGACTCCGACTCCGGGCAAAATTTTTTCCACGTTATAGAAGTATAACATAAAATTTGGAACAAGAACATTTTTTTAAAAATTGTTTTATTTTAAAAGAAATGTATAAGAAAACATATATGCAAACGGTATATTATACTAAGTTAAGGGACGATTCACAGGATATTTTTTATCCTCTGAGGTGTAGTCTATTCATCCCTATTTTGTTGATCCAATTGATTCTTTACATTTTTGCAAACAAAAGTAATGCTGTATGACAATCTAAATAAGATTGGACCTGTAACCTCTTTCGTCAGAAGTCTTACTGCTCTTCTCACAAAGGTCTATCGGTATTCTCATCCAGTGTTTTATGAGAAGTCATCCTTGTCTTCTATTAAATACAGTGTGGTCTCTATGGGAAATCTTACTGAATACCTTTGGCACAAAATGGAATTCAAGATCTAGGGGCGGAAAAATTCCTTTTCGGAATGAAAGCCCCAATTGAGAACCCCCAAACCCCTGAAATTTCTGACTTATGACATAATGAATTTTTTCATTGGCCCCCATCCATCATTAAGAAAATAGCTTTATACCTCAGTTTGGAGACATTGTTTCATCATTTTTAGATGACATGCCATCTTTCTATATACTCGATGAGGGCTTTAGATGTAGACATTCAAATAAGCGGATCTGTCCGCCAGGAACAGATATAGTTCATGTGTATCCGAGATTTCTACACAATCACATACGAAATTCAATGAAATATATAATCATAGTTTTCATGAGAAAGGATCGGGTAAAAGTGATAAAGAAGTGAACACATGGCAATATCGATTTCTTGTCCTAGTGGACCGACCCTACATAAAATTTTCCTAGCAACATTTTTGTAGAATATTTTCATGCACGAAATCTCATCGTGTGCTAATTTTTCAGTTCCCGAAAACTTCCATCTGCCTACGTGCTGGGTAGAATACACACTATATCTCAAATATTTCCACACCAATGTTCAAAATGTGTATAAATTTCAGAAAAAAATAGAATGTATAAATATCATAGAATAGGTAGTCAAATTTTTAAGTCGATCGGAACAATATTGCCTTAGTGTGAGCGTTGGATTGGAACAATTTATTTTATTTTGTTTGCAGCATAAACTGCGTTTTTCTCGAAATAGGCCACAAAAATGTATGACAATTGCTTTATTCGTTTTCGAGCTAAAGTTGGCACCCCACAATGGTTTAATAAAAACAGGGTTTCGTAGACGGCCTCAAAACTTCGTAATACTTTTCTCTTTCAGATGCAGAAAACAAAACTGCCAAAAAGTTACGTAGTTTTCTCGGAAAAAAATCAAGAAAAAATACTGTTATTGAGTTTTTCAACTGGGGGTCTCCTTTTGAAGCTAAGCACACTAAAATGTTGGCTTATATCCAGTTTGAAACTTGGTCATGAATTGCCTATAATTGTTTTGCATGTAGTCCTTATGATTTGTATTGCTCCTTCATTTTCACTTATTTTGAAAGCTTAACTATATTCTGACGCGGAAGAATTCCGTCCAGAATATACTCGTGCAAAAAAGGATAACCGACAAAACGTTCTAACTTTGCTATTTTTCAATGTAAGATTCGGCAGAAACAATATTGATATGTTCGAATGTATTCGAACGAATGTCTTTTATAATGAATTGTAAGGAAAAACTAACACATTAGCCTATATAGGCCAAAATATAGGAAAAAGTTAACAATTTGTGCAAATTTTATTCATTTTTAGTGGTATAAGATTTTACTCTCGGAGTCGAGCCGGAGTCGGAGTCGGAGCCGGAGTCGTGAAAAAAACTCGCCTGGAGTCGGAGTCGGAGTCGAGCCAAAAATACCTCGACTCCGAAACCCTGGTTAGACCCCCATCAACCCCCAAAATTTCTTGAGGATCCGATCAAAATTTCGTAGTGTGATTGCACAAAAATGGGAAAAGGGATGCATTACCGACTATTGCGATATCTCTGTTGTTAGACCACCTATGACAACCTACTTCACATCGTTGTAAAGGTGATATTTTCTACTTTCCTTGCCAGATTTTGCTTTCGATATAGATACAGAAGGGAGATATTAACTTTGAAATAAAATGTTGGTCTTTTTTCCAAGTATTTTTTTTTCACATTCCGACCCCTGAATAATAGCCGACTATTATCAAAAATCAAAAGGTTTTTTCCTCTGTGGGACCCCCAATAACACCCAAAATTTCGTGACGATCCAATTAAAATTGCGACCTGTAGCGTGATTTCCAAAAAAGTGGAAAAATGGGATGTATTACCGACTATTGCGATATCTTCGTTATTTGGATACCTACGCCAACCTGCTTTACATCATTGTAATGATGGGATTTTTTACTTTCATTGTCAGACTTTGCTTTTGGAAGGTCCCGAACCAAAGCTGTGATATTCGTCATTATTATTAAAGTCGCAAAAATGAAAAGTTGTGTTCTATTAGCGGCTTTTGCGTAACATCGTTGCAAAGGTGATATTTTCTACTTTCATTAGCAGGTTTTGCTTTTGATATACCCCTTTTAGAAGCGGAGATATTCGCTTTGAAATAAACCTACTTTACATAATTAGAAAGGTGATATTTTCTACTTTTATTGTCAGGTTTTGCTTTTGGTATACCCCGTATAGAAGCTGAGATATTCGCTTTGGAAAAAAACGTTGTCTTTTTATCCACATAAGTCTTTTGCCCATTCCGACCCCTAAATATTATCCGACCATCACCAAAATCAATAGGCTTCTTCCCCTCCGGGACCCCCATCAACATCCAAAATTTCATGACGATCCGATCAAAATTGCGACCTGTAGCGTGATTACAAGGTTTAGATGGACAGATGGACAGACGGACGGACTGACGGACGGACACACATAGCCAGATCGACTCAGCTCGTTGAGACATTCATTTTGGTATATATAAGTATGGGTCTACGACCATTATTTCGATGCGTTACAAACTTTTTGGCCAAAACCAACTTATAATACCCTCCCCACATAGTGGTGTAGGGTATAAATATTTGGAGAAATAATGAACTCGAAAAACTACACTTATTGGCTCAAATTTTAAAATAGATGCAAAAATTCCACAATTTTTCTACATTTCGGACCGTATCTCCAAAACCGTTAATTTTGTCTGAATATTTACTATTGGAAAAATATTCCCTGGAATGTAATACAAAACTCTTCAGAACATGACATTGTTGTAAAATGCCTCTATGTCGTTGTTTCCAGTACATTTTTCAACGACGATTTAATCAAAATGTCAATAATGTAGTGAAATCCGAAATGCGAGAATAAACTGTTGGTGTGAACTGTGTTTGAAATACGTTTTGTAAAAGATATGATGCAAAATACCTCTAAAACAACATGAAGTAAGCATTTTAGAGTTTCAGAATGTTCTAAAGAATTGTTGAGAACTTTATTTGGAAGATTTTTGCAAATGGTTACTTGGTTCAACTCCCAATAGTTTAGCCGATACTGACCAGAATTTCAGCAATTACGTAAAATTTTCTATATTTTATAGATTTTGTTGACCTAGATGGAGTTTTTCTTGTGTGGTTTTTTCAAAAGATGGATTGTCACATTGAAGTAAATATATATGGAGCTAAATCAGTTATTTCCAAAGGTGACCGAGAATGAGTATTTGGGAGATTTGTTTTTCAAGTTAAATCGGGTTGAGATTATCTACATGAAGACAATGGATGAGATAGATAATATGCTCAGATCTCCCAGCAAAATGTTTGTGCCCCCGGCAAGCCCTCACTGCGGAGGGAATTCCTTGTGGGACAGTGCACTTGAAAATTATGTAAATGCTGTCGAAGAAGAGATATAAGATGAGAAAGAAGTTGCGCTGGAACACCTGCGTTTGGAAGGCGAACATATAGCGGAACAACGGAAGATAGAATCTACGTCAAACGCCAATAATGAAGAAAATTTTGTGTGCCAGCAGGATTTAGAAGAACAAATTATACCGAATTCCGATGAAGAAGCCGTTGTTGATTTTTTGTTTTATCCTATGGAGAAAATAAACGTTGAAGAAATAGATGAAACTACTTTGGACGAAGATGAAAAGGCTGGACAACAATTTGTACTAGAGCAGAAGCTGTTACAAGCCGACCAATTTATTGACCTAGTAAAGCAAGATGACTTTAACTTAAACAAGCAATACAGTCCACCGTAAGAGAGAGACTATATATATATATATATATATATATATATATATATATATATATATATATATATATATATATATATATATATATATATATATATATATATATATGCAACAAAGAGGTACAACACAAAATACAGTACGAAAGATCCAAGAAAAAGGCAGTTGAGAAATCCAAATATAATAAAATGACCAAAAGAAACCCAGGACGAACTCCTGCAAAAGGAAGCAGCAATGGTAAAATAAAGTATTTTGCCTTTTATAAATTCTCTAATTTTAGAAGTCATTTGGAGCGTCCTTATACGTGTTCGAAGTCGAAGATAAGAACTTATGGTTCAATAAACAAGGAGTCAACTGGCAATTGGAGCATTTTTGGTGGTGGCATGACTGCCTGTGATGCAGACGCTACAAACGAGTTGAGAACTGATGAATCTGAACAAATTCAAATTCAAGTTTAATGATCCTGATCAGCAACATTCAATAACCGAAAAGAAATTGAAACATCGATGGAAGAAAGGCCCGATGGTTGAATGGCTCCAAAAGGTGCTGGGTGCCATCACATATAGTTTGCTGCAAAGTTGTCACATTTATTCTCTATTCATACTATAAATTTTAGAATATTTTGTATTTGTATGTATTTCACTACTGGTTAATTTTAGTTTATTATTAACATAATGCCTTTTATAGCCCTCACATTGCTTAGATTTGTATAAGAATGTAAGAGTGTTTTATTATGCTTCGTGAGGGATAGATCTTTTTTAAGGTTAAATAAAAGTTGTATTTGTCATCCCTTGGCGAGTGGTCAGCATGTTTAAAATACTTTGAACAGAATTTTGTTGTTGCCATCTCTTTGCGAGTGGGCAGCATGTTCAAAATACTTTGAACAGATTTTCACATTTTCCATTGGTTTGATAATGGAAGTGTTTTAAGATAAGAGTTGAAGATCCCACGTGCAGCGGTAGCTAGTATCGCTAGTTGTTTGTGTGTGCGCTGTGCACTTAAGATTTTATGGCACATGCATTGTGGGAAAATTCTTCAAGTATAAAATGTTTGTAGTTTTAGAACATACAGTTTAGTGATAAGAATTGTAATGAAAGGGTAGCCTAAGAAATATTTAGTATTCATACAGTTAAGCGAAATATTATTGAAATAAATCAGTGACTTACAACCACTCTTTGTGTTAAGACTATCCTTATTTTTTACAGACGAGCTGCGGCAGTCTGTTGGATGCTGCGGCATCAAATTTATATTTAATCATAATGGTCCTATCGACCCCTACGACTCCCAAAATAAGACACACTACAAAAATTGTACTATGTCGGTCCATTCCCTTGGGCACCTCCCCCGAAAAACTTTTCATATCTTTGTCGACAAGTTCATATGATGATGAGGGCATACCTCTGTCGGCAAAGCCGACTGATGCTTTTTTACTTGTTTTGTCTGTAAGTTCATATGCCGGAAATTCTGAAAACTATAAAACATAAAAAACTATAAAACATAAAACATAAAAAAGTGTTTCAATTCACACAGGCTGAGGGTATATCTCTGTCGACAAAGCCTACTGATACTTTTTTCTTGTTTATGTTAACAGTCACCACAAGAACTTTTCTCCGGTAAAATTTTCGAAAATTTTACATACGTAGAATGCAACGATATTTCAATCTTGTACTGAATATTTCTCAAAAATACAAAAATAACAAGTAAAAAAGTATCAATCGACTTTGCCGACAGATATATACCATAAGTTTGTGTGAATTGAAACTTTCATGTATTGACAATATCGATTTGAATACCGGCTACGCAATCAAACGTCATTTTCCCCAGTAATTATGTATTAGAGAGTTGTCAGATTTGTTGACCCTTTTTGGGCGTACATATGAACTTGCCGACCAAAAGTATATTTAGATTAAAACTCAAAAGTGTATAGTACATGTTGGAAGCGAATCTTATTTAGGGAGTAATTTCTTTTCGATAGATTGCACGCCCTCCTGTCATTTCAGTTGATTACCGTATAACTTACAAGTTTTTGGCCACTATGACGAAGATCTTATTTTGGACCCTTCAATAGTTATCATGCACTCCAGCCACTATACATGGTACCATAGGCGGTTTTTACAGCTCTAGGGCCAGGAAGTATGAACGTATATATTATGTGAGAGGTGCACGAAGGAGTGATCCTATATAGTCCATATTTCAACTTAATATATGTCTCGTAGAAATATTACGATGTAAAAGGTGTCGATTACTGCTTTCGAGAGTTATCGTGCGGACCATTTTAACGAAAAGTTTTGAACTTTTATTGGAAAGGTACCGAAAGACATGGACCGTTATTGGCCATCGAAGACCCAATTTTTGCGTGAATCAGCCCGTTTGAGAGTTGTTGTGCGCTCCAGCCAGACAGACGAATGGACATTGTTAAATCGACTCCGAAACGGATTTCGTCCAAACATATTTGGGGTCTAAAACCATTATTTCGATGAGGCTATAAAATCGTTAAGTTTTAGATGGAAAAGTTTTTCGCCCACAGCTAACCCTAATGCCTAAATTAGGTTTGAAAATGTATCTAAATATGTCTTCAATCGGGCGGTACCTTTTATATGGGAGCTTAACTAACGTGTCGACTTATGTTGACAGTTTTTAGTGAAGAAGTTTTCTGACCGTTGAGAACCTCAAATTAAACTGCACTACTGTCATTTGGGGGTTATACCAAAACATGGACTTATGTTGACAATTTTTGGTGGAGAAATTTCGTGACTGCAGGGAACCTCATATGTCAAATTATGGGTAGTTCAGTCAAAAATTTAGCTAAAACCGTTATATGGGGGCTTCGTCAAAACAAATAGTTCATCTTCGAGCTTGAGCTGTTCAGGAAAATAAGATACTAGGGTGCAATGATATAGGGCTCTAACTCAATTGTTGTAGACGCTAGAGTGATTACAAAAGACTGACAGACGGACATGGCTAGATCGACTCAGAATTTTATCCTGTTCAGAAATGTATACGGGCCAACATTTGTAAAATTGGGTTTAAAAAACCAAAAATAATTTTTTGATGCTACATCAACGATGTATGCCTCTCCGTGTTTTAGACCGAAGCATGTTTGGACGAAATTCGTTTGAGACATTTTGGAGTCGGTTTAGACATGTCCGTCCGTCCGTCTGTCTGGCTGGCTGGTGCGCACCATTTTTGCACTTCGTAATATTTTGCCCAAACTCAGCCGATTCGGTTCAAAATTTGGCCTTCGTAATATTTTGTACAAACTTAGTTTAGGTGTATCGGTCCACTCCTTCTGATACCTGCCCCACAAAAGATCAATAACTCTCGAAGGCAGTAAATGAGTTGGTTCTATAAAGACTCCCTTCAGCTCGTCTACAAACATTCCCTGGAGAGAGACTCCTTTCTGATCGTCTATAAACACTGTAAATACTTCTTTCTAGTCGCATATAAAAACTCTCTCTTTAGGTCATCCACAACGACTACGTTTTACGCGTTGATTGGACAATAATTAGCTCATCAATTGTCCTATGTGTCGGTCCTCATATTCATCCAATACGTTTCCATAGTCGCTACAAAATATAACAATTCTTTATGGAGTAGGAATATTCTGTCAACTACTTGAGATACAGCAAAAGGCGCATGCAGCTCTTGTTAAATTTAATTTAAATTTTAAATTTAATAATTAGCCCTCTTTCTAATCAAATAAGCTCCCCTTGACACTTCTGGGATGTGCATGGTCTAAAAAGACGCCCACTTCTCAAAAGAATAAAAATATGAAAATATCAAAAATGCATTTCAAAAATATTTGACATTTTTTAAATTTTAATATTTATGTTTAATTTAGTCTATGTTGTTTTTGTTTTAGATTATACGTTATTATCCTATATGTGCTGAATTTGTTATAATGAGTTTCCTGTGTTTAGCCCATAAAACTAACACATTACACCGTTTGGCACTTAGACACATTTCGGACATAAGCCCTTGATGAAACTATTTGAAATTAAAAAGCACAGGTGTTATTCTAAGTTGAAACAATTTAAGTAAAAACTCTCTTCACATCCTCGCTCTCCTCTAAATGGCGGGAAAGGCTTTATTTATGTATGGAAAGAATAGCCTTTAGTTGGTTTACCATAGAATTACCTGTTGTCTGTACGACGTGATTCGTTTGTAGTTTATTTTAATTTTAAATTAAGTCTATGAGTATACTCATATCCTGACAATACAGGAGTGTACAACAATTGTTTTCATTACAAACCTTGGATGCAACATTAACGAAGGATAAAGGTTTTTTCTGTAGTTCATAATAGTGGAAACTGGGAACCTCAGTTAGGTTAGTTGAGAAGAGGGCAATGCAAAAATCACCACATATCCGCATGGCCTTGAGTTAACATTAAATCAGTTCAGACTCTCTGTAATCGCTCGGACTTCCGCCTGAAGTATCGTATTATGCTCCGGCAGTCGGTGGTGAGATTTTTGTGTCCTCTGTCATCCAGCATGTTCGTGCACAACTTTCTTCGAATGACTTCTTTGGTACCTCCATTGATTTGTTAACATTTCTCTCTATATCTTCTGTGCTTCTTCAAATATACTCGTAACAGTTGATGGAGGTTTATTTGGATGACCTCGACCATGGGTCCTGTCACAAGTGGGCTTCTTGGGAGTCTCTGATTGTTTCGTCTCCCTTTAGTGTATCGCTCGGAGGTTTAAGTACTGTGGGTGAAAACCAGGGTTTGAGGCAACAAATCACAGTGGCAAGCTAGACATTCTAAATTTCGTGTGGAATTGGGCCCAGATACTAATCTGCCAAATTTGGTAAATATTGGTTCATATATAGATATAGCTCCCATATACACTGCTGCTCAAAACATTTGCAACTGGAATGACTAGTTCATATTTTTATTGAGGGACCCAATAAACAATTAATTTAAAAATTAATTTGCAAAAATTGCGCTTATTTTACAAAAATATACAAAACAAAGCTCGAACTCACTTTTGGTTCTGCTCAAAACATTGAAAATTTGATTCAAAATCTGAATAAATTATTTTTGTTTTGAAAATATATTGTGAGTTAAACATTTTATTTATTATCTGGAGACGTCGTAAAGGAAACCAGTTAACTAAATAAATAAATATATTCTTATTAGAGTCCAGACTAGTGTCCCGGAACCTCCTCCAAGAATTTAGATTACTTAAGCTGATCGGATCCGATAAGAACTTAAACATATTTGCCAAAAAATACTAGTTTTATATGGTTTTATATACGTTTAGAGGTGATATTATGACAAAGCTTCCTGTTATACAACACTTCCAGTGTGTACATGGTGCGATTTTGACTTGTTATCTGTCCGGTTAGTTCTTGGATCTGATAAATATCTCGACCTCATGCATCCAGTATAATTTCTGTCCACAAAATTATCTCCAGTGCAATATAAAACAGCTTCTACATTTTGGGTCAACTTTTTTGTATAAGGAACAAATCGGAGAATTACTCGGTTTCACTACTCCGAAAAAAACGTATGTATTTAGGGGGGTTTTCAAAATTTTGGGCGTATGAACCGACAAAATATGGATAGGATTAAAACTCAAAAATTTGCGGGGATATCGATAGATAGAGCTTTTTTTATCACACTAGCCTACGAAAAACATAATATCACTGTAAACAGGGCCACTAGGAAAACCATCGGTAAAAATGTCCAAAAAATCCTCGAACAGACCCTTAACCACACAAAAGTTTAGAACATTTGTGTGCGTGGTACCACAAGGATTGGGCAGATAGAGGCCCAAATTTGAACATAAACTAAGTTTCGACAATATTTAGAGATCGAAAATTTGGACTAAATCGGTTGTTACATCTATGAAAAATCACGCGTACCATGTTAGCGAGTAATTTCGAACTTTTTTGGGGAGCTTCCAGAAAGAGTGGACCTATAAGCACCACCTTCGAATTTCACCTGTTTTCTCAAGAAGTATGGACTTGCCCTTGAAAAAACTTGCGCTCCAGCCAGCCTGGCAGACAAACGGACATGGCTATATCAACTCCAAATTGTCTGAAGCGGATTTCGTTCAAACATACTTGGGGTCTAAAACCATTATTTCGATGAGGGACATTTTGCCCGTATGAAAGTGTATATACCATGTGTTGTGGATGGAGCGCGTGGTAACTCTCGAACGGATAAACCTATTCGATTCAACATTTTGCAAACGTTATATGTTGCCCAAAGTTAAATCAAGTTCTAAGATGGGCCTTATCGGTCCACTCCTTTAGGTACCTCCCCCACAATAGTTCAAAACTTTTCGCTAAAATGGTGCTCACGATAATTCTCGAAGGCAGGAATCAATTTGGTCCATACTTTGGACATCGTTATATTTCTACGAGACATACATCAGGTTAGAATATGGACTATATATGTCAACTCCTTCGGATACCTCCCACACCAAATTTTGGAAAAATGCAGGTTACGATCTCCTCTGGAATAGTTTTGATTTTTCTTGCAACATATTGCACTCAAGGCCCCTATTACGATGGTACAAGTTTTTTCAGTGGTAAGTCCATACATCTTAAGAAAATTACCCGGAAACTGTAAAAAAGCCCCTAGGACCAGCATGTGTAGTGCCTGGTGCGCACGACAAACCCTGAACCGAATACTTCGTTGGTCCACACTTTGCATATCGTAGTTCCACTCCTGTCGGTACCTCCCCCACAAAAGTTCGGAAATATTCCCCAAAATGGTAAGCGCAATATCTCATAAACGGAGCAACCGATTTAGTACAAACTTTTGATAAAATTCGAAGATTATGCTTATGGTCCCACTCTTTCCGGTACAACCCACAACAGTTTCGGAAATTTCGCTAAAATGGTAAGCGCAATATCTCATAAACGGAGAAACCAATTCGGTCTAATCTTTGGATCTCGAAATATTTGGTCCAAACTTAGTTTATGTTCAAAAGTGGGCCCTATCGGTCCATTTCTTAGGGTACCACCCACACAAATGTTCAACATCTTTGTTTAAGTGCGGTTAAGGGTCTGCGTGAGAATCCAATAGAAATGTTTACCAAAGGTGCCCTGTTTACAGCGATATGATGTTTTTAGTGGACAAGTCCATGTTTCCTGATTCCAAATTATACACACTTCCAAAATGGACAATGTCGGTCCATTCTTTAGGTACCTCCCCGGCAAAATTTTTTAGATCTTATCCTAATCCTAATCTATACATTTGTCGGAAAGTTCATACGCCTTATCTGAAGACTGGTGTTCAATTCACTCAGGATGTGGGTATACCTCTTTATACCCTACACCACTATGTGGTGAGGTTATTATAAGTTGGTTTTGGCCAAAAAGTTTGTAACGCATCGAAATAATGGTCGTAGACCCATACATATATCTACCAAAATGAATGTGTCGACGAGCTGAGTCGATCTGGCTATGTGTGTCCGTCCGTCGGTCTGTCCATCTAAACCTTGTAGTCACGCTACAGTTCGCAATTTTAATTCGATCGTCACCAAATTTTGGGTGTTGATGAAGGTCCCGGAGGGAAAGAAGCCTATTGATTTTGGTGATGGTCGGATAATATTTAGGGCTCGGAATGGGCAAAAAACTTATTTGGAGAAAAAGTCAACGTTTTATTTCAAAGCGACTATCTCCCCTTCTATAGGGGTATATCAAAAGCAAAACCTGGTAATGAAAGTAGAAAATATCACATTTGCAACGTAGGTTGTCGAAGATATCGCAATAGCCGCTAATAGAACCCAAGTTTTCATTTTTGCGATTTTAATAGTAATGACGAATGTCACAGCTTGGGTAGGGGACTTTCCAAAATCAAAGTCTGACTATGAAAGTAGAAAATCCCTTCTCAACAATGATGCAAAGTAGGTTGGCGTAGGTGGCCAATTTTTTTGTAATCATTTGGGTGTCAATTGGAGTCCCACAGAGAAAAAACCTATTGATTTTGGTAATGGTCAGATATTATTCAGGGGTCGGAATGTGAAAAAAACTTATTTGGATGAAAGGCCAACGTTTTATTTCAAAGCGAATATTTCTCTTCTGTAAGAGGTATATCGAAAGCAAAACCTGGCAAGGAAAGTAGAAAATATCACCTTTACAACGATGTGAAGTAGATTGTCATAGGTGGTCAAACAACAGAGATATCGCAATAGTCGGTAATGCATCCCTTTTTCCATTTTTTGTGCAATCACACTACAGGTCGGAATTTTGATCTGATCTTCACGAATTTCTGGGGGTTGCTGGGGGTCTCGCAGAGAAAGAAGCCTATTGATGGTTGGCGTACATCCCACTTTTCCATTTTTTTATTTGAGTTGTACTGACGATGCACTTAAATGCGTTTCAACAAAATGAATGAAGACATTCAGAGCAAAGGCGCTAAACTATCCCAACTTTAATATTTCGAATTTTACCAGTCAAAAGCTTATGCACAGGGGTAGTGGTGTAGGGTATCACATAGTCGGCCTCGACCCGACTATAGCTTTGGCTTACTTGTTTTTTTTTCGACATTTTAGAGTTATTAAGTCTAGTGAACTAGTTCAATAGCATAGTTCGTTTGCGTAAAAGATGAAATAACTCATATGTAGTTCGTTCATACAAACGACCAGTGTCTACTGAACTATCGTTCGTTCAAACGAACTAGATTTTAACAACTCTACTACATTTGTCACCCAAAATTACATGTAATCCTGAATATGATTAAATGATTAAATTTGCTTATCCTTTACGTGCCTTAGTTTTACCCTCCCATAGCAGTACTTATTTCCTCAGAAGCATTTTTTTTACATTCTTTTCGGCTTTGTTATAGTTTGTTTTTTTTTTCATATTTTCTCACATCTTCGTTGCTACTTAAACATGTGGCAAATTTATCGCCTGGTGAAATTTGTTCAGGATCCTTTTCGTTTTTTTTTTGCCGCTCAGGAAAATAATGAAATATTTCCCTTTAAATTTGCATCACGAAAGATAATTCATTCAGTTTCAGCCCTCAAATGGGATAACATTTTGTTAGTGTTAATAAATTGGGTTTGAGGTTATGGTAAATGAACAATGGATGGATGAAGAAAAGCTGGCCTTTTATGTTATTATAACAGTAAGGTGAGAGATGCTTTGTTGGGCATTACATTTAGCAGAACTTAAACCTTTAATTATTTGTGTAAATGTTGGTTTACCAAGGAACAAAAGGAAGGAGCCAACCAACAAATAGCTCAGTGCAAAAATTAATGTGTTAAGGCTAACATGGATAAAATTTAGCTTATGATTTATGACTCATGGGTGATATTGAGTTTGCATTTTTCCTTAAACGAGGCACATTTTTTATCTTCAAATACATGTAGGTATTTTTTTTTTTGATTCAAATTAGCGGAATGAGAAAAAAGTGAAGAGATGAAATATTCCCAATTCACCCACACTAACAATTAGCTAACAAAAAACTCTTTTGGGTTAAAAATTATATATTTTATCAGCTATGCATAGCCGTTCTGTTCCCATTTTATTTCATCATCATTTATCATTATTTTATTTCTATTCAAGTAAAGCTCTCGAAATTGTATAAAAGTTACAACTTTTAATTTGAAATAATTTTTCTCGGGTAATGCTGTGACAGACGTGACGATAACTTTATTTTTCATGTTCCTTTACAATTCAACTTTTTGTATTTTTTATTTTTTTGCATTGGACATAAAGTTTAATGAGTTCTCTCTTTTAACGCCAATAAAGAAGTTTTATTGAAAAACAAACACAAAATGTAAAATGAAAAGTTATCGTTTGGCACCAAAACATCTGTTAGCGCTAATTACCACAGAAATAGTTGGAGAAAATATTCAGATTTAGCATATGCAAATGAAAGGAGTACCAAAAATGTCTCTTGGGATTTTGTTTCGAAGGATGGTGGAAGAAAAGTTGTAAGAAAAATTTCCGAGAAATATCCCTAAAGGGGATATCAAAGTGGGCAACAATGGTGAGATACTTCCTCTTTTATCACCTAGTTCATTGTACATGCTAATCATAGATCTATAGAAATTAGAGTTATATAAATCTAGATCGTTTGAACGTATTGGTTCCTTCTCTAGTTCAATGGACTCCAATCGTTTGTATATAGAAATCAGCTTATACGTAACATCCCACATTAGTTTGTGTGACGTCACTCATATTTTTTTGAACTAGGACAGTGAAGTATGAACTAGATTTATACAACTCTAATACAAACACAGTCGAACTTCTCTATAACGTAGCACTTGGGGACCGAAGAATTACTACGTTATAGAGAAACCAAGGCAAACTGGTTAATGGGTAAAACATGAGTAAAATATGAATTGAATTTAATTTTTTTTGCTACTTTACTTTAAAGCCGTCAACAAGAAAGCATTGTTTCGTGTCGCGATCGACATTAACATGGTTTTTAATTATAACATCTTATTGTTATACCCTCCACCATAGGGGGGGGGGGGGGAGGGGGTATATGAAGTTTGTCATCCTACATCGATATAACCATGTCCGTCCGTCTGAGGAAATCACTCTAGCGTCTGAACGAATTGAAGATATTTATCCCATTTTACTACCGAATTGGTTGTAATTTGGTATTTTGTGTCTCCAGAGGGTAAAAACATTTCTACCAAAGTTTGTTTATATAGGTCCACGTTTTGAAATAGCCCCCATATAACGCCCCATATATAGTACGCGTCCCTTTAAGATATTTTGAATATATTAGTCCCATTTGACCACAGAATCGGTTGTAGTATTGTATTTTGTGTTTCCAAAGGCTAAGAAACATGTCTACCATAAAATTTGTATATAGGTCTACGTTTTGATATAGCCCCCATAGGACGATATCTCCCGATTTTCGGTATTTTGAAGGTTTTAGCCTCATTATCACACCGAAATGGTTGAAATTTGGTATATAGTCTTCGTTGGTGGTATACAACTTTCCCCAGAAATTTGTAGGTATAGGTCCACGCCTTCATATAGCCCCCATTTAACGGTTCCTCCCGATTTTGGGTATTTTGAAGGTTGTGGCCACCTTAATCCACCGAAATGGCTGAAAGTTGGTATTTGGTCTTCATTTGGGTTGGTCCAAGCCTTTCAATAGCCCCAAAAGAACTTTCCTTCCGATTTTCGGTGTTTTGCAGGATGTGGCCTCAATATTAATCGGAAATGGCTGATATTTGGTATTTAGTCACCGTTGGGGGTATAAAACTTTCCCCCAGAAACTTGTCGGTACAGGTCCACGCCTTAGTATAGCCCCCATAGAACGGTAATACCCTACTTTCGGTATATTGAAGGTTGTGGCCTAAATATTCCACCGAAATGGCTGATATTTGGTATTTGGTGTCCATTTGGGGTATTAAACGCACATGAAATGTGTCGGTACAAGTCCACGTCTTCATATAGCCCCCATAGAACCGTACCTCCCGATTTTCGGAAATGACTGAAATTTGGTAGTTAGCCTTCGTTAGGGGTATAAAACTTTCCAGCTGAAATTTGTTGCTATAGGTCCACGTTTTCATATAGCCCCCATAGATCGGTACCTCCTGATTTTCGGTATTTCGAAGGTTGTGACCTCAACATCCGACCGAAATGTGGTAGTAAGTCTTCGTTAAGGGTATACAACTTTCCACCTGAAATTTTTCGGTATAGGTCCACGCCCTCATATAGCTCCCATGGGACGCTATCTTCCAATTATCCTACCAAAACGAAATGAATGAAATGAAAATGGCTGAAATTTGATATTTCTTCCTCCTTTGTGATGCAAAACTTTCTCCCAGAAACTTATCGGTATAGGTCCACGTTTTGATGTACCCCCCATAGAACAGTATATCCGAATTTTCGGTATATTGAAGGTTTTAGCTTCATTATAAAACCAAAATGTACGCAAGTTGGTACATAGTCTTCGTTAAGGGTATAACACTTTCCACCTGAAATTTGTCGGTATAGGTCCATGTCTTCATATAGCCCCCATAGAACGGTACCTCCCGATTTTCGTTATATTGTGGGTTGCTGCTCAATATCCCATCAAAATGACTGACATTTGGTAGTTAACCGGGGTACACACGATCAGTTTTGAGTGACAGCTTTGCTTAAATAATCGGTTGTTTGATAGTGTCCACAAAATATTTTGTGATTGCTGAACAATTTGACAGTTATCGATATTTGCGAAAAATCGACAGTCAAAACTGATCGTGTGTACCCCGCTTTAGTCTTCGTTTCACACCGAAATAGCTGATATTTGGTATTAAGTTTTTGATAGGAGTATGAAACATTCCACCCGAAATGTGCCGGTATAGGTCGACGTCCCCAAAAAGCCCCCGTATCTCCCGATTTAAGGTATTTTGAAAGTTGTGGCCTCAATATACCACCGATATGACTGAAATTTAGTATTTAAACTGCCATGGGTATATTAAATATTGCAGAAGAGAATTATTAGTATAAGTTCTTTTTTAAATAAGCCCCATAGAATCGTACTTCCCGATTTTCGGTATTTTGAAGGTTGTGTCATCAATATCCCATCGAAACGGATGATATTTAATAGTCTGTAGGTGGTATAAAACTTTCCACTTGAAATTTTCCGGTATTGTTCCATGTTTTTACATAGCCCCCCATAGAAATGTCTCTCCCAATTTTCGGTATTTTGAAGGTTTTAGCCACATTATTCAACGGAAACAACTGAAATTTGGTATTTAGTCTTCGCTGGAATTACGAAACTTTCCTCCAGAAATTTATCGGTACTGGTCAACGTTTTATACAGCCTCCATAGAACGGTGTTACCGATGTTGTTAGCTATCCAAATCCAGAATATCCAAGTTTAGGTCTAGTTGGTATTGCCCAATTTTATGTATTTCGCACAATTCGCAAAATTGTAAATATTGGTCCATGTTTTGGAAAGAACAAAAATGTCGCCCCATATGAGCTGGTTTGAAGGGAGTATTATCAGTTGAGATATATGTACTACTCCTGTAATAAAACGAAAATAAACTGATTGTTCCTACTCACTTCAACACAGTTCGTGGTGAAGAGGTTAAAATAGGTAAAATTGGCTAAAAAAGGTGTGTTTTCAATTTTTCTTCGTTATAGAAAAAAAATCGTTATAGGGAAGTTCGTTGTAGGGAAGTTCGACTGTATCTAAAATTATTGTTATCATACACAAATCTTATGGGACTTATACGTATGTATTGTCACGGAATTAGGGTTTAATTTAATACCGTGTAGATGTTGTTTTATTCCCCGATACGATTTATACCAACCCTGTAGGAAGCATGGGGCCATGTGACGACCTGTCACCACTTTGTCTACTATTATGTCTACAATTGATACTTTTACCTTAATAATTGTTCCTAATTGTTTGGTGTAAAATAATTTTTGGAGGTTTGTGAAAAAAGTGTTTTTGTGAAAAATCAATAAAATATCGTGAATTTAACGAGTAATTAAACTCAAGGTATACAATTTTAATAATAACAAATACACTCCACGTCAGTAGAATAGAACACCTAAATTTTTGTTAATGTTAGCTTATTTATCCCGAAGCGGATTAATCTGTGTTTTTAATCTTGTGGGGATTTAAAGACTATGATGTTCCGTATCAAACACAGAAAAAATTATGTTTCTAGCTCTTCGCGAAATGATTTTCTGATAAATTATCCGATAGTATTATAAAAAATAGGCATTTATTTTTGGTCATCAGGATAGAACAGTCATTTTATTTTCGCGAAATTTTGATATATTAACGTCGAGTTTTCTTTCAGTCGATAAAGCAAGACTTTCTAATCATTTTTCTCCAAAGAAATCCTATAAATAATTCCGCGAACACCGAAATAACAGCGTAAAAGGGTTTAAAATGACAGATAATTGAAACATCTCGGAATATCAATAAGAGTCGCGCAGTTATGTCATATTTCTGCACAATAAGATAGCATATGACATAGACAGCCTCGACGGATACAGTCGAGTGCTTCGGATGCTGATAATAGGAACTATTTTCAAAATAATTATTGAAAACGTCAACATTTCTTATAAAAACCTATATGTTTTTATACCCTATACCACAATGTGGAAAAGGGTATTATAAGTTTGTTTTGGTAAAAATTCATGTAACACCGCGAAATATTTGTCGGAGACCCCCAATGTGGTATACCAATCTTCATATCTCGACGAGATAAAGCAATTTTGAGATGTGTGTCTGTCCGTCCGTCCGTCCGTCCGTCTGTCCATTATAAATTGTAAACACGCTCCAGGCCGCAATTATGGACCGATCGTCACGAAATTTTGTATGGAGGTCGGGTTCAGATCAGAATAGATCCCTATTCTTATTGGTGATGATCGTGAAATATTTAGCGGGTGAAATGGACCAAAAACATAATAATTATCCAATTTTCTAGCGGCTCTGTAGGTCTCAATAATAGTCCGATCAATGCGTAATTTTAAATACGGTGAGAGTACATCACAAAGGAGAAGCTTGCAATTTGAGATGGCGATCGGATAATATTTAGAGGGTTAAATGGACCAAAACTTTTGTGTGAAAATTGTGAACATTTTTAATATACAGCTTATATCTTAATTCCTGGATGTGACATTCCGGACAAGTGAGATATACTTGAATGTGGAACGCTTGACCTTTCAATTGATGCCAATTATGTTATTGTGCGTGATCAGATAACAGAGTTACAGCCTAATATACTCCGTTATTTGTTTGTAGTGTAATAATAAACTCGTCGGAAGTCGCAATTATACATCAATAGTCACGAAATTTTGCACCGGGTAAGAGTATAGGTCGAAAAAGATGCCTACAATTTTGAATGATGATCTGATATTCTTTAGCGGGTGAAATGGACCATTACTTTTGTATGAAAAATATAAAAATTTTATTTTTGGTCGATATTTTAATTCCTTTAGGACATATATATTTCGCAAAGTAGCCTACATATGGAAAAAAAACTACTGACCTTTCCTCTGATGTAAATTGCAATAAAGTGTTTGCTAGATAACGGGCCTACTGCCTAATATATAATGGGTTCTGTGTAGAGAAGCACATTTTTATCCCATGCTACATATTGTCTCCAAAAGTTTATGTAACACCACGAAATATTCGTCCTAGACTCCTTATTTGGTATGCCAAAATTCATATCTCGACGAGATAAAGCGATTTAGCGATGTGTGTCCGTCCATTAAAAATTGTAAACAAGCTTAAGGCCGCAATTATGGACCGATTGTAACAAATTTTTTAAGGAGATTGGGTTCGGGCCAGAATAGAAATGATTAGTTTTTGGTGATGATCGTGAAATGTTCAGGGGATGAAATGGACCAAAAACAAAATTTTAACCAATTTTGTAGCGGCTCTGCAGGTCAAAATAATAACCCGCAAAATTTGAAACAAAGTTTGAGTTTATGATGCAGATGAAGCGTACAAACCAACGTGAAGATCAGATAATACTTAGCAGTTTAAATGGACTGAAACTTTTGTGTGAAATTGGTAAAAATTTCAATAACGTAGCGGTTAAACAACGAAAGTAGTAGTACTACATAAGTGGGTTTCATTACATTTTAGTTTGTGTGAACTAAATTTTCCTTTCCTGCTACAAAAAATGTCTTTGTCATACTAGATAACTTTTTGCTTTTGGTCATAAGTATTATACATTACATTTCTGATATTTGATAATTAAATTTTCACAATCATTGAAAAGAAGATCCGTGGAAAGCGATTTTCCAGGGATAGTGGTATAGGGTATCCCATGGTCGGTTCCGTCCGACTATAGACTCTTCTTACTTGTTTTTTAATAAAATGGTTTTTCCGCGAACAAGTCTGCCGTTTAAAGATTTGAAAATATGCTCCACATTTATAGTAAGATAATCTGATATGAAAACAACCGCTATTTTAATACACTGAGGAAAATTTTAGCACATTTTTCAAATTGAACATACCCTATGGACTTTGAATTTTATATGTGTTCTTATTTCGGTGTCCGCAACTGTCCTCAGCAGTGTTATGTTACAATATAAATGGACCAGGTTATGCTCTCCATACCGGATTTTACGAATTAGTAGTTTTCTTAACTGAACTCGCAAATGTAAAAGCCCCGTTTTCGCGGGAAAACACAGTCATGGAAATTGAGGTTTTAGGTCTCGTATGTTGTTTTAAAAAGTACTCAAATTTTCCTCAGTGTATTAAAATAGCGGTTGTTTCCATATCAAATTATCTTCCTCTAAATCTGGAGCATTTTTCCAAAACTTTAAACGGCAGACTTGTTCGCGGAAAAATTATTTTATTGAACAAAACATCTAGGTTTTTATAAGAAATTTTGACGTTTTCAATAATTATTTTGAAAATATTCCATATTATCAGCATCCGAAGCACTCGATTGTATCCGTCGAGGTTGTCTGTGTCATATTCTATCTTATTGTGCAGAAATATGACATAACTGCGCGACTGTTATTGATATTCCGAGATGTTTCAATTATCTGTCATTTTAAACCCTACTACGCTGTTATTTCGGTGTTCGCGGAATTATTTATAGGATTTCTTTGGAGAAAAATGGTAAGAAAGCCTTGCTTTATCGTTTGAAAGAAAACTCGGCGTTAATATCTCAGAAATTCGCGAAAATAAAATGATTGTTCTATCCTGATGACCAAAAATAAATGCCTATTTTTCATAGTACTATCGGAAAATTTATCAGAAAATCAATTCGCGAAGAGCTAGAAACATAATTTTTTTGTGTTTGATACGGAACATCATAGACTTTAAATCCCCACAAGATTAAAAACGCAGATTCGTTCGCTTCGGGATAAATAAGGTAACATTAACAGAAATTTAGGTCTTCTATTCTACTGACGTGGAGTGTATGAGTAAAAAATATAAAAGTCAAGTGAAAAAATATACAATTTTATATCGAATTAAAAAAAAATCTGATGAGGCTGGCAACATTTTTGGTGAAACTTCAACTATTAAACATTTTGTGGAACCTTCAGAGAAGTTTGTGGAGCCTGACGAATATACTGTTCCCTCTCCGGACACGACATAACAATGATACAATGTTGAAGGATTATTTGGCAAAAATCGATTGCGAGATTTTTCCAATGTTTATGCAGCCGTAGACGTAAGCAAATTTAAGGACATTTTGTTATACCCTACACCACTATGTGGAAAGGATATTATAAGTTTGTTTTGTTTGTTCATGTAACACAGCGAAATATTCGTCGGAGACCCCCAATGTGGTATACCAATCTTCATATTTCGACGAGATAAAGCGATTTTGAGATGTGTGTCCGTCCGTCTGTCTATTATAAATTGTAATCAATCTCCAGACCGCAATTATGGACCGATCGTAACGAAATTTGGTATGGAGGTCGGTTTCACATCAGAATAGATCGCTATTTTCATTGGTGATGATCGTGAAATATTTAGCGGGTGAAATGGAACAAAAACATAATTTTAATTCGATTTTGTATATGCTCTGTAGGTCGCAATAATAGTCCGATCGCCTCGAAATTTTAAATAAGGTAAGAGTATAGACAAAAAAGAAGCTTGCAATTTGAGATGGCGATCAGATAATATTTAGTGGGTCAAATGGACCACAATTTTTATGTGAAAATATTTAATATACAGCTTATATCTTTATTTCTGGAAGAGACATTCCGGGCAAGTAAGCTATACTTGGAAGAGGAACGCTCGACCTTTCTGTTGATGTCAATTGTGTTGGTATACATGATAAGATATCAAAGTTAAAGCCCAATATACCCAGTTTTTTGTTGTAGTGTAATCATAGACACGCTAGAGGTCGGAATTATAACTCAATGACACTATGCAACACTGAATATGCAATAAGAAATAACACTGTCGCAACCTAGACAAGGTGTTGATATCATTAGATCCCCCGTTTCAATGCAAAAAGTAAGTCCTCGACCAAACACAGTCACAGCCTTCCAAGAAAATTGTGAAGAACCTAAAAAGGCGAAGACTGCACAAACAATTTCTGAGAAAAATTGTTTTAAGATCCTCACTCATTCATGGGTAAAAACAGATGGTGGGAAGACAGAAACCATCCAACAATGATGGGTCTGTGACAACGTCAATCTCTTCAAAGGCCGCTAGTCCGCAATTAAAAATCCGAAAAGAAAGAGCTCGTCTTAGGAACAGCTGAATGCCGCGTAGAATTCGACCGCAAAAAATACGACATTTCGTATGCCTCGTTTACGGTAAAACAACATTGTAAATCTGCGAAGACAAGGTTGGTTGGAATCCCAGTTTTTCAAAGGAACCACGGTCGTCCAAACCGAAGCAAAATGACAAAGCTGTGAGACTGTTGATACCTAATGATCTGAGATTGCGATCATTGACAAGTCTTTTCCCAATGGGCATATCTGTGATTGTCATTGGTTTCTAATCGAGAGTCATTTCAGGGGCATCCTCATCTCTAACGATTTGGATCAGAGCAATATACTGCTTGGCCAGTAAACCTTCTTCAAAGATGTCAAGATCATTCTGTAGCTGTTGTTGCGATCCTGCGTGGGATGATAGCGTGAGTTATGGTATCTTCTAGGGAGGTGGATGAAATACTAAAGTTGGTTGAGAAGCAGAAAGCCCATCTTCGGATAGGAAGCTTTCCAAAAGATGGCGGAGTTGTTATAAAGTTTGTCACCTATCATACAGGAGAATAACCTAAGAAGTCAACGGGTTTGCTAAACTTCGGATTTGAAAGGATATGATTCCATATCACTCATTTGGACTGTTGGTAATTTCCTTTAGTAGATGTGGCAGATCTGGATTCGAAATGGAGGAAGGAATTGGCACCGATGCCAACTGCGAAAATCCACTAATCACTCATATAAGCCTTACAATTGCTGCAGCATATTTTAAGTTGAGATCCTTGCTGCCTGGAAACTAGCGGAGTTTCCTTTTTTCCTTTTCCTCACTCTATAAATTAGGGATGAGGATCACTGTGAGACTTATTACGGACTGCAGGATTATATCTCTAACTCTAAATGAGATGAGAGTGGTGTCGGCTACAGTTAATTATGTGGAGATACAGAAGAGATACGAATGTTCGAGCAGCTACTTTAGTGTTGCTCAAAATGTTTTGTGCATCTCTCTGAGAGAGATAATATCGAAAAATCTCTTTTATTAACGGCTGAGTATTCTTAGACCTATTTTTAAATTCTTTAGATAAAAGTGATCATTAAACAAAATTGTAGCAGGTGTTGTTATTATCCAATTTCGTAGCTCTAAGTATTTTGGCAACATATCTTTATCTCATCTATGAAGTCAATATTCAAAAAAATAGCTCCAATATCAATATCGAATAACATGTTTGAAAATGCGCATCTATCCATTCCATTATTTCCATATCTATGCAAAATAATTTAATATTATTTATAGTTTTTCGTTATTTGGCAAACAATCTGTCCAGATGTCATCCGATAGCTATCTAACAAACTACAAAACAAAAAAACTATAAAAAAATTCAATTCCTATTTGCATATGAAAAAACGTAATTTGGGAAGGTGGATGTTGCTGCTGCCGGTGTCTGCTTTTCCGTTTCACTTTAACCATAATTGATTTCCTGTTATAAATATTTTAGCGTTGTGCCACATTTGAATGGTTTAAAGCAGCCAACGGATGCCATCCTTCATTGGCTATGGATGAGAAGAAGAATAAATGAAATTCAAATGTGTTTTGTGCTGGAAATAGGAACAAAAAATCCCCGCCACACAAATCATATACGAACACGTTTTACCTGCTTTAAACGAAATACACTGCACCCCGCTTATTTGCCCCTCTGCTTAACTGCCTTTCCCGTTTAATTGCCTCACAATCTGAATCCCCAAAGTTTTTTTGTATAAATGAGTTCAAACTGTCCCGCTTAACTACTTTTCTATAAGTACCCAATTCGAATATTTGCCCGTCAAATATTTCCCCAAAAAGAACTGTTAATAATGTTTTTCTCCGTTTATTACCCGCACTGGTGTATTTATGAGAAAATCAATTTCGACGACTACGTGAATTGTGATGAAGATGTCCAGTATGATGTCACGGTGTTATGCTCACTGATGACTAAATTTCTTATTGATTAAATAATATAACTTATACATTTTTAGACTTTTTTACTATAGACCGTTTTGTTTTTTGGCGATTATGTTCTAATTGTTGTCATTTTTTGTATGGCTGAGATGAGATTTTTGTAACTACCCACATGAGGTAGTTATGTGGGATTTTCGTAACTGCCTTTCCCGCATAACTGCCTCAATTTTTTGGAATTTTATGAAAGGTAGTTAACCGGGGTGCAGTGTATATACTTGCAACACAATCCGTTCATATCTCTATTGAAACCTGAGTGTGAACACGAATTGATTAATGGTTACAATGTTTTAAGTCCAACTCGTGTATGGAGAAGCGAACATAAATTCTACTCCAAAAAAACGTGTCTGACCACACAAAAAAAATTTGGGAACTGTCCGCGTTGATACAACGGATATAGTCTGGATACATATGAAACCCAACCCGCTTGCCTACTACATTTCCACCATAGAGGACAGCAGGATTTACAGAAAAATATGGCATAAATCCATAAGCAATTCTTTGTTAAGTTTCTTGTTCGTTTTATTATTTTCTGTAGCCCACCTTGCTCACCCCACCTGAACACAACAATATCAATACGATGCCGCTGGTAATTGTGCAACCGCCGCTTATATTTGCATTTGAATAAAGTCCTCTTGGTCTCTTTTTCCACTAGAGTTCGTATTTCGATTGAATTCAATTGAAAACACTTTATGGTTCACATGGATGTTTTGTTGGTCATAACAAGTGCAGGCAGACACGGCCAGGTAGCCGGGTAAATACAACATTCATGTGAAATATGGCATGTGTATGCTTATGTATGAGACAATCCTTTGATTTTGTACTAGTTCCATAAGTCGGGATTACATGAAGGAAGTAAAAATGTGCGAAAATCAAAATATACATCCAACCAATAGTGGTTTAACCGTAGGAAGAATTTTCAATTTTTCAATTGCAGTTCCTTATTGTTGCACAACACAATTTTTCCTTGAGATCTTATATAAGAAATCCTGGAGGTCTTCGATGAGAAGACACTTAAGTCTTCAATAGAGCTTCATTTCTTTTTTCTGAACCCCTTGGGGTCTCTTATTTGGAGACCTTAGGATCTTCCATAAGAAAACTTTGGGGGCTTCTATAAAAAGATCCTTGAGTCTTCAATAAAAATACCATGAGATCTTCTATAAAAAACTTTGATGTCTTATATAAGAAGACTTTGATATCTTATCTAAGAATACCTCGAGATCTCCAATAAGAAGAAGAGATCTTCTGTTAAAAAACGTTTTAGTCTTCTACTAAAACACCTTGAGGCCTTTAATTAAAATATGTTAAGTTCTTCTTTAAAATGACCTTGAGGATTTCTATAAGAAAACCTTGACGTCTTCTATAAGAAGAACATTGAGGTCTTCTATAAGAAGAACCTTGAGGTCTTATATAAGAAGTACAATGAGGACTTCTACAAGAACACCTTGAAGACTTCTGCAAGAAGATATGTTCTATAAGAAGACTTTGCGGTATTCTATAAGAAGACCTTGCGGTGTTCTATAGGGGGACTTTGAAATCATCTTTAAGAGGGACTTTGAAGTCCTATAAGGGGACTTGAGGCCTTCAGTAAGAAGACTTTGAGGGCTTCTATAAAAATACCTTGAGATCTTCTATAAGAAGACTTTTAGGGCTTCTACAAGAACATAATGAGGTCTTCTGTAAGAAGACAGCAAGGCCGGTCTTCTATAAGAGAAACTTGAGGTCTTCAAGAAGAAAACATTGAGGCGTTCTATAAGAAAACTTTGAGGTCTTCTATAAGAAGACTTTGAAGTCTTCTATAAGAAGACTTTGAAGTCTTCTATAGAAGATCTGGATGTCATCTATAAGAAGACATCGACGTCTTCTATAAAATGACATCAAGTTCTTCTATAAGAACAACTTGAGGTCTTCATCTTCTTATTGTAAAAGTCAATGTCTTTTTATAGAAGAACTAATGGTGTTCTTCTTGAAGAGCTAAAGGTCCTTTTATAGAAGACCTAAATGCCTTTTAATTGAGCATCTGAAGGTGTTCGTATAGAAGACCTCATTGTCTTGTTACAGAGGACCCCAAGGTTTTTATATGTCTATATGATCTTCCCATAGAATAACTCAGAGAGGATGATCGCAGAAAATCGCAAGGCCTTATTATAAAAGACCCCAAAATTGTTTTTGTATAATATCCCAAGGTCTAATTCATGATGGATGAACTATGTACCTTCTCCACAAAAGTTCAAAACTTTTGAAGCTAAATGAAGTTAAAAATCTTCTGGGTGAAATTTTTGAATAATATTAAGGAACTTTCATTTCGTTTCAAGAGAGAAGGTCATTGTAGCAATTGAGTCCATAAAAAATGTATCTTTCGATTGGGCTGAAAGTCGATGTGCAAATTACGAACTTTCGAGATTTATAGCGAAAAATGTTGAACTCTTGTGGAGTAGGTACACGAGGGAATGACTCGCAGAACTTGATTTAAATAAAATATTATGAGGGCCAAATTTTGAACCGAATCATTTGATCCGTTTGAGAGTCAGTCTGACAGACAGACGGACGGAAATGACTAATGTCACAACAACTACTATCAAGAAACCCCTTACATTCATGGGTAAACAGCGCTTTGATAACACTCCACCATACATTGTCTCTACCTGACACTAGTGGTATAACACGTCACACACTGGTACATTTAACTCGCTTCTTGCTTCTTGCCTCGAGTCACTCATATATTTCAGAGTTGGTTGCTAATGGCGAGCTGACTACTGCTGGGAGTTAGTTACACGGGTTGGAACTATAGGCTGTTCTAAATCCGCCAACGTACACCTTGGTGTTACCCATTAAATTGTGGTGGCTAATAAATTGCACTGAACCTGCGGGTTTTTCAGTTCTACAGGGCCTTTGGGTCTTCTGTTCCATTCGGCACTGGACCTTCGGGGTTTTCGTTTCTACAGGGCCTTCGGGTCATCTGTTCCATTCGGCACTGGACATTCGGGTTTTGTTCCCGAAAATCGTCTTCCCGATCATCTGCAGCCGAACACCAAATACATCATTCACACCCGAACAGAAACAACACCATTTTCCCGAAGAAGAACCCGTCAACACGAGCTCCTCAGCTGCCAAACCCCATCGAGTCTGCATAATACTTACGCAAGCTATTAATCCAAATATATACCCATTGAATTCATTCTTATCGCATTTAAACACAAGCAGATTGTAAATTAGTATATAATCAATAAATCCCCGATTTAGCCCCAGGAAAAGGAGAACACTAGTCTTTTCATTTCGTAAGGTTTAGTGGGTCCTTATGGAGACCTTGAACGCGACTGAAGTTACCCCAGCCAACGAGAAAACCACGTTATACTAAATCGACTCTATTCAGAATACATACTTGGGCCTAAAATCATTCTGATGAGGCATATGTTGGTCGTATGAGGGTATAATCCAAGCAAATGAAGTAGATCTTGGAATGCTTGTGAGAAAACATAAAAATAAACCGTAAACCGTAAAATATAAACTGTGAACTTTATAAGATATGCATGTAGAGCTATATACGAGGGTCACTAAAAAACCTACTGGCCTAGGAAACACGCAGAGTCGCAGGCGTCATTTGTCATTTTTTTTAGAAAGTTTAACAGTTTTTAGCCTAAGTGTAGTCAATACAGTTTGACATATGACCATGTGTTGGGTTGTTTACAGTGGCTTGATTGAGACACCTCCAAAACATGGCTTTTGAACGCTTTTACAGCATCTACTGGCGATTGCTGCGATTTTTCGGGCTCATACGCATAGTTTCATGATTCGTCCACCTTATAAACGTCTTTTGAAGCACCGCGAACTTTTTCGAAATTTCTTGCACCGACCAACACGGGATCCTACAAGAAAACCCCCATTTTTGGCACCAAGCGTTCATGCAATATCAAATGTTAGTTGGTGGAATAAATGCCCAAGGATGCCTCTATCTCACGGTACATAACATGGCGATCTTGCGTTATCCGTTCACGCTCGGCTTAGTTTTGTCTGGCACAATGAACGTTTTTAGACGACCCTCACCAACTTCGTTTCTTCTGTGTGTTGCCTAGGCCAGAAGGATTTTTAGAGACCCTCGTACATATGTGTTTCAATACCTACTGACTGTTCACTCAAAATGGGAAGGCAAACACTTCAAAAGAGAACACAAGGGTTGGCGCCACCGAAACACTAAGGGAGACTATTTTACGTTAAGATTAAAGGTTTTCTTTAATACCTCCTCCGTATTGTTGTGTAGGTTTAATAACACTGTGCAACACGAAAATTATTAACCATATTCTGACACCGCAGCGTGATAGAAGACCAAAAAATAGAAGACATGTGTCTCGCCGTTTTTTCCTATCTCATCAACTTTCGCGGTTATAGGCCTCCAAAGGTTTGTGGCTTTGATGTAAAATGGGGTCATTTATCTAGCCTATTTCTTCCAAACCGTTAGGAATTTCGAATTTATCCCAGAGGCAAAGTTGTAGATCTTGTCTTAAGGAACAAAAATTGTGAACATATATAATCCATCAAACTTCATATGCAAGGTCAAAATCGCCAAGTTGAAATTTCTTTTAAAATATTTTCTCGGGGTTTGGTCTGCAGCTATCAAACCGATCAAATTTGAAGCAAACAATAAACATTTTTCTACAACATATGAACTCTGTATAGACGGTTCTTAAAGGTTAAAATAACAATGCAAATGGGCTTTTTATCCTGTTTTCTCCGGTTTGGCTCCACAGATACTTAAGCGTTCAATATTCAAGAAAACAACCAACTGCAATAATGTAGCAAAGACATCAATGAACAACTTTCTGGAACATGCGAATTGTCTATGAACGGTTCTTAAAGGTGAAAATAGCAAAACACTTTTGAAAATATTCAATTTTTACACTTTTTTCTCCGATTCTGGTCCAAAGATACACACCCGCCCAGAAATTAAGGATACCCTCAACTGAGATAAATTCAAAATTCCTAACGGTTTGGAAGATATAGTCTTTAAAAATGACCTCTTTTTACATCAAAGCCTCAAACCTTTGGAGGCCTATAACCGCGAACGTTGATGAGATAGGGAAAAACGGCGAGACACGAGTCTTCTATTTTTTTTGGTCTTCTATCATACTGTGAAGTCAGAATGTGGTTAATAAAACATGACTCAAAAAATTACAAACAGTGTAATATTAACAAGAAGTGATGATGAACACAACATATAGCTTGGTTACAAACAGGGACGTAGCCAGGATTTCATTTCGGGGGGGGGGCCCACCTGATCAAAATTTTGAAAGTTCATGTTAGCGAAAATGTCTTATTAGAGAAGATGTAAACCTTATTTTAGACTTATTTTACTGATGAAATAATTTTCATTACTATTTTTTTTTAATTCAAATGGCGTCAATTTTTCTCTTGTTTTTAGAACTTTTTTGACAATATGTCACAGTTATAGAAATTCTGGTTTCCTATCCTGGATCTTCTCATTAATTGATCAGGAACAAGGGAAACTCTGAAATCCAGTTTTAAATTCTTTTAAAATGAAATTATGTCGTCTAATCCAAGGTCTATACCTGTATACATTGTTTTAGCAAAAATCCATAAACACAATTTTTCCCCATCTACATTTTTTATACTCTCAGCCTTTAGCCAAAATGTGCCTCATCGAAATAATCGCTTTAGGGCTAAAGTGTGTTTGAAAGAAACCTGTTTCAGAAAACTTGGAGTCGACATAGCTATGTCCGTTCGTCTGGGTAGCTGCCTGGAGAGCACGATAATTCTCAAACAGATCAACCGATTTGGTTCAAAATTTGGCCTTCGTGATATTTTGATCAACTTCGAAGATGGGCATATCGATCTACTCTATCGGCAAACTTCCGCAGAGTATTTCAAAATTTTTCAGCGAAGTGCAGTTTAAGACCTCCCTGGATAAGCTGTGTAAGCTTAAGACTTCTATGATCATGGCTTCACTTCCTTTATGTTAATAATTTAGTTATAAGTAAAAATATGAAATAAATAAATTAATAAATAAAAAGAACTCTCTGGAAACGCTTTGCTTTTCTACAACAAATGTTCTCGGTGACCCTACTACTACTGTACAAGTTTTTCAGAGGCAAGTCTATACTTCCAGAGAAAATGGCCCGAAAGTTGTAAAGAACACCTAAGGCAATCATGTGTAGTGGCTAGTGCGCACGACAACTTTTGAACCGGATACTGCGTTTGTCCAAACTTTGTTTATCGCAATATTTCAGCTAGCCTTATATGTATATACAAAATTCGAAGATGGTGCTTTTGGGTCTACTTCTTCTTCTTCTGGTATTTTCCCCCCAAATTTCAAGAATTTTAGCTAAAGTGGTATGCGCAAGTTTTCTTGAACGGAGCAACTGATTTGGTCCAAACTTTGGATTTAGTAATATTTTTTGGATTTAGTAATATTTGGCCATACTGGGGTACCTCCATCACAAACCATCAAAATAGTTGTTTAAGTGCAGTTTAATGTCTATCTGAGGATCTTCCTAAAGATACTGAAGGTATTCCATGTATTTAGAGCGGTATTATGTTTTTCGTGGGCAAGTCCATATTTCCTGACATAAGAGTCAAAAGGTGAAAATTATCTCTTAAAAGAAATGACCCTTAAAATAAGATCTACTCCCAAAATGAACTATGTCGGTCCGGTCCATTTCTCCATACATCTATACCTCCTCCGCAACACTTGTGATCAATGATACAAATCCATATTTTTTTGCAAGTTCATACGTCCGGCAATGGCTACAAATTTCTGAAAATTCCTAATACATAATGTTGGGTTTAAGGATTTTTTGGCTGTGTAGCCGCTATTCGATCTGTCTATAGATGAAAGTTTCAATTCACACAGGCTCAGGGTATATTCCTGCCCGCAAAGTCGAGTGGTACTTGTTGAGATTTTGACGAAGAAGAACCGATCAGTTTTTAGATTTCGTTTGTCGTCACAAAGTCATTTACCGAAGGAGGAAAAATTAACGTTTCTCGAAATATGCATCCATTAAAGGTACTACATGGCCTGAACGTAACATAGGCTATAAAAATTTCTGAAATTCCGCGTTGATCTGGAGATATAGCATCAGAATCGGAGGTACCTCCAAAAACTTTATATTTGTTATGCAAATATCTATAGAATGGTAACAGATAATGTCTCCAAATTATGGATGTGTGCAGGAATTTAATCTAGAAATAAATTTGGAAAAAGCGCCCATATATATTTTCGGCCGATTTCATGTATTTGATGCACCAAATACGATTTTAATGGAAGTTGGAATGAGACAAATTTGTCAAAATATATTTTACCTTATTCGTGGTAGCGGAGCGCACCGGGTTCAGCTAGTAAAATATAAACATTGACCTCAAGCTCAATAATCTTGATTTTATTAACATTCGAAAGGTCGAACAAAACTTAAAAATTCGCCAGAAAAATCCTTTTGTCCAGTAGATTTTTACGACACTGCGGTGGAACAGAAATTATATCATAAATAATAGTTGATACAGTTTTTATTGCAAATTTCAAACATAATAAAGAATTTGTAATTGTTATGAATTTGAAAATAGTTCATTATAAAATACACAAACACTTAAAACCAAAAAAAATTAAGCAACGGTTTTATCTTTTATTGTTGAATTGCTCTTATAAAAAATTTCAAAAACAAAATATCTCAAAAATGTTTTTTTCTGGATGTTGTTTATAAGCCAAAGTATTGGACGTAATATGTTACAAACGTTCAATAAATACAAATAAACGGTTTGTTCTGATTACCGTAACACTTACATTCAGCCTAAAAAAAAACTACGTCGGTGGTTACAAATACAAGACAACAATGTTTATAAACTGTTACACGCATTGAATCGCAAACATTACAAAGAAGAAAAGGTACATAACAGAAAAATCAAGAGACGTCAGATAAAGTTAAACATGTCATAAAATCGAAACTCCGCCAAAAATGCTTTTTCGGCACTATCGTAAAAACTATCATCTTTCATTCGCTAATAATATTATTAACGACATTCGAATTCGAAGGTTTTCCTGCCACAAACTGAGCGACGAATGGATCGTTTTTAATTCGTTCTCGAGTGTTGTTTTCGAACAAAATATCCGCAAAACTATCGAAAAACATTCGAAAACGGATCGTTTTTGATAGCAATGGTATGGGGGGAAACCAGGTAAAGTAAATACTACCACAAATACAACTCAACAACAACTTTGTTTCTGTTTGTAACGTTAGTGTCAAATATAAATGTAAACAATATAAGAAAATGTCTATAAATTATTGGAATTTAAAAAAACTGATATTTTTTCACATTTGATTGAACATTTTGGAAAACATGCATGAAAATTCGTTTCATTTTCAATTTGAATGTTTCCATATCATTCCACTAAATGCATAATTTCTCACAGAAAGTAGAAAACTCAAAATTCTAAAATCGCGGTTTTAAAAACAAACTGTTGGTAAACAGTATCGTGACCCTTTTCCCCGTTCGTTATGACTAGACATCGGATCTTGCATATTTTTTATTAATAAAGATACGAAAATTCAAAATTCATATAATCAACAGGAAAAAGTTTTCTTTATGGCCTATTAGTATTTAAATGTGGAATTGCCCATAGAAAGGTAATAATACAAATATGCTGCCCATGTATGTATTTGGTTGAATAAGAAGAACATACAATACCAATACTTGTGTGTATATATTTCATGATGAATGCTATGGAAATTCATAACGTATGATGGATAAAAAGTTTTATGTAGTTGTGACGAAATACTTAAGATCATGGGTCACAAAAAAACTTACTGTTTTACCTATCAAAAATATTTCCCCCAAAAAATGTCCGGTCTCCATCACAATAACTTTATCTCGAAAACCATTTAAGTACAACTCTAAAACATCTAGTTATAAAACTCCCTAATGGACCTCACGTATTCGACATTGTTTACATAGATTTAAGCAATATCCTCATTGTTTTGTAAACAACGACGACAGTTGTTGTGACCATTATGTCTGTGCTTCTTTCCGGTCGTTGATACTTTTGTGAGAACAGGTGGTATATGCCGGCGATTACATTGCCATAACAATGGTAAACGTTTATCTATTATTTATTTGATTCTGGGATAGTAACCATTGGTAGATAGTTCCCTCTTCATCTCTCTCTGACCGCACATCTAAGCTCTGGTTAAAAAAAGACTTATTTGCCAAGCGATGTTAAATGACATAAAAGCCTTTAGAAAGTTGAAAGGTTATGTACATATTTTTATTCATTTAACTTGTTGATTTTGGCCGGGGTATTATGATAGGCTTTGAGTCTGAGAAAAATAATATATTAATATGAAATTTACAATTGTATAGATAAATGGATTTAATATGTTCCTTTTTATTATTAAAACACGTAGATGTCGTACACAGTGAAGTAATGTTGTTGCTGTTGTTTTTGATATGGTCCTGTATTCGTGTCTCTGTTAAAATTGTCAATGGTTCTATATCCACCGTAGGAGTTCGGTTTCTTTCACGGGTTGTCATCAGAAACTTTGTTCTACAACGACTGTGTGTTGCGAGAGCCTGTACCGGTCCGGGCGGATGCTGTTTTCGATCCTTTCTAAAGTGGAATCAATGCGACTAATCCATCTAGAATACAGTTGATGTTCATCTTTTGTCTCATCAGGGAATGTATATGTGCGAATGCAATTAAATCCTGCCTGATAGAGTTGATGTTGTTATATATATATATATAATTGTTCCACAAACATCCCAGGCGGGACAGGGGAGACTTCTCTCATATCAGTGAGTACACCCCGATTCATATTAGCTCAATGATATGGGACCTACTGTTTATCGCCGAGTCCGAACGGCGTGTCTAAGACACCACTTGTAGAGAAGTTGTACAAGGCTGAAATACTCAGAAAATGTCGCCAACATTACTGAGGGGTATTTTGCCACCGTTGAAAAGTGTTTGATGTTGACTGGCCGGGGAATCGAACCCACGACCTTTAGCGTGCAAGGCGGGTGTGCATACCATTGCACCACGGTGATGTTGTTATAGTAACGCAAATATGTTCATTCAGTGTTTTATTCAGTTTTCTGGTAATGGTTCCTCTATGTCCAGGTTCACAAATTCTGCAACCTGGAATGGCTGCGTCCATAAAAAAGCAGGAGATATGTGAATGGGTTTAGTTGGTCAGTGTCGTGCGGTCCCACTACACATGCAGGTCATGCATTGGGTATCGTATCATAAATTTAGGTTCAATATAAATATAGGCGGATCTTATTTGGGCTAAAACCACACGTGTTTGCCTTGGAGGCTGACGTTCTTCTGCTGCCATGGATTGGGTGATCTCCGAGTACGATATTCACACTGCACCGTTGTACTGCCTGCGCAACTGCATGAACCATTGTAGAACAATATAAAATAACATAACTACCCAGCTGATTGAACTGGGCTGTAATGTTAGTGTCAAATTCCGTACACAATTTTAAATATTTATTTCTATTTTCGATGTATATTAGGGATATATATTTCTTGAGGAAATAATATATCATTCAGGAAAAAAACTTTTTCCTATAAAGACTTCTTCATATCAATGACATGTAACTCTTCCAAGTCTGAACGACGTGCCGCGCACTAAAACACCGCTTACGGAGGCGGGACAATATTTGTTAATATGTGTGGTATTCTGTTAAATTAAAAAAAGCTAAAGCCCTAATAAACATGTTTTTTTATTTCAAAAACAAAAGATTCAAACAACTTCTCCTTTTTTGATGTTTCTCCAGCAACCCCAAACATTTTTGCAAGAATTCTACTTTCTGCGAGGAATTATCCATTTAATGGAATGATATGGAAACATTCAAATTGAAAATGAAAAGAATTTTCATTGATGTTTTTCAAAATATTTAATGAAATGTGAAAAATTGTCTTTTTTAAATTCCAATAATTATACCGGTGACAAACATTACAAACAAAAACAAATTTCTATGTGGTTGTTGTTGAGTTGTATTTGTTGTAGTATTTACTTTAACTTTTTTGTTATACAATGGGGATTAACATGGCAATAACACCCAAGCAGGAACTGCAGCGACATCATCTTATTGTGTTGATGGACCGGTAAAATCTTCATCACCTCAAGAAGACTGGTGTCGAGAGAAGCCACCTAGTTGCTGTCCTCAAGGCAGCATTCTGGTAGGTTTGAATATGTTTCCTCTGAGTAGCGCTAACATTTGCATACCACACTGGCGCTGCATAGCTTACCACATACCAGCGACTTGAAAACCTTGTAGCAAATATCAGTGGCTTTTGTCGATAACTTCGGTCCCAAAGCCTGTTCTGGTTCAGACATCGTCTGAAGGCAGAAGTCTGGCAACAACATGAGAGGCACCCTCTTGCAGTCCTCAAGGCGGTATTCTCACAGGTTTCTTTCATTGCCTAGCGCTAACATTTGCATACCACATATTAGTTTGTAAGAGGTCAATAAGGTTTATTTGTATGCACCCCAAGTGTTACGTGCCAGCGACTTGAGTACCTTGTTTTTACTTCTGATCTTGTTGCGAATAGTTGAGGCTTGCGCTGACGATTTAAACATACTGTCGAACGGTACACCCAAGATCTCAGGGTAGTTAGTCGGAATCGAGACACCGCCGTCCAATATGTTCAGGAGGAGTGTCATTTTAGCCCTGTTTCATTCTACGAGTCACGGACTTCTTTTAAAAAACTTCTTCTAAAAAGATAACATGCCAGATCACTTTCACCCATGATTGAATGGCATCTTTGGCATCGAACATTTTGCTGGGGTGTAATGCTGTTGTGTCCCAATGCAGTTTCCGGAATCTATGCTGATGTTGGGCAACTGGGAAACTGCTTCTTATCATGGGGAGGAGTAGTGCTTCTAGAATCTTTGCTGCTGTCGACAGCTTGTAAGATTCACCTCTACTGATATCCTTACCTGACTTCAGTAGCGTTACAATCTTGCCAACTTTCCAGGCTTCTGGTACAATATGGGTGGCTAACGACAGATTGTTGACACTTATAAAATGCTGAACCCCGGATTAACCCATTGTCTTAACATTACCGTTGAGATTCCGTGTGGAGCCTATCACCCTTCAGCCTATCACCCTTCAGCCTATCACCCTTCTTTCCCAGATACTCCTGTACCAGTGTTGCATTGCTTCAGGTTGTCTAACAAATTGTCCATAACTCTTGGGTCTTCGTTCGAGCTCATCACGCTCATTTGCTAGTCCCGTCGCCTCTGGTGGAAAATTCTGTCTGATTTCGGGTATTCGACCAGCAGGTATGTAGCAGGCGGCTGCTGCATTGACGGACCCGGACAATTCTTTCATCTAGAGGATTGGGAAGCTCTCTGAAACTGTTATTGGTAAATTATAATGTCGGCTGGTCTGTTTACGGAGACAGTGATCGGAATATGGTCTGAGCCAGAGGAAATAATAGCTTGCCAGGTCACTTTTCAGACCGGTTGCCACAATAGTGATGTCTGGCGAGCTTTGGTAATCTCCTCTCGGAGGAGCGTCTTCTGTGCAAAGTGTGTACCATCAATTCGCACGGCCAGCTCTGTACCCCTCTGGTCATTGCCTAGTGCTAAAGCTCATGATGAGTACTAAAGTCCCATTGCTCCAGGCGGTTATTTCTCCTTTAAAAGGAACTAATATCAAGTAGGTAAAGGAGGACACAACTATTCGTCGACGGTATGTAAGCAAACCTACCTCGGCAGTCACACTCTTTACTGCTACCCCCATACAGCCCATGTATGGGTCACTCAAACGAGATAGGTCTGTACTAGACAGACTGCTATATGAGAAAGACAAGTCCTCTTCGTCTTCTTCTTAGACGATCCCTCCACAAAAGTTGTAATCACCGCAAAGTTGGAAGATACAGATGACGGTGAGCTTTGTTTCCTGGATAGCGGCGACCATGATGATCCTCCGACTCATAATGTCTATGATTTAACTGAAATTATTGCGGAAAGCGTTGCAATTGAATTGCTGGAATGATTTATTTCCGGGACCATGAACAATGACATGTGGTGCTAGATGCTGCCTTTGTTGTTGTTGTTGGTGAAACTGCTTGGGTGTCTCGTATTCCCACAACGACGATGAATCGGACGCAGAAGTTGGTGACACGCTGGGGGATGTTATTGAGGAGCAAGCAGCAAAATAACTCCTATCGCAGTAGTCATAGAGGCGATCAGAACAGACTCGGAAGTGCACCCATTTCCAACATCAGTTACATCTCAGACATGTTGACATGTGTTGAATGCTGTCCGGTCCAAAAGAGCTCCGAGAAGGCATTCCATGATAAAATTTCCTCTCCCAAGGTGAAAAATACACAAGCAGGAACACATAATTTCTCAGTTGACGGACCCTAACCGAAGATTCCTCCGAGTAAATCCGGTGCATAGAATCGGCAGCCGTGGGATTGTAATTGATAGGAGAGCAGCCTTACATGTCCTCTCTTTTAAAGTTGGACATCTCTCACTAAATTACGCTTGGTTGGTCTATTCTATTTTTGAGAACTTTATGAATTAAAGAGAATTTATAGGGCCACTACGGATGGTGTCCTCTGTGACATTTCGTTATCACTAAACATACGGCATTTTTAGTGCAGAGCACTTCCCTTTGTCAATTATACAATTTATTTGATCCCATACAGGTATAATATTCCACAAAACAGCACAAATCCTTTATATTTTCCACCGTATCACTAATGCAGGAAATTAACCATAAATTGTGATAAGCTCTCAACTATTTCATCGTTTTTTTTTTTTTAAATAAACATTAAACTTTATCCAACTCCATTAAATATATGTCCACTATTCAAAATTTCAACTTTGTCAATATTTCAAAATAAATTGGCATTGTTCTGAGCGTTGTATTTGTCCGTCTTTCAATGAGCATATGGACAAAAAAAGTTTCAATAAGTGAACTTTGTTCACACTGAATTCCAAACTTTTTTTCATAGCATGTGTGGAAAATTAGTTAAAACGGAAACAGCTCACTACAAACGGAGCTACAAAAAGGCACACAGCCCCAACGCTTGTAAAAGTTATGTTCTTTTTTGTTGTTGTTTTCAAATGACATTTGTTGAACATCCAGCAGTGCTTGAGTCTAAAGAACTGAAAGTTTAATTGTTGCAAAAGTGTAGAAAAATGTCCTGCAGTAGTAATAATGATTTCGAACACATACTCTCCACAAATTTATTACGTTCGGATTTGTGGACTTTTGTAGTTTATAAATCTTCGCTTTACAGTATATAAACTGTAAGGATTTGTTCATGATTTATTATGGATTACAGAAAACAATTTTATTTTGCACAAAAATATTTTTTTGGAAATAAATATAAATGTGTTTGGAAGGAAAGATTTGGAAATATAAACATAGAAAAAAAAGAAGTAAGAATGAGAATACTACACATGTCGCAAAAAGTTTGGAAACCGTTGCATGAAAAGATAATATTCACATATTATTGTGATGAAAAAAAAAAAAACAATACAGAAGAAACTATTAAATATGCAAAGATCGGTATGCATCGGGGTGACAGAAGCAACACTATCTTGAATAAAAACTATAAGTTATAAAATAAAATAAAAACTATTAGTTATAAACTATAGAAACATCGTTGAACGCCTCAAAATTGAAATCATCAACGGGAAATCGGCATCTGAAATCATATGATTATATAATGTAATAAATAGGCACATCCATATGTATATGAAAAATGTATTAATGTTATTACCAATATTAAATCCGATTTCTTCCTAGTCCAAAAAATATTGCCATACACCTTTTTAATTCAATTATAATATTTCCAACTAGCAAAATGCTCGCTACTTCGTATGCGGAAAAGAAATAATATTCAAATAAACATTTAATATGGTGAACACTGAACATTTTTATGTACTTATAGCTATTTAATTGCATGTTTTGTTCGAATCTCAAAAAAAAAAAAGACCTCTACACTTCAACAGCGACCTACATTTTAAATTTCAGTCCGAATTTTGGAATTTGTGATATCAAAATGTAGAAAACCGATCGATTCCCCGGTCAGGCAACATCAAATTTTCGACGGTTGCAAAATACCCCTCAGTGATGTTGGCGACATTTACTTCTCTACAAATGGTGTCATAAGGCACGCCGTTCGGACTCGGCGATAATCAATACGTCCCATATCATTGATCTTATATGAATCGGGGTGCACTCATTGATATGAGAGAAGTCTCCCTTGTCCCGTCTGGGATGTTTGTGAAACAATTATTACATTATTTAGAAACCGAATTCGTGTTAACATAGAAACAATAGAACATTATTCAGTACAATTTTTAGAATCCAGAACCTTAGCTCATTAGCTTGTTACAGTTTTAGCTCTACTTGTTCACCCAATGTCAATAGTATTACATGTGGAAACCTTTCATACATTTAAAGGTGGATTTTAATAAACATTCTGATCCAATCTCAACAGTGATCCTCACAACAAATTTCAATTATCGATTCACCCAATACCAGAGCTTCAATATTTAGTATTACTTAATACTCCTAGTACATTTATTGTACGACCACTTCTAAAAATAAACCTGTCAAATAGATAATATACCTATTCCTTAGCCCAATACCAAATTGATTGCAATTTTGTACTTTTCACACACTAATTATATTATTCCAGCTTCATTGCTACACCAACGTAAAATTTAATACCATTGTGTATTTCTCAATAAGTCAGCCAGCCCTAAGCCTAATTTCAGAATTTGTATGCATTTAAAAAAAATTCTTATCTAAACATCAACACCATCCCTCAACAACAATTCGAAATTCCACTTTATCCCTTCAACGCCAAAAGTGGTACCAAATTCAGTACCTATCTATCTATCTATATATATATACTAGCAAAATGCCCGCTACTTCGTATGCGGAAAGGATATAAAAAAACAAATAAACAATATATATTATGGAAATGACAAACACTGAAAATTTGGTCGCACTAATTCCAATTTTAATCAATATTTATTTTTATCTTAGTACTGTACGTACCCCTTAAGTTCGATTTTCAAAAAGATCAGCCGTATCTCACCCTTACACACTAACAGCGAGATCAACGTTGCACACCAATACACACCCTAACTCCAAAAAATAAAAACTCCAGCACTGTCCCTACACCCAAAAACAAATTGAGTACCATTAAGTAATTTTCGTATACTTATGGTACGTATTTCGACAACATATCTCAGCCATACACGGACATTAATACAAAATAATTACAGTAAATTCCATAATAATTACAGTAATTCCAAATCTCAAGATTCCAGCTGTATCCGTTCGTCCAATTCCAAATTGTACCAAACTTAGTATCATGTCGAACTCTTCGTACCCATAAGTAATATTTTCCAAAACTACCTCAATCCTTCACTTCAGGATTCAAACTCTATCCGTTAAACCAAATTAAAATTGTACTAAATTTAGAACAATTTAGAATTTTCGTACCAATTTTCAAAACTTCCTCAACGCAACAGGGCTACAATAATCATACTTTCAAATTGCAGAATTCCACCGCTATCCGTTCACCTACATACAAATTGTACTAAATTTAGTAGTATTTAGTGCTTTTCGTAACCATAAGTTTGCTTTTTCAAAACAACCTGAATCCTACTCTTCGACGGTAATCGTAATTCCAAATTTCAGGATTCCAGCTCTATTAATTCACCCGAATCCAAATTGTATCAAATTTAGTACCATTTCTTTCCCAAACAAAAATTTTAGGATTCCAGCTCTACCCGTTCACCCAAATCCATATTGTACCATATTTAGTACCATTTAGTACTTCTCGTACCCATACGTACGACTTTTCAAAATTTCCTCAATACTACACTCCAACAGTAATCTTAATTCCCAATTCCAACACTATCCGTTTACTAAAATTCAAATTGTACCAAATTTAGTGCTTTCTGTATCCATAAGTACGAATTTCCAAAACTACCTCAATTCTACTGTCCGGCAGTAATCTTAGTTCCAAATTTCAGAATTCCAGCTCTATCCGTTCATCCAAATCCAAATTGTACCAAATTTAGTACCATTTAGTACTTTTCGTACCCAAAGGTACGAATTTCCAAAACTATCTCAATCCTACACCCCTACAGTAATCTTAATTCAAAACTTTAGGATTCCAGCTCTATCCGTTCACCCAAATCCAAATTTAGTACTGCTCGTAATCATAAATACGAACTTCCAAAACCATTTCCTTATTTCAACGCCATTTCCCAACCTTGATTCCCATACCAAATTTGAAGATTCTAGCTTTATCCATTAAAAATATGCAATTGGTACCAAATTTAGAAACTTTTAGTACTTTTCGTACACTTATAGGTCGAGTTTCTAAATACCCTTTGGTACATCTTCCTAACTCTCCATCAATGACCACTCGTTAAAAATTTCAGATTTCTAGCTCTTCGCGTTTGCCTGATACAACGGATTCCATATTTAGTACACTTTAGCACTTTTCGTACCTTTCTACGACGAATTTCCAAAAACCCCTTTACACAAAAACAAATTGTACCAAATTCTGTACAATTCGATTTTCCAAAACAACCTTAATCCTTCACTTCAACAGTAACCATAATTCCAAATAACAGGATTCCAGCGCTATCCGTGCACTCAAATCCAAGTTGTACCATTTGGTACATTTCGTACCCATAAGTACGAATTTCAAAAACTACTTCCATCTCAATCCTATACTCCAACAGCAGTCTGACCAAATTCCAGGATTCCAGCTCTATCCGTTCCCCCAAATCCAAATTGTACCACAGGTAGTACCACTTAGTACTTTTCGTACCCTTACTACCTCAGTCCTACACTCCAATAGTAATCCTAATTTCAAATTTCAGGACTCAAACACTATCCGTCACCCGAATCCAAATTCTACCTCTATAGCCTACCGCGAACGGGTTGCAAATTCTAACTCTTTCCGTTTACTAAAATTCATACTTTAAATTAAAATAAATAAAATTAAAATACTTAAAATTCAGGATTCCAGTTCTATCCGTTCACCCAAATGCAAATTGTAATAAATTTAGTACCATTTAGTACTTTTCGTACACATAAATACGAATTTCCAAAATTTCCCCAATCCTATGCTCCAACAGTAATCTCAATTTCAAATTTCAGGATTCCAGCTCTGTCCGTTCACTCGAATCCCAATTGTACCAAATTTAGTACTTTTCGAACACATAAGTACGAATTTCCAAAACCACCCTCATATCTCAGTCCTACACTTCACAGTAATCTTAATTCCAAATTTCAGGTTTCCAGCTCTATCCGTTCATTCAAATCCAAATTGTTCTAAATTTAGTACCATTTAGTACTTTTCGTACCCATAAGTACGAATTTTCAAAACTACCTCAATTCTACACCCCACCAATAATCTCAATTCCAAATTTCGAGATTCCAACTATATCCGTTCACCCAAATCCCCATTGTCCCAAATTTAGTACCATTTAGTACTTTTCATTCACATAAGTAAGAATTTCCAAAACTTCCCCAGTCCTACACTCCAACAGTAATATCAATTCCAAATTTCAGGAATCCAGCTCTATCCGTTCACCCAAATCCAAATTGTACTAAATTTAGTACCATTTAGTACTTTTCGTACACTCAAGTTTCCAAAAACCCTTTGGTGCATCTTTCTTACTCTTCATCAGTGATCCTCAGTCCAAATTTGAGGAATCAAGCTCTATCCGTTCACCCAAATCGAAACTGTACCAAACTTAGTGCTATTTAGTATTTTTCGTACCCTATGTACGAATTTCCAAAACTTCCACAATACTAAACTCCACCAGTAATCTCAGTTCCAAATTTAGAGATTCCAGCGCTATCCGTTCACCCAAATCCCCATTATACAAAATTTAGTTCCATTTAGTACTTTCCGTACACATAAGTACTAATTTCCAAAACAACCCTCATATCTCAATCCTACACTTCAACAGTAATATTAATTCCAAATTTCAGGTTTCCAGCTCTATCCGTTCATTCAAATCCAAATTCTACTAAATTTAGTACCATTTAGTACTTTTCGTACCCATTAGTACGAATTTTCAAAACTACCTCAATCCTACACCCCACCAGTAATCTTAATTCAAAATTTCGAGATTCCAGCTATTATCCGTTCACCCAAATCCCCATTGTATCAAATTTAGTACCATTTAGTACTTTTCATACACATAAGTACGAATTTCCAAAAGTTCTTCAATCCTACACTCCAACAGTAATCTCAATTCCCAATATCAGGATTTCAGCTCTATCCGTTCACCCAAATCCCTATTGTACCAAATTTAGTACTATTTAGTACTTTTCGTACACTACAACAGTAACCTTAATTCCAAATTCCAGGTTTCCAGCTCTTTACGTTCATCCAAATCTAAATTGTACTAAATTTAGTACATTTAGTACTTTTCGTACACATGATTGGTAATTTTCCAAACCATTTCCTTTTAGATGCACCACTTCCCAACCTTGATTTCCATACCAAATTCCTATATTCCTAAATTCCTGGGGCCTATTATTGATTTCATTAATTATTTAGCGATTTCTTCAAATTACAGATTTTGAAATTGAAAATTGAATAGTAATGACTGTACATCTCCATATAAATAAAATTCTTAATTGCAAATAAATCGTGGTAATATGCACAATTTTATTGCACTTTCATTGATTTGTTATCTAGTTATTACCAAAAAGTGAGGTCCATACAGTTTTTAGTTGTTGTTATTTCTGGCCGATTTCTGAATTTATTACCCTAATGTTGTCTTCAAAAGCAACTCATTTATTTGTTCAACAAACCCAACATTATTTATTGAAAGAATTTTTGTTTTAATTTTAAATTGAAAATCAAAATTTTTACAAATGCATCCTTTGTAATCATTTTTTCTAACTGGATTTTAACGAATGAAAATCTTCTGTGCGACACCTGTTATGTGAAAACAAAATCAATATCGGTTTGTATTTTTCGCGTAATTAATGTTTGTACCATTATCACCAACTGCGACATCTGTTGCAATGGAAGATAACAAATGTCTTGTCTTTCTATTATTTAGTGGTTTACGATAAAAATAAGTGCGCCTAGAAGTAAACTACAAAATTTGAAATTATGTGTGATCGTTTACGGTATCATGAAGTTTAGGCCGGGGCGATTTGTATGGAAGGAAAAAAGTGTTATCGGGCGCCTGGAGTTTCTGATTCTTGGGATTGTACTGAGCAAAAAAGTCAACTAGACCATATGTCTACGGTGAAAATCGAGCCCCCGGATTTTGACTTGAAGTTTTTTTTCAGGGATTTTCGGATATTTTGGCATATAACAACCAAACCACTGATATTTTCGATCCAACACAAAGACAAAAATTGTAGCCAAGACAATAATAAAGAACTCTCTAGTACATCGCAAAAGCATTGGAACGCTCCTTCAGGCAGTTATGGCCTCGAGAAGGTGCACATTTTTCGGAAAATATCGATAAATGACACTGTGCTACAAAATGGGACTCAAATTCAATGGGTGGAAAATCCTTTTCGGAGATGAAAGCCCTTGGTGAGTGTACTAAGAACCCAAAAGGAAATTTTCACCATAGGTCAAGTTTCCGAGATATCGCGTGATTAATGGTTTTATTTTGGCCCCTTAATTTGCGAGAAAATAGCTTTATATCTCTGTTAAGCGTTATTGTAGCTTCATTTTGAGATTACATGTCTTCAGTCAAATCGAATGGTGAATCTTTTTGTAGAATATTTCATCCCTCTAACTCAATTCCTTCCATGTCCTTTTCGTCCTTTATTTTTTGAACCGTAGTAAAAGTACCACAAGATGAGATTTTACAGCATCCAAATATTCTACAAAAATGTTGTTCAGAAGATTTTAGGTACGGTTCTGATTGATGACCAATCGATATTTCCCCGTTTTCATGGTCCTTTTTGACATTTACCCGTATTTTGTTGAGAAAACTGTGTTTTGTTTTTATGTATATTCGTTATCGGTCTGTGGTGCATCTGGAATACTTACCATAAATAGCTCTTGTAATGACGAACACGTTAATAACAAATTTTATTGAAGGATAGATCCGGTTATCTAAACTTTTGAACAGGATATTCTGATATCAAAACCGATTATGGAACCGGTTTTAAGTAACCGATTAATCGTATATGTATATCATTGGAAAGCAAATAAAATGGTCAATCAAATGACAGCAAGTAGCTGATTACAACTTTCTTGGTTCCAATGCTAGAACAAAAAACCGCTTTCTTAAACCAATTTTGATGTAAAATATCACTGGGTTGACGTGGTTCAAACTTCTGAGTTATGGCGAAATTAATTCATTCTTGATGAACTTTAAGTGCATGATAACAAAACAAAATAACACAAATTCATCTCACAATAACTCGACCTATGGCATAACTGTCTTTCCAGATTTATTAAATATCTTATATCTTTCAACCCAGTGATATTTTACATCAAAATTGGTTTAAGAAAGCGGTTTTTTGTTCTAGCATTGGAACCAAGAAAGTTGTAATCAGCTACTTGCTGTCATTTGATTGACCATTTTATTAGCTTTCCAATGATATACATATACGATTAATCGGTTACTTAAAACCGGTTCCATAATCGGTTTTGATATCAGAATATCCGGTTCAAAAGTTTAGATAACCGGATCTATCCTTCAATAAAATTTGTTATTAACGTGTTCGTCATTACAAGAGCTATTTATGGTAAGTATTCCAGATGCACCACAGACCGATAACGAATATACATAAAAACAAAACACAGTTTTCTCAACAAAATACGGGTAAATGTCAAAAAGGACCATGAAAACGGGGAAATATCGATTGGTCATCAATGAGAACCGTACCTAAAATCTTCTGAACAACATTTTTGTAGAATATTTGGATGCTGTAAAATCTCATCTTGTGGTACTTTTACTACGGTTCAAAAAATAAAGGACGAAAAGGACATGGAAGGAATTGAGTTAGAGGGATGAAATATTCTACAAAAAGATTCACCATTCGATTTGACTGAAGACATGTAATCTCAAAATGAAGCTACAATAACGCTTAACAGAGATATAAAGCTATTTTCTCGCAAATTAAGGGGCCAAAATTAAACCATTAATCACGCGATATCTCGGAAACTTGACCTATGGTGAAAATTTCCTTTTGGGTTCTTAGTACACTCACCAAGGGCTTTCATCTCCGAAAGGGATTTTCCACCCATTGAATTTGAGTCCCATTTTGTAGCACAGTGTCATTTATCGATATTTTCCGAAAAATGTGCACCTTCTCGAGGCCATAACTGCCTGAAGGAGCGTTACAATGCTTTTGCGATGTACTAAAGAGTTCTTTATTATTGTCTTGGCTACAATTGTTGTCTGTGTGTTGGATCGAAAATATCAGTGGTTTGGTTGTTATATGTCAAAATATCCGAAAATCCTTGAAAAAAAACTTCAAGTCAAAATCCGGGGGCTCGATTTTCACCGTAGACATATGGTCTAGTTGACTTTTTTGCTCAGTACAATCCCAAGAATCAGAAACTCCAGGCGCCCGTAATGGTGTTCAAATCGCCCCACTCTAATGAAGTTATAGCATTGTTAATTTGACACATGTCTTGCAGAGGGCCAACTAAATGAATAAGTACGTAATAGTAATGAAAAATAAGGATTTTTGTTGTTGTTATTTTTTGTGGTTCCAGGACGAATTATCTAAAACCCGGCCTTATCTCGCACATTTGCATCAACAGTGACCCACTGGTAAAATTTCAAGCTCCTAGCTTTAGCCGTTTTGGCTGGGCGTTGATGATGAGTCAGTCAGTCAGTCAATCACTTATCACCAAGCTCATTTATATATATACTAGCAAAATGCCCGCTACTTCGTATGCGGAAAGGATATAAAAAAAAACAAATAAACAATATATAATATGGAAATGACAAACACTGAAAATTTAGTCGCACTAATACCAATTTTAATCAATATTTATTTTTATCTTAGTACTGTACGTACCCCTTAAGTTCGTTTTTAAAAAAGATCAGCCGTATCTCACCCTTACACATTAACAGCGAGATCAACGTTGCACACCAATACACACCCTAACTCCAAAAAATAAAAATTCCAGCACTGTCCCTACACCCAAAAACAAATTGAGTACCATTAAGTAATTTTCGTATACTTATGGTACGTATTTCGACAACATATCTCAGCCATACACGGACATTAATACAAAATAATTACAGTAAATTCCATAATAATTACAGTAATTCCAAATCTCAAGATTCCAGCTGTATCCGTTCGTCCAATTCCAAATTGTACCAAACTTAGTATCATGTCGAACTCTTCGTACCCATAAGTAATATTTTCCAAAACTACCTCAATCCTTCACTTCAGGATTCAAACTCTATCCGTTAAACCAAATTAAAATTGTACTAAATTTAGAACAATTTAGAATTTTCGTACCAATTTTCAAAACTTCCTCAACGCAACAGGGCTACAATAATCATACTTTCAAATTGCAGGATTCCACCGCTATCCGTTCACCTACATACAAATTGTACTAAATTTAGTACCATTTAGTGCTTTTCGTAACCATAAGTTTGCTTTTTCAAAACAACCTGAATCCTACTCTTCGACTGTAATCGTAATTCCAAATTTAAGGATTCCAGCTCTATTAATTCACCCGAATCCAAATTGTATGAAATTTAGTACCATTTCTTTCCCAAACAAAAATTTCAGGATTCCAGCTCTACCCGTTCACCCAAATCCACATTGTACCATATTTAGTACCATTTAGTACTTCTCGTACGCACACGTACGACTTTTCAAAATTTCCTCAATACTACACTCGTACAGTAATCTTAATTCCTAATTCCAACACTATCCGTTTACTAAAATTCAAATTGTACCGAATTTAGTGCTTTCTGTACCCATAAGTACGAATTTCCAAAAATACCTCAATTCTACTGTCCGACAGTAATCTTAGTTCCAAATTTCAGAATTCCAGCTTTATCCGTTCATCCAAATCCAAATTGTACCAAATTTAGTACCATTTAGTACTTTTCGTACTCAAAGGTACGAATTTCTAAAACTATCTCAATCCTACCCCCCTACAGTAATCTTAATTCAAAACTTTAGGATTCCAGCTCTATCCGTTCACCCAAATCCAAATTTAGTACTGCTCGTAATCATAAATACGAACTTCCAAAACCATTTCCTTATTTCAACGCCATTTCCCAACCTTGATACTTTAAATTCAGGATTCCAGTTCTATCCGTTCACCGAAATCTAAATTGTAATAAATTTAGTACCATTTAGTACTTTTCGTACACATAAATACGAATTTCCAAAATTTCCCCAATCCTATGATCCAACAGTAATCTCAATTTCAAATTTCAGGATTCCAGCTCTGTCCGTTCACTCGAATCCCTATTGTACCAAATTTAGTACTTTTCGAACACATAAGTACGAATTTCCGAAACCACCCTCATATCTCAGTCCTACACTTCACAGTAATCTTAATTCCAAATTTCAGGTTTCCAGCTACATACATACGTTCACCCAAATCCAAATTGTACTAAATTTAGTACCATTTAGTACTTTTCGTACCCATAAGTACGAATTTTCAAAACTACCTCAATTCTACACCCCACCAGTAATCTCAATTCCAAATTTCGAGATTCCAACTATATCCGTTCACCCAACTCCCCATTGTCCCAAATTTAGTACCATTTAGTACTTTTCATTCACATAAGTAAGAATTTCCAAAACTTCCCCAGTCCTACACTCCAACAGTAATATCAATTCCAAATTTCAGGAATCCAGCTCTATCCGTTCACTCAAATCCAAATTGTACTAAATTTAGTACCAATTATTACTTTTCGTAAACTCAAGTTTCCAAAAACCCTTTGGTGCATCTTTCTTACTCTTCATCAGCGATCCTCAGTCCAAATTTGAGGAATCAAGCCCTATCCGTTCACCCAAATCGAAACTGTACCAAATTTAGTGCTATTTAGTATTTTTCGTACCCTATGTACGAATTTCCAAAACTTCCACAATATTAAACTCCACCAGTAATCTCAGTTCCAAATTTAGAGATTCCAGCGCTATCCGTTCACCCAAATCCCCATTATACAAAATTTAGTTCCATTTAGTACTTTCCGTACACATAAGTACTAATTTCCAAAACCACCTTCATATCTCAATCCTACACTTCAACAGTAATATTAATTCCAAATTTCAGGTTTCCAGCTCTATCCGTTCATTCAAATCCAAATTGTACTAAATTTAGCACCATTTAGTACTTTTCGTACCCATAAGTACGAATTTTCAAAACTACCTCAATCCTACACCCCACCAGTAATCTCAATTCCAAATTTCGAGATTCCAGCTATTATCCGTTCACCCAAATCCCCATTGTATCAAATTTAGTACCATTTAGTACTTTTCATACACATAAGTGCGAATTTCCAAAAGTTCTTCAATCCTACACTCCAACAGTAATCTCAATTCCAAATATCAGGATTCCAGCTCTATCCGTTCACCCAAATCCCTATTGTACCAAATTTAGTACTATTTAGTACTTTTCGTACAAAACTACCCTCATATCTCAATTCTACACTACAACAGTAACCTTAATTCCAAATTTCAGGTTTCCAGCTCTTTACGTTCACCCAAATCTAAATTGTACTAAATTTAGTACTTTTCGTACACATGATTGGTAATTTTCCAAACCATTTCCTTTTAGAAGCACCACTTCCCAACCTTGATTTCCATACCAAATTCCTATATTCCTATATTCCTGGGGCCTATTATTGATTTTATTAATTATTTAGCGATTTCATCAAATTACAGATTTTGAAATTGAAAATTGAATAGTTATGACTGTACATCTCCATATACGATAAAATTCTTAAATGCAAATAAATCGTGGTAATATGCACAATTCTATTGCACTTTCATTGATTTGCAAACATTTAGTTATTACCAAAAAGTCAGGTCCATACAGTTTTTAGTTGTTGTTATTTCTGGCCGATTTCTGAATTTATTCCCCTAATGTTGTCTTCAACAGCAACTCATTTGTTCATTTGCGTAATTGATGTTTATACACCATTATCACCAACTGCGACATCTGTTGCAATGGAAGATAACAAATGTCTTGTCTTTCTATTATTTAGTGGTTTACGATAAAATAAGTGCGCCTAGAAGTAAACTACAAAATTTGAAATTATGTGTGATCTCTTACGATATCAAGAAGTTATGGCATTGTTAATTGTACACATGTCTTGCAGAGGGCCAACTAAGTGAATAAGTACGTAATAGTAATGAAAAATAAGGATTTTTGTTGTTGTTATTTTTTGTGGTTCCAGGACGAATTTTCTAAAACCCGGCCTTATCTCGCACATTTGCATCAGCAGTGACCCACTGGTAAAATTTCAAGCTCCTAGCTTTAGCCGTTTTGGCTGGGCGTTGATGATGAGTCAGTCAGTCAATCACTTATCACCAAGCTCATTTATATATATAGATATAGATGAGACGACTCCTAGTCTCATCATAAATGCACCCAAGAAACTAAAGGAAAAATAACCTAAGAGAATGAAAACACCCGCGTTAGCGATGTTGTTCGTTTCGTTGCTTTAGAGAGACTCTTTATTTCCTTCAAAATATGTTAACCTAAATCTTATAATCTAACAATAACACACATACACATACATTCCGTTTGGACGCACATTAGAAATGCAAGCTGCATCTATAAATACATTATGACGCCGTGCAACACACACGTTGCGCCGATAATGGAAAAATACATATTTTATTATCGACCCTTCGCTATCTTTACTATTTTGGGCACGACATTTGTTCCATTATTTATGACAGGCAGTTGGTTATTTTTAAACATAGATTCTTAGACCACATGCATTAAAAGAAATCTACCTGACTCTATTTACACAGAGAAGAGTCTTCTACAAAATTCACCATTCTCCCCGCCTTAAAAGATTCTAATCTTTTAACAATTGTATGTATTAGTATCTTATCTTTTACCAAAAATTTTTTTAGTAATATTACAATTACATTTCATTTTGTAACTGCTGAAGGCATTACTTAGATTCTAAAACTAATAATAGGAATGCAAACAATTATTATAACTTAATTCTAGGTGATGGCACCCAACACCTTCAGCAACCAGCTAGGATGAGGACTTCTTTTCCATTGCTTAAACACGTGGTATATCCATTTTCTTCGTAGAGGATATTTCTCGCCACTAAACCTTTCATCGTTAATATGATGACTTGACACATGACGTATAATTGTACGCCTTATATGATCGGCACCAGCAACTTCTTCTTCATGTGTTGCACTCGATACATACCATTTAGACACGGGAGCAATTTTATATTTAAACCGCCTACCGTCGACTTGTACTTCATCGGTACCTTTATTCGGCACCTTCAAAAATTTAGCCTTCGCTTCACATTCAGAAATGTTGATGTCATCCTTTTCACTGCCACATACTAGCTTCTTGTAGGCAGCAACTTCGAAATCCAATGAATCCTTGATATCCATTGGATCTTGATATTCGTGCAGTTGTTGTGTCATTTCATCACGGCACCGCTGCAATTCGGCTTCCATCTTGGCAATATCAGAAGCATGGCGTCTTCGTTCATTGGCGAGCAATTTTGCCAAATCACAATTTCGGGAATTTAATTCAGCATTTGTAGATTCCAACGCAACAATTCGGCTCTTCATGATATTAATTTCTGCACGATTATCCCTCATTTGAACTTCATATTGTTCTCGTAACTCCTGCGATGCATGGTCTAATTTGAACTCATACTCTTCAGAGAGACGACTGCTAACTTCACAGATTTCGACTTGGTGACGTGTACGTATTTCATTAACTTCTTGCAAATGATTTTGCTCCTTGTGCGTAAGTTCTTCACGCACACTCTGAATGTTATGTTGTAGATACTCCAACTCTTTTCTTATTTCATAAAGTTCATCAACGGCCTTTTTTCGATCAGCATCTGCTGCTTGATACTTCACGCTAAGGTCAGCAGCTCGGGACTCATACTTTTGAGCCTTTTCTTCAGCAACTTGCCAGTCCTTGGATTTGTACTCCAAATTGGACTTAAGTTTTTTATTTTCGTCCAATAATTGATTTACTTTAACTTTCAACATTCGCGAAACATCACCGCATACGTTTTCATTCTTAGTTTCCGAAGTTTCTTCAACACTCCCCTGTTGAGAGTCTATACTACCTGGAAAACTCTGCTCAATTTTTCTAATTGAATTACTATCTACCTGTCTAGTATTTAACTTGGGAACCCATTTCCCATTGATCTCTTCATAATCTTTTACTTTCACCTCTTTAGGTGCTACTCTAGAAATTTTCCCAAATCTCACCATGCGGTAACAAATTTGTAAAAAATTAAAATTCTCTACGAGATTATCCTCTTTAGGAAACTCATTCAAATATTGCATCAGTACTGATGACGCAATATCATATCTGTCTTTGACATCTTCTACACTTAGAAACTCATTCCTTATCTCAGTCTCCAGCGCATTTAATGAATATTCAAACTCTCTAATTAAACCTCCTTTTAATGTTTTTGAATGGCGCAGTATGTTTCTTTTTTCATACTGTTCCAATGGACTTAAGCTGTCCATCTCAGCTATATATTTATATCTAGAAAGAATTCGTGTATCTAACGAATCCTTCTTTGATTCGATCCCAAAATCTATCCTTACTTGACGATTTAAGAAGTCGAACTTTTTTATTGCATACCGCACACCTGAGGCGAATATGCTATGCATTTCATATGGAAATTTTCCCATATCGCAGAGCTCCCTATCATTGTCTAAAAAATCCCTTCTTGCTTCCGTGAAGGAACTACCAACTTTAAACAACTTTTCCCTTGTTTCCCTGGTTACACTTTTCTGAGCAATTTTGCTCAGTTCGAAATAAAGCGAAACAATGTATTCGCCCAACACCCTTTGATGTTGGATGAAATCTTGAAAATTCATTTTCACGTAATACACTTTTTGTCACTTTATTTATTTTATTATAAAAATTGGCCTAACACAATCTTTGCTTCGACTGTGCGCCTTTCTATAACCTAACGAATAAACCTAACGTAGTCACTTTTAACTACGCGCCTATTACGTTATAACACTACGCGTAAACTAACACACTTTTCTTTCTTGAAAATGTGAGCCTACCACGTCACTACACTTAACACGAATAAACTACACAAATTTCTTTTTTGAAACCGCGAGCCTATCTCGTCGGGGGTCACCAAATGATGAGACGACTCCTAGTCTCATCATAAATGCACCCAAGAAACTAAAGGAAAAATAACCTAAGAGAATGAAAACACCCGCGTTAGCGATGTTGTTCGTTTCGTTGCTTTAGAGAGACTCTTTATTTCCTTCAAAATATGTTAACCTAAATCTTATAATCTAACAATAACACACATACACATACATTCCGTTTGGACGCACATTAGAAATGCACGCTGCATCTATAAATACATTATGACGCCGTGCAACACACACGTTGCGCCGATAATGGAAAAATACATATTTTATTATCGACCCTTCGCTATCTTTACTATTTTGGGCACGACATTTGTTCCATTATTTATGACAGGCAGTTGGTTATTTTTAAACATAGATTCTTAGACCACATGCATTAAAAGAAATCTACCTGACTCTATTTACACAGAGAAGAGTCTTCTACAAAATTCACCAATATATATAGATTACAAAAGGTATTGGACATTTAATTTACTAAAAAGCACCATTTCTTTAAGAAAACACAAAACACTGATTTATTGCCTTTAGGAAACTGTAGGAACAATGCCCTCTGTCTTTCTTGCAAAAATAACAAAACTAATTCATACAATTTTTTTCTAGGTTGGTTAACTGTTACAGAAATAAATGACTGCTTGTGGATGAATAAATCGCAACAACAACAAAGCACGAAAGACACGCGTTTGACCGGATACCCCATACACACCACCAAAGCAAAAACAATTTTTTCTACCCTGCAGTCGTCGCTTCTACATCTTTTGTTGCACCATACAAACAGCTCTTTATTATGAAATAAGCGAGAGCCCTGTTGTTACGCTTTTTGACAAAAATCCTCTCTCCACCCATAACAAATATGTTCTAACATAAAAATAAAATTGATATATGGTACAAAATGTTGCAAACATATATTTGTTTAGATCCAAACATATTTCTAACATATATTTTTCTGAGTGCAGAAGCCTAAACCCACACTTGTTTAGTTCTTAGGGACAACGTTGTTACATGGTACATGTTGTCTCATCAATAACTGTAAGGGATGCTAAAGGTGTATGTCAAAGTGACACCACGAATGGTAAGTGGTCAGTTGAGATAAAAGGGTCCGACATTAAGTTTTTGGAATTTTCTATGTTGATGTCAGTTGCTTGGTCTACATCATCCATTAGATCCATCTCTCAATGTATTACAAAAATGTTACCTACTTTATATTAAACAATTTAATTATTTTCCAATAAAACTACTCATAACCCACAACGACCTTTTGTTGTCTAAACTCATTGGAACCACGACATGTTATATAATTAAGTTATAAAATCACATTAATTGTAAAGGAATCTATTGCTCTAGCAACAACAACAACAACAACAACAAGAATATGCAAATGCCGTCAATGTGAATGTGATACACCGTCTGAACTAAAGCAAATTCACATGGCTGATGCACATAATTTAAATATTTTTTAATATTAGTTTAAACGTACAAACCCTAACCGTTAGTCTGGTTAGTCACATCGCTTATGTGAATTTGCATAGCTGACGTAAGCATGACTATGCAGAAGAGTATAACACTCACTCGGTAAGAAGGAACGAACAAAACAGTCATTGGCTTAGTGGAAACGGAAACAAGGCATTTATGCCTCAAGCACTTTTGTGACAAGTACCCCATTCGCATGTGAAATTTAAAACTATACTGATGTCACCACTACTACTACAACTACTACTGCGGCTGCAACTACTAAAATCAAAAAGTTATACAAATATGAATGCATGTGTATGTATGCTGTCAGTCTCTGCATTGAATTTATTAGAGAGTGGTGTCTGAAATAATGGCATAGTTTGGGAGATGTGTGTAAATTCGGCTATCCTGAAACCTGAGATGGAAGTATGCGTTAAAAATCGGAATAAAGGTTACATTTTGTAAATGAACAGCTGGACAGATGCAACGCATCGTTGTGTATACTCGTATACATGTTGGGTATCTTGCTACCATTTCAGGCTCAATGCGAATTAAGACTGCATGACCCTACCTTTAGTTGGTCTAAATCCTATTTTGATTGGCTCGATACACAAATCTAGCTGGGAAAAAGTCCGAAAACTGACCAAGAGCTATGTAAAAATCATTGATGCAGTATTTTCCTAAACATACCGGTGGACCTTCAAAAAATAACAAATATTGAATTTAATGGTTATTGGCCGTTATAATGATACATTTATTAAGAGTTTTTTTTTTGCAAGTGATTAAATTGATTTTTTTTGATTAATGAGAAGATTACCATAATTTAAGCCTAGCTCTAAACGAGAAAATTAATAAAAAATTCGTTAAAAATTATCTTCGCCCTTACAGGCAAAATTTCAAAAAAAAAAAACATAATTTAATTTTGTCGGACAGTTTAGGGGCTTGGTTTATTAAAAATATTGTTGTAAATATTCTAAAAAATCTTTGAACATTTAAATGAATTTTTTCTACTTAGAGCAATTAGAGTAAGTTGCAACTAATGAGAAACGCACGGAAACCCTATGGGACTTTGTCATATCTTGTATTACATACTCCGAAGTAACCACTCCAAAAATTTTGTCTGCCTTTATTTGCATTTTTTAAGCTATCACTAATTTTTATACCCTCAGCATTTATTCTAACGTGGTTTTTCATACGGCCAAAATGTGCCTCATCGAAATAATGATTTTAGACCCCAAGTATGTTTGAATGAAATCCGTTTCAGACAATTTGTTGATTTAGCCATGTCCGTCTGGGTGGCTGGAGCACACTATACGACAGTACAAGTTCTATCAGGGGAAGTCCATACTTTCTGAGAAAATAGTCTGAAAGATGCAAAAAACCTCTATGACACCGTGTGTAGTGTTTGGAGCGCCAGATAACTCTCGAACGGATTTGCCGATTCGGTCCAAAATTTGGCCTTCGTAATATTTTGTTCTAACTCAATTTAAGTTTGAATATAAGCCATATCGGTCCACTCCTTCAGGTACCTCCCCCACAAAAGTTCAAACATGTTCGGAATAATTGGGCGCACGATACCTATCGAAGGGAGTGACTGATTTGGTCCATACTATACACATCCTAATATATCTACCAGATTGTATCAGGTTCGAATATGGACTCAATTGGTTCACTCCATGGGGTACCTCCCGCACAAAATTTAGGATAAATTCACTTTAAGGCCTACTCTCGAATTGGGTCTTCGAATATTTCGTCCAAATTTAGTTTAACGTCAAAAATGACCCATATCGGTACTCTCCTTAGGATACCTCCCCCACAATAGTTCAACATTTGGAAATGTATGACGATGCTGTTTGTTTTGGCCCTGTTTACATCGATAATATGTTTTCCTTGGATAAGTCCCTGCTTCCTGGCATACTGGTCAAAACGTTATACGACGATCCACTGAAATGACTAGTGGGCGCGATGCCTATCGAAAAGATATGACTCCCAAAGTAAAATCCACTTCCATTGTGGACTATGTCGGCACCTCTTCAAGTACCTCTTCCGCAACACTTTTGAACTTTAATCTCTTTGTCGGCAACTTCAAATGTCCGTAGATGAAAGCTTAATTCACATAGGTTGAGGGTACATCTCTGTCGGCAAAGCCGACTGAAACTTTTTTGCTTGTTTAAATTCATTTTTAAATGAAAATACATAATATAAACCAACCGTAAACCAATTTTACAGCAATTTCCGTTGCAAAATGTTGGTAAAATCTTCTTTATTCTGGAAATCGGAAGATACCTCTATATGGGCACTGTAGCAAAACGTGGATCTCCGTCGATACAGAGGTTTTGTTTGTACTTAGAACCCGAAATACCAAAGCAAAGCCAATTTGGTTTGAAAATGTGGCGAATATCTTCAATATACCTAAAAGGGTCTTCTACCCCCAGAAGATCTAAATACTAATTTGCAGCAAAATTGATAGTGAAATGTGGTCTAAGAAACAAGATTATGATCCCACAAAAACGTATTTTGATCGGTTTATTCGTTTTCGAGCTACAGTGGACACAGAAAACGGTTTGAGTAAAAGCAGTGTTTCGTAGGCTGCCTTTTTGCATAGTTGCGATATTTTCAAAAAAAAAAAAAAAAAAAAAAATCCGAATGTAGATCAAGGTGCGTCCTTTCGAATGAAAACAAAATCTTCTAAAAATATTGCTAGATTTCTTGTAAAAAATTCATGGAAAATGTATTTTTTCGTGCTCAATAAGTGGTCATAACCCCTCAAGTAAGCCTACGCCTATTAAAATGATCCAAGTTGTGCTCATGTACCAATAAATTTTTCGTATCTTAATGAAATTGGAAATTTTTTCAGATCTCAGATTGGTATTAAGGCTGATTTGAATAATTTTCATTAACCTCTTCAATTCGATTTTTGAATAATCCTATCGGATTTGTAATGAGTTGGAGGTTAAAACATGTAGTCTCCAGTTTCACTTCGGTGGATGACATTTCGAAAAAAAAAAACAAAATTCGTCAACCACACCAAACATGAGGACGGGCAGACCAAATGTATATTTTACGAACGATTCTATTGCCCAACATGGCAAGGAGAATATTTTTGGTCCAACAGTCGTGAAATTCTGTGCAGTCTGTCAACAAATAAAGAAACAAAATCGATTTCCTTATCATAGATGGAAGTATTTCATGGAGCCTATAGGATGTGCGATCGATCCGATGAACAAACATAGCTTGTTTCAACAAAAATACATACCAAATTCAACGTAGCAAAAAAAGTAATAACAGTCACAATAAGCATATTCCATTAAATTTGCTTAATGAAAGCACTCCTGGTTCCGATAACAAATCACTGCCTGAAGGACCGTTCCAATGCTTTTGTGATGCATTAGAGAGTTCTTAATTACTGTCTAAAATGCCCTTGCCCTTGTATTCGATCGAAAATCTCAATGGTTTGGCTGTTACATGCCAAAATGTCCAAAAAACGTGGATAAAAAACTTGAAGTCAAAATCGGGAGGCTCGATTTTCACCGTAGACCTATGCTCTAGAGGACTTTTTTGCTCAGTTCAATCCCAGGAATAAGAAACGCCAAGGGCCCATAAAGGTTTTCAAATCGCCCGATCTAACCGGCATATACCTGGTGGAAAGTTTTATACCCCCAACGAAGAAAAAATATAAAATTTCAGCCATTTCGCCGGGATGCTGAGACCACAACCTTTAAAATATCGAAAATCGGGAGGTACTGTTCTATGGGGCTTATATGAAGGCGTGAACCTATACCGACAAATTTCAGGTGGAAAGATTTATGCCCCGATCGAAGACTTAATATAAAAGTTCAATCCATTCGAAAATCGGGAGGTACTGTTCTATGGGGGCTATATGAAGGCGTGGACTTATACCTACAAATTTCAGGTGGAAAGTTTTGCAGCTCCAGCTAACATTAAATACCAAATTTCAGCCACTTCCGTAGGAAATTGAGGACACAACCTTCAAAATATCGAAAATTGGGGGTGGGGGTTCGGCTATATGAAGACGTGGTCCTATACCGATTCGTTGATTATTAGGCCTTTCCTGTAGGAACGAGCAGGGCTTCGTAGTCGAGCCATTTTTGGTTAGACTCTGAATCCAGCCGAATTTTTTCACGAATTCGACTCAAACTGCAACTGCGGAATCGAATCTGAAAATAAATTCAATCAAGGATTTTCATACATTATAACACTTAATCTTCTTTTAGAAAAATAGAAGGCTTTCTCATAAAAGACCGTGATTCTTCAACAGTTCTTCTAAAGATGTTCCCTTAGATGTCCAATAGATTTCCCCATAGTATACGAACAGGGTTTCTTAAAAAATAAGTAAGTAAAATAAGTACGGCAATAACTTTTTTATACCCACCACCACTGGTTGCATTGTAAGTAAAATGGAACAACAATAAGTTTCCTCTCGTTCATGAAAGTACTAAGCTCTGCTGCCACATCAAGTTTATTCCTCGTAGAAGTGGAATATGCTAACTGAAGAATATCACTTTCTTTTAACCCTGCGTTTACAAATGCCAGTATTGGCAAGGCAATAGCAAAAATACAAACCTTTTTTACAAATACATTTATACATTTTTAAATATGTATAGAGGAAAGTGTGAATGTATTGGTGAAAATGGTTTGTAACTTTGCTATTGCCTTGCCAATACTGTCCGTGTGTAAACGCCTAGTAAACAAGGTGTAATACCAATGAGATAACGATGTTTTCTACCCATTTAGAATCCGAAATATCACGTTACAGTCATTCAATTTGAACGATGCGTGCACAACTTTCAAAATAGGAAATATCTTGAGGTACCTTAATCTTGAGGTACCTTCCTTCAGAGTGGAGGTTTTCTACACATTTAGAATCCATAATAACAAGTTACAGTCACTGCAGTAGACAAATCCTTTAAAAGACATCACATCGAGCGGAATTGTATTGTATTGTTGTATTTTCTAATTTGATAACCCACAATACCTCTTCTATGGTAGGCAGGTTTTACACCCATGTCGAATACTAAATGCCAAAATTCAGAAATTTCAGTAGGATAATGTGGGTAAAACCGAAAATCGGGTTGAATATTCAAAACGTGGATCTGTACCGACCATTCTCAGCGGGAATGTTTTGCACCCCAACGAAGATTAAGTACCAAATTTCAACCCATATCGGTTAGATAATGTGACTAAAACCTTTGAAATACCGAAAATCGGAAGGTACCTTCTACGGTGGCTATCTCAAAATCGACACCGATAGTTATTTGGTCCAACATGGTCCAACGAAGACCATGAACCGAATTTGACACATTCCTGTATGATAATGGGGCTAATCCCTTGAAAATACCGAATACCGTTCTATGGGGGATATATCAAAACCTGTACCTATGCTTACAAATTTCTGGGAAAGATAATGTGGCTAAATCCTACAAAATATCGAAAATCGGGAGGTACCGTTCTATGGGGGCTTTATCAAAACGTGCACCGATATAGCCCATTTTCAATACCAAACATGTTATGCTGATCTAGAAAAGGGTCTCCGTTGAATATTTTGATGTGTTACAAATGGAATGACAGCAGATCGTCTTATAGGAATTCTCATCATTCTCATGTCATAGATATTCTGCAAGAAGTCCGGTAGGTTTCTTTTTGGGAGGTCAATATCTGTAGGATTTCTCTTAAAATACCACAAGGTCTTTCGTATAAGTCCTTTACGCAATTTCGTTGATGATAAGAATGACTTCTTACAGAAAGCAAGATGAGAAGACCAGTGGCCGGTAGGTCTTCTAGCTGATATTCGAGAAGAGCATGTGGAATCTGAAACCATTATTCCAAAATGTATTCTAAACAATCAATTGGACCAAAAATATTTCCGATATGCGTTTTGTAATTAAAAAATTAAATGAATAAGATAGTCTTTTAACTGAATTAATAAGGATCATAAATGTGACCCAAAAACTTAATATTCATTCCTCTATTACACTATGCAACACTGAAAATGCAAACAACTTCTAGTATAAATTTTTTGAAAGTACATATTTAGACTACAAAAACCCCAGTAGGGTTTTGTCCTGTCAGACCCAGTTCAGATTTTATAGCCTCATCTAAACCGGGCGAAATCTACACATTTTTGCATTTATCAGGCCTTTATCTCCGAAACGAATAGGAATTTGGCCTTGCTGTCTTTTGCAATATTGTAGTTCTAGTAGAACTTATCTTTTGAAAAAACCACATAACAAAAACTCCATCTAGGGCATCAAAATCTATAAAATATAGAAAATTTTACATAATTGCTCAATTTCTGGTCAGTATCGGCTAAACTATTGGGAGTTGAACCAAGTAACCTTTTGCAAAAATCTTCCAAATAAAGTTTTCAACAATTCCTTAGAACATTCTGAAACTCTAAAATGCTTACTTCATGTTTTTTCAGCGGTATTTTGCATAATATCTTTAACAATACGCATTTCACACCAGTTCACACCAACAGTTTATTTTGGTCGTATGAATCGACAAAAATGTTGACTAGGATTAAAGTTCAAACATTTTGCGGAAGATGTACTTAAAGGAATGGACCGACATAGACCATGGTGGTGCCATAGGGGGTTTTTACAGCCATCGGGCTGTTTTCTCAAGAAGTATGGACTTGTCCTTGAAACAACTTTTACCGTCGTAATTGAGGCAGCGAATTTAAGTTGCTTCAACAAAAATCAAAGTGATTCAATAGCAGGTCTTAAAGTGAACTTATCCAAAATTTTGTGTTGGAGGTACGGGATGGAGTGGACAAATATAGTCCATATTCGAACCTGATCTATATCTGGTAGATATTATGAGAATGTGGATCAAATCGGTCACTCCCATCAAGAGTTATCGTGCGCATAATTTTTCCGAATATTTTAGAGCTTTTGTGGGGTAGGTACCTGAAGGAGTGGACCGATATGGCTTATCTACAAACTTAAAGTAGGTTTGGAAACAATATTACGAAGACCAAATTTTGGCCGGAATCGGCATTTCCGTTCGAGAATTATCTGGCGCTTCCATCCATAAACATGGTGTCATTGGGTTTGTTTTTCAACTTTCAGGCTATTTTTTTCAGAAAGTATGGACTTGCCCCTGAGGAAACGTGTACCTTCGTATAGTGGACAGTGAATACAAGATGTTACAACAAAAACCAAGGCGATTCGAGAGCAGGTCCTAAACTGAACTTTTCCGAAATTTTGTGTGGGAGGTACTCGAAGAAGTTTACCGATTGAGTCCATATTGGAACCTCATATAAGTTTGGAAGAAATTTCATAATGTGCAAAGTATGGACCAAATCGGTTACTCCCTTCAAGAGTTATCGTACGCACAAATTTTCCGAACATTTTCGAACTTTTGTGGGGGAGGTACCGCAAGGAGTGGACCGATATAATCCATCTTTGGACTTGAACTAAGTTTGGACAAAATATCACGAAAGCCAAATTTTGGACCGAATCGGCAGATCCGTTCGAGAGTTATCTTGCGCTCCAACCACTACACACGGTGTCATAGGGTTTTTTGTAACTTTCAGGCTATTTTCTCAGGAAGTATGGACTTGCCCCTAATGAAACTTACAGCGTCGTATAGAGGACAGCGAATACAACTTGCGTAAACAAAAAACAAAGCGATTCGAGACCAGGTCCTAAACTGAACTTTTCCGAAATTTTGTGTGGGAGGTACCCGAAGGAGTGGACCGATTGAGTCCATATTGGAACCTCATATAAGTTTGGTAGAAATTACACGATGCGCAAAGTATAGACCAAATCGGTTATTCCCTACAAGAGTTATCGTGCGCACAAGTTTTGCTACAATTTTTGAACATTTGTGGGGGAGGTACCTGAAGGAGTGGACCTATATGGCCCATCTTCGAATTTAAATCGAATCTGGACAAAATATTTCGATACCCAAATTTAATAATGCGCACCAGCCTGCCAGACAGACAGACGGACGGACATTGCTAGATCAACTCAAAATTGTCTGAAACGGATATCGTACAAACATAATTGGGGTCTAAAACCACTATTTCGATGAGGCACATTTTTGGTCGTATCAAAGTGTAAATACCCTCTTTAGCCTAAAGGCTGAGGGTATAAATATTCCGAGAAAATTAACGGTTTTGGAGATACGGTGCGAAATGTATAAAAATTGTGGCATTTTTGCATATATTTTGAAATTTGAGGCAATAAATGTAGTTTTTCAAGTTCATTATTTCTCCAAGTATTTTATTCTTGTCCTTATCTACAAATTTGCTTCAGAGGTCAGAAGAAGATTCGCATTGGTTTCAGAGATATAGCCCCAAATTTCTTTAAAAACTCAAAATTTAACCATGTTTAGATGGGGCCATAAAATCCCAGCTGGATCTGACACAACCAAACCCAACTAGGGTATCATGTCGTTTGGGTCTGTACTTTCAAAAAATTCTGAGTTCGAACTGTTTGCACAAGATCACTTTAAAAATGTTGCACAGTGTTAATAAAGTAAGATAATAAATGTAGAACAAAATGTTGCCGGGAGTCGATTCCGACTCCGACTCCAGCAAAATTTGCTAGACTCCGACTCCGAATCTAACACCGAAACCCTGGTGACGAAGCATGGGTACTTTCGGAAGTAGATAGGGTTAGTTAAATATATCGATTGTGTATGGCTCAGATGAGGACAAATTTTCTGTAAGTAAAGTAAGCTGAATAAAAAGCATGTTTAAAAAATGCAGAATTTTCTGTAAAGGAATTTATGTTTAAATTAAATTCCAGTGCAGTTTTGTGATTATATATCTTATGCTATTTTTCTAAACACAGTTGTATAGTCACAACTTCTCTCCCTCCACATGTATACGTAGAAATATGTATGTATGTCTGAATATGTATCAACATGAGATTTAGCTTTTAGTTTAATATGAACAATTTTTGTTTGGCATTCAAGTCGGTTTGTCAGTTGACAATTGCTAACTAACTGCATAAACTTCTACACGAGTGGCTTTCAAAAAGCATGAGCATGTTGCTGCTACGTCTGCTCACTTTAAGGCAAACTCTTTTGCCTAACCATGAAAAGTGCACTCATTTGGGTGCATTATTCAACCCACAAAGAAAACAAAAAAAAGAAGAAAAACTACTATAACCATAAAATATATTTTGAAACATAACATGAGGGGAGGGTAACTACAAGTGAAGCTATTCTGGAGTTGTTCTAAAGTTTCTTTGGTGTGGTAATGCATTTTGAAGATTTGCAAATTCAAATTTATTCAAACTATATAAAATTATTTGCTAACAGACATGATGGGAGCTGAGCTAACTGTCTCCTTTTACTTGCAATGTGAGTAGAATAAATTAGAATTGAGAATAATACCAGAATATATCTTGTTCTATTCTAGTTTTCTTGAGTTTATGTAGTTATTAAGACATGTATTTGGTAACTGTCATAGACGAAAGGAAATCTGACATCCTTTATTGATAATGCAATTATTTTCTTTGTCAATATTTTTTCGGAAATTGATGATGTGTTATGGAAAACTAAGGAATAAATGAAAGGGCAATTATGGAATTGTCAAAAGAAGTAGTACAGAAAAGAAAACTCAGCAAAGTAAATGAAAATGGAATGTTAAAAAAATATTGGACACTGGTATTTAAAAGTGCAATATAAACCCTGTAAAGCATTTGTAAAACTTTGTAAATAGGTTAAGAACGAATATTTGTGCTAATGTTTGTTAGTTCGTTTATCTCTTTTATCTGGCTCTGGGCATATCTTCAGTTCTACGAATGTGGCTGCTTTGATAGGTCGTATCTACTGGAGTTAGTTGAGTAAGTTTGCCGACTTATCCACTATTTCAACATGACCATGGAAATACTGTCAGAGCCCAACGCATTGGACACCAATTTAGCAGCGCGAAAGTCCAAAGATCAAGCTATAAAATTGCGAAATGTTTTCCATTGCATCGACTACTTTGTTGTTGTAAATATTATCTAAGCTATTCACTATTCAATGCAAGACATTTTGCTCCGTCAGATTTTAGGAAAATTTTTGGAAAATGTCTGGCTTCATATATGTTTAATTGTTAAATAAATTATAAAAAAAACTAAATAAAGTTATTTATTTTTATTTATTTATGTCACGTAATTTTGTGACTGTGTGGGTTGGAGTCCTTGGCTTTCCTTTTTCACTTGCAAAAAATGTCCGATCATCAATCTTAACTCTAAACGAGGAAATTAATAAAAAATAAAGTTTATTTTTAGTTAAAAGGGGAGGGTGTAAATTAAATTAAAAACAAGTAAAAAAGCATTAAGTTCGGCCGGGCCGAACTTTTCATACCCTCCACCATAAAATATTCATTCCAGTTCCCAACTTTAAGTGAGTACGTTAAAATGTCAGATAATGTACATAAAATGCTTCATTCGGGAGGTTCTTTTTTATGGTGCCTATATCTAACTGTTTACAATTTTTGGTTGGCTAGAAATTGGGAGGTACTGTTATATAGGGGTTATAATAAAACATGGGCCTATGTTGACAGTTTTTGATGGGAGCCTTTAATGTCAAATAACTCCTAATTCGGTTAAAAAATTTAGGTAGAATCCTCAAAATATCGAAAATCGGTACATAACGTGGGAACTTCAAATGTCATTAACAGCTAGTTCGGAGGTATCTGGGCTATACGAAAATATGAACTTAAATGAACAATTTTCGTTGCAGAATTTTTGTTGACTTTTAAATTTCAAATTACAGAAAGTTCGTCCAAAAAATAAAGCTAAGGTACGGAAAATCGGGAGGTTTGTTTTGTGGCTATACAAAAACATGGACCTACGTTCGGTTAAACATTTTAAGTAAAATCCTTAAAGTACCGAAAATAGGGAAGTATCGTTATATTGGGGCTACGTTGAAAATTGTTGATGCAGATGTGTGGTGACCAACACAACCTTCAAATGTCAAATTACAAAAACTACTGCCAAAGTACTGACAATGGGGAGGTACCGTTACATGGGAGCTATATCCGAACATGGACCTATGTTGACAATTTTTGATGGAGAGGTGTTGTGACCACTAAGAACTTCAAATGTCAAATTACTGCTTGTTCGATTTAATATTGTAGCTAAAATCATCAAATTACTGAAAATCGGGAGGTACCGTTATATGGGGGCTTTCTTGACATTTTTTGGTGGAGCGGTGTGGTGACCACTAAGAATTTCAAATGTGAAATGTTCAAATTACAAATAATTCGGTTAAAACTTGGTGGTAAAATTCTCAAAATACCTGAAATCGGGCGATAACGTTATATGGGGGCTATTCCAAAACATGGACCTATGTCCACTAGTTATATAAGTTTATTGACATTTAAGAACACTAAATGTCAATTGATAGCTAAATCAGTCTGAAAATGTAGATAAAAACGTCAAAATGCGGTAAATCGGGGGTACCGTTATATGGGGGCTATACCAGAACTTGGACCTAGGTCCACAACTTTTGTTATATAAGTTTAGTTACACTTAAGAACCCTAACTGTCAATTTATAGCTATATCGGTCTGAAAATGTAGCTAAAAAAGTCAAAATACCGTAAATCGGGGGGTACCGTTATATGGGGGCTATTCCAAAACGTGGACCTATGTCCACAAGTTTTGTCGCATAAGTTTATTGACATTTAAGAACTTCAAATGTCAAATTATAGCTAAATCGGTCTGAAAATGTAGCTAAACCTGTCAAAATACCGTAAATCGGGGGGTACCGTTATATGGGGGCTATACCAATACGTTGGCCTATGTCCACAACTTTTGTTATATAAGTTTATGGACACTTAAGAACCCTAAATGTCAAATTATAGCTACATTGGTCTGAAAATGTAGCTAAAAATGTCAAAATACCGCAAATCGGGGGTACCGTTATATGGGGGCTATACCAAAACGTGGACCTATGTCCACAACTTTTGTTATATAAGTTTATGGACACTTAAGAACCCTAAATGTCAAATTATAGCTACATTGGTTTGATAATGTAGCTAAAAACGTCAAAATACCGTAAATCGGGGGGTACCTTTATATGGGGGCTATATCAAAACGTGGACCTATGTCCACAACTTTTATTATATAAGTTTACTGATACTTAAGAACCCTAAATTTCAAATTATAGCTAAATCGGTCTAAAAATGTAGCTAAAAACGTCAAAATACCGTAAATCGGGGGGTACCGTTATATGGGGGCTATACCAAAACGTGGACCGATATAGCCCATCATCGAACTTGACCTGCCTGCAAACAAAAGACGCATTTTTCCAAAATTTCAGCGTCCTATCTCTATTTTTGTGGATGCTAGAGTGATTACCACAGACGGACGGACGGACGGACGTGCTCAGATCGACTTATAATTTTACCCTGATCAAGAATATATATACTTTATAGGGTAGCAAATGAGTATTTCAATGCGTTACAAACGGAAAAACAAACTTAATATACCCTCCATACTATGGTGGAGGGTATAAAAATGTTTGGGGTCTGGATTAGAGTTGTACAGTTCATGAAGGAACTAGTTCAATTGAACGATTCATTGAAAAGAGCGTATGAACTAGATCCGTCGATATAGTTCATTATACTTCAATAGTTCACTGAACTATAATTAGTCGGTGACCGTACGGTCAACGAACGAACGATTTACAATCTATTTCAACATGTCGTTCACAAATGCATAAAGTGACGCCGTCGCCTGTGTTATGTGATGGGTTTGTTTATGTTCTGGATCAAGGTACCTGGAATAGCTGTTCGAAAATGAAGATTTCTACAAAAACATAAAGACAACATATTCCAATAGGTATGTCGAATCCACTACCTATTCAATGTGTCTTGTTTGGGATAGAAATAGAAATAATAAGAAACACTCACACACATCCACAAAGCTTTTTTCGCAATGACAATTTCTACATACAAACAAATTATATTTTTTTGGCAGACAACTAAATGAAGACAACTAGATCTTTCAAATGAACTAGATTGTACAACTCTAGTCTGCATGTATATAGTTCACGGTGCTCTTGAACTTACTTTAAATGAAAGGAGCTTACACCTGGGAATTTTTTGCGGATTCTGAAACTACAATGTTCCTAGATGAGAAAAAAAAAAGAAAACAATTGCCGGAGCGCTTGGAAAAAATTGCGAAAGCCAATCTTGTAGAGAATTTTTACAGCTATAAGATTTTCGCTAGTCCCATTTCGATAAGACTTTCCTTTTTTAAGCAAAATCGCGAAAACCTAACAAAAAGACCTAAAAATGTGACCTAAATTTCTAAATCTCAAAAATGGCAAAACCTAGGAATAAATCGTAACGGTCAATCCTCTAGATAATTTTCATAGCTACAACATTTTCTTTAGCCCCATTTAGATAGGATATGCGGTTTCAAAAATCGCGAAAACCCAAAACAGACCTAATATGTGAGCAAAGGCTATAGTCGAGACGGGGCCGACCATGTGATACCCTACACCACTACCCCTGTGCATAAGCTTTTCACTGCTAAACATTTCTTTTAGGGAATATAATCCGACTACCACCAAACATAATATACCTCTTTCTCTCTGGGACCCCCTTAAGCAACCAAAATTTCGTGACCATCCGATCAAAATTACCACCTGTAGCTTGATTGCAAAAAATTTAAGAATTGGATGCATTACCGACTACTATGGTATCTCCCTTGTTTGACCACCTTCGCCAACCTACTTTACACCAATGGAAAGGTAATATTTTCTTCTTCCATTGACAGGCTTTACGGTTGGAATACCCCTACTAGAAGCCGATATATTCACAAAGAGTAAAACTTTGAATTTGTCTCCAAATGAGTTTTTCCCCATTCCGACCCTTAAATATTCACCAAAATCAATAAGCTTCTTTCTCTGTGGGGCCCCATCTACCCCCAAAATTTCGTCACTATCCGATCAAAATTCCAACTTGTAGCGTGATTACAAAAAATGGAAAAATTTGATATATTACTGAATTTTGCAATATCTCGGTTTGCTCACTTACGCCAACATACTTTTCATCAATATAAACGAGATCTTTTCTTCTTAAATTGACGGGTATTCCTTTGGAATACTTCAACCAGAAGCGGAGATATTCGCATAAGAAAACAAAGTTGACTTTTCTCCACATTGGCTTTTCGCTTATTCCGACTCCTGAATATTATCCGACCATCACTTTTTCCTCTGTGAGACCCCCATAAACCCCCAATATTTCGTGACGATCCGATCAAAATTGCGACCTGTAGCGTGATTACAAAAAAATCAGAAAATGGGATGCATTATCGACTATTGCGATATCTCTGCTATTTGACCACCTACTTTGCATCGTTGTAAAGGTGATTTTTTCTACTTTCCTAGCCAGGTTTTGCTTTTGATATACCTCTTAAAGAAACAGAGAAATTGGCTTTGAAATAAAATATTGACTTTTCTCCAAATAAGTGTTTGCCCATTCCGACCCCTAAATATTATCCGACCATCACCAAAATCAATAGGCTTCTTCATCTGTGAGACTCCCATTAACCCTCAAATTTTCGTGACGATCCGATCAAAAAAAAAAAAAAAAAAAAAAAATAGAATACCGACTATTGCGATATCTCCGTTATTTGGTTACCTACTCCGATATAGTTTGCATCATTGTAAAGACGGGATCTTCTACTGGAAAGTCCCCAATCAAAGCTGTGATATTCGTCAATATAATTAAAATCGCAAAAATGAAAATTGGGGTTTTATTTGCTACTATTATGATATCTACGTTGTTTGATCACCTACGAGCACCTACTTTACATCATTAGAAAGGCGATATTTTCGACTTTCATTGTCAGGTTTTGCTTATCCACGTTTTTTGCCCTTTCCGACCCCTTAATATTATCCGACAATCACCAAAATCAAAAGGCTTCTTCCCCTCCGGGACCCCCATCAACATCCAAAATTTCGTGACGATCCGATCAAAATTGCGACCTGTAGCGTGATTACAAGGTTTAGATGGACAGACGGACAGATGGACAGACGGACGGACGGCCGGACACACATAGCCAGATCTCAGCTCGTCGAGACATTCATTTTGGTATATATAAGTATGGGTCTACGACCATTATTTGGATGCGTTACAATCTTTTTGGCCAAAACCAACTTATAATACCCTCCCCACATAGTGGTGTAGGGTATAAAAATGTTAACTTTGATCGCGATTTATTTAAAAATCCCTCCATCGATTTTTTCTTGTTGTTGGATTTTTCTCATATAGGAACATTGCTGTATCAGAATCCCCAAAAACTTCACTGGTGTAAGCGGTTTTTATTTAAAGTTAGCTAAGGTTTTTTTGATTTTTCTCATCTAGGAACAGAATCCGCAAAAACTTCTCAGGTGCAAGCTCCGTTCATTTAAAGTTGGTTCAAGACCACTGTGAGTTATAAAGTAATACATTTTCAAAAATTATTATTTTTCTTTTGTCTTTAGTGTAATATAATTTTGTTGAATGGAGCATAACTGTTATGTAATGGCCAGTCCAATTTGTTTACGAATTAAATGGATTTCCTAGATACCGAATAACCAAAATGCAAGTTGCCGCTCCTCTTGCATATAAATGCATGGAAAATGTAGCTTAAATCCCCAAAATACCAAAATACAGTTGTTAAAACGTGCACTTATCTTCACAATTTTTGGTGGATAATATGTTTAAGCAAGCAGAACCTCCCATGCTAAAATTCCGCTTATTTGGTCCCCAAAATACATTGGGAGGTACCGTTATGTGGGGGCAATACCAAAACGTAGACACACAATTTAGTCGGAAAATGTAGTTTAAATTCCCCAAACTACTGAAAATTGGGAGCTACCAAAAAGGGGTCTTTATCCAATCGTGGACCTATGCCCACAATTTTTGGTGGACAAGTTTAATGGCCACTATGAACCACTAATTACAAAACAACCAATTTGTAAGGAATGCGTGGCTTAAATCCTCAAAATACCGAAAATCGGGAGGTACTGTTATATGGAGCCGATGTTGTTCATATTTAGTCTAGTATTACCCACGGGCACAGACTCAGTGTGTTCAAAATTTCAGAAACATATCACCATTCGTTCGCAAGATATTAATTTCGCACTGCTATATCAGTGATTTCGGCCCCCTGTGGTTCCTCGCATGGACAAAAATAGATAAATGTATGGCAACAAATTTGATTGCGATTGAAATATATATTCTCTAAACACATCAAATTTGTAATATCTAGTATTATTTTTTCCAATTCACAGCGGTAATATGCCTTAAAAACGTAAAATACATCCGCAAAGCCTTCGCAGCTTATGAGTGAAATTATCCAAAATTAAAGTTGTAAATGTACACTTTCGAGAATGAAACTTATAGTTGTTTTTACAAAAAAAAATTCATAAATCGTTTTCAAATTTCCTTAAAAATAAATTTTTTGTAATTGACTTTTTCTGGGGCTCAATACTGTTTCTATGAAAATGTGAAATGGAAACTTTTATAAAGGAAAAAACTGTCAAATGAAAAAAGTTGTAAAGGAAATATTTTTCATTTAAAATTTTCATAGTACACGAATCTAAGCCAAGGTATTTTTAATATCAGTTGTAACGTGGTTTTGTCGTCGGCTGAGGTAAGCTCAGTCGCGTCCAGGGTCTCCATAAGGACCCACTAAACCTTACGAAATGAGAAGACTAGTATTCTCCCTTTCCTGGGGGCTAAATCGGGATTTATTGAATAAATACTAATTTACAATCTACTTGTGTTCAAATACAATAAGAATGAATTCAATGGGTATATATTTAGATTAATAGTTGGCGTTGGATTATGCAGACTTGCTGGGATATAGCAGCTGAGGAGCTCGTGTTGAGTTACCGGCTTCTTCTACGAGGGAAACGGCGTTGTTTGTGATGTATTCGGTGTTCGGCTACAGATGATCGGGAAGACGATGAATTCGGTGTTCGGCTACAGATGATCGAGATGACGATGTATTCGATGTTCGGCTGTAGATGATCGGGAAGACGATGAATTCGGTGTTCGGCTGTAGATGATCGGGAAGACGATGTATTCGGTGTTCGGCTACAGATGATCGGGAAGTCGATGAATTCGGTGTTCGGCTACAGATGATCGGGAACGCAGTGGGGTCGGCTGTTGATGTTCGGGTACACGATCGGTTCGGCGTTCTTCTGTTGATGTTCGGGAACACGATCGGTTCGGCGTTCGACTGTTGATGTTTGGGAACACGATGGGCTCGGCGTTCGGCTGTTGATGTTCGGGAATACGATGGGTGTCGGCTTCGGAGCTCGGCTGTTGATGTTCGGGAATACGATGGGTGTCGGCTTCGGAGCTCGGCTGTGGATGTTCGGGAATATGATGGGTGTCGGCTTCGGAGCTCGGCTGTGGATGTTCGGGATAGCGGTGTGTTCGGCAGTCGGCTGCTGGTGTTCGGGAATTCAACGGGTTCGGTTGGTGATGTTCGGCAACACGAGGGGCTCGGCAGTCGGATGTTGATGTTCGGGAGCACGATGAATGTCGGCTTCGGCGCTCGGCTGTTGATGTTCGGGAGTTAGTCTAGGCTACGATCTAGTATCTACCATGCGCTACTGAGTACGAAACAGCTGACCCGAAGGCCCTGTGGAACAGCTGGCACGAATGCCCAGTGGAACAGCCGGCACGAATGCCCTGTGGAACAGCTGACCCGAAGGCCCTGTGGAACAGCTGACCCGAAGGTCCTGTGGAACTGCTGACCCGAAGGCCCAGTGGAACAGCTGACACGAAGGTCCTGTGGAACTGCTGACCCGAAGGCCCAGTGGAACAGCTGACCCGAAGGTCCTGTGGAACTGTTGACCCGAAGGCCCAGTGGAACAGCTGACCCGAAGGTCCTGTGGAACTGCTGACCCGAAGGCCCAGTGGAACAGCTGACCCGAAGGTCCTGTGGAACTGCTGACCCGAAGGCCCAGTGGAACAGCTGACCCGAAGGCCCTGTGGAACAATTGTCAAAGCAAAAAACAACACATTTTGGTATATTTATTGTCTTTTGCCAAATAAACTTACTTACTTAGCTGGCCCATTACAGAACATTTGTTCCATAGGCCGAACTAAGAAAAGATCTCCAATTCTCTCTATTTGTTGTTTCGCACTCTGGAATACCGCGCCTTTTCATCTCATCATCCACTTGTTTGCGCCATCTATTCCTTGGCCTGCCAATTATGCGTGCACCGCCAAGCGGTCCGTGTTCGCCAAGTCGGTCCGAGCTCAATGGACGCATTGCGCGTCTCACCATCAACTTGGTCTTTTCACCGTTTACATATTTTTTGTAAAAAGTATCCAGTTGCCGTGGTATAAGGGCCTGTCAAAATTCCAAAAATCGGGAGGTACGTTTATATGAGGAGGTATCGCTAAACTTGGACCCATATTCAACATTTTTTGCAGGGAGGTATTTTGTTCACTTAGAACTCAAAATGCAAAATTACAAATAAATCGGTTTGAAAATTTGGCTAAAATCGTAAAAATACCGAAAATCGGGCGGTACCTTTATATGGGGGCTGCTGGGCACACTGTAGGTTCAAATAATTTGCGCACCTCTTCAGATCAGTCAGCGTAACGTTGCCAAACGTGACTGAGATCCTGTCTTCTTTATTTCCAGGGTTCGAGATTGACTTAACCGTTGCCCACAATTCCCTTATTCCGGCCACAATGTTGCAACTATTCAGATGATTTATCCACTTGTTCCGCTTAGGCTAACTGACCAACCTGTTAACATCCAGTGTTAGCTCATTAGGGTTGGTACGATGAAGCTCATCATGGCAATTTGCTAATCCCGTCGCCTCTGCTGGGAATTTGTTCTCACTTCTTTTTGGTTTGGACAGATCTCTGGCGCATTCATTAGTAATCTCTCTGAAACTAGGCCAATTAGCTTTCCCCATGATGGATGAAAGATAGGGCGGGGCGATTTGTATGGAAGGAAAAAACCTTAATGGGCCCTTCGCGTTTCTGATTCCTGGGATGGAACTGAGCAAAAAAGTTCACTTGACCATAGGTCTACCGCGAAAATCAAGAATCCCGATTTTAACTTTAAGTTTTTTTATCCACGTTTTTTGGACATTTTTGTGGGGGTTTTCATACATAAACCACTATAACTTAGCCATTTGTGAACCAATTAAAAAAATAACAACATGTTCGAAAGATATTATTCACCCCTTTAAAAGGAAGAAGGATCAATAGAAATCCGTTGTGAAAAAAGAAGATATGCCCGTTTAAATTTGAAAATGTAAGAAACCCAGATTTTCACTACATTTACCGTTATAAAAAAAATAAAACGAAGTGACCCAAACGAACTAAAGGCATTTTCGTTGTCCATGGATCCCAATACGATAGAATGTTGCATCAGAACGCTTGAATATTTTTCTGGTCAACTTTTGTAGCACAGTGCCATTTATCGACATTTTCCGAAAAGTTTGCACCTTCTCAAGGCCAAAACTGGCTGAAGGAGCGTTCCAATGATTTTGCGATTTATTAGAGAGTTCTTAATCACTGTCTTGGCTACAATTTATGTCTTTGTATTGGATCGAAAATCTCAATGGTTTGGCCGTTATATCGTCGGTGTCATGCTTAAGTGTTCCATACGCCATTTGCCTGATTCGAGAAAAACTCAAGTTAATGTTTAAGGCCATACGGGATAAAAATGGTGCAATAATCCAATACTTTAAGAGCTCAGTTCTACTTAACTAAACTCATAGAATATATCAGTAGTTTATTTTAGTCAGATATCTGTGATAGTCTAGAAGTTATGGCAAATTTTTATAATTGCAAAAAGTTGCTGAATTGTTCCATGGAATCTTTTTTTCATGTTTTTGGCAGTTTGTGTGACATGGAACACGTTTTGTCACATTTCAACCAAAACATTTTTTATCAATCGTGTTCCACCTCCCTTATATGAAGTGATACTGTGGAGTTTAAAAATCAGGACTTTAAATGAAACATTTATTTTTCTCATACAAATACAATAAGGACCATTATTATAGGTTTCCTTAACATTTATTTAAGTGATTTCCTCCACTTATCATTATTATTTTTGTGGTAAAAATTTCGATCCACAAAACGGATTGATATTTTGCATTTCTAAGGTAACATAAAACATTTAAACGCGATTTTCTTATAATACCATTTTTGTAGTCGGTTAGCTTCAAGTCGAATGGACGTTTTTGCGTATATTTTTGTGGACTTACATCAAAATTTTGTCTTTAAACTATGGATTATTTGTTTGAACGATTGATAAATGTTCGTTTTCATATAACAATACAATATTCACAAATATTTGGTTTTAGAAACTATTATTCTTCAGTTTTTAAAACAATTCCTTTAAAACAATTTGTTCCATACGCCACAATTTTCCGTAACTTGGCAAAAATGGGCAATTTTTTGTTCCAAACGCCATCATTTTTGGTGCGGAACAATTCGTTTTTGTCTCTTTTTGTTCCATACGCCAAACGACATGGATATGGAACTAAAAAGTTCAAAGTTGTTTTGTTCCATACGCCAGGCTTTATGGATATGGAACAAAACGACAAGATTTTTTGGGTCACAAAGCGGATATGGAACATACTGGCATCTGAATATCTCAGAAACTATAAGAGATAGAGAAAAACCGACCAAAAAATCTGAAAGAGCATGGTTCAAAACCTTGTAAGGTACCTTTACCTCAAAATGTCAAAAATGGCGTATGGAACACTTAAGCATGACACCGGCGATATGCTAAAATGTCCAAAAAACGTGGATAAAAAACTTAAAGTCAAAATCGGGAGGCTCGATTTTCGCGGTAGACCTATGGTCTAGTGGACTTTTTTGGTCAGTTCAATTCCAAGAATCAGAAACGCGAAGGGCTCAATAAGGTTTTCAAATCGCCCCGGCCTAATGAAAGTGCACCGTTTAGAGGTGACGAAATCGGGAGGTCTGGTGATGGAGATAATTAAGGGGATATGGTCTGACCCAAGAGAATTGTCGGGTTTCCAAGTGACGCCATTGGTAAGATCAGGTGAAAAAATGATTATATCTACCGAACTGTGACACTCTTCGTGTATTGTGGTGGGGGCGTCCTCATTGACCATGCAAAGCGTAGAGCTATCAATCTGCTCAGCTACAACTCATGATGAGCCTTAAAGTCCTCCAAGACCAGACGGCTATGACCTTCCAAGAGCTTGCTAATATTGGACCTATAAACTGAGAAAAAGCTATTTATCGGCGGGATGTATACTTTAAGCAGTTTCACACCTGACTGCTACCCCCACACATTTTCCTGAAATTTGCTAAGAATGTACTGGGATGACCCTGTTGAAAATAGTTGACAAATTTTTTCGATTTACGCTGGGGCGAACTTCCATGCCCTATTTTTTAAATTTCATATTTGCAAAAATTACTAATTTGAATAAGTAGCTACGAACGGGTAGAGAACGGCTTCATATATTCTATATTTATGAATTAAAATATTTAGAAATGACAACATTTAAAGTTAATATGTATAATTATGATCATTCCTTTATATTTTATCTTACTCGGGGTAGTAAATATTGGCCTTTAGACTCCAATTACTAGGATGCTGTAAGGAGCATAATCCTATTATGAGTTTTGAATATTATCTTGTTGCGCGTCCGAATTATTAAAATAATTAAAAAAACCCCGAAATTCCGGCTTCCAAATGTCAGTATCAATTTTAGGTGGATGCAGTGGATATATCGAAAAATGATACACTAGTGTCATATTGCCCATGAAGTATTCTTTGAGTCTTTCTTTGGGCATATGTCTATAAAATGTAAGGTTAAGCCAGAAATAGGAAGGGAGCATACAAAACTTGTTGGCTTCAACCCATTTTTACCTATTTTTCTACATTGATGCCAACACAGCTTCCACGTAAATTAATTTTTATGGTCGACCTTATGGGATTCCTCCTAAAATACTTCATTTTAAAGAATGTATATCATACTATATAGAATATGTTAACAGTTCGCGAATTCTGAATGGGTGAAACTCGGATTTATCGATTGTAAATAATTTTGTTTTTCGCCATATACATATGTATAATGGGTAAATTAAATGAAAATATTAAAAAGAATTGTCACTTGAGATATACGTTAGCTATGTTCTTTCTGATGTCTTCATTGTTTTATTATTTGTTTTAGGCTTTTTTATTGTTAATATGTATTTAATTGCCCCCCTTTAAAGACAAATTACTTTCCTTTCTTCTTCATCATTATGTCATTAAGTAAATTAATCACATAACTCTTCCCCACAAGAACTTATTGACATTGCCGTTTAACGGCAACATTCAAAAGTATTTCATTCGGAAAATACTTAGACAAGATTAAGAATCAATTAGTCTAATGCTCTAAAATCGCATTTACAACATTTGTAATACCATCACAACAAAGCCTTCACTAATATCAGCAGCAACAAATGGATTAAATTAATTCCGAACAAGACCAACAACAACAAATAAAACCGATTATATTGGCAAAACAAAGACTTAGGCGCACAACAAAGTGCGGCATGCAAAAGAAGACGATAAGCCAAAAATAAAATACTTGCGGCATAAACGTTTCAAAATCAACAGAGGAATGGGAGGGCATTTTACATGGAGGGATATTGTAGATGTATTAGATGTGGCCGTACTAAATTTACATTTCTTGTTTTGATACACTTCTAATAAATTATTAATATTATTAAGACTCTAAGGATTGAAAAAAATTTGAATTTATATAATCATAATTTATTCATAATTAAATCATCATTCCGTGTGACACTCATCTAATGTACGCAATTATCTATTAATTGAAATTCCCTTAGAAATGTGTGTGTATAAACTAAAGGAAACATTGTGCTTTGCTAACATTTATGAGAATCTGTACAAATCCCTTTATTCAGTTATGCCAACGAGGAAAGGAAATTATTATACTTAAGGAAGATAATACATATTTTATAATACATAATTGATTGATAATATGATTTTACCAATTGAGAGATTTTCCGGGTATGCATACGCGAAACTAATCACTTTATAATCCGGAAGCATTTACTAGATACTACAACTACAAAATAATAAAAAAAAAAATTATGTATGTAAAGCTTAACAATGACAATATGAAAAGTCAATAGCAGTACAACCATATGCATTTCGGCCAGGCCGAACTTGTTATACCCTCCACCACGAGTTGTATTGAAGTAAAATGAACCAATTAATTTCCTTTCTTATGAAGAAAACTAAATACCAAATTTCAGCAAGTTCGGTAAAACAATGTGGCTAACCTTCAGAATACCGAAATTCGAGAGGTACCGTTCGATGGTGGCTATATCAAAACGTCGATCTATACCTAGAAATTTCTGGCGGAAAGTTTTTAAACTCAAAGATATTTCGGTAAGACCTTCAAACTACCGAAAATCAAGAGGTTCTATAATAATTCTGGAATATTTTATAACACCATGGAAGACTTAATAACAAATTTCGGTGAGACATTGACGTAACTACCTTCAGAATTACGAAACTCGGGATACGGATACCGTTCTATGGGGGATATATCAAAACGTGGACCTATACCGACGAATTTCAGTGAGAAAGCCTTGTACCTTCAACAAAGACTAAATACCAAATTTCAGCAACTTCGGTGGGTTGCTGTGGCCACAGTGGGAGAAAGTTTTATACCCCCGACGAAGACTAAGTGCCAAATTTCAGCCATTACTGAAGAATATTGAGGCCACAACCTTCAAAATACCGAAAATCGGGTGGTACCGTTCTATGGGGGCTTAATGAAGTCGTGGACCTATAACGACGATGGAACGATGGAACGCTAAATTCCCTATATTTGTCCAACTGTGATGAAATATGGAATGTGTGACGGAATTTGATCTAGACATAATTTTGCCAAATTATATTGAAATCGGTTCACATTTGGATATAGCTCGCATATATATTTTCAGCCGATTTCATGTATTTGATGCACCAACAAGTTATGTATGCCAAAGCTCAATGAAATAAGTTTGCCAAGTTTAATTGAAATCAGTGTAAATTGTGTGCAGAAATTGGGATTAAAAAATGTCCAACAACATATTTTGAAAAGAGTTCAGATCTCAGGTTATCCTTTTATTAAGAAATATCACGAGGGTAGACATAGGGGATAATAATAATAACCCAGCAAAATGTTTGTCTTTCTATCACCAGTTGAAATTTCGATAAGTACTCCAACAGCACTTCATTAGGAAATTTTCTTCTCGTGAGTTACCGTAAAAATGTTCCCAACTTTTGGTTGTATTTTTTATTAAATGGTTTTATTTAGCTCACCCCGTTTGCTTTATTCTTGGGTCAAATTTAATAATTCAAATTTCACCCTCTTCCTGTCAACCGATTAATCTGAAATTTTGTATACACTTTGGATTTTGGTGACAATACAATTATGTCATTCATTATAAATTCAAGATGGCCGCCGCTACAAAATGGCGGATAACGTAGGTATTATCAATCCCATCAATATGGGTATCAAATGAAAGGGCTCAAGAAGCAGAATACAATATACTTTAAAAAATTGAAATCAAAGATGGCGGCCGGTACAAAATGGCGGATAAAGTAGGTTTTATCAATCCCATCAATATGGGTATCAAATGAAAGGGCTCAACAAGCAGAATACAATATACTATAAAAAATTGAAATCCAAGATGGCGGCCGCTACAAAATGGCGGATAACGTAGGTTTTATCAATCCATCGGCCGTTGAAATGTCCATTACTCGTGGGAAAAAATGGTACAAAAAATATAAAAAATACAAACTCAAATAAAACAGAAACTGCAACACAACGTAAACGAAGGCTTCAAAAAGCGAAAGAAAAGTATAAAGCAAAACGAGCTAAAGGAAGTGAAGGTGATAGAAATAGTCGATTGCAGAAACGACGGGAACAATTAGCGTCAAAAACACCTGAGCAATATGAGGCCAGATTAAAAAAGCAACGTCAGCGATATACACAAATGACGGCGTCAGAATCTCCTGAAGAATATGAAGCCAGGTTAACAAAGCAACGTGAGTGATACACACAGATGATACCGTCAGAAACGCCTGAAGAATATGAAGCCAGGTTAACAAAACAACGGGAGCGATACACACAGATGTGTGTTGCCTTTAATACTATCATGGGTTTCTACAATACATAAAATGCAGGGCAGCGCTGTGGATCACGCAGTCGTATACTTAGGTGCGAAACTGTTTGAAGAAGGTCAAGCCTACGTGGCTCTTAGTAGAGTAAGATCTTTGCAGGGACTACGTATAGAGGAGTTGGACTGCAATAAACTAACGGGCAAGAAACCTTGCAATAATGAAGCACTAAATGAATTAAACAGAATGCGATATAAAAACTAAAAACTAGAAAATAAAAATAGGTAAAAAAACTTTTTAAGTTAAACGGTTTTATGTTAAACATACATTGCAATGTTTAAGATAAATGTACTAAAAACCAAAAAATAATAAAATAGATACAGTCGTGGGAATTATAAACATATACATAGACTAGACTAAAATAAAACCGTGGGGCACGTCCATTGTCTACAAATTATCGACTTAATGTGCGGTAGAAGAATCGTTTAATTCGTCGTTAGGCAGTTGGCCCGCAGATGGTGAGGAAATTTCTTACTATTTTCTTGCTCATGGAAATTCCAATAGTTATACACTCCATGTAAATAAAAGAGATGTTGCAACTAGTTTATCGATGGACATTCACACTGCTGGTTGGCGAAGAATCGTTTCACTGCTCGTAGTATGCCTTTAATCGACAAAGTTCTACTCGCTTACCACTATGAAACCCTAAAACTCGCTTATAATCGAGCTTGCTAGCTTGTTTCCACATTCACACGTCCATCGTTGTCGGTTGAACAACTGCCTAATTATAGTGTAACATTACAAAACAAACATTTTAATCAACTATTGTAGACAATTGACGTGCCCCACGGTTTTATTTTAGTCTAGTCTATGTATATGTTTATAATTCCCACGACTGTATCTATTTTACTATTTTTTGGTTTTTAGTACATTTATCTTAAACATTGCAATGTATGTTTAACATAAAACCGTTTAACTTAAAAAGTTTTTTTACCTATTTTTATTTTATATACAAATTTTAGAAATTGATGCACACCTATTCTATATTTGAAAAAATTCTGTAGTTGCAGGTATCTACGCCACCGTGGTGCAATGGTATGCTCACCCGCCTTGCACTCAGAATGTCAGCGCACGGTGGTCGAAAGCACTGATCTAGCGGCGCAAAATTCATAACTTGCAAACGAATTGAGATACGTCACTGAAATTTTGCACAAACTCAGCTTGTGGCTGTGGGTAATAATGGGCCAAATATGAACAATTTCGGGTAATGTTTTGGTATAGACCCATATAACGGTACCTTCCGATTTTCGGTATTTTGAGGATTTAAGCCACAATTTCGTTGCAAATTATCTGTAATTTGGTACTTGGGGTTCCTAGTGGTCGCAAAATATTTCCACCAAAAATTATGAACATAGGTCCACGTTTTGATATAGCCCCCATGTAACCGTACCTCCCAATTTAAGGTATTTTGAATATCATGACCACATTTTTAATTCAACTTGGTTGTAATTTTGAATTCCGTGTTCCAACTGCGTATAAAATCTTCTTGCAAAACATTTTCAATACGGATTTATGTTTCGATGTAGCCCCTTTTATGGTACCCCCTATTCGTTGAATTTTTACTTGTTATCCCATATTTAATAACATATTTAGCTATAATATGGTATTATAGTGTCTCCGGGGGTAGAACTCTTCCTTGCAAACATTTCTCAAGATAGGTCCATATTTTGATTTAGCTCCCATACAAATTCACAGCTAAATTTGTATGAATTTCATGCTAAATCCCTTATTTTAAAAGTGCATCAAAAGATTTGCAATTATTTGCAGCCCGAATGTGGTTATTCAGTTTCCAGAGAGTCCAATTTCATTCCACAAAAAATAATCGGACCTAAGTTCGGCTAAGTTCGATACAATGGAAAATATTTCGCAATTTTATAGTTCGATTTTTTGACTTTCGCGCCGCTAGATCAGTGGTTTCGACCAGTGTGCAGCGGTTCGATTTCCAGGCCAGGCAACATCAACATTTCAACGTTGGCAAAATACCCCTCGGTAATGTTGGCGACATTTCCTGAGTATTTCAGCCATGCAAAACTTCTCTACAAGTGGTGTCGTAAGACACGCCGTTCGGACTCGGCGATAAGCAGTAGGGTGCCCTCTTGCGTTCCGCAAGAGTTCTAGAACCAGGCGTACACCAGTGAGCTCGCATGCAGTAGCAGTAGAAGCAGTGGAATGTTCACAGAGTCGCGAACAAACCCCGCAGCAAAACACAGCAGTACCACCAACAGCAGCAACCTATAACTCACCTAAACAGGAGTTCATCCTTCAGATGAGAGCATCAGAGGAAGAAGCCCTCGCAAAATGCCATATTGTGCTCCGGAAAATGAGAGAGGCAATTGGCAAACAACGGAACATCAGCAGAGACGTCCAAAATGGAGTATCGGAACTAGACGAGCTCCTAGACGTAATCTCCAATTATCGACGAAATTGGAAAACAGCTGAAACAGAGCGACAATCGAGCAAGCCCAAAACAGCAGACGACGTGTGTTTAATTACACCAACACCTCAAACGTCACAACACAAAAGAAGCGCGTCTAGCCCAGCTGAGACTAAACCGGGGAAGAAACATAAAAAGAAGGCAGCAGAAGCCCGCCAGGAAGTGGCACCGGTTATACCACAAACAGCAGAAAAGTCAAAATGGCAGACTGTAGTCAAAAAGATTAAGAGACCAAAGAACCGCCCAGATGCTGTAATTATCAAACCTAGTGAAGGACACAACTATTCTGATGTTCTAAAAAATATCAGACAAAACGTGAAACCCGAGGAAGCTGACGTAGCAATACGATCCATCAGCAAAACCAAAACGGGGTCAATTCTTTTGGTGATGGAGGAAGGAGGAGAAAGAGAAAAGTTCTGCGAGGCTATAAAAGAATCTCTGAAGGAAGCAGCCACTGTAGAAGAAAGAACACCGAAGGCAATGATCGAGGTACAAAACGTTGATACCGTGACCACTATTGAAGAGGTACAACTTGCCGTACACAAAGCCACACAAGTAGCTGTATCAGACATTGGAGTACATCTAACTCGCCCAAACTACCGAGAACAAAGACGCGCTTTCGTAACGATACCCGTGTATGAAGTCAACAAAATTCTGCAGAAAAAACGCCTAAAAATTGGCCTGACAGACTGCATTATAAAGTATAAGGAAGAGACACATCGGTGCTATAGATGCTTTGGATCCGGTCATAAGCAATATGACTGCAAAGGACCTGACAGAGAGGGCATGGGACTATGCATCCAATGCGGAGAAAAAGGACACAAACGGAAAGAGTGTACAAATAAGATGAAATGCTGCATATGCGCCGAGGAAGGGAGAAGGAATGTATATCATTTGCCAGGCTCAAAAAGATGTCCGTCAAACACACAACAAACATTATGAAGATCCTTCAGCTTAACATGCACCGTGGGAAAGTAGCTGACACTATCTTGCCACAGATAGTTCATGAGCAGGAGGCCGATATCATGGTTATTAGTGAACAATATTCACGAAAAACAAATGGAAAGTGGTTTGAAGATGAATCCAAAACCGCTGCAGTATGGATTCCCCTGGGAAAAACTGTGAAGTCAAAAAGTGATGGACGAGGAAATGGCTATGTGTGGATATAAGTCGATGATGTCACAATCATAAGCTGCTACCTCACCCCTAGCGACCCCATAGAAGAATTCCAGTCAAAACTAAACTCTATAGAAGATGTAACGAGGAACATTGATGGGAAAATAATTATGGCAGGCGATTTCAATTCTCGCTCAGTCGAATGGGGCTCACAAGAAACAAACCCACGTGGTAGAAGGGTGATGGACATGATCGCCAGATTAGGGCTCGCAGTGGCGAACGTGGGATGCGCGCCAACTTTTAGACGGCCGGGCTGTACTGGCACTATACCAGACAATATCCGAAAACTTTGCAGACAGAGTCATCAATTGGAAGGTCCTTGAGATCTACACGGCAAGTGATCACCAATATATCTCCTACTCTATACAAACAGCAAGAACTACAACAACGCGGGCAAAACGAGAAGGTACCCGAAAATGGAACATTAAGCGTTTAGATAAGACCGCTCTTATTTCTGAAGTAGACAGGCAAAGCCAAACATCGCAGTCAAATGAAAGTGCCGCGGAAATTGTGAGCAGAACCATGGAGATTATAACCAACGGATGTAATAAGTCAATGCCAAAAATAAAAGATATGGGCCCTGGGAGAAATCCGGTATATTGGTGGAATGACGTATATTGGTGGAATGACCATGTTGATGAGCTGCGAGGCAACTGCCTTAGGAAAAGGCGGAAATATACGAGAGCTAAACGCAGAGGTCCGGCAGAGGCGGAACATGCTCTGTATAAATACGCCAAGAAAGAGCTCCAAATCGCCATACAAGAGAGTAAAAAGAGCAAATGGGAAGAATTGAGAAACGATATAAACCGAGATCCATTCGGAATGGGATACAAACTGGTGATGAAGAAACTAGGTGCTCAATCCCCAATAGAAGTAATGGATGATGAAACAATGGGAAATATTGTGAACACACTGTTCCCTACACACCCAATTAGAGTAGAAGACTCAATTGATGAGCGCATAATCACTCCACCAATCTTTACTACAAAAGATCTGAAAACGGCAGCTAGTAAATTGAAAAACAATAAAGCTCCTGGACCTGACGGAGTCCCAGCGGAAGTTCTCAAGAAGATAGCTGATGCACGCCCAAACATACTGCTGGACATGTATAACCACTGCTTACTAGAAGGAATATTTCCAAAACCGTGGAAAGAGCAACAGCTTGTACTAATTAGTAAAGGCAAAGGAGATCCAACAGCCCCATCTTCATACAGGCCATTATGTATGCTGAACACGGCTGGAAAACTTTATGAGAGGTTACTTAAACAGCGAAAAGAAGATGCTATAAACCTGAAAGGCGGGCTTTCAGCCAGGCAACATGGTTTCAGACCTGGAAAATCCACCATTGGGGCAATAAAGGAAGTGGTTGATGTGTTCGCCGCCGCCCAGCAGCGAAACAACTATAGTAGGCCTGTGGTTTTATTAGCCACCCTTGATGTTAAAAATGCATTTAACAGTCTTAGATGGAGTGACGTTATACACGCCATGGAGGCAAATTTTGATGTCCCAGCATACCTCATGAAAATAATCAGGAGCTATTTAAGCGAAAGAGTACTAATGTACAAAACCAGCGAAGGTACACGGAATGTACAAATAACATCTGGCGCCGCACAGGGTTCTATCTTAGGCCCTGATCTTTGGAACATCAGTTATGATGCGATTCTTAAAATAGACATGCCTGAGAACACATTCCTAGTAGGGTACGCAGATGATATAGCCGCAGTTATCCAGGCCAGAAGCACAGATGAAGCTAGACGCAAACTCAGCCAAGTAATGATACGAACCAGAGCGTGGCTGGAATCACACGGACTGGAGCTGGCCATGCACAAAACCGAGCTGGTACTCCTGTCAAGGAGGCATATTCCAGCTGTGGTCGACATGAATGTAAATGATGTCATTCGCACACAGGAAGCTGTCACATACTTGGGAATACGACTGGACACAAAAATGTCATTCTCTGCGCAGATGAAATATGCAACTGAAAAAGCTACGCATATCACAGCCCAACTCAGCAAATTGATAGCAAATGTCGGAGGACCTCTACCCAATAAAAGGAAGCTACTGATGGAGGCGTGCAACAGCGAAATATGGGCCCGGAGTCTGTTAACTGCACAAAAAGCCAAGAAATTACCAGCAGTACAAAGAACAGCTGCATTGCGAGTTGCTTCTGCATATCGCACGGTATCACGACCAGCTGTTCAAATAATAGCGGGCATGATACCCATCGACCTGGTAGCAGAAGAACGGTCGAAACTGTTTGAGGCAAAACTCTCACATAATGCATATGCGAACGCAGAACAAGTGCGAGAAGAGACATATGCAAAATGGCAAAGGCGCTGGGATGAAGAAAACTATGGACGATGGACTGCGAAGCTAATTCCGAACATAAGAAGATGGGTGAATAGAAGACACGGATATGTGAACTATTACATCACACAGATGCTCTCCGGTCATGGATATTTCCGAAAATATTTGTTTAAACGAGGAAAGTGTAGTTCCCCATTTTGCCTATACGAGGAAGAAGAAACAATAGACGATACGGAGCACACGTTCTTTTCGTGCAATCGATGGCTCGAACTACGAGCAGAAACTCGGAGCAGAAATATATCTGTCGAAAATATAGTGGAGAAAATGGTAACAGATCGAGAGCAGTGGAATGCAATCGCAAGATACTGCGAAGAGCTGTTAAGAAAGAAAAAGGTAGACCTAGATAACGCTTAGAGTAAGCAAACAGCGGTGCTTGGACGCAAGCAAACAAGGAGAAGAAGGCCACAAGGGCCTGGGAGCCACCTCGAAGTAATACGAAAGTGGTGCCGAGGTGGACGCAGCTCCCAGAGGTGATCAGGTGGGTTTTTAGTCGGTATAAAGATCGAGCCCGACATACCACGATGAGTGACGACTCGCCGTGAATGCGCAAAAGCATTTTCCCATCTGAGCCGCAAAAAAAAAATTATTATTATTATTAATGTTATTATTATTAATGTTATTATTATTATTATTATTATTATTATTATTATTATTATTATTATTATTATTATTATTATTATTATTATTATTATTATTATTATTATTATTATTATTATTATTATTATTATTATTATTATTATTATTATTATTATTATTATTATTATTATTATTATTATTATTATTATTATTATTATTATTATTATTATTATTATTATTATTATTATTATTATTATTATTATTATTATTAATGTTATTATTATTAATGTTATTATTATTATTATTATTATTATTATTATTATTATTATTATTATTATTATTATTATTATTATTATTATTATTATTATTATTATTATTATTATTATTATTATTATTATTATTATTATTATTATTATTATTATTATTATTATTATTATTATTATTATTATTATTATTATTATTATTATTATTATTATTATTATTATTATTATTATTATTATTATTATTATTATTATTATTATTATTATTATTATTATTATTATTATTATTATTATTATTATTATTATTATTATTATTATTATTATTATTATTATTATTATTATTATTATTATTATTATTATTATTATTATTATTATTATTATTATTATTATTATTATTATTATTATTATTATTATTATTATTATTATTATTATTATTATTATTATTATTATTATTATTATTATTATTATTATTATTATTATTATTATTATTATTATTATTATTATTATTATTATTATTATTATTATTATTATTATTATTATTATTATTATTATTATTATTATTATTATTATTATTATTATTATTATTATTATTATTATTATTATTATTATTATTATTATTATTATTATTATTATTATTATTATTATTATTATTATTATTATTATTATTATTATTATTATTATTATTATTATTATTATTATTATTATTATTATTATTATTATTATTATTATTATTATTATTATTATTATTATTATTATTATTATTATTATTATTATTATTATTATTATTATTATTATTATTATTATTATTATTATTATTATTATTATTATTATTATTATTATTATTATTATTATTATTATTATTATTATTATTATTATTATTATTATTATTATTATTATTATTATTATTATATTATTATTATTATTATTATTATTATTATTATTATTATTATTATTATTATTATTATTATTATTATTATTATTATTATTATTATTATTATTATTATTATTATTATTATTATTATTATTATTATTATTATTATTATTATTATTATTATTATTATTATTATTATTATTATTATTATTATTATTATTATTATTATTATTATTATTATTATTATTATTATTATTATTATTATTATTATTATTATTATTATTATTATTATTATTATTATTATTATTATTATTATTATTATTATTATTATTATTATTATTATTATTATTATTATTATTATTATTATTATTATTATTATTATTATTATTATTATTATTATTATTATTATTATTATTATTATTATTATTATTATTATTATTATTATTATTATTATTATTATTATTATTATTATTATTATTATTATTATTATTATTATTATTATTATTATTATTATTATTATTATTATTATTATTATTATTATTATTATTATTATTATTATTATTATTATTATTATTATTATTATTATTATTATTATTATTATTATTATTATTATTATTATTATTATTATTATTATTATTATTATTATTATTATTATTATTATTATTATTATTATTATTATTATTATTATTATTATTATTATTATTATTATTATTATTATTATTATTATTATTATTATTATTATTATTATTATTATTATTATTATTATTATTGTTATTATTATTTATTATTATTATTATTATTATTATTATTATTATTATTATTATTATTATTATTATTATTATTATTAGGTATCTACAAATTGGCTTGCTTGCTAGGAATCAGTAAGCAAATTTGTCGAACGGAGTGCCTTTTTCACGACTCCCTTGAACTGCATCTGCCTGCAATTTAAATGAGAGAAATGGATGTCAATCGTTGGATCGTATCCAAATGCTGTTAAAATGTATGGAATTGGAGTGCCTTTTTCACGACGTCGATTGAACTGCATGCAGATGCTGTTAAAATGTGAGGAAAGGATGTCATTCATTGGATTGCATCCGAATGCGGTTAAAATTTAAGGAATGGAGTGTCTCTTTCACGACTCCGTTTGAACTGCATCAAAACAATTTATTTTGCTGGGAAAGTATTGAGTTTCTGATTCGTTATTTAAGGGAGTGACTTTGAAGTCCGTAGAAGGAGAGGAATTAACCAAGGCTAAACTTATTAAATATCATATTTTCAGGCACAAACACAAACAAAAACAAGTAAAAAAGTATCAGTCGGCTTTGCCGACAGAGATATACCCTCAGCCTGTGCAATTGAAACATATTTTCACAAAAAACTTATGTATTTAGGGGGGTTTCAACATTTTGGTCGTATGAACCGACAAAAATGTTGATTAGGATTAAAGTTCAAAAATTTTGCGGAAAACGTACTTAAAGGAATGGACCGACATAGACCATGGGGGTGCCATAGGGGGTTTTTACACCCTTCGGGCTGTTTTCTCAAGAATTATGGACTTGCCCCTGAAACAACTTTTACCATCGTAATTGAGGCAGCGAATGTAAGTTGCTTCAACAAAAATCAAAGTGATTCAATAGCAGGTCTTAAAGTGAACATATCCAAAATTTTGTGTGGGAGGTACGGGATGGAGTGGACAAATATAGTCCATATTCAAACCTGATCTATATCTGGTAGATATTATGAGAATGTGTAAAGTATGGACCAAATCGGTCACTCCTATCAAGAGTTATCGTGCGCACAATTTTTCTGAATATTTTTGAACTTTTGTGGGGTAGGTACCTGCAGGAGTGGACCGATATGGATTATTTACGAACTTAAAGTAAGTTTGGAAACAATATTACGAAGGCCAAATTTTGGCCGGAATCGGCATTTCCGTTCGAGAATTATCTTGCGCTTGCACCCATAAACATGGTGTCATAGGGTTTGTTTTTCAACTTTCAGGCTAGTTTTTCAGGAAGTATGGACTTGCCCTTGAGGAAACTTGTATGGGGGACAGTGAATACAACTTGCGTAAACAAAAATCAATGCTATTCGAGCCCAGGTCCTAAACTGAATTTTTCCGAAATTTTGTGTGGGAGGTACCCGAAGGAGTAGACCGATTGAGTCCATATTGGAACATCATCTAAGTCGGGTAGAAATTTCATAATGTGCAAAGTATGGACCAAATTGGTTACTCCCTTCAAGAGTTATAGTACGCGCAAACTTTCCGAACATTTTCGAACTTTTGTGGGGGAGGTACCGGAAGGAGTGGACCGATATAATCCATCTTTGAACTTGAACTAAGTTTGGACAAAATATTACGAAAGCCAAATTTTGGACCGAATCGGCAGATCCGTTAGAGAGTTATATTGCGCTCCAACCACTACACACGGTGTCATAGGGTTTTTTGTAACTTTCAGGTTATTTTCTCAGAAAGTATTTACTTGCCCCTAATGAAACTTACAGCGCCGTATAGAGGACAGCGAATACAACTTGCGTAAACAAAAATCAATGCGATTCGAGCCCAGGTCCTAAACTGAACTTTTCCGAAATTTTGTGTGGGAGGTACCCGAAGGAGTGGACTGATTGAGTCCATATTGGAACCTCATCTAAGTTTGGTAGAAAGTACACGATGTGCAAAGTATGGACCAAATCGGTTATTCCCTACAAGAGTTATCGTGCGCACAAGTTTTGAGATCATTTTTAACATTTGTGGGGGAGGTACCTGAAGGAGTGGACCTATATGGCCCATCTTCGAACTTAAATCGAATCTGGACGAAATATTTCGAAACCCAAAATTTGAACCGAATCGATTGATCCGTTCGGGAGTTATCGTGCGCACCAGCCTGCCAGACAGACAGACAGACAGACGGACGGACATTGCTAGCTAGATCTACTCAAAATTGTCTGAAACGGATATCGTACAATCATACTTGGGGTCTTAAACCATTATTTCGATGAGGCACATTTTTTGTAGTATCAAAGTGTAAATACCATCTTTAGCCTAAAGGCTGAGGGTATAATAATAATATAGGTGTATTCTTATATGACAATCCCTTGGATTTTGATTGAGAAAATACTTTTACTATATTCTTTACAATTCCCTGATTTTATATGAATGTATCGTTTATGATTAAATTTATATGGCATATTTAAATTTTTCATCAAAAGTCATAAATTACAAAAAGTCGATTTTTTTTAATTGTTTGCGTGTTTGGCCAATTGCCTGGAAATGAATACACCAAATAAAACTTTATAAGCATGAAATGACAGATAACAGGCAATACTATAACAAAATGCAAAAAAACGACACAAAAGTTTGCGAAGAGTTTTACGTCAATTTTTGAAACCATTTTTTTGTGGCGTTTAAACGGCCAGTGGCTTTATGTGGGTTAATACCTGCCAAATGAAATTTTGTTGAAAAATATGTGTGAACAACCCTCACGACCTTCGTTTATTAGCGAGTGTCGGCCACGATTGAATTCATTGAACCAGTTACACATAGTGCATCCTATACTTTTATCGACATGCAAAGTTTTTCATTTGACCGATGCACTCTTGCCGAGATTATCGACGTCGAAATTTGTGATCGGGCGAAAATGTTCAAAAGTAAATTTCATTTTTAGCAAAGTGATTTTTTTAAGTAACTGTAAACAACACATGATCACAACACAGTACGTTTAGGCTAAAAACTGTCAAACTTAAAAAAATGTCAAATAGCACATGGCAACACTCAGTGTTGCCTAGGTCAGAAAGTTTTCGTGCAACTCTCGTAATTAAAAACTAGCTTTAGAGCCATATAAGAGGAGCTCAGCGCCCAAACGGCATAAATCAAATATTCAAAAAAAGAGAGGGTTATAGTCGGACAGGGACGGCCGTGTTTTCCAGCGAATTTCTTTTGTATAATTGCGACCCCTCGGTCATTCTTAAATAACTTTATATATACGATGACATACCAGCGATATAGCACATACATACGCACATACTATACATACGCCGCACAATGGTGCCTCAATGGACAAAAATAGAAAAATACGTTGTCGATTTTTTTATAATTTTATTATTTTATGTAGTATGTATATAGAGAACACTTCAAATAAGACAATCGTGAAAGAATTTTGTCGATATATGATGTAACTATAAAGTTATAGCTCCTCAAACATAGAACATTTTTCGTAGTTAGCTTATATTGAAATTTATACAAAAAAGGACCACATGTTCATGGAACTGTATTTAAACAAGTAATAAGAAATGTTAAAACTTTTGAATTGGAAATCAAAGAGTGGCCAATAGCCTTCCTTTTTGTGAACAAAAAAGTTTACATATAATGTTTGTATATAAAGTACTGTTATGTTGATTGAAGCAACAGCATGTTATACATTACTCACGAATTTCGCTACTTTCATAGAGTGTATCTAAAAATTGCAGCAAATTACAGCTTCGTGCATTTGGTACATGAAACACACACCCCTTTCGAATAAAATTATGCAAAAATTACATCCGACAAAATCCGATTCTTTGAGACATAACCATATTTGCATAAACAGTGTGTACGAAAAATGCAAGTTTGGTTAGTATAAACATGACTATAGTTTCAATTAATTTTATTTCAAATTTAAACCAACTATGTGGCAACTCCAGGCAGGTTGTTAAAGATGGAATATTAAAAACAAAAGCACCATTATATACAGGGACTTCATCCAAATCTGAAAAAAATTGTTTAAATAGCTAAAATTGAATCAAAAAAAAAAAAACCCATATTAAATTTGAAGGCTATTAAATTAAAATTGACTGAGTTATAGCAAAATCGGAGAATGATATCAAAATATGAACCGATTTTTGTCAAAATCCATAAAACTGATAAACGGCATATGAAAACATCGCATATTCAATTTGAAAAATATTCAATTAAAATTTACCGATTTTTTTGCAAAATCGGTAAAGATATATTTGGGGGTTATATCGAAATCTGAACCGAATTTTGTCAAATACGGCAGAACTGATTATGGGCCTAAGAAAATATCAGATATTTAATTTGAAGGTTATTCTCTTAAAATTGACTGATTAATAGCAATATCGGGGATATATATATATATATATATATATATATATATATATATATATATATATATATATATATATATAAATCTGAACCGATATGGACCAAAGTTGGTATTTTTCATTCCTATGGCCTCATAAGTACTTGTAAAAAAATTCATCATCCTAGGTCAACTCCTTCTATTTACGTTTACAAGGAAGCGGCACCACTGTGCACCGCACAGTGGTTCAGAAATCGATTTTCCTGGCCAAAACCCCCTATTTTTTGTTGTTACAGATTGTTAATTTCTATATGGGATTCGATAGTAAATAGTATAAGTAAGGAAACCAAAAAATTAGATCAAAATATTGGTAGGTGTGGGCGTAGCGTGACCCTAAAGACGAAAAAGTCCCCATTTTGGAAAATACGTAACTTTTGCACATTTCTGGAGAAAGAAGCAGCTATTTCTCACAAACTATAACAGCTATTGCGTTTATTGATTTTTTGTTGGGTAGGTAGGATTGTTGCCTTTAAGAGCCGTTTTACTAAATTACCTTATCGTTTACACAAAGCAAGCTATATTATTTTTCCTCAGGTACTAAATTTTAGAAAAATTCCAAATTTAGTGGACTAGAAGTTTTAGGGAACAGCTTGGAACAAGGTTCCGTTTGGCCAGCCAGACAGACAGACAGACGGACGTGGCTAAATCAACTCCAAATTGTCTGAAACGGATTTCGTCCAAACATACTTTGGGTCTAAAACCATTATTTCGATAATTATGCACATTTTGCCAGTATGAGGCACACGATAACTCTCGAACGGATCACCGATTCATTCCAAGAGTTGGCTTTCGTAATATTTTGTCCAAATTTAGTTTCAGTTCGAAGATGGGTTATATCGGTCCACTGTTTCCGGTACCTCCCCCACAAAAGTTCAGAAAATTTGTGCGCACGATAACTCTTGAAAGGAAAAATCGATTTGGGCCATACTTTGTAAATCGCGAAACTGTTACCAGACTTAGATAAGGTTCCAATACGGACTCAACCGGTCCACTCCTTCGGGTACCTCCCACACAAAATTTCGGTAAAGTTCAGTTTAGGACCTGCACTCGAATCGCTTTAAGTTTTGAATTAATTCTCTTTCGAGTTGAGCTATTTAGACCTAATAGGTACATTGAAAAATTAGGAATCCACCGAAGTCCCACACATTCAACCACTATGCTACGTTTCACGGGTGGTTAGACCGATCATCAGGCATATTGAATGGTGTTTTTAGTGGGTGGACGAAGGCTAAGCTTGGAGACTAGCATTTATATCACAAATCATTCGAAATTTGTATATTCGAATTATTTATTTATTTTAATGTTAGTCATTTAATTCCAAACCTTTCCTATAGTCCGACTTGGCTGGTAACCCTATTTTTCAATGCTTTTATTACAAATACTAAGGTAGCTTTTTTCCACCTTTTTTTTATTTGTTCTTCTGTATCAGAAGATTTTGATCATCAATATTTGTCATCGGAATCTTTGGCTTTAAGTTTTGTTGCAGCAACTTGAAGGCACTGCCCCCCATACGACGGTTCAAGCTTCAACAGGCGCATGTCCATACTTCCTGAGAAAAAAGCCTGGAAGTTGCAAAAAGCCCTACGACAGCCATATCGGTCTACTCCTTCAGGTACCTCCCCCACAAAAGTTTAAAAATATTCGGAAAATTGTCCACGATAACTCTTGAAGGGAGTGATCGATTTGGTCCATACTTTACACATCCTAATATATCTACCAGATATAGATCAGGTGCGAATATGGGCCATATTTGGAGTGGACCTAACACACAATATTTCAGATAAGCTCACTTTAAGTTCTGCTCTGGAATCACTTTGATTTTTGTTGAAGCAACTTGCATTCGCTGCCTCAGTTACGACGATAAAAGTTTTTTCAGGGGCAAGTCCATACTTCTTGAGAAAACAGTCGGAAAGGTCCAAAAAAACCCTATGGCACCATAAGAAATGGAAGGCACGATAGCTCTTGAACTGATCAACCGATATCGTCCAAAATGTGGCCTTCGTCATATTTTGTCTAAACTTAGCTTCAATTCGAAGATGGGCAATACCGGTCCACAACTTCCGATACTTCCCCCCAATATTTAAAAAATTACACTAAAATGGTATGCACAATATCTCTTGAACGAGGAAACCAATTTGGTCCAAACTTTGGATCTCCTAGTATTTTGTCAAAATTTAGTTTAACTTCTAAAATGGCCTATATCGATCCTCTCCTTAGAGTACCTCAGCTACAAAAGTTCAAAATTTGTGTCGAAGTGCTGTTTAGGGTCTGTTCGAAGATCCTTTGGAAATGTATACGGGTTCTGTTCGCTGTGGTCCTGTTTAAAGCGATATTATATTTTTAGTGGACAAGGGAATGCTTCCTGGCATACTGGTCCACAAGTTACAGGATGACCCACTGAAATGACTAGTGGGCGCGATATCTATCGAAAAGATATGACTCCCAAAATAAGATCCACTTCCATAAATGACTATGTCGGTCCATTCCTTTAAGTACCATCTCCGCAACACTTTTGAACTTTAATCCTAATCCTCGTTTTTATCGGCAAGTTCAAATGTTGAAAAAGGGCCACAAAATTCTGGAAAAAACCTTAATACATTCAATATATCCGTAGATGATGGTTTCAATTTACATAGGCTGAGGGTATATCTCTGTCGGCAAAGCCGACTGATACTTTTTTACTTGTTAAATCCACATTTCGGTCTAAAAATGTGACAAAGGGCCCATGAAAAAACAAGGGCTTTATTACATTGTGGATCTATACCGACAATGTTCGGTGCTGTAATGTTTTATACCAGTTTCGTTGTTGTAATGAGGCTAAAATGTTGAAATACCGAAAATCTGGAGTTATCGTTCAATGGGGGCAATATCAAAACGTGAACGTGTAGCAACAAATATCTGAGGAAAAGCTGTTTGCTCCCAACGACGAATAGATACGAAATTAATGCTATTTCGGTGTGAAAATTCAAAAAATAAAACCAATTTTCAATACCAAACATCGTATTAGTATTAGATTATTATTCTAAACCAAATTATGAAGCTCTGTCTTAAATATAGTAAGCTGTATCTTGATTTTCTTCAAAGAAAATCCATTGGTTGGCTTGTTGTCTCCCCTTGTTCTTTTCTACTACCCACTACTCTTTCCTTCTTCTGTGATTAATTGCATTTTGTCAAGTAACTAAATTAATTATTTGATGTCTGCAAACTCAATTTTCACTTGAAATTATTACTTACAATAATTGTCACTCACAGCAATTTACATATTTTACTAATTAACTCTAAATATTGCCCACAATCAAGTGCTACATGGCAATGCTTAAATGGCAACAATTTCATGATTATCATCATAAAATGCACAAACACACACACACACTCACACAAATGGAGGCATGCAATATTACACAAATGGTCCGAACTATTTGTGGCAAATAATGTCTTTGGCATGGTAATTGACACATGTTTGTGACCAACAAATCCATGAATGATATAAGTGATGCATCCACATCCACACAACATCCCCTTGGCCAAATCGGCCACAGTGTGTAAAACGCCTTCTCCTCCTCCATGTTAGCTCTGGTGATCTCTCTACGAAATGCCAAATGTATTGAATAATGCAATGTATTGCACTTTTGCAAGTGCATTGTCATGCATTTTACATGGAGAATACAAACACGCAGAACCTTTGGTGAAGACAAAGTGAGGCGGAGGGTATGTTGAGGAAATATGGCCAGTCATGTCAAAAATCCATGCCTAAGCACAGATGACACAGTGTGACAGGAGAAGCTTGTATACAAATTAGAAATGAACACATTAGCACCAGAGGAGTGGGATGAAAGTTAAGGGATATGGTATAGTTGCTAAGGCATATCAAGCGATGATACTTCGACACAGAGTTGTGGGTATGGCGGAGTGGGCCAGTGAATTCGAGTCAAGTGAATTCGAAATGCATAAGCAAGCAAGTGTCAGGAAACAATCACTTGACATGAAAACTATGTCTTTCTACTCACATTGGGGGTGATGTTATCCAAGAGGCCTACATGAGACCTTAAATTTGGACAAAATCCAATTAGACACAACGACAACAAGAACAACCAACATTCAATGATGACAATGATGTTCACTTCTTCTAGCCCGTATACAACGAAAGAGTCTGTCTCCATTATGGACATACTAAACCAATAAACATGATGCTCATCGATACAAGTGGATAGATGGATATACTTACATATCGTACTTAAGTATGGCATGATAGGATAATCGAAATTGATAATCCGGTCATATAGTATATGGAAATGTGTATAAAAGTGACAGCTAACATGGGGTTTTTGGAATCAAATTGGGTTAAATAATGTTACAAGATTAGGTTAAGGAATCTATGTTGTCGTATTGTGTTTTTTGCTTTGTTATTTATGAAAAAGGAAGTAAGTAAATGGGAAGCAAACGAAAGTGCCTTATAGGTTACAAACAAGTAACAAAATACTATAATCGGATGGAAGCTGGCTATATGATACCATATTCTTGATCACGATAAAATTCTGAGTCGACATGGCAATGTCCGTCTTTCCGTCCGTGTGTTGTAATCATTCTAGCGTCCACAATACTTGAGCTTACTTACTTACTTAGCTGGCCCATTACAGAACATTTTTTCTATAGGCCGAACTAAGAAAAGATCTACATTTCTCTCTGTCTATTGCTTCTCTTTCAGGAATACCGCGCCTTGTTATCTCTTCATCCACTTGTTTGCGCCATCTATTCTTTGGCCTGCCAATTCTGCGTGCACCGGCAAGCGGCTCATATTTATACGCATTTTTAGCGGGTTCATCATCACTTATTCTTATGATATGGCCTAGCCAACGCAATCGTTGCATCTCAATACGTTTAACGTTATTGATGTCTTTGTATAACAGATACAGCTCGTGGTTCATGCGACGTCGATATTCACCGTCAACCCAGTTTGGTCCGTAGATCTTTCGAAGAATTTTTCTCTCAAATACACCAAGCGCTGCCTTATCCGCTTGCGCATGTACCCAGACTTCGGAACCATACATTAGCAAGGGTAGAATCATTGTTTTGTAAAGCGTTATGTTTGTTTGACGAGATGTGGCTTTGTTTTTAAACTGCTTACTAAGCCAAATTAGCATCTGTTAGCCAATACAATTTTTCTTTTTATTTCACAACTGATGTCGTAAGTTGGGTTTGCGGCGGTGCCGAGCTGGACGAAGTCTTTTACTACCTCAAAATTATAGGAACCAACGTCAACAGTTGGCCCGATCATTGCGCGTCGACACCATCAACTGAGTCTTTCCGCCGTTTACCGCCAGACTCACTTTACAGATTTTCCTTCAACCTTCATAAAGGTATCTGTTACTTCTTTTACTGATCGTCCCATGATGTCTATATCATCAGCATAAGATAGTAGCATGTGGATATTGGTGTAGAATGTGCCACTTCTTTTGACGTTTGCCTCTCGAATAACCTTTTCCAGCAAAATGTTGAAGAGATCACACTAGAAGCTGTCTCCTTGCCTGAAACCTCTTTTGGTACAAAATTCTTCGGAAAGGTTCTTTCCTATTTTAACTGAAGATCTTGTGGCAGTTAGAGTCATTTTACAAATCCGAATGAGCTTTGCGGGGATACCAAATTCAGACATGGTCTGAAATACCTTTGAACGTAGGCTGTCGATGGCTGCTTTATAATCGACAAAAAGTTGGTAGGTGTCGATCTGCATCTCTTGGTTCTTCCCCAGGATCTGCCGCAGGGTAAATATCTGGTCGATGGTGGAATTGCTAGGTCTAAAGCCGCATTGGTAAGGTCCAATTATTCCATTGACCATGGACTTTAGTCGTTCGCATAATATCCTTGGCACTATCTTGTAGGCGATAGGGAGAAGACTTATGCCCCTATAGTTGGAGCACAAAGTCTTATCTCCTTTCTTATGGACGGGACACAGGATACTCAGGTTCCAATCGCGTTGTATGCGTTCTTTCTTCTAGATGGAGGGAACTAGCTGAAGCGTACACATTATCAGCGTGTCGCCTCCGGTTTTAAACAGCTCGGCTAGTAGGCCATCAGCTCCTGCTGCCTTATTATTCTTCAGTCGGTTTATTGCTGTCTTTACCTCATCTTGGCCGGGTGGTATACATTCAATACCATCTTCTGGGATTGGATCTGTGGTATCTTCGTCGACTTCGCTACTATTGGATACCAACAGTTTGGAAAAATGATCTTTCCATATCCTTAGCACACTATCTGTATCAGTTACCAAATTACCATTCTGGTATTTTCAGTGGTCCGAGTTTATGTTTGCACCTCGGAACGACCGTACGTCCAACACGCTCGATGCATGTCTTCCATTGATTTCTTGTTCTTTGATCTAGCGACAGCCAGGTGCCCTTATGATTATCGAGATGCTTAAATCTGGTACTGCTAACGACCATGTTTTTTGCAGCTGCAAAGTCTATCAGCCTCATATCATTGTCAGATGTTTCACTGTGGAGACAGAATTTCCCAACTGTTGGGCCAAAGATATTCTCCTTTCTAATTTTGGCATTAAAATTGCCTAGTATAATTTTAATGTCAGGGGCAGGCAGTTGTCAGAAGTTTCTTCTAGGCGCTCGTAAAATATGTCTTTCGTCTGTTCGTCCTTGTCTTCAGTGGGAGCATGAGCGCAAATAAAGCTGATGTTGAAGAATTTTGATTTTAATCGAATCGCAGCAAGTCTTTCATTCACTGGGGTGAAGCGGGAGACCAGATGTTTATACCTCCGACCAACTAAAAATTCGCAACCAAACTCATGCTTTGTGTCATGGCAGGTGTAATGCAGTGCGTCACCTTTATGTGTTGCTGTGACGCCTTTCCAATCCATAGTATTTCCTGTATGACAGTAATGTCGGCCTTGTACTTTTCAAGTACATCTACCAATGCGTAAACTGCAACTTCTCTATAAGGAGTGCGAACATTCCAGGTGCAGATTCGCAGATCATGATCCCTGAAACATTTGCGGGGTTCGTCAACTTTAGAGGGGTTTGTTTTTCTTTTCTTTCGTTTTTTCATAGTAGGCTGCTTTTTCTAGGGGAGGGTTACTAACCCGGCGCACAGTGTTGCCGCTTCCATACAAATGTGGACAAAAATAGAAGGCGTTGACCTGGGTTGATGAATTTTTGCACAAGTACTTATAAGGGCATAGGAATGAAAAATTTCAACTTTGGTCCATATCGGTTCAGATTTGGATATAGCCCCCATATATATCTTTCCCCGATTTTGCTATAACTCGGTCAAGTTTAATCGAATAGCCTTCAAATTTAATATGTAATATTTTCTTAGGCTCCTGAGTAGTTTCACCGATTTTCGTAAAAATCGGTAACCTTCAAATTTAACATGGCATGTTTTCTTAGGCCTTTGCCCTCATAAGTACTTGTGCAAATATTCATCAACCCAGGTCAACGGTAAAACTGAACAGGGGCCTGAGGAATCCCATGTTAAATTTGATGGTAATTTTTCAAAAATTGACCGATTTATACCAAAATAGGTGAAAGATATGTATGGAGGCTATATCCAAATCTGAACCGATTTTTGCGAAATCAAATCAAAATCGGTAAAACTGAACAGGGGCCTGGTGAAACGTCCCATTTTAAATTTGAAGACTATTCGTCAAAAATTGAGCGAATTATAGCAAAATCGGGGAAAGATATATATAGGGGCTATATCCAAATCTGAACCGATTTTTGGTAAAATCGGTGAAACTACTCAGGAGCCTTAGAAAATATCACATTTTAAATTTGAAGGCTATTCGATCAAAATTGAACGAATTGTAGCAAAATCGGGAAAATATATGTGGGGGCTATACAAAATCTGAACCGATATATCTCAGATGGTTGCAGGGATGGGCAGAATGTTTTTACACATTTTGATTTGGAAGAGATGTCCAATTAACGGAAAACAGGATCCAAGGTGGCAATAGGTGGCAATCAAAAGATCTGCTCTACTAAATATTAAGAATTTAGAATTTTTTTTATCAAATTTAAATTTTGATTTCTTGATAACGGTACATTGCCCATGTGCAGTTAATGTCAGCTTTTTGTACTAAAATGTTATGCTTATAGCCCACTCATCAAATCCCCATCCAAAACTTTTAGTATTATCAAAAAATTTTTCAAAAAATGGTATTTAAAATGTCGTCTAATTTTCATATGATTATCGCCTTACTAGGCGTTTACACACAGATAGTATTGGCAAGACAATAGCAAAGTTACAAACCATTTTCATCAATACATTCATATTTTTCTCTATACATATTTAAAAATTTATAAATGTATTTGTGAAAAAGGTTTATATTTTTGCTATTGTCTTGACAATACTGGCATTTGTAAACGCAGGGTTAGATTACCTAGGAAATATTTTTCATATTTAAAGAGGTATAACTTCATTATGGATGCACATATCGACAAAATTCTTTCAGATTCCTTGTATCGGAGGTGTTTACTGTAAGAAAAATAATAAACCTATGTAAAAGTTAACATCACGTTTTTTGATTTTTGTCCACGCTGCAACACTGTGCGGCGCCCAAACTCAAGTTTTTAACGTGCTTAACGTACCTTTAACGGGTGTTAAAGGCAGCTACCCCTGGCGACAACTCGGGGACGTCAGTGCCCACTAGAGATGAGAGAGGGACCAACATAAATCCTGGTCTTTGCCATGTTAAAGCCGGTCAGGACCGATCCTTGGTATCTTTCATCCCCTACGTCACCCTGTACACACTTCAAACAGACGAATTAATGTAAAAAAGCATCAATGCGCCAGCGGTAGTAAATACGAGGGAGCACGAGGTGTCACAATATAAAAGCATACGAGTAATTGAGTCAAAATTAATAAGAGAAAAAGACAGTGCAAAAACAATTTAGCTAAGTAAAGAGTGCAAATTAAGACTAGTCAATAATTTCATGATTGCAGTAATAGTTGCTGTTGCAGTAATAAATAAGAGAGAACTGAAAGCATATAACAATAACAAGATCATAGAAAAGTTGTGATTGGAATTCTTATAAAGTAATTTTTCTTGTAAATTTGATTTAAATGAACTAAATGCTTAATGAAAATTTACGTTACAACTCAAATTCTAAAATTAAATTCGTCTTAATTTACTTAAGTATAGCAGTTACATTCGTAACAATATATACTTAATATACGGTCTCCGACGGATACTTCTATATGATACATACGGAATGACAAAGTTAATAATGGAGGGTATAAAGAGAATTTGAAACATATTCTCGTTGCGAATGATTGATACAGAGTATCCACCGGGGTTCTTCTGTTCTTGAAGTTTAAATTCTAACGAGAGTTCCCTTTTAACTATGTGAGCATAGTGCCTTACAAATGTGAAGTTTGATCTTATCAGTGGAATTCCATTTCGCTGATGGTATTTTTGGAGGTTAGAGATGTTGGCGGATCATCTGTCCCCTTACCAGTGCTTCCTGCCTAAGAAGTAATGGCTTGTCAGGAAATTCCAATGCGCTATAATCCCAAATCAATCATATAGCGGAGGGTATACAAATGTCGTTTCTGCCGAGTATTTGTTCATCATTCGCTTAAATAAGGTGTAAAAATGTATTCTGTAACATTTCATTAACTTGGAAACTTTATATGGAACTTGCATACAATTATGTAGTGTTGTAAATTTCCAAAAAATAAGCCAATGAATGTGCCACACAATTTCATATACCAAATTTCAATGTCCACATCAACGTCCAACTGACCATCCGACCACCATCCAATCAACTTGGCGCCATCAACCAATATTCCCACGAGCTTATCAATGTTAATCCTTTTAATGTCGCAACAACAAATGGATGCTGTACACAGTTGGCAATTTATCACTTAACATTTGACAGTTTTAAAATGTAACTTTGTTCGTTTGCTCCGATGCTCGCAGCTTACCACAACATTGATGATGAAATAAGTAGAAGTCGTGCATGACAAGAGGACCGAAAAAAGAAGACACGTGTAGCGGCGTTTTGAAAGTTTACGTCGGGAAGTAACCTAAATAGGCGTGACAAGTCCCGCCTATTTCTTCAGGTTTCGTAATATTCGACATCAAATTTAAGACCATCCGGTCGTCGTCACTCTTGAGTAAAAATGCGCAAAAGAATTGTAAATATTGTAAACATTGTTGAAGAAGTTATAAAAAGGGGGGAGAATGTGTGTTTTCAGGGGTTTGTGAGCTCACTTCATGTTAAATTTGAATACGACATTGTGGTATATATTTTTCCCCAAAAAAATTTTTATTAAACTATTCAATCATTAGCATACACATCGACAATCTTCAGCCAATCACCCATTCACGTTGTAAATATTTTCAAAAAATTTAATATTGTATCACACTGGGTTTATGAGTACATACGAATGATCATGCGAAAATGAATAGCTAATAAACGTCAAGTGCCTTTCAATTCCATGTGTGAATTTTAGGTTATTTATATTTCAATTATGTTATCTTGTTAAGGATATCTTGAAATTTATGGCAGTCACAAGTTCTTTCTTGTTAAGCCTTTTAATCCACATAATCCCACATTACTAAACTTTAGTAATGCATACATAGATTCGCAAGTAAACCACAACTGTTGACATTTCTAACCCCCTATCCCCCTTCATAACACAAATTATAGAGAAATCACTTAATGACGTGCAAACATGTGACTATGTTCGAATCATACAAATATCAGAATGCGTGACACATAACAGACAGAACGTAGTAATATTCACACACTTTCGTTAGCGCGAAAATCAGGTGAACAAGTTTGTGGCAGCAGAAGTGTTGTGGCATTCGTGTCACATTAATTATTTGTAACACTTGACACTAATCATTCGCCTATATCATTGTGAGTGTTATTTATTTTCTAAATGAAAATTTCAGGAATATTTTGTATAAGTTATGAACAAGTGTGTTTGTTCTAAATTCATCTGAATCGATATTTGATATTTATAAGAAAAAAAGTAAAGAAACCTTAAATGAAATCTTCGCAAATATGGCAAGTAAAAATTCGTTAAGTTGGGCCGGGCCGAACCTTCTATACCATTCTACATGAAATATAAGATTTTTTTGCGGAGGAAGTCGTACTCGACAATTGAAACATGAGTATTCATTCTGTGCCACGTCCACAAGAAAGAAGATAAGAGTGTGAGCGCTAATTGTAGGGCCAACAGCTAATAGCTCGTCAAACAAAAACTTTACAAAGAACCCAAAAGGAAATTTCAACCATAGGCCAAGTATTTGAGATATGGCGTGATGAAGTTTTTGATTTTCCCCTATAGTACTTGTAAAAACAGCGTTATATCTCTGGTTCGCGGTATTGTAGCTTCGTGGTATTACATGTCTTCAGTCAAATCGAATGGAGAATCTTTTTTTAGAACATTTTAAACTTCTAACTCAATTCATTTCATGCCCTTTTCATCCTTTCTTTCTTGAACCCTAGTAAAAGTACCACAAAGTGAGATTTACAACATCCAATATTCTACAAAAAATATCGCTCAGAAGATTTTAGGTGCGGTTCTCATTGAAAACTAATCGATATTATCGCGTTTTCATAGTCTTTCTTAACATTTACCCGGACTGTGTTCAGAATAAAACTATGTTTTGTTTTTCTGTATATTCGTTACACTGTACAACACAAAAATAATTACAAGATAATTCGGCTAGATTATGAAAGAGGACCGAAAAAAGAAGACACGTGTAGCGGCGTTTTGAAAGTTTACGTCGGGAAGTAACCTAAATAGGCGTGACAAGTCCCGCCTATTTCTTCAGGTTTCGTAATATTCGACATCAGATTCCTTGGAATCCTTGCATTTTAAGTATAAAGTGTCTTTGCCAATATTACTGACAACAATGCGGGGTATCTTTTTATGAAACAAATTAACCCTCATGCGAGTCACTACACGGGACTTTTTGGTCCCTTTTTTTTAAACGTTTAAAAACTCCTTTAAAATGTGATCGTATCAGATTAAAATATTCTACAAAATTATTTGCCATAAAATTTTACTATTGGTCCCCGAATACACCAAAACTCTAAATCGTACCAAAACGCCAGGAATCTGCCAAAATTAAAATCACAGTTTAGGGTTAATGTTGTACTTACTATTTGTATGTAAGTCAAGCTTAATCTCATATTTGTTGTTTTCAAATTTAAAAAACAAGTTTAAAGTGGGATGTAGTTAAAATTGATTACTTTTGGGGACGACAGAGAAGACTAGTTTCGCTATATGGACTTATCAGTTCTCTTAGTTCTTTGTATTGAAACAGAGAACCCGTCCTCAATTTTATGATGACGACTCGAGCTCAAGAATAAGTGTGACTGATGAATTTGTTTAAATGCGAATTCATCCGAAACACTTAAAAACTCTCGTAGCCGCGCATTGCAGAGAATGCACATAAAGCTGGGTACACATTGTCAGTTTTGAATGACAGCTTTGTTGGTGCTTGCTAGTGTGGCCGTTCATTTTTGTCATTCATCATGCAACCACAAAATGTTTTGTGGTTGCTGGACGGTTGGACAGTTATCGATAACTGCGAAATGTCGACATTCAAAACTGACAATGTGTACTGCTCTTAACTCTTTTGATAGTTGTCGAAAAATAACAACAACCAATCGCACACCGTGCTTTGTGTCTATTTTTAGATTCACCACTTTAAACTTGTTGTTTTTAAAATTTGAAAACAACAAATATGAAATTAAGCCTGACTTACATACAAATAGTATGTAAAACACACATCTCAACAAAACTGCCAAAGTTAATGTCGTACTTTATCTGAGTTTATTAAGCTTTGTCCCACAAAACTACATTCTAGATAGAAGACGTCAAAGACAAAAATATTCTCCATCAAATTTTAATATAAGTCGCCGAATAAATGAAATATGCGTTTACAATACATATCAAGAAATTTATACATCAAATTTGCTAACAAAACACGCAAATATTTTCTGAATAAATTTGTTTTGATCTTTTGTCGAATTCATGCATGAAAGTAACATGAAATTTAGTTCTAGATGAAAGGTATTAAAAGAAGAAATATTCTACACAAAATTTCACTGTAAGTCCCAGAACAACTAGATATCTAAGTAAAATACTTTATTAAGAAAATGACGTTACAAAATTAGATATTATAGGTAGAATTTTTTTTTCTGAGTCAAAATCTCCTAAAATACTTCACTTTTTGGGGATTGTGTGAAAAGAAGAAATGTTCCAAATCAAATTTCATTATGAGTCTGTGAACAAAAGAAATTTGTAGCTATAATATTTAACATCTCCAGAAGCTTTCGCTTTTTATATGTGATTTAGGTCCATATTCTACCTTTTTTCAAATTTTTGTTATCTGCGGTCACAAAATATATTTTATTGATGTTTTTCATAATAAATTTTTCACAAGATTTTGTGTGCTCGATCCAAACTGTTTTCGGAATATCTATGGTGAATATATATAGGGAAATATTGATAACCCAGATCGGACTTTGTAAAATTACGTATTTTAGTGCTATAAACTAAAATAACGTCATCAGGATAAGTCATAGGTTCCTGATATTGTATGTGAAAATGCGGGGATAGTCTACGGCTATTGTCCAGTGAAATATCTGACATACGAGTCCTAACATCCATGATTTTGGCATGGTCCTAAATACTATAATGATGGCAACTACTCCTGCTCTGATAAAACCTAAACCGCGAAGAATTTTAATTTGCTCATGGAGGCAAAGTTGTAGCTCTTGTCATAAAGAACAACTTTGCCTCGATGAATAGATTAAAATTCTTCGCGGTTTAGAAGATATGCTCCTGCCAAAATGCTCACTTTTGACTTAATTTTTCAAGGATATTTTTGATGCCCTTTTTAACCTGGAATGCAATAATTTATAATTATTATATAAAGCCTATACTCTCCTCTTTAGTATGCAACCAATACCAGCATCGTACGACGAGTACAAGTATTTAAAATATTTTTTTGAAAAATGTTGACCTTTGAAATTTGTTTGACCTCTAAAAGGTCAAAACGATGAGAAAACGAAAAATTAAAAATGGCATTTTACTCCATTTTGCTTATATTTTCAAACGTATATAGTCCGGTTCAAGTGTAATTTTGGCTGTCGGGCAGTGTTATAGAAGAAAAATACAAAAATTTATCACGCCATATCTCAGAAACTTGACCTATGGCCAAAATTTCCTTTTGGGTTCCTTTTATAGTCTTCAAGGGATTTCATCTCCAAAAGGAATTTTCCACCACTCAAAAATGCTGTTGCACAGTGATACCGACGTAGTATGTATCACAAGCTGTATCTGTATCTGCAATACAACGACGTCAGTATAGTTAAACGTATCGAGATACAACGATAGCGCTGGGTAGAAGGCGTATAAATTAGGGATACGTAAAATCGATTTCTGTTAATCGATTAATCGATTATTAACCGTAAAATGTCCAAAAGTCTAGTCGACTACTGACTGTGAAAACCGAAAAATCGATTATTCTTATCCCATGTTCATACCAGCATTTGAATAACGTCGTTCGTTCTCATAATTACGTACACGAATTATCCCGTTCATACGACATGGTACACAATTCATAGCAACATTATTCATATTTTCATAGTTTTTGTTTACTGATTTTAAAGAAAGTTTCAGCCAAAAGACGAGTACAGTTAATTTATATGAACTGAAAAAATATTTGTCCTTCTTTCAGATATCTATTTAATATTAAATTATATTAGTTTCATTCATGTTTTCTATTTTTTCTCACAATTTTGGTGTTTTCAGTATATTTTCAAATTTTTCTATTTTGAAAATTAACGAGAGAGAGGCCTGCCAAAATAACTTTTTGGTATACAGACTTTCCGGCAGGCATTTTATTTTTGTTTTTAAATGTGTACGCGAATTTGAAACGATGGACAAGAAATGCAAGTGCAATGAAAGAGAAGACACAATTTGCTATGATTTGGATATATACTAGTCGTTAAACCGTTTACTTTTCATTCATATTTTGCAGTTTTCTAAAAATGTTTGGATTTTTAATAAATTTTTTAAATTTTGTAGTTTTCCTGTCATAATTAAATTATTTCGATAAATTCTCTCATTTTTTAGAGATGGGACATATTTTATCGTCGTTCTGAGAGTAATTTAAATTGAACAATGTACACAAATCGTTGTTCGTTCTCAATATTTTGTATGGGAAATGAAGTAATTACATCGTAATTTGCGGTCGAACAACGAATAGAGAGCGAAACACCGTCAGTCTGAACAAGGCATTAGTCGACTTTCGGAAGACGGAGTCTATTATTATTCGTAGCCGGCTATTAATCGTGGTCGACTATTAGTCGTAGTTGACTATTGGGTGTGCTAAAACCGCATAATTGATGGTACATATAAGCATCACGGATCGCATCAACGAAAATGGTCGATTATATTCGATTATAATCGGTTTTCGGCGGTTAACGATTAATCGAAAGTCGACTTTTAGAACACTCTCAAATAATCGACTAACCGAAAATCGAGTTTTAAGTTTATCACGAAAACCGAATAATCGAAAAACCGATTATTGCAATTCACTGCGTATCCCTAGTATAAATACGGACCGCATGACGGTACAGGCAGATTCCAAATTGGAGAAACAAAGCAACAAATTGGGAGGAATGAAAATCTTTTCTTAGTTCGGCCTATTGGACAAATGTTCTTTAGAGGGCCAACTAAGTAAGTAAGATAAATACGTAAAATGAACCTATGGGGATTATTAGGGAACATGGCCCTATCTACACAATTTTGGTAGATAAGTTTTTTACCAGTAGGAACCTGAAATCGGGATGCTAGAGTAATTACCACAATCGGACCAGATCAAGAATATATATACTTTATAGGGTTACAAATGACTATTTCAATGCATTGAAAACAGAAAGATTAAGAATTAAGAATGAATCACAAACAGCGGTATCGTTGTACGGTATCCCAATATTTATAATTTTCCGAATTTAAATTTTATATCCACTTAGACCAACACTACCAAATTATCGCAATTTCGGTCCATAAATGTGACAAACCCTCAAACCTGGGCACCGTTATAAGGGCCATACGTATAATTATCTTTAGGAAAGTTTTACATATACGAGTACAGACATTTAATTCATTTCGTTTGGATAATGTAGTCTAAACCTATAAAATTCCAAAAATAAGGCGGTACCGTTCAATGACTTTGACAAGTAGACACTGACCTTTAACATACGTTATGGGTAGTGAGCTAACATGTGCCACGCGTTCGCCCGTAAGTACGATGAACACCGTGGGTTGTTCGTCAGGTTAACAAGTAAAAAAGTATCAGTCGGCTTTGCCGACAGAGATATACCCTCAGCTTATGTGAATTGAAACTTTCATCTACGGTCAGATCGAACGTATTTATGGTCTTTTCCTTATTTTGTGGCCTTTTTTGGACATATGAACTTCCCCACGAAAATATGGATTAGGGTTAAAGTTCAAAAGTGTTGCAGAGAAAGTACTTAAAGGAATGGACCGACATAGTCCATTATGGAAGTGGATCTTATTTTGGGAGTCATATCTCTTCGATGGATACCGCACCCACTAGTCATTTTAGTGGGTCATCGCATAACTTATATACCAGTATGCCAGGAAGCATGAACTTGTCCACGGAAACCTGATACCGCTGTAAGCAGGACAACAACGAACAGCATCGGTATACATTTCCAAAGGATCTTCGAACAGACCTTAAATGTCACTTAGACACAAATGTTGAACTTCGAACCTGATCTACATCTGGTAGATATATTAGGATGTGTAATAGGCCGGGGCGATTTGAAAACCTTAATGGGCCCTTCGCGTTTCTGATTCCTGGGGTTGAACTGAGCAAAAAAGTCTACTGGACCATATGTCTACGATGAAAATCGAGCCTCCCGATTTTGACTTTAAGTTTTTTATTGACGTTTTTTGGATATTTTGGCATATAACAGCCAAACCATTGAGATTTTCGATCCAACACAAAGACAAAGATTGTAGCAAAGACAGTAACTGAAAACTCTCTAATACATCGCAAAAGCATTGGAACGCTCCTTCGGGCAGTTTTGGCCCTAAGAATGTGCAAACCTTTTGGAGAATGTCGATAAATGACATTGTGCTACAAAATTTGACCCGAAAAATATTCAAGTGTTCTGATGCAAAATTATATCGTGTTGGGATCCATGGACAACGACTATGCCTTTATTTCGCTTGGGTCACTTCGTTTTATTTTTTTATAACGGTAAAAGTAGTGAACGTCTGGGATTCTTACATTTTCAAATTTAAACGGGCATACCTTATTTTTTCCACAACGCATTTCGTTTGATCCTTCTTCCTTTTAAAGGGGTGAATAATGTCTTTTGAATAAGCTATTATTGTTTTAAATCGGTTAACAAATGGCTAAGTTATAGTGGTTTATGTCTGAAAATCCCCACAAAAAACCTATAAAGGAATTTCTCATAATTTTCAAAAATATAATCGGCCTTTTTGTAGAAAATTTACTTCTGTTGAAACTGAGGTATGGGGTATTGTATCTCGCGAATTGTTGTAATATACCATAACTTTTGAACGCATTTAGGTAAAATAAACTGTTTTAGCACGATTCACCGATGGATTTCTTAAAATTATAATTTGAGCGGAAGCTGTGGTCATATTAATGTTAAAAAATAGAAAAAAATCGTTGAAGGAAACGAGTTTTTTAAGTCAGTTTTCAATTAGTGGCTTTACAATACAATGTAGAGTATAATGTTCAAAGAAGAAGTTAAAGAATACACTTCAGAGATGAAGTTTCTAATGTATGATTTTTTAATATGACCACCGCATCAATCTCAAACGGATGCTGACATTTTGAAGACTGAAAAATTGGGTTTTTTGAATTTTTGCTCTAATCGGAACGCGCAACTGTACTCGTTTAAAAACTGATTATGAGATTGTAGTACTCGCGATTACGCATTTTTTGATGTATAACTAGGGCGTGTAGCCTTCAAAGGTTCACAACAATCTCAGCTTAAAGTCGAAATTTTTGTGCGTATTTTTTTTAAAAAAACCAGTTTTTTGGATTCGATACTTACAAATGCCTTTCGATTTCAGTGGAAACCCGCGTGAATTTAGCTTTTTTACGTTCTGAATCTAACAAGCCTTTGCGCGTCTAAATACATCCACTAGATCAGCGGATATGATACCCCTCAAATTTCGAAAATAAGCAAAAAATATTTTTGAAAATATCGCGTATTTAGACGCGTTTTAGCTGTGAGATTCCTACTTAGATAAATAGAGCGAAACGCATATTTAAAATGTGCGAAAACAGATACTGAAAAACGTTCGCGAATCCGGAGATATAATAGATTTTTTCTAAAAACTGAGTGCGATGCTACATCCACGGTTCTTGATGGATCGCATTGAAATGACATAGGATGATGTATTTTTAATGGTGATCATTGAAATCGGATGCGCATAAAATGCAAATGTACTTCGTGGAAATTATGGGCATTTTACTGCTTTTTTGCACCCTAACATGCAACTGATGCTACATCGTGGTCGTCAAATGGAATTTCACAAAGTGTATATCAAATAAGAGGGATTGATTCGCTGTTTTGGAAAATCGGATGCGCATCATCTCATTGTCACTATTACGCGGTTTATATGTTGTAATATTCAATATAACATTATTTTAATGTTTGCCACAATTGGAATTCCTTGTGATTTAATATAATGTTCTAAAAATATTCGCCAATAGGAAAATTATAAGTGAAAAAGTTGTTGCAACGGAATATCTTCATTATTGCGTGAAATTTGGACGAAAATGACGAAGAACTCAATCATTTTTTCTTCAACATTTCCTATAAAACCATAAAAAAATAAAATTAGAATAACATAATTTTTATTTTTTTCGTCACATTTTCATTGTATTTTTGCAAATAACACGAATACTATAGCTCCAAACTTCACGACTTAGGTTTCATTTTATTCCTCACAATGTCTGGATGCTGCTATAATTTTTTTATATATTTTTTTGTAAGTATAAGCGCTATTGTTTCAAAAATATGTTTGTAAATACGTGAAATTATTTAATAGATTTAATTTTTCGCGAATCCATTGAAACTTTTTGAATTTTTTTTGCATATTCTCAAAGGGTGCGAATTCAGTTAACGACAATTGGATATAACAGCTTACTATATTAAGCCGCGATTTTTTTAGAATTTTTTCTAATTAGCATAATTAAAACGGGCATATCTTTTGCGCGCAACAATCAAAGTTGGTAACGAAAACAGATTTGGAATGACGATTTTTTTCTTAATCTATGTACCAAAAATCATAGATGTAGTATCAAAATTTTTTTTTGATTTTTTTGAAATGGAAAAGACGATTTTAGTCATTTTTGCTGATAATGTTTTTTTGTTTTGTTCAATATTTATTTTGAAAATTATGAGAAATTCCTTTATAGGTTTTTTGTGGGGATTTTCAGACATAAACCACTATAACTTCGCCATTTGTTAACCGATTTAAAACAATAATAGCTTATTCAAAAGACATTATTCACCCCTTTAAAAGGAAGAAGGATCAAACGAAATGCCCGTTTAAATTTGAAAATGTAAGAATCCCAGATGTTCACTACTTTTACCGTTATAAAAAAATAAAACGAAGTGACCCAAGCGAAATAAAGGCATAGTCGTTGTCCATGGATCCCAACACGATATAATTTTGCATCAGAACACTTGAATATTTTTCGGGTCAAATTTTGTAGCACAATGTCATTTATCGACATTTTCCGAAAGGTTTGCACATTCTTAGGGCCAAAATTGCCTGAAAGAGCGTTCCAATGCTTTTGCGATGTATTAGAGAGTTTTCAATTACTGTCTTGGCTACAATCTTTGTCTTTGTGTTGGATCGAAAATCCCAATGGTTTGGCTGTTATATGCCAAAATATCCAAAAAACGTCAATAAAAAACTTAAAGTCAAAATCGGGAGGCTCGATTTTCACGGTAGATATATGGTCCAGTGGACTTTTTTGCTCAGTTCAATCCCAGGAATCAGAAACGCGAAGCGCTCATTAAAGTTTTTTTGCTTCCACACAAATCGCCCCACCCTAATGTGTAAAGTATGGACCAAATCGGTCACTCCCTTCAACAGCTATAGTGCGTACAAATTTTCCGAACTTTTGTGGGGAAGGTACCGGAAGGAGTGGACCGATTAACTCATCTTCGAACTTAAACTAAGTTTGGGCAAAATATTACGAAAGCCAAATTTTGGAACAAATCGGTTCACCCGTTCGAGAGCTATCGTGCGCACCAGCCAGCCAGACAGACGGACGGGCATTGCTCAATCGATTCCAAATTGTCTAAAACACATTTCGTCCAAACATACTTGGGGTCTAAAACCATTATTTCGATGAGGCACATTTTGCACGTATTAAATTGTATATACGCTCGTTAGCATAAATGCTGAGGGTATAATAACCCACACTTAAGAAAAACATTCTACTATCAAAAAAAAAAAAAAAAAATAAATAAATAACAAGTAAGCAAAGGCTATAGTCGGACAGGGCCGACCATGCAATACCCTACACCACCACCCTGCGAATTAGCTTGCAGCAAATCAAAATTCCTTTAGGACAAATATTATTGTAAGAAATAACTTTGTGGAGTCTGCCACCTTATCACATCGATTTTAAATAAAAATATAATAATTGTTCCACAAACATCCCAGAAGGGACAGGGAGTGCACCACGATTCATATTACATCAATCATATGGGGCCAACAGTTTATCGCCGAGTCCGAAAGGCGTGTCTTAAGACATCAACTGTAGAGAAGTTTTACATGCCAGAAATACTCAAAAAATGTCGCCAACTTTACTGAGAGATATATTGCCATCGTTGCAAATTTGATGTTTGCTGGCCGGGAATCGACCTTCAGCGTGCAAGACGGGTGTGCATACAATTGAACCACGGTGGCACCAATAAATAATTTTACCATGGAAATTTGAGTAAGTTGATATAGCTCCACTCTGTGGCATAATATTCAAATCGAAGGAAGATACGTAATGATTTTTTTGGCATTGATCATATTAAATGTAAAGGACGTCTATTCTTTAAAAATCAGAAAATGTAAAATTTCCATGTTATGACATTTCTAATAGGGTGCCAACGTGGGGCAATGGTATCAAAATTTCAACGATGGCAAAATACCTCTCAGTAATTTTGGCGACATTTCCGGAGTATCTCAGTCATGAAAAACTTCTCTACAAGTGGTGTCTTAGGACACGCCTTTCGGACTCGGCGATAAACAGTAGGTCCCATATCATCGGACAGCGTAATCTTATGCAAATGCATATATGGTTAGGAATGTCGTAGAGGTAATATGACTAGACAAAAACTCGTTTTATAATAAAATAAAACGAATTAGTCTGGACCTATTTTTTTGCATATTTGCATAAAAATGAACATATGCAAAAAAAAATGCAAGGATTTGTGGCCCAAATATCCCACAAATTGCTGAAATTTTTTATTAAATCTGCGTTGGGGGTATAAAACTTTCGACCTGAAATTTATCGGTATAGGTCCACGTCTTCATATAGTTCCCATAGCACAGTACCTCCCGATATGTGGTATTTTGAAGGCTGTGGCCTCAATATCCCACTGAAATGGCTGACATTTTGTATTAAGCCTTCGTTAGGGGTATAAAACTTTCCACTTGAAATTTGTCGTTATAGGTCCGCGTCAACATATAGCTCCCATAGAAAGGTACCTCTCGATTTTCGGCATTTTGAAGGGTGTGGCCTCAATATCCCACTCAAATGGCTGACTGTTCTTTTAATTGTTCTTTGCGGGTATACAACTTTTAACCTGAAATTTGCAGGTTTTCTGTATTTTGTAGGTTATGGTCTCAATATCCCTCCGAAATGGCTGGAATTTGGTATTAAGTCTTCGTTGGGGGTATAAGATTTTCCACTTGAAATTTGTCGGTATAGATCTAAGTTTTAACATACCTCCCATAGAACGATATCTCCCCATTTTCGATATTTTGAAGGTTGGGGCTGTGGTTACAGGTTTCCCTATTATATTAACTTGTCTGAGGAGAATTTTAACAGAAAAAATGTGCACACAAACATTTTAGAAGATATTATTTAAATATTTATTGCATACGAAAATTTGTAAAATACACGAATTTTTCTGTGATATATTTCGATTGCAATTTAATCAGACGCCAAAAATATGACCAGTCCCAAAATTTGACAGAAGTAGAGGTTTTATAAAATTCCGCTGTCTACATATCACTGAGCTAATATTAATTGGGGTAACTCACTGATATGAGTGGAACAGTTATATATTATACATTTCTAATAAATGATCTTAAATTTGAAAATTGGCGTTTTTTAGTCCCTTCTGCTACATTTTTTACTTTTGGACAATTGGACAAGTAATACGCTAGGGCTCCACACAATAAAAAAACTGGGAATTTCTCTGTCATGATAGAGACAATTTGTAGCATGGGAGGAAGATGTGGCCTTCTTCAGAAACCTCATTATATATTAGGCAGTAGGCCCGTTAGCAAACACACATATTATTGCAATTTTCATCAGAGGAAATGTCAGTAGTTATTTTTTCCATATATAGGCGACTTTGCCGGTGTATGCCCTCCAGGAATTCAAATATCGACCAAAAATATTTTTTTTTATTTTCGTACAAAAATAATGGTCCATTTCACCAGCTAAACAATATCAGATCTTCATCCAAAATTTTAGACATCTTCTTCGAGCTAAACCCTTACCTCGTTCAAAATTTCGTGACTATTGAGCTATAATTGCGATCTCTAGCGTGCTTATGATTACATTACAAGCAAAAAACTGGGTATATTAGGCTGGAACTCTGTTATCTGACCACGTAAATCAACATAATTGGTATCAATGGAAAGAGCAAGAGTTGGCCTTCCAAATATTATTTACGTGGCCGGAATGTGTTTCCAGGAATAAAGATATAACCGGTATATAAAAAATTTTCACAATTTTCACACAAAAGTTGTGGTCCATTTAACCTTCTAAACATCATCCGATCACCATCTCAAATTGCAAGCATTTTCTTTGTCATATACTGTTATCTCGTTCGAATTTTCGAGGCGAGCGGGCTATTATTGCGATCTACAGAGCACCTACAAAATCCAATAAAAATTATGTTTTTGGTCCATTTCACCCGCTAAATATTTCACGATCATCACCAATTAAAATAGCGATCTATTCTGATGTGAAACCGACCTCCATACCAAATTTCGTGACGATCGGTCCATAATTGCGGCCTGGAGTTTGATTACAATTTATAATGGACAGACGGACACACGGACGGACGGACGGACGGACACACATCTCAAAATCGCTTTATCTCGCCGAGATATGAAGATTGGTATACCACATTGGGGGTCTCCGACGAATATTTCGCGGCGTTACATGAATTTTTACCAAAACAAACTTATAATACCCTTTCCACATAGTGGTGTAGGGTATAAAAATAAACAATGAAAACAAACAACTAACCTCCAAGGTTGACGACCCCGCAAACGTAATCTTTGGAGATTGTAATATACGCACTCGCAGATGTACCTATAAATACAAGGTTGATATACGAGGGCGGTTCGGAAACTTCTTAGCCTATCAATGAATGAGAATAGTTAGTTTTTCAAAAATATTTTTATTTTTCAATATAATCTCCTGAAACTTCAATACACTTAGTCCAATGCTTTTCTAGCAATTCTATCCCTTGATTAAAATAGTTTTCCTCAAGGTCTTCAAAATAGTGGTTTACAACTGTAATTGCATCTCCATTTGAGGTAAAACGCTTGCAGCAAGGATTTTTTTTTAGATTTGGGAACAAGTAAAAGTCACTTGGAGCTAAATCAGGAGAATAAGGTGGGTGGTCAAGCAACTCGTACTTTAATTCGTTGATTTTAGCCATTGTTAAAACACTCTTGTGCGCTGCACAGTGAGAAATTTGGAAAGTTTAGTGGAACTTTAAGGGATTTTCAAAGTACATGAAATTAATTAAAGTTTTATTGAATTCGTTAGCTAAGTACTCCACTGCAAATGGTCCATACTCAGTTTGCCGATTTACTCCACGAAACGACTAAAAAATGCACTTAAAGTTGCACTTTTGTTCAATATATTTTTTTTTTTGTAAGAAATGTATTTTTGATTCATTAAAAAAATGGAGTGGAGCGGACAAATGGTAAGACAGTATGCCATGATTTATTTTTCTTAATATTTTACAAAACAATTATGATATTTTACACTTTAAAACAATGCAAAAAAACCTTATTGTTTTCGTGCAATTTTAGTCGGAAAGAAGTGATTTTTTGAAGTTTTCATAATTATAATTTTTTATTTTCCGTGGAAATTTCAAAAGTGAGTTCCGTACATTCACGTGTTAAGATATATATAATCTGAAAGATTGGATTCTCCTCTGTTCGCAAAGCTATAAAACTGCTGCGGTATCGCGCGGTCTTTGGAGATATTCAAGATTTTCTAAAAAGACTTCGGGAATTTCATTCAGTTCCATTTTCCAAAAGTGGAAGGTAAACGCGACAATGAACGCCATTGTTGACTGTGTTTTGAAGAAATGGACTCACTAATTCTAACAATGATAATTTCTGTAAAATTAAGAAACCTCTCGCAATTTTTCATAGTTTTGACCTCTAAATGTTGGTGATTTACATATAGTGCAACATTTTTAGATGCTGCGGTGCAAATACCAAAATACGTTAAAAATTGTAATGCAGTGCAGACCTGAACTTGATCTGAAAGACATTATTAACACAATTAATGGTACAGACCTGCTGAATGCACCAATAAACATTATAGATATAAATGAAAACAAAAAATATTGACATTTTACTTCTTAATAGAAGTGTAGGGTTGTGGGGCTTCACCCAGAAGTGGACCTATGTTGACAGGTTTTGTGTGAGGAGGTTTTTTATTCGCTAACATCTTAAAATTCACATTTGCATCAAAATCGGCTGCAATTTTTGTCTTTAACCTTTAAAATACCCAATATGAGGGAACCCGGCATGTGGGGGCTCAATATACCAATGTGCATCAAAATCGATTGAAAAATGAATGTAAAACGTAAAAACGGCAGCCTCCGTTACATGAGCGCTACAGGAAACCGTGGGTCTATGTGGGCCAATTTGAGCCCAACACTGTCCACTAATATAAGAAACATTTGTGCAAAATTTTAGGAATATACACCTTTTCCTTTAAAAGTTATTAGCAAGGTTCCGCTAAAGTGCTCATATTTCTCACTGTGCGCTGGTGCGTTGTCTTGATGAAAAATTATTTTTTTGTGTTGTAAGCCAGGACGTTTTTCTCGAATTTGTACATTTAATTGATCCAAAAGGTTGCAATAGTACTCTGAATTTATTGTTTTACCCTTTTGCCATAACCTTACCAGCCGATTGAATTGTTTTTGCCTTCTTTGGGGCACTTCCTCCAGCTCCAGTCCATTGTTTGGATTGTTCTTTTGTCTCTGGAGTATAGTGGTGGATCCATGTCTCATCAACAGTTATGAAACGACGCTTAAAATCCATTTTATTTCGCTTAAAACGATCCAAACAAGCTTGAGAAATATTCATTCTTATGCGTTTTTGATCGACTGTTAACAAATGCGACACCCATCTTGCAGAAAGCTTTTTCATCTGTAGTTCTTCATGCAAAATTAAATGGACTCGATCATTTGAGATGCCCATGATATTAGCAATTTCACGCACTTTTATTCGTCGATCATTTAATACCATATCATGCACTTTGGCTACAATTCTGTTGTTGTTGCTGTTTTTGGACGTCCACTACGTGGTTCATCTTCAATGCTTGTACGACCACGTTTAAATTCAGCAACCCAATTTTTTACTGTTGCATATGAAGGAGCACTTTCACCTAACACATTCACCATATCAATATGAATTTCTTGTCCCGATAAACCTTTTTTATGTAAATATTTAATGACTGCACGCTTTTCTAATTTTTCCATTGTAAAAAAATTGCGGATGTGTCTTTTTTGAACACCTGTTTCTATATGAAGGAGTCGCCAGATCGAAACAAAATTTAAAATGTGTTCATAACAGAGATGGTAGTTTCCAAAACACATAACTTTTTTCTGTTTATACCGCGCTTATTGTGCTAGGCTAAGAAGTTTCCGAACTGCCCTCGTAACTAATACACAGGAAATACGATAAATTGGAAAATGTGTCACAACAACTCTTAAAGATGACGCATTGGTCTCCCGTTTCATCCGGTCAATGAAAAGACTTGTTACAATTCGGATAAATCAACATGCTTCAACATCAAGAACGCGCAGACCGAAAATACATTTTAGTAGAACGGTCCTAACCGGCATTAAATTGAAAAACCCTGGATTTATTTTAGTCTTTTTTCCATCTCATGCGGACACTGACCTGCCTGACCCATTAAATTCAGTGAAACAACATGTGCCGTGCGTTCACCCATAATCATGATAAAAACTTGAGTTGGGTATCCGGTTAGTATATAACACTTATGATAAAGAATTCGACTATGAACAAACAATTCAAATGAAAAACAAACCCCAAGCTGACGAATTCCGAAAAGTTCTAATGTAAGGTAAGTAAGGCACGATTTGCGCACTGGAGGATGTGATGACATTATAACTTTACAGGAAGTGCGATGGAAACGGGCTGAGGTAAAGATTACAAACGATTACGCACTATATTGCAGCTGCCATGAAACATGGGCGAATTGTTGGATTCTTTTTAAATCGGCGATTTAAAAGCCTACTCTTCGGGATTCATTCTGGTGGATGAGATAATTGCCACAAATGCTTACTGTGCAAAATAAAGTTCTTCATCATCGGTCTCATCGGCGCACACGCCCTGACCAAAAGAAAGGTGAGCAGACAGCATATGATTTTTCTGGGAGATTTTAATGCTAAAATGTTGGAAAATAAATTTGGTTTTACTGTCGGCAAGTTTTGCCTTCATGGGGTAACATCCGACAACGGAGTCGATTTTACAGTGACACAACAAAAATGGTAGTAATCAGCACTAGGTTCCAACACATCAAAATACATAAGGCCAAGTGGATGTAAACACATGAAAAAACAGAAACCAAAGAGGTAGCGGCAGAGGGGCAACTTAGCACAGATTGCACGGGCCTACTCCTAAATGAACCAAAATAATTGTACTATCGATATCAAGGTGTTGCAAAAAATGTAAATTCAAATTATGTTCTATTAAAAACACGAAGTACTGGGTAAACAACATCGACACAATCTCTATACTAATTTAAAGATAGAACAAGTAAGAAAGTATCAGTCAGCAGTGCGGAGATATACTCTCAGTCACGGATAAAAAAACCAAAACTAAACTAAACACAATAATTATGTCGTATATAAATATATTGTTATTATTAAGTGTTGACTTACTCCGGAAAAAATTGTACCGTTGTAAATGAGGCCACTAAAACAACACACTGAGAAAAGAATCAAAACAATGAGAGAGGAGATCTTTGTGTGGGAGGTACCCGACGGAGTGGACCGATACAGTCCATACTCCAACCTGATACATGACTAGATGAAATAATATGATGTGTAAAGTCTGCAGCGATCACAAACTCCCTGCGATAATTATCTTGCGCATTTGCCATTTTGGATGGCTTTTACGCCAATACCTCAGAAAGTATGGACTTGCACAAGAAAAAAATGTTATCGTCCTAAAAAGGAGCCGCAAGAGCAACGATTTCAAAAACGATCCGGGAGGAGCTCTTAAACTGCACTTTATACGAATTGTATGTTAAAAAAACTCGAACTTTTGTGTGGGAGGTACCCGCAGGAGTGGACCGATATGGCCCATCTTTGAACTTAAACTTAGTTTTGACAAAATATTACGATGCCCAACATTTGGTTCTAATCGGTTTATCCGTTCGAGAGTTATCGTGCCCACCAGCCTGCCAGACAGACGGACGGACATGCCTTAATCCACTCCAAATTGTCTGAAACCAATTTGGTCCAAACATACTTGGGGTCAAAAAATCGTCCAGTTTTGGACGTATCAAAGTGCATATGGTAAATTTCAAATTTCCTTTACAATTACATAGAAAAAAAATTAAAAACTTTTTTGGCGAGCACATCCGCCATTTTTCGTACATGGGTTACGAAAAAAATCGTGGTTTCAAATCTGTTCGCGTTCACAAAATTGGATGCTGCACTCAAAAGTTATATGCGGGTTTACTCTCTTGTAAAGAAAATATATTTAAAAATTCCTATTGTGTTGTAATAAGAACATGTATATATGAATCGTTAGCAGCATTTGATATCTATCCGCAGATGCTAAAATAGTTGGTAAATTTATTTTTATTTTCGCGGAAAATCAAAAAATATTGAAGAAATCTTGGAATAAATTTTATTTATTCTAAATCAGAGTCCAAAAAATCTCTAAAAAAATAATTTAAAAATACGTACAGAATCTAGACAACGCGTAGAAAAATGTGAGACCAAAATTATAAAGATCGCGCTTATAACTTGCATATTACAGCCATAACAAAGAACGGAAACTTATTGTTGGAAATTATTTCAAAAATATATTTTTGGTTAAATGCGAAAAATTTGAAAAATAAATGTTGGGGGTTATTCTATTATTTCGCTAAATTTCGATCCAAATCCTGAAGTATTTTGCTTAAACTTCTACGAAAAAAGTAATTAGTCATCGTGAAAGTATATTTGCTTTCTGTGATAAGCAATAGAAATAAGATGTAGAGAGTAATATTGAAATTACATTCAAAGAAAAAACATAAAAGTTAAAAACCGTATAATTCGCGAATTGGTTTAAATCGTTTGAGGTGCATGTGCTTTTCGGATACAGGGAGTCCATGTCTATCAATATGCATGGATTTTCCCATGTTTCATTCAGCGGCCAAAGTGTGCCATCAGTTGCATCTTACTATTCAAAAAACATTCAAGTGGGCAAAACTTACGCGATGTGCATATGATTATAAGGTGCATCCGATTTCAATGGCCGCCTATTAAAAATACGTCAATATAAATTATTTTAGACAGATTCGTCAAGAACTGCGGATGTGCCACCACATTCTATTTTGGGATAAATGGGGATATTGCTCCCGAATCTTTGCAATTTGTGACACACCTTTTTGGCAAATATTATAATCGCGTATAAAGGATTACATTTATGTAAAAATAATCAACGAAAATCGCGGTTAAATTCGCGGAATTGTCAAAATATATTTTTGCAGATTTTCCTACTTTCAAGGTATCTATATCCGGCGTTTTAGTGGATGGATTCAAACGCGGAAGGGCTTATTAGATCCGGCACGTAAAAAACTATATTCACGCGGGGTTCAACGGTACCTGTACGACAGTTGTAAATTTTAAAGCCAAAAAAATAGGTTTTTTCAGAAAATTTACGCACCAAATTTTCGCCTTTGGACTCCTATTACTAGGAAGCTGTATGGAGCACACTCATGAGATATACATCGAACGACGTGGAATCGCGAGTTCTACAATCCTATAAACTAGTTTCGATTATTATCTAGCTGCACCATCTAATTATAAGAAAAATTCGAAAAACACTGAAATCAAAACTTCAAAATATCAGCATCGATTTTAGGGGGATGCAGTGTATATATCAAAATGTCATACACTAGAACCATATTGCCTAAGGGGTATTCTTTAGTTCTTTCTTTGAGCACAGGTTTGAATTTTCCGTGGTTTGGCCAGAAATCAAGAAAGAACACAAAAAAACTTGTAAACTTCAACACATTTTTTCCCATTTTTTTATATTACCACCAGCGCAGCTTCCACGAAAATTATTTGTTATGGTCCATATTATGAGATCGTAGCTCAAACACTTCAATATATATAAATAAATTCATATTTTATGAAATATATTAACAGTTCGCGACTTATTAAATGGTGAACCTCAACTTCAACGATTGTAAAACTTTTTTGAATATTACCATATACCATCTCTAGCCTGCAATATAAATTATTGTCGTTTCATGTTTAATGCTGTTATTTGACCACTTGGCAGGTCTTATTTCTGTGATAAACCATCACTGGTCTAATTGTAAGCATTCAAAGCGCTTTAATCTACCTCATTACGGCCACCGCCGCATTACATTATAAGGGAATAGAAATCATTACACGAGTGTTGTAGTTTTCAAAGTGGAAGGTTGTCGTCACCACGTAAACCAGACAAGGCAAGATATCATAGTGTCTAACGATAATATCTAAAGACAATTCAATCAGTTCAGTTTCGAAAATATATCACTTAAGATATAACATAGCTATTTTCAGTTCAGCCGATTTTGAGACTATAAGGAATACACATAAAACAATTTCATAAATCAAGATGTATCTAAATATATGTTTTATTTAATACTAATATTTCTTATGATTAATACAAGTTCTTATAGTAATATAATATCGAAATAACATGTGTTCTCTTCGATTCATTAAGTATCTTCAGCTGGCACATCATTTTTAGTATTGTCTTCTGATTTTTTACTTTTCAGAGTATCGACCATAGACTTTAAGATGTTGGCCTCCACAAGACCAATAAATTTATGTACAATTTCTCCATTGCGAACTGTAAACACAGTGGGTACCGAATGTATGCGGAAAGTGTCCACCAATTCAGTATTCTCTTCAACATCAATTATGGCCAAATCAATTTCATCAGAATTATCCAATAATGCAGATATTTTTGGAGTCAATTTGGTGCAGGGGTCACACCAATTGGCATGAAAATCCACAATGACCGGATGTTCGCTTTTCATAACCTAAAGAAATAAAATGAATTTGAAAGAAATAACACTCTAACAGTTAACACACAATTGTTCAATTATTTACCTTTTGATTAAATTCAGTTTGATTTTTTATTGAGTAGGTTTTGTAAGCTCCTCGGTTTTGTGAAATACATCTTTGCACGGCAGCACTTAGGGAGGGTAGAAGTCTTTGGCATATGACGTTTGTATTTGCAGAAGATCCCATACAAGACCTTAAACAAGCCAGCAAACCTTCATTTGTTAACTTTATCATAATTTTGTTTAGTCAATTTAAATTTTTTCCGAAATTGAAAACTTATTTCACTTAATTTCCGAGTTTTTTGCTTTTCAAATAATATTCTCGTTTGTTAAATATGGTTACCACTGAATATGTCCGTTCACCAACAGCGTAGGCTCTTTTTTCTTTCGCTGTTTAAAAACGACTAGTTAGAAGAAAACTCACAGTAAATTGTTAAGTGTTTACTAAATGACGTTACCTGCTGCGACCACAGGTAAATTTGCCATTTCACAGGAATTCCGACAGCAGGATTTAGTTTTTGTGTTATTCCCATTTTTCCTAAATTTTTATTAGGAGTGTCATAAAATCTAGGATAACCAAAAATATCCCATAGATTACCCATTTTATGTTCACACTAAATCTGCATATCCACACAATTACCGTTGTTGTACGTGACAAATTTATTACTAGCACTAGGCATCTACTTAAGGAGTTCTCTTAAATAGGTTAGTATGTGCTATTGTTATTTGTACGTACAACTGTATTGTTTCATTAATCTGTGGACAAGTGTTTATTTTGTTGTTATGCACAGAAGTAACGGCATTCAATTGCATTATTTTTCTATCTAGTTCAGATCTAGCGCCACATTTCCTTTGTCCTGCTATTTAGGATGTGATTAATACATTGCATTCTTACTTGGTCCTAGGATATAAACAATTCGAATACAAAAAAAAAAAAAAAATGAAACACTACACCATAATGTTTTTTTAATGGTCCAAAATCCATGTAGTACTTCGAAATATATGTCTTATACACTCTTTAGGTATACCGATCTGCATATCTCGACAAGATAAAGCGATCAAGCTATGTGAGTTCGTCCGTGCTTTATAAATTGTCATCAAACTCTGGGACACAATTATGAACCTAAAATTCATATTTAGGAGCTGAAATGGACCAAAACCATAATTGTTATCCGATTTGTATCTGGTTTGTTAGTCTCAATAACACTGTGCAACACTGAAAATGCAAACAACTTCTAGTATGAATTTTTGAAAGTATATATTGAGACTACAAAAAACCCTAGTAGAGTTTTGTCTTATCAGATCCAGTTCGGATTTTATGGCTTCATCTAAAGCGGGCTAAAACTTTTGCATATATCGGGTCTTTATCTCAAAAACGATTAATAATTTGGTCCTGCTGTCTTTGGCAATATTGAAGATCTAACCTAGTAGTACTTTTCTTTTGAAATGACCACATAAGAAAATCTCCATTTAGAACATCAAACTCGTTAAAATGTAGAAAATTGTACATAATTGCTGAAATTCTGGTCAGTATCGGCAAATAAAGTTGTCTGCAATTCTTCAGAACATTCTGAAACTCTAAAATGTATACTACATGTTGTTTCAGCGGTATTTTGCATCATATCTTTTACAATACGTATTTCAAACACAGTTCACACCAACAATTTATTCTTGCATTTCGATTTGCCGACAGAGATATACCCTCAGCCTATGTGAATTGGAACTTTCATCTACGCACAGATCGAATGTATTCAGGGTCTTTTCTGAATTTTGTGGCACTTTTTTGACATTTGAACTTGCCGACAAAAATGTGGATTAGGATTGAAGTTCAAAAGTTTTACGGAGGAGGGAATGGACCGACATGGTGCATTACGGAAGTGGACCAGTTGGACTAGTACGGCAAGAAGCATGCACTTGTCCACGGAAAGTCTAAAGAACATCATCGGTATAAATTTCCAAAGGATCTCCGAACAGACCCTAAATTGCGCTTGGAAACAAATGTTGAACTTTTGTGGGGGAGATATCCTAAGAAGAGAATCGTTCGAACAGTTCGAGAGTTATTGTGCTCTCCACCTACTACATATGGTGCCATAGGGGTTTCTTACAACTTTCGGGCTGTTTTCCCAAGATGTATGGACTGAAAAAACTTTTACCGTCGTATTCGAAACAGCGATTGCAAGATGCTTCAACAGAAATCATAAATGCTGAGGGTATAAAAATGTACTGAAAACAACGGATAAAGCCATTTTACAACAATGGCATGTTCTGAAAAGTTGTGTATTACATTCCAACGAATATTTTTCTAAAAAAATACTCAGAAAATATTAACGGTTTTAGAGATATGGTGTGAAATGTATACAAATTATGGAAATTTTCGATATTTTGTAAAATTTGAAGCAATAAATGTTATTTTTCGAGTTCATTATTTCTCCAAATAATTTATTCTTGCCCTTATCTACAAATTTGCTTCAGAGGTCAGATGAAGATTCGCATTGGTTTCAGAGATATAGACCCGAATTCCTTTAAAAATTCAATATTTAACCATGTTTAGATGGCTGGATCTGATACAACAATACCCAGCTAGGTATTTTTGTCGTTTGGGTTTGTACTTTCAAAAAAAATCCTCAGCTCAAATTGTTTGCACAAGATTACCCTAAAAATGTTGCACAGTGTAATTGTCCGAGTGGCGTAAAATCTTACTTACTCATACTTACTGAGATAATGGCCTTAATGCTAAGAAGAACCTTGATGATACCAACTAAAATGACAAATTCGCAAGATAACCCTCACTGGGAGTTCCTGATTGGTCCAATCTTTGTTGGAATAATTTCCATATCGGTGCCGTCTTTCGGGTACCTTCCTCACAAAATTTGGAAAATGTGCACTTTGAGGACTCGTTTTGGATATACATATTTGAAAATTTTGCAGGAGGCTTTTTACAATGTCCATATTACAAAGGCACCATTTTTTCCGGAGTAAGTCCATATTTCCTTACCAGGGACAATCTTTTGAAGCACCACAATAGTATTTATTCTGAATTTCTTGCAGCAATTGGTACGGAATCCAACGAGAAAACCCCATTTTGTGTTCATGCAATATCGAGTGTTAGCTGGTCGACGAAATGCCCAATGATGCCCCTATCTCACAGTATATAACATTGCGATCTTGTATTATCGTCTTACAAAGATTTAATTGGTGCCGTGACATAACTCCCAAAACTATTTTGGGAGTTATGTCCGCCTTTGTTTGCGGACATAAGTCTCAAAATTTTTGGGAGCTATATCCGACCACCCCTTGCGGATATAATACCAATGGGAGTTATGTCCGCTTTTAAAATTTAATTTTTTTAAGTACAATTTTTATTTCGAATATAAAAGAAACTTAAAACAATTTATAATTGATTCAACATTTTTAAGAAAATTAAGTAGTAGCCAATACAAATCAGCATTTCAACAAAACTTTGCCAGCCGGATGTGTATATATTTTTTGTTTTTTAGTAAGTTATATTAAGTTTGTTTTTCTGTTTCTAACTAATCATTTGCGACCTATAAAGCATACATATTCTGGATAAGGATAAATTTCTAAGACGATCTGATGATATATATTCGCTAAGTTTCCAACGATGGTCTACATTGAGGTCTGCTCCTAATTCTTTCAAGATACATCCACAGAGCTAGAGCTAGCAAACTATCGATATTCCCAACATTAGATATTTTTCGATATTTCATTTCAAGAAATCGATTGCTATTGATATTATCGTTGATTCGTCATCACCATTATTTTAAAAATGAAAAAAAGTAGTTCACCGAAATATGAAGGAGAAAAAAACAATTGCTTTTATTTAATAAAAACAAGTAAGAAAGTATCGGTCAGCTGAGCCGACAGAGATATACCCTCAGCCACGTACCCGAAGAAAAAAAGTTAACACAATACTTCTGTAGGTTTTTTAGCTGTTGGGAAAATTTTCCAGGATGGAAAGGGCCGCAAAAAACTACATGTTGCAACAAAATTCAGAATGATCCAAGACGAGTGCATTTTTTCAAAACTTTGGGTAGGGTGTACCCATAGGAGTGATCCGATGTAGTACATATTCGGACCTAATACAAATCTGTAGGAAATATTTTTTTTCTTTATTAGTCTATGGATATTTTCCTTACAGACTATATAATTAAATATGTTGTACTTATGTTTCTGAATTTAAATATATTACAATTTTACTTTTCAATTTACAAAGTTTAAATCGATTTCTCTCTTAAAGGGTTATTTTACACATTAGCCAGTTTAGGTGGTGCCGGTAGGATTTTCTGGACCTTTTTGGGTCATTATCTCAGGAAGTATGGACTTTCCCACGAAAAAAAAAATTACAACGTCGTAACAGGGGCCGCAAGTGCAACCTGCTGCGTCACAAACTAATAAGATCAGAGAGGAGTTGTTAAACTATACTTTTTCCAAATTTTGTGTGGGAGGTACACAAATGAGTGGACCGATATAGTCCATATTAGAACTCGATCTATGCCTGAAAGTAATATTACCAATAGCAAAGTTTGGCTCAATTCGGTTATTCCCTCCTAGAGTTATCATGCCCACAATCTTGACGAAAAATTTTGAACCTTTGTGGGGGAGGTACCGGAAGGAGTGGACCGATATGGTCTATCTTCGAATTTAAACTAAGTTTGGACAAAATAGTGAAAGACCCAAAATTTTAACCAAATATGTTGATCCGTCCGAGAGTTATCGTGCACTCCAACTACGACACATGGTATTATGTATATGGGTTGTTTGCAGTTTTCGTGCTGATTTCTGAGGATATATGGACTTGCTCCTGAATACAAGAGGCTGCAACAAAAATCAAAGCAATTCGAGAGCAGGCCTTAAACTGCACTTAAGCAAAATTTTGTGTGGGAGGTACCCGAAAGAGTGAACCAATAGGGTCCATATTGGAACCTCATCTATGTCTGGTAGAAATGTCACGATGTGCAAAGTATGGACTAATTCGGTTACTCCCTTCAAGAGTTATCGTGCGGACAATTTTTCCGAACATTTTTGAACTTTTGTGGGGGAGGTACCTGATGGAGTGGACCGATATGGCCCATCTTCGAACTTGAATCAAATCTGGACAAAATATTTCGATACCCAAAATTTGAACTGAATCGATTGATCCGTTCGAGAGTTATCGTGCGCACCAGCCAGACAGACAGACAGACAGACGGACGGACATTGCTAGTTCAACTCAAAATTGTCTGAAACGGATATCGTACAAACATACTTGGGGTCTAAAACCATTATTTCGATGAGGCACATTTTTGGCCGTATCAAAGTTTAAATACCCTCTTTAGCCTAAAGGCTGAGGGTATAATTAACATAAATACATTTTACTTTTCCGAAAAATTTTTACGATTGACTATGGACTTACTTTCTCACATCCACAAAACCTAAACGCCGCGAAATTTCTATTAATTTTAATGATTTTTAGGTTAAGGGTTTTTAATCCGATAATATCGATAGACAAAACTATCAATCGACATTATTTTTTTAAATAATCGATATTATCGATAGTGCTATCGATTTTTGCCATCTCTAATCCATGTATGTTTAGCAGGATGTCGATTTTTTGCGTAGAGAGTGCCGCCAGACTAAATATCCGTAGGATAAGATGGTCTTTACCACAGTGTTATACATCCAGTCTACGATCGATGGCTTCAGTTCCCAGCTTTACCTGATCGAATTCTTGAACGAGAGTATAGTAGACACCGCATCTACATACATACATATATCTTTAGTATCCAATTACGGACAAAATCTGCCTCATCGAAATAGTGGTTTTTGACCCCAAGTATGTTTGGAGTAGATTTAGCCATGTCCGTCCGTGTGTCTGTCTGGCTAGCTGGTGTGCACGATAACTCTCAAACGTATAAACCGGTTCGGTTCAAAATTTGGCTTTCGTCATATTTTGTCTAAACGTAGTTTAAGTTCGAAGATGGTTTATATCGGTCCACTCCTTCCGGTACCTCCCCAACAAAAGTTCGAAAAATATGTGCGCACGATAACTCTTGAAACTGGTAACCGATTTGGTCCATACGTTGCAAATCGTGAAATTTCTACCAGACTTTGATGTGGTTTCAATATGGACTCAATCCGTCCACTCCCTCCACACAAAATTTCGGAAAAGTTCAGTTTAGGACCTGCTATCGAATCGCTTTGATTTTTTTGTAAGAACTTGTATTCACAACCCCCCATACGACGGCACAAGTTTCATCAGGGAAAATGGTCTGAAAGATGCAAAAAAACCAATGACACCCTGTGTATTGGTTGGAGAGCAAGATAGCTTTCGAACGGATTTGCCGATTCGGTCCATAATTTGGCCTTAGTAATATTTTGTCCTAACTAAGTTTAAGTTGGAAGATAGGCCAAAGCGATGCACCCCTTTAGGTAACTCCCTCATAAAAGTTCTAAAATAATCGGAAAAAGTGTGCGCACGATAACTCTTGATGGGAGTGATGAATTTAGTCTATACTTTACACATCCTAATATATCTAACAAATATAGATCAGGTTGGAATATGGACTATATTTGAGCACTCCTTCGGGTACCTCCCCAACAAAATTTCGGATAAGTTCACTTTAAGACCTGCTCTCGAATCATTTTCATTTTTTTTAAACAACTTGCATTCGACGACGGTAAAAGTTTTTTCAAGGACAAGTCCATACTTCTTGAGAAAAAAGCCCTAAAGGTGTAAAAGACCCTCTGGCACCATATGTAGTGGCTGGAGAGCACGATAAGTCTCGAACTAATCAACCGGTTTAGTGCAAAATTTTGGCCTTCGTCATATTTTGTCCAAATTTAATTTCAGTTCAATACCGGTCCACAAATTCTGGTACTTCCCTCCAATATTTAAAAAAATATCACTGAAATGGTATGCACCATATCCCTTGAACTGTGCAACCAATTTGGTCCAATCTTTGGATCTCCTAATATTTTGTCTAAATTTAATTTAACTTCTATAATGGCCCATATCGCTCCCCCACAAAAGTTAAACATCCGTTTAGGGTCTGTTCGAAGGTAATTTGGAAATGTATGCCGTATGTTTGCTGTCCGTTGTGGTCTTGTTTACAGCTATATTATGTTTTCCGTAGACAAGTCCATGCTTCCTGGAATACTGGTCCAAGAGTCATACGACGAACCACAGAAATGACTAGTGGAGCCGATATCTACCGAGTAGATATGACTCCCAAACTAAGTTCTGTCCGTATATGAAAGTTTCACATATGCTGAGGGTATATCTCTGTCGGCAAAACCGACTGATACTTATTGACTTGTTTCATTGCAGACCACTTGGTCTTCATATACAAAACCACTAAGTATTTTTCTTTTCTCCATAGTATAATGGAGGGGGTTAAAAATTATTATTTCCAAACAATTGATTTTGCCATTATTTCGTTTGCTTTAATTTTATTGATTTTTGTTTTTGTAAATATTTTCTTTCTAAACTTTGTATTTTTTCAGATTTCTTTTCCTTTCTTGGGGTTATTTTGATTCGTTCGATTAAACGAAAACAAGAAAAATGAAAATTGAAAATATTTACAATTATTACTTACAGTTCGTTAAACACCAATATATGATGATGTTTATGCTGGAGAAATTTATTGTAAAAGATGGGGGCGGAGCAGATAAAATACTCAAATTCAATAAAATGAAAGGATGGATGGAAAACATATTTTGAACATCAATGAAAATGTAAATAGTCAATAAATGAATAAGGAATGGAATAAATAATGTGACATTTTTGGGTATAATTCTAAAAAATAATTGCACACTCCAGTGTGGATATTGCAGAGAATTAGCATAACAATTTTGATTGTCTGATGTACACACAATTTTATTTTTTAAAGTGGGAGGTAGTTGTGGTTGATTTGCTTTAACAATTTGTTGTCTTATAATTTAAGAAAACAGAACTGCCAATGTTAATCTAAATTAAAATATTATCATAAAAAAATTAAAGAGAACCCTCAACGATATTTTCAGTACCACATGCGACTCAATTATATGGATATTTCACTATTCCTATACGTATATAAAAATACATTTAAAAGTATTTAAATATCTTACAACATAAAGTCTTACATAGCAGTTTATGGTACACTTGCAAGTACACTTACAAAGGTTTTAAATGTGTAAGTCTTAAATGGTAACAATTAGTTTACCTCAAATAGTACATATACACAAAAGCTTAGTAAGCATAAATTACACTACATTCTGTTATCCTTATTTAAAATTTATAAAGATTTGTATGGGCCTACATGTTTCCTTTATATATGTACGAGTGCTTACTTGTAAGCATACACATGTCTTTTGTGTTTGCAAACTGTAGTGTAAATAAATTTGTATGTCTAACATGATTTTGTGGAAAGGAAAGAATAGTCCTTTAGAATGGTCACATTTTCTTTGGGATAGTAAATGTGCATTTTGTACATGACCAAATGTAACCGCATCAAGCAGACGGGTGATGTACTAAATTGAGAGGTTTATAAACAAATATAAATTGTGTAGGTATACAGCAATGTTTTATTTAAAGTTTTAATGACAGGTACATATGATGGTATGCTCGTCAGCAACACATTTAATTTAAAAAGCAATAGTGTTCTAGGAAAAATTAGGAAATGATTGATAACAATTAACTGCACATGTAGTAGAATACTGTTACTCATTTTTTGAGTTACCGAAAAAAATTTTTAAAATTAAAATTAAAAATTATGAACGAAAAGTATCAATAAAAATTGACAACACTGTTAATATCGTAGGATATTACGATAAACGGTTCTTAATGGCAAACATAGCAAAACAATTGCGATTCTTATCCTCTTTTCTCGGTTTCCGCTCAGATGTTCTAGAAAATAGTTCACTGAGATCTTAAGTACAATTTTTTTAGTCCGGAATTTTTTTTGGGCTGATGGTATCTGTGGCTCTGAATAGAAGAAAAAATTATAAAAACCTAATATTTTCAAAAGTTGTTGGCTATTTTCGCATTTAAGAACCGTTCATAGACATTTCGTATGTTCCAGATAGTTGTTTGCTGATATCTTTGTGGTTAATTGTTTTGTTGAATTTTGAACGGTTTAGTATCTATGGAGCGGAAACCGAGAAAAGAGGATAAAAATTGCAGTTGTTTTGCTATGTTGGCCATTAAGAACCATTTCTACAGAGTTCGTATGTGCTAGAACGTTGTTAACTGAGATCTAAGGAACATTTTTCTATTTGGTGGTTGCTTCAATTTTGATCGGTTTAATATCAGCAGACTAAAATCCGAGAAAAAAAATATAATGGAAATTTTACCTTGATGATTTTGATCTTGAAGATGCGGTTGAATGGATTTTATATGTTCACAATTATTATTCTCTAGTTCGAGAGCTACAACTTTGCTTCCACGAGCAAATTTCTAACACTTTAGAAGATATGTGCCTGACAAAATGATCCCTTTTGACATAAAAGCCTCATGTTTTTGGGGGCCAGTAACCGCGAAAGTTGAAGTGTTAGAAAAAACGCAAGGACACGTATCTTCTTATTTTTGGTCTTCTATTACGCTGTGATGTCAGAATATGGTTAACAAACCATGACTTAAAAAATTACACTTAGTGTTATATTTTGTTGAACATTTTCTCAACATTGAGTTAAATTACTTGTACCTTATTTTCTTATTTAATTTTCCCCCATTTAATGCTTCCCCTTTTTGTGGTTTCTTGGTCACACCCCATGACCATTTATTTCCATCGAAATTAGCTTCTAAAGCTCCAATGTCTGTCGATTACAAGAATGATGACAGACAATTTGTAAATATTCCCCTAAATGTGTTTTGGGTTTATGGTTGTTCCGCAACATTTTTCTTCTTGGTGACATTTAGAGATTTTATGGCATTAATAATATGGAAGTAAACAAGGGGGGAGGTGATACACAAATGATTGCAAACATTGACCATAACAAATGCAACTAAAATCCCCCTTAATTTTGTTTTTTGTTAGCATGTTTGTTACTGCAGATATTTTTGGGATTATTGTGAAAAATTAAAAATAATAAATGAAAAATTTGGTTAGGTGGAAACTTTTCATCACAAACATAATGCAAATTACCAAATATTTGGAGTTGAGCCATGAAAATACATTTTGATAAGGGTAAAGTTTTTTCGCACACACCACAATATGCCATATAATTCCGGGGGCTAATGATGCCAACACCAAATGTGCGTCAAAAATCTATATGTACATAAATATGTTCATATGCTTGTATCCACTCATACCAAGTCTAAACATCTAACACATGCAAACCATTTTGCAAAACATACACATTATAATTTCACACCATGTTATTATTTGGCATGATCCACCACCGTCGGCGTAACTTTCAGTAATATTAACAAAACACAAAAACAAAAAAATGAAAAAATGGTACCGACTGCGTAATATACTACATAACTTATAAATTTATGTGGCTACATGTGACCCTCAAAAATCCACATTCGTGTGGCTCCAAGGAGCTCTATGTGGGCCTCAAAAATTCTTTAAAAAATTCACGTTTGTGAGGCTGTAAATGGTCCTCAAAAATTCTTTAAAAAATTCACGTTTGTGAGGCTGTAAATGGTCCTCAAAAATTCTTTAAAAAATCCACGTTTGTGATGCTGCAAATGGTCTTCAAAAATTCTTTAAAAAATCCACGTTTGTGAGGCTGTATATGGGCCTCAAAAATTCTTTAAAAAATCCACGTTTGTGAGGCTGTATATGGGACTCAAAAATTTTTTAAAAAATCCACGTTTGTGAGGATGTATATGGGCCTCAAAAATTCTTTAAAAAATCCACGTTTGTGAGGCTGTATATGGGCCTCAAAAATTCTTTAAAAAATCCACGTTTGTGAGGCTGTATATGGGCCTCAAAAATTCTTTAAAAAATCCACGTTTGTGAGGCTGTATATGGGCCTCAAAAATTCTTTAAAAAATCCACGTTTGTGAGGCTGTATATGGGCCTCAAAAATTCTTTAAAAAATCCACGTTTGTGAGGCTGTATATGGGCCTCAAAAATTCTTCAAAAATTCACGTTTGTGAGGCTGTATATGGGCCTCAAAAATTCTTTAAAAAATCCACGTTTGTGAGGCTGTATATGGGCCTCAAAAATTCTTTAAAAAATCCACGTTTGTGAGGCTGTATATGGGCCTCAAAAATTATTTAAAAAATCCACGTTTGTGAGGCTGTATATGGGCCTCAAAAATTCTTTAAAAAATCCACGTTTGTAAGGCTGTATATGGGCCTCAAAAATTCTTTAAAAAATCCACGTTTTTGAGGCTGTATATGGGCCTCAAAAATTCTTTAAAAAATCCACGTTTTTGAGGCTGTATATGGGCCTCAAAAATTCTTTAAAAAATCCACGTTTGTGAGGCTGTATATGGGCCTCAAAAATTCTTTTAAAAAATCCACGTTTGTGAGGCTGTATATGGGCCTCAAAAATTCTTTTAAAAATCCACGTTTGTGAGGCTGTATATGGGCCTCAAAAATTCTTTAAAAAATCCACGTTTGTGAGGATGTATATGGGCCCCAAAAATTCTTTAAAAAATACACGTTTGTGAGGCTGTATATGGGCCTCAAAAATTCTTTAAAAAATCCACGTTTGTGAGGCTGTATATGGGCCTCAAAAATTCTTTAAAAAATCCACGTTTGTGAGGCTGTATATGGGCCTCAAAAATTCTTTAAAAAATCCACGTTTGTGAGGCTGTATATGGGCCTCAAAAATTCTTTAAAAAATCCACGTTTGTGAGGCTGTATATGGGCCTCAAAAATTCTTTAAAAATCCACGTTTGTGAGGCTGTATATGGGCCTCAAAAATTCTTTAAGAAATCCACGTTTGTGAGGCTGTATATGGGCCCCAAAAATTCTTTAAAAAATACACGTTTGTGAGGCTGTATATGGGCCTCAAAAATTCTTTAAAAAATACACGTTTGTGAGGCTGTATATGGGCCCCCAAAATTCTTTAAAAAATCCACGTTTGTGAGGCTGTATATGGGCCTCAAAAATTCTTTAAAAAATCCACGTTTGTGAGGCTGTATATGGGCCTCAAAAATTCTTTAAAAAATCCACGTTTGTGATGCTGTATATGGGCCTCAAAAATTCTTTAAAAAATCCACGTTTGTGAGGCTGCATATGGGCCTCAAAAATTCTTTAAAAAATCGACGTTTGTGAGGCTGTATATGGGCCTCAAAAAGCCTCAAAAATTCTTTAAAAAATCCACGTTTGTGAGGCTGCATATGGGCCTCAAAAATTCTTTAAAAAATCGACGTTTGTGAGGCTGTATATGGGCCTCAAAAAGCCTCAAAAATTCTTTAAAAAATCCACGTTTGTGAGGCTGTATATGGGCCTCAAAAATTCTTTAAAAAATCCACGTTTGTGAGGCTGTATATGGGCCTCAAAAATTCTTTAAAAAATCGACGTTTGTGAGGCTGTATATGGGCCTCAAAAATTCTTTAAAAAATCCACGTTTGTGAGGCTGCATATGGGCCTCAAAAATTCTTTAAAAAATCGACGTTTGTGAGGCTGTATATGGGCCTCAAAAATTCTTTAAAAAATCCACGTTTGTGAGGCTGCATATGGGCCTCAAAAATTCTTTAAAAAATCGACGTTTGTGAGGCTGTATATGGGCCTCAAAAATTCTTTAAAAAATCCACGTTTGTGAGGCTGCATATGGGCCTCAAAAATTCTTTAAAAAATCGACGTTTGTGAGGCTGTATATGGGCCCCCAAAATTCTTTAAAAAATCCACGTTTGTGAGGCTGTATATGGGCCTCAAAAATTCTTTAAAAAATCCACGTTTGTGATGCTGTATATGGGCCTCAAAAATTCTTTAAAAAATCCACGTTTGTGAGGCTGTATATGGGCCTCAAAAATTCTTTAAAAAATCCACGTTTGTGATGCTGTATATGGGCCTCAAAAATTCTTTAAAAAATCCACGTTTGTGAGGCTGCATATGGGCCTCAAAAATTCTTTAAAAAATCGACGTTTGTGAGGCTGTATATGGGCCTCAAAAAGCCTCAAAAATTCGTTAAAAAATCCACGTTTGTGAGGCTGTATATGGGCCTCAAAAATTCTTTAAAAAATCCACGTTTGTGAGGCTGTATATGGGCCTCAAAAATTCTTTAAAAAATCGACGTTTGTGAGGCTGTATATGGGCCTCAAAAATTCTTTAAAAAATCCACGTTTGTGAGGCTGCATATGGGCCTCAAAAATTCTTTAAAAAATCGACGTTTGTGAGGCTGTATATGGGCCTCAAAAATTCTTTAAAAAATCCACGTTTGTGAGGCTGCATATGGGCCTCAAAAATTCTTTAAAAAATCGACGTTTGTGAGGCTGTATATGGGCCTCAAAAATGCTTTAAAAAATCCACGTTTGTGAGGCTGCATATGGGCCTCAAAAATTCTTTAAAAAATCGACGTTTGTGAGGCTGTATATGGGCCTCAAAAATTCTTTAAAAAATCCACGTTTGTGAGGCTGTATATGGGCCTCAAAAATTCTTTAAAAAATCCACGTTTGTGAGGCTGTATATGGGCCTCAAAAATTCTTTAAAAAATCTTCGTTTGTGAGGCTGTATATGGGCCTCAAAAATTCTTTAAAAAATCCACGTTTGTGAAGCTGTATATGGGCCTCAAAAATTCTATAAAAAATCCACGTTTGTGAAGCTGTATATGGGCCTCAAAAATTCTTTAAAAACTCCACGTTTGTGAGGCTGTATATGGGCCTCAAAAATTCTTTAAAAAATCCACGTTTTTGAGGCTGTATATGGGCCTCAAAAATTCTTTAAAAACTCCACGTTTGTGAGGCTGTATATGTGCCTCAAAAATTCTTTAAAAATCCACGTTTGTGAGGCTGTAGATGGGCCTCATAAATTCTTTAAAAAATCCACGTTTGTGAGGCTGTATATGTGCCTCAAAAATTCTTTAAAAATCCACGTTTGTGAGGCTGTAGATGGGCCTCATAAATTCTTTAAAAAATCCTCGTTTGTGAGGCTCTTTCCTTCTCCATCCATCTATATGTGACTATTCTATTATTGGCTAATAGATGATGTAGGGAATACAGAAAGAAAACTACAGTAAAACTAAATTTTGAACATCAACATACTACAAAACCAACAAACTTATTCTAATCCTACAGCAAGTAAACTCTGCACACTGACAAAGTTTAGCAGACAGTCATCATTTGCTGTTTTCTGCCAAACAACAATTAAAACTTTGTCTGCAGCGAAGTTGAGGCGTATAGCTGTAATTGTTTGGTCGTCATGAAACATATTTTATAATTTATTTCAAACATTTTTGGGTATCACATAATCTCATATTGCATTTGAAATTAATTGAAATAACATTAAAGGAAAAAAGCAATATATAAAGAACAAAAAACATTGACATTGTTTACAACAAAATAAATGTTGAATTCATCAATGGTTTTGCGGGGTGGTGGCTGGGGGTTTGTAACATTTTTCTTTACATCCTAATACCAATTAAATTTTAATTTATTTCTACACTCGCAATTCCAATGCTGGTGATACGATGAACACCTAAAACATTTTTTATTACTTTAAACAAAAAGATTTATGGACGGTAATAAAGGACCGTAACGAACGGAACCCTGAAAAATGGGGAAAAAATGTTGAAAAAAATTACAAAACAAAATATAAAGAATTGTTTTCTCAATTTTTGTTGTTGTTACTTTATTTCCTTCACATTCCTTGAACACAATATGAACTCTGATACAGAAGTTTCTGCTGCCACTTCCGTTTCCTACATTTTTTATAAAGCTGGGTGTTAACATGTTTTATTGTTGCCCCAGCCTCAGTTTTCCTACAGTATGTTTTTTTCTACGCTTTGGGTGAGTGCTTTTGTGCAATTGTTGTTGTAGTTGTTATGTTTACCGCCTGAACTTGTAAATTTGGTAAACGTTGATTTTTATCAAGAATATTGTGTATTTTCTTTTCAAGTTTCCTTCGCTGGAGGGTGTGATAAGTTTGTTAGGACTAAACAAAAATTATTCAGTAATTTAATATTTAAATATTTGTGATTTGAAATTGAAAGAAATCATAAATTTAGAATTTGAAAATCAGCACCAACAAATAGATTACACTGTTCCATTGTGGCAGGAATAATTGATTGAATTGAATATATTGGTTCATGTCCTGGGAAACGGAACTTTAGCCGGTTGTTTAGCACTCCAGTATGTATTTTATGAGGTAGAATAGTGATGAAATTTTAACGCTGTCGTGAATAACATTTTTGCAAAGTTTAAGGAACGTGTATATAATCGTTTTGTCCAGATTGTACTCGTTGTCACTATAAAGACACTACAATTATTTTTGGATGCAAATCAATTATTCCTGTTTTTGATTTTATTATTATGTGAGTATCTCCGCTTCTAGTATGAGTATTCAAAAAGGAAAGCCCGTCAATGGATAAAGAAGAGATTTCTATCGGGTGCGACAGAGGAAGAAGCCTATTAGATTTTGGTGATGATCGGATAATATTCAGAGGTCAGAATAGGCAAAAAAGTGTGGAGAAAAATTCAAAGTTTTACTATTTTGGGAATATCTCGGCTTTTTTCAAACGGAAAATTCTATCAATGGAAGAAAAAAATATCGCCTTTACAGTTGGTTGGCCAAGGTATTCAAAGAGGGAAGATATCACAATGGTCCGTAATGCATCCAATTTCTCCTTTTTTTGTAATCATCCTACAGGACGCATTTTTTTATCGGATCAGCACGAAATTTGGTGACTGATGGGTTCCCAGAGAGGAAGAATCATATTGAGTTTGGTGACAGTCTGATTATATTCCTTAAAATACATGTTTACCAGTAAAAAGGGGTAGTGATGAATGGTATCACATAGGCGGCCCCGTTCCGACTATAGCCTCTGCTCACTTGTTAAAGGTTGATGTGGTTTTTGTCTGAATATTCCAAAAACTCCGGTCAATATAAGAAGGATTATCATTATTGTTTTCTTTTTTGAGAAGACTGAACGACATCTGGAAGGTCCAATTAATCTTCCAGATGTTGTTCTTATGATTTGTTCAGTTCTCTGAATTCGATTCCTCTGCATCCAGATTAAATAATTCTACAATTCTGCAACCTTCACTGTCTGCGTCCATAAAAAATCAGGAGACAGGTGAGTACGGCTAGCTGGTCAGAAAGGGTTCTTCTGCTGACCCATTCTGTCAGAAAGGGTGCTTCTATAGACCCTTTCCATGAAAAAGTGTGCTCCTATAAACCCTTTCTATCAAAAAGGTTGATTCTATAGACCCTTTCTATCAAAAAGGGGTGCTTCTATGGACCCTTTCTATCAAAACAGGTTGATTCTATAAACCCTTTCTAAAAAGGGTGTTTCTGGAGACCTTTTCCCTCAGAAAGGGTGCTTCGATAGACCCTTTCTCTCAGTAAGGTGCTCCTATGAGCCGTTTCTGTAAGAAAAAGTGTTTCGATATACCCTATCTGTCCGAGAGGATGATTCTATAGACGTTTTGTGTCAGAAAGTGTGATTCGATAGACCATTTCTGTATGAAAGGGTGCTTCGATAGACCCTTTCTGTCAGATGGGGGCTTCGATAAACAATTTCTGTCAGAAAAGTTGCTTCGATAGACCTTTTTTCTCGGAAACCTTGCTTCGATAGACTCTTTTACTCAGAATGGGTGCTTTGATAGACCCTTTCTCCGATAAAGGGTGCTTCGATAGAACCTTTCTCTCACAAGGGGTTTTTCAATACACCCTTTCTCTCACAAGGGGTTTTTCAATACACCCTTTCTCTCAGAAAGACACTTTCTGTCAGAAAGGGTGCTTCTATAGACCCTTTCAATCGAAAAGAGGTGCTTCTATAGACCTTTACTACCAAACAGAGTGCTGCAAACCCTTTCTAAAGAGTGTTTTTTTTAAGCTAGATAGAACTTTAAATTGTAACAAGTAAAAAAGCATTAAGTTCGGCCGGGCCGAACTTTTCATACCCTCCACCATAAAATATTCATTTCTGTCCCCAACTTTAAGTGAGTACGTTAAAATGTCAGATAATGTACATAAAATGCTTCATTCGGGAGGCCCTTTTTTATGGTGCCTAAAATCTAACTTTTGACAATTTTTGGTGGGCTAGAAATTGGGAGGTACTGTTATATAGGGGTTATAATAAAACATGGGCATATGTTGACAGTTTTTGATGGGAACCTTTTATGTCAAATAACTCCTAATTCGGTTAAAAATTTAGCTAGAATCCTCAAAATATCGAAAATCGGTACATAACGTAGGAACTTCAAATGTCATTAACAGCTAGTTCGGAGGTATCTGGGCTATACGAAAATATGAACTTAAATGACCAATTTTTGTTGCAGAATTTTTGTTGACTTTTAAATTTCAAATTACAGAAAGTTCGTCCAACAAATAAAGCTAAGGTACGGAAAATCGGGAGGTTTGTTTTGGGGCTATACAAAAACATGGACCTACGTTCGGTTAAACATTTTAAGTAAAATCCTCAAAGTACCGAAAATAGGGAAGTATCGTTATATTGGGGCTATGTTGAAAATTGTTGATGCAGATGTGTGGTGACCACTACAACCTTCAAATGTCAAATTACAGTTAGTTCTGTTAAAAATTGTAGCTAAAATTGCCAAATTACTGAAAATTGGGAGGTACCGTTACATGGGAGCTATATCCGAACATGGACCTATGTTAACAATTTTTAATGGAGAGGTGTTGTGACCACTAAGAACTTCAAATGTCAAATTACTGCTAGTTCGGTTTAATATTGTAGCTAAAATCATCAAATTACTGAAAATCGGGAGGTACCGTTATATGGGGGCTTTCTTGACAATTTTTGGTGGAGAGGTGTGGTGACCGCTAAGAATTTCAAATGTCAAATGTTCAAATTACAGATAATTCGGTTAAAACTTATTGGTAAAATTCTCAAAATACCTGAAATCGGGCGGTAACGTTATATGGGGGCTATTCCAAATCATGGACCTATGTCCACTAGTTATATAAGTTTATTGACATTTAAGAACCCTAAATGTCAATTGATAGCTAAATCGGTCTGAAAATGTAGATAAAAACGTCAAAATGCCGTAAATCGGGGTACCGTTATATGGGGGCTATACCAAAACTTGGACCTAGGTCCACAACTTTTGTTATATAAGTTTAGTTACACATAAGAACCCTAAATGTCAAATTATAGCTATATCGGTCTGAAAATGTAGCTAAAAACGTTAAAATACCGTAAATCGGGGGTACCGTTATATGGGGGCTATATCAAAACGTGGACCTATGTCCACAAGTTTTGTCACATAAGTTTATTGACATTTAAGAACTTCAAATGTCAAATTATAGCTAAATCGGTCTGAAAATGTAGCTAAACCCGTCAAAATACCGTAAATCGGGGGTACCGTTATATGGGGGCTATACCAATACGTGGACCTATGTCCACAACTTTTGTTATATAAGTTTATTGACTTTTAAGAACCTAAATGTCAAATTATAGCTACATCGGTCTGAAAATGTAGCTAAAAGCGTCAAAATACCGTTAATCGGGGGGTACCGTTATATGGGGGCTATACCAATACGTGGACCTATGTCCACAACTTTTGTTATATAAGTTTATTGACTTTTAAGAACCTAAATGTCAAATTATAGCTAAATCGGTCTGAAATTGTAGCTAAACCCGTCAAAATACCGTTAATCGGGGGGTACCGTTATATGGGGGCTATACCAATACGTGGACCTATGTCCACAACTTTTGTTATATAAGTTTATTGACTTTTAAGAACCCCAAATGTCAAATTATAGCTACATCGGTCTGAAAATGTAGCTAAAAGCGTCAAAATACCGCAAATTGGGGGGTACCGTTATATGGGGGCTATACCAAAACGTGGACATATGTCCACAACTTCTAATTTAAAAGTTTATTAACACTTAAGAACCCTAAATGTCAAATTATAGCTACATCGGTCTGATAAAGTAGCTAAAAACGTCAAAATACCGTATATCGGGGGGTACCGTTATATGGGGGCTATACCAAAACGTGGACCTATGTCCACAACTTTTGTTATATAAGTTTATTGATAATTAAGAACCCTAAATTTCAAATTATAGCTAAATCGGTCTAAAAATGTAGCTAAAAACGTCAAAATACCGCAAATCGGGGGTACCGTTATATGGGGGCTATACAAAAAGGTGGACCTATGTTTACAAGTTTTGTTATATATATTTGTTGACACTTAAGAACCCTAAACGTCAAATTATAGCCAAATCGGTCTGAAAATGTAGCTAAAAACGTCAAAATACCGTAAATCGGGCGGTACCGTTATATGGGGGCTATACCAAAACGTGGACCGATATAGCCCATCATCGAACTTGACCTGCCTGCAAACAAAAGACGCATTTTCCCAAAATTTCAGCGTCCTATCTCTATTTTTGTGGATGCTAGAGTGATTACCACAGACGGACGGACGTGCTCAGATCGACTTAGAATTTTACCCTGATCAAGAATATATATACTTTATAGGGTCGCAAATGAGTATTTCAATGCGTTACAAACGGAAAAACAAACTTAATATACCCTCCATACTATGGTGGAGGGTATAAAAACAACTTGCATTTGAAAGAGGAAATAAGTTAGAGGATAGCGAAGCCGCCCCACAGTCGATGTGTCTGAGGAGCCTTCCTAAACCAAAGGCGAAACATGCATGTCACACAGTGGTGATTGTGTGGGTTCGTATTGTCGGCTTTCCTTTTTCAAAAAGCATCTTGGTCAGTAAGCTCGTCTCTAACGAGAAATTAATTAATAAAAAATGACCTTCACCTAATGGCAAAATTTTCAAATAAAAATAAAAATCAGCTTGAGCCAGGCTGGGGTTCGAACCCACGTCCTTGAAAAACACATGGAAAAAAGTGTTGTCACGGCGTGTTAGTGTTCAGAACCAAATTCATAACTTTCAAAGGCTACGCTAAGCGTTTGTCATGAAAGCCATACAAAGATTTGAACAAAAAATTCAACTTTGAAAAAAAAAACAACTTGCATTTGAAAGAGGAAATAAGTTAGAGGATAGCGAAGCCGCCCCACAGTCGATGTGTCTGAGGAGCCTTCCTAAACCAAAGGTGAAACATGCATGTCACACAGTGGTGATTGTGTGGGTTCGTATCGTCGGCTTTCCTTTTTCAAAAAGCATCTTGGTCAGTAAGCTAGTCTCTAACGAGAAATTAATTAAAAAAAATTAATAAAAAATGACCTTCGCCTAATAGGCAAATTTTTCAAATAAAAATAAAAATATTTTTATTTTATTTTTCATACAAAAGTAATGGTCCATTTCACCCGCTAAATAATATCAGATCATCATCCAAAATTATAGGCATCTTCCTCTACTTAACTCCCAACCTCGTGGAAAATTTCGTGATTATTGGCTATAATTGCGACCTCTAGCGTGTTTATCATTACACTACAAACATATAACAGGGTATATTAGGCTGTAACTCTGTTATCTTATCATGTACACCAACACAATTGACATCAATAGAAAGGTCAAGCGTTCCTCTTCCAAGTATATCTTACTTGCCCGGAATGTCTCTTCCAAGAATAAGGACATAAGCTGTATACTAAAATTTTTCACAATTTTCACACAAAAGTTTTGGTCCATTTAACCCTCTAAATATTATCTGATCGCCATCTCCAATTGCAAGCTACTTCTTCGTCATATACACTTACCTTATTTAAAATTTCGCGATCTGACTATTATTGCGACCTACAGAGCATTTAGAAAATCGGATAAAAATTATGTTTTTGGTCCATTTCACCCGCTAAATATTTCACGATCATCTCCAATTAAAATAGCGATCTATTCTGATGTGAAACCGACCTCCATACCAAATTTCGTGACGATCGGTCCATAATTGCGGCATGGAGTTTGATTACAATTTATAATGGACAGACGGACACACGGACGGACGGACACACATCTCAAAATCGCTTTATCTCGCCGAGATATGAAGATTGGTATACCACATTGGGGGTCTCCGACGAATATTTCTTGGTGTTACATGCATTTTTACCAAAACAAACTTATAATACCCTTTTCCACATAGTGGTGTAGGGTATAAAAAGTAACACAAAAAATTAAACTTTGATGAAACTTTTTTTTTATTTGTTTCAGTATACTCTGACAAATCATCATAAATAGACTCACGCTTAAGCAACGCTACGAAATTATCCAAATTTTTTTTGAAAATCAGTCGTCGATTCGCGCAACTTATAGACGACTTTTATCGCAAAATTGTGTTTAGCGATGAGGCGCATTTTTGGCTTAACAGGTTTGTTAATAAGCAAAATTGCCGCATATGGAGTGAGACCAATCCACCAGATACCCTACAGACTCCATTATATCCAGAAAAATGCACCGTATGTTGCGGTTTTCACGCTGGTGGCATCATCGGACCTTATTTCTTCAAAAATGAGGCCGGAGCTCGCGTTACGGTCAATGGAGATCGTTACCGCACCATGATCAATGATTTTTTGTTTGAAAATATGGGTGACATTGATCCGGAGGAGATGTGGTTTCAACAGGATGGCGCTACGTGCCATACGGCGAACGCAACCATCGACTTATTGAAATCAAAATTTGGCGATAAGTTGATTTCGAAAAGTGGACCTGTCAATTGGCCTCCAAGGTCGTGCGATTTGACACCTCTCGATTATTTCCTGTGGGCCTACGTGAAGTCACTGGTTTATGCTGATAAAGCAGCAACAATTGATGCCTTGGAGGCCAGCATTGTTCGTGTTATTCGTGACATACGGCCAGCAGTGCTCGAAAAAGTGGCCAAAAATTGGACGTCCAGAATGCACTTCGTCAAGAACAGCTGCGGTGCCCATATGCCCGAAATCATTTTCAAATGTTAATGTCACGTATTGATCTTTCGAAAAACAAAAATTTTGATTACAATTTAATTTTTTGTGTTATTTTTTACAATTTCAAGTTCTATCGGGCTTAAAAAAATCCTATATTAAAAATTTGCTTTTGGAGACCCTTTCTCTCAGAATGGGTGCTTCGATAGAGCCGTTTTGTCAGAAAGTGTGCTTAGATAGAGCCTTTTTTGTCAGAAAGGGTTCTTCGGTAGTGCCTTTCTGTCAGAAAGGGTGCTTCAATAGACCCTTTCTGTCAGAAACGTTGCTTGGATAGACCCTTTCTGTCAGAAACGTTGCTTCGAGAGACCCTTTTTGTCAGAAACGTTGCTTGGATCGACCCATTCTGTCGGAAAGGTTTCTTCGATTTAACTGTTCTGTCAGAAAGGGTGCTTCGATAGGCCCGTTCTGACAGAAAGGGTTCTTCGATTAACCTTCCTGTCAGATCTGTCACCCCGTTGAAAGTAGCCGCTATTCTATCATCATACCTTCCCGAATATGAGCGTGATTTAACCTTTGCCCACAATTTACTTAATTCTTTGCATTGATCTTGGGTCTTCTGGGTTCGACGACGTTCATTTGCTAGTCCCGTCGTCCGATTTCGGGTATTCGACCAACAGTTAAATAGCGAGCGGCTGATGCAGTAATGATGTCTCGGACAATTTTCAAAGCTACTTAAGGATCTGAGAGAATGGACAGCTCTCTGAAGCGTTGCTTGATAATTCTCTGAACCCTTGTCAAGAAGGTTTTCCATGGTACAGGAAAGTACGGGGGCTAGAGGTGATCGGACGATTTTCGGCAACAAGGGAAATAAAGGATTGCCACGACACTTCATTCATCAGACAGGGTGCCACAACGGTGGCGAGCTGTGGCAATCTCTACACTCATCTTCGTAGGAGTGTGGTCATTCACCGTGATGTACCCCTCTGCTCACGACGAGCATTAAGTCCCCTAGTACCAGATAGTAAACCTATCTCGGCAGATCCACACTTTACTGCGAGGTGGAGCGATATATATATAGGTCTGTACTGAACATAATTGTGTATAAGGAAGGAAAGTCCTCCTCCTCCGCTTCTTGTACGGTCCTTTCGCAAAACGTTTTAACCATTACAACGTTGCAAGCTACAGGTGAAGGTCCGTTTTGTTTCCTGGATCATGGCGACCATGATGTTCCTCCGGCACATAAAGTCTACAATTTCGCTAACTTTGTTACGGAGACCATTGCATTTTTAGGGCGCTGAACACCATAATGTGGTGTTATGTGCTGCGCTTATTGTTCTTGGGGATACTGCGAGGGTGTCTCGTATTGGAGACACGCTTGTTCTTTCTCTGGCACTGCAAGCAGCAGTAGTAGTCCTGAAGACGAATAAGACTTGAGCAGCCTCGAAAGTGCACTCATTTTTCCATTAAATTTCACCGGACTTGACATATGTAGATGCGGATCTGGCAAACAGAAAAGATCTATAGCCCGGAGTTCTTCTCTATTCCGGTACGACCAAACATATATAAGCTATATTGTCGCTACCAAGGTGAAAAAAAATATACGAATACTAAACACACACTTAATTGTTGAGGTGACGGCACCTGGTCAAAGATTCTTTCGAGTAAATCTGCTGCATAAAACCGGACGCCATGGAATTGGAATCTGTCGGTGAAGTAAGGTGATTCCAAAACTTCATGTGCCACTACGACCATGTTTTTCCGTTGCACAATCCAATATAGTTCCTATGTGAAATTTACACTTGGCCGGGATTTTACTATGAATCCGAAGTAGACATCCCGGGATATTTCTCTCTTGAAACACGAACATATGTAAATCGACTGCCGCAGGTCGGATCACAGGTTCTGTGTTAATTAATTCCATATCGAACGATCAAGAAGTTTTCAAAAATGGTAACATGGGGTGCCTTCGCCCCTAGGGCGGCTATGCCAGCGCCAATTTTCTCGCAAAATACAAGTGCTAGAAAAAACCGTTAAAGGCAAAATTGTGAGATTAATGCAGATCTATCATCTCCCAAAAGTTGGTAATTGTGTCATAGGCATGATAGCGGAAGCACGCAGTTTTGTGTTTTCAGGGTATTGGGAAAAAATTATGGTATGTATTTTTTGTGATATCATCTAAAACTTTTGTGATATCAAAAACACATTTTTATCGATAGAAGAAAACTACTGAAGAATATATTAATATTATGAAATATGTAAGGGGTGGGACTCCTACGCCATGATAGGGGCGTGGTGGGTTAATGTTAGAAATTTGCCATGTTTAACTTTAATTCTTTATATCATAGATATACCGCACTATAATGTGAAGTTAAAATCAAATATTATCCTAAGCGTATCTTGTTATACCCTACACCACTATGTGGGGAGGGTATTATAAGTTGGTTTTGGCCAAAAAGTTTGTAACGCATCGAAATAATAGTCGTAGACCCATACTTATATATACCAAAATGAATGTCTCGACGAGCTGAGTCGATATGGCTATGTGTGTCCGTCCGTCAGTCTGTCCGTCCGTCTGTCCATCTGTCCATCTAAACCTTGTAATCACGCTACAGGTGGCAATTTTGATCGGATCGTCACCAAATTTTGGGTGTTGATGGGGGTCCCTGAGGGGAAGAAGCTTATTGATTTTGGTTGGGTAATATTCAGGGGTCGGAATGGGCAAAAAACTTATTTGGGGAAAAAGTCAACGTTTTGTTTCAAAGCGAATATCTCCGCATCTATAATGCATATGTCAAAAGCTGCTAATGAAAGTAGAAAATATCCCAGCGAAAAGTTTGCCTCCAAAGAGGCAGTTAAATGATATGTACAAGTGATTTGGAAGTGCATCAAATTATGCATTTTCACTATTGATTTTTACAAGGGAGTGACCCCGGAAAGAGGCACTCCATTGCACCGCATTTTAACTGACCCTTTGGCATTGCATTTTAACTGAATCTTTGGCACTGCATTTTAACTGACCCTTTGGCATTGCATTTTAGCTGACCCTTTGGGGTAGAATAGGAGGCAGTCCATAGCACGTGTTTTGAATAACAAAATAAAATGCATTTATTATTTGTGTAAAACAAAAATATTAATAACTTTGTTAAATTAACACAAATTATGAAAATTCTCTATTGAATTCAATCGCAAACATGTGTGTTTCCTCCGCTCTTCATTTAATCCAAGCTTAAGTGCTTTTGCTTCATCTGCTAAATGGGTTTGATTTTTGCTCTGTTCCAGAACCTGCAAGAAGCTACTATTTTTTACTACGATAACATTTTTTCCTTTATGTTATCGGAAAAAATGGTAAAAATTAGTAGATTCTTGCAGTTCTGGAACAGACCAATTGTCTTCCCATCACTAGTTAAGATTTCGACATGTACTCCAACAGCACTCCATTGGGAAATTTTCTTCTCGTGAGTTACCGGAAAAATGTTCGCAAATTAAATATTATTTAGTTTGTATTAACAAATGTTTGGAGATGTTAAGACGATTATCTCTATTTGGAAATGTATTCCGCTGCCTGTAGAGATGTACAAACTGATTTATGTACATGTAGGGATCTCTAACAACTGCTAATAAAATGTAGTGAACGGAGTGCCTTTTTCACGACTTCGTTTGCACTGCATCCGGATGCTGTTAAATTGTGAGGAATTGGAGTGCCTTTTTCACGACTCCGTTGGACTGCCTCCGGATGTTGTTACAATGTGACAAATGGATGTGATTCTTTGGATTGCATCCAAATGCGGTTAAAATGTGAGGAATGGATTGCCTTTTTCACGACTCCGTTTGAACTGCATAAAAACATGCCGTGAAAGAACTAGTATACATTGCACTACTTCCAATTTATTTTGCTGGGATCACATTTACAACGATGTATAGTATGTTGTCGTAGGTGGTCAAACAACGAAGAAATCGCAATAGTCACTAATACAACCCAACTTTTTATTTTTGCGATTTGAGTTATAATGACGAATATCACAGCTGGTTGGGGATCTTCCAAAAGCAAAGCCTGACTATGAAAAATGAATATCCCTCGTTTACAATTATTCAAAGCAGGTTGGCGTAGGTGGCCAAATAACGGAGATATAGCAATAGTCGGTAATACATCCCATTTTTCAATTTTTTTTTTTCAAACTCGCGCTACAGGTCGCAATTTCGATCGGATCGTCACGAAATTTTGGGTCCCACAGAGGAAGAAGCCTATTGATTTTGAGGATGGTCGGATAATATTCAGGGGTCGGATTGGGCAAAAACTTATTTGGAGAAAAGTTCAACGTTTTATTTCAAAGTCAATAGCTCTGTTTCTTAAAGAGGTATATCAAAAGCAAAACTCTGCAAGGAAAGTAGAAATATCACCTTTACAACAATGTACAGTAGGCTGTCGAAGGTGGTCAAACAACAGAAATATCGCAATAGTCGTTAATGCATCCAATTTTAAATTTTTTTGTAATTTTTTGTAATAACCGCTACAGGTCGCAATATTAATCGGATCGTCACGAATTTTTTTAGGAGTTGATGCGAGTCCCACAGAAAGAAGCCTATTAAGTTTGGTGATGGTCGGCTAATATTCAGGAGTCGGAATAAGCAAAAAGCTTATGTGACGTTTTTTTCTTATGTGAATATCTCCGCTTCTGGTAGGTGTATTCCAAAAAGAAAGCCCGCCAATGTTAGACGAAAAGATCTCCTTTATATTATTGCAGAGTATGTTGGCGTAAGTGGACAAACAACCGAGATATCGCAAAAGTCAGTAATATATCCAATTTTTTTCAGTTTTGGTAATCACGCTACCGGTTGGAATTTTGATCGGATAGGCACGAGATTTAAGGGTAGATGCGGGCCCCACAGAGGAAGAATCCTATTGATTGTGGTGATAGTCGGATAATATTTAGGGGTCGGAATGGGGAAAAAGTTTTATTCTTTGTGAATATATCGGCTTCTAGTAGGGGTATTCCAACGGCAAAGCCTGTCAATGGAAGTAGAAAATATTACCTTTACATTGGTGTAAAGTAGGTTGACGAAGGTGGCCATACAAGAGAGATACCACAATGCATCCAATTCTTCCATTTTTTGCAATCACGCTGCAGGTCGCAATTTTGATCAGATGGTCACGAAATTTTTGTTGCTTATGGGGGTCCAGAGAGAAAGAGGCATATTATGTTTGATGGTATTCGGATTTTATTCCCTAAAAGAAATGTTTACCAGTGAAAAGCTCATGCACAGGGGTAGTGGTGTAGGGTAACACATGGTCGGCCCCGTCCCGACTATAGCCTTTGCTCACTGGTTTTTTCCTAGGTTGTACCATTTTCGAGATATATAAGTTTAAGTGTGAAATTTCAGTCATGACATTGTTTTGTAAGGAGACGATACAGTCAATGCATTGTCCTAATTTGAACTTCTATATCTCAATAATGGTAAAACCTACGAATTTATTATAAAGGTCAATCATGTAGAGAATTTTCATTGCTGCAACATTTTCTTCAGTCCCGTTTCGATAGGACTTCCGGTTTCCAAGCAAAATAGTGAAAACCTAACCTAAAAATGTCAACTTGAATCGCGATTTACGTAAAAGCGCTCCGGCGATTGTTTTCTTTTATGATTTTTCTCATTTATGAACATTGTAGTTTCAGAATCCGCAAAAACTTCCATTTAAATTTGATTCAAGAGCACCTTGACTGCTTTTAAAAAGATCAACAACGAAAAGCGAACTTTGCCTCTATTTGAAGAAAAGAAATTAAACTTTTTACAAATAAGTTAATATACTTCGACCAAAACATACTTTGGTTTACTGGTTATGCCACACTCTCTTCTCGTGCAGTTTCCTCTCTATACCAATGATAACCAATCTCGTTACAACGAAACTTTAACAAACTGTCGTCCATTCTTGTTGAACATTTCCTTTTGATGGTTCCATCGTCGGTCAGTAAGTCAGAGCTTAGTTCTGTTTTATATCCGTTACTTCGTCGTCGGGTTAAATATGAAATTAAGTTAAACGTTTTTTTGTTCATATTATACTTACAGTTTTCACTTGACTTCAAAGCAAATTATCCTGATTTTTGTTTCGTTTTACTTGTTTTAGTTATATTATGATTTTTGTACCTAAATTCAAGGTACCTACTTCAATTAACTTCTAGAAACAGTTACTTTTTGTGAATTTTAAAATAATTTTTGATTATTCAATAGAAAACATAGTCCTTTTTTGCATAATGTTGATATTTAAGGAGGAAGTAAGGTAAATTACAGTTTTAGAGTCCGTTGGAGAATGTTCAATATCGATGGCGAAGCTGCCCCATGGATGGGGAGGCTTCGCCACTTTTTAGACATTGTGTAAATTCTCAAAAAATATATTTTAAAAACAGAATTATAACAATTTATACATCAAAACTTATAGTCAAGATATTCCAATATTTTTACCAAAAATAATATTTGAAAAACGGTATCGGTTTGAGAACATTTTGAACAAAAATGTGGCGAAGGCGCCCCATTTTACCATACATTCCCATCTTACTAACAATTAAATAACACAACTTTTCACAATCTAAAGCAGGCAATGCCTTATTTCTACACAAAATATTACAGATGTTGTCTCGAAACTAACGACTGTTTAATGATAGGAATAGCCGTAGTGTAATTCCTATGCAAACAGATTAAATATGTGCAAATTCTTAAACATGTGTAAGGAACTCACACACACACACACTACAGCTCATAGTTATCTGTAAAGTTAAACATATCTTCATGTAAATATGACATTTGCAAATATGTGTACATGTACCTTAGAAAATAATAAGCCCAAGGATAAGGTATGTAAGTCAGTGATAATGCAAGTCGTAAAACATTCTGTAACAATAGAGGACACAAAAAACATGGAACAAGATTGCACATAAAATACTCAACAACACATAAATACAAACCCCCATTCACTGACCTAATCCTCCTCTCACTCACATCTATTTCCCATTCTTTGGATCTCCATTTATACGCATGGACCCAGAAACACACATAAAAACTGGCCTTAAGTCACCATAGGGTATATCTAGCAGTTGGAGCTCAACGCTGTTGATGTTCATCAACGTCATTCAGGACTCCAAGAAAAAGTTCATCACTGTATTGTGAATTGTGTAAGTTCGTCTTTTGTGAGTTTGGTCGTTGTCAGTTTTTTTTCTTTTTTGTTGCTTTTATAGTTTTTCTTTCTTTTTTCATTAGGAACTCAAAAGACATTCAAGGTCTCTCCGATGTGTAATCACAACGGGAATAATGACAACCACGGTCTGGGCTAATTGAAATTAGTGTTGAAACAAGAGAGATGTAATGAATGTTGGCTTCGTTCGTTCAGTCATTTGTAATAAAGTTGCCACAAGGCAACAAAGTGAAATACGAATATGTATGTATGTATTAAGCAATTTGGTTGAAGTAAATTTTTTAAAGTAACACATCAGAAATATTCTTCAACGACCTTTGAAACATAGTATTTATGTTTCTTTTTCTTAACTTCGTAATATATTTAAAATTGGGTGATACCAATATGTAGGACCAGCAACAGAAATTAAACAATAACTTAAACAAAAATTTGTCTCATCTGACAATGGATTTGAAGAGTCCAATATTCTTCGTATATGACCAGCTTTAGCGTTTCCCAAAGAGGCATCCTAATTTCCATGCATATCAACTAGTGAGAAAATATCAGTCGGCTTTGCTGGCAGAGATATACCCTCAGTCTGTGTGAATTGAAACCAAAATAATTTTCCCCAGTAATTATGTATTTAGGAGGTTTTCAGATTCTGTGTCTGTTTTTGGATTGAAGTTCCAAGGTGCTGCGGAGGAGGTACTTGAACGATGGACCGATGTAGTTCATTTTGGAAGTGAATCTTATTTTGGGAGACATTCCTTTCGACATATATCGCGTCCACCAGTCATTTCAGTTGGTCACTGCATAACTTAGAGATTTGGACTTGCCCACGAAAAAAATAATATCGCTGTAAACAGGACCACAAGGAGTATCATCGATATAAGTTCCCAAAGGATCTTTTTGAACAGATTCTAAACTGCACTTAAACACAAATGGTGAACTTTTATGAGGGAGGTACCATAAAGAGAAGACCGACTTGAAGTAATACTACATTTGGACAAAACATTATGAGATCCAAAGTTTGGACCAAATCGGTTGCTCCGTTCAATATAATAGTGCGTACCGTTTTAGAGAAATTTTGTGAAATTTTTAAGGGAGGTGTCGGAAGAAGTTTGCTTGTAATGCAAATATTTGAACTTAAACTAAGTTTGGACAAAATATTCGAAGGTAAATTTTGAATCGAATCGACTGATCCGTGCGCTCCAGCCACTACACATGGTGCCAAAGGGCTTTTTTACACATTTTGGGTCTTTTTCTCTTAGGACTCCTCTTTTTAAAGGACTCCAAATTTTAAATTACATTAAACTAAGGTTGGAAAATTTTTTTGAAATAGTTTTTTGAGTTATCTTGCACAATAGCCATATGTGCCGATAGGGTTTTGGAGCTTTTGGGCCATTATCTCATGAAGTATTGACTTATTCCCGAAAAAATTGTACCGTTGTAAATGAGGCCGCTAGAACAACCTACTGAAAAACAAGTGAGCAAAGTCTATAGTCGGGACGGGGCCGACCATGTGATACCCTACACCACTACCGCTGTGCATAAGCTTTTCACTGGTAAACATTTCTTTTAGGGAATACAGTATAGTCTCGATAATCCGGACACCACATGTTTCAGCGATGTCCGGATTATCGAATTGTCCGGATTACCGAGTAGTAATAAAAACATATAATTTTGAATGTTTAAATCATTAATAAGTACGGTGACCAACCGTACTCTATTATAGAGGACAGTACTCTATTTTAGGTGTCCGTACTCTATTTTTTCAACGTACTCTATTTGTCCTCTATTTTCATCATATGTACTCTATGTCCTCTATTTTTGATTTGTTTTACAAATACATGTGAATACAAAGGTAATACAATGAAATCCGAGAAACCTAGGCAGAAATTTAACCAAATATTGTCGCTGTTGAAATGAAATCAGTCGTTTCATACGCATCGTATAAGGCCTATACAGCGATCGTATTTTTTTGAAATTTCTTGTACCAATCGGTACGGAATCCATCGATAAGAAACCCTTTTTCGGCCAGGTTTCCATGCAGTATGGAATGTAAGCCGGTGAAAGAAATGTCCAAGGAGGCTTCTATCATGGCGATCTTGCATTATCAGTTTACTCACGGCTTCAATGTTGTCTGTCACAACGGCAGTTTTTGGACCACCCTTACTACCTTCTTCGCTGAGCAAGCGTCCACTACGATTGAATTCATTAAACCAGTTTTTCACAGAGCTATGTCAGTAGTCATACGTACAAATATTTCGGTAAAGTAAATTGAGTTTTTGGGATAGAGCTCTACGTTTTGCACGGCCAATGAGGACGCCCCTTCCGCGGCAAGTGTCACAGACATAAATATCGTGTCACCTGGTCTGACAAATGATGTCGTATCTCTTGGAAGTACAGAGTTTGCCGTAAAATATATTGATTGTTTGGTAGAGAGCGGGAAGAATAGAGATCCTCTACAATCAATTTCACAAAAATTCAATTTACGTCACGGCAAACCTTTTACGTGTCTACCAAAGTTTCGGAGTCGAGCCATTTTTATTTCGACTGCGACTCCGGAGTCGACTCCGAGAATAATTTCTAATAGCACTCAATATGAATAAAATATACACAAGTTTCCAACTTTTTTCTATATGTTGGCCTTTTTCTGAGGTATTCCTTGAAAAGAACATACGCAACTACAAAACTTCTTTGTTTAAAACTTCTACGATTATAATAAAAATATAAGTGTGCAGACATTCGCTCGGGAATATAAAACTCTAATTCGATTGTCGTGGAATTTTAAGTTTGCTTTAGAGTATTAATTGGACCAAAAAAGTTCTTGAAATTCATTTTTAATAAATGTAGAAAAAAATTGTTGCCCGGTGTTGGAGCCAAGTTATTTTGTCGACTCAATCTCCGACTACACCATAATTTCTCGACTCCAACTGAGACTACGTACCGCTATTGACTAGTGACTATAGGATGTTGCTTCATCGCGTCGTCATCGCGTAGAATTGTGAACAATGGGTGGACGAAAATGTTCACAAGTAAATTCCATATTTTTTTATGCAAATTAATTATTTAAGCCCTGTAAAAAACGTAATACGTGGTACGTCAAACCGTATTGACTACGCTTATGCTAGAAAATGTTAAGCTTTTCAATGGAAATGGTAAATGACGCCTGGCATTGTTGTCTAGCACCGGTATGTGTACTCTATTTTCATTCCAAAATATTGGTCACCGAATTAATAAGGGAATTTACCTAAATAATAACCTGATATCTAAGGTAAACGAATTCATATTAAGCAAATATCACTGGTGGCGACCACAATGATTTCCCTTTTCCATGGGAAACGAGCCTCTTAGACTCGCGATAGAACTACAGAATTCATATGCACTCATTTCATTATGGTGAATATTTAGCGATTTCTATGAACATCACCAAATGACTTCATCTCGTCGACGAACCAAAAAGAGATGTTTTCTATATAAATGTTTTAGCTTACGAATAAGACAAAATGAAATTCAAATCTTTTGGTTGCATAATTACGAGAATGCAATACGTCAGTGATTTTGAATGTCAAAGAAAGAAAATAAAAGGGGTCATACGATTTGTTTTAGTTTATTGAATCTATGGTATCTACTCGTTTCCTCGTTTAGTTACAGATCTCAATAAAAACTAATCTATTAAACCCGACGCTTTTAATGATTTAAACATTTCTAGATAAAATGTCCTTGGAATACATTACATGGCCCAAGGGACTTTCTCACTAGCCGGAGGACGAATGAACTAATTCCTTCAGAGGAAAAGAACACGCAACATTGATCTCACTGGGAACTAGGCTACCCAACATTAGGTTTTAAATACTGTTGCTTATCATAGCCAGGCATCAATGGTTGAGCGATGAGAAAATCATCTGACACATTCAGATAGTTAATTTCATATTGACTGTATAACGGAATCAACACTGGCTAGCCAGAAAGCCATGATTTGGACCGAAAACTTTGAAAAGCTTAATTTTTCTCATTTATACACCAACTCCTATTGCTAAGAACTGAACTGAAATAAATAAGAATCTAATACTCAAAATAGGAAAAAATTTGGTGTCCGGATTATCGAGGTAAGAAAAATGTGTGATGTCCGGATTACAGAGTCTACAATGTAAACAATTCTAGTGTCCGGATTACCGCGTTGTCCGGATTAACGAGTGTCCGGATTATCGAGACTATACTGTATATCCGACTAACACCAAACGTAATATGCCTCTTTCTCTCTGGGACCCCCATAAGCAACCAACATTTTGTGACCATCCGATCAAAATTACGACCTGTAGCATTACCGACTATTGTGGTATCTCCCTTGTTTGACCACCTTCGGCAACCTAGTTTGCACCAATGTACAAGTAATATTTTCTTCTTCCATTGACAGGCTTTACCGTTAGAATACCGCTACTAGAAGCCGATATATTCACAAAGAATAAAATTTTGAATTTGTCTCCACATGAGTTTTTCCCATTCCGACCCCCTAAATATTATCCGACTATCGCCAAAATCAATAGGCTTCTTCCTCTGTGGGGCCCCATCCATCTACCCCCAAAATTTCGTGACTATCCGATCCAAATTTCAACCTGTAGCTTGATTACAAAAAATGGAAAAATTGGATATATTACTGACTTTTGCGATATCTCGGTTGTTTGCCCACTTACGGCATCATGCTTTGCACCAATATAAAGGAGATCTTTTCTTCTTCCACTGACCTTTTGAAATATTCTTACCAGAAGCGGAGATATTCGCATAAGAAAAAAACGTTGACTTTTCTCCACATAAGCTTTTTGTTTATTCCGACTCCTAAATATTATCCGACTATCACCAAACTTAATAGGCTTCTTCCTTTATAGGGTATAAAAAGAATCAGAACGATGCGAGAGGAGCTCTTAAACTTCACTTTTTCTGAATTTCGTGTGGGAGGTACCCGAAGTAATCCGTATTCTAACCTGATACGTATATAGTCCATATTCTAACCTGATACATGACTGGATGAAATAATGCGATGTGCACAGTCCGTACCAATCAGAAACTCCCTGCGAGAATTACACTGTATAACAAAATTGAACTTTTCTTAACATTACAGGAAACCCCGCACAGATTATGAAAGAAGACCAAAAAAAGAACACACGTGTATCGGCGTTTTGAAAGTTTACGTCGGGAAGTAACCTAAATAGGCGTGGCAAACAGGTTTTGAAATATTCGACATCAGATTCTTTGGAATTCTTGCATTTTAGGTATAAAGTGTCTTTGGCATTATTACTGACAGCAATATCGGGATATCTTTTTATGAGAAAAATTAACCCTCATGCGAGTCACTAATGGGGTCTTTTTGGTCCCTTTCAAAAACGTTTAAAAATTCCTTTAAAATGTGATCGTATCTGATCAAAATATTCTACAAAATTATTTGTTGTACAATTTTACTATAGGTCCCCGAATACACCGAAACTCTAAATAGTACCTAAACGCCTAATAGTACCTAAATCTCGTTTTAGGGTTAATGTTGCACTTTATCTGAGTTTATTAAGTGTTGTCCCACAAAACTTCATTCTAGATAGAAGACGTCAAAGACACAAATGTTTTCCATAAAATTTCAATATAAGTCGCCGAATAAACGAAATATGTATTTACAATATATATCAAGAAAATATATACATCAAATTTGCCAACAAAACACCCAGATATTTATACCCTATACCACAATGTGGAAAAGGGTATTATAAGTTTGTTTTGGTAAAAATTCATGTAACACCGCGAAATATTCGTCGGAGACACCCAATGTGGTATACCAATATTCATATGTCGACGAGATAAATCGATTTTGAGATGTGTGTCCGTCCGTCCGTCCGTCTGTCCATTATAAATTGTAAACACGCACCAGGTCGCAATTATGAACCGATCGTCACGAAATTTTGTATGGAGGTCGGGTTCAGATCAGAATAGATCCCTATTCTTATTGGTGATGATCGTGAAATATTTAGCGGGTGAAATGGACAAAAAACATAATATTTATCCAATTTTATAGCGGCTCTTTAGGTCTCAATAATAGTCCGATCAACGCGTAATTTTAAATAAGGTAAGAGTATATCACGAAGGAGAAGCTTGTAATTTGTGATGGCGATCGGATAATATTTAGAGGGTTAAATGGACCAAAACTTTTGTGTGAAAATTGTGAAAATTTTTTATATACAGCTAATATCTTATTTCCTGGAAGTCACATTGAAAGTGGAACGCTTGACCTTTCAATTGATGCCGATTATGTTGGTGTGCAGATCAGATAACAGAGTTACAGCCTAATATATTCCGTTATTTGTTTGTTGTGTAATAATAAACTCGCTAGCAGTCGCAATTATACATCAATAGTCACGAAATTTTGCACCGGGTAAGAGTATAGGTCGAAAAAGATGCCTACAATTTTGAATGATGATCTGATATTTATCTTTAGCGGATGAAATGGACCATTACTTTTGTATGAAAAATATAAAAATTCTATTTTTGGTCGATATTTTAATTCCTTGAGGACATATATATTTCGCAAAGTAGCCTACATATGAAAAAAAAAAACTACTGACCTTTCCTCTGATGTAAATTGCAATAAAGTGTTTGCTAGATAACGGGCCTACTGACTAATATATAATGGGTTCTGTGTAGAGAACCACATTTTTATCCCATGCTACATATTGTCTCTCCAAAAGTTTATGTAACACCACGTAATATTCGTCCCAGACCCCTTATTTAGTATGCCAAAATTCATATCTCGACGAGATAAAGCGATTTAGCGATGTGTGTCCGTCCATTAAAAATTGTAAACAAGCTTAAGGTCGCAATTATGAACCGATTGTAACGAATTTTTAAGGAGGTTGGGTTCGGGCCATAATAGAAATGATTACTTTTTGGTGATGATCGTGAAATGTTCAGGGGATGAAATGGACCAAAAACAAAATTGTAGCGGCTCGGTAGGTCTAAATAATAACCCGCAAAATTTTAAAGAAAGTTTGAGTTTATGATGAAGAAGAAGCGTACAAACCAACGTGAAGATCAGATAATACTTAGCGGGTTAAATGGACTGAAACTTTTGTGTGAAATTGGTAAAAATTTCAATAACGTAGCGGTTAAACAACGGAAGTAGTAGTACTACATAAGTGGGTTTCATTACATTTTAGTTTGTGTGAACTAAATTTTCCTTTCCTGCTAAAAATGTCTTTGTCATGCTAGATAACTTTTTGGTTTTGGTCATAAGTATTATACATTACATCTCTGATATTTGATAATTAAATTTTCGCAATCATTGAAAAGAAGTTCCGTGGAGAGCGATTGTCCAGGAATAGTGGTATAGGGTATCCCATGGTCGGCTCCGTCCGACTATAGACTTTTCTTACTTGTTTTAATTTAATTTTTGTTATAAATTTTTAAAATCAATTTAAAAGGTATCCAAAATATAGGTTTCAAAAATGTACCCTTAACATCGAGGGGGAGGGGGAGTTTTCAATAGAAGATTTTTTTATTTGCTGACAGATGAGACTTAATATGCATATGTATTTATATACAAAAACTTGTTTAAAATTTTACCTTTTTCATCGATAAATATTTTTTTTTTTTTTGAAAAAAGTTGTTTTACTGTTCGAAAAATTGAACACCATGTACGAAATGGGTTAACTGGTCTGATCAGAACTCTATTCAGCTCGTCGTACAATAAATTATGGTATATATAAGGTGGGTCTACGGCTACTATATATGTTATGTTAAGGCCCTCAGAAGGACAACTGATGGCACACCACTGCTGCTTTGCGGAACTACAGCTTTAAGCTTTAAGAAAGCATTTTGAAATGTTATGCTTCCTTTTGTTCGTTGATGCTGCAATGTAACACTCCCAAGATCTATCTGTACTGATGCTGGATATTCTGTTTTGACCGAACTACCTGTAATTTGACATTTTAGATTCTCAGTGGTCAGGAAACTTATCCACCAAACATTTTCAACATAGGTCAATATTTTTGTATAGCTCCCACATAACCGTACCCCCATATTTCGATATCACAACACTTCTCCGCAAAAAGTTGTCACTATAGCTGAATGAGGGTTTAAGCTACATTCTTTGACAGAACTACCAGTAATTTCACATTTGAGGTTTCCTGCAGTCACCGAAAATTGCCAAATTAGGTCCATTTTTATACCCTCAGCAATTATGCTAACGAGGGTATATACACTTTCATACAGGCAAAATGTGCCTCATTGAAATAGTGGCATTAGACTCCAAGTATGTTTGGACGAAATATGTTTCAGACAATTTGGAGTAGATTTAGCAATGTCCGTCCGTCTGTCTGTCTGGCTGGTGCGCACTATAACTCTCGAACGGATGAACCGATTCGGTCTATAATTTTGCTTTCGTAATATTTCGTGCAAACTTAGTTTAAGTTCGAAGACACAAAAGTTCAAAAATGTTCGGACATTTTTGCGCACCATAACTCTTGAAGGAAGTAACCGATTCGGTCCATACTTTTAACATATTGAAATTTCTACCAGGTTCAGATGAACTTCCAAAAATGGACTCAATCGGTCCACTCCTTCGGTTCAGTTTAGGACCTGCCCTCGAATCGCTTTGATTTTTGTTGTAATAATTTGTATTCACCACCCTCCATACGACAGTACAAGTTTTATCTTGCCCCCCATACTTTCTGAGAAAATAGCCGGAAAAGTGCAAAAAAAAAACCTATGTATGTAGTGGTTGGAGCGCAGGATAACTCTCGAACGGATCTGCCGATTCGGTCCAAAATTTACCATTCGTAATATTTTGTCCAAACTAAGTTTAAGTTCGAAGATAAGCCATATCGGTCCACTCCTTCAGGTACCTCACCCATAAAAGTTCAAAAATGTTCGGAAAATTTGTGCGCACGTTAACTCTTGAAGGGAGTGACCGATTTGGTCCATACTTTACACATCCAAACATATCTACCAGATACAGATCATAATCGAACATCCATTACGAGTATATTTCTCTACTCCTCCGGGTACGTCGCACACAAAATTTTGGATGAGTTCACTTAAAGACCTGCTCTCGAATCACTTTGATTTTTGTTGAAGCAACATGCATTCGCTGCCTCAATTACGACGGTAAAAGATTTTTTTCAGTGGCAAGTCCATACTTCTAGAGAAAACAGTAAAAGACACCTAAATACCTTCAATCTGTCCGTAGCTGAAAGTTTCATTTCACATAGGTTAAGGGTATATGGTAATATTCAAAAATGTTTTACAATCGTTCAAGTTGAGGTTCACCATTTAATAAGTCGCGAACTGTCAATATATTTTATATAATATTAATATATTGTTATATTAATTGAAGTGTTTTAGCTGGGGTCTCATAATATAGACCATTTTAAATAAATTACGTGGAAGCTGTGTTGGTGGTAATATCAAAAAATGGGTAAAAATGTGTTGAAGTTAGCAAGTTTTTTTGTGTTTTTTCTTGATTTCTGGTCAAACCAGGGAAAATTCAGACCTGAGCTCAAAGAAAGAATTGAGGAATATCCCTTGGGCAATATGGTTCTAATGAATGACTTCTCGATATATACAGTGCATCCTCCTTAAATCGATGCTGACATTTTGAAGTTTTGAAATCGGGGTTTTTTGATTTATTTTTATAATTGGAGGGCGCAATCACATAATGACCTAAACCATTTTTTTTGCATTGTAGAACTCGTGATTCCACGTCGTTTAATGTATATCTCATGAGTGTGCTCCGTACAGCTCCCTAGTAATAGGAGCCCAAAGTCAAATTTTTGGTGCGTAAATTTTCTTTAAAAACCTATTTTTTGGCTTCAAAATTTACAACTGTGACTCAGGTACCCTTGAACCCCGCGTGATTTTAGTTTTTTTTTGTGAAAATAGGAAAATAAGCAAAATTTTATTTTGGCTAATCGGCATACTAAACCGCGATTTCCCTTAAAATTTTTTACATAAATGAAATCTTTTATACGCGATTAAAATATTTGTCAAAAAGGTGTGTCATAAATGACAGAGATTCGGGAGTAGTATTCGTATTTAACCAAAAATAGAATCAGGTAGCACATCCGCGGTTCTTAACGAATCTGTATAAAATTTGTCTTATTGACGTATTTTTAACAGGGGGTCACTGAAATCGGATGCGCCTTATAATCATATGAACATCGCGTTATTTTTACCCACATTAAGCATTTGGGTGTAGTAAGATGCAACTGATAGCACACTTTGGTCGCTGAATGAAACATGGAAAAATGCAAACATATTGACAGAGATGCATTCGCTCTATGCGAAAAGCACATGCGCCTCAACTGATTTTAACTATTTCGCGCGTTATACGGTTTTTAACTTTTATGTTTTTTCTTTGATTTTAATATCAATATGACTCTTTATTTCCTAATTCTATTGCTTATCACACTAAGCAAATATACTTTCACGATGATAAACTATTTTCCTTGAAGAGGTTTTAGCAAAATAATTCAGGTTTTGTTTGGAAATTTAGCGAAATAGTAGAATAACTCCCAAAAAATGTTCTCAAATTTTTCGTATTAAACAAAAAAATATATTCTTGAAATAATGTTCCAACAATAAACTTTTGTATCTTGTTGTAGCTGCAATATGCAATTTAAAATCCTAATCTATAAAATTTTGGTCTCACATTTTTCTGGACATTGTCTAGATTCTGTACGTATTTTTAATTTATTTTTTTAAAGATTTTTATGGACTCTGAGTTAGAATAAATAAAATTTACTCCAAGATTCCTTCATTATTTTTTGATTTTCCGCTAAAATGAAAATAAATTTAGCAAATATTTAGGCGTCTACGGATAGATATTAAATGTTGTTACCGATTTATATATAGGTACATTTTGGTATTACAACACAAAGGGAATTTTTAAATATTTTTTCTTTATAAGGGAATAAAACCCCCCATAACTTTTGGGCGCAGCATCCAATTTTGTGAACGCGAACAGATTTGAAACCACGATTTTTTTCTTAACCCATGTACCAAAAATCGTGAATTTATTTTTTTCGATGGAATTGTAATTTTTTACTTGGTATAACCCCCCCAGAACCCCCGTTTAAGGTTCCCTGCAGTCACAAAAACCAACAAAAATTTACAACATAGGTCAATATTAGTGTATAGCCTGCATATAACAGTACTCACTGATTTTTGGTATTTGAAAGATTTTAGCTATATATTCTACCGATATAACGGTAACTTGACATTTGAGGTTCCCAGTGATCGCAAAACTTCTACAAGTAGTCAAAATAAGTCCATATTTTGGTATAGCTTCAAAATAACGGCAGTGCTCACAAAACTTCTCCACGATAAATTGTTAGCATAGGTTCATGTATTTTGAGGAATTAACATTTACATTTGTGGACAGAACTATTTGTAATTTGAAATTTGAGGTTGCCAGTGGTCACAAAGTTGAAGATATTTGTTGGTAACATTTTCTGACCTAATAATGCAATGGGATATTCGTGGTCGAAAAATTTGTGCACCTTAAATTGTGGACAGTAAAGGAAACTAATTATTCAATTATAAAAGATTCGGCCGGACGAACTTAATGATTTTTTAGTTGTTGTGGGTTAACTCGCGGCCTTTAGCGTGTGTTAAAGGCAGTTTTTCACCATGGGGCCTCAGTGTCTACGTGAGAAGAAAGAGGGACCAAGATATCCTAGGGTTTGTCACATTACTGATATTAATACTACCTGTGCGTATCTTATCTTGGATATCGTATTAACTATGAGCTAGACCATTAGGCTGTCTAGGTTACTTCATGAGAATGAATGAGGATACTCTGACTATGATTCCCAATTCATTGTCACATATTACTTTCTGCACATATTACGTATGTATGTATATCATGCAAATCTATTATTAATAGCTGAGAATCATCATCATGTTGCCTTCAATAATTGGTTCGCATCATTGCTATTTGTGATGTGAGCTCTGTAATTGAAATCACATTAAGTACCGTTTAATTACCACACTAAATTATAATGTTTGTGTCAATTTGCCATTTGCAATTCTATATCAATGATTCGATTCGATGATTTGATGACTGCACTGCGATTGACAGTTGTCAACAGAAAATTTTGCTATAAATGAAAAGTTACATGTAGTAATTCTGTGGCAAAAATTGTGTGAACATTGTAATTCAACTTCCACTAGAATTTATATTATATATTGAGGTCAATATAATTATAACACTTGAAATATATTGAATGGAATTGTTGACTACATTTGTTTTAAATTGTTAGCAAGTCATAGCAATGTGCACATGTTTGAAGTAGCCTATTGGGGTATATGGACAATATTTTTGAACATTTAATATATTTGAAGCCAAGGTTTAGCCTTTTATAATTAAGGGAATGAAATGGACCAAAAACAAAATTTTTATCCGATTTTGTAGCAGTTATGCAGGTCGCAATGACAGTCTGATCGGCGTGAAATTTTAAGTAGGATTTGGGATCTACGACAAATAAGAAGCTTGGAATTTAACATGATGATCAAATAATATTTAACGGGTTAAATTGACCAAAACTTTTGTGAGGAAATTGGTAAAATTTTAATATAATTACTATGTCTTCATTCCTAGAATTTATTAGACTTGAGTCGTTCATGAACGAACCGGTTCAAAGGAACGACTCCGTGAAATTAACGAACGGATCCGCATCCAGCACATTCTTTAATACCGTTTATTTAGATCCCTGATGGCCAAGACACTGCAGCTTACAAAATTAGCAACAAAACCATCACCATTAGTTTTACAAAGATTTAATATTTAATTTATTGAGCCTTGCATTTACAAACGTTAGGGCTAGCATCACAAATCTGCACACACAAAACAATCAATGATTCAGTTAGCTACAATCGTTGAGTAAATCAATGGCTCATATGGTTCATCTCGTTCTTTTAGCTCATCTGGTTCTTTTTGCTTCTTTCGTTTATATTCAAAACAATCACTAGTGTTGGGCAATCTCGTTCATTAAGCGGATCGATCTTTTTCATTCCGTTCACCAAAAAGATCCGGATCTTTCACTTCGTTCGTTGGCTCTTTTTCGTTCAAACGAAACGATATGAGCCACTTTGTGTGTGTGCAAATTTGTGATGCTAGTGCTGACGCAGCTTGTGAGAGTTTGTCTGTGTGCAAAAAATGGTGGTGGTTACTGTTTTGAATATGAACGAAAGAAGCAAAACGAACGGGGTGAACCATATGAGCCATTGATTTACTGAACGATTGTAGCTAACTGAATCATTGATTGTTTTGTTTGTGCAAATTTGTGAGTTGATTGCGCGAGTGTGTTTGTAAAACTAATTATAATCTTAAGTTTTACATAATATCATAACAACTCTATCTAATTATAACGTTTGTAAATGAAAGGCTCAATAAATTAAATCTTAAATCTTTGTAGAACTAAAGGTGATGGTTTTGCTGCCAATTTTGTAAGCAGCAATGTCTTGGCCATCAGGGATCTAAATGAACGATATAAAAGAATGTGCTGGATACGGATCCGTTCGTTCTTTTCACGGAGTCGTTCCTTTGAACCGGTTCGTTCATGAACGACACAAGTGTAACAATCACCACCACAATTTTTTGCACACAGACAAATCACACAAGCTGCGTCCGCGCTAGCATCACAAATTTGCACACACACACAAAACAATCAATGATTCAGTTAACTCCTCTCGTTTATTTCATTTAATAGCTCATATCGTTTCGTTTGAACGAAAAAGAGCCAACGAACGAAGTGAACGACCCGGATCTTTTTGGTGAACGGAATGAAAAGATCGATCCGCTCAATGAATGAGATTGCCCAACACTAGAATTTATGTCCCAACCATCTTAGTTACATTTAGTTATAGAAACTCTTGACCTTTCCATTGATGCCTATCATATTGATGATAACAAAGTTTCAGCCTAGTATATACATGGTTCCCACAGTTATAATTGTGTTTAATGTAACCATTATCACATAATTTTTGTTTGAAGAATATCTAAATTTAATTTTTGGTCCATATTTTAAATTCTGACTTTGCACAGGGGAAGTGGTGTAGGGTATCACGTGGTCGAACCCGTCCGACTATAGCCCTCTCTAACTTGTTTTTTATACTATAGTTTCAGACAATTTTCCCAATGTCTAGTTGGCTGATGGGAACTGGTAGACTTCTGAACTGATTTGATTTAAACTTTGCTCAGCTCAATATTTTTTCCAAATCAAGTTCAAGGATAGATTATATCAGGTAACTCCTTCTGATACCTACCCGCAAAAGTTCAATTTAGGGGGACTTGAGAACGATGCATATTGGTCGCAAAAGCAAATTCTTTGGCCAAAGGTAAATTTTTAACATTTTTCTTTTGTGTTTTTTCTTCGCAATATGGAAGTAAACACTCCAAAATAAAAATAACAAAGTTTGGTTATTCCAAATTTGCAATTACCGTTAGACGAGAAACGAGAAGGTGAAGGTACCTTAATAAAAAATCGTTTCAAGATGCGATTCGTTCCGATAAATGAAGCTCAATGGTATTTTTATTTTTAGAGTCGAGTATTTCAACCAAAAATTTTCAACATAGGTCCACGTTGGGGTATAGCCCCCTTATAAAGGTACCCCCAATTTATGATAATTTGACAATTTTAGCCATATTTTTAAGCTGATTTAGTTGTAATTTTATATTTTGATTTCTTAGAAGATATGAACCCTTCACAACAAAAATTATAAACATAGGTCGAAGTGCTAGTTTAGACCCCATACAGTGGGATCACCCTGTTTAATGTATTTTCACGGTTTTGTGGAAATTTGGATGAAAATAATTCTGAATTAATATTTTGTGACTGTAATCTTTATAAATAAAAATCAAATGTCGTTCGTTGGTAATGGCATCAGTTGAAAACGGATGAACCGATTTGGATAATTCTTTTTGTAAAATGTTCCCCATAACCCGACTTAGGTTTTTCTGCAAAGAAAATTTAAGCAGACCCACTTTTTTAAATTTTTATTTTTTTTTTAAAAAAAACTACTAAACCGATTTTTCTGAAATTGTCAGGGAATGTACAGGGATGGACCCCGGATAAATTGGGCTACAAATTTTGTTGAATTTGGAAAGAGGCGGGGTACTTCCCTTATACCCTATTTTTTAAAAAATGCTATATCTTTATAAATAAAGATCAAATGTCGTTCGTTGGTAATGGAATCAGTTGAGAACGGCTGGTCCGATTTGGACAATTCTTTTCGTGAAATGAAATGTTCGCCAGGTTTTTATGCAAAGAAACCACTCCCGCTTTTTTAATTTTCAATTTTTATGTTTCTACAAAGACTATTGTATTGATTTTCCTGAAATTGTACAGCGAAGGCCCGGTGAAAATAGGCTACATATTTCGTTGAATTTTGGAAGGGGCGGATTACTACCCAATAATTACGAATGTATTGGTTTGGAAAGTAAATATTTGCGAGACAATTGTGGTTGTGTCTCCGACCTTACCTACTTGCTTAGGACCCAAAGGCTTGACCAGGTCCACTTTTTAAAATATGTTACATCTACAAACTATAGAACCGGTTTTCCTGAAATTTCCAGGGAATGTACAGTGATGGACCCGGTGAAAATAGGATGCATATTTACTAGAATTTCAAAGGGGCCGGGGTACTTCCTTTGCCATATTTAAAAAACGCCATATCTTTATGTATAATAATCAAGTAAAAAAGTATCAGGCGGCTTTGCTGACAGAGATATACCCTCTATGTGAATTAAAATTTTCATCTATGGACAGATCGACACAATTGTTGAACTTTTGTGGGTGAGGTAACATGAATCGATATCGGCAATTTTAGAAGTTAAACTAAATTTGGACAAAATATTAGGAGATCCAAAATTTGGACCAAATTGGTTGCCCCGTTCAAGGGATATCGTGCATACAATTTTGGTGACATTTATTAAATACTGGAGGAACGTACAAGAAATTGTTGCCAATCTTCGAACTGAAACTTAGTTTGGACAGCTTTTGGGCTGTGTTCTCAAGAAATGTGGACTTGCCCCTGAGAAAGGATATACCGCCGTAATTGAGGCAGCGAATGCAACATACTTCAACAGAAATCAAAGTGATTCGAGAGCATGTCTTTAAGTGAATTTATCCAAAATTTTGTGTGGGTGGTTCTCAAACGAGTGAGCAAATATAGTCCATATTCAAACCTGATCTATATCTGCTAGGTATGTTAGGATGTGTAAAGTATATACCAAATCGGTCACTACCTGCAAGAGTTATAGCGCACACAATTTTTCCGAGTCATCTTGCGCTCGAACCACTAAACATGGTGTTATTGGTGTTTTTTTTTGCACTTTTCAGGCTATTTGCTCGGGAAGTATGTACTTGCCCCAGATGAAACTTGTACCGTCGAATGGGGGGGGGGGGGGGGGGTGGTGAATACAAGTTTTTACAATAAAAATCAAAGCGATTCGAGACACTGACAATGCTAATTCATCTTCAAATTGTCTGAAACACATTTCGTCCAAACATACTTGAGGTCTAAAACCATTATTTCGATGAGGCACATTTTGCCCGTGTGAAAGTGTATATACCCTCGTTAGCATAAATGCTAATTAAATGCCGTCATAACCCAACATAGGTTCTTTATGCAAAGAACCCACTTTTACGCCCACTTTTTTCAATTTTCAATTTTAATCTTAAACAGAATACATCTTGTATTGAATTCCAGAAGGGGCGCGGTACTTCCCCTTTTTCGATATTAAAAAAACGCTATATTTGCAAAAATACGAATGTATCGGTTTAAAAATTTACGAATTAATCTACAATCTATATATGTTATATTTCCAATACTACTAAACCGATTTTCAAAGCTCAGTGTTTGCCGTTGTTATGTATATTTTATGAAATTCGGAGGAGGTGGGGTACCTTCCCCACTCCTTTCTTTTAAACGTTATATGTATAGGCCAAACTTATGATTATATCGGTTTCAGCATAAATTTCTGGGTTGTGTGTACCCTGAAACATTTTTTAAATATGTTACTTCTTGAAACCCGATGACCACGCCCACTCTTTTGAATACATTATTTTTCCAAAACTACTGAACTTAATTTTATGAAATTTTCAGAAAATGTCCCGTGGTCCAAAATGCTATATATTTGTAGACGAATTTCGATGTCCTATTGTAATATAACCGCTATATTTGCTAAACTTATGAGTGCATCGGCTGACAAATTAATTTTTGAGACAACGGTGGGTGCCGCCGATCAAATAGAACAATATATTTACAAATTTCCTTAAATAATGAGGTTCAACGGTCCATCTGTCATAAAAACCCAAAACATATAAGTCTTAATAAGCGGAAAAATTCGACATAACCATTTATTTAACTTTTATAATTAGATTACTTTAGGATAAAAACAGGGGACATAGACGATAATAAATCCTAAATAGCATCAATGGGAGAAAAAAATCTGACAGTCCGTAAGATAAAAGAAAGGTTATAGACAACATCTGTTGGTAAATTTAAAATCCTCTTGGTTTTGCAATGGACCGAAGAAGTGAGGTAGAAAATATCTATTTTTGAATTGTAAAGCATAAAGTCTATAAAAAGTTGTCATTAAAACTCATTACGACGGGCCAGCAACGCGGACCGGGGTCTGCTAGTTATAAATAAAACTAAATATCAATACAAAAACTACGTATAAATAGTTTTTGCCCGAAAAATGGATTTCAGACCAATGTGCGATGGCACGTCCATACCTCCACATTGGAGTTGTGCAATTTGAACTATATTGTCGTTCAATTGCCTAATAGGGTTATGACTTTTTTACAACCCCATATCCCTGTATCATAGCGTGATGAGTTTTGCCATAAGATTATATAAAATCTTAATTATAAGGTGATTCGGTGAAAAACCTCACGCACAAAATGATTTTAAAATTTGAATTTATCAAAATTTTGGACAATTTGTTGAAGTCACTGAAAACATATATATAATTGAAAATAAACTTTAGAGCCACATGAGATATTTAAAATGACATAAAATTTATTCCTCACTATTTTTCATCAGTTCTGAGAATCGTAAAAATGTCGTAAACGCTTTTATTCAAAAATATATTTTTTTAAACAAAAAACAAAAAATTTAAAATTTTTTCAAAGTGACTTTTTTCGCGACTTTTTTAATATTTGAATGAAATAAACGTTATTATAGTTATTATTAGTAGGCTTATATTTATTCATTCGTGCAACAAAAAATAATTTTTTGAAAAAAAATTTTTTCATTTCATATATTTTTTCAAAAAATTACTTTTTTAAAATCGATTTGTGCGTGAACTTTTTTTATATTTCAATGGAATAAAGGATAGCATAGTGATTAATAGGTAAAAGTTCATTCATCCCTGCTACAGGAAATCATTTTTGAGGAAAAATGTCAAAAAGTCATAACCCTATTGCCCAACTCTACTCCACATTAACCGAGGTGTATTTACCCGTACTAGGGACGTATGATAAATTAAAACCTTTACGATAGTTATCATACGCCACACTGTATACGCAAATTTAAGCGAAAATATTTTCTCATAAAATCATGTCCAAGTATCCTTCTTTGTTCAAAATTAAAATGCTACTAAACAGTATTTATTCGTTTTGGCATTGCCAAACATCTGAAGATATTAGTAACTTAACATAATTTCGAATGTTCTGAATAAACAACATTTGCCAAATCCTAATGTTCCTGCAGCTCCGCGAGAGAAAATATCACTAACATTCTTTCTATGTTCTGCTGATAACAGTGCCGGTCTTATTTCGTTTATTAATATTTGTGTTGTGACCTCTTTCATAACGTCTTCTGCAGTCAGAGTGAAAAAGGACATTACTCAGAGAAAATATGCGGCTTCTCTCTATGTTGGTCGTAACATGACATGCACAAGTAGTATTTAACATGCCTTTTGACTTTTCCGCTATTTATGTTAAGAGCATTTCATATGGTGGTTGAGAGAATAATTTTGTGTTGAGAGAGATATTTTTATTTTCTGCAAAATAAATTAAAAAGAACCGGTAAATATAAAAACACATTTTCTTTATTCCAAATGCAACATGTTTTTCTTTATTGGTGTATAAATGGCCAGGTTGAGTAATACCATTGAACAGAAAGTTGTTACAGTAAAATAGCATGACATGCGTATCAATGAAACAGTGTTTATATGTAAAGTTTAAATTTATAATACGTTCAGTTATACAAGGGCTGTGCGCTAACATTCTGGCCTTGCAACGAAAACGCAAATATTTACAGCATCTTCTGGCAACGAAAATCGTCCAACACGTTTTTTTTTTCTTGATGCGCGCGAATCAAGTGAAGTCATTGAGTGCCAAGTCAGGGCTACACGGCAGATGACCCATCAATTCCCCGTTTTGTCCGGTCACTGGCTTGAATGTGGCTAATACACATAATACACATGTTTCGCCAACAGTGACGATCTTATAAACGTCTTTTGAAGCATCGTGGTCGCAAGTATTCACAATTTCTTTGCACCAATCGACAAGATGCTTTTTGTTTGAGCGTTTGCAAATTGTGCTAGATTCAACGAAAAAAAAAAAAATAAACGTTCATGCAATATCAAATGTTAGTTGGGGGAAGAAATGCCCAAGCATGTTTCTATCTCATGGTATATAACATGGTGATATTGCGTTATCCGTTCACCCACAGCCTAATTATACCTTCAGCATTTATACTAAAGAGGGTAGTGTATATATACGTGCAAGATGTTCCTCCTCGAAATAATGGTATGTTTGGACGAAATCCGTTTCAGACAATTTGGAGTTGTTTCAGCCAAGTCTGTCCGTCTGTCTGCCTGGCTGGAGCGCACGATAGCTCTCGAACGGATCAACCGATTCGGTCTAAAATATGGGTTTCGTAATATTTTGTTCATACTTAGTTTAAGTTTGATGATGGATTAATCGGTCCACTCCTCCTGGTACTCCCACAAAAATTCGAAAATATTAGGAACATTTGTGCGCTCGATAACTCTTAAAGGGAGAAACCGATTTGGTCCATACTGGGCGCATCGTTAAACTTCTACCAGACTTAGACGAGGTTCCACTATGGACCCAATCGGTTCCCTCTTTCGGGTACATCCCACACAAAATTTCGGAAAAATTTCAGTTTAAGACCTGCTCTCAAATCGCTTTGATTTTAATTGGAACAAGTTGTATTCACCGCTTCGCATACGACGTTATAAATTTCATCTGGAGCAAGTCCATACTTCTTGAGAAAATAGCCTTAAATGTGCAAAAAAAAAAAACTATATGATACCGTGTATAGTGGTCGGAGAGCAAGACAGCTCTTAAAGGAAGTAACGAATTGGGTCCGTATTTTGCACATCGTGAAATTTCTACCAGGCTTAGATGAGGTTCCAATATGGACTCAATCGGGTACCTCCCACACAAAATTTCGGAAAAGTTAAGTTTAGGACCTGCTCACGAATCGCTCTGATTTTTTTTTTGTAGCAACTTGTATTCACTGTCCCCCATACGACGATACAAATTCAATCAGGGGCAAGTCCACACTTCGCGAGAAAATAGGCTAAAATTTCAAAAACCCTCTATGACACCGTGTGCAGTGGTTGGAGCCAAGATATCTCTCGAAAAGATCTGCCGATTCGGTCCAAAATTTGGTCTTTGTAATATTTTAACCAAACTTAGTTTAAGTCCGAAGATAAGCTATATCAGTCCACTCCTTCAGGTACCTCACCCACAAAAGTTCTAAAATTTTCGTAAAAATTGTGTGCACGATAACTATTGAAGGGAGTGACCGATTTGGTCCATACTTTACTCATCCTAATATATCTAACTAATATAGATCAGGTTCGAATATGGACTATATTTGTCCACTCGTTCGGGTACCACCCACACAAAATTTCGGATCAGTTCACTTTAAGACCTGCTCTCGAATCAATTTGATTTTTGTTACGACGGTAAACGTTTTTTCAGGGGCAAGTCCATACTTCTAAAGGAATGGACCGACATAGACCATGAGGGTGCCATAGGGGGTTTTTACACCTTTCGGTCTGTTTTCTCAAGAAGTATGGACTTGCCCCTGAAACAACTTTTACCATCGTAATTGAGGCAGCGAATGTAAGTTGCTTCAACAAAAATCAAAGGGTTTCAATAGCAGGTCTTAAAGTGAACTTATCCAAAATTTTGTGTGGGAGGTACGGGATGGAGTGGACAAATATAGTCCATATTCGAACCTGATCTATATCTGGTAGATATTATGAGAATGTGTAAAGTATGGACCAAACCGGTCACTCATATCAAGAGTTATCGTGCGCACAATTTTTATACCCTACACCACTATGTGGGGAGGGTATTATAAGTTGATTTTGGCCAAAAAGTTTGTAACGCATCGAAATAATGGTCGTAGACCCATACTTATATATACCAAAACAAGTAAGAAAAGTCTATAGTCGGACGGAGCCGACCATGGGATACCCTATACCACTATCCCTGCACAATCGCTCTCCACGGAACTTCTTTTCAATGATTGTGAAAATTTAATTACACTGTGCAACATTTTTAAGGTGACCTCGTGCAAACAATTCGAAGTTAGGATTTTTTGAAAGTACAGACCCAAGCGACAAGAAACCCTAGTTGGGTTTTGTTGTTTCAGATCCAACTCGGATTTTATGGCCCCATCTAAACATGGTTAAATATTGAGTTTTTAAAGAAATTCAGGGCCGTATCTCTGAAACCAATGCGAATCTTCTTCTGACCTCTGAAGCAAATTTGTAGATAAGGACAAGAATAAAATATTTGGATAAATAATGAACTCGAAAAACTACATTTATCGCCTCAAACTTCAAAATATATGCAAAAATTCTACAATTTTTATACATTTCGCACCGTATCTCCAAAACCGTTAATTAATTCTGAATATTTTCTTTTGGAAAAATATTCCCTGGAATGTAATACATAACTCTTCGGAACATGTCATTGTTGTAAAATGCCTCTATCACGTTGTTTTCAGTACATTTTTCAACGACCATTTAATAAAAATGTCAATAATCCCAGCAAAAATACTCATTACAAATTGGCCTACTTTCTCATTATTTTAACACGGGCATGTCATAGGGAGTAAGTACTTATTTTTTGGCCACTAAAAAGTAGATAAATAAGTAGTTACTCCCTGGTTACTTCAAGTCGTAACTACTTATTTAAGTACTTTTTTATTTACTTTTATGTGCCAAAAAAGAAGTACTTACTCACTATGACATGCCCGTGTTAAAATAATGAGAAAGTAGGCCAATTTGTAATGAGTATTTTTGCTGGGATGTAGTGAAATCCGAAATGCGAGAAAAAACTGTTGGTGTGAACTGTATTTGAAATACATGTTCTAAAAGATATGATGCAACAACATGATGAAACAACATGAAGTAAGCATTTTAGAGTTTCAGAATGTTCTGAAGAATTGTTGAGAACATTATTTGGAAGATTTTTGCAAACGGTTACTTGGTTCAACTCCCAATAGTTTAGCCGATACTGACCAGAATTTCAGCAATTATGTAAAATTTTCTATATTTTATAGATTTTGATGCCCTAGATGGAGTTTTTCTTATGTGGTTTTTTCAAAAGATAAGTTCTACTAGTTTAGGGCTACAATATTGCTAAAGACAGCAAGGCCAAATTCCTATTCGTTTCTGAGATAAAGGCCTGATAAATTCAAAAAAGTGTAGATTTAGCCCTGTTTAGATGAGGCCATAAAATCCGAACTGGATCTGACAGGACAAAACCCTACTAGGGTTTTTGTATTTTAAACATGTACTTTCAAAAAATGCATACTAGAAGTTGTTTGCATTTTCAGTGTTGCATAGTGTTATCAAATATCAGAGATGAATTGTATAATACTTATGACCAAAACCAAAAAGTTATCTAGCATGACAAAGACATTTTTGTAGCAGGAAAGAAATATATAGTTCACACAAACTAAAATGTAATGAAACCCACTTATGTAGTACTACTACTTCCGTGGTTTAACCGCTACGTTATTGAAATTTTTACCAATTTCACACAAAAGTTTCAGTCCATTTAACCCGCTAAGTATTATCTGATCTTCACGTCGGTTTGTACGCTTCTTCTTCATCATAAACTCAAACTTTGTTTAAAATTTTGCGGGTTATTATTTTGACCTACAGAGCCGCTACAAAATTGGTTAAAATTTTGTTTTTGGTCCATTTCATCCCCTGAACATTTCACGATCATCACCAAAAACTAATCATTTCTATTTTGGCCCGAACCCAATCTCCTTAAAAAATTTGTTACAATCGGTCAATTATTGCGGCCTTAAGCTTGTTTACTATTTTTAACGGACGGACACACATCGCTAAATCGCTTTATCTCGTCGAGATATGAATTTTGGCATACCAAATAAGGTGTCTAGGACGAATATTTCGTGGTGTTACATAAACTTTTGGAGAGACGATATGTAGCATGGGATAAAAATGTGGTTCTCTACACAGAACCCATTATATATTAGGCAGTAGGCCCGTTATCTAGCAAACACTGTATTGCAATTTACATCAGAGGAAAGGTCAGTAGTTTTTTTTCCATATGTAGGCTACTTTGCGAAATATATATGTCTTCAAGGAATTAAAATATCGACCAAAAATAAAATTTTTATATTTTTTATACAAAAGTAATGGTCCATTTCACCCGCTAAAGAATATCAGATCATCATTCAAAATTGTAGGCATCTTTTTCGACCTATACTCTTACCCGGTGCAAAATTTCGTGACTATTAATGTATAATTGCGACTTCTAGCGAGTTTATTATTACACTAAAAACAAATAACGGAATATATTAGGCTGTTACTCTGTTATCTGATCATGCACACCAACATAATTGGCATCAATTGAAAGGTCAAGCGTTCCACTTTCAAGTATATCTCACTTGTCCGGAATGTCACTTCCAGGAATTAAGATATAAGCTGTATACTAAAAATTTTCACAATTTTCACACAAAAGTTTTGGTCCATTTAACCCTCTAAATATTATCCGATCGCCATCTCGAATTGCAAGCTTCTCCTTTGTCATATACTCTTACCTTATTTAAAATTACGCGTTGATCGGACTATTATTGAGACCTACAGAGCCGCTACAAAATTGGATAAATATTATATTTTTGGTCCATTTCACCCGCTAAATATTTCACGATCATCACCAAAAAGAATAGGGATCTATTCTGATCTGAACCCGACCTCCATACAAAATTTCGTGACGATCGGTCCAAAATTGCGGCCTGGAGCGTGTTTACAATTTATAATGAACAGACGGACGGACGGACGGACGGACGGACACACATCTCAAAATCGCTTTATCTCGTCGAGATATGAAGAATGGTATACCACATTGGGGGTCTCCAACGAATATTTCGCGGTGTTACATGAATTTTTACCAAAACAAACTTATAATACCCTTTTCCACATTGTGGTATAGGGTATAATGAATGTCTCGACGAGCTAAGTCGATCTGGCTATGTGTGTCCGTCCGTCCGTCCGTCTGTCCATCTAAACCTTGTAATCACGCTAGAGGTCGCAATTTTATCGGATCGTCACGAAATTTTGGATGTTGATGGGGGTCCCGGAGGGGAAGAAGCCTATTGATTTTGGTGATGGTCCGATAATATTTAGGGGTCGGAATGGACAAAAAACTTATGTGGATAAAAAGACAACGTTTTTTTCCAAAGCGAATATCTCAGCTTCTATATGGGGTATACCAAAAGCAGAACCTGGCCATGAAAGTAGAAAATATCGCCTTTCTAATGGTGTAAAGTAGGTTCTCGTAGGTGATGAAACAACGAATATATTGCAATAGCCGCTAATTGAACCCAACTTTTTATTTTTGCGATTTTAATAATAATGACGAATATCACAGCTTCGGTTGGGGATCTTCCAAAAACAATGTCTGACTATGAAAGTAGAAAATCCCATCTTTACAGTGATGCAAAGTAGGTTGGCGTAGGCGGCCACATAACGGAGATATCACAATAGTCGGCAATACATTCCATTTTTTCCATTTTTTGTTTTTTGTAATCACGGTACAGGTCGCAATTTTGATCGGATCTTCACGAAATTTTGGGGGCTAATGGGGGTCACACAGAGAAAGAAGCCTATTGATTTTGGTGATGGTCGGATAATATACAGGGGTCGGAATGGGCAGAAAACTTATTTGGAGAAAAATAAACGTTTTGTTTCAAAGCGAATATCTCCGCTTCTAAAAGGGGTATATCAAAAGCAAAACCTAATAAAAGTTGAAAATATCACCTTTGCAACGATGTTACGTAGGTTGTCGTAGGTGGTCAAACAACGAAGATATCGCAAAAACCGCTAATAGAACATGTTTAATTACGAATAGCTTCATTCTCTTTTCAAATTATGATGTTTCATTTCTTCCGTTAGAATTTGACCATTTAGCAGAAGTGCAACTTTGTGTTTTCGCACAAAGTGAAAGATGTCAAATTCTAATGAGAATGTACTAAAAATTGGCGCCACTTTGCAGTGTTTTTATTCTCTCTTTGGCTAAATAAAGAGTGGTCATTCGATTTTCGTCGATGGAAGTAATATCTTGGATTTTCGTCCACCTACTATTGGATATTCGTCCACAACAACTTTGTAAACAAAAGGTACAGATATTGTTTCCCAAACAATATTTATTCAATAAAGGATTAATTATTTTTATTATAACGAAATTGATACTGCTGTTGTTTTGTTTTCTTTTTGGTTTTTTTTTTCTTTTTATTGCTCCGCAAACAGAACACAACTTTTCATTTTTGCGATTTTACTAATAATGACGAATATCACAGCTTTGGTTCGGGACCTTCCAAAAGCAATGTCTGACAATGAAAGTAAAAAAAATCATTAGAATGATGTAAAGCAGGTTGGAGTAGGTATCCTAATAACGGAGATATCGCAATAGTCGGTAATACATCCCATTTTTCCACTTTTTTGGAAATCATGCTACAGGTCGCAATTTTAATTGGATCGTCACGAAATTTTTAGTGTTATTGGGGGTCCCACAGAGGAAAAACACTTTTGATTTTGGATAATGGTCGGATATTATTCAGGGGTCGGAATGTGACAAAAAGGCCAACGTTTTATTTCAAAGTTAATATCTCCCTTCTGTAGGAGGTATATCGAAAGCCAAACCTGGTAAGGAAAGTAGAAAATATCACCTTTACAACGATGTGAAGTAGGTTGTCATAGGTGGTCAAACAACAGAGATATCGCAATAGTCGGTAATGCAACCCTTTTTCCATTTTTGTGCAATCACACTACGGATCTCACGAAATTTTGGGAGTTGATGGGGGTCTAACAGAGAAAGAAGCCTACTGATGGTTGGCATACATCCCACTTTTCCATTTTTTATTTGGGTCGTACTGTCGATGCACTTAAATGCGTTTCAAAAAAATTGACCTGTGTTAATGAAGACATTCAGAGCAAAGGCGCTAAGCTATCCCAATTTTAATATTTTGAATTTTATTAGTCAAAAGCTTATAAACAGGGGTAGTGGTGTAGGGTATCACATAGTCGGCCCAGACCCGACTATAGCCTTGGCTCACTTGTTCCGAATATTTTTGAACTTTTGTGGGGTAGGTACCTGAAGGAGTGGACCAATATGGCTTATCTACGAACTTAAAGTAAGTTAGGAAACAATATTACGAAGGCTAAATTTTGGCAGGAATCGGCATTTCCGTTCGAGAATTATCTTACGCTTCCACCCAAAAACATGTCATAGGGGTTGTTTTTCAAATTTCTGGCTATTTTTTCAGGAAGTATGGACTTGCCCCTGAGGAAACTTGTACCTTCGTATAGGGGACAGTGAATACAAGACGTTACAACAAAAACCAAGGCGATTCGAGAGCAGGTCCTAAACTGAACTTTTCCGAAATTTTGTGTGGGAGGTACTCGAGACAGTTTAACGATTGAGTCCATATTGGAACCACATCTAAGTCTGGTAGAAATTTCATAATGTGCAAAGTACCGACCAAATCGGTTACTCCCTTCAAGAGTTATCGTATGCACAAATTTTCCGAACATTTTCGAACTTTTGTGGGGGAGGTACCGGAAGGAGTGGACCGATATGATCCATCTTTGAACTTGAACTAAGTTTGGACAAAATATTACGAAAGACAAATTTTGGACCGAATCGGCAGATCCGTTTGAGAGTTATCTTGCGCTCCAACCACTACACACGGTGTCAAAGGGTTTTTTGTAACTTTCAGGCTATTTTCTCAGGAAGTATGGACTTGCCCCTAATGAAACTTACAGCGTCGTATAGAGGACAGCGAGTACAACTTGCGTAAACAAAAATCAAAGTGATTCGAGACCAGGTCCTAAACTGAACTTTTCCGAAATTTTGTGTGCGAGGTACCCGAAGCAGTAGGCCCATTGAGTCCATATTGGAACCTCATCTAAGTTTGGTAGAAATTACACGATGTGCAAAGTATGGACCAAATCGGTTATTCCCTACATACAAGAGTTATCGTGCGCACAATTTTTGCGACAATTTTTGAACATTTGTGGGGGAGGTACCTGAAGGAGTGGACCTATATGGCCCATCTTCGAACTTAAATCGAATATGGACATAATATTTCGATACCCAAAATTTGAACCGAATCGATTGATCCGTTTGAGAGTTATATACCTGCCAGACAGACAGACGGACGGACGGACAATGCTAGATCTCAAAATTGTCTGAAACGGATATCGTGCAAACATACTTGGGGTCTAAAACCATTATTTCGATGAAGCACATTTTTTGGTCGTATCAATGTGTAAATACCCTCTTTAGCATAAAGGCTGAGGGTATAAAAAGTTAAAAAACGTGTAATTCGCGAATCCTTTAAAATCAGTTGAGACGCATGTGCTTTTAGGATAAAGCAAGTGCATCTCTACTAATATGTATGCATTTATCCGTGTTTTTCTTTCAGCGACAAAAGTGTGCCGTCATTTGCATTTTATCATTAAAAAATCTTTTAATGGCTAACATTTTCCGGCCATTGAAAATACGTCTGTATAACAAATTTTAAATAGATTCGTCAAGAACCGCGGCTGTGCCACCATATTCTATTTTGGATTAAATGTTAACATTACTCCCGAATCTCTGTAATTTATGACACACGTTTTTGCAAATATTATAATAGAATTCCATTTATGTATACATTTTCAACGAAAATCGCTGTTCAATGCGCGGAATTGTCAACAAATATTTTCACAGATTTTGCTATATTCAAGGTATTTCTATCCGCCATTTTAGTGGTTGGGTTCGAACGCAGAAGGACTCATTAGATCCGGCGCTTAAAAAGAAAACTAAAATCACGAGGGGTTCACAGGCACCTGTTAGGGATAGGTAAGACGACTTGCGATAAATCGATTTGTCGACGTTTTCTTGTCAAAAATATAAAAATCGTATAATTGATTATTTAGTGATCGATTTTCGATTTTGCCCCTAGTTTTAGTTGACTTTGACGGTTTTACAATTTTCTGGTAGCTACAAAATCATCTGTGTAAAGGATCAAAAGAACAAAATCGACGAATAGTCGATTATAATCGATTTTCTGCGGTTATCAAAAAGTCGAGTTTTAAGAAATTGAAATAATCGCCAGACCGAAAAATCGCATTTTTAATTTTAGATCATATTCAGAAGTCAAAATAGATTTTAAAGAAAATGTACGCACCAAATTTTTGACTTTGGACTCCTTCTACTAGGAAGCTCTATCGAGCACACTCTTGAGGTATACATCAAACGACGTGGTATCACGAGTTATACAAACGCATACATTTTTTATGTCATTATCTGATTGCGCCCTCTAATAACGAGGGGCACTTAAAACCCTTCTGGACACTTCGTGTTGCCAGGCATCATGTGTCATTTTTTTTTTAAAAGTTGGGCAGTTTTTAGCCTTAGCGTACTCTGGACAGTTTAACATACGACAATGTGTTGGGTTGTTTACAGTGAATTGAAAAAATCACTTTGCAAAAAAAAAAAAAAAAAAAGAATTTACTTGTGAACATTTTCGTCCGATAATTTTTACAAATTTCGACGTGGATAATCACGGCAAGAGTGTGTGCATCGTTCAAATTAAATCTTTGTATGTCGATAAAGGGACATCCTATATCACCACGAAGAACTGGTTTAATGTATTCAATCGTGACCGACACTCGCAAAAAAACTAAGGTCGTGAGGGTCGGCAAAATCGGCCGTTGTGCCAGAAAAAAAATTAAGCCATTCGTGAACGGATAATGCAGGATCGCCACGTTATATACCGTGAGATGGATGCATCCTTGGGCATTTCTTCCACCAACTAACATTTGACATTGCATGAACACCTGGCCGCAAAAATGAATTTTTATCGCTAGATCCGCTCAAAAAAGTCTCTTCTGGATTGGTGCAAAGAAATTGTGAATAAAAATAATCGGCGTGCTTCAAACGAAATTTATAAGATCGTCACAGACGACGAATCATGGATCAAAGCTAGCCTGAGAACGCTTAGGCCAAAAACTGACACTGCGTGCTGCCTAGGCCAGAAAGTTTTTTAGTATAACAAAAATTCAAAAACGACGGAATCAAAGCTTTAAATTATCAGCAACGATTTTAGTGGGATGTAGTGTTTTAATCGAAAAATCATACATTATAACCATGTCTCGCAAGGGGTATTCTGTATTCTTTCTTTGAGCACAGGTCTGAATGTGGCGTGGTTTGGCCAGAAATCAAGAAGGAAGACAAAAAGCTTGTTTACTTGGCTAAAACACTTCAATCAGCAAAATATATTCATATTGTATAAAATATATTTTTCTCGGTCTGATGGGCATTTCTTACTTTTTTCACATATTTGTGATGTTTGTTACAAAAACGTAATTGGGTTGGGTGACAGTTTTTTTACCTAAAAGGATCAAAACTGACCATCATTTAAATTTAAAATATTCTGTAAATTATATTCCTCTGAATGAAACCATGTATGTATTTTGTCCTCACATGTTTGTCTGCTTACATTGCCTTCAGTTTGCCGCTTTATTTATGGTAGCATTTGTAACTGACATTGCAGTATTTTACCATATCAGATTATGTTCATGACATGGCACATTAGCGGTTTTGACTGGTTACAATGCGCACACAATTTTGTTTGCTTCCGTAATTGGTTCGTTGTAGCATCTTCCTCCCTTTGCAGTGCATTCGTAGAATTATGATTGATTGTGGTAATGGTAGTGGCAGGCAGCATGGCCGACCGCCTGTGACTGATGAAGTAAATTCGAATGAAGGAACTTTATTTGCTGCCACTGACATACCATCACATCATTGTCAGTCAGTTGCAGTTTAGTTAACATTTTGATTTATGATGAAACGGGAAATCGTCCACGAAAATACATTTGAATCAAAAATAGTTCACATTTAAAATGGTTGCAATAAGCCAACATTTAAAGAGGAATTTTATTAAATATTTTATTAGAAATAATTTTCATGAATAAACAAATCAACAAATTAGCATATAACAGAAGATAACACAGCATGCGGTAGGTTTTTGGATTGCTAGACATCGGATTTCTCTCTTCCCTTCTCTCTATTTATGACTATTTAATATTTATTTGATACTTCATTATCTTTTTAATTCTGACGTTAGAACATGCGTTAATGATTCTCAAGTCCCTCAAGCTCGGGCTTCTTATTTAAATAAGCCGATAGTGGATATCTGGAGTTTTATTTCTTCAATTTAGATGACGCAATTGGGGAGACTGTTTAAACGAAGAAATGCGATTTCTCTTAATACCATCACAGATCTAAGGAATTAGCCGTTTCGAACTGTGTCCGTACACATAATCATTGAAGCGCATTTTCCTGAATCAATTTGGTACTTAAAACCTTTTATTGTAAATTCTGCCTACAAATTGTCGTCTCCCATGACTTCTATTCGCTTCATTAAACTCTGCCAAGGAGAACAAACTAATTCGCAAAAAAATTAAATTCATTTTTGCAATTCACCTCTTGTCACTTAACGCAGATGATCTGCATATTTATTATAATAACGTTTTTGTTGGTGGGCGAATCCAATTTCAAGATTGCAAAAACTTTCTTCTTCAAAATGAGAAAATATCATCATTCTTCCCACGAAGGCATCTAACTAATGCAGTATAATTTGTCATGTCACAAAGTTACAACACAAATGCCGTGAATCCTCAAAGAAAAATAAATGCAATTGAGGCAGTGGCAGCTGCAGCAACAACAAAAACATTGGCCACCACCAAATGCCAAATGGAATTAAAAACCCGCCATCAAAGATGAAAATGTCGACACAACTTCTACATTTGCTGAATTTTCAAGTATTCGCCGATAAAATAAATGTTTGAAGGCGGTAACTTGGCATGCAATAAAGATGTAAAATTACTTTCCCCCACCCCCAACCGTTCTCTGGTACTCTGCAGCGAAGGACAAGAAACTGTAGTTTGGTTTTAATTAATTTAAGATGTCAGTGATTTATTGGATGCTACATTTGAAGATGAAGTGACATTTGTAGTTGTCCATTTAGTGAGGCATAGAGTAGGAAAGCAAAATGAGACACAGGAGAATGAAATAGGTAGCGAGAGAACTTTGACGTGCTTTCTCGGAATAATGTAAATAAATTCATAAATATGGATTGCACCCATCTAAATAAGATAACACAAACTACGACGACATACATATAAAGGCCCACATGCCTTCCTCAAGATCCAATCACAAGGCGATCGGTAGATATTCGTATAGAAAGCCGGTAGGACTTCTTATAGTGGACCTTTAGGTATTCTTAAAGAAAATTTGGTAGGTGTTCTAATAGAAGACATGATAACTGGCATTTTTGTAGTGAACCGGTAGGCTGTCTGATATAATACCGAACCGGTATGCATTCTAAGAGAACACTGGTAGGACTTCTTATAGAACACCGTTAAATCTTTTTAAAGAACATCGGAAGGCCTTCTTACAAAACACGTGTAAGTCTTCTAATAAAAGATCGACAGATCTTCTTATAGAAAATCGGTTGATATTTTTATGAGACAGTGCTATGTTTTCTTATAGGATAGCGATACGTTTCCCTATAAAACATCATCAGTAGGTCTTTTAGGTAGAAGTTCGGCATGTCTTCTTTTGAACACCGGTAGGTCTACACACAGAAAAAAATGGCCTCTCTAACATACGTCCCAAACATATTTGGCAGCAAACATATATTTGTTTGCCAGAAGTTCCAAACATAACATATGTTTGGGTCCTGCAAACAAATATATGTTTGGGTGTCACAAAAAACAAGCACATGCACCAGTGGGCGATTTCTTAGAACAATTGAGCGTAAATGTAAATGTGAAACACATTGAAATGTATGCTCGCTTGCTCTCAGCAAGCGCTCACAGGCTATTTCTTACGTATATACATACACATTTATAAATTGTGGTCTTTTTTATTGAAGGGCATAGAAAAAATGGGCAACCAAAAAAATGCACACCCGCTTTGCACACATAAGGTCGTGGGTTCGATTACCCCCGCCAGGCAACATGAAAACACTTTTCAACGGTGCAAAATACCCCTCAGTAATGTTGGTGAAATTTCCTGAGTATTTCAGCCATTAAAAACTTCTCTACAAAAGTGGGTCTTAGACACGCCATTCGGACTCGGCGATAAACTGTAGGTCCATAATCATTGAGCTAATGGAAAGTTTGGAGCAAATCGACTGCTCACTTCGCCAGTTATCGTTCACACAATTTTTTGAAAAAAATTTTGAAGTTTTTTGTGGGGTGTGTGGACCGACATAGCCTACATTCGAACTTAAACAATTTTGGGCAAAATATCAAGAAGTATAGAATTTGGTTCTATTCGGTAGATCCGTTTGAGAGTTATCAACTAACTAGACATTAAGACAGACAGATGAACGTCCAAACATACTTGGGGTCTAAAACCAATATTTCGATGGGACACATCATTGGTCGTATTTTCTTTGTATCCCCTTTACCCTAAATCCTGGGGTATAAAATAGGTGGCGAAGCGACCCCACGCTGCAATATTTTTATAAAAAATCCAATTTGACAACTGAACTGAAAAGTTCTCTGTCAAGATAGAGACAATTTGTAGCATGGGAAGAAATTTTGGTTCTCTACACAAAACCCATTAGATATTAGGTAGTAGGCCCGTTGTCTAGCAGACTCTTTATTGCAATTTGCATCAGGGGAAAGGTCAGTAGTTATTATTCCATATGTAGGCTACTTTGTCGGTATATGCCTTCCAGGAATTAAAATATGGACCAAAAATAAAATTTGTATATTTTTCATACAAAAGTAATGGTCTATGTCACCCGCTAAATAATATAAGATCATCATGCAAAATTATAGGCATTTCTTCTACTTAAACTCTTATCTCGTGCAAAATTTCGTGACTATTGAGCTATAATTGTGACCTCTAGAGTGTTAATTACTACACTACAAACAAAAAACTGGATATATTAGGCTGTAGCTCTGTTATCTGCTAACGTACATCAACGTAATCGACATCAGTGCAAAGGTCAAGATTAGGGTTATGACTTTTTTACAACCTCATATTCCTGTATCATAGCGTGATGAGTTTTGCCATAAGATTACATAAAATCTTAATTATAAGGTGATTCGGTGAAAAAACCTCACGCACAAAATGATTTTAAAATTTGAATTTATCAAAATTATGGACAATTTTTTGAAGTCACTGAAAACAGATATATTATTGAAAATAAACTTTAGAGCCACATGAGATAATTAAAATGACATACAATTTATTTCTCACTATTTTTCTTCAATTCTGAGAATCGTAAAAATGTCGTAAACGCTTTTATTCAAAAATATAATTTTTTTTAACAAAAAACAAAAAATTAAAAATTTTTTCAAAGTGACTTTTTTGAGACTTTTTTAATATATGAATGAAATAAACGTTATTATAGTTATTAGTAGGCTTATATTTATTCATTCGTGCAACAAAAAATATTTTTTTTGAAAAAATTTTTTTTTTTCATTTCATATATTTTCTCAAAAAAATTAATTTTTTTAAATCGATTTGTGCGTGAATTTTTTTATATTTCAATGGAATAAACGATAGCATAGTGATTAATAGGCAAAAGTTCATTCATCCCTGTTACAGGAAATCATTTTTGAGGAAAAATGTCAAAAAGTCATAACCCTAGTGTGCGCATGAAACACACCCAAACTTTAGTTTTGGAAATAATATTTCTTTGCTTTTGACTCAAAACAAAAAACAAATTTAAAAAGCACACCCAAATTTGGTAGTTTTTCTTGCGTATTCATTTTCTTGTCGACATACATAAACAGGCCTTTAAACTTTCGTGTTGATCGGACTATTATTGCGACCTACAGAGCCGCTACAAAATTGGATAAAACCTATGTTTTTTTGTCCATTTTACCGGCTAAATATTTCACGATCATCTCCAACAATAATAGGGACATATTCTGGTCTGAACCCGACCTCAATGCAAAATTTCGTGACGATCGGTTCATAATTGCGGCCTGGAGTTTGATTACAATATATAATGGACAGACGGACGGACGGACACACATCTCAAAATCGCTTTATCTCGTCGCGGTGTTACATGAATTTTTACCAAAACAAAAACCACATAGTGGTGTAGGGTATAAAAACAAAAAATATACTTTTAAAAAGAAAAAAATATATATAAATAAAACACATTTTCTTCAAAATTAAAATCATCATCGGGAAATCGGCATCTGGAATCAAATGATTATATAATGTAATATTGATTGTATTGATGTAATTACCACCTAGTAAAATTTGAAGGAAGGGGTTCCATGCGATGACGTGATTTCATGGCATCTTTTGCATTGGTTCAAACGAAGTGGTGAAAGATCCGATATTTTCATTAGCATTTGAACCCATGCAAAAGAAGTCGTGAAAGATCTGATGTTTTCGTCAGCATTTGAACCCATTCCACCTATTCAATAGAGATGAATTTTGTGTTTTTATTTATACAATTTTTTCTAAATATATATCATTAATTGTCGGAGACTCTTGATGTTGTCGGAGACTCGAAATCACAACCAACGTTGTTAAAAGTCTCGTCGTAATGATAATGTCATTGCAAAGGGTTGGTGAAAATTACATGCCAAAGCATTGGCGAAAATGACATGTCAAAGCATTGGTGTAAATGACATGCTTTGGATTCAAAAATGAATAGCATCTTTTGGGGTCCACGCTCATATAAAAATCATCGAAAAAGATGACATGCCAGCTCGCTTGCACCTATGATTGAATGGCATCTTTGGCATCGAACATTTGCTGGGCAATATTAAATGCAATTTCTTCCTTGTCCAATAAAATATTTCCATTCACCTTTTTGATTCAATTATAAAATGTATTGGGCATTTAATTTATTAAAAAGCACAATTTCTTTAAGAATAGACAAAACACTGATTTATTTATTCACTTTACCGTCTTTACTCAACGATGTTCTCTAGAACACTGATGAAATAAGACCAGCATAATTAATACCATTTTTTTCTTTTCCTCTTCGCTTGCTACGTTGGTTAACAACAACAAAGCACGAAACACACGTGTTTTACGCATACACATCACAAAACGTCTGCGTCTCCTATTACATCATGCATACAGCTCTTTATTATAAACCAGCATTCCGCAGCTGCGATAGCCCTGTTGTTACTCTCTTTGACAAAAATCCTCTCCTGATACCCGTGCTACTGGCTGCGAAGCATGAGTAGTTGCGCAAGCAGATAAGGCAGTGCTTGTGGTGTTTGAGAGAAAAATTCTTCGAAAGATCTACTGACCAATATGCGTTGACGGTGAATATCAACGTCGAAATAACCACGTGCTGTATCTGCTATACAACGATAACGCAGGCTAGCGCATGTCATAAGAATGAACAACGATGAACCTGCTAAAAAGCGTATAAATACCGAAAAACGCGGTATTCCAAATTGGAAAAGCAAAACAACAAATAAAGAGAAATGGAAATCTTTTCGTAGTTCGACTTATAGGGCAAGTGTTCTGTAGTGTTCCGACTAAGTAAGTAAGCAGTTCCACTTTTTTGGTAGAAAAATATTAAATTGTTTTGTGGCAAATTGAAATTAAAGCAGTTGTGCAATAATGTATTACAGTGGGCAGACGATTGTAGGAAAAAATTCCGTTTTTTGTCATAACACTGTCAATAAAAATTCTCCTTAAAAGGCAAGATTTGTATTTCATGTACAAGATGAGCATATCATTAATTTTCATGATTTGAGGCCAAACATATTTAATGCTATTTTTTTAACATGCACAACACCGATGATTATTTGGTTTGAAATTTATTACATACTTTTTTTTAAATTATTTTTTACTTTTTAAAATTGTTTCACTTATAAATTTATTTATTACTTTTTGAAATTCGCAAGTTCGCCTTTTATACATGTGCATGCAAACAAAACATACAACCACAATATTTAGTTTAATATTTCGTACAACATGTAGAAAATGTGTAATTACATAAAATCCTTGAACAATCTTCTTAAATTTCAAAGCAACAGTATATGTACATAAATACATTTGTGTGAAACCAAAATGGCAAACCAAATTTTTAACATTTATGAAATTCCCACACACGAAATATATACAAAAACTTTTCCCACAAACATTTCTGAAGAGACGGGAAGAAAGAGAATATGGAATTTAAAAATGTAGGAATTCCTTTCATTTGGTATGTGTTAAAATGTAACAAAATATTACAAAGATTTATTTCGGCATAACTACATTTTTGTATAGATTACGCTAAAGGAACTTTCGAAGATTAAAAATGGTTTATTCAATTAACAGTTTATTTAATTACAGATCACATTTTTATTATACCCTCAGCATTTATGCTAACGAGGGTATATACACTTTCATACGGGCAAAATGTGCCTCATCGAAATAACGGTTTTAGACCCCAAGTATGTTTGGACGATATGTGTTTCAGACAATGTCCGTCTGTCTGTCTGTCTGGCTGGCAGGTGCGCACGATAACTCTCGAACGGATGAACCGATTTGGTCCATTATTTGGCTTTCGTAATATTTTGTCCAAACTTAGTTTAAGTTCGAAGATGGGTTATATCGGCCCACTACTTCAGGTACCTCCCCCACAAAAGTTCGAAAATGTTCGGAAAATTTGAGGGTACGATAACTCTTGAAGGGAGTAACCGATTTTGTCCATACTTTGCAGTTCGTAAAATGTCTACCATACTTAGACAAGGTTCAAATATGGACTTAATCGGTTCACCCCTTCGGGTACCTCCCACACAAAATTTCGTATAAGTTCAGTTTAGGGCCTGCTCTCGAATCGCTTTGATTTTTGTTGTAACAACTTGTATTCACAGCCCCACATACGACGGTACAAGAATCATCAGGGGCAAGTCCATACTTCCTGAGAAAATAACCTGAAAGTTGCAAAAAATCCCTTTGACATACGATAACGTCTGATGGGAGTGACCGATTTGGTCCATACTTTACACATCCTAATATATCTACCAGATATAGATCAAGTTCGAATATGGACTATATTTGTCCACTCTTTCGGGTACCAACCACACACAATTTTTAATAAAGCAACTTGCATTCGCTGCCTCAATAGCGACAGTGAACTTTTTTCAGGGTTAAGTCCATACTTCTTAAGAAAACAGGCCGAATGTTGTAAAACACCCCTATAGCACTAAATGTAGTGGCTGTAGAGGTCGAACCAAAAACTGGGTTCATCCACACTTTGGATATCGTTATATTTCTTCGAATGTTACAAGAAATTCGAATATTAGCAAAAGTTCGAAATTATTCGCTAAAATGGTACGAGCGATATTTCATAGACGTAGCAACCGTTTTGGACCAAACTTTGGATCTCTAAATATTGCCGAAACTTATTTTATCTTCAAATTTGGTCCCTATCTACCCAGCAAAATGTTCGATGTCAAAGATGCTATTCAAGAATGGGTGCAAGTCAAATGGAATGTCATTTTTTCAGCATCTTCACTCATTCTTTTTACAAGAGCGTGACCGCCAAAAGATGCAATTCATTTTCAGATCCTAAGCATGCCATCTTTACTAACTCGATGGAATGGCATCTTCAACAATTCTTTGGCATGGCATCTATACCAATCCTTTGGCATGCCATCTTAACCAATTCCCAAGAATAGCATTTTCACTAATCTTTGGCATGTAATTTTCACGTTTTGTTCGGAAAATGCTGAAAAATGATTTAATTTTTTTATTTTATTAATTCAAAGGAATTAATGATATAACTATAATTTATTTATCATCATAAAGTTTACATCTATAATTGCAGTTTGTTCTCCTTGTTGTAACAATAGTTAATATATTTGTATTCTCACTTTTCTGCTTAATCTGACTCTGGGTCTATCAGTCGTAAGAATGTGGCTATTTCACTATTTATATGGCTTGTAACCACAAAGCTGCAAACTTAAGTTTCTTAGCAGGATTGGTAGGGCAATTGAAGAGGAGCAGTGTGTCGTGGGGGCTGTATGCTGGGCAGATGTTTTCCACGGTGTCATCAGTAATTGCCCTATAGGAATTTTGACGTCTGCACCATCCCGAGCGTATTGACCCAAAACTACTCTTGTTTGTCCTGTCAGCTGGCGCTTCTCAGCTGCGATAGATGGTGGATGTTCACCAAGGACCGCATTCACACGATAACCTGGTTGAAAGGCTTGTTGATCTAGTGCATTGGTGATCACTTCCTTACGGTAGCGTAAAAACAAACCACACGTATTCTCTCTTTATTTCTCATTTGCCATTGCTTAGTAATGGGGAGAGTGTCTTACCACTACTAATACACGAACTGTTCTGAGCACCCCTGATCTGGAGGTTCTCTCTTGTAACGTTAGACTTCTCTTTCTAGATTATGAGCACCGCTTGCTCTGAGTGAGTCCTCTGCTAATATGGAGATGGCCTTCAGCGCAGTTGTTGTGCGGCTTACGGATCCCATGCTATTGATCGGCAACTGGAAACTTATTTCTGATGCTGGAAGAACTATAGCCACAAGGGTCCTTGCTACGGGCGACAAAGATTCACCTTTGCTGGCATCCTTTTCGGGCTTCAGTAGCTGGCCTATTTTCCAGACTTCGGGAACGATGTGTTTGGCAAGCGAAAGGTTGTAAATTTAAGTGAGAAACTGGAATTCCGGCCGTCCCAGCTGTTGCAGTCCAAACACCGCCGCTGCACGCAACAGGTTTTGATTCATCTTACAAAAGGATTTTACTTCCCATCAGTGCAGTGCAGATTTCGACATTGACTCCAACTGCAGATTACTATTTCGTGAATTTTATTTTACAACGTTTTGGAAATGTTTGTTGTTTTGTAGGGGATCTACAAATCGACTTGTTGAGCAGGGTTCTCTAGAGCAGGCAAGGAAACTTTTATAATTGGTCTGTTCCTTTACTTTTAAAAATGGTAATTGTTGCAAAAATGGTAAAAGTGGTGAACTGCTCTCATATAAATTGTATGTTTTTAAAAGTAAGGAAACACTTTGCGGGTAAAAACTGGTAACCTCAGGCACGTAAAGAAACACGACTAATACCAAAGAGTGCAGTCGGACTCTACTTTTAGCTCAATGATTGGAACTTCTTAATTGGAACTAGCATAATAAATCTTACATTGCTTTAAACGTACATATTTAGATAAATAAAAGAATATATACATATGTTAATATAAAAACACAAAATTCATCTCTATTGGATCGATGGAATGGGTTCAAATGCTAAGGAAAAGATCGGATCTACCACGACTTCCTTTGAATTGGTTCAAATGCTGATTAAACGATCGGATCTTTCACGACTTCCTTCGAAAGGTTTCAAATACTGATGAAAAGATCGGATCTTTCACGACTTCATTTGAACCAATGCAAAAGATCCAGTGAAATCATGGCATCTCATGGAACCACTTCCATAAAATTTTGTTGGGTATCCACACAAATGTTCAACATTTTTGTGTGGTTAAGTCTGTTCGAGGATCCTTTAGTATTGTTACGGAATTAGGTTTAACTAATCTCCGTGTAGACGTTGTTTTATTCCCCAGTACGATTTGTACCAAATAAAACATGGTTCGTTTCAGATTACGTTTCTACAATGCTTTATTTACTTTATTACACTCATTCGGAATCGACTTTAATTACTAAGCACGCAGGTTGTCTATAGTTAGCACGCAGCTCTTATTTAACCGATCTGTTCAGTTTAACGCTTAAAACACAACTTACTCGCCGTTGCTGGTTCCACCTGTATTCATCTCATAATTCCCTAGTACATGAATCCTCTAGAATATGTGTGGCAACACCTCGAATCTGTGCAACGAACACATAGACGCACATTCGCACTAAGCTAAAAACCAGACTCACATACATGGGCGAAGATCAATCCAAGTGGACAAAGCACACTAATGACGTAATTACAACAACAAACAAATGCAAGAAATAACGAAGTAGCAAACTAAACGATAATTAGATGATTATGGCAAAACAAACAAAAGCACATTTATGAAAGGTAAAGTAAGAACTAGAATGATGCAGAGAATTCTACATTGTAGTTGTTGTTGCTTAAATAAAGTAACTGCGTAATTAAAAACTTTACGTTACAATTAAAATTTTTTAAATTAACGGAAATTAAACTAAATAAACTTAAACCTATCAGTTGCATTCGTAACAGTATGCTAAAAAAACCCTATCTATCGATATCCCCGCTAATTTTTGAGCTTTAATCCTATCCATATATTTGCCGGCCCTTACGCCCAACATTTTAAGAACCCCCTAAATACATAAGTGTTTTTGCGACAAAAGTACTTCAACCCACACAGGCTAAGGGTATAGCTCTGTCTGCAAAGCCGCCTGATACTTTTTTACTTGTTATACTTAAAGTTGTATGTCATTACTATGGTCATACAAAAAAGGCAAAGGCAATGTAACTTCGTGGGCGTAAATTTACTGTCGCTCACAATATGTGAAGACTCTAACTGGTGGTGAGCGATAGTAAATTTACGCTCACATGGAAATGTTTGAGAAGCATTGTGCAACCACCCCATATGGTGCACAATGGTTCAGGAAACGATTTTCCTGTCCAAAAATCAAAATTTTGTTTTGGCACAGTTATTTAATTTCTATATGGGATTTAATTAAAACATATTGAAACTAATGAAACCAAAAAATTAGTTAAAAATATTGGAAGGTGTGGGCGTGGGGGTCCTAAAGACGAACATGTTTAATATAGCAGATTTTGTGTTCATTGTGTTTTGTTAGATAGGTAGGATTATGGATTTTAATAAAATACCGTTTGTTTTGCAAATACATGACATATTTTATTTTTCATCAGGTACTAAATTTTATGAAATTCCAAATTTAGATGACTAGAACTTTTGTGGAACTACATGAAACAATGTTCTGTTTTCACAGAAAAAGGACATGCCAGAGAGTGTCCTCTTTCAGTCCATATATACTTTTGTACCCGACCCGTTTAACACTTTTTATATCCTACACCACACAGTGGTAAGGGGTATTATGTCTTTGTGCATTTGTATGTAACATACAAAAGGAAACGAAATAGACCCACAGTTCCTTTTGCGGATATACATATAATCACTTTCTGAGTCGATTTATGCGTGTCCGTCCGTCTGTCTGTCTGTCCGTCTGTCCAAGTATTTTTGTTCGCAACATACAGGTCGCATTTTTTGTCCGATTCAGCTGAAAATTGGGGACTAAAACTTTTTTAGCCATAGGAAGAACGCTATTGCTTTTAGTGAAAATCGGTTCAGATTTGGATATAGCTCCCATATATATTTTCGGCCGATTTCACGTATTTCCTGTACCACACACGCTATATATTTCCGATTTCGATGAAATTTGGAATATGTGACTGAATTCAGTCTAGAAATAAATGAGCCAAATTATATCGAAATCGGTTCAGATTTGGATATAGGTCCCATATATATGTTCGCCCGATTTCACGTATTTGCTGCACCAAAAACGCTATATACGTCCGATTTTGACGAAATTTGGAATGTTTGACTGAATTCGGTCTAGAAATAAGTGTGCCAAATTATATCGAAATCGGTTCCGATTTGGATATAGCTCCCATATATATTTTCGGCCGATTTCATGTATTTTATGTACCAAACACGCTATATTTTTCCGATTTCGATGAAATTTGGAATGTGTGACCGAATTCAGTCTAAAAATAAATGTGCCAAATTATATAGAAATCGGTTCAGATTTGGATATAGCTCCCATATATATTTGCGGCCGATTTGACGTATTTTCTGTAACAAATACGCTGTATATATCCGATTTCGATGAAATTTGGAATGTGTGACTGAATTCAGTCTAGAAACAAGTGAGAAAAGGCTATAGTCCGTACGGGGCCGACTATGTGATACCCTACACCACTACCTCTGTGAATAATCTTTTCACTCGAAAACATTTCTTTTATGGAGATACGAAAGTGTTAACCTATCTGGTTTTTATACCAAATGACTTAAGGCGAACTGAACCAAAATAATTAATATTTAATTTTATATTTGACATCACCAACATCAATAGGCTTCTATATCTGTGATCGTGATGATCCGATTGCAGAAAAAGTGGAAAAAAGGGACGCATTAATGACTATTGCCATATCTCTATTATTTGACTATCTACGCCAACCTACTTTGCATAATTTCAAAAATGGGATTTTCTACTTTCTTAGTCAGGCTTTGCTTTTAGAAGGTCCCCAACCAAAGGTGCGATATCCGTCATTATTATTAAAATCGCAAAAATGAGAAGTTGGGTTTTATTAGCGACTATTGCGATATCTTCGTTGTTAGACCACCTACGACAACCTACGTTACATTGTTGTAAAGGTGATATTTTATACTTTCATTGCCAGGTTTTGTTTTTTGTAGACCCCTTATAGACGCTGAGATATTTGCTTTGAAATAAAACGTTGACTTTTTCTCCAAATAAAGTTTTTGCTCATTCCGACCCCTAAATATTATCCGACCATCATCAAAATCAATAGGCTTCTTCCTCTGTGAGACCCTCATTTACTCTCGAAATTTCGTGACGATCCGATCACAATTGCGCCCAGTAGCGTGATTTCCAAAAAAAATAGAAAAATGGGATGTATTATCGAATATTGCAATATCTCCGTTATTTGGTCACCTACGCCGACCTAGTTTGCATCATTGTAAAGATGGGATATTCTACTTTCATAGTAAGGCTTTGTTTTTGGAAAATATCCAACCAAAGCTGTGATATTCGTCATTATAACTTAAATCGCAAAAATGAAAATTTGGGTTTAATTTGCTACTATTGTTATATCTTCGTTGTTTGATCATCCACGAGAACCTACTTTACATCGTTAGAAAGGTGATATTTTCTGCTTTCATTGTCAGGTTTTGCTTTTGGTATACCCCTTATGGAAGCTGAGATATTAGCTTTGGAAAAAACCTTGTCTTGTTATCCAAATAAGTTTTTTTGCCCATTCCGACCCCTAAATATTATCCGACCATCACCAAAATCAATAGGCTCCTTCCTCTTTGAGATCCCCATTAACTCTCAAAATTTCGTGACGATCCGATCAAAATTGCGGCCTGTAGCGTGATTTCCAAAAAAAATGGAAAAATGGGACGAATTACCGACTATTGTGATATCTCCGCTATTTGGTCACCTACGTCGACCTAGTTTGAGTCATTGTAAAGGAGGAATCTTCTACTTTTATAGTCAGGCTTTGCTATTGGAAAGTCTCCAGCCAAAGCTGTGATATTCGTCATTATAACTAAAATCACAAACATGAAAATTTGGGGTTTATTTGCGACTATTGTGATATCTTCGTTGTTTGATCACCTACAAGAACCTACTTTACATCATTAGAAAGGTGATATTTTCTGCTTTCATAGTCAGGTTTTGCTTTTGGTATACCCCATATAGAAGCTTAGATATTCGCTTTGGAAAAAACGTTGTCTTTTTATCCACATAAGTTTTTAGCCCATTCCGACCCCTAAATATTATCCGACCATCACCAAAATCAATAGGCTTCTTCCCCTCCGGGACCCCCATCAACACCCAAAATTTCATGACGATCCGATCAAAATTGCTACCTGTAGCGTGATTACAATGTTTAGATGGACAGACGGACGGACGGACGGACACACATAGCCAGATCGACTCAGCTCGTCGAGACATTCATTTTGATATATATAAGTATGGGTCTACGACCATTATTTCGATGCGTTACAAACTTTTTGGCCAAAACCAACTTATAATACCCTCCCCACATAGTGGTGTAGGGTATAATAAATGTGCCAAATTATATCGAAATCGGTTCAGATTTGGATATAGCACCCATATATATTTTCGGCCGATTTCGTGTATTTTCTGCTCCAAACACGATATATAAGTCCGATTTCAATGATATTTGGAATGTGTGACTGAATTCGGTCTGAAATAAATGTGCCAAGTTATATCAAAATCGGTTAAGATCTGGATATATGTATGTAGCTCTAATTTATATTTTACATATTCACAGTGGTGTAGGGTATCATATAGTCGGCCTCGCCCTACTTTGATCCTTTCCTTACTGGTTATATATATTTTTATACCCTACACCACTATGTGGAAAGGGTATTATAAGTTTGTTTTGGTAAAAAATCATGTAACACCGCGAAATATTCGTCGGAGACCCCCAATGTGGTATACCAATTTTCATATCTCGGCGAGATGAAGCGATTTTGAGATGTGTGTCCGTCTGTCCATTATAAATTTTAATCAAACTCCAGGCAGCAATTATGGACAGATCGTCACGAAATTTGGTATGGAGGTCGGTTTCACATCAGAATAGATCGCTATTTTAATTGGTGATGATCGTGAAATATTTAGCGGGTGAAATGGACCAAAAACCTAATTTTTATCCGTGAAATTTTGTGTGAAATTTGTGAAAATTTTTAATATACAGCTTATATCTTTATTCCTAGAAGAGACATTCCGGGCAAGTTAGCTACGCATGGAAGACGATCTCTTGACCTTTCCATTGATGGCAATTCGTCGGTGTCATGCTTAAGTGTTCCATACGCCATTTTTCACTTTTTGAGATACAGGTGATTTCTAGGGTTTTCGGGTATGCTCTTTCTGAATTTCTAGTCGGCTTTCTCCTATCTGCTCTTGTTTCCGAGATATCCACGCCTCGATGGGAAATCATAAACTTTTTTCAGTTATGAAATTAATATTTTAAAAACTTACAAGTTTATAAACACATTTCAAAAATCAGAATTTTAATTTAGAAGTATTTAATTTATTGAGGCACAGAACGAAAATATTTTTGTCAATTTGTTCCATGTGATTTACAATATTTCACATTTGTGTCATAAGTGCGGATATGGAACAAATCGACAAAAATTCTTTTTTTAAAAAAATCTCTATAACTTTTTTATTCCAATACATATTCCTCTAAATTTTTGCAAATATGTTCTATATACTATTATTAATATTTCAAGTCAAAAATATAAATATTTGCTTTGGTCAGCTCCACATAATTGTGACGCGAAACATTAAAATGCGATTATCTCAAAACGGGCAAATGGCGTATGGAACACTTAAGCATGACACCGACGAATTATGTTGATTTATGTTGATATCCAGTTACTTGTAATGTAATCAGAATCACGCTAGAGGTCGCAATTATATCAGCTAATTCGAATTCCACAACATGATAAAACACTATTTTTTAACGAAAATTAAGCTATTACCTCCTCCTTCAAAATCCACTATAATATTTTGCTATACGTATTAGTTTCGCGATGTTTTGAATATATTTACTTGCACTTAAAATATGGGCTGTACTCACAACAAAAAATATTAGTCAAATGTTCCGACTTTTGAAGCTATTCTTAAGAAGATAGCGTTCGAATGAAACAAAAACTAATATACTTTTAAAAAGGTCCATGTCATAGCTGTCAGAGTTGCTAGATGTTGTACCAAAATTTGGACATATTTTTTATTTTTGGCCAATGGGTGGATCCACTGTGCATTGATGACATGAATCTGGCGGCCAAACTTTATACCTTGTTTTACCTATTATATCAGAAGGCCTTCTGGATTCCTACACGCAAATTTATGTTAGAAATATGTTTGGATCCAAACAAATATATGTTTGGGACCCGTTGCAAACATTTTGTAACATATCTCAATTTGATATGTTTGGGTAAAACATATTTTTTATGTTAGAACATTTTTTTCATGGGTGGAGAGAGGATGTTTGTCAACGAGAGTAATAACAGTGCTCTCGCGGCTGTGGGTATTGTATAATAGAAGACGTAGGAGCGAAGAAGGGGGCTTTGGTGGCATGTATGCGTCAAACTCGTGTGTTTCTTGTTTTGTTGTTGTTAACCAACTTAGCTGGCGAAAAAGAAAAGAAGAAATGATATGAATTATATTTTTTTCTTTCTTTAGTGTTTTAGTTGCCTTTGTAGAGTCAAGACGGTAAAGTGAGTGAATAAATTAGTGTTTTGTGTTTTCTTAAAAAATTGTGCTCTTTAGTAAATTAAATGGCCAATACATATTTTAATTGGAAATTTTATAATGGAATCAATAAGGTGAATGGAAATATTTTATTGGACAAGGAAATATTGGTAATTACATACATACTTATGTATATTTGAAATATGGCATATCCATATTTATTTATTACATTACATAATCATTTGATGCTAGATGCCGATTCCCCGCTGATGATTTCAACTATGAGGACAATTTGTTTTATTTCAGAACTAAGGAGAAGCGTTCAACTACGTTTCTATATATTTTTGCTTTTCAAAATTATTCCAAATTATTCCAATCAGTTGTTCTTTTATTAAAGTGTGTTATGTATTTCTTTGGAATTTTGTATGTACCTATGTGTTTGTTGTTCTTTTAGCTTTCAATAAAAAACCACAACATTTGTGTGTATACTATAGAGATAGCCAGTGAGTTCTTACTGAGAGCAAGTGAGCACACATTTTAAAGTGTTTTACATTGAATTTTACGCTCCCTTGCTCTCAGTAAGCGCTCACTGGTGCATGTGTTTGTTTTTTTTTTGTGCCTTTTGGGTTTGTATTTTTCTGCATCCAAACATATAAAATGTTTGCACCCAAACATAAAATTGTTTCCACCCAAACATATATATATATATCTTTGCACCCAAACATAAATATGTTTGCACCCAAACATATATTTGTTTGCAGACCCAAACATATATTATGTTTGGGACTGTTGCAAACATATATTATGTTTGGGACTGTTGCAAACATATATATGTTTGCTGCAAAATATGTTTGGGACATATGTTAGAGAGGCCGTTTTTTTTGCGTGTATGTAATCGGGTTTTTGTCTTAATGGGTATGTTTTTTTCCACCCCATGTAAGTTTAATTTAATCGCTACCTATGAATCACTAAAACGAGGTAAATTTACCAGACCCTAATTCCCGGAATGATTTTAAGAATATACCTTTTCGTCACATACGGCAAGATCATATGGTCTAACATTTAAATACCATTTTGCTTTCTATCATAAGAACACTGGGCCTTCTTTAAGAAGTTGTTATGGGATTCTATCATATTTTGTGTTTGCGTTTTAGTTTTACTTTTTATCGGTAATGAAAACAAGGTTACAGAACCCCAATGGTCTTTATTGAAACACCTTTAAGGGTTTGCATAGAAAATCTTTTGAACTACTATGTTTTAATTAATTAATTGAATTAATCGAGCTAACATGGCCTAACGAGTTTTATTGAAAAATGAATTCTAGCGAAGTACCACACACCCACACGATCTTTTCGCTGGTGGTTTAAGCCAGCTCATCAGGCATATTTTGAATGTAAATGGCTAGAAAACAACGGCTGATTTTGATAACTTCTATTTATACAACCATTTCTACAAATTTGTTGATATGAAGTATACTTCAAAAAATATATTTTTTGAAGTCTTTTTCTATATCAAGTCACGCATGTACAATCGAATGGGAGTTGCCTACATGTTTTAATTTTGGATCTTTTCGAGCAAACCTTTTGGCCTTCTGATAGAAATTTTCCCGGTTTTCTACAATCAAACTCTCCGCTCTTCTATGAGAAGATATTCTTTTCGGCTAAAATAGTAAAACTGGGTCTGTTACGTTAAGACTTCCTGAACATCTATGACAAGAACTTCTGACTTTCTCTTTTTATGGAATGAATCTCTGGTCTTCTATAAGATAGTATTTTGATTTTCTAGAGAAGACCTTTAGGAGTTCTATGGCAAGTCATAATAGGTTTCTGCCTGAAGGTTTTCTTCTATCAAAAACATTCCGATTTTCTGTAAGAAGGCCTTCTGTCTTCTATAAAAACCTTTTGTGCGGATCTTTTATTGAAAATCTTCAGGACTGCTAAGGGAGGACCCTCTTAAGTCTTTCAGATCAGATGAATAGATAAAAAGGCACGCCAAAATTTATTTCATGTTATTTTGTTTTTATTTTAAGTTTAAGAGTAGATGAAGAATAAGTAGAAAAAGAATACATGTCTTGAAGAGTATAAAGAAAGTGATGAATGAAATATGAAAAAAGTAGAAATGCGAAGAAATCAATTAAATTAGCCTGGAATAGCACACGCAACTTGATTTTTCAATTTTAATTTTTTCATTAAAGCTTCCAGGCGTTTTTCATCTGCTAAGCCAATGAATTTGTCGACAATGACGCCATTGTAGAAAGCCAATACAGCAGGCACAGCCTTGACATCGAAGGTTTCAACCAAATCTCTGTTCAGTTCGACATCTACTATGGCTAAATCGACGTGCTTTGACTTTTCTGTCAGAGCTTGTAAGAGTGGTGTCAGCACATGGCATGGTTCACACCATTCGGCATGAAAATCGACAATTACTGGGTGATCACTGTTGATGACCTAAAAAAATGGAGTAATTGAAGGTGTTTTTAAATTTCTATGATAATATTAAACAGTGGGAAAAATGTCCATGAGTGTTAGCCTCATTCTTACCAATTGATCAAACTCTTCATGATCATTTACGTCGTATTTCTTGCAAACAACTGTATCTTGCGAGAAATGTCGTTTTGTGGCGGCAGCAATGGATCCAGGTCCAGCAATGTATTGATTTCGAATAATAGCCGACTTTACCAAAGACTTTAATGTGGAAATCAAGTCCGATTTAATTATTTGTAGCATACTTGGACTGTGAAGTCAACTGCGAAAGGAAAACAAAAAATAATAAAAATTATCATTGAAAAAGACGGGACAACAAACACTCACATTATTTTAAATTTTTGATTTTATATTCTTTACACTTTGCGTTAAAATACTTATTCACTGTTCCGTTCACTTCGATGATTTATTAAAGACTGAATGTCACATTTAAAATGAAAACCGTTTTTGTAGGCATCTGTTGATTTTCAGTTGTCAGGGATTTAGTTTTTGTTCGGATATCCTTACTACCTGCTCACGATAAAGTAAACACAGATTTTATCAACGAGGATTGGAAGGGATACCAATACTGGGTATTTTTTTCACGTTGTTAGAACACACACATATGAATCATAAACACTTCACACATTGCACACCATAAGAATTCAAAACAAACAGTAGGTACGTCACCGCACCCCATATAGGACATAAAATGTGGAAAACAGCCAATCCTATTTAAATAGAAATGCTAATTACGTTTGGTTGCCAGTCAATGTTTAACATCTGGAATTTTGAAATAAATTGGAAAACAAAATTGTTTGTTTTCAAAAGAGTAACACAAACAACACATCGAGAACAGTGGGAAAACTAAATAATACAACATACATATGTATATATGAATGTATGTATGGAGTACAGTAGTGGAAACTCTGATGATTTCAACGTTGTAAAAAGTGCTGTCCAACTGGTATTTCTATAGGAGATCAGGAGATCTTTTAAATTGCCTTTCTGATAGAAAACCAGAAATTTGTCATTATACCCTGAGCCATTAGGCTAGAAAAGGTATATGTATGAGTAAAGGACAAACAAATTTAGTGTCCATGAAGCCAAGGTTTGTACTATTATAATACGCGAACTATTGTAGTTTACCAGTAACTATGACTATTACTGGATCAAATTAAGTGGTTTTGAAAAAAAAATCAAAAATTTAGCAAAAAATTTAGTTTGCGTGGAAATTATGACCGGCAAAAACACGTTGAAGACATCCAGGTTTTTTAAATTGCAATTCGATTGCTGGTTTAACCATTCAAATGACGGACATCTGTCCAAAGTAAAAGTAGAAGAATACAAAATGAAGATTACACTTCTAATGTATCACATTTCAAAATTTCCACTGCATCCACCATTTATGGATGCTGACATTTTGAAGCCGGATTTTAGGTGTTTTTCATATTTTGATATGTATAATGACTAGACATCGGATTTTGCATATTTGCATATATTTTTTATTAATAAAGATACGAAAATTCTGATTGAACCAGAATTCGTTTTGAAGAAAACTGAATGCAATTAAAAAGTGTTCTAAATTAAGTTTATTACCGTTAAAAGTCGATTTCTTAACAGATAAGTATGTTATTAATTATTATTCCGCCACAGCAATAAATCTGGACTAAAAGACTTAGACAATTTCCTATAACCCAGCCTTCTTATTACAACATAAGTTGCTTTCTAATACAAATTTGTTAAAAAACTCAATCAGAAATGTCAAAATGAATGTATCCAAATATGTTGATAGTTTCGGCTTCACCAAAATTGTCTGACAGAATAACAAATGAGCTAGAAATTAAAACTAAGAAAATAGAGAATATTACATAAAATCTTTCATATTTTATTACACTATGCAACACTGAAAATGCAAACAACTTCTAGTCTGCATTTTTTGAAAGTACATATTTAGACTACAAAAACCCTAGTAGGGTTTTGTCCTGTCAGATCCAGTTCGGATTTTATTGTCTCATCTAAACCGGGCTAAATCTACACTTTTTTGCATTTATCAGGCCTTTATCTCAGAAACGAATAGGAATTTGGCCTTGCTGTCTTTAGCAATATTGTAGCCCTAAACTAGTAGAACTTATCTTTTGAAAAAACCACATAGGAAAAACTCCATCTACGGCATCAAAATCTATAAAATATAGAAAATTTTACATAATTGCTGAATTCTGGTCAGTATCGGCTAAACTATTGGGAGTTGAACCAAGTAACCTTTTGCAAAAATCTTCCAAATAAAGTTCTCAATAATTCTTTAGAACATTATGAAACTCTAAAATGCTTACTTCATGTTGTTTCAGCGGTATTTTGCATCATATCTTTTACAACACAGTTTATTCAGTTCACACCAACAGTTTATTCTCGCATTTCGGATTTCAGTACATTATTGACATTTTTATTAAATCGTCGTTAAAAAATGTACTTAAAACAACGGGATAGAGGCATTTTACAACAATGACATGTTCTGAAGAGTTGTGTATTACATTTCAGGGAATATTTTTCCAGAAGAAAATATTCAGAAAAAATTAACGGTTTTGGAGATACGGTGCGAAATGTATAAAAATTGTGGCATTTTTGCATATATTTTGAAATTTGAGGCAATAAATGTAGTTTTTCGAGTTCTACAAATTTGCTTCTGAGGTCAGAAGAAGATTCGCATTGGTTTCAGAGATATAGCCCCGAATTTCTTTAAAAACTCAATATTTAACCATGTTTAGATAGGGCCATAAAATCCAAACTGGATCTGACACAACAAAACTCAACTAGGGTTTCTTGTCGTTTGGGTCTGTACTTTCAAAAAATCCTCAGTTCGAATTGTTTGCACAGTATCACCTTAAAAATGTTGCACAGTGTAACCATAGGCAAAAACACGTTGAAGCCATCGAGGTTTTTTAAATAGCATTCGATTGTTGGTTTAACCATTCAAATGACGGACATCTGTCCAAAGTAAAAGTAGAAGAATACACAATGAAGATTACACTTCTAATGTATCACATTTCAAAATTTCCACTGCATCCACCATTTATGGATGCTGACATTTTGAAGCCGGATTTTAGGTGTTTTTCATATTTTGATATGTATAATGACTAGACATCGGATTTTGCATATTTGCATATATTTTTTATTAATAAAGATACGAAAATTCTGATTGAACCAAAATTCGTTTTGAAGAAAACTGAATGCAATTAAAAAGTGTTCTAAATTAAGTTTATTACCGTTAAACGTCGATTTCTTAACAAATAATTATGTTATTAATTATTATTCCGCCACAGCAATAAATCTGGACTAAAAGACTTAGAAAATTTCCTATAACCCAGCCTTCTTATTACAATATAAGTTGCTTTCTAATACAAATTTGTTCAAAAACTCAATCAGAAATGTATGTATCCAAATATGTTGATAGTTTCTGCTCGGCCAAAATTGTCTGACAGAAAAACAAATGATCTAGAAATAAAGACTAAGAAAATAGAGAATATTACATAAAATCTTTCATATTTTACTAAAATCGTATAATATGAATATTTCCCTCTGAATTTTCCGCAAGGAAAATAATTTTAAAAGGTGAAATTCTTTTAAAATCAATATTTGTTAAAAGTTGAAAACCATTAGATTCGCTTCATTATGGCGTATTCTAGTCGAGTGGACAAAAATATTCGCTTTTTGGGCATAAATATGGAAATAAACAATTGTGAAATTGGGGAAAGACAACAAATTCCGCACGTTATTTTTATTCATGATTGCACTAATAACTATATTTTAATAACCTAAGGGTATTATGTCTTAGTGAATGAGTTTGCAACATGCAAAAGGAAACGAAATAGACCCACAGTTCCTTTTGATGATCTGCATAGATTCGCATTTATCGATCTGGCCATGTCTTTTTGAAAACAAAGTACAGGTCACATTTATAGACCAATTCGCATAAAAATTGGAGATTTTTTTGGCCCTAGGGCGATCCCTATTTATTTTGGTAAGAATCGATTCAGATTTGGATATTGCTCCATATATACAGTATAAACTCGAAAATCCCTACACCACAGGTTTTAGCGGTGTCCGAGTTATCAAATAGTCCGGATTAACGAATAGGAAAGAAAATAAATTATTTTCTATTATTAAATCACTTGTGGTAGTTATATCATTATACTTTTTTTAAAATTGTAATTTTTAAATCATATAAAGAAGTAAAAAGTGCTCTACGTGTAAAAAATAGTGAGATTTTTCTACACGACAATCCGGACATTTTTATTGGCATTGCCCGTATTTGTTCCTTTCCTTACCTTTTACTAATTTACCATGCAACAAGACTCAATCAAATAGTGAACTAGAGTTAGAAATATGACGTTTTTAAAGTTTAGATCAGGATGTAAGCAAAACACGTGACAGATATGAAATTTCATTTTTTTTTGGAAATTAAGATTCCTTGACATCTTTGCCTTTTAGGTGCATAGTGCCTTTGGCAACTTTAATGACAATATTGCGGCGAATATTTTTCTTTATATATCGAAGCTTCCAAATAATAGTATGCTAAGTCGACTTAGCATGTTTTCAAGTTCTTTACATTTTTATATTTAACGTCCTTTAACTAAAATTCAGTCTAATTTTGGTAATGATCGGTCAATCCGAAAGTTATAAACAAATATTGACTTAGCATAGTACTGAATTTCAAAAAAATTCCAAACTTTGAGAGCTTCTCTTGCAAAACTCACTTTTGGAGGTGTCGATATTTATTTATATCCTACTAGCAAAATGTCCGCTACTTCGTATACGGAAAGAATATAGAAAACAAATAAACAATATTTAATATGGAAATGGCGAACAGGAACATTATGTTGCACTAATATCATTTTTAATCAATATTAGATTTTATTTAAGAACTATTCGTAACATTTTTCAAAAAAAAAAAAAAAAAAAAAAAAAAAAAAAATCAGCCTTAAATCACCCTCACAAATTATCTCACATTTTTAAGGCATATTAATTAGGGGCTTTCTGTCATCAGAAAGTAAAACATGCTTGTAAACAAATAAACCAATTTTTGTACTATTTAGTACTTTTTGTAGCCTAATATTAGGTGTTTCCGATACCATTTCAGCCATCACCGACCCGCATACCAAATTTCAGAATTTGTAAGCATTTCATAACAAAAACTCCTTATATTATCGTTCACGCAATAACAAAATGGTACCAAATTTAGAACTTTTCATCTCCTGGGTATAACCTTAAAAATTACCTTCTTATATCAACCATTCACAACAACCGCGAATCTCATTTATAGCTCTAACAGTTTTTCCAAACCCTATAATAATTATTTACATATAAATACACAAGTATGAATTTGAGAAACCTCTTCCTAAAACTTCAAAAATTCCTTCTAACCTTTACAAAATAACAATTTTTTCGTAAATTTTTCTAAAAACACGTCCATATATCAACGTTACGCACCAATGCTCACCCTAACTCCAAAAAATAAAAATTCAAGCTCTGTCCCTACACCCAACAACAAATTGAGTACCATTTAGTACTTTTCGTATACTTATATTACGTATTTCGACAACCACATATCTTAACCCTACACTGACATTAACACAAAATTATAACAGTAATTTTAATTCCAAATCTCAGGATGCCAGCTGTATTCGTTCGTTCAGTACCAAATGATACAAAACTTAGTACCATTTAGTACTCTTCGTACCCATAAGTACGATTTTCCAAAACTACCTGAATTCTACACTTCAACAGTAATCATACTTTCCACTTTTAGGATTATAGGGCTATCCGTTCACCCAAATCCAAATTGTACGAAATTTTGTAGCATTTTGTACTTTTCGTTCCCTTAAGTACGATTTTCCAAAATATCCTCAATCCTACACTCCAACAGTAATCTTAATTACTAATTCCAGGATAGCAGCTCTATCCGTTCACCCAAATCCAAATTGTACCAAATTTAGTACTTTTCGTACCGATTTCCAAAACTTCGTCAATCCTACACTCCAACAGTAATCTTAACTCCAAATTTCACGGTTCCAGCTTTATCCCTGTAACCAAATCCAAATTGTACCAAATTTAGTACAATTCAGTACGTTTCGTGCCCATAAGTACGAATTTTCAAAACTTCCAACAGTAATTTTAATTCCATCGTTCAGGATTTCAGCTCTATCCGTTCGCTCAAATCCAATTTGTACTAAATTTAGTACCAATAAGTACGCTTTGTCCCCTTTAATACGAATTTCAAAAACATCCTCAATCATACACTCCCACAGTAATCATAATTCCAAATTTCAGGATTCGAGCTCTATCCGTACCATTTAGTACTTTTCGTACCAATAAATGCGAATTTCCAATATATCTTCATTTCTACATTCCCACAGTAATCTTTATTCCAAATTTCACGATTCGAGCTCTATCCGTCCATTTAGTACTTGTCGTACCCATAAGTGCGGATTTCCAAAACTACCTCAATCCTTCACCCCACTCCAGGATTCGAGCTTCATCCGTACCATTTAGTACTACTTTTCGTACCAATAAGAATGAATTTCCAATATATTCTCAATCCTACACTCCCACAGTAATCATAATTCCAAATTTCACAATTGGAGCTCTATCCGTTTACCCATATCCAAATTGTAGCAAATTAAGTACCATTTAGTACTTTTCGTACCCATAAGTACGAATTTCCATAACTACCTCAATCATAGACACCAATAACAATCTTAATTCCAAATTTCTGGATTCTAGTCCTATCAGTTCACTCAAATCTAAGTTGTACTAAACATAGTACCATACCACTTCCTAACCTTGATTCCCATACCAAATAACAAGATTCCGTTAAAAATACAGAATTGATACAAAATTTAGTAACTTTTAGAACTTTTCGTACACTTGTAGTTCGAATTTTCAAAAACCCTTTGGTACATCTTTCTAACACGGATTTAGGGACACTCAATCCAAATTTCCGAATTCTAGCTCTTCCCCTTTGCCTAATACAGAGGGTACCATATTTAGTACCTTTTAGTACTTTTCGTACCTTTCCCGTTCGAATTTCCAAAAACCCAGCCTTATCTCACTCCTACACACCGTCAGCAACCCACAATCAAAATTTCAAGCTTCTAGCTTCAGCCGTTTCGTCTGGGCGATGATCTGTCACTCACTCACTCACTCGCTCACTTATCACTAAGCTCTTTTGTATAATAAGATACAACAAGATTAATGTGTTATAAAAGGTGTTATATCCTTGTACTCGATAATTTTTACTAACTGTTGCTGAAACAATTTTTACAGCAACTTCTCCATTAAACAACTGCCAAAATTCCAAGCATTTGTAATAATTAGTACAAATTATCGAGTGTAGGTATAAGTTAATTGATTGTGTATACAAAAGGGTTATGACTTTTTGACTGTAGCAGGACACGGTGCTCTTGAATCAAATTTATAGGGAAGGTGCTTACACCTGGGAAGTTTTTGCGGATTCTGAAACTACAATGTTCATAGATGAGAAAAATCAAAAAACAAAAAAAATCGCCGGAGCGCTTTTAAATAAATCGCGATTCAAGTTGACATTTTTAGCGGTTGTTTAGGGTTTCACGATTTTGCTTGGAAACTGCAAGTCCAATCGAAATGGAGCTAAGAAAATGTTGTAGCTGTGAAAATTCTCAACAGGATTGATGTTCATGATTTGTTCTCAGGCTGTACCATTTTTAGGGTTACGCGATTTTACTTGAATACGGCAAGTCTTATCTTATTGCTGTGAAAATTCTCTACAAGACTGGAATATGCAATTTTTCCTAAGTTGTACCAATTTTTATACCCTCCACCATAGTATGGAGGGTATATTAAGTTTGTTTTTCCGTTTGTAACGCATTGAAATACTCATTTGCGACCCTATAAAGTATATATATTCTTGATCAGGGTAAAATTCTAAGTCGATCTGAGCACGTCCGTCCGTCCGTCCGTCCGTCTGTGGTAATCACTCTAGCATCCACAAAAATGGAGATAGGACGCTGAAATTTTGGGAAAATGCGTCTTTTGTTTGCAGGCAGGTCAAGTTCGATGATGGGCTATATCGGTCCACGTTTTGGTATAGCCCCCATATAACGGTACCCCCCGATTTACGGTATTTTGACGTTTTTAGCTACATTTTCAAACCGATTTGGCTATAATTTGACATTTAGGGTTCTTAAGTGTCAGTAAACATATAAAACAAAACTTGTGGACATAGGTCCACGTTTTGGTATAGCCCCCATATAACGGTACCCCCCGATTTACGGTATTTTGACGGTTTTAGCTACATTTTCAGACCGATTTGGCTATAATTTGACATTTAGGGTTCTTAAGTGTTAATTAACATATATAACCAAGCTTGTGTACATAGGTCCACGTTTTGGTATAGCCCCCATATAACGGTACCCCCGATTTACGGTATTTTGACGTTTTTAGCTACATTTTCAGACCGATGTAGCTATAATTTGACATTTAGGGTTCTTAAGTGTTAATAAACTTATATATTAAAAGTTGTGGACATAGGTCCACGTTGTGGTATAGCCCCCATATAACGGTATCCCCGGATTTACGGTATTTTGACGTTTTTAGCTACATTTTCAGACCGATTTGGCTATAATTTGACATTTAGGGTTCTTAAGTGTCAGTAAACATATAAAACAAAACTTGTGGACATAGGTCCACGTTTTGGTATAGCCCCCATATAACGGTACCCCCTGATTTACGGTATTTTGACAGTTTTAGCTACATTTTCAGACCGATTTAGCTATATTTTGACACTTAGGGTTCTTAAGTGTCAATAAACTTATATAACAAAACGTGTGGACATAGGTCCATGTTTTGGTATAGCCCCCATATAACGGTACCCCCGATTTGCGGTGTTTTGACGTTTGTAGCTACATTTTCAGACCGATGTAGCTACCCAGCAAAATTTGACGGAAGGGGTTCTTTGCGATGACGTGATTTCATGTCATCTTTTGCATTGGTTCAAAGGAAGTCGTGGAAGATCCGATCTTTTCATTAGGATTTGAACCAATGCAAAGGAAGTCGTGAAAGATCCGATCTTTTCATCAGCATTTGTACCCATTCCATCGATCCAATAGAGATGATGTTTGTGTTTTTATTTACACACCTGTTTATTTTCATTTTGGTATGTTCCAGTACTGCAAAAATCTACTAATTTTTACTATTTTTTCCGATAACATAAAGGAAAAATTGTTATCGTAGTAAAAATAAGTAGATTCTTGCAGTTTCTGGAACAGACCAAAGTTGTTAGAACTGTCGTCGTGATGTTGTCTTACATTTCCTGCATATCAAACAACTAAAACTTCTAAACAATTGGTATTATATGAAGTCCCAACCATCGAGCTAAAAATAGAATCGGACTGCACACATTGCTATTTTAAAAGTTCCCTTGTCTGTTCTAAATCTGACATAGAATGAAATCAATCAAATCTTGCTTCTTGGAATTTGAAAAAAAGTCCGAAACGAAAAGGAACAAGAATCTGAAAATAAAGAAGAAACTACTTTTGGAAAGAAACAATTAAAAATAAATTAATTAAGCATAAATGGTATTTTCCATAAAAAGTCTCTCCTCCCCGTTCGTTACATTTTGTTCTTAGAGATCCCTAAAGCAAGCCGGGTTGTAGATCTCTACATATTTCCGTCACTAAACAAAAGAGTATAAATTACCAAAATGTTGTTATAAAATAACAAAACTATAAAATAAAAGTAATTTACGAAATAACAAGTAAGAACAGACTATAGTCGGACGGGGCCGACCATGTGATACCCTATACCACTATCCCTGTGCACTAGCTTTCCGGGCTAGCTGTTATAAGATGTGCATTAGAAATTTTACCAATTTTCACACAAAAGTTTTGATCAATTTAACCCGCTAAATATTATCCGATCATACCGTTGACTTGCACGCTACTTCTTCATCTCAAACCAAAACTACGTTTAAAATTTCGCGCCGATCGGACTATTATTGCGACCTACAAAGCGGCTACAAAATCGAGCAAAAATTTTGTTTTTGGTCCATTTCATCCCTTTAACATTTCACGATCATCGCCAAAAACTAATCAGTTCTATTCTGGTCCAAACCCGACCTCCATACTAAATTTCGTGACAATCGGTCCATAATTGCGGCCTCTAGCTTGATTACAATTTTTAATGGACGGACAGACGGACGGACGGACGGACGGACACACATCGCTAAATCGCTTTATCTCGTCGAGATATGAAGTTTGGTATACCACATGAGGGGTCTACGACGAATATTTCGCGGCGTTACATGAATTTTTGGGAAAACAAACTTATTATACCCTTTTCCACATTGTGGTATAGGGTATAAAAATACTTAAAGGAGTGCATTTGGAGTCCATGTCGAAATCTAAACTGGTGATGGGAAGATAATTGAAAAAACCTTTTGTAAGATGAAAGAATATCAGTTGCGAAGAACGGAGGAAGTAATATTTTGCGTTGCAGCGGTGGTGATTACATTGCAATTTTGGATGTAAACTTTTGAAAAGCTAAACTGATAAATTAATTGTAGTTATTTCATGAATTCGTTTTAATTAATAAAGAGTTTTGTTTTTCATGAAAACCATATTTCAATACAGCATTTCCATTTTCCAAACAATACATGAAAATTTCATGCCAAGGGGTTGGTGAAAATGACATGCCAAAGCATTGGTTAAAATGACATGTCAAAGCATGATTGAAAATGACGTGTCAAAGCATTGGTGAAAATGACATGTCAAATCATTGGTGGAAATGACATGCCAAAGCATTGGTGGAAATGACATGTCAACGCATTGGTTAAAATGACATGCTTAGGATCCAGAAAAGAACGTCATCTTTTGGGGTCCACGCTCATATAAAATTCATCGATGAAGATGCTAAAAAGATGACATGCTAGATCACTTGCACCCATGATTGAATGTCATCTTTGGCATCGAACATTTTGCTGGGTATAATTTGACATTTAAAGTTCTTAAATGCCAATAAACTTATATGACAAAACTTGTGGACATAGGTCCACGTTTTGGTATAGCCCCCATATAATGGTTCATTTAAGTTCATATTTTCGTATAGCCCAGATACCTCCGAACTAGCTGTTAATGACATTTGAAGTTCCCACGTTATGTACCGATTTTCGATACTTTGAAGATTCTAGCTACATTTTTTTACCGAATTAGGAGTTATTTGACATTAAAGGCTCCCATCAAAAACTGTCAACATAGGTCCATGTTTTATTATAACCCCTATATAACAGTACCTCCCAATTTCTAGCCCACCAAAAATTGTCAACATACATACACCATAAAAAAGGGCCTCCCGAATGAAGCATAAATGTACATAAACATTATCTGACATTTTAACGTACCCACTTAAAGTTGGGGACAGGAATGAAAAGTAATTATTCCATTTTAGTTCAGAATATTTTATGGTGGAGGGTATGAAAAGTTCGGCCCGGCCGAACTTAATGCTTTTTTACTTGTTTATTTAGATATATAAGTTTACCTTGGGAAATTGCAGTCATGACATTGTTTTATAAGGAGACGATACAGAATTGAACTGAATTTGAATTGTCCCAATTTCATCTTCTATATCTCAAAAGTTGTAAAACCTACGAAAATATCATTAAGGTCAATCTTGTAGAGAATTTTGATAAGGACTTGCGATTTTTAAGCAAAGTCGCAAAAACCTAAACAACCACTAACAAGTGAGCAAAGGCTATAGTCGGGACGGGGCCGACCATGTGATACCCTACACCACTACCCCTGTGCATAAAGTTTTCACTGGTAAACATTTCTTTTAGGGAATATAATCCGACTACCACCAAAAATAATATGCCTCTTTCTCTCTGGGACCCCCATAAGCAATCAAACTTTCGTGACCATCCGATCAAAATTACGACCTGTAGCTTGGTTGCAAAAAATGGAAGAATTGGATGCATTACCGACTATTGTGGTATCTCCCTTGTTTGACCACCTTCGCCAACCTGCTTTACGCCATTGTAATGGTAATATTTTCTTCTTCCATTGACAGGTTTTGCCGTTGGAATACCCCTACTAAAAGCCAATATATTCACAAAGAATAAAACTTTAAATTCGTCTCCAAATGAGTTTTTGCCCATTCCAACCCCTAAATATTATCCGACCATCATTAAAATCAGTAGGCTTCTTCCTCTGTTAGACCCCCATTAACCCCTAAAATTTCGTGACGATCCGATCAAAATTGCAACCTGTGGCGTGATTACAAAATAATCGGAAAATGGGATGCATTATCGACTATTGTCATATCTCTGCTATTTGACCACCTACGATAACCTAATTTACATCGCTGGAAAGGTTATATTTTCTACTTTCCTTGCCAGGTTTTGCTTTTTATATACCTCTTAAAGAAACAAATATATTGGTTTTGAAATAAAACGTTGACCTTTCTCTAAATAAGTGTTTGCCCATTCCGACCCCTGAATATTATCCGACCATCATCAAAATCAATAGGCTTCTTTCTATTTAGGACCCCCATTAACCCCCAAAATTTCGTTACGATCCGATCAAAATTGCGACCTGTAGCGTGATTACAAAAAAATCGGAAAATGGGATGCATTATCGACTATTGCCATATCTCTGCTATTTGACCACCTACGACAACCTACTTTACATCGTTGTAAAGGCGATTTTTTCTACTTTCCTGGCCAGGTTTTGCTTTTCATATACCTCTTAAAGAAACAAAGATATTGGCTTTGAAATAAAATGTTGACTTTTCTCCAAATAAGTGTTTGCCCGTTCCGACCTCTAAATATTATCGGACCATCACCAAAATCAATAAGCTTCTTCATCTGTGAGATCCCCATTAACCCTCAAATTGATCGTGACGATCCGATCAAAATTGCGACCTGTAGCGTGATTTTCAAAAAAATAGAAAAATGGGATGTATTACCGACTATTGCGATATCTCCGTTATTTGGTTACCTACGCCGACCTAGTTTGCATCATTGTAAAGACGGGATCTTCTACTTTCATAGTCAGGCTTTGCTTTTGGAAAATTTGCAACCAAAGCTGTGATATTCGTCAATATAATTAAAATCGCAAAAATGAAAATTGGGGTTTTATTTGCTACTATTGTGATATCTTCGTTGTTTGATCATCTACGAGCACCAACTTTACATCATTAGAAAGGTGATATTTTCTACTTTCATTGTCAGGTTTTGCTTTTGGTATACCCCATATAGAAGGTGAGTTATTCGCTTTGAAAAAAAACCTTGTCTTTTTAACCACCTAAGTTTTTTGCCCTTTCCGACCCCTAAATATTATCCGACCATCACCAAAATCAATAGGCTTCTTCCCCTCCGGGACCCCCATCAACATTCAAAATTTCGTGACGATCCGATCAAAATTGCGACCTGTAGCGTGATTACAATGTTTAGATGGACAGACGGACAGACGGACAGACGGACGGACGGACGGACTGACGGACGGACACACATAGCCAGATCGACTCAGCTCGTCGAGACATTCATTTTGGTATATATGAGTATGGGTCTACGACCATTATTTCGATGCGTTACAAACTTTTTGGCCAAAACCAACTTATAATACCCTCCCCACATAGTGGTGTAGGGTATAAAAATGTCAACTTGAATCCCGGTTTTTTTGTAAAAAGCGCTCCGGCGATTTTTTTGTTTTTTAATTTTTCTCATCTATGAACATTGTAGTTTCAGAATCCGCAAAAACTACCCAGGTGTAAGCACAACAACAAACATTGTTCCACAACATCCCATACGGGACAAGGGAGACTTCTCTCATATCAATGAGTGCACCCCGGTTCATATTTAGCTCAATGATATCATGGGTGTAAGCACATTCCATTTAAATTTGATTCAAGAGCACCGTGAGGAATGAATGAACTATATTTTTTACCATTCCAAATGCTTTTCTAGCACAAATATACATATGAGTGGTTTTGCCATGTTAAAGATAATTCCAAGGTTTTTGACTTATTTTACGACTACCACGCTATTGTGTGGTTTTTCTTAGTGATGTCATTTTGCACAAGTCATTGGGTGTTCTTCATGTTGCTTATTATTCATCGTGGATGAATATAACAATAATCCATTACTTTTCGCCAAGGAGTGAACATTTCTCAATTCTGCATTAAGCGGTTGTATGCGTACAATATAGATCGATATTATAAAATTATGTATTTTTAGTGCAATAAACTAAAACCATGTCATCAATATTAAATCGGCAGTTAGAGCATATTTCCAAAGAAGCTTTTTGACCAAAAAGAACAAAAATTGCCAATTTATGCCGGTATATACTGAATAAAGGACTAAACACTATAAAATATATTCAAATCTGATATGTGGATATTCAAAACGTATACATCTAATTATAGTTATATTCCAGAACCTGAAATCGTAAATGGTACTATGTACTTTTTTCCCATTTTGTGCTAAAAATGTACCCTTATTCCAAAAACTAGAAAAAATTTCGCTTTTATCTAAACAAAAATTATCTAAACAAAATTTTCAGCTAGACAATTTTGGCCGAGTAGAAACTATCACCATATTTGGAAACGTAGATTTTGACATTTCTGATTGAGTTTTTGAATTTTTTCCATTACCTACATTTGTATAGGAAAGCAACTTATGTTGTAATAGGAATGCTGGGTTATTTGTCATTTTCTCACCTTATAGTACGTTTATATATAACCGCATTTAACAAACCCACTGGGTTTTAAATGTCAACTCCATTACATATACGTCAAAAAAAATCCTGATAATGAAGGTTAACCACCCAAAAAGCTCTAATATAAACAGCATATCGTCTGCTCCGTCGGAAAAGGTCGTAAGACCCTCTCAATAAATTTTTCAGGAGAAAGAAAAAACATTCCAGCGCTGTCTGTATTAAAGATTTTATTATGGTGGTAAAGGCAGTATTGTTCGTTTATTTATTCCGCTTCCATAACTGTACTTTGTTTGATAAAATTCCGTCGCGTTTGGGAGATAATTGGATGTCTTTGGACTTACGACCTTTTCCTTGTACAGTTTTGTATTTGTTTCTCTACAAACCTTTTTAATGTTTTAATTTTCCTTTTTTCTAACAAATGATAAGATTTTCGTTTTTTTTCGTTTTAATATTTGTACAAAGTATAGTGAGTGGTTTTATTTGTAATTCAATGTGGTTTGTATGTGTATGTACAATTCAATTTTGTGTTGTTTTGAGATTAGGTTTTAATTAGTGAAATTTTTAGTGCAATATATTTAATTCAGGCTAGGTTCTTTTTTATACAAATTGGTGGGGAATGCAATATATTTCGTGCAATATTAGATTTTAAGTAGTTTTAGATTCTTTAGGTAGGTTTAGATTTTAGATAGATTTAAGTTTTACATAGTTTTAGGTTTTAAATAGGTTTAAGTAATGTGCAATTTAGGCTAGTTTTCACTTTTAACTGTTCTGTACAAAATGTGTTGTGATTTTAATTATGTTTTAAGTAAATATTTTAAACTTTGTAATTTTTGTTTTTTGTATGCAATTACGTGTTATATGTACAAAGATAGTTAACAACTTTTATGTTTTGTGTTTAACAAAATGTGATTGTTTCTTGTGTGTAATTTCTAGTTTGTACTTGTGATTATTTTATGTTCACTTTCTGTTCTTTTAACAATATGTATGTGACTTGAGCAGATTTTATGTTGTAACAAATTGTGTTATTGTAACTTGTGTTCACTGTGAGAGTAACGTGCGCTTGAAATACCGGTGAGAAACTGAAATCCCTTTGCTGCCTTGATCGCTTTTAAAGCATAACTATGTTTTCCAATGCTATTGGAAGGCAGCAAAGGGAATAGACTAGCAGTTGCATAAATATGTAAATATATATGTATATTTGCGAACCGCTAGCCCAAAGTAAATGACAAATTTGACAAACAACAGGTTCGACCAAAGTAATTATGACCGGTATGGTCCTTGACCATACATGCTCCCCCTCACAGTGACACAGTGATAAACTCCGCTTCTCTTCAGCTCAGCTTCTCTCCATGTTTTTAATTGGACCGCTGATGACGAAGCCCAACGCCGTCTCGTAGCCGTAAACATCGCCCAGCCCAGTAAACATTCGGCCTTCTCTGCTTATCGCCGAGTACGTGTCACCGCCTAGTTCCAGTTCAATTGGGAGGTTACCTCTGGGATCAACATCGGCCAGACGGTTTGCGGGGAAGTCGACTGTAGGGTCCTCGATAATTGGGTCGCTATATGGCCGGTATGGGAGCTCATTCGTAATTAGGGCGTTTATCTTCAATGCCCACGTATCATTGGTGTTGCGACTCATGATTTTAAATGTCGTAAATCTTCTGTTTTTGTGCAGGAATGAAGGCAAACCCAGGCGCCTGAAGGATGAGTAAGAAATCCTGGACATTGCTGCCCCTTGAAGAACGAGCGCTCGAATTGTCGCGTACGTCTCAATTTCTTCCGCCACCACACGTACCATCGCTGTTGGCACAAAGACAAGGTCCCAAGTGAACCTCACAACTACATCGGGAATCATCGGTTGAGGCTCTTGAATTTGGGGAGCCCCATGTAAAAGGGTGTGGTGGCGATTGTCGCATTTATGGCAGCTCGTCAATGATGTACAGTCGGGTGCAAGGTGGCTTCTAGCCAGACAGTTACGACAGTAGCTTCGCCTCTCTACTGTCTCGTATCTTTGATGGGGTGACATATCTAGGAAGCGGCGACACGTACTTAGCGCGTGGTCATCCTGACACAGACCACACGCACGCTGCCAGAAGCTGGGGCGATCACGGCGGGCATCTTGCTGGCGACGGCGCTGGGATGAACGGCTTCTGTCTGGTTGCTGGTGATGCTGTTGTCGCTGGCTTCCAGGTGAACGGGATCGGGGTCTTCGGGCTTGTACTGGTGCACCATTGGCTGCTGGCATGTTGCGATCCTGCAAATAGGCTGCCATATCTGAAAAGAGGGAGAGGCGAGTACCAAGATTTTTACAAGTAGGGGGTCCGACTAGTCAGTCGGTAAATAATTTGACGACTTTCGTTATGGGTCGAGTTACTATTCCTCCACTAGTACGTATATCTACAACTCTGACATTGGTGTCTACCCCGTGATATGTTTTGTCGACTCTTCCCATTTTCCACTCATTGGGAGCCAGTCTGTCGTCTTTAATGACTATTAAATCCCCCTCTTTTAAGTTATCTTGCTGATATTTCCATTTAGTTCTACGGTGTAATTCCCTCAAGTACTCTAATTTCCATCTCTGACAAAAATTGTGGGAAATAATCTTGAGCCTTTTCCATCTATTTGCTAAGTTTATGTCGCAATCTGAGAAATCAGGTTCGGGTGGAGCAAGAATTGGCGTGCCAATCAAAAAGTGACCGGGTGTTAGTGGGGATAGATCGTTTGGATCTTCGCTAGCAGAACTAAGTGGTCTCGAATTTAAGCATGCTTCAATCCGTGTAAGAATAGTACAAAATTCCTCAAATGTAAAGTTCATTTTCGGAATTGATTTACGCAAATGGGTTTTAAAGGATTTGACACCTGCCTCCCAAAGACCGCCCATATGGGGAGCGCCAGGAGGAATGAATTTCCAATTAAGATTTTGTTGTATGTTTTGATGAATAACAGAGTTTTGTAGAGTCTTGAAAAAAGCGAGTCTTTCCTTTTTCAAAATTTCCGCAGCTCCCACAAAATTTGTACCATTGTCTGAGTAAATACATGATGGGCAGCCGCGCCGACCAATAAATCGAGAAAATGCTGCTAGGAATGACTGAGTTGATAAATCGCTGGTGGCTTCGAGGTGCATAGCTTTTGTCGCGAAACAGACAAAAACACAGACGTAGCCTTTGGTGATCAAACAAGCTCTACCAGTGAAGTTTTTGATGTTGAATGGGCCCGCGAAATCAACCCCTGTTGTGTTGAATGGGCGCGACAATAACGTCCTTTCGGGGGGCAGCGATGCCATTATTTGCTTTTGAGCGTGACTTTTGTATAATACACATGGTTTGCAGTTGTTGATAACCTTTTTTATCAACGGCTTTAGTCTGAATATCCAGAATTCAGATCTCAAAATACGTGTTAATAACTGGTTTCCACCGTGTAACGTTACCTTATGTGAAAATTCAACAAGCAAATGTGTCAACTTCGCATTGTACGGCAGAATAATAGGATGCCGCTCATTGTAGGTGAGAGCCGGCGATTGTACAAGCCTACCATTTGCACGCATAATGCCTTTTGCATCTAGAAACGGGTTCAAGGTTAGCAAAGAACTGCTTGATGATATTCGTGAGCGCTTTTGTAAAGAATCGTACTCATCGGGAAAATAGAATTTCTGGGTTCGTATAATGGCGGCTCGTTTTCCGTTTTGAATTTCCTCTGCTGTAAGCTCCATCGATGAAACTCGAAGATGCCGTCTATTTTCACCGGTATTCCGCCAAAATCTCAAAGCATAAGCATATGTTCCATAAAGTTTTGATAGAGAGGAAAAATTCTGCAAGGGATCTTCATCGATGTTAATCGCCAGAACCTTTACAGTTTTTGCTTCTAGATTAGTTTCTTCATTAACTTCCTTTATTGGCCAACTGGATTTCTTTAATTTTAACCAGTGTGGGCCATGCCACCATAACTGATGACTATTTAGTTCATTAGGCGAGCACCCGCGACTAGCAATGTCTGCTGGGTTATCCTCTGAGTCAATATGATGCCAATTTTCGTTCCCCACATTGTCTAAAATCTCTGATATTCTATTTCCGACGAAAGTTGACCAATGGCACGGCGGTTTCTTGAGCCAGGCAAGGACTATTGTAGAATCAGTCCAATAGTGTAATGAATAGTTTGAGATTTGAAGATTTTTTAAGATTGTATGGGTTAACTTCGACAGTAAGACGGCTCCGCATAGTTCCAGCCGTGGAAGAGAGATCTTTTTAATAGGCGCAACTCTAGTTTTGGCCGTTAGCAAAAAAGTTTCAATTTCGTTATTCGATTTTTCAATTCTTATGTACAAGGCGGCTGCGTAGGCACTCTCTGATGCGTCGCAAAATCCATGTATTTCGATGTTTGTGTCTGGTGAGAAATGAATCCATCTTGGTATTTTCAAGTGTTCTATCTCGCAACTATTTTTGACGAAGTTTTTCCAATTTAGCATAGTAAGGGGTTTCAGAATATCATCCCAGGTTATCTTATCTAGCCATACTTGTTGCATGACTAGTTTCGCTACCACTACAATAGGCGCGAGCCAACCACATGGATCGAATAATTTCGCGATCGTTGAAAGTACTTCTCTTTTTGTATATGAATCCTTATTTTCCATGTCTGGAGGGTTGAATGTGAAGAAATCTCCTGAGATATTCCAACGTATCCCTAAGGTTTTTGTAGATGCATCCTCGGAAATATCAAGTAGGTTTACAGGAAGTAATTTTTCTGCAGGTAAATCACTAATAATCTGTGGATCATTTGATGTCCATTTCATTAGCTCGAATCCTGCAGATTCCATTGCAGAAATAAGTTCTTTCCGAGAATTGATTGTGTCTTGTAATGTGTGCCCTCCGGCTAACACATCATCGACATATAAATTTTCCAATATTATTTTTGATGCTAGAGGGTAAGTATCCTTTATGTCTTCCGCTAGTTGTATTAGACTTCGCAGAGCTAGAAAAGGTGCGCAATTCACTCCAAAAGTGACCGTAAGTAATTCGTAGTCTTCAACAGGATCATTGAGAGATTTTCTAAATAGAATCCTTTGGAATTGGGTTTGCTTGGGGTTCAATAATATTTGCCGGTACATTTTTGTCACATCGGCATTAAATACATATCTAAAGAACCGCCATTTCAGTACTTGTAACACAATATCTTGTTGTAAGATTGGTCCAGCAAATAAGTTATCATTCAGGCTCTTCTTGTTTGATGTTGGACTCGAAGCATTGAAAACAACTCTAAGTTTCGATGTGATCTTATCGGGTCTGATAACCGCATGATGAGGTAGGTAATAGTTCGGAGCTTTGCTAATGTCCTGTGCAGAAATCTTTCGCATGTGTCCTAGCTCAAGATATACCAGGATAGTTTTATCATAAAGTTCCTTAAGTTCAGGAGTTTTCATTAGCTTTCTTTCCATCCTGTAGAATTGTGCGAGTGCTATATTCCTCGATTCTCCTAGCTCTTCGTATTTTTTAAAAGGTAGGGTAACTACGTATCGACCCTCTGGATTTCTTCGAGTGGTTTCCGTGTAATTTTGTTCGCAAAAGACATCATCCTCTGACCTCAAAACCTGTTTTGGGGTTTCTTCCACCTCCCAAAATCGTGTCAATATTTTCTCCAAGGAAACTGTATTGCAAAGTGTAATTTGTCGTTGTTTCTGTGATTCATCTAGCAATGGTCCGCCAATAATCCATCCAAAAACTGTTTTTTGGGCTAATAGAGTACCAATCGATTTCATCGGAGCTCCAATTGTAAAGATAAGTGGTCCTATATCCATTACAGATCGACTGGTTGGCTGATATAGAATTTAGGATCTGCTAACTCCATATTCGTGGCATCTCTGAGTTGAGTCTTATCCAAAGTATATGGCGGCAAATTTGATGGTAACGATTTTAACACGGGTGCCAAAACTTCCAGTTTAAAGCTGGGTTCGACTCGTGATCGTAAAGTAAAAACGCAAGATCTATTTGATGTTTCTGCAACAAGTTGATTTATGCCTGAGACGTGTACAAGGTTCTTTCTTGTTGGCAAACTTAATCGATTTTTGAGCTTTTCTGTAATAAATGTAGACTGAGACCCAGAGTCAATTATTGCTCTGGCGTCATAAAATTGGCCATTTGCTTCAATTCGCACAAGAGCCGTAAAAAGCAAGGTTTCTCCAGAACTTTGTTTGTTGTTTCCATTATCCTGGAGAGTCAAAGTAGTTGTATTTAGTGGTTTTTCATTCGAAGTGGACTGTATGAATGTAGTTAGAGTTGAAGTACTTGTACTAGGGCGTTCTCCATCTCGTTCTAGGGTTTGTATTGCGGTTCGGTTCTCCATACCTTTGTGAAGCATGGTATGATGTCGTTGACTGCAATTCCTACAGCCAAAACGACTCTTGCACTCTTTAACTCCGTGATTGGAAGATAGACAATTATAGCATAAGTGAGAATTTTTGACGACGTGAATTCTGTCATTCACATTTTTAGCCAAAAATTGTGCACAATCTCGAATAAAATGATTTGCCTTGCAAAGTTGGCAAGTATTCTGATATTGTTGCTTGGGTTGTTGAGAGAAATTGGCTTTATTTTTTCCCATAGCGCTCTGATTTTGAGGTTTCTGAAATGTACTTGTTTGGAAACTGTTGGTGTATCTCATCCTTTTATTTTGCTCCACTTTAGGTTGACTATATTTAGAAAAGTTCGGCTTAATATTTCCCACCGACTCCATGGTTTTGAATTTATGAGTAAGATATTTATTGAAATCTTCCCATGATGGCAAAGTTTTGCAATCCTCCAGCGAATTTTCAAATTCCTCCAAAAAGGATCTGGGTAATTTGCTGGAACACAGATAAATTAGAATTGGATCCCATCCAGAAACTGGAATTTTTAGTGTTTCTAATGTCTGAACGCAAGTATTTACTGTTCTCTGCAACTTTTGTATTGTGAAACTTGAATCAGTGGTAACGTTTGGGAGATTGAAAAGTATTTTGAGTTGCTCGTTTACCTGCATCCTCCTGTTCTCATATCGGTCTATCAAAAGTTTCCAGGCTACCTCAAACCCGTCATTTGTTAAAGGCACGTGGCTTATAATTTCCTGAGCTTCGCCTGTTGTTTTCTGCATGAGATGAAAAAGCTTTTCCACGTTACTCATTTTGGAGCTCTTTATGTATATGGCTGTGAATAAATCTCTGAAGGTTGGCCAGGCCGCGTATCCTCCTTTGAAAGACTCCGTATCACATGGCGGCAATCTCGAAATCGGGGTGAAATCGGGTTCTGTGCTGGCTTTTTGTTCCATTTGGGATTCTCGTTTGGCCTTTTCTTCCTTCTCATTCAGTTTAACCGTTTGTATTTGTCCGTTAAGTGCACCAATTGCCTTTTTGTAGACGTCTATTGCTTCCAAATAATGTTTCCTTAATTTATTTTTATCGATCGGTTTTTCCTCGGCTTCAGGAACATAGTCTCGACACTCCTCATAAGCTCGTTTGACTTGATCGAACACCGCATCCAGTTTCACTCGTGATGACTCCAGTGAATGTATGTCGTCTATCTGGTTCGCGATTGCTAAAATTGACGTGTAATCACTAAGATCATTCACGCAATTCGCAAACTTTTCGCATAAAGATTTGTCCATTTTGGTAAGTGAAGGGTCAAACTTTCAAACAGATTTTTGCTTAGCAAGAATTTGACAAAGTCGCCCAATGACGAGGACAAACTTGTTCCTTTTGGTTTTGCAACAAATCCAAAAAAATTTTGAGTTTTCAAAATTTCGGATGTTATTTTCCAAATTATAAAATCAACGACGAATAATTTGAGGAGTCAAAATGATCTTAAATGGTTTTAAAATCACTATCGAGGTTTTTGTGAGAGAAAAAGAAATATTTGTAATCAAATATCTCTTAAAATCGCCAAAAAATTTAACTTCGACAAGAAAAATTCTTCCAAAACGAGCATAAAAAAATAGAGGCGAGAAAAGCAATAGAATTGTATGCAATTGTTCCAAAAAAGTTGAGTAAAGTTTTCCAAATTGAGTCAGAAATGTGCAAAATACGACAAAAAGGCAACTCTTGATGGTCCACAACACGATAAGAAGCACAAATGAGCAAAAAAAATTTAAAAATTTTAAATAAATTTTATCCACAAAAGATTGTTCAAAAAATGTTTGTTGGGTTGTCACTTCATGGGTTCAGCAACGTGTCAATTTTAGAAGCACAATTTATCAAAATTTTATAAAATCACTTAAGATTCCGCTTACAGGAGGATTTTATTTAATTTTAGCCAGTGTAATATCCAAAATTAGATTTTTCCAAAGTTTTAAAGTTTTTTGTTGAGACAATACATGTACTCAACAAGTCCCAGCAAACTGTTCCACAGGTGAAAATGTTTGGGGAAGTAAATGTTCAGAGTTTCAAACAAAAATGTTTCATAAAACAAAAGTAAATGCTTTTGAGCAAAGTAAATGTTTTATCAATTGGTAAATATAATAAAGGATGAAATATTCATAAATGTTGAGTTTATAAAGTGAGGTTATCTAACCTCCAAGTGTGTTCACGCTTGTATTGTATTTACTCGGTTGTGTATGACAATGACGCCACGCTTCTCCAACGGTTATCGGAATTTGTATATAGGGTAATGTAATATGGCGATTATGTAAAGTATTTTCCCTATAGGGTTATGTGTAAACAAAATCCGCAAAAAAATATATGTTTAGTAAGGTTATGTTGTTTTGTATAAGTGACGCCAAAATCTGCGCTTGAATTTCCAAATAGTTGTTTATATTAGGTTTGTATTGTAAAGGTAATGTAAACTTTCAAAAATATTGGTTAATTCTATGTAAATTCCTCAAGATTTTGTTGTGTCACCAATATGACGCCGCAAATTCGCGCCAAATTGCAAAATTTGATTTGGTTATGAATTTTCGAGAGTATTCCCGGCAGTGGGATTGCAAAATTTCAAAACAAGGAGTTTTAATCTTCCAAAAAGCTTACAGGTTTTTAAGAGGTTATGAATTTGTGAAATTATGTCGCCAAAAGTGCGCCATAAGTTTCAGATGTACGCTTATGTATTGGTGTATGTAATTTTTGTAAAATTTTTCAAAAGAGAGTGAGAAAAAATATGTCTTTGCAACACTATGATGCCAAAGATTGCGCCAAAATTTTCATATAAAAACTTGTTTGTGTATGTAATGTAAAAAATTCCTCAAAATGAGATGGCAACTTTCCATAGTTATGTAAAATTTCCAAAAACTGTGAGTTTGTATTGTTTTCAAAATGGCTAACAGGTTATGCTTTCATTTAAAGCGTTCAAAAAGGCGGGTCAGATTCCACAGTTCCCACTGTATTCGGACGGACACAAGAGAGTACGAGAGAGAAAAAGTGTTAAAATGTTCCAACTTTCCACAAATAGAGCAAAATTTCCAACAATTTTCTAAATTTCCAACCTTTTTTTATAAATGTTTCACGTTTTGTATGTATGTGTGTCTATTTTGCCAAGATTTTAACACCTAATTCCCAATTTCCAATGTATGTGTGAGCAAGATTTCTAGGTTATGCGATTGTATGTGTAATATTTCTCAAGATTTTAGCTCTAATTTCCAAGCTTTGGATGCTAACTTCTCAAAATTCCAAAACGTTTCCAATAAAATTTCTCTTTTCTTCCAATATTTAGTAAAAAGTCCACAATTTTACGAGAAGAGAGCGAAAAGGTCTGGATTTGTACGTGTATGTGTAGGCTTATCCAAAAAAAGTTTCCAAAATTCCAAACAATTGTATGTGAAACAAGTAAAAAGAGAGCAAGTTTCGTATGTGTTTGTGCGGACGTGTATGTGTATTCCCTCGTAATCGTTAATGGGTCAACGTCAGTCCTTTATCCAGAGATTGGGTATTTTTGTGTCTCTAGCGTCAAATTATCCAATACTGGGACGCGTCATCAAGGGTAATACAGAGTCGGTGCCGTATTTTGCCGCACCCTGTATCCTTTGAATCACGCCAACAACAAAAATTGCATGGGTACTCACTTTGTTTCCTTTTTAGTGGACAAAAATGTGTATGTGTATTTGTGTGTGATTTGTTACCACTCTCTTGGCTGCTTTGCTTCTTCTTGACGTGTTCCTGTTCTCCTTTTTGTTGCTGATTGTTGGATTGTGATTTTTAGAATTTGTTTTTTGCGACCCGTACCGTATTATTTGTTGATTTTTGTGTTGTTTGGTTGGTAATTTGTTGATAAAAAATTATTAAAATTTCACTTGTTTTTATAAAAATTGTACTTTTGTCTATATATTTTTTCTTTTTTATTTGTAAAATAAAAATTATCGGTTTTATCAAGGTTCCACTGTTTTTCTGTCGTGTTCAATGTATGTGGGTTCCACTGTAAATGTATTTACTTTGCACTCTCTTTATGTATTTTCTTTCCACAAATTTAAATGTCACTGTTTATGTTGTTGTTGTATTCACTGTCTTTGATGCACTGTTTCGTTGTTATTGTTGTACATAACCGGCATTAATTTTTACACTTTTATGTTATATTTATTTTGCACAGTTTATTTATTGTTTTTGAAGATTTTTTTTTATTTTAACTTTTTTGTGTTTTTCCACTATTTTTGTATTCCGTGTTCTCACTTTTTCCAATTTTCTCTCACCGATCTATCTGTATGTTTTTGTTGTATATTTCCAATATTTCTATTTCTTGTATTATTCCACTTTTGCACTTGTTGTTGTTATATATTATTTTTGCACTTTTTTCACTGTCTTATGCTTTGTTTGTTGTTTTTATTGTTTTAGCCACTCACTGTTCTATTTTTTCCAATTTTATTTATATTTCTTTTAATTTTTTCGTAATTGAATTCATTTATATTTTCACTGTCACTAATTGTTTTGATGTTTTTATTTATTTCTCTTTATGCGTTCAATATGCCGGTGTTCACTGAACGGTTCACTAGGGGCTTAGTTCAATTTTTATTCTCTTTTATTAAATTATTTTGACAATGAAATTTTATTTTTTTTCTTTTTTCAGCACTATAAGCAATTTTTAAATGATTTTTAAAAAACACAAATCTGGCTCGTATGGACCAAATGTTTCTCTACAAACCTTTTTAATGTTTTAATTTTCCTTTTTTCTAACAAATGATAAGATTTTCGTTTTTTTTCGTTTTAATATTTGTACAAAGTATAGTGAGTGGTTTTATTTGTAATTCAATGTGGTTTGTATGTGTATGTACAATTCAATTTTGTGTTGTTTTGAGATTAGGTTTTAATTAGTGAAATTTTTAGTGCAATATATTTAATTCAGGCTAGGTTCTTTTTTATACAAATTGGTGGGGAATGCAATATATTTCGTGCAATATTAGATTTTAAGTAGTTTTAGATTCTTTAGGTAGGTTTAGATTTTAGATAGATTTAAGTTTTACATAGTTTTAGGTTTTAAATAGGTTTAAGTAATGTGCAATTTAGGCTAGTTTTCACTTTTAACTGTTCTGTACAAAATGTGTTGTGATTTTAATTATGTTTTAAGTAAATATTTTAAACTTTGTAATTTTTGTTTTTTGTATGCAATTACGTGTTATATGTACAAAGATAGTTAACAACTTTTATGTTTTGTGTTTAACAAAATGTGATTGTTTCTTGTGTGTAATTTCTAGTTTGTACTTGTGATTATTTTATGTTCACTTTCTGTTCTTTTAACAATATGTATGTGACTTGAGCAGATTTTATGTTGTAACAAATTGTGTTATTGTAACTTGTGTTCACTGTGAGAGTAACGTGCGCTTGAAATACCGGTGAGAAACTGAAATCCCTTTGCTGCCTTGATCGCTTTTAAAGCATAACTATGTTTTCCAATGCTATTGGAAGGCAGCAAAGGGAATAGACTAGCAGTTGCATAAATATGTAAATATATATGTATATTTGCGAACCGCTAGCCCAAAGTAAATGACAAATTTGACAAACAACAGGTTCGACCAAAGTAATTATGACCGGTATGGTCCTTGACCATACAGTATTTTTGTAGGGACTTACGACCTTTTCCTACAATTTACGGACGTTTTTAAATAAAATATTTATACTTTACAAAACAATGTGGAAAGGGTATTATAAGTTTGTTTTGTCCAATATTCGTGTAACATCGCGAAGTATTCGTTGTGGACCCCCTCCCCCTGCCATCTTTTCATATCTTGACGAGATAAAGCAATCTAGCTATGTGTGTCCGTCTATCCAATAACAATTGTAATAAAACTCCAGGCCTAAATTTAGGACCGATCGTCACGAAATTTTGTGGAGAGGTCGGGTTCCGACCAGAAGTGACCCCATTAGATGTTGGTTATGATCGAAAGGTGTGAAATGGACCAAACCCACAATTTTTACCCGACTTTGTAGCTGTCCTGTAGATCGCAGTAATATTCCGATCGGAGCGAAATTTCAAGAATGATTTGAGTTTAAGACAAAGAATAAGCTTGAAATTTAACATGGTGATGAGATAATTATTAGCGGGTTTAATGGACCAAAACTTTTGTGTGAAATCTTATATACAAAAGACAATGAGTGTGTGTTCCGCATAGACTCAAAAACGGCTGATTTTTTTGAAAATTTCAGAGAATATGCAAGGAACAACCGAGGTGAAAATAGGCTTTTTAGTTTTTGAATTTCGGAGGGGGCGGGTGCAGGCCCTATTTTTAAAAAATCGCTTTTTTGCAAAAGTTATGAAGTACCGGTCAGAAAATTAATTTGCGAGGCAACGGTTGTTGAATCTCCGACCATAAGAACTTATTCCATGTAATTTTCAGATTATGCACATGGATGTCCCTTGGTGAATTTCGAAGGAGCGGGTTACACCTGTCCCCTATTTTTAAATGCGCTATATATAAAACTTACGAACGATTCCGTTTCCCCAATCCTGGGTACATATTTTAGCAATAAGACCCGACCAGAGTAAAATTCTAACCATGACCGTCTGTGCGTCTTTTGAAATTAAGATACAGCTCGCAATTTTTAAGATAAATCTTCGTGTAAAAACAGTAAAAATTTTGATTTTTTTACAAATTTTTTAATATATGAGGTATTTGAACACATACAGCATCCCAATTTGTATCAAAGAAAAGGCCAGAAGTCCATCTTTCGTAATTAGTTCGCTTATAGGGGAAAATAGATTTCAAATGTAAATTTTCGTTGCAATATAGAAATTATCCCATTTTTGTTCAAAAGTTTGGTCCACAGGCTCCGCCAAATATCATCTGTTTATCATCCAAAGGTGTAGGCTAGTTCTTTACATTGTACCTCAACCATGGATGACGTTAAACATTATATCTGAACTACATTAGCTGTAGTATTCTTTAAAGTATACATTTTCCTGTGGACTTACGACCTTTTCGTACTCAAATTTGTACGTTTTGTGGACTTACGACCTTTTCCGACAAGGGCTAAACATATAGAAAAACGCGACATACTACCATTTTCTTTGTATTATACGACGTGTTTTGACTTGTACTATCATCCTGTAACAAAAACGCGATTTCCTCAAAAACATTTGCATATTTAGCATATTTTTTGCATATTTTTTGCATATGTTTTGCATATTTTTTGCATATATTTTGCATATTTTTTTGCATGTTTTTGGTATGACCCCAAATATCGAAAAATTGGCCCTCAAAACGCCTAGATACAAAATTTGAGTCCAATCGCAAAAGAAATAAAAAACATTTGCACGAGGTAAGAGTTTAGGTCGAAGAAGATAACTACAATTATATTACATATAATTTATTTCCTCAAGGGCATATACCGGCAAAGTAGCCTACATATGGAAAAAGAACTACTGACTTTTCCCCCAGATGAAAATTGCAGTAATAGATAACGGGTCTACTACCTAAAATATAATGGGTTTTGTGTAGAGAACTCATTTTCCCATTCCCAGTTTTTGCATTATTGAAAATGACATGGTGCTCTAGCGTATTAATTGCCCTAGCGTATTAATTTTCAACGGTGGCAAAATATTCTTCAGTAATGTTGGCGACATTTTCTAGGTATTCAAGCCATGTAAAACTTCTCTACAAATGGTGTCTTAGGACACGCCGTTCGGACTCTGAGATAAGCTGTATTGAATTATTATGGGTATTTCTTCTATAAGAAGAGTAAAAGTTTTTACAATAGTACACCAACAAGTTATTTATTTTAGAAGATCAGAGTCTTCTTATGGAAGGTTCGACAGTCTTGGAAAAAAAAATAAAAATTAAAAGTATGTATTACTTCATGGGTAGGAATTTATTTTAGATCCTAACTTACCAACAAATATTGTTAATTATCGAAATGATAAAAATATTATTTGTACCGATTTTTGTCGGTATCCAAAAAATGAGTTCTAATAGAAGGTAGAAGGTCTTTTAGTAGATGGCCCATCGGTCTTCAACACAGTGCCCGAAGGTTTTCTATAATTCTTATAAAAATTGCAGATGATCTATTTTAGAAAGAAAGTCTTAAGTCTACTTATGGAAAGCAGAAACTTTGGCATGCAGTATCTATATAACGCCGAAAGAAATTCTTATAAATGGTCGAAAGTTTTCTTACAGAAGACCAGACAATCTTCTTATAGAAGATCTCCTTGTTTTTTTAAAAAGACCTTCTAGGGGAATACTGAAACTCATTTTTGAGTTAGCGAAAAAAATTGACAAAATTAAAACCCAAATTATGATTGAAAAGTATCAATAAAAGTTGACAATACTGTTGCTATCGGTATCAAAATTTCGTTAATTACCTTTTTGTCGTTAACTCGAAAAATGAGTTCCAGTCAGTTTGTCTACAGAGAAAAAAATTTTTCCGATAATCAGCTTTATCAAAATTTTGATGTATTTTGTAACTAACTAAAATGAAACAAACTTTTTAAAAGACAATGAAATAAAAGTTATTATGTTTTCAATAAATAATTACCTGAAAAAACAGCACGTCAAAAAACTGATAATGTTTTGGGAAATGTTTGATAAACACGTTTGTAAATATGACAATTCGTTTATCGGCAAAAAAATCAATCAAAATTTAATTGAATATTTGAATTTGTTTATCAAATCTGTGTCCATTTTTTTCTGTGTATAATTAGGTTCATATCTGGAATACTAGTACTTTGACCTCTTCAGTTTTAAATGACATTTTCTATCGATTTTCGATTGTCCAACAACCAAAATGTACCTGGATGACCGACAAACATGGACCCTAACACTGTCTAATAATTTATATTTGAGTGAAGCTGTCATTCATATCAGGAAATGTTTATCCAGCTTTACCTTGCTGCACTACTGCAAACTATGTAACCCCAGGGAAAACTCTCATCTGGTGAAAGCTATTTTTAAACTCGGAGAGGTATTTAAGTGAGAATGGGTAAGATTTATTGCTGGAGATTGTATCATACACTAATGAATGTATAGACTACAAATGTTTCTCAGCTCTTATCTTCGAAAATAGATACATAGATGTCGTAGACAGTTGTTTACGGGTTGAGCGAAAGCCACTCTCTTCACTCAAACCAAAAATCGCAAAAATGTAAACATTTATGAAGTTATTATAATTACAAAAAGTTCTTTTTAGTAAAATTGTCTTAAAAAGTACACGAGTCGAAACAATTACAAAGATAGCCGTCAAATTGTAGAAAAACTAAAAAATTGTTTTCGAAGTCAAGTTATTTCACTAGCCCCAGTTAGCTGTGAGTCACACGATAGCCCCAACATCACTTTGTGCGGCATCTGTTAGGAACAGAAAATGAGAGATTTTGTTGTCTATACATTTATTAGTCTACGATGACAGTAGAAGTTAGTATCGTGATTTAAATTATTCGTTTCAAATGTTTTATTCTTAGTTTTTTTCCGCACATACTATAAAAATAATCCACAATTTTCCCAACCAGAGCGTTGCACAGTGGTCGCTGCCATTGGCCAAAATTAAAAAATGAAAGTCTAATTTTTGGTACCAAATGTATTCATATCTACTACTAACATTTTAAATTTCTCTAAAATAAATTTGTTATGGATTACTTCTTATTGTACTCTTTGAGAATGGCACCAAAAAAGGGAAAATTTAACAGGTTGGGTTTCTAGGTGAATTCAGTGCAAAAGTTAGGTGAAAGTAAAATATCAATATCAAACTAAATGAACTCTATATTGACCAAACTTAATTCGGATATTGAAAAACAATGTATTAACTTAATTTTTATGCAGTTTTGTGTTTGTTAATTTTTGGGATTCATTATTGAATACTTGTGTTGACTAAAGGACTTTTGTAATGTAATTTCTTCAATATAATTTAAATTCATGTAAAGTTTTAATTATGTTCCCCCTCTTTCCCCCTAACGAATTTTTTTTAAAAAATCAGTAGTAGTCTACGGATCATATTTTTCAAACTTTCAGCTGCATCTTTCCGCATCTTTGGAACTGGTTCCCAAAATACTAAGGGTACATTTCAGGGCGTTTTTGTAATTTTTTCAAATGTGCAGGAGATACAATTTAGCTTTTTAAATATATAGAAGATGTGGTCAAGACCCCCAAAACGCCTGAAATCAGGGGGTACCGTTCTATAGGGGCTATACCTAACATATACCAACCTAATACATATACCAACCACACCCCACTCCTATCAATATAGCGGCATTATCTATTATTTCTGATTCGAGCTTTTAACATCCATAACACCAGGCAGTCAAATAAAGTGAATTGGTCAACTGGGGCAAAATCAGGAAACTTAATGGATTATCCCTAGTTGTGCAGACCAAATTTCAATCATTTTTTCATAATATTTTTTCAAAGAAGCTACCAATATTTTTAAGTCGTTCTTTCTTTGATTTTTTGTTGTTGCATAGTCTTGTCGTAAATGACTACCTGCGAAACCCTTTTTCTGTAAAAGCGTTTTGCGGTGCCAACGATAGCTCGAAAACGGATGGGCAGATTTTGGTATATTTTTGTGGGCGTTTTAAGAACCTAATAATCATGTCTTTAAGGGAAAATGATTTTTAAAACATCGATTAAAAAAATTGTGAGCTGTCAAAATCAAAATTTCGTATTTAACGAAAAAAATGACAGCTTTTGTCCAAAAATCGGACAAAAAAATTAAAAAAATCTGTCTCGGTTAAAGTTAAGCTTTTTACGTATATAATAAGCTCACCAAACCATATGGAGATCGATCAATGCTTTTTCGAGCTATCGTTGACACCGGCTTTAAGAATGTCATTTAGAGAAACACGCGTTTAAAGTTTCTAAGCTACATACAAATCACAATAAATTGTTCCCTTCCAATGCTCATATCTCAGCCAATATTGCTACCATCAACTTGAGATTTTCTGCGGCATACTCTATACAACCTGTATTTCAAAATAAGCCAATATACTTTTTTAGATTTTTTGAACATGTGACAGGAAGTGTAGTGTTTCTCAAAGAATCGGATTTTATCGGATCTTATTTTTGCATAATTTTATTCGAAAGAGACATCCCTCTTTCGTATACCAAATGGCCGAAGCTGCAATTTGCTGCAATTTTTAGAAACACTCCATGAAAGAAGCGAAATTGGTGAGATCTGTATATCTTGATATTGCTTCAATCAACATAACGGTACTTACTCTATAAAAATTCTATGTAAACGTCTTCTTCACAAAAAGGAAGTCTATCCGTCTATTGGGCACTCTTTAATTCACAATTAAAAAGTTTTAAAATTTCCAATAATTTGTTTAATTACAGTTCCTTGAACATGTGGTCCTTTTTATACCTTCCACCATAGGATGGGGGTATATTAAGTTTGTCATTCAGTTTGTAACTACTCGAAATAATCATTGTAGACCCCACAAACTATATATCGTCTGCTCCGTCGGAAAAGGTCGTAAGTCCCTCTCAATAAATTTTTCAGGAGAAAGAAAAAACATTCCAGCGCTTTCTGTATTAAAGATTTCATTATGGTGGTAAAGACAGTATTCTTCGTTTATTTATTCCGCTTCAATACCTGTACTTTGTTTGATAAAGTTCCGTCGCGTTTGGGAGATAATTGGATGTCTTTGGACTTACGACCTTTTCCTTGTACAGTTTTGTACTTTTGTAGGGACTTACGACCTTTTCCTACAATTTACGGACGTTCTTAAAATAAAATATTTATACTTTACAAAACAATGTAGAGAGGGTTTTATAAGTTTGTTTTGTCCAATATTCTTGTAACATCGCGAAGTATTCGTCGTAGACCCCCTCCCCTTGCCATTTTTTCATATCTTGACGAGATAAAGCGATCTAGCTATGTGTGTCCGTCCATCCATTAACAATTGTAATAAAACTCCAGGCCTCAATTTTGGGCCGACCGTCACGAAATTTTGTGGAGAGGTCGGGTTCCGACCAGAAGTGACCCCATTAGATGTTTGTTATGATCGAAAGGTGTGAAATGGACCAAACACACAATTTTTACCCGACTTTGTAGCTGTCCTGTAGATCGTAGTAATATTCCGATCAGAGCGAAATTTTAAAAATGATTTGAGTTTAAGACAAAGATTAAGCTTGCAATTTAACATGGTGATGAGATAATTATTAGCTGGTTTAATGGACCAAAACTTTTGGGTGAAATCTTATACATAAAAGACAATGTGTATGTTTGTATGTTCCGCATAGACTCAAAAACGGCTGAACCGATTTTTTGAAAATTTCAGAAAATATACCAGGAACAAAAGAAGTGAAAGTAGGCTCTATATTTTTTTGAATATGGAAGGGGCGGGGCTGGCCCTATTTAAAAAAAAACACTTTTTTGCTAAAGTTATGAAATTATTGGTCAGAAAATTAATTTGCGAGGCAACTGTTGTTGAATCTCCGACCCTAAGTACTTATTCCATGTAATTTTCAGATTATGCACAGTGATGTCCCTTGGTGGAAGTAGGCTATATATTTTGTTGAATTTCGGAGGAGCGGGTTACACCTGTGCCCTATTTTTTAAATGCGCTATATACATATTTAAAACTTACGAACGATTCCGTTTCCCCAATCCTGGCTACATATTTTAGCAATAAGACCCGACCACCCCCACTTTCTTAACTATGCTACAAATCAATGGAAATACCAGATGTTATGCATAACGAAGCTTTGGTCTTATTGGAAAGCAAGTGTTTAGATTAGAAGGCAACATATCGATAGCTATAGTTTCATCAGGTATATAAGATACATTTTAAGAAGGTGGACACAGTCGGCATGCCTCAAGTCATCACTTATTTGGCGGTATGTTAAAATTGCATATCGACACCAACATTTCTGAAGATTTTTATACCCTCCACCATAATATGGAGGGTATAATTAAATTTGTCATTCAGTTTGTAGTATATCGATATATTCAGCGGATACCCTATAAATTATATATATTCTTGATCAGAGTAAAATTCTAAGTCGGTATAAACATGACCGTCTGTCCGTCTTTTGAAATTAAGATACAGCACGCAATTTTAAATATAGATCTTCGTGATTTGTTATAGAAGTTTCTATTACTTCTAGGATGTTTGATATTGACGCCTTCATATAGCCCCCATAGAACGGTACCTCCCGATTTCCGGTATTTTGAAGGTGTGGCCTCAATATTCCTCAGAAATGGCTGAAATTTGGTATTTATTCTTCGTTTGGGTTTTTTTGTTTTTGTCTGCAAGCCATGTAGAATCTTCAGCATGTAATGTCTTCCTGGGCTTAGGAAGTTTATCATCAGAGCTTTCAGAATCACCGTGAAAACCATAGGAAACTAGACCCATGACTCCATCGTCCAATTCCATTCCAAATTCATACTGCTCTTTGTTAGCATAAACCATTATGTCTTCTTAGTTTAATAACATTTCAATCAATTATTATTTTAGAATCATTTAATAATATAAACATTGCATTTACCCGTCCGTTAGAAGGTATTACTTTATTCAATTCAGATTACAAACTAATCTCGTTATGTAAATAAATGTCCCTAGAGAAACCACAAATTACCAGTTAATAAAGTTAAGTAAGATATACGGCAGTAAAACAGTAAACATCTTGGTTTTTTACAATTTTTTCGATATATGAGGTATTTGAACACATACAGCATCCCAATTTGTATCAATAAAAAAGCCAGAAGTCCATCTTACATAATCAGTTCGCTTATAGGGGAAAATAGATTTCAAATGTAAATTTTCGTTGCAATATAAAAATTATCACATTTTTGTTCAAAAGTTTGGTCCAAAGGCTCCGCAAAATATCATCCGATTATCATCCAAAGGTGTAGGCTAGTTCTTTACATTGTACCCCAACCATGGATGACGTTAAACATTATATCTGAACTACATTAGCTGTAGTGTTCTTTTAAAGTATACATTTTCCTGTGGACTTACGACCTTTTCGTACTCAAATTTGTACGTTTTGTGGACTTACGACCTTTTCAGACAAGGGCAAAACATATAGAAAAACGCAACATACTACCATTTTCTTTGTATCATACGATGTGTATTGACGTGTACTATCATCCTGTAACAAAAACGCGATTTCCAAAAAAAGTGGACTTACGACCTTTTCCGACGGAGCAGACTATATATTCTTGATCAGCGTGCAATTCTACATCGATATAGCCATGTCCGTCCGTCTATCCGTCTGTCCGTCTGTGGAAATCACTCTAACGTCCGAACGGATTGACGAAGGTCGATGAAAATTTGAAAGCGGGCTATGTAGGTCCACGCTTTCGTATAGCCCCATACAAAATGACGCGTCGTCGTTTTAAGGAATTTTTAAGACATTTGTCCCATTTTGCCACCGAATTGGTTGTAATTTGGTATTTTGTGTCTCCAGAGTCCAAAAAACATTCCTACCAAAGTTGGTTTATATAGATCCACGTTTTGGTATAGCCCTCATATAACGCCCCATATAAAGTACGCGTCAATTTAATATATTTTGAATGTATTAGTCCCATTTGACAACAGAATCGGTTGTAACTTTGTATTTGGTGTTTCCAGAGGCTAAGAAACAGTTCTACCATAAATTGTTTATTAAGGTCCACGTTTTGATATAGCCCCCATAGGACAATATCTCCCGATTTTCGGTATTTTGAAGGTTTTGGCCTCATTATCACGCCGAGATGGCTGAAATTTGGTATTTAGTCTTCGTTGGGGGTTTAAAACTTTCCCCCAGAAATTTGTAGATATAGGTCCACGCCATCATATAGCCCCCATAGAACGGTAACTTCCGATTTTCGGTATTTTGAAGGTTGTGGCCACATTAATCCACCGAGATGGCTGAATTTTGCGGTGAAGGGTATAAAAAGTTTGGCCCGACCGAACTTAACGCTTTTCCTACTTGTTTCTTTTAATACATATCCTCTGCTCCGTCGGAAAAGGTCGTAAGTCCACTTTTTTTGGAAATCGCGTTTTTGTTACAGGATGATAGTAAAAGTCAAAACACGTCGTATGATACAAAGAAAATGGTAGTATATCGCGTTTTTCTATATGTACTGCCCTTGTCGGAAAAGGCCGTAAGTCCACAAAACGTACAAATTTGAGTACGAAAAGGTCGTAAGTCCACAGGAAAATTTATACTTTAAAAGAATGCTACATCTAATGTAGTTCAGATATAATGTTTAATGTCTTCCATGGTTGGGGTACAATGTAAAGAACTAGCCTACACCTTTTTGATGATAATCGGATGATATTTGGCGGAGCCTGTGGACTACACTTTTGAACAAAAATGTCATAATTTTTATATTGCAACGAAAATGTACATGTGGAATCTATTTTCCCTATAAGTGAATTGATTATGAAAGATAGACTTCTGGCCTTTTCATTGATACAAATTGGGATGCTGTATGTGTTCAAATACCTAATATATTGAAAAATTTGTAAAAAAATCAAAATTTTTACTGTTTTTACTGTCGTATATCTTACTTAACTTTATCAACTGGTAATTTGTGGTTTCTCTAGGGACATTTATTCACATAAAGAAATAAGTTTGTATTCTGAATTCAATAAAGTAATACCTTCTAATGGGCGTGTAAGTGCAATGTTTATGTTATTAAATGATTCTAAAATAATAATTGATTGAAATGTTATTAAACTAAGAAGACATCATGGTTTTTGCTAACAAAGAGCAGTATGAATTTGGAATGGAATTAGACGGCGGTGTCATGGTTCTAGTTCCCTATGGTTTTCATAACTTTCATAACATAAACTTCCTAAACGCAGGAAGACATTACATGCTGAAGATTCTACATGGTTTGCAGACAAAAACAAAAGATGCAGGAAGTTGGGGCAGAAATACTTGGGAAGACAAAAAAGGACACTATTTGGGATTACAATGTAGCTAAGAAACCACGTACATATATTAACGGAATAAATCAAGAACTTTAATTGAAGGAAAAGGTCGTAAGCCAAAAGTACAAGGTCGTAAGTACAACTTGTCATGTTTTATATTAAATATTAGCCGAACCGGTCCACGTTGCTGGCCCTTGAAACAGTTTATGTTACCTTTTCTTATGTCAATTAAATTTTTTTGCATCACAAATTAGTTGGGATATGCAAGTGAATATCAATAACAAGTAAGAACGTCCTTAAATTCGGCCAGGCCGAACTTGTTATACCCTCCACCATGAGTTGTATTGAAGTTAAATGGAATAATTAGTTTCCTTTCGTGTATGAAGAAGACTTAATACTAAATTTCAGCAATTTCGGTAAAACAATGTGGCTAACCTTCAAAATACCGAAATTCGGGTGGCACCGTTCTACGGGGCTATATGAAGGCGTGGACCTATATGGACAAATTTATGGGAGAAAGTTTTATATCCGACACGAAGAATAAATACCAAATTTCAGCTATTTCAGAGGAATATGGAGGCCACACCTTCAAAATACCGGAAATCGGGAGGTACCGTCCTATGGGGGCTATATGAAGGCGTCAATACCAAACATCCTATAAGTAATAGAAACTTCTATACCAAATCTTAAAAATTGCGAGCTGTATCTTAATTTCAAAAGACGGACAGACGGTCATTGTTATACCTACTTAGAATTTTACTCTGGTCGGGTCTTATTGCTAAAATATGTACCCAGGATTGGGGAAACGGAATCGTTCGTAAGTTTTATATATAGCGCATTTAAAAAATAGGGCACAGGTGTAACCCGCTCCTCCGAAATTCGACAAAATATTTAGCCTACTTCCACCAAAGGACATCCCTGTGCATAATCTGAAAATTACATGGAATAAGTACATAGGGTCGGAGATTCTGCCTCGTTGCCGTTGCCTCGCAAATTCATTTTCGATAACATTTGCAAAAAAGCGTTTTTTAAACAATAGGGCCAGCCCCCGCCCCCTCCGAAATTCAACAAATATAAAGCCTATTTTCACCTGGGTTGTGCCTTGTACATTCTCTGAAATTTTCAAAAAAAAAATCGGTTCAGCCGTTTTTGAGTCCATGCGGAACATACAAACATACACACATTGTATTTCATATATAAGATTTCACACAAAAGTTTTGGTCCATTAAACCCGCTAATAATTATCTCATCCCCATGTTAAATTGCAAGCTTATTCTTTGTTTTTAACTCAAATCAGTCTTAAAATTTCGCTCCGATCGAAATATTACTGCGATTTACAGGACAACTAAAAAGTCAGGTAAAAATTGTGGGTTTGGTCCATTTCACACCTTTCGATCATAACCAACATCTAATGGGATCACTTCTGGTCGAAACCCGACCTCTCCCTAAAATTTCGTGACGATCGGTGCAAAATTGAGGCCTGGAGTTTTATTACAATTGTTAATGGATGGACGGACACACATATAGCTAAATCGCTTTATCTCGTCAAGACATGAAAAAATGGCAAGGGGAGGAGGTCTACGATGAATATTTCGCGTTGTTACACGAACATTGCACGATGGGGCCAATGGCAGGTTTTTGAGGCAAAAAGTCATTTTTTCAAGTCAGCGATTGAAATCAAATAATAACGGAATTATATTCTTAACACTTTCAAACCTCCAAAACCAAAAAATTACAATCTGGCAACGACCCACGGCGACATGCCAAGCTGTCAAAGATGTCATAATTATGATTCCGTTTATTTCTGACATTCAGTCGTAGTTAAACAATTTAAGTATTTTGGCGCCAAAACTTGATCTGTTGATATTATCTATTTTTTAAAAATGGAAAATACGGGTAATCTTATGTAAATTAAGATTATTATTAAAAGTGTAAATGTAATATTAGATGTGGTCAATAATTTGTTGTTTCAGTAAGTGATGGTTTTTGATGTAGTCTGTGGTATCGTCCATGTGTTCTTTGGAGTAGAACTTTCGGCTTCAGGGTGCTTTGTCGTAAAAATATGTATCTGGTGAAAGGTGACAATGTCGGCTAACAGATTTTGAAAAGAATTTTTGCGTATACTTGCGAATAAAAAAATTATCAACTTCCAGATTTCTTAAACTTAAAAATTTGGATATTTTTAATTTTTGGTTGGAAAATCAGCGAAAACCTAAACACCTTATAGAATGGATTTCTGCAAAATTTAATCGAGGTGTCAAAGACAACTTCATGACGGAAGTTAAAAAGCAAATTTATAATATTTGGGCACACCTTAACCAAAAATGGATAAAAAAGTGGAGGTCAAAAAGTCGTGTATTACAATTTGAAATCTTATGGCTAGCTAGCGACACAGTATTTGCGCTAGAGCAAGGTAATGATAAAAAGAAGAGAGGGCGCCCTAATGTGGATTATAGTGAAGGAAGAAAACTTGCTTCGGAAGTCTGCTATGAACACGGCAACAATACCAAACCCTTGATTCATGCCACCTCTGTTTCGTCCAATATGTCAAAAGAAAAATATTTAAACTATGTTCTCAAGGAAGTTCGGTATCAACCAACTAAATTGAGAAAACAATTAACTTCGACAGAGAAAATTTATGAACGATATATCCAAATCTGAACCGATTTCAATATGATGTCTCAATAATGTTTTTAGACCAAATTCCGTCACACACTTTAAATTTCATCACAATTGGACATATATGGCGTGATTGCTGCACGAAATACCTAAAATCGGGTGAAAATATATATGGGAACTATATCCAAATCTGAACAGATTTCGATATAATTTGTCATACTTTTTTTCTAGACGTAATTTCTTCAAACATTTTCAATTTCATCGAAATTGGACAGAATCTGCGTGTTTGTTGCACCAAATACCTAAAATCGGGTGAAAATATATATGAGAGCTATATCCAAATCTGAACCGATTTCAATATAATTTAGCAAACATATTTCTAGACCAAATCCTGTCACACGTTTCAAATTTCTTCGAAATTGGACAGAAATTGCGTGTTTGTTGCACGAAATACCTCAAATCTGGCGCAAATATATAAGGGAGCTATATCCAAATCTGAACCGATTTCAAAATAACTTAGCAAACTTATTTCCAGTCCAAATTCCACCACATATTCCAAATATCATCATAATTGGACAGAATTTTCGTGTTTGGTCCATCAATTACTCGAAATCGGGCGAACATATATATGAGAGCTATATCTATATATGAACCGATATCAACCAAATTTGGCACATTAGCTTCTAGGCCGATTATAAACATCTGCACGAAATTTTGAAGGTCTAGCTTGTCCCTGTGATTTTTTGCCTCAAAAACATATCATCGGCCCCATCGTGCATTGGACAAAACAAACTTATAATACCCTTACCACCATAATAAAATCTTTAATACAGAAAGCGCTGGCATGTTTTTTCTTCCTCCTGAAAAATGTATTGAGAGGGACTTACGACCTTTTACGACGGAGCAGACGATATGCTTGTCTGGTATTACACTTAATTTTAACTTACTTTAAATATTTTTCATTAATAGTTATTGATGTCTAGTATTCTGACATTTTTAAAGTCCGCTGAGTAGCCACTTTCTTTCATGTCTTCTGAGAGTGCATTTTTTTCTGATCATTCCGTTTGTACCACATCGAACTAATCAGTTGCGACCCTATAAAGTATATATATTCTTGATCAGGATAAAATTCTAAGACGATCGAGCCATGTCCGTCTGTCCGTCCGTCTGTCCGTCTGTTGTAATCACTCTAGCGTCCGCAATAATTGAGATAGAGTGCTGAAATTTTGCACGCGAGGGTCTTTTTTCCATAGGCAGGTCAAGTTCGAAGATGGATATCGGTACTCTTTGGTATAGCCCCCATATAACGGTACCTCTGGATTTGAGGTATTTTGGCGTTCTTCTCCACATTTGCAGACCGAATCAGCTATAATTTAGCACTTAGGGTTCCTAGTGATCAACAAACTTATATCACAAAGGATATGGGCATAGGTCCATGTTTTGGTATAGTCCTCATATAACGGTACCTCCCGATTTTCGGTAATTGGAGAATTTTAGCTACAATTTTTAACCGAACTAGCTGTAATTTGCCATTAGAGGTTCTCAGTGGTCATGAAACATCTCCACCAAACATCGTCAACATAGGTCCATGCTTTGGTATAGCCCCCATATAACGGTACCTTCCGATTTTCGGTATTTTGAGAATTTTAGCTACAGTTTTAACCGAAATAGCTGTAATGATCGGTATTTTGAGACAATTTTGTCTATTCAAAAATAATCGTCATTATATGTCCATGTTTTGGTATATCCCCCATATAACTGTACCTCCCGATTTTCGGGAATTTTCAGTGGTTCAAATCTGGGGCACGGAACATTCCTCTTGGGGAAGAAAGGCCTTGGTGAGTATATTATGGACCCTGAAGGACAGATCCGCCGTGAGTCGAACTTCCGCGTTATGGCGTGATGAAATTTTTGTTAGAGACCCTGTGGGCCTTCAGAATTAGCGTTATATCTTTTTTCACTGTTGCTTAAGTGCTCTACAAAAACAACAAGCAAAGATATAATGCTAATTCATGATGGCTTACAGGGTCTCTTGCAAAAACTTCATCACGTCATACGGCGAAAGTTTGACTCACGGCGGATCTGTCCTTCGGGGTTTTTAATATACACACACCAAGGGCTTTCATCTCCAAAAGGAATTATCTCTGCCCCAACATTTGTGTTCACAGTGTAATTTAAGCAATAGTGGGAGGCAGTAGGCGTCTATCCATTGTCGAAAAGTTGTTCCACCTAAAATTGTGAAAAGACCCTAATTATTCCATTTTAATTAAGACTATTTTATGGTGGAGAGTATAAAAAGTTCGGCCCGGCCGAACTTAACGACTTCTTACTTGTTTTACATCTGTTGGTTGTTCGCTTATTCTCACACTTAACATTATTTTCGTCGAGCTCACATCACTTTGCCGCACTCTTCGCTTTCATTGTTTTGATTTGTCTTCTGTTGCTTTCGTCCGCAATGAACGCAAACAAAACGATTCCCGTACCAATCACACAAAGTCACAAACTTTTCAGTTTGTCTGAATCGTTTCGCTCTCAAAACAAAACTACAAACTTTTCAATGAAAAATACGAAAACCGTACGATTGCTGAAATGTACTTCGGCTACGCTTTGCCGAGTTGTTTCATTCACCACCGAAACAAAAAGAATTTTTGGCAAACATTTGCTTTGCGAAATGATCAATGCCACACTTAGACACACACACACACCTTTGGTTGCTTAACAACACTATCAGCTAACATCAACAGCATCAACATACTTGGAACATACATACATGGTTGAAAGTATGGTTTTCAACCATCATCGTTTATGTGTTTTGAACTTTTTCGTTTTCTATCTGTTGTTGTGGAATTGAGAACTTTTCGCTATTCGTTTTGTTCGTACTCACGAATGTAAACAAAACGAACCTAACCAGCGAGTTCTGAAATGAAACCATTGGATATCCCAGCAAAATGTTCGATGCCAAAGATGCCATTCAATCATGGGTGCAAGTGAGCTGGCATGTCTGGCTTCATCGATGATTTTTTCATGAGCGTGGACCCCAAAAGATGCTATTCATTTTTGGATCCAAAGCATGTCATTTACACCAATGCTTTGACATGTCATTTTCACCAATGCTTTGGCATGACATTTCCACCAATGCTTCGGCATGACATTTTCACCAAACCTTTGCAATGACATTATCATTATGACGAGAGTTTTGACAACGTTGGTTGTGATTTTGAGTCTCCGACAACATCAAGCCTATTGTAAATAATTAATCTTATATATTTAGAAAAATATGTATTAACAAAAACACAACATTCATCTCTATTGGATCGACGGAATGAGTTCAAATGCTGATGAAAAGATCGGATCTTTCACGACTTCCTATGCATGGGTTCAAATGCTAATGAAAATATCGGATCTTTCACGACTTCCTATGAATGGGTTCAAATGCTAATGAAAATATCGGTTCTTTCACGACTTCGTTTGAACCAATGCAAAAGATGCCATGAAATCACGTCATCGCATGGAACCACTTCCTTCAAAATTTGCTGAGTATGTTTCATAAAGTATTTTTACGTACGTAGTTCGTTCGTTTGAATATTGTTTGGAGTGTTTGGTTTGATCTGTGTGCTATCATTGTTGTTTTATGCAGTTTAAAAGATGTTTTAACTTTCTACTAACTACAAATTCGCAACCAAAATCGTGCCTTATATTATGTCAGCTATAGTACGATGTGTCGCCTTTGGGTGTTGATGTGACGCCTTTCCCATTCCATCGTATTTTCCGTATAACAATAATATCGAACTTGTACTTTGTAAGTATATCTGCCAGTGCGTAAACTGCACCTTCTCTATATAGAGTCCAGAGTTCCAGGTGCAAATTAGCATTTGGTCCTTTTTTTATTAAAGTAGTAGGGCTTACTAAACCGATGCCCACCATGATAGCTCACTAATTTTAAAGGGTGTTAAAGGCAGTTCCCCAGGTGGCTGTCCACCTGAGACTAAAGAGGGAGTCTTGTCATAGTTTTCTATAAAGACATTTGAAATCGGTAATGAAAAAATGGTGGCCTTTCCAAAGTTACGCCTTTGATTTTTCTTTGATGTTAGATATGTCACATTTCTCACTTTTCTCAAATAGTTGAGTGTTATATTATCTTTGAAGGATACGAAAACATGACAGATTTTTTGGTGAATAAAATATTCTAATTGGATTAGAATACATTGTATTAGAATACAGAAGATTTTCTTCTTAGAAACGGAAGTAGACTAATTGTTATTTTTATTGATGACAAAAACGAAGTGAACTAAAAAAAACTGACAGGTATCTAACCATGCACCACTATATTCTACGTTAAATCATTCTTATTCTTCCTTGGATTTAAAACATTAACGAATTTATAGCTCATGGTGCACCGCAAGTGATTAAACGCTGTTAGTTTTTTAAATGGCAACTAGGGTAGCATTATTAGCTGAAAGCAATACCAGATTATGTAGCTTCATGAAGTTCGGCGAAAGAAATTGCAATGCAATAAGAAGATATGACCTCACTTTGCTAATATTTCCGTTCTAACTGCATTGTCACTGCCTATCATGAACTCATGGCGGCAATGACTCGACGAAAACTGTTTGCCAAAGCTGAATAGAACCCTCTACAACCATTTTGAAGTTCGTTCTTAGCTAACCGAAAATCTTATCCAACAACAACACGTATTGATAAAACATTGTTAAAATAAACGCTGAAAATTTCCAACAAAAATTAGTGCAAAGCGAAAGTAAAGGTCCCAATGAAACAAGCGAAAACCATGTCTTAATAATCGTTTTCAAGCTATACAAAACATTGACAGCAATGAAAAACTGGAACAAATAGAAACACGATCCTCCCCAGCGATTGGCATGCAGTACATAATGCGAAAAACTAGTCAACATTATGTGCTTAATGTTGTTTAGATGCATCTAAAATCAAAGACAATGCCACAGACAATAAATATTTTTTATTGGCCAGTTGAGTTTGAACAATTTTCATTTTTGAAACCATGAGGTTCCTCTTGTTATTTTAGGTAATCTGTTTTACTTAGATGTTCGTTGATATGCCGTTTTAATGAATCGATTTCATAGAACTATGAAGATGACATAAAATTACGATGTTATTTATTAACAATAACAATCGAGTTCAGACAAAGCTGACTTTTATTTGTTGTTATTCACCAGCTTGTTTTACGTATTAACAAAATCATTCGCATTTCATTCAGTCCTCTTCTTGTTCGATTATAGAGCAGTGGTGCCCAAAAAATTGGCCGATAGTGCGTTTTCTTTCAATAAGGACTTTTACGTCCACAGTAAGAACATTGACTTCCTGCTCTCTCTAATATGCAACTTATATCTTGAAATCCATGCCAAATGATTACTACTCAAGTTTTAAACCCAAAAAATCCTATTCTACCAAGAGTAACAAATTTAAGTTGATGCTAAAGTGGTTCACTTCGACAGTGACCTCTGAAATGTGTAATTTATTAGTTTTATAAGAAAGATGTATGTTATTATAAATATTTGTATTTAATATAATAACCTTAATCTTAGAATGCCTTCAGCAGTGTTTAAATTAAAGTGTTATGTTTAAATGATTATATGTTGTATATTTTTTAAAAAAGATAACGTACATAATTGTGAAAAGATTAGAATCTTTTAAGGCCGGTATAATGTTCAGTTTTGTATTTAAACTATTTTCTGAAAATGGAGTCAGATAGATTTATAGTCAAGCAAGGAGTATGTACAGTTTTGTAGACAAACTGTGAGTTTTGTTATTAGACGAAGAAGTAAAGTAGAAAATAGACTTTAAGTAGTGTAAAACAGAAAATAGAAAGTATATTTTCTGTGAAAGTGGTTTTTGTGCACCCACATGACGCTAGTAAAAATAAACTAAAATAATGTAACTCTTTCGATGCAGTCCACACGGAGTTATGAAAAATGCACTCCGTTGGTTACAATTTATAAGCAGTTCCTATAAGCAGTTCCATACAAAAAAAAAAAAAAAAAAAAAAAAAAAAAACAGTTGAATGATACCCGCCGCTGGCGAAATCATTTCAAAATTGTTACATACAAAATTGTTATATACACTTCTAAGAAAATGTTTGCGGTTACTCACGAGACGGAACATTTTAAGGAGTGGAGTTGGAGTCCATTTCGAAAGCGGAACTAGTGGTAAAAACCTTTAGAATGATGAAGCAAAATCAGATGCGCTTGGATTAAATGGACAACGGAGGAAGTAAACTCAAATGTGATTGAATTTATTGAAAAATTTTACACCCTATGTGGAAAGGGTATTATAAGATTGTTTTGGTAAAAATTCATGTAACACCGCGAAATATTCGTCGGAGACCCCCCAATGTGGTATACCAATCTTCATATCTCGGCGACATAAAGCGATTTTGAGATGTGTGTCCGTCCGTCCGTGTGTCCGTCTGTCCATTATAAATTGTAATCAAACTCCAGGCCGCAATTATGGTTTCACATCAGAACAGATCGCTATTTTAATTGGTGATGATCGTGAAGTATTTAGCGGGTGAAATGGACCAAAAACATATTTTTTAGCTGCTCTGTAGGTCGCAATAATAGTGCGATCGCCTTGAAATTTTAAATAAGGTAAGAGTATATGACAAAGAAGAAGCATGCAATTTGAGATGGCGATCAGATAATATTTAGAGGGTTAAATGGACCACAACTTTTGTGTGAAAATTGTGAACATATTTAATATACAGCTTATATTTTTTTCCTGGAAGAGACAATCCGGGCTAGTAAGCTATACTTGGAAGAGGAACGCTTGACTTTCTATTCATTTCAATTGTGTTGGTGTACATGATAAAATAACAGATATACAACCTAATATACCCTGTTATATGTTTGTAGTGTTATCATAAACACACTAGAGTTCGCAATTATAGCTCAATAATCCCAAAATTTTGAACGAAGTAAGAGTTAGGTAGAAGATGAAGCCCACAATTTTGGATGATGATCTTATATTATTTAGCGGGTGAAATAAACCATTACTTTTGTATGAAAAATATAAAAATTTTATTTGTGGTCCATATTTGAATTCCTGTAGGGCATAGACCGCCAAAGTAGACTACGTATGGAAAAAAAACTACTGACCCCCTGATTCAGATTGCAATAATATATCTGCTAGATAACAGGCCTAATGCCTAATATATAATGGATTTTGTGTAGAGAACCACATTTTCCTCCCATGGTACAAATTGTCCTTTTCATGACAGAGCAATACCCAATTTTTACATTATTGCAAATTACGTGGAGTCATAGGGTATTAATTGACCAATTGGATTTTTATACATATATGGCAAAACGAGGTCGCTTCACCACCTTTTTTTCAAAATGCGGTTAAAGTTTATTTGAAGCATTAATTTTGGTGGAGGCGAATACACCCACCCCATTCTGGCGTATAACTGATTATAAATAATTTTGGGATTTATATATTTCTATGCATGTACGTTATTTGGATTTATATTCATTATTAGTTATTTTTACCTATATAAATTATATAAGTTGAAATCAGAATAATGTAGCAGAATTTTCCAATTTTGAAATATTTGTTAGAAATGTATAGAGTTGTGCCAAATGAACTACATATGTAATTGGAACTATCAAGTTCAATACGCAGTTCCAAAGGCCCACATAATTTGCATGAACAAACTACGTATACGTAATATCACAAGTTAGATTTTTTTAATGTTTCTCATACGTTTTGCAACTAGTACCGTGAACTAGGAACTAGATTGCCCAACTCTAGAAATGTACAATATATATAATTGTTCTACAAACAATTCCCGGCAAGGCAACATCAATGTGTTAACCCCTCAGTAGAGTTGGGGACATTTTCTGGGATGTTGGTAGAACAACTATTATATTAGTATTTAAGCTTGGACAAGGTGGCAGCAACCACAAAGTTATTTCTTACACTAAGTTTATTTGTTCCATAAACGAATTTTGATTTGCCGAAAGATAATTCCCAGGGGTAGTGGTGTAGGGTATCACATGGTCGCACAGTGCGAAAATGTTTCTTATAGTTAAGGGTCGTATGTGGATAAATATGGGCCACATAGACCTGCGGTTTCCTATAGCCCCCACGTATCGGTGGTCACCGTTTTTATACCCTACACCACAATGTGGAAAGGGTATTATAAGTTTGTTTTGGTAAAAATTCATGTAACACCGCGAAATATTCGTCGGAGACCCCCAATGTGGTATACCAATCTTCATATCTCGACGAGATAAAGCGATTTTGAGATGTGTGTCTGTCCGTCCATATGTCCATTATAAATTGTAAACACGCTCCAGGCCGCAATTATGTACCGATTGTCACGAAATTTTGTATGGAGGTCGGGTTCAGGCCAGAATAGATCCCTATTCTTATTAGTGATGATCGAGAAATATTTAGCGGCTAAAATGGACCATTTTTATCCGATTTTGTAGCGGCTCTGTATGTCGCAATTATAGACCGATCGCCTCGAAATTTTAAATAATGTAAGATTATATGACAAAGAAGAAGTTTGCAATTTGAGATGGTGATCGGATGATGTTTATAGGCTTAAAACCACAAGTTTTGTGTGAAAATTGTAACAATTTTTAATATACCGGTAATATCTTTATCTTTATTCCTGGGCCACACATTCCGCCCACATAAATAATATTTGAAAAGGACAACTCTTGCTCTTTCAATTAATGCCAATTATGTAGATTTATGTGGTCAGATAACAGAGTTACATCCTAATATATACAGTCTTTTGCTTGTAATGTAATCAAAAGCATACTAGAGGTCGCAATTATAGATCAATAGTCACGAAATTTTGCACGAGGTAGGGGTTTAGGTCGAAGAAGATGCCTACAATTTTTGATGATGATCTGATATTATTTAGCGGGTGCAAGGGAACATTACTTTTGTATGCTAAATAAAAAAAATATTTTTGTTCCATATTTGAATCCCTGGAGGCCATATACCGGCAAAGTCGGCTATATATGAAAAATAACTACCGATCTTTCCTCTGATGAAAATTGCAATAATATGTGTGCTTGGTAACGGACCTACTACCCAAGATATAATGAGTTTTGTGAAGAGAACCACATCTACCTCCCATGCTACAAATTGTCTCTATCATGACAGACAAATTCCCAGTTCTTACAAATTGCGTGGAACCCTATCATATTACCTGTCCAATTGTCCAAAATTTAAAGATGTAGCAGAAATTGCTAAACAACGCCAATGTACTGTATATAATTGTTCCACAAACATCCCAGTAGGGACAATGGAGCTTTCTCTCATATCAGTAGGAGGACCCCGATTAATATCAGCTCAATGATATGTAGACACCGGAATTTTATGCAACACCTATTTTTGTAAAATTTGCATATTTTTGTCTTCTAATTAAATTCCAATCGAAAATTATGCATATGCAAATATTATTATACCCTACACCACTATGTGGGGAGGGTATTATAATTTGTTTTTGGCCGAAAAGTTTGTGACGCATCGAAATAATGGTCGTAGACCCATACTTATATATACCAAAATGAATGTCTCGACGAGCTGAGTCGATCTGGCTATGTGTGTCCGTCCGTCAGTCCGTCCGTCCGTCTGTCCATCTAAACCTTGTAATCACGCTACAGGTCGCAATTTTGATAGGATCGTCACGAAATTTTGGATGTTGATTGGGTCCCGGAGGGGAAGAAGCCTATTGATTTTGGTGATGGTCGGATAATATTTAGGGGTCGGAAAGGGCAAAAAACTTAGGCGGATAAAAAGACAACGTTTTTTTCCAAAGCCAATATCTCAGCTTCTATGTGGTGTATACCAAAAGTAAAACCTGACAACGAAAGCAGAAAATATCACCTTTCTAATGATGTAAAGTAGGTGCTCGTAGACGATCAAACAACGAAGATATCACAATAGTAGCAAATAAAACCCCAATTTTCATTTTTGCGATTTTAATTATATTGACAAATATCACAGTTTTTGGTTGAAAATTTTCCAAAGGCAAAGCCTGACTGTGAAAGTAGAAGATCCCGTCTTTACAATGATGTGAACTAGGTCGGCGTAGGTAACCAAATAACGGAGATATCGCAATAGTCGGTAAAACATCCCATTTTTCTATTTTTTTGGAAATCACGCAACAGGTCGCAATTTTGATCGGATCGTCACGAAAATTTGGGGGTTAATGGGGGTCTCACAGATGAAGAAGCATATTGATTTTGGTGATGGTCGGATAATATTTAGGGGTCGGAATGGGCAAACACTTATGTGGAGAAAAGTCAACATTTTATTTCAAAGCCAATATCTCTGTTTCTTCAAGAGGTATATCAAAAGCAAAACCAGGAAAGGAAAGTAGAAAATACCACCTTTACAACGATGTAAAGTGGGTTGTCGTAGGTGGTCAAATAGCATCCCATTTTCCGATTTTTTTGTAATCACGCTACAGGTCGCAATTTTAATCGGATGGTCACGAAATTTTGGGGGTTAATGAGGGCCTCAAAAGCAAAGAAGCCTATTGATTTTGATGATGGTCGGATAATATTCAGGGGTCGGAATGGGCAAACACTTATTTCGAGAAAGGTCAACGTTTTATTTCAAAGCCAATATCTCTGTTTCTTTAAGAGCTATATCAAAAGCAAAATCTGGCATGGAAAGTAGAAATATCACCTTTACAACGATGTACATTAGGTTGTCATAGGTGGTCAAATAGCAGAGATATGACAATAGTCGATAATGCATCCCATTTTCCGATTTGTTTGTAATCACGCTACAGGTCGCAATTTTGATCGGATCGTCACGAATTTTTTGTGAGTTGATGCGGGTCCCACAGAGGAAGAAGCCTACTGATTTTAATGAAAAACTCATTTGGAGACAAATTCAAAGTTTTATTCTTTGTGAATATATTGGCTTCTAGTAGGGGTATTCCAACGGCAAATCCTGTCAATGGAAGAAGAAAATATTACCTTTAAATTGGTGTAAAGCAGGTTGGCGAAGGTGGTCAAACAAGGGAGATACCACAATAGTCGGTAATGCATCCAATTCTTCCATTTTTTGCAATCAAGCTACTGGTTGCATGGTCACGAAATTTTGGTTGCTTATGGGGGTCCCAGAGACAAAGAGGCATATTATTTTGGTGGTAGTCGGTTTATATCCCCTAAAAGAAATGTTTACCAGTGAAAAGCTTATGCACAGGGGTAGTGGTGTAGGGTATCACATGGTCGGCCCCGTCCCGACTATAGCCTTTGCTCACTTGTTTTTGAATATGGAAAATTTCTGTATTTCACATATTTTCGTATGCTACATATATTTCAATAATATCTTCTAAAATTTTTATGTGTACATTTTTCTGTTTGAAATTCACTTCAGACAAGTCAATAAAATAGATAAATCTGTAACCAGAGCCACAATCTTCAAAATACTGGATATCGGGAGGTACGGTTCTATGGGAGCTATATGAAGACCTGGACCTATACCGATAAATTTCAGGTCGAAAATTGTGATGAACGAATACTTAATACAAACTTTCAGCCAATTCGATGGGATATGTAGGACACAAAGTCTTGCATATGGTTTAGCAAATATGTCAAAATATGCAAAAAATTAGGTCCAAACTAAATGTCCGTTCTAAAATTACATATTGGTGCCAACATGGTACAATTGTTTGCACACCCGCCTTGCACGCTGATGGTCGTGCGTTCGATTTCCGGCCACCAAACATCAAATTTCCAACGATGGCGAAATACCCCTCAGTAAAGTTGGCGACATTTTCTGAGTATTTCAACCATGTACAACTTCTCTACAGGTGGTGTTTTAAGACATGCCTTTCGGACTCGGCGATAAACAGTAGGCCCCATACTATTGCTGTAATATGAATCGTGGTGCACGCAATGTCCCTTCTGTGATTATTTGTATTATTATTATATTGTTATTTAAACTTAATGTGATAGGGTTGCAGACTCCAAAAATGTATTTCTTACAATGAGCTTATTTTTCCAAAAGAAACTTTGATTTGCTGAAAGCTAACTCGCAGGGTGGTGGTGTAGGGTATCGTATGGTCGGTCCTGTCCGACTATAGCCTTTGCTTACTTGTTACGTATTAGTTTCATTTTTCAACCGATTTGCTGCAAATTGGTATAGTGGGGTTTCAGTGGATGGAGAACATATGTACAAAATATTGTCAATATCTGTTCGCGTATAGGTATAGCCCCCATTGAGCGGTACCGGCCAATATAATATATTTTAAAGATTCCAAGCACATTTACCAATCTATTTGTTTGCATTTTGGTATTTTATGTTCTCCGTAGGTAGAAAACCGTTTTGCGAAATATTAGCTACGTATTTTCTCGTTATACCCTCAGCATATATGATAACGAGGGTATATGGCGAAAAACAAAAATTTTTTACAATCGATGAATCCGAGTTTCACCCATTCAGAATTCGCGAACTGTTGACATATTCTATAAAGTATGACTACAATTCTTTAAAATGAAGTGTTTTAGGAGGGATCCCATAATGTCGACCATTAAAATTAATTTTCGTGGAAGCTGTGTTGGCATCAATGTAGAAAAATGAGTAAAAATGGGTTGAAGCCATCAAGTTTTTTTTGTGTTCCCATACGATTTCTGGCTTAACCTTACATTTTATAGACCTATCCCTAAAGAAAGAATCACAGAATACTCCATGGGCAACAAGATTGCAGTGTACGATTTTTCGATATATCCACTGCATCCACCTAAAATTGATGCTGACATTTTGAAGCCGGAATTTCGGAGTTTTTTGAATTTTTTTAATAATCCGGACGCGCAAGAAGATAATATTTCAAACTCTTAATGCGATTATAGAACTCGTGATTTTACGTCGTTTGATGCATATCTCATGAGTGTGCTCCTTACAGCATCCTAGTAATTGGAGTCGAAAGGCCAAAATTTGATGCGTGAATTTTCTTACAAAACCTATTTTTTGCGTGTAAAATTTACAACTGTCATTCCATTTCCTTAGAAACCCACGTGAATTTAGTTTTTTTACGCGACGGTTCCAATGAAGCCTTCCGCGATCGAATCCATCTACTAAAACCGCGGATATAGATACCTTGAAAATCGGAAAATCAGCAAAAATATATTTTGACAAATCCGCGTACTAAACCGCGATTTTCTTTAAATTGTTTTACATAAATGGAATCCTTTACTGGCGATTATAATATTTGCGAAAACGCGTGTCATAAAAGAAAAGAGATACGCAAGTAATATGGGTCTTTCACAAAAAATTGAATGTGGAGGCACATCCGCGGTTCTTGAAGAATCTAATTAAAATTGGTACATTTTGACGTATTTTTGATAGGCGCTGATGAAACCGGATGCGCATCAAAATCGTATGCACGTTGCGCGACTTTTACCAACTTTAAGGTTTTTTTGCAGTGTATGATGCAACTGGCGGCACACAATGGCCCCTGAGTGAAACATCGAAATATGCATAAATTTTGAAAGAGATTGATTCGCTTTATCCAAAAACGGATGCGCATCAACCGACTTTAACTAATTCGCGAATAACGGGCTTTTTAATTTTAATATTAATTGAATGATTGTAATTTCAATATTACTCTTAATTTCCTACCCTTATAAGTTATCACAGTAATCAGTTAAACTCTCGCGATGGTAAACCATATTTTTTGATGAAGTTTTAACAGTATACATTCATTATTGTATGGGATTTTAGCGAAATAGTTTGAGAACTCCCAAATATTTTTTTCTAATTTTTCTAATTAAACCAAAAACTATATTTGCAACAATATTTTCCAACAATAAGTTTTTCTCTTTTGTTGTTGGTATAATAAGCAATTTATGTACCCAATCTCTATAAATTTGGTATCATATTTTTCTACGCATTGTCTAGATTCCGCATATATTCTTTAATTTATTTTTTGAGGGTTTGTACGGATTCTGGGACAGGATAATTTGGATTTACTTCAAAATTTTTTTATTATTTGTTGACTTTCCGCGAAAATAATAATAATTTAATAACTATTTAAACATCTACGAATAGATATGGACTGCTGTTAACGATTTATGCATACATTTTCTCATAACAACAAAAAAGATATTTTTAAATATTTTTTCTTTATATGAGACTAAAAACCGCTATAACTTTTGCGCGCATTGGCCAATTTCGTGAACGCGAGCAGATTTGAAACCGGATTTTTTTCCTTTACCTCTGTACCAAAAATCGTAGATGTGCTCGTAAAAAAAATTTTTTATTATTTTTAAATGGAATTGTAAAGGAATTTTGTTATTCGCCATATACTGAATAAAGGACTAAACACTATAAAATATATTCAAATCTGATATGTGGATATTCAAAACGTATACATCTAATTGTAGTTATATTCCAGAACCTGGAATCGTAAATGGTACTATGTACTTTTTTCCCATTTTGAGCTAAAAATGTACCCTTACTCCAAAAACTAGAAAAAATTTCGCTTTTATCTAAACAAAAATTGCGATGATTAACTCTAGCTCCTTTGTTTTTCAGCTAGACAATTTTTGCCGAGTAGAAACTATCACCATATTTGGACAAGTAGATTTTGACATTTCAGATTGAGTTTTTGAATTTTTTCCATTACCTACATTTGTATAGGAAAGCAACTTATGTTGTAATAGGAATGCTGGGTTATTTGTCATTTTCTCACCTTATAGTACGTTTATATATAACCGCATTTAACAAACCCACTGGGTTTTAAATGTCAACTCCATTACATATACGTCAAACAAATCCTGATAATGAAGGTTAACCCCCAAAAAAGCTCTAAAATAAACAGCATATAACATAATATTTTGCAAAAAACGATGTTAAACAACAAAAAAATTAGAACGCTTTTTGATGATTTTTCCAAATTTAATTGACGATTTTCCTCAAAAAACATTTGGATATTTAGCATATTTTTTGCATATTTTTTTGCATGTTTTTGATATGACCCCAAATATCGAAAAATTGACCCTCAAAACGCCTAGATACAAAATTTGAGTCCAATCGCAAAAGAAATAAAAAACATGCTAAAATCCTATGTCTAGTGATAAGATAACAGAGTTACTGCGTAATATATCCAGTTATTTGTTTGTAGTGCAATCATAAACCCGCAGAGATCGCAATTATAGCTCAATACTCACGAAATTTTGCACGAGGTAAGAGTTTAGGTCGAAGAAGATAACTACAATTATATTAAATATAATTTATTTCCTCAAGGGCATATACCGGCAAAGTAGCCTACATATGGAAAAGGATAACGGGCCTACTACCTAATATATAATGGGTTTTGTGAAAAAACACATTTTCCAATTCCCAGTTTTTGCATTATTCAAAATTACATGGTGCTCTACCATATTAATTGTCCAATTGGATTTTTTACATACATTTCAGCATTGCACGATGGGGCCAATGGCAGGTTTTTGAGGCAAAAAGTCATTTTTTCAAGTCAGCGATTGAAATCAAATAATAACGGAATTATATTCTTAACACTTTCAAACCTCCAAAACCAAAAAATTACAATCTGGCAACGAGCCACGGCGACATGCCAAGCTGTCAAATATGTCATTATTATGATTCCGTTTAATTCTGGCATTCAGTCGTAATTAATCAATTTAAGTATTTTGGCGCCAAAACATGATCTGTTGATATTATCTATTTTTTAAAAATGGAAAATACAGGTAATGGTATGTAAATTAAGATTATAATTAAAAGTGTAAATGTAATATTAGATGTGGTCAATAATTTGTTGTGTCAGTAAGTGATGGTTTTTGATGTAGTCTGTGGTATCGTCCATGTGTTCTTTGCAGTAGAACTTTCGACTTCAGGGTGCTTTCTCGTAAAAATATGTATCTGGTGAAAGGTGACAATGTCGGCTAACAGATTTTGAAAAGAATTTTTTCGTATACTTGTGAATAAAAAAATTATAAACTTCCAGATTTCGTAAAACTTAAAAACTTGGATATTTTTAATTTTTGGTTGGAAAATCAGCGAAAACCTAAACTCCTTATAGAATGGATTTCTGCAAAATTTAATCTAGGTGTCAAAGACAAATTCATTTCGGAAGTTAAAAAGCAAATTTATAATATTTGTGCACGCCTTAACCAAAAATGGATAAGAAATTGTAGGTCAAAAAGTCGTGTATTACAATTTTAAAGCTTATGGTTAGCTAGCAACACAGTATTTACGCTAGAACAAGGTAATGATAAAAAGAAGAGAGGGCGCCCTAATGTGGATTATAGTGAAGGAAGAAAACTTGCTTCGGAAGTCTGCTATGAACACGGCAACAGTACCAAATCCTTCATTCATGCCGCCTCTGTTTCGGCCAATTTGTCAAAAGAAAAATATTTAAACTATGTTCTCAAAGAAGTTCGGTATCCACCAATTAAATTGAGAAAACAATTAACTTCGACAGAGAAAATTTATGAACGATATATCCAAATCTGAACCGATTTCAATATGATGTCTCAATAATGTTTTCTACACCAAATTCCGTCACACACTTTAAATTTCATCACAATTGGACATATATAGCGTGATTGCTGCACAAAATACCTAAAATCGGGTGAAAATGTATATGGGAGCTATATCCAAATCTGAACCGAATTCGATATAATTTGGCATACTTTTTTTTCTAGACGTAATTTCGTCACACATTTTAAATTTCTTCGAAATTGAACAGAATTTGCGTGTTTGTTGCACCAAATACCTAAAATCGGGTGAAAATATATATGGGACCTATATCCAAATCTGAACCGATTTCAATATAATTTAGCAAACATATTTCTAGACCAAATCCTGTCACACGTTTCAAATTTCTTCGAAATTGGACAGAAATTGTGTGTTTGTTGCACGAAATACCTCAAATCGGGGGAAATATATAAGGGAGCTATATCCAAATCTGAACCGATTTCAAAATAACTTGGCAAACTTATTTCCAGTCCGAATTCCGAAACATATTACAAATATCATCATAATTGGACTGAATTTTCGTGTTTGGTCCATCAATTACTCGAAATAGGGCGAACATATATATGAGAGCTATATCTATATACGAACCGATATCAACCAAATTTGGCAGATTAGCTTCTAGGCCGATTATAAACATCTGCACGAAATTTAGAAGGTCTAGCTTGCCCCTGTGATTTTTTGCCTCAAAAACATATCATCGGCCCCATCGTGCATTGGTTGCTTTGCCACCTTTTTTTAAAACGATTCCCCAGCCAGGCAACATAAAATTTTCAACAGTGGCAAAATATCCTTAAGTAATGTTGGCGACATTTTCTGAGTATTTAAGTCATGTAAAACTTCTCTACAAGTGGTGTCTTAGGACATGCCGTTCGGACTCGGAGGTAAGCTGTGGTGAATTATTATGAAACATGAGTATTTCTTCTATAAGAAGAGTAAAAGTTTTTACAATAGTACACCAACAAGTTATTTATTTCAGAAGATCAGAGTCTTCTTATGGAAAATACGTCAGTCTTCTTACAGAAGGCCATAAAATCTTCTCATGAAGACCAACATAGACCGACAAAAATTGGAAAAAATAAAAATCAAAATTATGTATTACTTCATGGGTAGAAGTTTATTTTAGATTCTAACTTGCCAACAAATATTGTTAATTATCGAAATGATAAAAACATTATTTGTACCGATTTTTGTCGGTATTCAAAGAATGGGTTAGAAAATTCCACTAGGAAAGACTTTTATTAGAAGGCAGAAGACCTTCAATGTAATGTTAGAAAGCTTTCTAATAGAAAGGTAAAGGATTTTCTAGGAGAAACAAGAAAATGTTAAAATATAATGCCGAAAGGTCTTCCAAGAGAAGGCCAGTAAATCTTCTAATAGAAGGTAGAAGGTCTTTTAGTAGATGGCCCATCGGTCTTCAACACAGTGCCCGAAGGTTTTCTATAATTCTTATAAAAATTGCAGATGATCTATTTTAGAAAGAAAGTCTTAAGTCTACTTATGGAAAGCAGAAACGCTGGCATGCAGAATCTATATAACGCCGAAAGAAATTCTTATAAAGGGTCGAAAGTTTTCTTACAGAAGACCAGACAATCTTCTTATAGAAGATCTCCTTGCTTTTTTAAAAAGACCTTCTAGGGGAATTCTGTAACTCATTTTTGAGTTAGCGAAAAAAATTGACAAAATTAAAACCCAAATTATGATTGAAAAGTATCAATAAAAGTTGACAATACTGTTGCTATCGGTATCAAAAATTTTCGTTAATTACCTTTTTTGTCGGTAACTCGAAAAATGAGTTCCAGTCAGTTTGTCTACACCGAAAAAAAATTTTCCGATAATCAGCTTTATCAAAATTTTGATGTATTTTGTAACTAACTAAAATGAAACAAACTTTTTAAAAGACGATGAAATAAAAGTTATTATGTTTTCAATAAATAATTACCTGAAAAAACAGCACGTCAAAAAACTGATAATGTTTTGGGAAATGTTTGATAAACACGTTTGTAAATATGACAATTCGTTTATAGGCAAAATATCAATCAAAATTTAATTGAATATTTGAATTTGTTTATCAAATCTGTGTCCATTTTTATCTGTGTATTATTAGGTTCATATCTGGAATACTAGTACTTTGACCTCTTCAGTTTTAAATGACATTTTCTATCGATTGTCCAACAACCAAAATGTACCTGGATGACCGACAAACATGGACCCTAACACTGTCTAATAATTTATATTTGAGTGAAGCTGCCATTCATATCTGGAAATGTTTATCCAGCTTTACCTTGCTGCACTACTGCAAAGTAGGTAACCCCAGTGAAAACTCTTATCTGGTGAAAGCTGTTTTTATACTCGCAGAGGTATTTAAGTGAGAATGGGTAAAGTTTATTGCTGGAGATTGTATCATGGACTAATGAATGTATAGACTACAAATGTTTCTTAGCTTTTATCTACGAAAATTTTTTAAGGAATAGATGTCGCAGACAGTTGTTTACGGGTTGAGCGAAAGCTACTCTCTTCATTCAAAACCAAAATCACAAAAATGTAAACATTTATGAAGTTATTATACTCAAAAAGGGGGTTTTAGTCAATTTGTCTTACAAAGTACACGAGTCCAAACAATTACAAGGACAGCCGTCAAATTGTAGAAAAACGAAAAAATTGTTTTCGAAGTCGAGTTATTTTACTAGCCCCAGCTAGCTGTGAGTCACACGACAAGCCCCAACTTCACTTTTTGCGACATCTGTTAGGAACAAAAAATGAGAGATTTTGTTGTCTATTCATTTATTAGTCTACGATGACAGTATAAGGTAGTAATTGAAATTAATATTGTGATTTAAATCATTCGTTTAACATGTTTTATTCTTAGTTATTTCCTCACTTACTATAAATATTATCCACAATATTCCCAACCAGAGCATTGCGTCGTCATTTGAGTTTTTTTTGTACCAATAACCATATAATTTAAACTAAATAAAGCGATCGAATTATTCAGGGTCTTGTAGTGTCTTACTTATGGGTTTGTTGTAAAGTGCATTGTCCCAATTTGAACTTCAATATCTGAAAAATGGTAAAACCTACGAAAATACCGTAAATGCCAATCTTGTAGAGAATTTTCATAGCTACAACATATTCTTCATTCTTCAGTTTCGTTTTGATGGGACTTGCGGTTTCTAAGCAAAATCGTGAAAACCTATACTACCCCTAAAAATCTCAACTTGAATCGCGATTTATTTAAAAAGCGCTCCGGCGATTTTTTTTGTTTTTTGATTTTTCTCATCTATGAACATTGTAGTTTCAGAATCCGCAAAAACTTTCCAGGTGTAAGTACCTTACATTTAAATTTGATTCAAGAGCACCGTGATCTATCACTTTTTTTCGCAACTGATGTTCGTTGTATTTATGGTGCCGAAGAAGATGGAATCTTTATCTGCCTCAAAACTTTAAATACCAACTACCTCATTTGGTCCAAGTTCTACAGATGTGTGGCGCATCGGTACATCAACTAAGACTTATAGCAGTTTACTGCCCTTCCTTTATAGCTCTTTTGGTACTAAACTGTTCGGAAAGTTTCTTTTCTATTTTAACTGGGTGCAGGGTATAATTTAGTGTCATCTTACAAAACCAAATGGCATTTGAGCGTATGGGGCTGTCGATGCTGCTTTATAATCGACGAAAATATGGTAAGCGTTATCTACATCTCTTTTAATCGGGTAAAATCTTCCTCTGCAACAAGGTAGTGATCCAAGTCAATGTTTGCTCCTCGGATCGATCGTATATCTAGCACGCTTGATGCATGCTCTCCGTCAGGGTTGTCAAATATGTGGCGAATTTTCAAAGCGTTTGGCGTTTGGTTAGTTGTCAGATTGTAGAAAAGTTCCTCTTTTTTATTAATTAAGCTATTTTTTGTAATTCGTTGCTTTATATGAGACTGTAAATACTTAAATAAATTTTTAATATATTTACACAAAAAATCCATGGATGTGAATATGGTTTAAAATATTTTTATAAAACGTCACCAATACAGTATATCTTCGAACTTTACTTGCCTGCAAACAAAAGACACATCTGTGCAAAATTTTAGTGTTATATTTAGTTTTTTTCTGGGTGTTAGATCGATTACCACCGACAGTCGGACTTGCACAGATCGACTCAGAATTGGACCCTGATCAAGAATAATACTTTATAAGACCGATTATTTCAATGCATTATAAACAGAAAGACCAACTTAATAGTAAACAAGTAAGAGAGGGCTATAGTCGGACGGAGCCGACCATACCCCATTACCCTTGTTCATCACCCATTTTTCACGGAATATATTTAATACGATTGCGTAATATTTTTCAGTCCGATAATACATACATAAGTTCATATACATGATAGCAACTCAGAATTATTGAACATACATACACCGTCATTACTGGAAAAGTTAGGTGTAATTTTCCTTATAATGGACAGGCGGTCCTTTTTATATTAAAAAGCAGAAAATATCAAAAGACATTTAGAAATAGCCTTTGGCCGATTTTTGTCGACCAATGAATAAACGACCAATATTTCAAGGTATACCTTCATTCATTTATTATACCCAATCAATCGTCACCTCGAAATTTTTTTGTTGAAAAAGTTATTGAAAAAATACTTCGATGGAGAATACCCACAAAAAAGAAACAAGGGAACTGATGAGGTTCTGTGGCGAGGATCGAAACTAGTCTTCCCTGCCTTACCGCTTGGAATATTCTATTTGGTGATTTCTGACACTTGACGATGGATATAGAAAAAAACTGATTAGCCTGCTCTCCATCAAGCGCAGCGTGATTAATTCGGTTTCTTGCTTTTTGATCTTGTGGCACCCAGGTGTCCTTATAATGTTGAGATGCTTAAATCTGGTGCCGTTAACTACGATGTTTTTGTCGATCCAGTCAATCGTCCTCATTTCGTTGACAGATGTTTCATTTTGGAGACTGAACTTCCCGACTGCTGGGCCAAAGATATCCTTTCCAATTTTGGCATAAAATTCGCCTACAATAATTTTAATGAAGTGGGCAGGACTAGGTTCATACTGTTTTTTAAGCGTTTGTAAATATATGCTTTATTTGCTCCGTGTGAGCCTGTGCACAGTTAAGTTGTTGAAGAATTTAGCTTTTAGTTGAACAATTTAGCTTTTTAGCCTTTAATCCACCGTGGTGAAACTGGAAATTAGATGTTTTAAATTTATAGTGATGTTTTTTGATGGGCTTATTTGGTCAGGTTATAACTATGACAATAAAAACAAGTTTTATTTCACTTTTCGCTCAACGCTTCCTTGGCTTTTTACCAACTTTTTAAAGAGCACTTTTTGGGAAAGCTGTTTACAAAATAAAAATAAGCATTTTCTTTTAATACATAGGCTTATCTTGTATTGCGCTTAATTTTAACATACTTTAAATATTTTCCAGTAATATTTATTGATTATAAATGTTAAAAAAAACTGGACACAACAACATTAATATAATAAATAATTAAAAGAAATTGCAATGTAATTGCAATGGAATACTGGAGTTTAAAATTATCTTTATCCTCTTTGATGTTTATGTCTTTGTTGAATTCTTAAACTTTCTATCATATATCTTTTATTTCCTGTTTCTCTCTGTCTAGTATTCTGACATTTTTAAAGTCCGCTGAGTAGCCACTTTTTTCATGTCTTCTGAGAGTGCAGTTTTTTCTGATCCTTTCTTTACATCTGTTTGTTGTTCGCTTATTCTCACACTTAACATTCTTTTCGTCGTGCTTACATACACCTTGCCGTATTCTTCGCTTTCATTGTCTATGCATGTTATCTCATACACCACATTGCTTTATTTTGATTTGTCTACTGTTGATTTCGTTCGCAATGAACGCAAACAAACAAAACGATTCCCGTACCAATCACACAAAGTCACAAACTTTTCAGTTTCTCTGAATCGTTTCGCTCTCAAAACTAAACTACAAACTTTTCAATGCAAAAATACAAAAACCGTACGATTGCTGAAATGTAGTTCGGATACTCTTTGCCGAGTTGTTTCATTAACCACCGAAACAAAAATAATTTTGGCAAGCATTTGCTGTGCGAAATGTTCAATGCCATACTCTGACACACACATCAGCTAGCATCAACATACGTGGAACATACATACATGGTTGAAAGTATGGTTTTCAACCACCAAACGCATCATTCATTGAATCGCTTATAGTTTTGAACTTTTTCGTTTTCTATCTGTTGTTGTGGAATTGAGAACTTTTCGCTATTCGTTTTGTTCGTACTCACGAATGTAAACAAAACGAAACTAAACAGCGAGTTCCGAAACGACACCATTGGAAATGTTTCATATAGGGATACGCAGTGGAATGCAATAATCGGTTTTTCGATTATACGGTTTTCTTGAAAAACTTAAAACTCGATTTTCGGTTAGTCGATTATTTGAGAATGTACTAAAAGTCGACTTCGATTATTCCTCAACCGCCGAAACCCGATTATAATCGAATATAATCGACCATTTCCATTGATGCGATCCGTCCATTACGCGGTTTTAACACACCCAATAATCAACTACGACTAATAGTCGTCCACGATTAATAGTCGATTACGAATAATAATAGGCTACGACTAATGGTCGACTACGAATAATAGTTGACTCCGTCTTTCGAAAGTCGATTAAGAATAATCGATTATCCGGTTTTCGCACAGTCAATAGTCGACTACGACTTTCAGAAATTTTGCGGCTAATAATCGATTAATCGATTAACCGAAATCGATTTTACGTATCCCTAGTTTCATAAAGTATTTTTTTTTTATCTGTGTGCCATTGTTGTTTTATGCAGTTTAAAAGATGTTTTAACTTTCTACTTACTACAAATCCGCAACCAAAATCGTGCTTTATATTATCACAGCTATAGTACGATGTGTCATCTTTGGGTGTTGATGTGACGCCTTTCCCATTCCATCGTATAACAGTAATATCGAACTTGTACTTTGTAAGTATATTTGCCAGTGCGTAAACTGCAACTTCTCTATATAGAGTCTGAATATTCCAGGTGCAAATTAGCATTTGGTACTTTTTTTATTAAAGTAGTAGGGCTTACTAAACCGATGCCCAAAATATTAGCTCACTACCTTTAAAGGTTGTTAAAGGCAGTTCCCACGATGGGTGTCCACCTGAGACAAAAGAGGGAGTCTTGTCATCGTTTTCCATAAAGACATTTGAAATAGGTGATGAAAAAATGGTGGCCTTTCCAAAGTTACGCTTTTGATTTTTCTTTGATGTTAAATATGTTACATTTCTTACTTCTCTCAAATAGTTGAGTGTTGTATTGTCTTTGGAGGATACGAAAACATGACAGATTTTTTTGGTGAATAAAATATTCTAATTGGATTAGAATACATTGTATTAGAATACAGAAGATTTATTTTCTTCTTAGAAACGGAAGGAGAATAATTGTTATTTTTATTGATGACAAGAACCATGCACCAGTATATTCTACGTTAAATCATTCCTATTCTTCCTTTGAGTTAAAACATTAACGAATTTATAGCTCATGGTGCACCGCAAGTGATTAAACGTTGTTAGTTTTTTAAATGGCAACTAGGGTAGCATTATTAGCTGAAAGCAATACCCGATTATGTGGCTTCATGAAGTTCAACGAAAGAAAATGCAACGCAATTAGAAGATATACCCTCACTTTGCTAATATTTCCGCTTCTAACTGCATTGTTACTGTCTACCATGAACTCATGGCGGCAATGACTCGACGAAAACTGTTTGCAAAAGCTGAATAGGACCCTCTACAACCATTTTGAAGTTCGTTCTTAGCTTATCCAACAACAACACGTGTTGACAAAACATCGCTAAAATAAACTCTGAAAATTTCCAACAAAAATTAGGGCAAAGCGAAAGTAAAGGTCCCAATGAAACAAGCGAAAACCATGTCTCAATAATCGTTTTCAAGCAATACAAAACATTGACAGCAATGAAAAACTGGAACAAATAGAAACACGACCCTCCCCAGCGATTGGCATGCAGTACATAATGCGAAAAACTAGTCAACATTATGTGCTTCATGTTGTTTAGATGCATCCAAAATCAGAGACAATGCCACAGACAATGAATATTTTTTATTGGCCAGTTGAGCAAAATTTAGTTTGAACAATATTCATTTTTGAAACCATGAAGTTTCTCTTGTTATTTTAGGTAATCTGTTTTTTCAAACATTAAGATGTTCGTTGATATGCCATTTTAATGAATCGATTTCATAGAACTATGAAGATGACATAAAATTACGATGTTATTTATTAACAATAACAATCGAGTTCAGACAAAGCAGACATTGATTTGTTGTTATTCACCAGCTTGTTTTACGTATTAAAAAATACATTCGCATTTCATTCAGTCCTCTTCTTGTTCGATTATAGAGCTGTGGTGCCCAAAAAAATTGGCCGATAATGCGTTTTCTTTCAATAAGGACTCTCACGTCCATAGTAAGAACATTGACTTCCTGTTCTCTCTAATATGCAACTTATATCTTGAAATCCATGCCAAATGATTAATACTCAAGATTTAAACCCAAAGAAATCCTATTCTATCAATGATGCTAAAGTGGTTCACTTCGACAGTGACCTCTGAAATGTATAATTTATTAGTTTTATATAGAAAAATGTATGTTATTATAAATATTTGTATTTAATACAATAACCTTAAACTTAGAATGCCTTCAGCAGTGTTTAAATTAAAAAAAAGAAAACGTACATAATTGTGGAAAGACTAGAATCTTTTAAGGCCTGGATAATGTTCAGTTTTGTATATAAACTATTTCTGAAAATGGGGTCAGATATATTTATAGTCAAGCAAGGAGTATGTACAGTTTTGTAGACAAACTGTGAGTTTTGTTATTAGACGAAGAAGTAAAGTAGAAAATAGTTCTTTAAATAGTGTAAAATATAAAGTATATTTCCCGTGAAAGTGTTTTCACTTTTTGTGCGCCCACATGACACTAGTGAAAATAAACTCTTGGTCTTAATTTATGTATGTATGTTTGTCGCCCTTACACATTGTGTGCATCTGCCCAGCAACAATTTTTGGAAGTTGTGCATGTGGAGTTATGATTTCACTACATCCTTCGATGCAGTCCACACGGAGTTATGAAAAATGCACTCCGTTTGATACAATTTATAAGCAGTTGCTTTAGAGATGCCTACAAAAAAAGTTGGATGATCCCTACCCGCCGCACATCCCTACACATCTTAGAATTTGTTATAAAATAAAGAAATAAAAACTTAAGTTGCGAACAATTTTGCGGTAATTCACGAGACGGAAATTTTTATGGAGTGGAGTTGGAGTCCATGTCGAAAGCTGAACTAGTGGTAAGAAGGCAACACAAAAAACCTTTAGAATGATGAAGCAAAATCAGATGTGCTTGGATTAAATGGAGAACGGATGAAGTAAACTCAAATGTGATTCAATTTAATGGAAACTTTTTTAATTTGTGTTTATATAATAAAGTTCTTTGTATTCTTGTCTTAAAAAATAGAAAAAAAAATTATTTACTCTGGGATATTTCGCAATGGCTTGCGTTTTTGTTGCATCTTTAGACTGATTAAAAATGCAATCCGAGGAATGCCTTTAAATTCAATCCAAAGCACTGCATCAAAAACCGTGATTTGGATGGAAATGGAGTGCATCATCGCTGTGTTCTGTGGTAGCAAAATGGAGAGCATCCTAGCTGCGCGCTCTCTTGTAAAATTCATAAGTGAATTCATAGAAAAAGATGTACTCCAACGGCAAATGTACTGTACACTTGTACTGATCAATCTGCATCCATGCAAACTTTTTTCTGGGGGTTTATGTTTATGTTAGATTGCAATCTTTCGTGGGCTAATACAAGGGCTAATACATAAGTTTCTGGCATAGGCCACACTACGTGATCCCGTGTCGATCGGTGCAAGAAATTTCACAAAACTGCGATCGCGGTGATTCAAAAGACGTTTATAAGATCGCCACAGGTGACGAATCATGGATCTATACGGACAGGATTAAATCAACCTAAATTTTATTCAATACTTAGTAATGAGTAAAATAAGTACTTTTGCCTTGTAAAATTTTAAAGTATTGTGTTCTAAACAAAAAACCTGCCTGCACTAACAAACATGATTGATAATTTAGGAATAGAGGATGCGATTTGGCCAAAACTTTGTACAATGTAAAATTTTTTCCAAAAATTAATTATGCCTTAAAAAGTTCGGTATCAGTCAGCTCTTTCTGTAACCTCTACAAGAAAAGTTCAAAATTTTCACTTAAATGTAGTTTAAGGGCTGTGTGCGAAACGTTTACTCCTTGTGGTCCTGCTTAAAACACTATAATGTATTTTCGTGAACAAGTCCCATTTTTGGACCGAATCGACCGATTGTACCATAGACTTCTGTACAGCATTCGGGTAATTTCTAAGAAAATATGGACTTGCCTTCGAATACAAGTGAGGACGATTCGACAGCAGGTTTTAAAGTGAAATTATCAGAAATTCGAATTTATTTTAAGTTTGAACAAAATATTGCGAAAGCCAAAATTTGGACCAAAATCGGTTAATCCGTTCGAGAGTTATCGTGCGCTCCAACAAGCCAGACGGACGGAATCTAAATACTTGGAATCTAAAACCATAATTTCGATGAGACATACTTGGAAGTATATATGGTAAATAACAAAAATGTTTTGCAATCGATGAATCCGAGTTTCAACCTTTCAGAATTCGCGAACTGTTAACATATTCTATAAAGTATGACTACAATTCTTTAAAATGAAGTGTTTTAGGAGGGATCCCATAATGTCGACCATAAAAATTAATTTGCGTGGAAGCTGTGTTGACATCAATGTAGAAAAATGGGTAGAAATGGGTTGAAGCCAAAAAGTTTTTTTTAATTGTCGCATGCGATTTCTGGCTTAACCTTACATTTTATAGACCTATTCCCAAAGAATGAATCACAGAATACTCCATGGGCAATAAGATAGCTGTGTATGATTTTTCGATATATCCACTGCATCCACCTAAAATTGATGCTGACATTTTGAAGCCGGAATTTTGGGGTTTTTTGAATTTTTTTAATAATCCGGACGCGCAAGTAGATAATATTTCAAACTCATAACACGATTATAGAACTCGTGATTTTACGTCGTTTGATGCATATCTCATGAGTGTGCTCCTTACAGCATCCTAGTAATTGGAGTCGAAAAGCCAAAATTGCATGCGTGAATTTTCTTACAAAACCTATTTTTTGCGTGTAAAATTTACAATTCGTATGCACATTGCGCGACTTTTACCAACTTTAAGGTTTTTTGCAGTGCATGATGCAACTGGCGACACACAATGGCCGCTGACTGAAACATCGAAATATGCATAAATATTGAAAGATATTGATTCGCTTTATCCAAAATCGGATGCGCATCAACCGATTTTATCTAATTCGCGAGTTACAGGCTTTTTAATTTTCATATCTTTAAAATGATAGTAATTTCAATATTACTCTTAATTTCCTATCCATATAAGTAATCACAGTAAGCAGTTAAGCTTTCACGATGGTAAACCATATATTTTGATAAAGTTTTAGCAGAATACTTTAATTTATGTATTAGATTTTAGCGAAATAAATAGTTGGATAACTCTAAAATATTTTTTTTTTTAATTTTTCGAAACAAACCAAAAAATATATTTGTAACAATATTTTCCAACAATGAGTTGTTTCTCTTTTGTTGTTGTTATAGTATGCAATTTATAAAGCCAATGTTTATAATTTTGGTTTCACATTTTTTACGCGTTGTCTAGTTTCCGTACGTATTTTTAATTTAGTTTTTAGAGATTTATACGGACTCTGAGTTAGTATAATTTAAATTTATTGCCAGGTTTTTATTAATTTTTTGATTTTCCGCGAAAATAAAAACACATTTTGGAAATTTTGGTGCATCTACGAATGGATATCAAATGCTGTTACTGATATATGCTTGCATTTTCTCAATACAAAAAATAAGAAATTTTAAAATATTTTTTCTTTATAAGAGGATAAAAACCGCTATAACTTTTGCGCGCATCAGCCAATTTCGTGAACGCGAGCAGATTTGAAACCAGAAACCAAAAATCGTAGATGTGCTCGCGAAAAATTTTTTTAATTTTTTTCAAATGGAATTGCAAAGGAATTTTGTTATTTGCCATATACCCTCGTTAGCACAAATGCGGAGGGTATAAAAATGGGCTATATAGATCCTGGTTTTGCTATAGCCCCCATTTGCCCGGCCTAATTTGTTTACTTGCTAAATTGCTGCAATTTTCATATATAGAACGGTAACCCCCACTTTCTGTAATTTGTTAGTTTTAGCCATGCCTACAATTGCATCACTTTAACAAGTAAACACATGAAAACGACGATAAGTTCGGCAGGGCCGAACTTTGTACACTCCCCACTGAAATGAATGAAATTTGGTATTAAGTTTTCGTTGGAGTTACACAACTTTCCTTAAGAAATTTTTCGGAACAAGTAGATGTTTTGATGTAGTAGATAGAGCGGTACTCGCGATTTTCTGAATTTTGAAAGTTTTAGCCACTTTAGTTATCCCGAATAACTGAAATTTCGTTTCGAGACAACAACTATAACGCCCTATGTAAGTTCTTTAAAAAAGTTGTACTAAATTTTTTTCTGAATTGGATGTATCTTCGGATTTTGATAAAAAAAAACCTCAACGCAGAAATTTATCAATATAATAGGTTAGCATTAGTTAGATATTCTGCTCCTCCGTGCAATTAGCCTTAACACAGAGGAAGAGCTTAATACTTTGATAAACGAAATTTAACTAAAGGCCTGTTTTACTAAGACGAATCGAATTCAAAATCGTTCGAACTGCTATCAATCAGTATTTTGAAAAATATTTGATTTATTATACATTTTCATACAGGCAAAATGTGCCTTATTGCAATAATGATTTAAAACCCCACGTATGTTTAGACGAAATCCGTTTCAGACAATTTGGATTCGATTTAGCCATGTCCGTCCATCTGTCTGTCTGAATGGCCGATCCGGTCCAAAATTTGGCTTTCGTGATATTTTGTCCAAACTTAGTTCAAGTTCGAAGATAAGCCATGTCGGTCCACTTCTTCAGGTACCTCCCCCACAAAAGTTGAAAATTTTTCGAAAAATTTTGCCCACGATAACTCTACACATCCTAATATATCTATTAGATATAGATCAGACTCGAATATGGAAAATTTCGAATAAGTTCACTTTAAGACCTGCTCTCGAATCACTTTGATTTTTATTGAAGCAACTTGCATTCGCTACCTCAAATACGACGGGAAAAGTTTTTTTAGAGGCAAGTCCATACTTCTTGAGAAAACAGCCCGAAAGGCACCATATGAACTGATCAACCGTATTTTGCCCTAAATTGTTTTCAGTTCTTAGTTGGTCAATACCGGTACACAACTTCCAGTACTTCCATCCTCCCAATATTTGAAAAATGTTTTAATATTTTTTTTTTTCAAATTTAGTTCAACTTCTAAAATGGCTCATATAGGTCCACTCTTTAGGGTACCTCCACCACAAAAGTTCGACATTTGTGTTTAAGTGCAGCTTAGGATTAGTTCGAAGATTGTTTGGAAATGTATACCGATGCTGTTCGTTGTGGTTCTGTTTATAGCGATATTATGTTTTCCGTAGACAAGTCCATGTTTCCTGGCATGCTGGTTCAGATATTGATCTGGTTAGAATATTGACTATATTTGTCCACTCCTCCGGGAACCGCCTACACAAAATTTCGAATTAGTTCATTTTAAGACCTGCTCTCGAATCACTTTGTTTTTTTTAGTGAAGCAACTTGCATACAGCCTCAATTACGACGGTAAAGATTTTTTCAGAGGCAAGTCCATCGTTCTTGAGAAAACAGCCCGAAAGTTGTAGGGCAGGATAAGTCTCGAACTGATCAACCGATTTGGTCCAATTTTTGGCTTTTATCGTATTTTGTCCTAACTTATTATACCCTCCACCATAGTATGGAGGGTATATTAAGTTTGTTTTTCCGTTTGTAAAGCATTGAAATACTCATTTGCGACCCCATAAAGTATCCCAGCAAAATGTTTGTAGCCAAAGAAGTAGTTGAATCATGAGTGCAAGTGATTTCGGACTACATCTTTTTACGTGAAAGAAGTGATGTTTTTTTCAAGGGCATGGTGCAGTAAGGATACTGTCTAATTTGCTTCTTAAGCACATATTTTGCATTAGTTCTTTCCAGTGAATAAATACACATTCCATGGAATTTATTTTGAATTGATTTTTCAATTCATTTAAAAATTGATTCGCAAGCAAGCATTTGAGGATATGGGAGATGGTAACATCTATTGAGCGAGGATTTTTCACTGATTTGAGACCTCAGGGTCATTTGGAAAAATTATTTAAAAGAGTTGTGGTAACTTTTAATTAATATTTATGGCCTGTTTCTCTAGGATGATTCGAATTAAAATTCGTTCAAATTACTACCAAACTCATGTTTTTGTAGAACATTTTTGTTTGATAATAGTTCGATCGGAATATAATATAACTAGCAAAATACCCGCTACTTCGTATGCGGAAAAGAGATAATATACAAATAAACAACGTAATATGGTGAACAGTGAAAATTTTGATGTACTAATACCTATTTGAATTGATATTTAATTTTATTTAAGTACTGTTCGTAAACGTTTTGTTCGAATTTCAAAAAAACCTTCTTGAAAAAACATTAGCCGCATAGATTTTCCTTTTTCAAATGAACATACTATAACGTTCAGAATAGACAACAAAAATAAAAAAAAATTTGCTGAAAAGATTCGTTTGATTTGTTGATTTCAGTACATTATTTAGAAACCAAATTCGTGTTAACATAAAACCAATAGTGCACTATTCAGTACAATTTTTAAAATTCAGGACCTTAGCTCAAATTTCACAGTTTTAACTCTACTTGCTTACCTAATGCCAATGGTATTACATGTGGGAACCTACTTAGCGCTGAGAAAACTCAAATTTTTGTATGAAAATTATATTTTTGAGACTTTCTAAACATTAAAGAAATTCTCTAAAACGTATAGTTTTCCTGTAATCGGGCCTTCTTTTAAAAATGCTGAAACTTTTTTTGCAACCATTTTTGTGGTGTTTAAATAAACATTCTGATGCTGATCCTCTGATCTCAACAGTGATTTCATTTATCGTATCACCCAATACCAGTACTTCAATATTTAGTATTATTTAATAAATAATAAATCGGAATTCTACTTCTATTCCTTAGCCCAATACCAAACTTATTGCAGTTTTGTACTTTTCACACACTATTTATATAATTCCAGCTTCAATGCTACAACCAACGTCAAATTTAATACCATTTAGTACATTTCCTATTTCTCAATAAATAAGCCAGCCCTCAGCCTAATTTCAGAATTTGTATGCAGTTCAAAAAATCCTTATCTAAACACCAACACAAACCCTCATACAACAATTCGAAATTCTATTTATATCCCTTCATGCAACACCAAACTGGTACCAAATTTAGTGCTTATAATATGTATAAGTTTAAAAAATTACTTCCTTATATCCAAACCGCGATTTAGCATTTTTCGTATACATAATTTCCAAAACTTCCTCTCTATCTCCACTATAAACGCCAACTGCTATACTAATACCGAATTTCACAATTTCAGCTCTACCCCTTTACACAATAACAATTTGAACCAAATTCGGTGCCAGTTTCATTTTATTGCATTAATTGAGCTACCATGAACATTTAGTAATTTTCGTACACTTATTGTACGTATATCCACAACTACATTCATATCTCAAGCTTACACACCAACAGCGGCTATAATACCAAATTTCCGAATTCCAGGTCTATTCATAATACAATTAATACTTTTCGTATGAAAGTACGAATCTTAATTACTATCTCCAACAGCAATTCCGAATTTTTGAGGATTCTACCTCTATCCCTTCACCCAAATCTAAATTGTAGCAAATTTAGTACCATTTTGTACTTTTCGTAACCATAAGTACGAACTTCCAAAACTATTCCAGTCATACACTCCAACAGTAATCTAAACTCCAAATTTCAGGATTCCAGCTATCACCGTTTACCCAAATCCAAATTAAACCATATTTAGTACCATTTAGTACTTTTCGCACACATAGGTACGAATTTCCAAAACCACCTCAATCCAACACTCCATAAATAATCTTAATTATAAATTTCAGGATTCCACCTCTATCTGTTCCATTTAGTACTTTCCGTACCCATAAGTACGAATTTCCAAAACAACCTCAACCCTGCACTCCATAAGTAATCTTAATTCCAAATTTCAGGATTCCAGCTCTATGCGTTCACCCAAATTCAAATTGTATCAAATTTAGTACCATTCAGTACTTTCCGTACCCATAAGTACGAATTTCCAAACTATTCTACACTCCAATAGTAAACTCAATTCCAAATTTCATGATTCCAGCTCTATCTGTTCACCCAAATCCATATTGTACATTACATTAGTACTTACGGGTACGTAATAAGTACGAATTTCCAAAACCTCCTCAATCTTACACTCCAACAGCAATCTTAATTCCACTTTTAAGGATTCCAGCCCTACCCGTTCACCCAAATCTTAATTTACCAAATTTAGTACCATTTAGTACTTTTCGTAACCATAAGTACGAATTTCCAAAACTTCCTCAATCCCTAACTCCATCAGTAATCTTAAATAAAATTTTCAGGATTCCAGCTCTATCCGTTACCCAAATCCAATTTGTACCAAATTTAGTACTTATAAGTACGAATTTACCTCTACCTCTATCCTACACTTCAAAAGTAAATTTAATTTCAAATTTCAGGATTCCAGTTCTACCTGTTTACCAAATCCAAATTGTACCAAATTTAGTACATTTAGTACTTTACGTACCCATAAGTACGAATTTCCAAAATTTCCTCAATCCTATACTCGAACAGTAATCATAATTCCACTTTTCAAAATTCCAGCCCTATCCGTTGAACCAAAATTTAATTGTACCAAACTAAGTACCATTTAGTACTTTTCCTACTCATAAGTACGAATTCCCAAAACGATCTCAATACTACACTCCAAAAGTAATTCAATTCCAAAATTCAGGATTCCAGCTCTATCCGTTCACCTAAATCCAAATTGTACCAAATTTAGTACTATTTAGTACTTTTCGTACACATAAGTACGGACCTCCATAACCATTTCCTTATATTAACACCACTTCCCAAAATTGATTCCGTTCAAAATATACAATTGGTACTAAATTTGGTAACTTTTAGCACTTTTCGTATACTTAGAGGTCGAATTTCCAAAAACCCTTTGGTACAACTCGCCATCAATGGCCCTCATTCCGAATTTCAGAATTCTAGCTCCTGCCGTTTACCTAATAAAAAGGGTATCACATTTAGTACATTTTAATACTTTTCGTACCCTTCTAGTTCGAATTCCCAAAACCCCAGCCTTATCTCACCTCCACACACCAACAGCAACCCATAGTAAAAATTTCAACTTTCTAGCTTCAGCGGTTTCGTATGTGCGATGATATGTCAGTCACTCACTGAGCTCTTTTATATACACTACCGCTCACTTGAATAGAACCCCCCTGCAAAATTTTTTTCAACCTCCATTTTTTCCAAATTATACAAGATATGAAATTATTAAGTTTTATTATATTTTGCTTCATGTGTTTGGAGTAAACTTAGTCATTCATTTGCATTCAAATCTAATTTGTATAAGAATTATGCAAGGGAAACAAAATAAAGTCAAAAATTGAAGTAAAAAAATTGGCTCATTTGAATAGAACCCCCCTTTAAAACTTGGGAATACAGAAAGATTGTAGTAGAATATCGATGCATATTTACTCTATATTGAAAACGAAGTACTTTCAGTAATATTCAGTAAAAGTATATCCCTCCTGATAAAGGATACACCCGTATATCCTGCTTTGGCAAAGATTCTTTAAATAATCGGGTGTAATGCCCAACAAAGCTTGCTTTTTTCATTCAACAAGTTTATTTTTGGAAGATTGCTGTCTCCTTTAGTCGTATATTTTACGCATAAATCATTCCCATATATTTTAGAGAATATTTACCACTGTAGAATATGGCGGACCCGCAAGGATTTTCGCATTTCTTTTCAAAATTTTAAGTTGTTATGACTCGAAGTGTACAAAAGTTTTTAAAATCGTGATGAAATTTCCACACGGGATATCCAAAAATGCTACTCACTACTGGCTATGTCTGTTTCAGAACTCCTTTATAAACTGCCGTACGCATTAAGGTGAAGTAAATTGACGCTCATGTCCTTAATAATTAGTAATGCCTTCCAGCACCATAAAAGCACATTCCTCGCTACAGAAACAATTTAGAAGATGGTCTCCCATTCAATAGACGCGAAAAAAATAGTTCTATAGTTATGCAATTGTTTACTTAATAAGGAGAGTCCTTACTAATTATGAAGGACTTGGGCGTCAATTTCTTTCACCCTAAATGCGGACGACAATTTACAAAGGAGTTCTGAAACAGACATATCCAGTAGTGAGTAACATTTTTGGATATCCCGTGTGGAAATTTCATCACGATTTCATAAACTTTTGTACACTTCGAGTCATAAAAACTTAAAATTTTGAAAAGAATGCGGATGTCCTACTACAATCTTTCTGTATTCCCAAGTTTTAAAGGGGGGTTCTATTCAAATGAGCCAATTTTTTTACTTCAATTTTTGACTTAATTTTGTTTGCCTTGCATAATTCTTATACAACTTGGATTTGAATGCAAATGAATGACTAGGTTTACTCCAAACACATGAAGCAAATTATAATAAAACTTAATAATTTCATATCTTGTATAATTTGGAAAAAATGGAGGTTGAAAAAAATTTTGCAGGGGGGTTCTATTCAAGTGAGCGGTAGTGTATATATATATATATATATATATATATATATATATATATATATATATATATACTAGTAAATGCCCGCTACTTCGTATGCGGAAAGGAAACGAAATATATATAAACAATATTTAATACGGGAATGGTGAATACTGGAGATTTTGTTGTACTAGGACATGTTTTTATTACCCATATTTTTTCGATTGTAGTCAGAATTAAAAAAAAATGCCGTATCGCATCCCTACACAGCTACCATATTTTTTATTTCGAATTTCAAAAACTACGTATCATATTGCAAATTTCAGATTTGACTCCTGGTTTTACCCCTTCACTAACACAGCATTCTCTTCCAGTACGAATTTCCAAACACTAAACTTTATCTCACCCTTCGCAACAAAAATCACGCACATTCACAATTCAAGGTTCTAGCTTTAGCGGTTTCGCCCAGAACCCGAATAGGTCCGTTAAATTTTTGGCCACGTTTTCGTATATCCCCATATAACGGTACCTCTCGACTTAGTGTATTTTTAAAGATGAACAAATGTATATTGTCCAATTTTCTTTAAATTTGGACCTTGAATACTCAGAGGATATAGAAGTTTAATTTAAACAAGTAAGAAAAGCGTTAAGTTCGGCCGGGCCGAACTTTTTATACCCTCCACCACAAATTTCAGCCATTTCGGTGGATTAATGTGACCACAACCTTCAAAAAACCGAAATTGGGAAGGTACCGTTCTATACCGGGCTATACGATAGCGTGGACCTATACCTAAAAATTTCTGGGGGAAAGTTTTATAAGCGTAAAGAAGACTAAATACCAAATTCCATCCATCTCGGTGTGATAAGGAGGCTAAAACCTTCAAAATATCGAAAATCGGGAGATATCGTATTATGGGGGCTATATCAACACGTGGACCTATATAAACATTTTATGGTGGAAATGTTTCTTAGCCTCTGTAAACACAAAATACAAAGTTACAACCGATTCTTTGGTCAAATGGGTCTGATACATTCAAAATATATTAAAATGACGCGTACTTTATAAGGGGCCTTATATGGGGGCTATACCAAAACGTGGACCTATATAACCCAACTTTGGTAGGAATGTTTTTTGACCTCTGGAGACACAAAATACCAAATTACAACCAATTCTGTGGTCAAATGGGTCTGATACATTCAAAATATATTAAAATGACGCGTACTTTATATGGGGCCTTATATGGGGGCTATACCAAAACGTGGACCTATATAACCCAACTTTGGTAGGAATGTTTTTTGGCCTCTGGAGACAAAAAGTACCAAATTACAACCAATTCGGTGGTAAAATGGGACAAATATCTTAAACATTCCTTAAAACGACGACGCGTCACGCGTCATTTTGTATGGGGGCTATACGAAAGCATGGACCTACATAGCCCGCTTTCAATACCAAAAGTCCTACGTACATATAATATATTTTCCCAAAATTTCATCAACCTACGTCAATCCGTTCGGACGCTAGAGTGATTTCCACAGACGGACAGACGGACGGACATAGCTATATCGATGTAGAATTGCACGCTGATCAAGAATATATATACTTTGTGGGGTCTACAATGATTATTTCGAGTAGTTACAAACGTAGTGACAAACTTAATATACCCCCATCCTATGGTGGAGGGTATAAAAATCTCCACTTCAATCCACGTTTATTAGAAGCGATATTTTGAAGATTTAGAGTATTTTGAAGATCTTCTGCACATTTTCCAACCGAAATTCGGAATTTGTGGCATGAAAGGTTAGAAAACTTCTTTACAAAAAATTGTACTTAATGTGTACCGGTATGTCAACAGAATATAACGGAAAATTTTTTGAATGCATTTCATTTTAGGATTTTTTAATATCAGGGGTAAATACCTTCTAGTTAACAAAATTGTCGCATTGGACCACGTTTTCAAATTTACATACCAAAGCGGTCAGAACAAATATTCATAACAAATATTTTTCAATTTCGTATTTTTTGTACAAATAGCGTATTTTTAAATTATATAATCCCAGCTTTGTTCCTACACCCAACACCAAATTTAGTACCTTAACTATTTAAAATGGTTTTGGTATCAACATGTTACCCAACTTTTCCTACACATAGGTAAACGTTTCAAAAATTACTTCCTTATATTCAACATATATCCTAACACCAATTCAGTTTTCCAGTTCCCCTGAAACCCATTTGAGGACTATTTAGTAGTTTTTGTATAAATAAGTACGAATTTTCAAAACCTCCTCCCTACCTCCATTCTAAACACCAACTGCTAATCTAATACCGAATTCAAAATTCCAGTTCTACCCTTTACAAAATCACAAATTGTACAAAATTCTATACCATATAGCAAATACCAAAAGGTACCAAATTTTGTACCATTTAGTACTTTTCGTACACGATTTTCCAAAATGTACTTTCATATATCAGCTCTATCCGTTCACCTAAACCCAAATTATAGCCAATGTAGTTCCATTTAGCACTTTTCCATAAGTACGAATTTCCAAAACTACCTCAATCCTACACTCCAACAATAATCTGTTCACGCAAATACAAATTATAGCGAATTTCGTACCATTTAGTACTACTTCGTGCACATTAGTACGATTTTCCAAAGCTACCTCCATATCTCAATTCTATATTCCAACAGTAATCTTAATTCCAAATTTCAGGATTCCAGCTCTTCAAATCCAAATCATACTAAACTCACTACCATTTAGGACTTTTCGACCTTTGGTACATCTTTCTTACTCTTCATCAGTGACCCCCATTCCAAATTTCAGGATTCCGGCCCTATTCGTTAACCCATACCCAAATTGTATTATATTTAGTACCATTTAGTATTTTTCGTATAATTTTAATTCGAATTTCCAAAAACCTTTCTTTTTTACTCTCCATCAGTGACCTTCATTCCAAATTTCAAGATTCCAGCTCTATCCGTTCACCCAAACCCAAATTGTACTAAATTTACTACCATTTATTACTTTTCGTACACTTATAGTTCGAATTCCAAAAACCTTTCATTTTTACTCTTCACCAGTGATCCTCATTCCAAATTTCAGGATTCCAGCTCTATCCGTTCACCCAAATCCAAATTGTACTAAATTTAGTACCATTTAGTACTTTTCGTGCACTTTTAGTTCTAATTTCTAAAAACCTTTCTTTGTTACTCTCCATCAGTGACCCTCATTACAAATTTCAGGATTCCAGCTCAATCCGTTCACCCAAATCCAAATTGTACTAAATTTAGTAACATTTAGAACTTTTCGTGCACTTACAATTCGAATTTCCAAAAACATTTCTTTCTTACTCTCCACCAGTGACCCTAATTTAAAATTTCAGGATTCTAGCTCCATCCGTTCAACCAAATCCAAATTGTACTAAATTTAGTACGATTTAGTACTTTTCGTACCCTTATAGTTCGAATTTCCAAAAACCTATAATTTTTACTCTTCATCAGTGACCCTCATTCCAAATGTCTGTATTCCAGCTCAATCCGTTCACCCAAATCAAAATTGTACTAAATTTAGTACCATTTAGTACTTTTCGTAATTCGAATTTCCAAAAACCTTTCTTTTTTACTCTTCATCAGTGACCTTAATTCCAAATTTCAGGATTCCAGCTCTATTCGTTCACCCAAACCCAAATTGTACTAAATTTAGTACCATTTATTACTTTTCGTATACTTATAGTTCGAATTCCAAAAACCTTTCATTTTTACTCTTCATCAGTGATCCTCATTCCAAATTTCAGGATTCCAGCTCTATCCGTTCACCCAAATCCAAATTGTACTAAATTTAGTACCATTTAGTACTTTTCGTGCACTTTTAGTTCTAATTTCTAAAAACCTTTCTTTGTTACTCTCCATCAGTGACCCTCATTACAAATTTCAGGATTCCAGCTCAATCCGTTCACCCAAATCCAAATTGTACTAAATTTAGTAACATTTAGAACTTTTCGTGCACTTACAATTCGAATTTCCAAAAACATTTCTTTCTTACTCTCCACCAGTGACCCTAATTTAAAATTTCAGGATTCTAGCTCCATCCGTTCAACCAAATCCAAATTGTACTAAATTTAGTACGATTTAGTACTTTTCGTACCCTTATAGTTCGAATTTCCAAAAACCTATAATTTTTACTCTTCATCAGTGACCCTCATTCCAAATGTCTGTATTCCAGCTCAATCCGTTCACCCAAATCAAAATTGTACTAAATTTAGTACCATTTAGTACTTTTCGTAATTCGAATTTCCAAAAACCTTTCTTTTTTACTCTTCATCAGTGACCTTAATTCCAAATTTCAGGATTCCAGCTCTATTCGTTCACCCAAACCCAAATTGTACTAAATTTAGTACCATTTATTACTTTTCGTATACTTATAGTTCGAATTCCAAAAACCTTTCATTTTTACTCTTCATCAGTGATCCTCATTCCAAATTTCAGGATTCCAGTTCTATCCGTTCACCCAAATCCGAATTGTACTAAATTTAGTATCATTTAATACATTGCGTGCACTTATGGTTCGAATTTCTAAAAACATTTCTTTTTTACCCTCTCTATCAGTGACCTTCATTCCAAATTTCAGGATTCCAGCTCTATTCGTTCACCAAACCCAAATTGTACTAAATTTAGTACCATTTAGTACTTTTCCTACCTTTATAGTTCGAATTTACAAAAACCTTTCATTCTTACTCTTCATCAGTGACCCTCATTCCAAATGTCTGTATTCCAGCTCAATCCGTTCACCCAAATCAAAATTGTACTAAATTTAGTACCATTTAGTACTTTTCGTACCCTTACAGTTCGAATTTCCAAAAACCTTTCATTATTACTCTTCATCAGTGACCCTCATTCCAAATGCCTGTATTCCAGCTCTATCCGTTCACCCAAATCCAAATTGTACTAAATTTAGTACCATTTAGTACTATTCGTGCACTTATAGTTCGAATTTCCAAAAACCTTTCTTTGTTACTCTCCACAAGTTACCCTAATTTCAAATTTCAGGATTCCAGCTCTATCCGTTCACACAAATCCAAATTGTACTAAATTTAGTACCATTTAGTACTTTTCGTACCCTTGTAGTTCGAATTGTGAAAAAAACCGGTTGGTACATCTTTCTAGCTCTCCATCAGTTACCCTCATTCCAAATTTCAGAATTTTAGCTCTTACCGTTTGCCTAATACAAAGGGTACCATATTTAGTACCTTTTGGTACTTTTCGTACACTTCTAGGTCGAATTTCCAAAAACGCAGCCTCATCTCACCCCTACACACCAACAGCAACCTACACCCAAAATTTCAACTTTCTAGCTTCAGCGGTTTCGCCTGGGCGCTGATGAATCAGTCAGTCAATCAGTCAGTCAGTCACTCACCTCACTACTCTTTTATATATCGACACCTCCAAATAATAGTATGCTAAGTCTAAAAAGTGAGTTTTGCAGGAGAAGCTCTCAAAGTTTGGAAATTTTTTTGAACTTCAGTACTATGCTAAGCCAATATTTGTTCATAACTTCTGTTCGGATTGACCGATCATTACCAAAATTAGACAGAATTTAAGTTAAAGGACGTTCGACACCTCCAAATAATAGTTTGCTAATTCTGAAAAGCGAGTTTTGCAGGACAAGCTCTAAAAGTTTGGAAATTTCTTTGACCTTCAGTACTATGCTAAGTAAATATTTGTTAATAACTTCTGTTCGGATTGTCCGATCATTACCAAAATTTGACAGAATTTAAGTTAAAGGACGTTAAATATAAAAATGTAAAGAACTTGAAAACATGCTAAGTCGACTTAGCATACTATTATTTGGAGGCGTCGATATATAGATGGATATAAAACAATGGAATATCTCAAATAAATCATTATAAAACGCGACTGAGTGCAAAATCAAATATTTTTATTCTAGAAAGTTAGCTTTTATTACTCAAAAATACCCAAAAACATCTTAAAATGCTTCTTGCATAGAGTCATCTAAAATTGATTGCATTCTAGCTGCACCATGTCCTTGTAAAAATCATGACTTCTTTCACGTAAAAAGACATAGCACTTGCACTCATGATTATCTTTTTGGATACGAACATTTTGCTGAGTAATTAAAATACCATAAAATAAATTGTTTCTTGTGTTTTTAAGAATTTTATTTGCAAAAAGTTATTATAAATGTAAACATTGCTAAAATGTGAAAATTTTATGAAATGGATTCAAATCGGACATTGTCAAAATGTGAAGAACGGAATGCATTTTTCATGACTCTGCGTGGACTGCTTCTAAAAAAGCTATTCAATCACTACTTCACATAGAACAACTTCAAATAAATTTTGCTGGGATATATATTCTTGATCAGGGTAAAATTCTGAGTCGATCTGTGCACGTCCGTCCGTCCGTCCGTCTGTGGTAATCACTCTAGCATCCACAAAAATGGAGATAGAACGTTGAAATTTTGGGAAAATGCGTCTTTTGTTTGCAGGCAGGTCAAGTTCGATGATGGGCTATATCGGTCCACGTTTTGGTATAGCCCCCATACAACGGTACCTCCCGATTTACGGTATTTTGCCGTTTTTAGCTACATTTTCAGACCGATTTAGCTATATTTTGACATTTAGGGTTCTTAAGTGTCAATAAATTTATATAACAAAAGTTGTGTACATAGGTCCACGTTTTGGTATAGCCACCATATAACGGTACCCCCGGATTTACGGTATTTTGACGTTTTTAGCTACATTTTCAGACCGATTTAGCTATAATTTTACATTTAGGGCTCTTAAGTGTCAATAAACTTATATAACAAAACATGTGGACATAGGTCCACGTTTTGTTATAGCCCCCATATAACGGTACCCCCGCATTTACGGTATTTTGACGTTTTTAGCTACATTTTCAGACCCATTTAGCTATAATTTGACATTTAGGGTTCTTAAGTGTCAATAAGTTTATATAACAAAAGTTGTGGACATAGGTCCACGTTTTGGTAAAGCCCCCATATAACGGTACCCCCCGATTTAGGGTATTTTTACGTTTTAGCTATATTTTCAGACCGATTTAGCTATAAATTGATATTTAGGGTTCTTAAGTGTCAATAAACTTACATAATACAACTAGTGGACATAGGTCCATGTTTTGGAATAGCCCCCATATAACGTTACCGCCCGATTTCAGGTATTTTGACGTTTTAAACATGAACGTTTGACATTTGAAGTTCTTAGTGGTCACCACTCCTCTCCACCAAAATTGTCTGAAGTCCGATGATGGGCTATATCGGTCCACGTTTTGGTATAGCCCACATATAACGGTACCCGCCGATGTACGGTATTTTGACGATTTTAGCTACATTTTCAGACCGATTTAGCTTTAAAATTTCTTAGTGGTCACCACACCTCTCCACCAAAAATTGTCAAGAAAGATCGATGTATTGGTAAAGCCCCCATATAAAAGTTCCTCCCGATTTTCAGTAATTTTATAATTTTAGCTACAATATTAAACCGAACTAGCAGTAATTTGACATTTGAACTTCTTAGTGGTCACAACACCTGTCCATCAAAAATTGTCAACATAGGTCCATGTTCGGATATAGCTCCCATATAACGGTACCTCCCAATTTTCTGTAATTTGGCAATTTTAGCTACAATTTTTAACAGAACTAACTGTAATTTGACATTTGGTGACCACTACACATCTGCATCAACAATTTTCAACATAGCCCCAATATTTTACTTAAAATTTTTAACCGAACGTAGATCCATGTTTTGGTATAGCCCCAAAACAAACCTCCCGATTTTCCGTACCGTAACTTTATTTTTGGACGAACTTTCCGTAACTTGAAATTTTAAAGTCAACAAAAATTGTTCATTTAAGTTCATATTTTCGTATAGCCCACATACCTCCGAACTAGCTGTTAATGACATTTGAAGTTCCCACGTTATGTACCGATTTTCGGTATTTTGAGGATTCCAGCTACAATTTTTAACCGAATTAGGAGTTATTTGACATTAAAGGCTCCCATCAAAAACTGTCAAAATTGGTCCATGTTTTATTATAACCCCTATAAAACGGTACCTCCCAATTTCTAGCCCACTAAAAATTGTCAACATACATAGTTAGATATAGGCACCATAAAAAAGGGACTCCCGAATGAAGCATTTTATGTACAGTATCTGACATTTTAACGTACCCACTTAAAGTTGGGGACAAGAATGAAAACTAATTATTCCATTTTAGTTCAGAATATTTTATGGTGGAGGGTATGAAAAGTTCGGCCCGGCCGAACTTAACGCTTTTTTACTTGTTTTTAGTTCGAAGATGGTCAATGTCGGTCCACAACTTCCGGTACTTCCACCCAATATTTTAATAATTTTCTTATATTTTTTTTCAAATTTAGGTCAACTTCTAAAATGGCTCATATCGGTCCACTCTTTAGGGTACCTCCACCACAAAAGCTCAGCATTTGTGTCCAAGCGCAGTTTAGGATCTGTTCGAAGATGCTTTGGAAATGTATACCGATGCTGTTCGTTGTGGTTCTATATACAACGATATTATGTTTCCGTGGACAATATCATGCTTCCTGGGATACTGCTCCAAAAGTTATGTTATGACCCACTGAAATGACTAGTGGGCGCGTTATGTACCGAAAAGATATGAATGACACCCAAAAGATATGACTCCCAAAATAAGATCCATAATGGACTATGTCGGTCCATTCCTTCAAGTACCTCCTCCGCAACACTTTTGATCTTTAATCCTAATCCATATTTTTGTCGGCAAGTTCAAATTACCAAAAAGGGCAACAAATTTCCGAAAAGACCTTAAATTCATTCGATCTTTCCGTAGATGTCCGATTGAAAGTATTGATGCAGTTCTAACGGAGTCGTGAAAAAGCACTTCATTCTTCACATTTTATGGGATCTATTTTACACATTTTAACTTCATCCGGATGCAGTTCAGTCAGAGTCGTGAAAAATACACTCCAATTCCTTACGCTTTAACCGCATTCGGATGCAATCCAATGATTGACATCCATTTCTCACATTTTAACTGCATCCGATGCAGTTCAAACGGCACTCCGGCACTACTGCACTTCATTTTATTAGCAGTTGTTATAATATATAATAATATAATAATTGTTCCACAAACATCCCAGGTGGGACAAGGGAGACCTTTCTCATGTCAATGAGTGCACCCCGATTCACATTAGCTCAATGATATGGGACCTACTGTTTATCGCCGAGTCCGAACGGCGTGTCTAAGACACCACTTGTAGAGATGTTTTACATACTCAGGAAATGTCGCCAACATTACTGAGAGGTATTTTGCCACCGTTGAAAATGTTTTGATGTTGCCTGGCCGGGAAATCGAATCCACAACCTTCTGAGTGCAAGGCAGGTGTGCATACCATTGCACCACGGTGGCACCCAGTTAGCAGTATAAACGCGTCGACATCAATTTTCCAAAAACCAAAAAAAACGTGTTAAAATTTCCAAAAATTTGTTATAAAATAATTTGCTAACATTTTTGCGGTAATTTATGAGTAGAAAATTTTACAATTTTTTAATGGAGTGCTGTTGGAGAACATGTCGAAGTCTTAACTGGCGATGGAAAGGCAATATAAAAACGCCTTTATGATATGAAGCAAGAACAATACAGCTTAAATTAAATGGATCTAATGGACTATGTACATGAGGAAGCAAATATTCTTCCAGGGCAACGACACAATCACATGCTTTCGTTGCAGTATCTGCTCGGGTGTTACCGTGAGAGCCATCCTAATCACCATATGGTGGATAGTCCCCGCCCATTCAGGCAGATCAAGGAGAATCGAAGGGTTAGTTAAAATGCAATGCCAAAGGGTTAGTTAAAATGCAGTGCTAACGGAGTGCATCTTTCAGTCACGCATCTTTGGTCACGCTTATGTACAAATCATGAGTGAAGATGCATAATTTGATGCACTTCCAAATCACTCGTATATATGATTTAACTGCATCTTTGGAGGCAAACATTTTGCTGGGGTTGAATTGAATTCGAATCGTCTTAGAGAAACAGGCCATAATTGTTTCTATTTACTTCAACGCCATTCTTACTTGTTTCCAAAATAAATTTTGATCCGTTAGAAGTCAATGCATTGAATTAGTGATTTAAGGTATTTGATGATCCTCCCTGGCCACACTATAGCCGTTTGTTTTCAATTAAATTTTTTGCATATTTTCTCTTTTAAGCATAAATTACCCAAAAAAATTGTGCAAATTTGTCAGTTAAACGTAAACGGTAACTTTTAAATTACTTTGTTGTTAAGCATTGTGAAAAAAGCTTGTCATTGTCATTTGCATAAAGTGTAATGCCTTACGGCTTCTGCAGAATCCTGACAACGTATTACTTTTCCCTAATGCTTGTTATTGTGTGTGTGTGTGTGTGTCGTAAAATATTTTTAATCTCCTTTCTCGTCCATTACGAACAGAAAATGTTTTTGATAAAATATTTTTCACACCCTCCATGAACAGCGGGAATGATTACGACAGCTTGAAGCAAAATATGAAAAATATAAATGACAAAGGTTTTAGTGAAAAACAGTATGTAGTTATGAAACAAAGAATAGTTTATTGTTTAAGAAAACCTCAATACTAGTATAAAACTTTAAATGTTCGTTAAAAGTTAAGATATAAAATTGCCTTCATCTGGATATTGACGTCTTTATATTACTAAAAACATTTTTGACAACTTTTCAAGCAATTGTTTTAAATCTTAATTTCAATTTGTTGCCTACTGAGAATACTCATTTTTTTATATTATTTTGTTATTATGTAAATTATTACCACAAATAGCCATTCATAAATTTGTATTATATTGCATCTATTCCAACAGTTGAATCATTCTTTCTACTGTCAAACTTTATTGACTAAAAAAATACCCACAATATTTTGAATTGATCCCAATTTTCTGTAAAAAAATGTCACTTTCCATTGTTCTAAATAAATATTTTATTTGCCCATTTGGCAATCATAACCAAAGTGAAAGCTGTAAAACAAAAGTGCATTCTACATATTGCAAAGATGCACATATTAGGCAAATGACCAAATAACCTCAATAACCTCGTTATGGGTTTTACATAAAAGAATTGAACACAATGCAGAAAATAAATATCTAAAAGGCAAAAAACCAAATACTATGACCTATTCCATCTTTTTCTTTTATTTTCCATTATAACCATAACAATTTTAAAAATTCTGTACTACATTTATATTCTGCCGAAGTATGATGCTGAAATTGTAAGCCCTAACCACCCACAATCACAAAACAAAAACTCAACAAAACAAACGCTTCTACTCAGCAATGAATGAATTTAAGCCATAATGCAAATATTGTTGTTATGATAACCGAAAAAGTCTCCAACCACATTAGACCACTATCATTATTTACATCCATGATGGCTAAGTAGTTATGGTCCACTAAAAATCTGCAAAAATTGTGGGTCATTTGGAGAGAGCGACAAAAGCTAAATGTCTAAAAAGAAAAAAAATATTTAAACGACCAAACATACTCTCAAATGGATTTCCGTTTCCACTTTAGTTGATTTTTTATTCTTGGAATGGTTATTTTCATAATGACGAAAAGTTGCCTAATGACCAGAATACCAACAAGTAAAAAAGCCGGGCCGAACTTTTCATACCCTCCACCATAAAATATTCTGAACTAAAATGGAATAATAAGTTTTCATTCCTGTCCCCAACTTTAAGTGGGGACGTTAAAATGCCAGATAATGTACATAAAATGTTTCAATCGGTAGGCCTTTTTTATGGTGCCTATATCTAACTATGTATGTTGACAATTTTTGGTGGGCTAGAAATTGGGAGGTACCGTTATATAGGGGTTATAATAAAACATGGACCTATGTTGACCGTTTTTGATGGGAGCCTTTAATGTCAAATAACTCCTAATTCGGTTAAAAATTTTAGCTAGAATCCTCAAAATACCGAAAATCGGTACATAACGTGGGAACTTCAAATATGATACGAAAATATGAACTTAAATGAACAATTTTTGTTGGCTTTTAAATTTCAAATTACAGAAAGTTCGTCCAAAAAATAAGGCTAAGGTGCGGAAAATCGGGAGGTTTGTTTTGGGGCTATACCAAAACATGGACCTACGTTCGGTTAAACATTTTAAGTAAAATCCTCAAAGTACCGAAAATCTGGAAGTATCGTTATATTGGGGCTATGTTGAAAATTGTTGATGCAGATGTGTGGTGACCACTACAACCTTCAAACGTCAAATAACAGTTAGTTCGGTTAAAAATTTTATCTAAAATTGCCAATTACTGAAAATTGGGAGGTACCGTTATATGGGAGCTACATCCGAACATGGACCTATGCTGACAATTTTTTATGGAGAGTTGTTGTGACCACTAAGAACTTCAAATGTCAAATTACTGCTAGTTCGGTTTAATATTGTAGTTAAAATCATCAAATTACTAAAAATCGGGAGGTACTTTTATATGTGAGCTTTATCAATACATCGACCTTTCTTGCAAATTTTTGGTGGAGAGGTGTGGTGACCACTAAGAATTTCAAATGTCAAATGTTCAAATTACAGATAATTCGGTTAAAACTTGTAGGTAAAATTCTCAAATTACCGAAAATCCGTTATATGGGGATACCGAAATCCGTTATGCTGAGGTACCGTTATATGGGGCTGTACCAAAACATGGACCTACGTTCATAATTATTTCGAATATATGTTCTTTGGTCACTAAGAACCCTAAATATCAAATTATAGCTAATTCGGTCTAGAAATGTGAATTTAAACGTCAAAATACCTGAAATCGGGCGGTAACGTTATATGGGGGCTATTCCAAAACGTGGACCTATGTCCACTAGTTATATAGGTTTATTGACATTTAAGAACCCTAAATGTCAATTTATAGCTAAATCGGTCTGTAAATGTAACTAAACACGTCAAAATGACATAAATCGGGGGTACCGTTATACAACTTTTGTTGTATAAGTTTATTAACACTTAAGAACCCTAAATGTCAAATTATAGCTACATCGGTCTGAAAATGTAGCTAAAAACGTCAAAATACCGTAAATCGGGGGTACCGTTATATGGGGGCTATACCAAAACGTGGACCGATATAGCCCATCATCGAACTTGACATGCCTGCAAACAAAAGACGCATTTAAAATTTCAGACAATTTTGGTGGAGAGGTGTGGTGACCACTAAGAACTTCAGATGTCAAATGTTCAAATTACAGCTAATTCGGTTAAAACTTGTAGGTAAAAATCTCAAAATACCGAAAATCAGGAGGTACCGTTATATGGGGCTATACCAAAACATGTACCTATGTTCATATTTTTTTCGAATATAAGTTTTTTGGTCACTAAGAGCCCTAAATATCAAATTATAGCTAATTCGGTCTAGAAATGTGAATTTAAACGTCAAAATACCTGAAATCGGGCGGTAACGTTATATGGGGGCTATTCCAAAACATGGACCTATTTCCACAACTTTTGTTATATAAGTTTTTTGACACTTAATAACCCTAAACGTCACGTCAGTATAGACAAGTCGGTCTGAAAATGTAGCTAAAAACGTGAAAATACCGTAAATCGGGGGTACCGTTATATGGGGGCTATACCAAAACGTGGACCTATGTCCACAACTTTTGTTATATAAGTTTAGTTACGCTTAAGAGCCCTAAATGTCAAATTAGAGCTAAATCGGTCGAAAATGTAGCTAAAAACGTCAAAATACCGTAAAACGGGGTGTACCGTTATATGGGGGCTATACCAAAACGTGGACCTATGTCCACAACTTTTGTTATATAAGTTTATTGACACTTAAGAACCCTAAATGTCAAATTATAGCTACATCGGTCGGAAAATGTAGCTAAAAACGTCAAAATACCGTAAATCGGGGGGTACCGTTATATGGGGGCTATACCAAAACGTGGACCTATGTCCACAACTTTTGTTATATAAGTTTATTGACACTTAAGAACCCTAAATGTCAAATTATAGCTACATCGGTCTGAAAATGTAGCTAAAAACGTCAAAATACCGTAAATCGGGGTGTACAGTTATATGGGGGCTATACCAAAACGTAGACCGATATAGCCCATCATCGAACTTGACCTGCCTGCAAACAAAAGACGCATTTTCCCAAAATTTCAGCGTCCTATCTCCATTTTTGTGGATGCTAGAGTGATTACCACAGACGGACGGACGGACGGACGTGCACAGATCGACTCAGAATTTTACCCTGATCAAGAATATATATACTTTATAGGGTCGCAATTGAGTATTTCAATGCGTTACAAACGGAAAAACAAACTTAATATACCCTCCATACTATGGTGGAGGGTATAAAAAGTTGCATATGTTTTTTTGTTATTAAAGGGAGTGACAAATTAGCGTTTGCTGCAAAATATATGTGATACTAAGCCCCTAATTAAATACATCAAATATTAACTAAAAACAAGTAAAAATTGTGTTAAATTCAGCTAGTTCACACATTTTATACCCTCCACCATAAATTGAAATCAGATGTTAGATGGCTGATATATAAAAATATCGAAAATCGGCGGTACCGTTCTATAGGTGATATATCAAAACGTGTAACTGTATAATGGGTTACGTAGGGGATGAGAAATACCGAGGAACGGTCCTGACCGGCTTTAACATGGCAAAGTCCAGGAATTATCTTGATCCCTCTCTCATCTCAAGTGGACACTGACCTCCCCGTGGAGTCACCTGGGGTAGCTGCCTTTAACACCCGTTAAAGGTAGTGAGCTAACATGGGCCGCGCGTTCGCCCATAAGAACTTTAAAAACTTGTGTTTGGACGCCGGGTTAGTAACCCTTCACTAGAAAAGCAGCCTACTATGAAAAAACGAAAGAATAGAAAAACAAACCCCTCTAAAGTTGACGAACCCCGCAAACGTTTTAAGGACCATGATCTGCGAATCTGCACCTGGAATGTTCGCACTCTTTATAGAGAAGGTGCAGTCTTCGCATTGGCAGACGTACTTGAAAAGTACAAGGCCGATATTACTGCCATACAGGAAATACGATGGATTGGGAAAGGCGTCACAACAACACCTAAAGGTGACGCACTGTATTATAGCTGCCATGACGTAAAGCATGAGTTTGGTTGCGGATTCGTAGTTAGTCGGAGATAAAACATCTGGTATCCAGCTTCACACCCGTGAATGAAAGACTTGCTACAATTCGAATAAAAGCAACATTATTCAACATCAGCCTTATTTGCGCTTATGCTCCCACTGAAGACAAGGACGAACAGACCAAAGATATATTTTATGAGCGCTTAGAAGAAACATATGGCCGCTGTCCTGCCCATGATATTAAAATTATTCTAGGCGATTTTAATGCCAAAATTGGAAAGGAAAATATCTTTGGCCCAACAGTCGGAAAATTCAGTCTCCACAATGAAACATCTGACAATGTCATGAGGCTGATAGACTTCGCAGCGGCAAAAACGTGGTAGTTAGCAGCACCAGATATAAACATCTCGACACCCATAAGGGCACCTGGTTTTCTCCAGATCAGAAAACAAGAAATCAAATTGATCACGTTGTGATAGATGGAAAACATTCATCGAGCGTGTTGTATGTGCGCTCTTTCCGAGGAGCAAACATTGACTCGGACCACTACCTAGTTGCAGCAAAGGTACGCACCTGGTTAAACGTAGCAAACAAAGTACGACCAGACACAACACAAAAGTTAGACATCGGCAAGCTGCAATCACAACAGATAGCCACAGCATATTCCACTCAACTAGCACAATTGCTTAATCAAAGCACTCCTCATACCGATAATATATCAGCGCAATGGCAAAGTATTGCCCACGCCATGCAAACAGCAGCTAAATCCATACTTGGATACCAGAGACCTCTACCAAGGAATCCATGGTATGATCAGGAGTGTTGTGCTGCTACCGAAGAGAAAAATCCGGCATATAGGGCTACTTTACAATCCGTAGCGCACGAGAGAGATATCGGGAAAAAAAGGAGAGAGGAGAAGGTAATTTAGTAACTGATACAGATAGTGTGCTCTGGATATGGAAAGAGCATTTTTCAAACCTTTTGGTTTCCAGCGAAGACGACAAAGATATCACAGATCCAATCCCAGAAGATGGTATAGAATGTATACCGCCCGGCCAAGATGAAGTAAAAACAGCAATCAACCGGCTGAAGAATAACAAAGCAGCAGGAGCCGATGGCTTACCAGCCGAGCTGTTTAAAACCGGAGGCGACGCATTGATAATGCGTATGCATCAGCTAGTTAGCACCATCTGGCAGGAAGAACGCGTACCCGACGATTGGAACCTGAGCATCCTATGTCCCGTCTACAAGAAAGGAGATAAGACTGTATGCTCCAACTATAGGGGCATAAGTTTTCTCCCTATTGCCTATAAGATAGTGTCAGGGGTATTGTGCGAACGACTAAAGCCATTGGTCAACGAAATAATTGGACCATACCAATGTGGCTTTAGACCTGGCAAGTCCACCATTGACCAGATATTTACCCTGCGGCAAATCCTAGAGAAGACCCAAGAGATGCAGATCGACACATTTCACCTTTTTGTCGATTATAAAGCAGCATTCGACAGTCCCCTCCGATCAAAGGTATTCCACGCAATGTCTGAATTTGGTATCCCCGCAAAGCTCATCCGGCTTTGTAAGATGACTTTAACTGATACTAGGTCCTCAGTTAAAATTGGAAAGAACCTCTCCGAAGAATTTTGTACCAAAAGAGGTTTCAGACAAGGAGACAGCCTTTCGGGTGACCTATTCAACATTTTGCTGGAAAAGGTAATACGAGATGCAAATGTCAAAAGAAATGGCACAATTTACACCAATAGCCACATGTTACTTGCCTATGCTGATGACATAGACATCATGGGACGATCAGTAAAGGAAGTAACTGATACCTTTAGAAAGATCGAAGCAGAATCTGCGAATGTAGGTCTGGCGGTAAACGGCGAAAATACCAAATTGATGGTGTCGACGCGCAAAGCGTCCATAGAGCTCGGACCAACTGTGGAAGTTGGTACCTATAATTTTGAGGTAGTTAAAGACTTCGTCTTCCTCGGTACTGCCATAAACACAACAAACAACATCAGTTGTGAAATAAGAAGAAGAATTGTATTGGCCAACAGATGCTACTATGGTCTAAGTAAGCAATTTAAAAACAAAGCCACATCTCGTCAAACAAAAATAACACTATACAAAACGCTGATACTACCCGTGCTTATGTATGGCTCCGAAGCATGGGTACTTGCGCAAGCAGATAAGGCAGTGCTTGGTGTGTTTGAGAGGAAAATTCTTCGAAAGATCTACGGGCCGATTTGCGTTGACGGTGAATATCGACGTCGTATGAACCACGAGCTATATAAGCTATACAAAGACATGAATATAGTTAAACGTATCGAGATGCAAAGATGCGTTGGCTAGGCCATATCATGAGAATGAGCGATGATGAACCCGCTAAAAAGGCGTATGAATACATGCCACATGGCGGTGCACGCAGAATCGGCAGGCCTAAGCTTCGATGGAGCATATAAGTGGATGAAGAAATGAAAAGGCGCGGTATTCCAAAAAGTCAAGCGAAAAACAGAGAGGAATGGAGATCTTTTCTTAGTTCAGTCTATGGAACAAATGTTCTGTAATGGGCCAACTAAGTAAGTAAGTAAGTCATTTCAAAAGTGAATTACGTACATTCACGTGTTAAGATATATATAATCTGAAAGATTGGATTCTGTTCGCAAAGCTATAAAACTGATGCGGTATCGCGCGGTCTTTGGAGATATTCAAGATTTTCTAAAAACACTTCGGGAATTTTATTCAGTTGCATTTTCCAAAAGTGGAAGGTAAACGCGACAATGAACGCCATTGTTGACTGTGTCTTGCAAAAAAGGACTCACTAATTCTAACAATGATAGTTTCTGTAAAATTAAAAAACCTCACGCAATTGTTCATAGTTTTGACCCCTAAATGTTGGTGATTTACATATAGTGCAACATTTTTAGATGCTGCGGTGCAAATACCAAAATACGTTAAAAATTGTAATGCAGTGCAGACCTGAACTTGATCTGAAAGACATTATTAACAAAATTAATGGTGCAGACCTTCTGAATGGACCAATAAACATTATAGCTACAAATGAAAACAAAAAAATATTAACATTTAACTCCTTTATGGATGTGTTGGGTTGTGGGGCTTCGCCCAGAAGTGGACCTATGTTGACAGCTTTTGTGTGAGGAGGTTTTTTATTCGCTAACATCTTAAAATTTATATTTGCATCAAAATCGGTTGCAATTTTTGTCTTTAACCTTTAAAATACATAATATGAGGGAACCCGGCATGTGGGGGCTATTCCAAAACGCGAACCTATTTTGAAAATATTTTGTACATAAGTTTTCTATCCGCTGAAAACCCAATATACCAATTTGCATCAAAATCGATTGAAAAATGAATGTAAAACGTAAAAACGGCAGCCACCGTTACATGAGCGCTACAGGAAACCGCGGGTCTATGTGGCCCAATTTGAGCCCCACACTGTCCACTAATATAAGAAACATTTGTGCAAAATTTTAGGAATCTACACCTTTTCCTTTAAAAGTTATTAGTAAAGTTCCGCTAAAGTGCTCATATTTTGCACTGTGCACCGCCGTTAACACAACTAACGACATCAGTTGTGAAATAAAAAGAAGAATTGTATTGGCTAACAGATGCCACTTTGGATTAAGTAAGCAGTTTAAAAACAAAGCCACATCTCGTCAAGCAAAAATAACGCTTTACAAAACACTGATACTACCCGTGCTGATGTATGGTTCCGAAGCCTGGGTACTTGCGCAAGCAGACATGGCAGTTCTTGATGTGTTTGGGAGAAAAATTCTTCGAAAGATCTACGGACCAATCTGCGTTGAGGGTGAATATCGACGTCGCATGAACCACGAGCTGTATCTGCTATACAACGACATCAATATAGTTAAACGTATTGAGATGCAACGATTGCGTTGGCTAGGCCATATCATAAGAATGAGCGATGATGAACCCGCTAAAAATGCGTATAAATATGAGCCGCTTGGCGGTGCACGCAGAACTTTCAGGCCAAATAATAGATGGCGCAAACAAGAAAGAGAAGCAATATACATAGAGAAATGGAGATCTTTTCTTAGTTCGGCCTATAGAACAAATGTTCTGTAATGGGTCAGCTAAGTAAGTAAAGTAAGTAAGTAACTGTATAATTCATTGCGGAATTGTGTTATTCTCAAAAGGAGACTAAATATGAAAATTTTGCATATCGGTTGGATAATGAGGTTGCAATCTTCAAACCACCACAATCGGGAGGTACTTTTCTACCGGCAAATTTCTGAGGGAACATATTTTTTGTAGTCCCAACGAAGACTGCATACCAAATCGGTGGAATAATGAGGCTATCTATTAGTGTCATATCAAATCGCCTTATCGACCCCAAGAAAGTTTGGACGAAATCCGTTTCAGAAAAGTTTGAGTAAATTTAGCAGTCAGCCTTTCTGATTGTCTGGAGCGCACGATAACTCTGATCCTTCGTAATATTCTTACCAGAGATAGATTAGGTTACAATATGGACTACTTGGGTCCACTTCTTCGAGTACCTTCCACATCAAATTTCAAAATTTTTCGCAAAAGTTCAGTTTAAGGATATGTTTTTTAACCCATTATACAACGATACAACTTTTTTGGGGGCAAGTCCATACTATTTGAGGTAATAGCTTTAAAGTTATACAAAACCCTGCCGGCACCAAATAAGCGCTGCTTAAGTTCGAGAATTGTTTGCAACTTTTTATCGAAAGTACCCTTTGGGGTTCTGATTGGGGTTGGGATCCATAAACAACGACAATAACTTTAGTTAGTTTTGGTCACTTCGTTCAATTTTTTTATAACGGTAAAAGTAGTGAAAATCAGGGATTCTTATATTTTCAAATTTAAAAGCACATATCTTCTTTTTTACAACGGATTTTTAGTGATCCTTCTTCCTTTTAAAGGGGTGAATAATATCTTTAGAACAAGTTATTATTTGTTTAAATCGGTTAACAAATGGCTAAGTTATAGTGAAAACCCCCACAAAAAACTGTAAATGAATTTCTCATAATTTTCAAAAATATAATGTTTTTATGTTTTGTTCAATATTTATTTTGAACATTGTCAGAAATTCAGTTATAATTTTTTGTGGTGTTTTTCACACTTAAACCACTATAACTTAGTCATTTGTTAACCGATTTAAAAAAATGATAACTTGTTTGAAAGACATTATTCACCCCTTTAAAAGGAAGAAGGATCAATAGAAATCCGTTGCGAAAAAAGAAGACATGCTCGTTTAAATTTGAAAATGTAAGAAACCCAGATGTTCACTACTTTTACCGTTATAAAAAAATAAAACGAAGTGACACAAACGAACTAAAGGCATATAATTATATAATTTTGAATCAGAACGCTAGAATATTTTTCTGGCCAACTTTTGTAGCACAGTGCCATTTATCGACATTTTTCGAAAAGTTCGCACCTTCTCAAGGCCAAAACTGCCTGAAGGAGCGTTCCAACGCTTTTGCGATGTATTAGAGAGTTCTTAATCATTGCCTTGGCTACAATTTTTGTCTTTGTATTGGATCGAAAATCTCAATGGTTTGGCCGTTATATGCTAAAATGTCCAAAAACGTGGATAAAAAACTAAAAGTCAAAATCGGGAGGCTCGAATTTCGCGGTAGACCTATGGTCTAGTGGACATTTTGCTCAGTTAAATCCCAGGAATCAGAAACGCGAAGGGCCCATTAAGGTTTTTTCCTTCCATACAAATCGCCTCGCCCTAATATGTATGTATGTGGAATATAAAAAAAATTCAAAAAATATGGCTGGAAAAATAGGTACAAATCTTCGGGAGTTATTTACAACTTTCGGACTGGTATCTCAGAAGCTATTGACTTACCCACAAATTATTATATCCTGATGTGCGTAAAAATTAAAACAACCTCGACCATAAACATTTACATCTTTGCGTTAAAACTTTTTTAAAGTTTAATACAATTATAAAGTAAACAAAATGTGTTTCTTTTAATATCCGACTGATGATTTAAACGTTTAGTGATATTTCCCCAAGGAGCGTCTTTATTATGTTTCCCCAAAATTTTAAGGTTCATTCAATACGAACTGTCTCTGCTTTGATGTGTCATAGTTAAAGAATTCTATCACGTACTACCGCAGACATATCCTTTGTGGCTGTCTGTCTTGTTTGCGATTGTTATGATGCTGCTGCCGTTATATCTACTGCAAATAGTTGTGGGTTTCAAAGGTATTCGTCTTATTGTTTGTTACTTTGACTCTCGTCTGCGTCGCATAGAAAGTATTGTAAAAAGTTCTAAAATTTGTACACGTATAACAATTGTTAAGTTCTTACTGTCCTGTAGAAAATTGAAGTATAAAGGTAGCATATATGTATGTTCAAATGTATGTAGTTTAGTACGGAATAGCATAATACATAGCATAATCTAAAGTAATGTGGGTTAAAGGTTACGCGTGACACGTCATTGATAATAAGATATAATATTTGGTGTTTGTTGTAATTCCCATGAAAACATAGCCTTATAATGTTTGTTGATTGTCGGTAAGAATTAGTATAAAAAGTAACAATTTACAAATATTCAGTAGGAAACATACAAATAAAAATAAGATATGTAAGAGACACATTTTCTAATGGTACCAATTTAATACTTAGACTGTATTTTTTAATATTAGCAACTTTAATTGAAATACCCCCAAAACAACTAATTAAAATTTTTTCACAATCATTCAAGAACGGACGGGCGGACTTCTCTTATATCAATGAGGCACTCCGTTTTATATTACCTCAGTGATATGGGACCTACTGCTTCTTGCCGAGTTCTTCCACACCACTTGTGGAGAAGTTTTACATGACCGAAATACTCAGAAAATGTCGCTAAGGGGTACACTGAGGGGTATTTTGCCACCTTTGAAAAATTGATGTTGCATGGGTGCCCTAATGGTATAAATTATTTTTGTCCTTTTTGTGAGGAAGCCAAAGAACATTTTTTTCAATTTCTTCAACACAATCGTTGAATGAAGACGGTTAAGTGAATAAATCAGTGTTTTGTCCAAACATAGTTTATGCTCAAAAGTGTGTCGTATCGGTCCATTCCTTAGGGTACCACCCACACAAATGATCAACATTTTTGTTTCAGTGCTGTTAGGGGTCTGTGCAAGAATCCTTAGAAAATTGTTACCAAAGGTACTAATAGTAGACCTGCTTGCAGCGATATATTGTTTTTCGTGGGGATGTCCATGTTTCCTAATATAATGGTCCTATTGAGAGGAATGACTTTCAAAATAAGACACCCTTCCAAAATGGACTATGCCGGTCCATTCCTTTAGGAATTTCCCCGCAAAACTTTTGAGATTTTATCCTAATCCATATCTTTGTCGGCAAGTTCAAATGTCCAAAAAGTGCCACAAAATTCAGAAAATACCCTAAATACATTCGATCTGTCCGGAGATGAATGTTCCAGTCCACACAGGCTGAGGGTATATCTCTGTTGGCAAAACCGACTGACACATTTTTACTTGTTCATTTCATTTGGCATTTGGGATTTCCAATGATACAGACATTTACCCACCAAAAATTGTGAACATAGATCCAGGTTTTGGTATAGCCGCCTTATTTTATTTTATCTTTATTATACCCTCAGCCTTTAGGCTAAAGAGGGTATTTACACTTTGATACGACCAAAAATTTTGAGTAGATCTAGCAATGTCCGTCCATCTGTCTGTCTGGCTGGTGCTCACGATAACTCTCGAACGGATCAATCGATTCGGTTCAAATTTTGGGTATCGAATTATTTTGTCCTGATTCGATTTAAGTTCGAAGATGGGCCATATAGGTGCACTCCTTCAAGTACCTCCCCCACAAATGTTCAAAAATTGTAGCAAAATTTGTGCGCACGATAACTCTTGTAGGGAATAACCGACTTGGTCCATATTTAGCACATCGTGTAATTTCTACCAAACTTAGATGAGGTTTCAATATGGACTCAATCGGTCCACTCCTTCGGGTACCTCCCACACAAAATTTCGGAAAAGTTCAGTTTAGGACCTGGTCTCGAATCGCTTTGATTTTTGTTTACCCAAGTTGTATTCGCTGTCCTCTATACGACGCTGTAAGTTTCATTAGGGGCAAGTCCATACTTCCTGAGGAAATAGCCTGAAAGTTACAAAAATCCGGCGTACAGAAGCAAGGCCCCAGGAAATAACACCCCAAATTGAAAATGAAAATAGGCCCCAAACAGGTATATGAAAAACAACAACAAAACTTTTGGGGTCTAATTTCGTCTTTTTTGGACCTTTTTTCATTTAACTGTTGGGGCCAAATTGTCTTCACAACAAGTAAATCGAAAATTTGAAAATCAAATTGGGGTCTAAATAATACTGGGGCCTAATTGAATTTTTCATTAGGGCCTTTTTCACATGTTTGGGGCCTAAATATATTTTAGTGTTTAACAAAAACAAGAAATTGGGGTGCATTTTCTAAAGTTTTTATAAAGATATGATCAAAAAATGGGGTGCAATTTCGAAAACTTTATTAAGAAAAAAGCGAAAAAAATTAAAGGACTCAAAATAACAATAATTTTTAGTAATAATAAGCAAAAGTAAACACTTATTTCATAGAATTCAAAAAATTATATGATAAGTAATAATAATTGGTAATAATTATTACTAATGTTGCAGATTTTGACAGCTGTGTAAAGAAAAGCCGATGAAAAAATGTTTCAGCAACATTAAGAAAGTAAAAAAGATACACCTATTAACAATGTTTAATTTATATACCTCATCTTCCATATTTGTGCATATAGCGTTTTCTTCAAACACCATCCTATTTAAAAATGTTAAGGCATTTATTTTTCCTTTTTTACAGAGGAAAGAAGGAAAATATATAAAAAAAATCGCGCGATTTTTTAAATATATTTTTCTTCAGCTACTCTCCTAATTATGTTTGACTTGAAGAGAAAAAATATACTAAAAAAATCGCGCGATTTTTTTATTATATTTTTTCTCTCCATTTCTTTCTAATTCTGTTTGACTTGATTTGGAGATTTGGAGAGAAAAAATATGGAGAGTAGCTGAAGAAACATATATTTAAAAAATCAAACAGATTTAGAAAAAAAGGGAGAGTAGCTGATGAAAAATATATTTAAAAAATCGCGCGATCTTTTTAAATATATGTTTCTTCAGCTACTCTCCCTTTTTTTTCTAAATCTGTTTGAATGGATTTGGAATGAAAAAATATATTAAAAAATCGCGCGACTTTTTTTTGTATATTTTTTCTCTCTAAATCAAGTCAAACAGAATTAGGAGAGCAGAGATTTTTTAAATATATTTTTCTCTCCAAATCAATTCAAACAGAATTAAAAAAAATGGAGAGTAGCTGAAGAAAAAAATCGCGCGATTTTTTTAAATATATTTTTCTTAAGCTACTCTCAACTTTTTCTAATTCTGTTTGATTTTTTAAATTATTTTTTTAAAATATTTTTCTTTAGCTACTTTCCTTTTTTTTTCTAATTATGTTTGACTTGATTTGGAGATATGGAGTAGTTAAAGTCTGTCTCGGGTTTGTTTGGTTTTTGGTCAGATCGAAATTTGTCCACACCTTTTCGAGCATGAATGCTTCAACTATTTGATGGGGAGTTTTTGGAGCCGGCACAAATTTTTTGCTAACGATGTGATGCAAACTTCTTTGTATTTTGTTAAAATATATACTTTGTGATTCTTGCTGAAAACTATAAAAATATATACATACATATATGTATATAGAAATTGGTACAGAAATACTCACTTATCACAATGTTTCTGAAAAACATTATGAACGGTACTTGATACCGACGATCCACTTCCCAAAGATTTTGCGATTCCTACGCAATCGTCTTTAATTTTACTTAAAATTTTAATTTGTATCACATTCATAGACGCCTGCTAGTACACTTGAAAATAAGAGCTTGTTTCTAGGTGGCTTTAACATATTACAATCATAAAAAGTACAGTCATCAATATTACAAACTATTGAATGAATATCTTTAAAAATCTTTTTTGAAATTACACCCCAAATTTAGGGCTTTATTTACACCCCAAATTTAAGTGAATAAATTGTTTGGGGCGTAAATGCATACTTTGGGGCCTAATTGCATTTTCGTTGTTTGGGGTGATAATGCATTTTGCAAATGCACCCCAATTTTAAAAATGCATTTTGGCCCCAATGAAATTTTGGGGCATAATTGCAATATTTTTTTGGGGCCAAATTTCCTTGGTTTTTGTTGTAACATCTTGTATTCACTGTCTCCTATAAGAAGGTGCAAGTTTCCTCAGTGGCAAGTCCATGCTTCCTGAAAAATAGCCTGAAAGTTGAAAAACAAACCTATGACACCATGTTTATGGGTGGAAGCGCAAGATAATTGTCGAACAGAAATGCCGATTCCGGCCAAAATTTGGCCTTCGTAATGTGGTTTCCAAACTTAGTTTAAGTTCGTAAATAAGCCATATGGGTCCACTCCTTCAGGTACCTATACCACAAAAGTTCAAAAATATTCGGAAAAATTGTGCGCACGATAACTCTTGATGGGAGTGACCGATTTGGTCCATACTTTACACATTCTCATAATATCTACCAGATATAGATCAGGTTCGAATATGGACTATATTTGTCCACTCCATCCCATACCTCCCACACAAAATTTTGGATAAATTCACTTTAAGACCTGCTATTGAATCACTTTGATTTTTGTTGAAGCAACTTACATCCGCTGCCTCAATTACGATGGTAGAAGTTATTTCAGGGACTAGTCCATACTTCTTGAGAAAACAGCCTGAAGGGTATAAAAACCCCCTATGGCACCCCCATGGTCTAAGTCGGTCCATTCCTTTAAGTACCTTTTCCGCAAAAATTTTGAACTTTAATCCTAATCAACATTTTTGTCGGTTCATACGACCAAAATTTTGAAACCCCCTAACTACATAATTTTTTTTGTGAAAAAAGTGTTTCAATTTGCCAATGCTGAGGGTATATCTCTGTCGGCAAAGCCAACTGATACTTTTTTACTTGTTTTTAGGACGAATTGGCTGTAGCTTGGCATTGGCACAGAAACTTCGTTCCCAAAAATTATGGACATTATAAATGTTAGCAAAATTAAACGGAAGGCGTTTTATTTGAAAGATTCCATCATGAGAAAGAATATATTTATTGAGGCTAAGCGACAAATTATTTTCTAGTTTTAAGTGCATTTCTAAATAAAACACTGAAACTTATTTTTTTTTTTAATTATTTTTAAAATTTGTTAATAAAATTTTTTCTTTATACCAATGTGAAACATTTGTTATTATATATGTTTTATTTTACCAAAAAAATTACAAAAAAAATAATATTTTTAACATTTGTTTTGTTGTTTCAATCAGCGATTCTCTAACTCATTTTTTGAGTTACCGACAAAAATCGGTAAAATTAAAACGCAAAATTATGAATGAAAAGTTCACATAAAAGTTGACAACATTCTTGCAATCGGTAGAACTTTACGACTGCTTTTTATTCGTATCTAACTTACCGAAAAACATCGGTAATTACCGAAATTATAAGCATTTTAATTTTACCGATAATTTTCGGTAACTCAAAAAATGAGTTAGAGAATCGCAATACAGGAGTTTATTTTTAACATGGTAAAAACGGATTTATTTTTCGATATTGCAATTATTGTAGCAGCAGGACAAAGAACTAACTAAACTGATTATCAAATAACTACAGCTTGTGAATTATATCACTTGGCATCCGACACAAATAATCTACAAATATTACAGTTATATTTTCTTCAAAAAATAATTTTTTAAACGCGAAAGAGGATTTGAATTTAAAATTGGCAGGGGTTAACCCTATAGCGGGCATATGAAACTTTATTTAATAATACCCACTAATGCTGGTACACTAATTGATAAACCATTCATAAAATCGCAAAATGACGAAGTTTTAAAGATGTTTAAGATAAATTCGTAAATGAAACAACAAAACAAATGTTAGTAAATGCAACTTTTTATTTTTTTAGCAAAATAATAAATTTTGTAAAGTGGTACCTATATAGGAAAAACTTTTCCAACATCTTTTAAAAAATTTAGAAAAAATAGTAATTATGCGAATTCCACTACCAAATAGGACTTACAATTTTTGTAATTAATCTTAGTTTAGTACAAAGAAATTTCAAGAAAATCAAAGAGTACAATCATTCAATCAATCGGTAACCGAAATTGTGAAAGGTATTATTTTTATACCCTACACCACTATGTGGGGAGGGTATTATAAATTGGTTTTGGCCAAAAAGTTTGCAATGCATCGAAATAATGGTCGTCGACCCATAAATATATGTATGTATTATGGATACGTATTACCAAGCAAAAATCTATCTTTCGATCTTTTGATTCTTACTTAGAACTCACTTGGATAAAAAAAAACGTTCGATCGAGATGACTCCTTAGTTGAAAATGTGAACGTTTTAGTGTACAATGCTTCGCGTTTAACACTGCCGTACCGTTAGATTAACTTTGTTCATCAGTACAACAAATAATATAATATTGTTGTCTTGCTCTTACCAATGTAATCTGTATATTACATTTTCGTGGTACATCAAAAAGTCAAATCAGAATTGATCTTTCGATTCCCTCTGCAAGAATCGAAGAATCATAATAGAAAATCGATCTTTCGATTCTCACATCAAAGAATGGAGGAATCGATTACTCAAAAATCGACTTGCCTATCCCTAATATGTATATTAGGGTTAGTAATTTTTTGTAGATTCAAAATCTGTGGAAATAGCATATAGGGCAGGCAAAAAAGAAGCAGAATTGCGTTTTTACATTTTCGGAATTGTGAAAAAACGTTCCGCACAAAATGCAATTACTTTAGCTCAAAAGCAACTTTTTTATTTGAATTTTTTTGTGATTTTTAAAATTTGATAATATTTTTTTTAAAAAAAAAAAATTTTATACTTTTTTCTTAATAAATTTTGATAAATTTTTTAATAAAATGTAATTTGATCCAAAATATGTCATTTATTTTTCGATATATATCGATTGTAAAATATGCAATACTATTTTTTTAATAAAATTGAAGATATTATGCAATAATGTTAATAAGATTAAAATTTTATTTAAAGTAACGCCTTAGAATAATATCATTTATAATAAATTACTCAAATGCAGTAGCATTTTCTACTACTTAAATTCAACAAGATATATAAAAGAAACATGAGAACAAAAGAGTATTTTTTAATAAGTATAAATAAAATCTTAGCAAGAATACAGTGGTCATTTATGGGTAATAAATTTTAAATTCAATGAATGTATTGTTTTGCATAGTGGAAAAATATCTTGAACTACTTTTTATGCTCTTTCAGCACATATGTTACTTCTCTGCTGCTTCGGAATTGCTGATTCTTCCTGAACCCAATGTCTTTGAAAGCACAGGTGAGCGTTTTTAAAGGAAGTAAGGCTAGATTTAATTTTGAATAGTCATCGATTTTAAAACAATGATCGGAAACCCATATATCAAACCAGGTGCCAGATATAAACTCACAAATTGAATATAATTGCGTCCGATATTTTGGAATGAGTATAAATGCCAGTAAACAAGAATTGCCCTAGAATTCCATCGAGGGTTGCTTATTGGAGGTATAGACTTAAATGTTATACGAGGAAATTTTTGGTTTTTCAAATAATATTGAAATGACACTCACAGCTCGTACAAATATTTCATATCATCCCCTCATTTAATTTTGTTAATATTTATTTCCTCTTTATTTTGTATGTAGCAACTTCTTAGGTGATCATAATAATTTATAATCTCGGAAACAAAAGGATATTCGATATTAGGGGAAGTTGTTTTTCCACCTAAAACTTCATCCATAATATGTCGTAATAATAAATCGAGTATATGGTGTTGGCAGCTAATATATTGCGGTGGAGACAGTGAAAGATATTTGCAGTGATTTTGCAACAATGACACAACACCGCCTTTTTTTTCCAGTATTAACACTCGTTGTATCACATATAATCATTTTAATGGATAGAAATAAATTATACTTTTCTAGCATTTCTCTAATGTCATTAAATATGGTTACAGCTTTTCCATTTTCAAGAACAAGCACTCCTAATTTTATTTCCTACGTATCATTCTTAAGAACTACAACTTGTATTTCTTTTTTATTAATTTTTTTACCATGAACATGTAGGGCCCAGTTTTCAAGTTTTAAATGTTCTTTGTTTGTCTCTACCTTTTGTTCAGCAAACTTAATGACGTGTCTGTAAATGTTTTTTTGTGATGGCGTTGGTACGTCTACTCCTGATTCAGCCATTTTTTGCATATCATAGCTGCTTTATTTGAACTGACATTCGTATCAATTACCAAAAACGTCCCTATGTTTGAAGACAACTTGGGTATCTGTTTACTTGCAGTAGAAGAGTAATCTCTGTCATATGCTTTTGTATCATCGCACATTAAGTCTAAATCACAAAATGAACCCGGTGGTACTTCCAGTGTGCTTTGAAAATTCCTTTTTTTATAACACCTTTTTTATACGAGATATCAAACAATTTTTCAAATTTATTGGTGTCTTGCCTCCGCTTTAAAAATTTCTGATAATCAGTTATCAACTTAAGCACCTTGCTCCAACGTTCTTTAATTCCATCGCTTTTTGATTTAGCTTAATCCATAACTTATTTAATTCTTCAGATATAATTAGAATTTTTTTTAGATTTCTCAAGCGCTAATCCTCTATATCTTTCAATTATATTGATTTCTTTCGGAAATTCGTATAAATGGTATAGCGGCAAAAAAGCTTTTTTTATTTCATTCGGTCTTTTGCTTTAAAATGTTTGACCCAGTTATCACTGTTTTTTGGACATTTTTGCAACTTTTTTTAAAAGACATGGCGATGTGAACACATACTATGAAAAAATAATTTAAAACTCAAAACGATATAAATTATGTATTATGACATTAATTCTGTATTGTCAAACTTTTATTAGAGCAACTCGTTTAAAATTTTTAAAACTGGGAAATGAAACCGAGTTGCAAATTTTAAAATCGATGTAGCTTAAAAACTAAATGACAGATTTTTGATCAAATTGCATATTTGAAATCGGTGCACTAAAACCATCTAAAAAAAACTATTTCCAAGAACAACTATTGCAGAAAAAAATTTCTCAAATTTAAAAATTAAAATATAAAAAGTTTGTTTTTAGCTAAAGTAATTGCATTTTGTGCGAAAGGTTTTTTTAAAATTTCGAAAAAAAAAACGCAATTCTTATTATTTTTGCCTGCCCTACATGCCATTTCCACAGATTTTTGATATTCGAAAAAAATGAAAAAATGACTAACCCTAATGTATATACCAATTGAATGTTTCGACGAACTGAGTCGATCTGGCTATGTGTGTCTGTTCGTCCGTCTATCTTAACTTTGTAATCACGCTGCAGGTCCCAATTTTGATCGGATCGTTACCAAATTTTGGGTCTTAATGGGGATTGATTGATTTTGGTCATGGTCGAATAATATTTAGGGTTCGGAATGGGCAAAAAACTTTTTTGGAGAAAAATTCAACATATTTCAAAGCGAATGTCTCAGTTTCTATTCGGGGTATACCAAAAGCAAAACCTAACAATGAAATTAGCCTTTCTAATGATGTAGAGTAGATTTTCATAGGTGGTCAAACAAAGAAGATATCACAATAGTCGCAAATAAAACCCAACTCTTCATTTATTGCGATTTTAATTATAATGATGAATATCACAGCTTTGGTTGGGGACTAGGGATGTCGAACGGGATAGGTTTTCGAAAAATTAAAGTAAAAATGCATTTTTTATTGAACAATTAAACAAATTAATCCAATTAAAATAGGAAACTACTATTTGATTAACAAATAAAGTAATAATATTAAAAATAAATCTGTATCCAACGAACTCTGTGAAATTACTCCCTTACCAACAAATCTAATTCGGAATATGTTTTTTATTACATTAAAACCTTTGTGTAATGTAAGTACCGATGTTCCTTGATACTTCGTTCACTTTGACTTTCAGTTTTTTAGAATCCATTAACGACGCGAAGCAAGTTCTTTGAGTATAACTCTGATAGTTTCCGTATGGTATTTCCAATAGCCTGCATTAGTGGATGTCATAGATGCGAATTATTTCGTTTTTCTTTTCTTTCATTTCAAAAGTAAAATTTTCATTCAAACTTAGGCTATTTATTTAAGATAACCTCTTTGACTCGGGACCCAAAAAAAATCGGGATTAGCTATATCTTAAAAAACACCGGGTTTTCAGATTCGGGATTTCGGAATCGCCATTTTATTGCGGACCTTTCAAAATCAAAGCCTGACTATGTAAGTAGAAAATCCCATATTTACATTTATACAAAATAGGTTGGCTTAGATGACCAAATAGCGGAGATATCGCAATAGTCGGTAATACATCCCATTTTTCATTTTTTTAATCACGCTGAGGGTCGCAATTTCGATCTGATCGTCACGAAACTTTCAGGGTTAAGGCGAAGAAGCCTGTTGATTTTGGTGATGGTCGGATAATATTCAAGAGTCGGAATGAGCAAAAATCTTATATGGACAAAAATTTAAAGATATTTTTCTTATGCGAATATCTCCGATGTTAGTAGTCGTATTCCAAAAGGAAAGTCCGTCAATCAATGAAAACTTTAGTATCTTCCTAAAATATTTGTTTATGAGTGAAAAGCTCATACACAGGGGTAGTGGTATAGGGTATCACATAGTATCCCGTCCCGACTATAGCCATTGCACAAATATTATCTAAAATCTTTAATAAGACACATTTTTAAATTTGCTAAATAAAAATGCATAAATATTGATTTGTTGATGGTTCTAAAAAACAAAAACAAAAAAACTTTAACTGCTGAATGCTCAAAACAAACATACCTACTCCCTCCACATTGCTAGGTTTAAATAGAACAACCTAATAACACCTCTCTACTCTAAAATAAACATTGTCATAATGACTTTACTGCAAACGATAATTGTCAGCTATAAAATAAATTAAATGCTTTTTTCGGTCTGCTTTAAACAACAGACAAAGGATTAAGTCGTAATTATTAAATAAATAGATAAATACCGAAAACAATAATGACACATTTTAATCTAGTAATTTATTATATTTATAAATTAAATCTAAATGGAAAATATCATTATTCAAATGCAAGATTTAATTAGACTATTTAAATATTTTACACGACAAAACTATTCGGGGAGAGTGTTAAAAGTTGATTTTGACTTAAAAGTGTCGCAAACCCACATTTATATCTGAGTCGATTTGAATATACACTCCACGTCAATAGAATAGAACACCTAAATTGTTGTTAATGTTAGCTTATTTACCCCAAAACAAATGAGTCTACGTTTTTTTATCCATGGCTTTTCGCGAAATAATTTTGTGATAAATTTTCCTATAGTACCCAAAAAAATAAGCATTTATTGTGGTCATCAGGATAGAACAATAATTTTGTTTTCGCTAATCCTTGAGATATTAACGACGAATTTTTTTTATTCGATCAACCAAGGTTTTCGAATCATTTTCCACCATAGAAAACCTGTAAATATTTCCGTGGACACAGAAAAACAGCGTAAAAGGGCTTAAATCGAAAGATAATTGAAACATCTGGGAATATCAGTAGGAGTCGCGCGGATTTGGAGTGCTGCGGATGTGCAAATATTTACGGGTTTTCTATGGTGGAAAATGATTAGAAAACATTGCTTGATCGAATAAAAGAAAATTCGGCATTAATATCTCAAAAATTCGTTAAAATAAAATGATTGATCTATCCTGATGACCAAAAACAAGTGCCTATTTTTCCTAGTACTATCGGAAATATTATCATTTACAAAGAACAGACAATGGTAGTGAAACTACATTAGTTCTTAAGAAATACTTGACTGTTAATAGTTTTTACGTATTGTAAGTTAATTATAATCGCTTTAATATATGCAAGTGTGTTTATCTTAAAATTACTGTGATACAAGTATTTATACAATTTTTAATGGCATTGTAGATCATCCCCTGAAGATGCAATTTAAAAATTGCGAAATATTGGGAAAAATATGAAACAATTAAATTAACCAACACTGACCTCAAGCTCAATAAAGAAATTTATTTAAAAATATATATTCAAAAGGTCGAATAAACACAAATTTATAAAATTTCAATAATCTACAACACACAACGGAACAACAACATACGGCACAGTATTAACAGACACAAGAATCTTAAGGTAAAAGTAACAAAATTAAAAACAACCTTAACTTTTCTAATAAGATGCCGAAACTATGGAATCATTCCAAAATTCATCAAGAATTCGATGAAAAACATACACTCGCTTTTTAAAGCCCAACATAACCATCACATTCAAAATATATTACGTAAACACGTTGACATTTTTCAAAATAAAATACTCAATTTAATAATAAAACAAACACACGATGAAGTTGACTATAAGAATAAAGAAATACAAACGATATACAAATCAATGCAGAAACAAATGTCAATAGAAGAACTAGAAAACATACAAAACAGAGAAGATAATATTACCACAAGAATCCAAAACAAAACAAAAAACATACAAAAACAAAAATTTGACAAATGGCAAGAAGAGCAAATTAGAGAATTAAACATACAAAATAATGATAATTGGTTCGTTAACAAGACGAACATAGAATTTCCACATGACGTCAAGTGGTTACTCTTTTGGGAGATAAATTCAATCTACCAACAAAAAAGTCCAACTTTCCGCTCTTCAAGTTTATTGCTGATGGAGAGGACATTATACAAACGAGCAACGATAAAGAACAACAAGAAATGATGCGAACGAAATTACAACAATGCTGGACACTCATATAAACAAGATGAGAGAGAGCAAAATAGACAAATTTATCAACAGGACAGTGGAACGCAGCGAAAAATTTCTCAGGAAAAATAAAGATATTTTAATATTAAACGCGGATAAAGGTAATGTTACGGTTGCAATGAAGAAGGATGAATATAAACAGAGGATGATGGGAATACTCTCAGATATTATGACGTACCAAAGGTTAAATAAAGATCCAACAACAAATCTGAGTAAAAAGAATAATGAACTGGCGGAAGAATTATATAAGAACAATATAATTTCAGCCACAGAACGGAAGAGGTTAAAAACGGACGTGGCAACAGCGCCTAGGATATATGGACTACCCAAGATTCATAAACAGGACTACCCACTGAGACCTATATGTTCTTCTATCAACTCGCCTTCAATAGAATTATGCAAATACGTAGTAAATATTTTAAAAAACTTAACGAAGAATTCAAGATACAACGTAAAAGACTCATTGCAATTTAAAAAGAAAATACAAAGCGTAACTATTAATGAGAATGAAAAGATGGTTTCGTTCGATGTGGTCTCTCTATTCCCTAGCATTCTTGTAGATTTGGGTCTATCTATAATTGAAGAAAAGTGGGATGTAATAAAGGAATATACGAATATGTCTCAGAGCCTATTCTTAAATATTCTGAAATTTTGCATTAAAGACAATCGGTACTTTCAATACGACAATAAAATATATAAGCAAAAGAAAGGATTGCCGATGGGGTCACCGGCTTCTCCGATTGTAGCAGATATTGTTATGGAGAAACTACTTGACGACTGTATGGGAAAATTAAAGACGAAACCAGCAATATTGACGAAATATGTCGATGATTTATTTGTTATTATAGAAAAATGTGCAATAGTAGATACATTAAGGACATTAAATAGCTTTAGTAAAAATATAAAATTTACAATGGAAGAAGAGGACAATGATTCTATTGCTTACTTAGACATGCTGATAAAAAGAGTTAACGAAAACCTAGAAATAGATTGGTACCAAAAACCGACGGCATCTGGTCGGATTGTAAACTACCACTCTAAACATCCAAAACGTATGATCATAAATACAGCCCGTAACCTCATAAACAGAGTCCTTAATGTGAGCGATGCCAAGTTCCATAAAAATAACAAAAATAAAATAATGGAAATACTAACCAAAAACAGCTTCCCTGAATCTTTAATTGAGAACTTAATAAACAACTGCTAAACACGTCAAGCCGAAGGAAATTATGAAGGGAATAAACAAGAAAAGATATATAAAACTATGTTATATGTACCAGCACTTTCAGAACGATTCCAAAATTCCAACTTCTTTGACAATGATAAATATAATATAGCCCAAAAAACCGGCAACACATTAAAACGTCTGTTCAGCCAAACCAAAAACAAAATTCTTAAACTTGACAAACATAACGTAATATATAAAATTGAATGTGATGGAAACGAAGATGATAAATGTGGAAAGGTGTATGTGGGGACCACGAAAAATAAACTAAAAACAAGATTATCGGCACATAAATCTGATATAAAATTACGACATCAGAATACAATCCAAAGAACAGCGCTTGCGGACCACTGTAAGCTTAACAACCACATACCAAACTTCGACAATGTACGTGTACTGCAAATAGAGAACAATAATAACAGACGTCTAACATTGGAGATGCTGCACATCAACAACATCCCAACGAAGAAGAAGATAAACTATAAGAGCGATACTGACAATACAGCCTACTGTTATAGATATTTGACAAAAAAGAGATCATGCAATACGCAGTAACTTCAGTGCAATATTTACAAAGAACAGACAATGGTAGTGAAACTACATTAGTTCTTAAGAAATACTTGACTGTTAATAGTTTTTACGTATTGTAAGTTAATTATAATCGCTTTAATATATGCAAGTGTGTTTATCTTCAAATTACTGTGATACAAGTATCTATACAATTTTTAATGGCATTGTAGATCATCCCCTGAAGATGCAATTTAAAAATTGCGAAATATTGGGAAAAATATGAAACAATAAAATTAACCAACACTGACCTCAAGCTCAATAAAGAAATTCATTTAAAAATATAAAATCATTTCACGAAAAGCTACAAACAAAATTTCTGTGTCTGATACGGAACATCATACGGAAATTTAAATCCCTTTCAAAATTAAAAACGTATATACATTCGATTTGGGATAAATAAACTAACATTAACAAACATGTAGGTGTTCTATTCTACTGACGTGGAGTGTATGTGTCCGTCCTTCTGTCTATCTACACTTTATAATGGAGCTACTGGTCTCACTTTTGAACGAATCTCCAACAAAACTTCTGCTTGGGAAATAGGCAAATGTTTCATCTTATGTAAACAGTTTCACTTTTATTAGAAGTACGAAGTACGGAACGGTCCTGACCGGCTTTAACATGGCAAAGCCCAGGATTTATCTTGGTCCCTCTTTCATTTCAAGTGGACACTGACCTCCCCGTGGTGTCACCTGGGGAACTGCCTTTAACACCCGTTAAAGGTAGTGAGCTAACATGTGCCGCTCGTTCACCCATAAGAACGTTAAAAACTTGGGTTTGGGCGTCGGGTTAGTAACCCTCCCCTAGAAAAAACAGCCTACTATTAAAAAACGAAAGAAAAGAAAAACAAACGCCTCTAAAGTTGACGAACCCCGCAAACGTTTTAAGACCATGATCTGTGAATCTGCACCTGGAATGTTCGCACTTTTTATAGAGAAGGTGCAGTTTACGCATTGGCAGATGTACTTAAAAAATACAAGGCCGATATTACTGCCATACAGGAAATACGATGGAACGTATATAGCCGCCATGACACAAAGCATGAGTTTGGTTGCGGAGGTTAAAACATCACCCCAGTGAATGAAAGACTCGCTGCAATTTGATTGAAAGCAAAAGCGTGTTGGATGTGCGATCGTTCCGAGGTGCAAACTTAGACTCGTACCAGATTAAACGTAGCAAACAAAGTCAAACAGACACAACACGGAAGTTGGACGTCGGTAAGCAGCAATAACAACAGATAGCCACAGCATATTCCACTCAACTGGCCCAACTACTTAATCAAAACACTCCTCGTCCCGATAACATATCAGGACAATGGCAAAACATTGCCCACTCCATGCAAAAAGCTGCAAAATCAGTACTTGGATACCAGAGACCTCCACCAAGGAATCCATGGTGTGATCAGGAGTGTCGTGCTGCTACCGAACAGAAAAATGCGGCATATAGGGATACTTTACAATCCGTAGTAACGCGTAGCGCACGAAAGAGGTATCGGGAGAAAAGGAGAGAGGAGAAACGTCTTCTCCGCAGGAAAAAGAGCGAGATGGAAAAGCGGGAGTGTGAACAAATCGAGATGAACAGGAGACAGAATGAAGTGCGAAAATTCTACCAAAAAGTGAAACATCAAACTGGCACATCCTCCTGTAGAGACCAGCAAGGTAATCTGGTAACTGACACATATAGTGTGCTAAGGATATGGAAAGAGCATTTTTCCAAACTGTTGGTATCCAATAGTAGCGAAGTCGACGAAGATACCTTAGATCCAATCCCAGAAAATGGTATGGAATGTATACCACCCGGATAAGATGAGGAGACAGCAATAAACCGGCTGAAGAATAATAAGGCAGCAGGAGCTGATTGCCTACCAGCCGAGCTGTTTAAAACCGGAGGCGACACGCTGATAAGTTGTATTCATCAGCTAGTTAGCTCCATTTGGCAGGAAGAACGCGTGCCCGACGATTGCAACTTAAGCATCCTGTGTCCCGTCCATAAGAAATGAGATAAGACTTTATGCTCCAACTATAGGGGTATAAGTCTTCTCCCTATCGCCTACAAGATAGTGTCAGGGATATTGTGCGAACGACTAAAGCCCATGGTCAACGAAATAATTGGACCATACCAATGTGGCTTTAGACCTGGCAAGTCCACCATTGACCAGATATTTACCCTGCGGCAAATCCTGGAGAAGACCCAAGAGATGCAGATCGACACCTACCACCTTTTTGTCGATTATAAAGCAGCATTCGACAAAGGTATTCCAAGCAATGTCTGAATTTGGTATCCCCGCAAAGCTCATTCGGTTTTGTAAAACTACTTTAACTGACACAAGATCTGCAGGTAAAATAGGAAAGAACCTCTCCGAAGAGTTTTGTACCAAAAGAGGTTTCAGACAAGGAGGCAGCCTTTCGAGTGATCGAGTACGAGAGGCAAACGTCAAAAGAAGTGGCACAATCTACACCAATAGCCACATGATACTTGCTTATGCTGATGACATAGACATTATGGGACGATCAGTAAAAGAAGTAACCGATATCATTATGAAGGTCGAAGGAGAATCTGCTAAAGTGAGTCTGGCGGTAAACGGCGAGAAGACGAAGTTGATGGTGTCGACGCGCAATGCGTCCATTGAGATCGGACCAACTGTTGAAGTTGGTTCCTATAATTTTGAGGTAGTAAAAGACTTCGTATACCTTAGCACCGCCGTAAACACAACAAAGGACATCAGTTGTGAAATAAAACGATGAATTGTATTGACCAACAGATGCTACTTTGACTTAAGTAAGCATTTCAAAAACAAATCCACAAATCGTCAAACAAAAATAATACTTTACAAAACACAGATATTACCCTTGCTGATATATGGTTCCGATGCCTGGGTACTTGCGCAAGCAGATAAGGCAGTACTTGGCGTGTTTGAGAGAAAAATTCTTCGAAAGATATACGGACCGATCTGCGTTGACTGTGAATATCCAGCTGTATCTGCTACACAACTACATCAATATAGTTAAACGTATCGACATGCTGCGGTTGCGTTGGCTAGGCCATATAATAAGAATGAGCGATGATGAACCCGCTAAAAAGGCGTATAAATTCGAGCCACATGGCGGTGCAGGCAGAATTGGTAGGCCAAATAATAGATGGCGCAAACAAGTGGATGAAGAGAGGACAAGGCGCGGTCTTCCAAAAAGTGAAGCACTAAACAGAGAGAATTTGAGATCTTTTCTTAGTTCGGTCTATGGAACAAATGTTCTGTAATGACCAGCTAAGTAAGTAAGTAACCCAAAACAAAAAGCTGTCTATGAAAATGAATTTATCCCTTTAAGAGTGTCATAACTCAAAAAATGCACTTTCCATGTAACAGTTTCAACATTACATAGAAATTTCGACCCGATATCCTGCTAGCTTTGTGTAAAATATAGAGTATGCAGTTGTTTTAGTATTGTTGTTGATAACCTTTCACCAAGGGTTAAAGGTCTTCTTTATCTTCTACTTTCATACGACACTAGAATACTGACCATCATTCAATTATTTTATCAAAAAATAACTTCGTAGAAAACATACAGACGATAATCAATCAATGGTCTTGAAGATTGAGGATAAATATTCCTGTATTTTGTTCACACTTAGTAAATAATTTATTGAATTAATTTTACAACACAGAAAGCTACAAACATATTTATGGATTAATATTAAAGAATACAACATTTTTAAATTAAATCCCCAGCTAGTGTTGATTTTTAAACGATTTCTGGTACCAAACATGTGGTTTTCCTGTACTTGGCATAATGTTCATATATCATGACATTATATACACACACTTGTTATCTCATGGGTGTTATAGGTGTACCTTATTACGATTGTAACACGCCGCAAATTGAGTTTAATAAAGTTCTTCCTTTACATTATTCAATCAGTCAGTCGGTCTGTAACACGCTTCAAATACGTCATACTCCATTTCGGTTGAGTTAACAACATGATTTATGACCACAACATTGTGGTTTTGTGTGAAATTTACAAAAATAAAAAAAGTTATGCGACGCATTCACACCATTGAATTTTCATTGTGGTTTCCCCAAATGAATAAATTTAAGTACACTCTCAACTGGTGTTGTCGTCAATTCAAATGAGAAATTATGAGTGCACTCAGAACCGCGCATAGTTTAAAAGGTTAATGGATTTTTCATTTCGAAATAAAACAAATGATTGATGTTGGCGATGGGGATAAACCATTAAACATTAAAAATGAAGCAAATAATTGTACAGTTTTATTAAATAAATATTTTCTATAACAAAAATCCGCTGGTCTCTCATCTTCCTCTGCAGTTGTTGGAAACATGGAAACATATTTCTTCTGTTACTCCATTTGACTACCAACAAAACTTTGGCACTTCATCCAAGTTCGTATTTCCGTTAACATGGCGCGCTTTTGTTTGAATATCCCTCCGTAAGGCAACGGATTGTTTGTACTTTAGATACTAAGTTCATACTTTGCCGCAATGTCCTGCTGCAAAGTATGAAGAGTGGGGGCAAGTTCATCGTCATATAACATTAGCTGTAAACATAGAACATCATCGTTCTAACCGAACTAATTAAAAAACCCAAATCATTCCCACTGCGCCGGTTTCTTCTATACCGGAGTGACCCGGAATTTCATAACTCCCGTGTTCCAGCCAACAGCTGCCACTTCAGTGTTCATATGTTTGTATTTGTATCGTCTTTTGTGCTGGGAGCAGTACATCCCGGAATGTCTTCTGCATATCATTTTGGTCCGTGACGAGACGGAGGAAATCCCAACCAATACGGATGTCCTCGGTTTGTCAAATCCACATTCACCACATTCAGACTTCGAGGATATGTAATAGATCTCGGAAGTGGGTGTATCTCAGGGGTTGCTCTGCGGCTCAATTCTGTTTTTATGAACATGTGAAATGAAAAAATGTATAAAGGAAATAAATGTCAAATGAAAAAATTATAAAGAAAATACATATTTTTCATTTAAAATTTTTTATAGAACAAGAATCCAGCCCCTGAACTCGTCCATGTGAGACACTACTACACAGACAATGTTGCTGTATGCTGCGTCAACACATCTCCCAGTATGTCGCCGTCATCAGTATATGCGATTCCCCGCAGTTTCCCCAAAAGCAGCCGAACACTCTTAATACCAACCGGTGCTTTTCCAATTCCTGAACATGCATCCTTTTTGCAATTTCTCCGAGGTAAGATCGAGGAAAATGTGGCCTTTCTAGGTCGAAAAAATTGATGGTCGCGGTGGTGCAGAAAACCAATGTCAACAACAACTTCAACTTACAGCTTTGTGATGGTTACAACGTACTGAAGATGGGTCGTATCAGAAGTGGAGATGGGGAGATTTGTTTTCCTATTGCACCATTCTGTTCAGTACAGGCCTATCTCGTTTGATCCTGGCTTTAATCATTCAGGTGTGGAACCGTATACATCCTGCCGATGAATAGCTGTATTTCAGGTTATCAATATTAGCCCGCTTTTTCAAGGCGTTGGCAGACTGCTCATTATTGGTTGGGGTATGCGGTCCTCGGAAATCATAAGTGCTGGCTAGTAGATGGATATCTCTACTTTTTGCACACTCAATGGGGACGCCCCTACCAGAATTTGCAGAGAGTGTCACAATTCGCCAAATATAACCACTGGCCTGACAAATTACGTCAACTAGCAATCCGTCGTTTTTCTTGGGTCAGGCCATCTCTACGTAATTGTCTCCATCAGCAAACAGATTTCATCACCTCTGTACGCTGCAATTACTTTTATCAAAAGAAAGTTATTCGGTCTAGTTTAAAAGAGTTCACTAATAGCTTCAGAGATCTGCGTAAACCTTCTAATATTCGGGTAGTTGAGAGGACGTTCCAAGACATCTGACACTTGAAGTTAGATAAGCATCAGCGAAACAGGTGGCTAAATGATTTGAAGAGTTGCAACATTTGCGCCTATATAAGTGCATTGAGGACAACGGTTACATCACCCTCGTATCCTGGATCCGAAGTGGTGCTCGAGTTATTTTAATCGGCAGTTTGTCGAGCACCCCAGGAGTGAAACGGCGAAGAGAAGGATACTACTTCGCATTAGATCACTTCCAGTCTTGGAGGAACCACCACTATGGATGATCTTGCGAACATCATCAGAAACTTCCTAAGTTTTGGGCGCTGATGGAGTTTCCATGGCAATGCTGGAATAGCAGGATGAGCCGGGATTGGATTATTTAACCAAAGTACTCAACCTGTCGCTAGCCACCCACAGCTTGCATGTATGCCAAGAATTTCGCTTTTGTCGCTTGTAGCAACGAGTCTTGAGATTTTAGTCCTCCCCAGCTTCAGAAATAGTTCTCCAGTTGTCGATCATCAGCATGGGTTCCGACAAAAGGGCTCCACGCCGTATTTACACATATTAGTCGAAAACTCAATCAGAACAACCGTTGGTATAGGACATTGTTTGCCTTTGAAGCTGAAGGTGGGGTGATATCTCCGGAATTGTTTAAACTCTACCTCTCCTGTATTCCACCCCTCCAGATGGCATTGAGATCGTTACGCATGCGGATTATTGTACGATATTGGCGTCAGGCACTTTCCTCGATGTAATTTTTGAAAGGCTGAAATATTATTTGATTGATCTTACCACATTTTCAATAAGACCTTGGCCACTCTGTTGAATACATGTACTGCAGAGGTGAGAGCTGAGTTGAATGTCGTGGATGATGGTAGCAGAATTCCGATCACTAACTGCCCCAAAATTGTAGGGTCACATTTGGCACCATGTTCACGTTGTGCGCGCTGTGGGATCTACCTGGGAACAAGGTCCTCAAGTCCTCCCTCAATGGCAGTCTCGTTGCAGTACTTTTACGGGTGTCACCGTGAGAGTCATCCAATCACCATATTGTGGATAGGACCTCCCCACCCAGGCATGTCAGGAGCGATCTTTAGACAAAGAGAGAGAGAGCAAGCCTTTCAAGCAGGTTGGAATAGCATTCAGCCAGATTCAGTCGCAGTTGCCATGTATAACTATCGTACGAATGCGGTCCTCGGAGAACATCGCCAATATATCTCGTAGCATAGGGGCATCAGCTGAAACGATAAAACAGAGTAGTTTTTGGCTCAACTAAGCTTCGGATAAATTAAAAATGTTGCAATAAATTAAAAATGTTGACAATTTTTGGAAATGAAGTTTTGAAACTACCTCCAATGTCAAATTATGGGTTGATCAATCAGCGATGTAGCTAAAACTTTGACTACAGCAAAAATGTACATCTATGCTGACAATTATTGGTGTAGAAGTCTCGCGGTCACTGTGAATTTCACATGTTAAATTGCAGGGAGTTCGGTCAAAAAATGTGGGAGGTAATGTTATATGGGTGCTATACAAAAACATGGACCAATGTTTACAATTTTTGATGGGAAAGTTTTGTGACCACTGCGAATATCAAATGTCAAATAATAGGTAGTTCAGTCAAAAAATGTAGCTAAAATCCTCGTTATATCTAACATCGGGAGGTACCGTTTTTGGGGGTTTAGTAAAAAAATGTGTAGTTTAGAAAAAAACAAATTTAGGTAGAACCCTCACACTACCGAAAATCGGGAGGTACCGTTATATGAAGGCTGTTCCAAAACATGGACCTATATTGACAATTTTTGATGGAAAAGCTTTGTGATCACTATGAACCTCAAATGTCAAATTACGGGTAATTAAAAAAAATTAGCTAAAAATTTTAAATTACCGAAAATCGGGGGGCACCATTGTGGGTGTTGGACACAAGGGCGTAGCCAGGATCAAATCTAGAGGGGGGGGGGGCAACCTAATTTTTTTTTTGGTGATGTGTATACTTTTTACATACAAAATTTTAAAACCTTTTTTTAGGTAATAACCTAATGAAAAACAAGTAAAAACGTACACCATGAAATATTCTGAACTAGTACGGAATAATTAGGTTTCTTTCCAATACGGAAGTAACATTGCCCACAAGTTTAGGTGAATTTTCTTGACCACTGCGTAAACCAATTACCAATCACCTAACCAAATACGGTCAGCTAAAATTTTGAACAATACTTGAAATTGGGCGGTATCGTTGTTTAAGGGCTATACCAAAACGTGGACCTATGTCCACAACTATTGTCGGAGAAGTCTTTTCGTAACTACAAACCCTTAATGCTAAACTGCACCAATTTAAACTGAAATTTAAATAAAAAGTAAGAAAGTCAGTCAGCTGTGCTGACGGAGGGTATATCTCCTTTATACCCTATAGACTCTGAAAAAGAAGCAAAATCAGTAATAATGCCATATACAAAATATATTGATCACGAGCTTGTTTCAAAATATGTGGAATCTGTACCGTTGAGGTATACTAAATCATTGACATATAGTCTAACAAGTAAAAAAGTATCAGTCGGCTTTGCCGACAGAGATATACCCTCAGCCTGTGTATATTGAAAAAATTTTTCCCCAAAAAACGCATTTATTTAGGGAATTTTAAAAATTTTGGGCGTTTGAACTGACAGAAATGTTGATTAGGATTAAAGATCAAATGTTTTGTGGAGGAGATATTAAAAAGAATGGATATCCAGCCACTACATATGGTACCATAGGGGTTTTTTACAACTTCAGGGATGTTTGCTCAAGAAGTGTGGACTTGCCCCTGAAACAACTTTTACCATCGCAATTGAGGCAGCGAATTTGCTTCAACAAAAATCAAAGTGATTCAAGAGCAGGACTTAAAATGAACATGTATCCGAAATTTTGTGTGGGAGGTACCGGATGGAGTGGACAAATATAGTCCATATTTGAACCTGATCTATATCTGGTAGATATATTAGGATGTGTAAAGTATGGACCAATTCGGCCGCTCTCTTCAAGAGTTATCGTACGCACAATTTTTCCGAACATTTTTGAACTTTTGTGGGGGAGGTACCTGAAAGAGTGGACCGATATGGCTTATCTTCGAACTTAAACTATGTTTGGACAAAATATTACTAAGGCCAAACTTTGGACAGAATCGGCAGACCTGTTCGAGAGTTATTTTGCGCTCCAACCTTCTCACACGGTGTCATAGGGGTTTTTTGCAACTTTCAGGCTATTTGCTCAGGAAGTATGGACTTGCCCCTGATGAAACTTATACCGTCGTATGAAGGGCAGTGAATACAAGTTGCTAAAGCAAAAATCAAAGCGATTCGAGAGGTGGTCCTAAACTGAACTTTTCCAAATTTTTGTGTGGGAGGTACCCGACGGAGTGGACCGATTGAGTTCATATTAAAACCTGATCTAAGTCTGGTACACGCTCCACGATGGGCAAAGTATGGACCAAATCGGTTACTCCCTTCAAGAGTTATCGTGCGCAAAAATTTTCCGAACATTTTCGGACTTTTGTGGGGGAGGTACCAGAAGGAGTGAACCGATATAGCTCATCTTCGAACTTAAACTAAGTTTGAGCAAAATATTACGAAAGCCAAAATTTGAACCGAATCGGTTCATCCGTTCGAGAGTTATCGTGCGCTCCAGCCAGCCAGACAGACAGACGGACGGACATTGCTCAATCGACTCCAAATTGTCTGAAACACATTTCGTCCAAACATACTTGGGGTCTAAAACCATTATTTCGATGAGGCACATTTTGTCCGTATGAAGGTGTATATACCCTTGTTAGCATAAATGCTGAGGGTATAAAAATGTTTAATACGAGTAAGCAATATTCTGATTCACAGAGAACTTGAAATATTAAATTAAGTTGAACTAAGTTTATTGAGAGTTATCTTGTATACTAGCTAATTTAGAATGTCTATGCAGGTTTTTTTTTGGTGCTTTTGTGCCATTATCTGAAGAAGTATGGGCGTAATCCGGAAAAAAAATTACCATTGTAAAAGGGATCCTGAAAACAACCTTCTGAAAAAATCAAATATATCCCTGACGAATTCTCAAACTTCCTTTTTTCCACAATTTTGAATGGGAGGTACCCGAAGGACGGGATTGATATTGCCAATTTTCCATCTTGATACATGACTGGATGAAATAATACGGACCAAATCGATTGCTTCTTTCGAGAGTTATCGTTCACACCATTTTAGAGAATATATTCCGAAACAAGCGAAATAAACAGCAAATGACATTGGAAGCACATCCTCTTGTTGTTCGAGCATAGTAATTTCTTAACAGATCACGGTGCACCTTTTGAGGATTTTGAAACTACAATGTTCATAGATGAGAAAAATAAAAAACAAAAAAATCGCCAGGGTTTCAAAGTTCACAATTTTAGGTTTATCTTAGGTTTTCAGGATTTTGTTTGGACGCGGCAAATCCTATCGAAATGGGACTAAAGAAAATTTTATAGAGGACTTTTACTGCTACAACATTTTCTTTAGTACTGTTTCGATAGGGCTTTATGAGTCCAAACAAAATCCCGAAAACCTAAGATGAACCTAAAACTGTGAACTTTGACCGCGATTTTTTTCTTGTTTCTCATCTATGAACATTGCTGTTTTAGAATCCGCAAAAACTTCCCAGGTATAAGCGGTTTTCATTCAAAGTTAGTTAAGGGGCACCGTACTTGACATTGTTTTATATGGAGGCGATACAATCAGCGCATTGTCCAAATTTGCATTTCTATTTATCAAAATTTTCACTGTACATCATTTTCTTTAGTCCGTTTACGGTAGGACTTAGGGTTTCCAAGCATAATCGTGAAAACCTAAAAACCCTAAAAATGTGAACTTTGACCTTGATTTATTTGAACATTTTGTTTTTTTGTTTTTTATTTTTCTCGTCATGAACATTGTAGTTTCAAAATCCGCAAAAGCTTCCCAGATGTATGTACCTTTCATTTAAAATTAGTTAAAGCGCACCGTGAGATTTTAGTTATTTTCAAGATTTTATCTTAATTTTGAATTTAGGGTTAAGGTATTTGGAAGTTATTACCTACACTTACGGCACAAATTTGCTAAAATTTGGCATTCTAAGTTCAAGGTGGTCAAAAAATTTATCCACCGAATTTTAGTCAATAGCCCCTCAAAATTGCATAGGTCCACGTTTTATATACCCAGAAGTTTGACCTACGGCATAACTGTACTTCCGGGTTCGTAATATTAACTTCATCGACTTTCTTCCCCAAAACATTTTTTTCACCCCCCAGCCTTTGATCTCCATATTTGCGCGTACTGATATTTTTACTTAAAAACGGTTGAAGAAAACGGTTTTTTGTTCTAGAACTGCAACTAACAAACCTTTCATAAGCGAATTAATTTAACTTGATTGACCACTCTATAAGCTTTTTAATGGTATACATATAAGTTTAATCGGTTACTAAAAACCGGTTAAAAAAATCGGTTTTAATGTCGGAACATCCGGTTCAAAAATTGAGATAACCGGATCTATCCTCCAAGTTAATTTGTTATTAACGTGTTCATCATTACAAGAGCTATTTGTGGTAAGTATTTCACAAGCACTCCAGATGTCTACATAAATAATAACCAATTGTTATGTCTACATACCAATAAATAACCAATGACGAATACACAGAAAAACAAAACATAGTTTATGTCTGAACCAAACCCGATTAAATGTCAAAAAGGACAATAAAAACGGGACAAAATCGATTAGTTGTCACAGAGAACCGTACCTAAAATCTTCTGATCAAAATTTTTGTAGAATATTTGGATGCTGAAAAATCTCATCTTGTGGAACTTTCACTACGTTTCAAGAAATAAAGGACGAAAAGGACATGAAAGGCGTTGAGTTAGAAGAATGAAATGTTCTACAAAAAGATTCGCTAATCGATTTGACTGAAGACATGTCACCGCAAAACGAAGATACAACAAAGCTAAACAGAGATATGGAGATATTTTTCACAGTATTATAGGGAAAAAATCAAAAACTTCATCGCGTGATATCTGGCTACGCCTATAGCTGGCTACGCCCATGGTTGGACATATGTTGAATATGTTGTTGTTGGGTTGTTGAATAATTTTGGTGGACAAATTTTGTAACTATTGCGAACTTTGAATGTCAAATTGCAGATAGTTTTGTCAACAAACGTAGCAAAATCCTGAAAATACCAAAGATTCAGATGGTATATGGTGACTGTACCACAACATGGACTTAAGTTGACAATTTTTGGTGGATAAGTTTTTTGACCACTGTGAACCTTAAATGTCAAATTACAGCTAGTTTGTTGAAAAATTTCTCGACTGCAGGGAACCATAAAGGGCAAGTCGGTCAAAAACTGTAGCTAAAACCCTAAAAATACCAAAAATCAGGAGATACCGTTATATGCGGCCTATACCAAATGTTGAAAATTTTTGGTGGAGAAGTTTCGTAACAGGAGAGAATATCAAATATAACATGTACTTCAGTCAAAAAAGGTAGCTAGCCCATATTCAATGTTCAGCTGCCTATGGAAAAATACATTCGGGTGCAATTGTTGCAGACGCTAGACCGATTATAACAGACGCACCTGGCTAGATTGACTCAGAGTTTTATCGTGATCAAGAATATATGTATGTACTTTATAGGGTTGCAAAAGGTTATTTCAATGCATTACAAACGGAAACCCCAACCTAATGTGGGATTTGTATAAAATCAGTCACATACATATATAATCACGTATATTTGAATTACATATATAAATGTTTCAATTTTTTGATCATCCAAATTGTTCTCAAAACGTCATTTAATTTAAATTTCAACGTAGTTTTTTCTGAAAATATTGTTGGCGATTTGTCTTTGGATAAAGAAGCGCGATTACTTAATGCTGTGTAATTTTTCACATCACAAAGTCATTACGAACCAACGAAATCCAACACCAAGCAAACAGCAAAGTGCAACATCAAAAATGAAAATATTTATGCAAAGCACTCGCTCCATTTTTCGTAGCATTCGATGAATAGAAATGCGAAGGAGTAAACTTGGCAAGTTAAAAATTTGGTGACTTTTTCGTAGTTACCCAAAAAGCGGAGACATTTGTTATTGTCTTTTCTTTATCTTCGTAAGTTTGCTCACAGGGAGGAAGGAAGTACTATTTGGGGTTTAATTAATTCAAGTTGTCAGTTGATTTATAAGAGGCAATGTAATGAATGGAGCAGCGTCATTGGTTCACTTCAGTCCACTAACGCAATTGCCATGAGATAGAAGAGATGATTGCAAAAGTAATTTTGTTCTCTTGGGGAACGAGGTCGATTTTGGGTAATAATACAATTATCATTTTTTATATACAATATAAACGGTGGGTTTTCTTTCAATGGAAGATTTTGAAAGGCCTTTTTTCCATAAATGGATTTATAACAACGTATATCAAACAAAATTAGTGTGTAGAAAATATTTACAATTCATTTCCCTAACTTGAAAAAATCTGACTATATGTCTTCATTTATGTTTATTTGCAATGTAGAAAATATATATATGTATGTACATTTACCTTGTATCCTTTTTCTTCCGAACTATGCATATAATCTAATATTGTTCTTCCACTTCTTGTTATACTTTTGTTTACAATCTTATTCTTATCCGTCTGTCACGAAATGGTAACATGTTTTTGTTGTCACACCTCTTTTCCTTTGAATATAAAAACAAATGACTTCAATTTAGCATAGCCAGGACATCAGCTTTTTAGTAAAGAATAGCTTAAATGGGACCACAAAACAATCACAGCACACAGCAATGAAACGGGAGATATGTTGGTATGTTCTTCCGCTCCGTCGTTCCGTTACTAAAGTACGTGATAAGTGTTGACAAATATTCACATCACTAACAACGAAAACAATAAAGACGTGGATGTAAACGCACTGAAGTATAACATGGAGCGCAACAATGACAGCAACAACAATAAGAAGAACAACACTGTTGACTTGACGTTGAGACCTTAAGTCAAGTAAGTGATAGAGATAAAGTAATATTGTGTGCAGCCAAAGCCGGTGAGTGCTCTTTAAAGGTCAGCTGGAGTTCAGGTTTTATTTGCTTTTGACTTGATTGCTTTAAAATGCTAAGTTAATAGCATAATAGAAGGAGTTTTGTGACATGCGAAGTTTTGAAAAATAGGGGTCAGCCATCAGGCTAGCAATTTGACGGTATCTTTGTACATCATACAATCTTTTCAAAACGTATATAAACGTCCATGAAGGTTCATATCGGACAACACCTTCGGGTATCTCTTTTCAAAGGATCAAACATTTTCGCTTAATTGCAAGAAGGCTGAGAGGCCGGGCTTACATAATACAAGGCGTATGTACTTACCATTGCACAATGGTGGCACCGTGGTCATAAGCTGATGGTAAAGGATGTATTAAATTAAAATTAAATAAAGGGTGCATTGAATTAGTTTTTCCGTTTGTAACGCATTGAAATGACAATTTGTGACCCTATAATCTATCTATTTCAAACCAGAATAAAATCCTTAGTCGATGTAGCCATTTCCGCCTGTTGTAATCACACTGGCGTCCACAATAAATGAATGCTATAATATTGCGCCGGAGTGTATGTTTTTCCATAGGCATATCAAATTCGAACATAGACAATTTTGCCACATTTTGGTATAGCGGGTACCTCCCACACAAATTTTCGGAAAAATTCAGTTAAGGACCTGCTCTCGAATCGTTTTGATTTTTGTTGTAGCAACTTGTATTCACTGCCCCCCATACGACGATACAAGTTTCATCAGGGGCAAGTCCAAACATACATACAAATAGGCTGAAAGGTACAAAAAACCCCCTAGACACCGTGTGTAGTGGTTGGAGCGCAAGATAAATCTCGAGCGGATCTGCCGATTCGGTACAAAATATGGCCTTCGTAATATTTTGCGCAATCTTAGTTCAAGTTCGAAGATAAGCCATGTCGGCCCACTCCTTCAGGTACCTCCCCCACAAAAGTTCTAAAAATGTTCGGAAATATTGTGCGCACGATAACTTTTGATGGGAGTGACCGATGTGGTTAATACTTTACACATCCTAATATATATACCAGGTTATTGAAGCAACTTGCATTCGCTGCCTCAATTACGACAGTAAAAGTTTTTTCAGGGGCAAGTCCATACTTCTTGAAAAAACAGCCCGAAAGGTTTAAAAAACTTCTATGACACCATATCGTAGGTGTCATCCTTAAGTGTTCCATACGCCATTTTAGACATTTTGAGATAAAAGTACCTTACTAGATCTTAAACCATGCTCTTTCAGATTTTTTAATCGGTTTTTTTCTATCTTCTATAGTTTTTGAGATATCCACAAAGTCTGGCGTATGGAACAAAACAACTTTGAACTTTTTTGTTCCATATCCATGCCGTGTGGCGTATGGAACAAAAAGCGACAAAAACGAATTGTTCCGCCCCATCATGGCATTTGGAACAAAAAATTGCCCAGTTTTGTTATGTTAGGAATAATGTGGCGTATGGAACAAATTATTTTAAAGGACTGGGCTTAAAAACTGAAGAATTATTGTTTTTAAATCTAAATATTTTTGAATAATGTAATTTTATATGAAAACCACATTTTCTTTTCGCTTAAGGTAACGCATCCTATAAAAATTCCCTCGTTTTAAGACAAGATTTTGATACAATCCCACAAAAATATACGCAGATACGTTGATTCGTCTTGAAGTTAGCGTAGACACCGACTACAACAAGTTAAAAAGTATCAGTCGGCTTGGCCGACAGAGATATACCCTCAGCCTGTGTGGATTGAAACGCATTTTTTGCAAAAAAAAAAAAGAAAAAAAAAGATGTATTTAGGGGGGTTTTCAAAATTTTGGCCGAATGCACTGGCAAAAGTGTGGGTATGATTATAATAATTGTTCCACAAATATCCCATACGGGACAAGGGAGACTTCTCTCATATCAATGAGTGCACCCCGATTCATATTAGCTCAATTATATGGGACCTACTGTTTATCGCCGAGTCCGAACGGCGTGTCTTAAGACACCACTTTGTAGAGAAGTTTTACATGGCTGAAATACTCAGAAAATGTCGCCAACATTACTGAGGGGTATTTTGCCACCGTTGAAAAATTTGATGTTGACTGGCCGGGGTGCATACCATTGCACCACGGTGGCACCAGGTGGGTATGATTAAAGCTCAAAAATTTGCGGGGATATCGATAGATAGGGCTTTTTATCACACTACCCTACGAAAAACATAACATTGCTGTAAACAGGGCCACTAGGAAAACCTTCGGTAAAAATTTCCAAAAGATCCTCGAACCACACAAAAATGTTGAACATTTGTGTGGGTGGTACCACAAGGATTGGACAGATATGGCCCAAATTTGAACATAAACTAAGTTTCGACAATATTTAGAGATCTAAAGTTTGGACAAAATCGGTAGCTACGTCCATGAGAAATCGCGCGTACCATTTTAGCGAATATTTTCGAACTCTTGTGGGGGTGGTACCGGAAGGATTGGACCTATAAGCAGCACTTTCGAATTTCATCTAATATTCGAAGAAATATTACAATATCCAGAGTGTTGACGAACGCAGTATTCGGTTCGAGCTCTCCAGCCACAACATATCGTCGGTGTCATGCTTAAGTGTTCTATACTCCATTTGCCTGATTCGAGAAAAACTCTTCCGGTACCTCCCAACTAAAATTTTGAAACCCCCCTAAATACCTAAGTTTTTTTTTTGGGAAAAAAGTATTTCAATCCATGCAGTCTGAGGGTATATCTCTGTCGGCAAAGCCGACTGATACTTTTTTACTGGTTTTGATGAAGTTTAAGACATTGGGATAATACTTTATACTTAAAAACGATCAAATGTTTTTTGGGAAAGCCGAAAAGTGAGTGTGATTCTCATTTATTTGAGAATATTAGATACTTAAAGAATTCGGTTTTTCGCTAAAAAAGGCATCATTTCATGGGATGAGGGGATGAAATCATGATATTGATAGCGATCAGTAAAATTTTGCAACACTGTCAGTTCGTTTTGAAAAACATTACTCTCTATAACAGAAAGTAATGATGAAGTTTAAGCCATTGGGGTAATAGACTAGCCCTAAGCCATTCGGTGGGTGATACATTTTGTATCTCCCTAAATAAAATGTTTACCAGTGACAAGCTTCTGCTCAGGGCTGGCGGTGTAGGGTATCACATAGTCGGCCCTGTCCCGACTATGGCCTTTGCTCACTTGTTTTTACTTCCTAGATGTCCCAAACGTATTGTTAAAAATCTAAAGAAGTTATTTTCAAATTGTTTAGTAACTTTTGAAAAGGCAAACTGCACGTACATACCATCTATTTTCAACAATTGATTTATATTATAAAACATTCGGACTATCTTTCAATATTTGAAACGAATTCCAAGTTATTGGCTAAGAAGTATTAAAAGTTACTAATATTGTATGCCATGAACGGAGGATTCTAATAGAAAACTTATTATATTTACTGGAGTTAAAAATGTATAACTAAGGGCCTGTTTCACCATGTCGAAAGAAAATGACTGCGAACGAAAAACACCCAAACTTTGGTTTTCGTGGCAATATTGACTTTGTGTTTGCTTTAAAACAACTACAAAATTTAAAAATCATACACGTGTTTAGTTGATTTTTTTTTGTTTTCATTTTCGTTCGACATAGTGAAACAGGCTGTTAAAATTGAATTGAACATCATAATACTCGTATATAAATGGACGGAGTTTTTAGCTTCTTCCTGAAATGTTGTTTTTATAAATTCAATGGTTTCATTATTAGTATAACTGACTTATTGTTGTTCAAATAAATTGTGCATAAATTGTGACTTTTGCAATTAGACTGTTTCCTTCATTACGTTACGCACGTTCCTGTTACCAATTATGCAACTTAATAAAAGTAAAAAGAACAAAACACAGCTTATTATATTCAAACGGAAACAGTAGTAAAACATTTTAGTATGTTAACCAATAGAAAAGTACATCAAAAACCCATTCACAACAATTTTCCCTTTAACTTACAGTGCTGCTCAAAACATATGCAACCGGAATGATTTCTTCATATTTTTTATAGTCCTGATGAAATTAATGGGCTTGAAATACATATATTTTTGTAGCTTGATCGTTTGTTGATCTCTTTTTAAAGATCTAAAAATAATTTGTAATTATTGCAGAGTATAATATCTCTCCAACGTAATATGGAGCGTATAATTATATTTGTTATTCCGTGTGTAACATATTAAAATATTCGTCGGAGAATCTATAATTTATACATATTTTTGATCAGCATAAAATTGGTTTTGGTATAGCACCCACAGAACGGTACCACTCGATTTTCGGTATTTTGAAGGTTTTAGCCACCTTATCTAACCAAGATGGTAGACATTTGTTGTTGTTGTTGTTGTAACAGTGTTTTTGTTATGTTTATTTGTTAGTTCCTCTGTTCAATCTGGCTCTGGGTCTATCTCCAGTTCCAGAAAAGTGGCTGCTTCGATGGGATGTAGCCACAGATCCACTGGAGTGCCGCATACTGGGCAGATGTCTTGCACGGAGCGATCGATTTCCGCCCAATACGAATTTAGGCGACTGCAATATCCCGAGCGTAGTTGAGCCAAAACTACTCTAGTTTGTCGTGGCAGCTGACGCTCCTCAGCTGCGATAGATGGAGGATGTACTCCGAGTACTTTATTCACACTATAATTGCTTAAGGCCTTGGCAACTGCGTCCGTGTGAATGCTATTCAATCCTGCTTGATATGCTTGTTGATCTAGGGGTTCTCTCCTGTATCGTTGAGTCTCTCCCTCTAGAGCATGGATATCCTTCCTGATCTCCCTGAATGGGCCGAGCCTACCCACAAGATGGTGATTGGGATGGCTCACACGATAACATCCAAGCAGGTACTGCAACGAAAGCATTTCATTGTGTTGCTTTACAGGAAGAATTTTTGCCTCCTCATGTAGATGGTCCACTGAAGATTTGAGGAGGCACCCTGTCGCTGTTCTCAGGGCGGCATTCTGGCAAGTTTGAATCTTTTTCCAGTTCGAATCACACAATCTCGGGGACCAGACTGGAGCCGCATAGCTTACCACAGACCGACCTATCGTGTTATACGTGGGCAACAAGGTTTCTTTATCTGCACCCCAAGTGCTGCCGGCCAGGGACTTGAGGACCTTGTTCCTACTTTTTAACTTGTCGCAGATAGCTGTGGCGTGTGCGCACGACGTGAATGTAGTGTCGAATGTGACCCCTAAAATTTTGGGGCAGTTTGTGGTCGGAATTCTGCTACCGTCGACCACGACATTCAACTCACGTCCAAACTGCGCTGTCCATGTGGTGAACAGAGTGGCTGTAGATTTTGTGGGGGAAATCTGCATATTCCTCGAATGGAAAAAGGTGGTAAGATAAGTTAAATAGTTGTTTAGTCTCTCACAGATGTCATCAGGATAGGTTCCCGACGCCAGGATGGTGCAATCATCCGCATACGTCACGATCTCAATGCCGTCTGGAGGGGGTGGAATACAGGAGAGGTAGAGGTTAAACAGTTCCGGAGATATCACCCCACCTTGGGGAACTCCCTGTTTCACTCTACGAGGTTTGGACTTCTTATTCCTGAATTCCACGTACGACTGGCGTCCACACATATAGTTGACTATCCAACGTTTCAAGCTTGGCCGGAGGGTTGTCTGCTCAATGTCCTCAAACAGCGTGGAGTGCCTGACTGTATCAAAGGATTTTGATAAGTCAAGAGCCACCATTACTGTTCTATCGCACGGCCGTCTCTGTCTGAGTCCTTTACAGATATATGTGGTAATGGCGTGCAGCGCTGTTGTCGTGCTGTGCTGCTTACGGAATCCATGTTGATGATCGGCAACTTAACAGCTATTTCTGATACTGGGGAGGATCAAGGCCTCAAGTGTCTTTGCTACGGGCGACAAAAGCGAAATCGGTCTGTACGATTCACTTTTGCTGGCATCCTTGCCTGGCTTCCGTAGTGGGACCACCCTGCCCATTTTCCAGACTTCGGGAACAACGAGGGTGGCTAGCGACAAGTTGAAGACTTTGGTGAGATAATCGACTCCCGGCTCATCCAGCTGCTTCAACATTACCATGGATATTCCATCATGGCCCAACGCTTTGGATGATTTAGCATTCCTGATGGCATTGGCAACATCATCCATTGTAAATTGTGGTGGTTCATCCTCGGCAGGAAGAGATCTGATGCGAGGTAATACTCTTCTCTTCGCCCTGTCACTCTCGGGATGCTCGACAAACTGTCGATTGAAATTACTTGCGCACCTCTTCGGGTCAGTCAACGTAACGTCGCCAAACGTGACTGAGGTCCTATCTTCCCTTCTTCCAGGGTTCGAGAGTGACTTAACCGTTGCCCACAATTCACCTATACCGGCTCCAATGTTGCAGCTCTTCAGATGATTTAACCATTTGTTCCGCTTATGCTCGCCGACCAGCCTGTTTACTTCCAGTGTCAGCTCCCTGACTCAGGGGTCATTGGGGTTGATACGACGAAGCTCATCACGCTCGTTTGCTAATCCCGTCGCCTCTGCTGGGAAATTTGGTCTTACTTCGGGTATTCGACCAGCAGGGATATGGCGAGCGGCTGCAGCAGTGATGATGTCCCGGAACGTCCTTTCCGCTACCCGAACATCAGAAGCATTGGGCAATTCTCTGAAGCGGTGATTGGTGAATTCTCTGAAACTCGGCCAATCAGCTTTTTTATGATTGACGGACGTGCGGCGTTCAGACCAGGTGACACGATGGTTATGTCAGGCGAACTGTGATAGTCTCCTCTAATTCTGGTAGGGGCGTCCTCATTGACCGTGCAAAACGTAGAGCTATCAATCTGCTCAGCCAGCGCTGTACCTCTCTGGTCGTTTCCGATGGCCGAATGCCACATCTCATGATGCGCATTAAAATCCCCCAGGACCAGACGATTATGACCATGCAAGAACGGGCTAATGTCAGGCCGATAATCAGGGATACAGCTATTTCTCGGCGGGATGTATACATTCAGCAACTCTATCTCGGCAGCTCCACACCTGACTGCTACCCTCATACATTCCATGTACGGGTCATTAGAGACAGGCTCAAGCGAGATAGGTCTGTATTGGACAGACTGGTGCAATAGGAAAGCCAATCCCCCACCTCCACTTCTGGTGCGATCTTTCCTCAGAACATTGTAACCATCACAATGCTCTAAGCTGTGGTTGTTGTTCAGCTTGGTTTCCTGCACCGCCGCGAACTTGATGTTCTTCCGACTCATAAAATCTACTATCTCCTCGATCTTACCTCGGAGTCCATTGCAATTCAATTGCAAAAAGGTTGCATTTTCGGGGATTGGGACAACAACGGCTGGTGTTAAAGGCTGCGTGTGCGGTTGTTGTGGAGGGGACTGCGGGGGAGTTTCGTAATCGGACGACGAAGGAGTCTCGTAATCCGACGACTCACTGGGGACTGTGTTCACACAGCATGCAGCAACATAGTCCCTGTCGTAGTCCCTCACGTGGACGAGTCCAGAGCAACCCCTTAGATGCACCCACTCCTGACATCTATTGCATCTCACCGAAGGTTGGATGTGGGTGAAGATGCGAATGTGACAAACTGAGCACAGATATATTGGTCCTGGGTTTTCCTCCGTCCCGGCTCGGACCAATAGAATTCGGAGCAGGCATTCCGGGATATGCTACTCCCAGCACAGAAAAACGAAACAAATACGAACATGTACACACTGAGGTGGCAGCCGCTGGCCGGAACATTGCTTTTGTGTTGTTCCGGGTCAATCCGGTACGAAAGAACCCGCTGCCGTGAGATTGGGCTAAAACGCGTGTTTTAGTTCGATTTGGTGAAAAAACTTTCCGCACTGACTGCGATTACTAAAGCCCTTTTGATATTTTCTCAATTAAAAATTTTAAATTTGCTTTGTCTGAAAAAAAATATTTATAGAAAACAAATACAATTCTCACAGGCAAAGTCAACAAAAACAGCCTGTAACTTTCGTGAATTCGTTGCGAATGACCCCATATTCTCATGTCCGATAGGTACAATAAATATAAACATAAAATTCGCGAGTTTATAAAGAAAAACCAAAAATTACAATAGTGTCAAAAGTTCCTAATATGCTCCGAAATGGCGCGATTTGAGAACAATTTGGTCCAGAACGGTTTGATAATGATTTTAAATTAGATTACAAAAAAATAAAAATTTTAATAAAAAGCAAATATGTTGTTATAACAGATAAAATTAAAAAAATGCATTACTGAACTTCAATGCATTTGGTGCGGAAACTTTTTTCGCGATAGAGAAAAATTTACACCGTATTTCATAATAGTTTTCCATGCTCTACACGGCTATGTGGTGGTATTTTTTTTGGTTATAGCCCTAATGTATATAACCAAAACGGTATATGTGTCCATTATAAAATAAAGAAAATAAAATCTAACGTTCCCAGTAATGACGGTGTATATATGTATGTGCTATATCTCTGGTATGTTATCGTGTATATCAACTTATGTATGTATGACCGGACGGCAAAAATATTTCGCAATCATATAAAATTAATACAGTGGAGAACGAGCGCGCAGGGGAAGTGGTTTTGGGTATCACATAGTCGGCCCCGTCCGACAATAGCCCTCTCTTACTTGTTTTTTCGTTGCTTTTCCGTTGCACTTCAAGTATCAGTTTTCTACTTTTCAAGTGCATCCGCTAGTGGGTGAATTTCACATTTTTTGTAAAGTGTTCGACCATTCCATGACCTAATTCTCAGATTTTAATTCTTATTCTTTTTTTTTATATTATTGTTTTTTTTTTTTGGTTGTTTTTGTTCAACCAAGTTTTATCATTGAATATGTGACACAAGTTAGTTTTACAAGTGACAAGCCCTGGACAATGTTTTTTTTTGTCAATCTCAGACAAGAACATCACGGATTTTTCGACTTTGGCTAATTCACAAAATAAAACCTGTCCATATTTTCGGAGTTTCACTGATTGTTGTAATTTACTGTAGTTTTCTCAAAAATATAAAATTTCGTCATAAAAATATTTCCGCTTTAGAACAATGCACCCGTTTGCAATTGATGGTTAAGAATTTTAACAAACTTTTTGTCATTTTTACTTAAATTTCCATTTTCTTGTTTCAGCTCAAACAAAAGTTGCAACATTTTGTTATTAAAATACACACATCAAACTTTTTTTTGGAATTTTCGAGTAAACTTCTCCTTTCCAAATGTCCCAAAATTATAACATATGTATTGTTCAAAATCTAAAGAAGTTATTTTCAAATAGTTTAGTAACTTTTATCATCGATTATAAAGCCAAACGCAACTTACATACCATTTATTTTCAACAATGGATTTATATTCTAACATAAAGGCTATCTTTCAATATTTGAAAAGAATTCCAAGTTATTGGCTAAAGAGTACTAAAAGTTAAAAACATTGGATGCCTTAAACGAAGGATTCTTATAAAGAAAGTTACATATGTGTTTGTAAAGGCCCTCACACATTACTGAAGTTAAGAATTTATCACTTAAAGTTGAGTTGAAATTCAATATGCTTGAAGTGATTGCACAAAATTTTTTCACTGTAGTCAAAGCAAAGTGTAATTTATAATGTATACAATTAGACATTTAAATATACACAGTTCCAGGTTCCATTACTAATTATAGTCTTAGTTGTTATTCGACTAAACTGTACATCAAAAGACAATTTTGCAATTAGACTTGTTACCTTCATTGCAGTACGCAGTACCAATTTTGGATGCTAATAAATATTACTGTAATAAGAAAAAGAAAAACTGCGATTATTATGTACAAATGCAACATGTAGCAAAATATTTTTTTATTTTATGAAAACGAGAAAAAATCTTTCAAAAGAAGTACCACAAAATTACTTTCCTTTAGAAATTTATGTACAGTTTGGCTGCAATGTCAATATATAAAAACCTTTACAGCCAGTGAACTACAACGGTTATGCCACTAGAACACATAAATATGAAAGACATACATTTTTTTGGAGTACACGTTGTTCATAAGACTCATAAAAGATGGCCTTATTTAGACGATAAACGACAGTCGAATCTTATTGAACTCCTGACAAAAGTCAAAGAGGCAAATGTGGGAAAGGTTAGGTTGTTAGGTTTTCTAATAATGATGATGATATTCATTATTATGAAAATGTTATTTTATTGCTCACAAGTTAGTAAAAAAGGATATTTAAATAAAAATAGGTAAAAAAACTTTTTAAGTTAAACGGTTTTATGTTAAACATACATTGCAATGTTTAAGATAAATGTACTAAAAACCAAAAAATAATAAAATAGATACAGTCGTGGGAATTATAAACATATGCATAGACTATACTAAAATAAAACCGTGGGGCACGTCAATTGTCTACAAATTATCAACTTAATGTGCGATAGAAGAATCGTTTAATTCGTCGTTAGGCAGTTGGCCCACAGACGGTGAGGAAATTACTTACTATTTTCTTGTTCATGGAAATTCCAATAGTTATACATTCCATGTAAATAAAAGAAATGTTTCAACTAGTTTATCGTTGGACATTCACACTGCTGGCTGGCGAGGAATCGTTTCACTGCTCGTAGTTTGCCTTTAATCGACAAAGTACTACTCGCTCACCACTATGAAACCCTAAAACTCGCTTATAATCGAGCTTGCTAGCTTGTTTCCACATTCTAGCCCTACTTATCACACGTCCATCGTTGTCGGTTGAACAACTGCCTAATTATAGTGTAACATTACAAAACAAACATTTTAATCAACGATTGCAGACAATTGACGTGCCCCACGGTTTTATTTTAGTCTAGTCTATGCATATGTTTATAATTCCCACGACTGTATCTATTTTATTATTTTTTAGTTTTTAGTACATTTATCTTAAACATTGCAATGTATGTTTAACATAAAACCGTTTAACTTAAAAAGTTTTTTACCTATTTTTATTTTCTAGTTTTTAGTTTTTATTTCGTATTCTGTTTAATTCATTTAGTGCTTCTTTATTGCAAGTTTTCTTGCCCGTTAGTTTATTGCAGTCCAACTCCCCTATACGTAGTCCCTGCAAAGATCTTACTCTACTAAGAGCCACGTAGGCTTGTCCTTCTTCAAACAGTTTCGCACCTAAGTATACGACTGCGTGATCCACAGTGCTGGCCTGCATTTTATGTATTGTAGAAGCCCATGATAGTATTAAAGGCAACACACATCTATGTGTATCGCTCCTGTTGTTTTGTTAGCCTGGCTTCATATTCTTCAGGCGTTTCTGACGCTATCATGTGTGTGTATCGCTCACGTTGCTTTGTTAACCTTTGTCAGGTGTTTTTGACGCTAATTGTTCCCGTCGTTTCTGTAATCGACTATTTCTATCACCTTCACTTTCTTTAGCTCCTTTTGCTTTATACTTTTCTTTCGCTTTTTGAAGCCTTCGTGTGTTGCAGTTTCTGTTTTATTTGTGTTTGTATTTTTTATGTATTTTTTTACCATTTTGTTCCCACGAGTAATGGACATTTAAACGGTAGATCCCCCCAGAGGTCCAATAAAGGGGCAAGGCTATGTACAACAAAATGCGGCTGAGTCTTGAGGGGAAAACGCTAACGACATATCATTTTTATCCACCCTAATGCCATACAGTTCTCGGCGCGTTTTAACCTTACACCTTAACTTGGGTGGTGTACCGCTAACGACGTATCATTTTTAGCCACCCTAACGCCACACAGTCCTCAACACGATAACAAATCTTGACTTGGGTGGTGGATTCAGGCTGGATTAATCAGATACCTAATTTACAGATTCAATTTCTAAATTTAAATCTTTATTTAGTGGCTGTGCCCATCCTAAGTATTGAGGTTGTATAGTGCACTGTATTCTTCCTGTCAAGCCCTTTTATTTGATACCCATATTGGTGGGATTGATAAACAATTTTTATCAGCGGCGGCCATCTTAGATTTCAATTTTGCATAATAAATTGTGTTCTACTTGTAGAGTCCTTTCATTTGATACCCATGTTGATGGGATTGATAAAACCTAAGTTATCCGCCATTTTGTAGAGGCCGACATCTTGGATTTTAATTTTATATAGTACATTGTATTCTACTGGTTGAGCACTTTCATTTGATATCCATATTGATGGGATTGATAAAACCTACGTTATCCGCCATTTTGTAGCGGCCGCCATCTTGGATTTCAATTTTTTAAAGTATATTGTATTCTGCTTGTTGAGCCCTTTCATTTGATACCCATATTGATGGGATTGATAAAACTTACGTTATCCACCATTTTGTAGCGGCCGCCTTCTTGGATTTCAATTTTTATAGTATATTGTATTCTGCTTGTGGAGCCCTTTCATTTGATACCCATATTGATGGGATTGATAAAACCTACGTTATCCGCCATTTTGTAGCGGCCGCCTTCTTGGATTTCAATTTTTATAGTATATTGTATTCTGCTTGTTGAGCCCTTTCATTTGATACCCATATTGATGGGATTGATAAAACCTACGTTATCCGCCATTTTGTAGCGGCCGCCATCTTGGATTTAAATTTTTTATAGTATATTGTATTCTGCTTGTTGAGCCCTTTCATTTGATACCCATATTGATGGGATTGATAAAACCTACGTTATCCGCCATTTTGTAGCGGCCATAATTATATTGTCACCAAAATCTAAAGTGTATACAAAATTTCGGATTAATCGGTTGACAGGAAGAGGGTGAAATTTGAATTACTAAATTTGACCCAAGAATAAATAATAAAACAAACGGGGTGAGCTAAACAAAACCATTTAAAAATGGGAATTTTTACTATCAAAAATAGTTTTATTGTTTTCACTCTTTTATGCGCTCAAACCAATTGTCGAATCACTTTTTCCACTCCGAGACACCTGAAAAATATGTTTTTTTGATCGCTTTAAAGCATGAGTACGTTTAAGCTAAAAACTGTCAAATTTTCCAAAAAAAATATCTCAAATGGCGACTGACAAAACGAGGTGTGGCCTATGCCAGATATTTTCTAGTTGCCCTCGTACTCCACCTAAAGTATGCTTAAAAAATAAATATATATGAAGATTTCTGAGTGAAATTGGACACATTGTCAAAAATTGTTTTTTTATTTCATGTATTATGTATATGAGGAAAAGTCAAAATTTTGTAGTTTCCATGAAGTATTTTGTATTTTTTATGTAACTGGGACGCGCATTCGGATATTTCGAAAAACCAATTATAGGATTAAAGAACTCGCGATTTCGCATAATCTGATATGAATATTGAGTATGTAGCCCACACAGCAGCAGAGTAATCTACTGCCAAAGTCCAAAATTTAGTGCGATATTTTTTCTAAAAAAAACTATTTTTTAGGTACAGTATTTACAATATAGTTTTGAGTGTGCTGGTACCCCGCGATATTTTAGTTTTTCGACGATCCGGATAATATGAATCACAGATCATAAAAATCCATCTACTAGAACGGCGGAAATGGCTACTGCAAAAATTGAAAAATTTGCGAAAAATGTTTTTCAAAATATCGCTGACTAATTCGCGTTTTATGTGGATCGTTTCCATTTCAATGAAGAAAGTGAATCATCACTCGCGTTTGTGCGAAAACAGCGATTTGAAAAATTTAGTGGCATGGGAGCTGTATCCGATTTATCCAAATGTGTGATGCTACATCCACGGTTCTTGATGGATTTTATTGAAATGTGTTTAGATCGATGTATTTTTTCACGGTTGATAGTGAAATCGGATGCGCATAAAAAGTGTATGCACTTTGTGCAAATTATAAGCGTTATACAGTTTGTTGCACACTAAACTGCAGACGATGCTACATCTCAGCGGCCAAAGTAAATCCTGGCAAATTTGTACAAATTAAAAGAGAAGAATTCGCTGTGTCGGTAAACCGCATGCGCATCAAGTGATTTTGAGGATTTCGCGATTTACACGCATTTCAAAATGAACATTACCCGATACAGTTTTATTTCAAGAGTATACCCCATTTAAAGGAACCCAACATTTATTTGAACGATACCCATATCTTCCGCTAGATGTTAGCGTGTATTCGAGAAGTGATTAGAATAAAAAATGTGATTCTTTGCGTGAAAATTAACTAAAATAGAAAAATAACTCTAACCTATTTTTCCTACATTTTCTTCAACTAACTCACAAAATAAACTTTAATAAATATTGTCTATTACAACAATTTTATAAATTTCCTCAATATATTTTTTTGTTTTTGCTATAATATGAAAACCACTAAACGGATTTGCATAGTTTTGGTTTCATTTGAATCTTCGCGATATGTTTTATATATTTTTCAGATGCTTAAACGGGTTGAATTTTATTAAAACAAGTTGCAAAGTACCAATTTTTGTAACTCTTTCTCAATTTCCGCGAAAACTTAAAACTTTTTCACTAATGTTATGGGGCCTCAGTAATCATATATTACGTAGGGAGCCCCTAATTAAGAGAGATTCTCAATTTTTTTCTTTTTATCAGAATTGAAACCGCCATAACCTTTGCGCGCAACAACCAAAATTAGTATCTCGAACAGATTTAAGAATGGGATTTTTTTCCCAATCTATGTACCAAAAATCTTTCATGTAGCTTAAAAACATTTTTTTAATATTTTTTTTTATGGAAAACTAAAAAATTTTTTCTTTTCTTCATATGTATTTTTTGCTGTGTAGCTCCTGTGCAAACATTTCAGTATATTTTCAGCTATTATACCCTGCACAACAGTGTGGAAAGGATATTATGAGTGTGTTTTTCGAAAAATTCATGTAACACCGCGAAATATTCATCGTAGACCCCACATGTGGTATACCAAAATACATATCTCGGCGAGATAAAGCGATTTTGAGATGTGTGTCCGCCCGTCCGTCTGTCCGTCCATTAAAAATTGTAGGGACGCTATAGGCCGCAATTATGGACAAATTTTGTATGGAGGTCGGGTTCAGACCAGAATAGATCCCAATAGTTTTTGGCGATGATCGTGAAATATTTAGGGGTCATATGGACCAAAACAAAATTTTGTAGTGGTTCTGTATGTCGCAATGGTAATCTGATCGGCGCAAAACTTTATGTAAAGTTTGGGTTTACGACAGAGAAGTACCTTGTAATTTAATGTGATGATCATATAATATTTAGCTTTTGTGTGAAAATTGGTAAAGTTTTTAGTGCAATAACTATATCTTTATTCCTGGAAAATGTGTTAAACCCATGTGAGTTATATTTAGAAGAGAAGCGCTTGACCTTTCCATTGAAAGATCAGTTTATGTACGTTGTCAGATAACAGACTTACAGCCTAGTATATACAGGGATCCCTCTGTTTTAATCGTGGGTAATGTAACCTTAATCACGTTGGAGGTCGCATTTATACTTCAATACTGACAAATGTTTGCACGAGGTAATAGTTTTGGTCAAGGATATTGCCAATAATTGTTTATAATGATCGGATAGTATTTAGCCTGTAAAATTGACCATAACTTTTGTGGAAAAAATATTCAAATTTAAATTCTAATGAGTAATTTAAATTCTGTGGGGCCTATTCGGACAACCTACGAAAACTAAACTTGAAGACCAACTCTTAACCTCGCACTTGATGCAAATTATATCAATGTAGCATTTATATAAAGGAATTATTTTCTTACATGAACCAACATTATATGAAAGGTGCTTACACCTGGAAGTTTTTGCAGAAAGAAAGAATCGTTGGAGGGATTTTTAACTAAATCGTGGTCACAGTTCCCATTTTTAAAGTTTTTTTTTTAGTTTCTAGGATTTTTGATGGAAACCGCAAGCCCTATCGAAATGGGACAAGAACAAGTAAAAAAGTATAAGTCGTGAATTGAAACTTTCATATATGGACAGTTCGAATGTATTTATGGTCTTGTAAAAACCCTGTATTGGTCAAGAGTGTTGCGGAGGAAGTACTAAAAGGAATGCGCACAATTTTTCGAACATTTTTGAACTTTTGTGGGGGATGTACCTGAAGGAGTGGACCGATATGGCTTATCTTCGAACTTGAAATAAGCTTGGACAAAATATTACGAAGGCCAAATTTTGGACCGAATCTGCAGATCCGTTCTACAGTTATCTTGCGCTCCAACCACTACACACGGTGTCATAGGGGTTTTTGCGCCATTCAGCTTATTTACTCAGGAAGTGTGGACTAGCCCCTGATGAAACTTGTACTGTCGTATGGAGGGCAGTGAATAGAAGTTGTTACAACAAAGATCAAAGCGATTCGATAGCTGGTCCTAAACTGAACTTATCCAAAATTTTGTATGGGAGGTACCGGTAAAGTCCCTGTTGGAACCTCATCTAAGTCTGATAGAAATTTCACGATGTGCAAAGTACGGACCAATTCGGTTACTCCCTTCAAGAGTTGTAGTGCGCACAAATTTTCCGAAATTTTCGAACTTTTGTTGGGGAGGTATTGGAAGGAGTGTACCGATATAACCCATCTTCGAACTTAAACTAAGTTTGGACGAAATATTACGATAGGCAAATTTTGGACCAAATAGTCCCATTTCGATATGACTTGCGGTTTCCAAGCAAAATGTTACATTTGACCTCGATGTTTTTTTAACAATCCCTTCTTCGATTTTTGTTTTCTTTGATTTTTCTCATCTGTGAACATTGTAGATACAGAATCTGAAAAAACGCCACAGGTGTAAGCACCTTCTATTTTAGGTTAGTTAAGGCGGACCATGCATGAATTTGTTTTGTAAGGAAACGATACAGTCACTTAATTCTCCAAATTTCAACTTCTATATCTCAAAAACGGCAAAACCTAGGAAAAAGGCGTTAAGGTCAATCTTGTAGCGAATTTGCAGAGCTTCAACATTTGCTCCTATCCCATTTCAATAGGATTTGCAGTCTCCAAGCAAAATCGTGAAAACCTAAAAAAACCCTAAAAGTGTGAACTTTGATCGTGATTAATTTAAAAATAGCTGCGTCGTTTTTTGTTTTTGTTTTTTTTCTCATCTATGAACATTGAAGTTTCAGAATGCTCAAAAACTTTTTAGGTGTAAGCACCTTCCATTTAAAGTTGGTTCAGACACACCGTGACATATAAGTTTTTTTTCCTTTATACTTTTTGTTTGTTTACAAAGATCTACTTTTACATTCCATGCTACAAAATTTCGCAATCATGATAGAATAGTATTAAAATAATGCAGAGGAATTTCCAGTTTTTTTAAATCGATGCAAATTACGAATCTGTTCGGGGTTTTGAAGTTTTTATACTACCTCTGATTAGAAGTAATGTAAAACCTGGAAATATTGATATCTTTCATTGACCTAATCGTATAAGGTCACCGAAAGCTATTTCTAAATGCGTTTGATATTTTTTATTTCTTAATAAATATTTTTAATTTTTTGAAGAAATATGTAGATAAGTAGCCAAATTGTTCCAACTGTTCATTACGAAAGGGTATCACATGGTCCCCGTCCGACTGTCGCCCACTACTACTTGTATGGAAATAAATACTCATAAGTTCTTTAATATTGGTCCCAATAGAGAAAATCTTTTTTGTATTTTTGTTTTTATCTAATAAAAAACAGAAAAAATGCACAGTGGGCTTGGATGTAAATATTGCGATTAATTATTTAAAATCACTTTTTATCAGTGATTGAACTCTTTGATTTTCTTAAATTTGTTTGTATTAAGCTAATATTAATTACAAAAATTTTAAGTCCTTTTTGGTAGTAAGATTCGAATAATTAATAATTTTTCTTAATTTCTTAAATTTTGTCAAAACAAATTTTCCTTTATATCAGTGTGAAACATATGTTTTTTTTCCCAAAATTTCCATTTATAAAGATTTGTTTTGAGGTTTTAGTTAGGAATTGCATTAGGATTGATATTTTATTAGGACAATTGCATCCAAGCCCACTGTGCATTTTTTTCTATTTTTTTTCTCTGTGCAAACAGCTACTATTTCTTACTACGATAACATTTTTACCTTTATCTTATCCAATTTTAATCAAATTTGGAGATACATAGCGTGATCGGTGCACCAAGTATCTAAAGTTTGGCGTAAATAAATATGGGAGATATATCCAAATCTTACCCGATTTCAATATAATTTAACAAACTTATTTCTACACCAAATTAAGTCACACAAAGTTCATCAAAATAGTATATGTGTTGCATAGCGTGATGGGTGCTTCAAATACCTAAAATCGGGCGAAAATATCGATGGAAAATATGTATATCCAAAACTGAAACGATTTCAATATAATTTGTAAATATTTGTAAAGTCTAGACCAACTTCCGTCACACGTTTTAAATTTCAACAAAATGGGACAGAATGTTCATGTTTGGTGAGACAAATACGTCAAATCGGGCGAAAATATATATGGGAGATATATCTAAAACTTAACCGATTCCAATATAATTAGGCAAACTTATTTCGGGACCACGTTTCGCCGCACGTTTTACATTTCATAAAAAATGGACACATGTTGCGCGATTTGTGCAGCAAAATACCTTTAATTAACGACAAAAATTTGTAACTTTAAGACAATATTATGAATATTCAAAAAATTGGCCAAACTGTTGCTATCGGTAAATCTTTACGACTACTTCTTATTGGCCGTTAACTTACCGAATAATATAGTTAATTACCAAAATTAAAAGTATTTTAATTTTAATCAAAATAAAAAAAGGTTCGTCCCTTGGCCAAAAAATGATCGTCCCCAAGTTTTATTGAATCGAACAATAAATGCGACCTTTACTTTAATTACAAAAATGCATGGACAGACGGACGGACATCCATTTATCGAATCAGAAAGTGATTCTTTATATATCCATAAGAGAAACTATGGGTATATTTTTCTTCCTTTCACATGTTACGTACAAATGCAAAAATACATATTGTATCTTATCATAGTGTGGTGCAGGGTATAATAAAGGAAATCAAAAACTACTTTTTGAAAAAGTTACCGATTTCACTCAGAAATTCCAATATACGTTCTTACTGTTAAATTCGTTTTTACCAATTTTGTATCCAAATTCATTGTATATAAGGGTAACATATTCTGAAAGTAGATTCCAATAACTTTCATTGACAACTGTTCTCTATGCTGTATCCATTTTAAATTTTTCGCAATAAGACATTTTCTTGTGTGACCTGGCTATTAAAGCTTATTCATTTGTTTATTTCTATAAGTGGGGCACTATGCACCCAAATCGGGGTCATTAAAATAATCCATTCATATATCGTTAAGCATTGACAAAGAAGCTGCTTATTTTATGAAATAAACCCTTAAGGCCTGAACAGAGTCTTTCAACTTTTTTCCAACTCAAAATGTAAGGTGTAGGAGGTCTTTTTAAACTTTTGCTTTCATAGCCCACGGCAGGATTTCTTTCATCCTGGTAGATATTTCAAAAGAACACGCGTTTCAAAAAGGATTACAAAACTTCATCACATGTATACGACATGCATAAGTATTTGCGGAAAATAAAAAGAAAACATGTCCATAGTTTTGCTGTTATTATTTTTTAAAGAAATATGAATTTTTTAAAGAAGTATTTTTTACGTCGATGATATAAAACATATAATGATACAAATGAAATGAACTATGGTGGTATTTCCTTGCTTTAGTAAGTTGTGGAATAACAAGTAAAAAACTATCAGTCGGCTTTGTCGACAGAAATATACCCTCAGCCTATGTTAATTGAAACTTTCATCTACGGTCAGATTGAATGTATTTAAGGATGAATAGATAATGATTAAAGTTCAAAAGTGTTGCAGAGGAGATACTTAAAGGAATGGTCCTATATAGTCCATTATGGAAGTGAATCTTATTTTGGGATATATCGCCCACTAGTCATTTCAGTGGGTCATCGTATAACTTATGGACCAGTATGCCAGGAAGCATGGACTTGTCCACGGAAAACATAATACCGTTGTATGCAGGGCAACAACGAACAGCATCGGCATACATTTCCAAAGGATCTTCTAACAGAACTTAAACTACACTTAAACACAAATGTTGAACTTTTGTGGAGGAGGTTCCCTAAGGTACCTCCATTTTAGAAGTTAAACTAAATTTGGACAAAATATTAGGACATCCAAAGTTTGGACCAAATTTATGTTTTATATATATATTTTTTATATATTTGGGGGAACTACCGGAAGTTGTGGGCCGGTATGACAAAATATCAGGAAGGCCAAATTTTGGACCAAATCGGTTAGTTCGAGAGTTATATGGCATTAATCGACGAATTTGGCATTAATCGACGTGTGCGGACGTGTTTTGATTTCGCTCCTACAACATTTCTTAATATTTGAATAACAGTCGTCAAAACTATAAACAGGACGTTCTAATCTGTAAAACACCCTGTATTAATAAGTGCTAAAAGAAGCTTTGTTCAATAGTGTTGGGCAATCTCGTTCATTGAGCGGATCGATCTTTTTCATTCCGTTCACCAAAAAGATCCGGGTCGTTTAGATCGTTCGTTGGCTCTTTTTCGTTCAACAATACATTTGGCTGTATTATTTTCTTTTGAAGTCGTTCGTTCTCTGCTGCATATGACTCCGTCGTTCTTTTCACCGAATCGTTCTTTTGAAAATGTTCGTTCACGAATGACACATTGTGTGCTAATGGGGGTGGTTTTGTTTCTGAACGTAGTGTTGGTGGTTTTGATATGAAAGAACCACATGAACGAATGATGCAAAAGAAAGATATGACCGAGATGTGCTACTGAATGAGGTGAGTTACTGAGCGAGAGTAGCTCTCTGAATCATTGTTTGTTTTGTGTTGAAATTTGTGCTGCTTGCGCTAACGCAGCGTTTGTTTAGAGTTTGACTGCAAAACCAATGCTGCTAATGTTGTAAGCAACAATGACTCGTCCAACGGGGATCTAAATGATCGATATAAAAGAATGAGCTGGATACGGATCCGTTCGTTCTTTTCACGGAATCGTTCCTTTGAGCCGATTCGTTCATGAACGACGCAACTCTATTGTTCAAAGTTTTTCTGTGCTTCTAATTCAAATTACATTTCTTATTGGTAATTTGTCAAAGAAAATAAAAACAAAAAGAAAACCAAAAATACAACACATCAAGAAAAAAAAACAAAACAGTGAGCATTCACCATAAAGTAATGAGAGCAAATCGGAGAAATACAGTGAGAGTGCTTACATTGAAATCTCTCGCGCCAAACGTCAACAATTATCGACGTTGAAATAAACGCGCTCCTCTAAAAAAAAGCTTTTTTTTACGTTCATAACACATTCATGCCTAAAAGTATACTATCGAAAGCAACCAATATCGATATTACCTATATTCAGTCACACACACTTGTTAATAATTACAAATCGTTTTCGTAATAATCACACTGTGTTAACACCAGTAAATTAAAATTAAAAAAAGAAACTCGTTACATTTCAAAATGACTGAATCTAATGATTTAAATATTACGCAGATGAATCTCTCTGTAGAAAATGAGGGCGTTATAAAAGACACAAGAGCCCCTAAACGCGATAAACGTGACAGAGAGAGCTTAAATCTACTTTCCACTGGTAATTGTTCAAAAACACCGAAAATATCCGATTCGCCTTTTCGCCTGCTCCAAATTCTTGATGATCGTTTCACGAAGTTGAGTGATAGATTAAAGAGTGACGTTAAAACGATGTTAAGAGACACTGAAAATCGAATTCTGGAAGAATTTAATAAGAACTTATCTGTCATTAGAGCCGACTTGGATGATGTCTTGTCGAGAGTTTCAAATCTTGAAAAAAAATCCTGTGAATGTGAGGTCATCAAAGCGGAAATAGTCACGCTGAAGACGGAGTTGCTAAAACAAGAAAATTCGCACGTGGCCTGCGAAATAAGAGTGAACGGCATTCCATTTGTCAAAGATGAAAACCTAGCCCTCGTCTTTGATAGCATCTGTCGATCAATTAATATCAACACTCAGTAGTAGGAGGCACTGTGTTCTGGCTCAAATTAAAAACTTAAATAAATAAACAATTGTAACTGAAAGTATCAAATTACATATCTTAAATAAACAACCCTTTAACTCAATCAATTAAAAACTTAAAAAACTAATTAGTGTCAAATTACACCTATAAAGTAAACAAACAGCATACCATGAGATGGGGTGACCGTGAGAAATTCTTGGAATTCTTTATGCTGCGGGGAAGCATGTCCACTATCAACGTGGGTGGCCTCGTTTGTCCGTCTGTCTGTTGATTGATCTAATTATGAAGCATTGACCATTGTTGAGCTTTACTAGCTTTATTATATGTTTGTGTGTATGTCGTTTGGTTCCTTTTGCTTAGCATTGGATCAGCAGCCACGATAGCTTTATTGTATGTTTGTGTGTATGTCGTTTGGTTCTTTTGCTTTACTTTAAGTCAGAGGACAAGTGTACTGAGTATATGCTGTGTGTGTGTATATGAATTCGATCGATCTTCTCGATTTGTTTATTATTATTATTATTATTCGATGAAGGCGACAAAGTCTTTAATATTTAATTGAAGGGTGGATTGAATTTTTGGTTGCTTCAAATTGATCTTGTCAATGGATTTGGATATGAATGCAAATATGATTGGGAGAGTTAAGGGGGAAAGGGGAACCAATGTGTACAAATGAGAAATCGATGACCATTGTTGAGACATAGCCTTTAAATTTATGCTGTGTATGTTTGCATTAAACCTAGATTCAATATTACTCAATATTCAATTTGTTTTGATTAAATGTTATGAATCTGGGTTATTGAACTTTTTAAAGACGACACCATGTCTGGTTATTTAAACCCTATATGTATGTATAAATGTATGTATATTTGTCTTCACATTGACCTTGAAAAGGAATATGTTTAGGTTATGATGTTGATTTCCTTACTTCTGTGGGTATCGAAAATGAAGTTATGTGTATTCTAGGTGAGTGAAGGGGGGAAAGGGGAATAGCAGCGCAAAAATCAATCTTTACAAATAAGAAATGGACAAGAAATTTCTGTTAGCTTAACATATGTATGCTTAATGAATTTCACAATATTGTGAAATTAATGTTAATCACACTACAATTTTAGTATAAAAAGGAAATAATTGTAAAAATATGTTTTATTAAAACAAAAGGATGAATCATTGGACTTCACTATTACTTAATATTCCATTTATTATGAATGTTAAAAATGGGTTATTTAGCTTTTTTTTAAGATAAAAAATATGGACAAAAGTATGCTTGAACATGAGCTTGAAATAATTATGAAAATATGATATCCTGCTTTTGCTTTCTTTTTTTTTTTTGTCACAACGTTTGACACCCTTTTCCCTTGCTGATAAATATAAAAACACGAATATGAAGAAAAAAATCTTACTCTTCATTAACATTTAAGATCTATAAATGGGCATCTAGTTTAGAATAATTTTATTCAGTCTGAAACTTACTTTCAAGTTATTTCAATATGGACTCTGAAAATGTCATTCCTGTAAGCATCAAGGACTCCAACCTCTTAATGTACTTGGGATTTGCTATGCTATGGACGATCATGCTATTTTGTTGTGAGGGATGATTGTGTGTCATTGTCAATGAATCTTTTTTAGATCGCATCCAATAACATTTCAATGGATTTTTTTTTTGTTTGGCTTATATTATTGAAAATGTGTGTTTATGAATCCTACAATGGATTATTTTTCTGCAGTGTTTCGAGTTTTGGGGTTTGAGTTTGTAAGGTGACATATTTTAACAAACAAATGTTATTAGTATCAAGTCATGTATTATATGTGTTTTGTTATGAAATACCATAAATTCAGTTTTCCTTGGTTGTGGAATTTTCTGAAATATTTGTTTGAAGTAATGTATTCATTGCCTTACATTTTTTTCTTATTGGCGGCAACCAAGACAATTAGGATTTCTGTTTTCTAAACAATTGTGTTTGGGGTTTGTAATGCATAAATATTGGATTTGTGGGTCATGTATTAGAAGCAGATTTTAAAAATGTTGTTAATATTAAGTCATATGCTGGCTGTGACATTTCCCAAAATATTTGTTTGGAGTAATGGGTTCATTGTGGTCTTCATGTGTTAAGAGTTTTTCTTATTGGCGATAATTAAAGATTTTGTGTTTTAGTGGCGACCGTTAGGTATTTCTGTGTGCTTTAAGTTTGATTAAACATTTTATTAGGTCTTGCAATGAAAAATTATGTATTAAATATTGTTACAGTTAACATGCCTTTAAATATTCGTTTTTAATGATGGATTCTGGTCTACAAGTGTAAAGAGCGTTTCTTATTGGCGACAACCATGGAATCTTATAATGGAATCAACTGTAGCGTTTGTATGCCACTTGAGTGGTAGGAGAGCTAAATGTATTAATTTATGTAGATTCAATTTATTATAGCTCTGTTCCTCTACGTGAAAAAATCTTAAAAGTTGACCACTTTTTACTCGAAAAGCGTTCCTTTACTTCAGACACTATACAATTCATAGAACTTTTACTACTTTACATAGTTTACCGACAATTAGAGATTTAGTTTTTGGTGACGACAATTGGGGATTTATGTAAACTATACAATTATATTTGAGGTTTAGAAAGCATAAATATTGGATTTGGGAGTTATGATTAGGAAAAATATACATATAATAAATATTTTATTATGTGTTTCATAAACTCTGACATTTCTTCACATATTTGTTTTGATTGCTGGATTGATAGTCTTCAAGTTCAATGTGTTTTTATGGGTGACAACCATAGAATCTTTTAATGCAATTGTTTGTGCATGTTTACATAAACATATTAACGAAATTACTTAAAATTTTAAAGGGATTATATTGGAAATTGATGGGATGCAAGTGGATGAGGTCTGTTGTGAATGAAGTCGTCTTTTGTACATACATTTGGATAGGGTGACTGTTCATAGTAAGTTGTTGGTGTTGTTGTAGTGAACAAATATTGCAATGAAATGCAGGTGAATGGGTGTGAGGTCGTACTAAATACCTCATTGTATTGTGTATGCGATTTGTATAGGCATTTTGTAGATATGGATGGTTATTGTTGAGGACGCATATTTATAGGCGATATATAAAATCGTCTAACATACAAACAGTGTCAATACAATAACAATAACTTAACCATTAACATTTCAATATAAATGTTTTTGTGTATAATTATGCATTTATATTTCCAGAGGTTGACAACAATTGTAGGATTTTTTAGTGTTATGGTGACGACAAATAAGGATTTCTTCATCCTAAACAATTGCACTTAATGTTTTGAGATTTATATATTGGATTTGTGGATTATGAAAAAGATATATAATTCAAATTTTAATAATAGGTGTGTACGACAATCTAAAAAATATAAATTAGTACAAAAATACTATATGTTGTTCGATAAAAAAAAAAATTGTGAATGATAGAAGAAACTTTTTAGTAGTTTTGTGACAGAGAACTTACACATTTTTTGGCTGGAAAAATTTGTACGTTTGGATCATTTGGTTAATGTAAACAACTTAAAATGTTTACATGTATGACCAAGAAAACTACACAATTTAATTTTTTGGAATCATTTCAATAACTGAAATGCAATTATATATTAATGTTTTATGCTATTTGGTTGAAAAATCGATTTTTTTTTTTGCTTGAGGGAGTAAAATTTATTGAGAGTAGTTACTGAAATTTACTAAGTAATTATTGCTGGAAAAGTTATCGTACATACCTAATAAGAAGTCCAGTGTTACGTATGTTTTATTTTGAAAATTATGAATTAAATATTTTTTAGATTTGGCATTCCCTTGAGTGATGAATTGTTGGCTGTCTTCAATATCTTTGTTACTTTATAGAAAACAAGAAAATAAGTTATATATTCATATAAGACCCCACCACCACTTAATTTGAAAGCACATGGTTTAAGAGCTACAGGTTTAAAAACTACCGCTTTAAGAACCACATGGATTAAAGCCCAACCGGTATAGAAACCACCTGGTTTAAAAACCACACGGGTTTAAAAAGCCCGTGAGATAAAATCTATTTATCATAAAAAGGATGGATTTGCCGTTCAACTCCCATAATAAGAAAGTTGGAAGTGTCAAAAATGTTGTAATTTTTTTGCATGTTAAGCAAAATGATTTTCTACAAATTTGTTACCACTGGAAACCATGAAGAACGTCGATAAAAGAATTACTTGGGACCTACATATATCTATAAATTCCTAAATAAATTTAGCACGAGAATTCTTCAACATTTTTAGGGTTTCAAATGGAAAGATTGGATGCTATGTACAATATATGGATATTGATATTAGGTTCTTACTTCAATTAACCAAATGCAAAAAGAATAATTTTAAATTTTATGGATGTTTATGAAGAAATGAGACGTTAGGTTAATAGTTTCATCGATACATCAATGTCTACAACATACCTTGTTGTAATTAAAAGGTTATTGTTATGGTGAAAAGCGAAAATAGTAGAAAAATTATGACAGAGATGTGCGACTGTGTGTTTAAAGAAATTATATCCACCGATTTAAATATTAAATTTATATCTAACACACAAGAACTGTATGCTAATAAGATGCAAGCTTTGATTTTAAAATCCTTTGTGACCAACGTTGCTTGTGAACAATTTTGAATGTTTGTGGAGGTATATTTCCCACACCGGTTGTAATATTTACGTATTCTAAGTGGGTGTTGGTAGATTGTCATCAGAAGAATAAATCTGAAAAGAGTCGTTAAAGAAAGAGCTGGTTTGGCGGTGTTATGTTTTTTAATTATAAGTGTTAAAGACAAATTTGGAGAAATTATACAGAGATGATAATGAAATAACATTAAAAAAATTACAATTAACACATCCAATTAGTAATTGTAATTTTATTGGTATTCAATGAGAAAAACGTGTAATGGGGGTGTACGAGTATATGCTTGTGAAAATATTGTACTTATATTGCTATTTGATAATTGGACTTTAATTTAGAGGAAACTAGCACTTTTGGTACAATCTGAAGTAACATATTAGGGATTCGTATGTTATCAAATGTTGTTGATGATAATATTGTGTATCTGATTAAGGGTAGTTTATGAGTTATAGAGTCGGAAAATAAAAATAAAATATATTTGCAGGCGTTTCGAGCATATCTACTGCAACTATGAACATTTCATATTATACAGACAAATTACATCCTATTTTCCTCTAGAATTATTCGAACTCACATTTATGAGATTTCACGACATGAATAATGAAAATATATAGGAAAATAAAACTATATTGTAAATATATAAGAAACACTCTTTTCTATTTTGCCCTATTCACAATATTCCAATATTGCCAATATGGTTACATTTGATAACTCCATAACAGCATAGACTTGTTAAACTTTTTTATCAAAGCTCTTTCTTTGTGATGTCTAATTATAATAGACATAGAAAATATTTAGTTTTATCTCAACGGAAAAAAAATAATTCGGAGACCAAAGTGTATCTTTAGCGCTAAAAAGAAAGTAAAATTAGGTAATGTAAATAACATATGCTTGGGGTCAGTATGGTACTGAGGATAAATTCAGTAATGTACTTAATGATTTTGCATCAATTAAGCGATCATAAATAATCAAATAATATGCCGACGTTTTAGATGGTATTGGTGCATTTGTTTCAATTTCTTGCTTCACATCTATTGGTCAGCTTTTATGACTACTTACAATAAGCGGTACGTTTGAAATATTTAGGATTGGCTTAAAAATGATACAATTGGTTGAGGTTCTCTAAAATAGTAGTTTTGTTGAAACTTTACATTCATGTCATAGAGTACTGCATATCTGCGATCTTCAAATTTTAGGTTTAAATCATCATATGGATGTGCTTCGAAAAAATGAACCTTCATACTTACTAAATTGGAATGAATAATATTCTAATTAGTTTCTAGATCTAAGAATAAAAGGTGGGTCTTTTAATCGTATAATCCCAACATAGAAATGCAGTAGGACGCGACTTTCCGATATTTGTGGTTTGCATTATTTGTTTTTACCCCAAAATATAAATGAGGCATTCCCCATATTATATGAGTGATTGAAAAGGACGCATATCGATCCGCTTCACTGCATATTAATATAGCTATTAATAATTTAAACAATCATTTAATTCATTAGGGTCATCCCAGTACATAAAGTTTGGTTTGTTGAGATTAACAGTCATTAAACCTGTGAGTTGATTCGAAGAGTTTTTTTAATTTTCTTTTTTTGTATACTTTGAACCTATGTTTACATATTTCCATCAGTTTGGTTATCTTTACAATGTACGCATGTATTCTCTTAAATGTTTCTAATATATTTAATTCATATGTATCAAAGTCTTTAGAACTTTTATGAAATAGTCTGGTGTAAGACCCAATGTTTTGGTTTCCAGTTTGTTTTCTATCATCATCGACGTACATCTTGTTATTACTGAAATTCCAATCACTTTTTTAACCTTTGTGAGGACCATATGCTATATCAATTAAATTTATTTCTAGTAATGAATATAAACTCGTGGCTCCATTCGCTTATACTTTTTTAGATTAATCTTCAGAGTAAAATATTTCATCGTTAGATTCATCTTGATCTTTGCTCTTAATATTAAACTTGTAGTTTTAAACCAGTGGTTTTAAACTGGTGGTTTTAAACCAGTGGTTTTAAACTGGGTGGTTTTAAACTGGGTGGTTTTAAACCAGTGGTTTTAAACTGGTGGTTTTAAACCAGTGGTTTTAAACTGGGTGGTTTTAAACTGGGTGGTTTTAAACTGGTGGTTTTAAACTGGTGGTTTTAAACCAGTGGTTTTAAACCAGTGGTTTTAAACTGGGTGGTTTTAAACTGGTGGTTTTAAACTGGTGGTTTTAAACCAGTGGTTTTAAACTGGGTGGTTTTAAACTGGTGGTTTTAAACCAGTGGTTTTAAACCACCGCTGGGTGGTTTTAAACCACCAGTTTAAAACCACCCAGTTTAAAACCACCAGTTTAAAACCACCCAGTTTAAAACCACTGGTTTAAAACCACCCAGTTTAAAACCACTGGTTTAAAACCACCAGTTTAAAACCACCAGTTTAAAACCACCCAGTTTAAAACCACCCAGTTTAAAACCACTGGTTTAAAACCACTGGTTTAAAACCACCCAGTTTAAAACCACTGGTTTAAAACCACCAGTTTAAAACCACCCAGTTTAAAACCACTGGTTTAAAACCACCAGTTTAAAACCACTGGTTTAAAACTACAAGTTTAATATTAAGAGCAAAGATCAAGATGAATCTAACGATGAAATATTTTACTCTGAAGATTAATCTAAAAAAGTATAAGCGAATGGAGCCACGAGTTTATATTCATTACTAGAAATAAATTTAATTGATATAGCATATGGTCCTCACAAAGGTTAAAAAAGTGATTGGAATTTCAGTAATAACAAGATGTACGTCGATGATGATAGAAAACAAACTGGAAACCAAAACATTGGGTCTTACACCAGACTATTTCATAAAAGTTCTAAAGACTTTGATACATATGAATTAAATATATTAGAAACATTTAAGAGAATACATGCGTACATTGTAAAGATAACCAAACTGATGGAAATATGTAAACATAGGTTCAAAGTATACAAAAAAAGAAAATTAAAAAAACTCTTCGAATCAACTCACAGGTTTAATGACTGTTAATCTCAACAAACCAAACTTTATGTACTGGGATGACCCTAATGAATTAAATGATTGTTTAAATTATTAATAGCTATATTAATATGCAGTGAAGCGGATCGATATGCGTCCTTTTCAATCACTCATATAATATGGGGAATGCCTCATTTATATTTTGGGGTAAAAACAAATAATGCAAACCACAAATATCGGAAAGTCGCGTCCTACTGCATTTCTATGTTGGGATTATACGATTAAAAGACCCACCTTTTATTCTTAGATCTAGAAACTAATTAGAATATTATTCATTCCAATTTAGTAAGTATGAAGGTTCATTTTTTCGAAGCACATCCATATGATGATTTAAACCTAAAATTTGAAGATCGCAGATATGCAGTACTCTATGACATGAATGTAAAGTTTCAACAAAACTACTATTTTAGAGAACCTCAACCAATTGTATCATTTTTAAGCCAATCCTAAATATTTCAAACGTACCGCTTATTGTAAGTAGTCATAAAAGCTGACCAATAGATGTGAACCAAAAATTGAAACAAATGCACCAATACCATCTAAAACGTCGGCATATTATTTGATTATTTATGATCGCTTAATTGATGCAAAATCATTAAGTACATTACTGAATTTATCCTCAGTACCATACTGACCCCAAGCATATGTTATTTACATTACCTAATTTTACTTTCTTTTAGCGCTAAAGATACACTTTGGTCTCCGAATTATTTTTTTTCCGTTGAGATAAAACTAAATATTTTCTATGTCTATTATAATTAGACATCACAAAGAAAGAGCTTTGATAAAAAAGTTTAACAAGTCTATGCTGTTATGGAGTTATCAAATGTAACCATATTGGCAATATTGGAATATTGTGAATAGGGCAAAATAGAAAAGAGTGTTTCTTATATATTTACAATATAGTTTTATTTTCCTATATATTTTCATTATTCATGTCGTGAAATCTCATAAATGTGAGTTCGAATAATTCTAGAGGAAAATAGGATGTAATTTGTCTGTATAATATGAAATGTTCATAGTTGCAGTAGATATGCTCGAAACGCCTGCAAATATATTTTATTTTTATTTTCCGACTCTATAACTCATAAACTACCCTTAATCAGATACACAATATTATCATCAACAACATTTGATAACATACGAATCCCTAATATGTTACTTCAGATTGTACCAAAAGTGCTAGTTTCCTCTAAATTAAAGTCCAATTATCAAATAGCAATATAAGTACAATATTTTCACAAGCATATACTCGTACACCCCCATTACACGTTTTTCTCATTGAATACCAATAAAATTACAATTACTAATTGGATGTGTTAATTGTAATTTTTTTAATGTTATTTCATTATCATCTCTGTATAATTTCTCCAAATTTGTCTTTAACACTTATAATTAAAAAACATAACACCGCCAAACCAGCTCTTTCTTTAACGACTCTTTTCAGATTTATTCTTCTGATGACAATCTACCAACACCCACTTAGAATACGTAAATATTACAACCGGTGTGGGAAATATACCTCCACAAACATTCAAAATTGTTCACAAGCAACGTTGGTCACAAAGGATTTTAAAATCAAAGCTTGCATCTTATTAGCATACAGTTCTTGTGTGTTAGATATAAATTTAATATTTAAATCGGTGGATATAATTTCTTTAAACACACAGTCGCACATCTCTGTCATAATTTTTCTACTATTTTCGCTTTTCACCATAACAATAACCTTTTAATTACAACAAGGTATGTTGTAGACATTGATGTATCGATGAAACTATTAACCTAACGTCTCATTTCTTCATAAACATCCATAAAATTTAAAATTATTCTTTTTGCATTTGGTTAATTGAAGTAAGAACCTAATATCAATATCCATATATTGTACATAGCATCCAATCTTTCCATTTGAAACCCTAAAAATGTTGAAGAATTCTCGTGCTAAATTTATTTAGGAATTTATAGATATATGTAGGTCCCAAGTAATTCTTTTATCGACGTTCTTCATGGTTTCCAGTGGTAACAAATTTGTAGAAAATCATTTTGCTTAACATGCAAAAAAATTACAACATTTTTGACACTTCCAACTTTCTTATTATGGGAGTTGAACGGCAAATCCATCCTTTTTATGATAAATAGATTTTATCTCACGGGCTTTTTAAACCCGTGTGGTTTTTAAACCAGGTGGTTTCTATACCGGTTGGGCTTTAATCCATGTGGTTCTTAAAGCGGTAGTTTTTAAACCTGTAGCTCTTAAACCATGTGCTTTCAAATTAAGTGGTGGTGGGGTCTTATATGAATATATAACTTATTTTCTTGTTTTCTATAAAGTAACAAAGATATTGAAGACAGCCAACAATTCATCACTCAAGGGAATGCCAAATCTAAAAAATATTTAATTCATAATTTTCAAAATAAAACATACGTAACACTGGACTTCTTATTAGGTATGTACGATAACTTTTCCAGCAATAATTACTTAGTAAATTTCAGTAACTACTCTCAATAAATTTTACTCCCTCAAGCAAAAAAAAAAATCGATTTTTCAACCAAATAGCATAAAACATTAATATATAATTGCATTTCAGTTATTGAAATGATTCCAAAAAATTAAATTGTGTAGTTTTCTTGGTCATACATGTAAACATTTTAAGTTGTTTACATTAACCAAATGATCCAAACGTACAAATTTTTCCAGCCAAAAAATGTGTAAGTTCTCTGTCACAAAACTACTAAAAAGTTTCTTCTATCATTCACAATTTTTTTTTTTATCGAACAACATATAGTATTTTTGTACTAATTTATATTTTTTAGATTGTCGTACACACCTATTATTAAAATTTGAATTATATATCTTTTTCATAATCCACAAATCCAATATATAAATCTCAAAACATTAAGTGCAATTGTTTAGGATGAAGAAATCCTTATTTGTCGTCACCATAACACTAAAAAATCCTACAATTGTTGTCAACCTCTGGAAATATAAATGCATAATTATACACAAAAACATTTATATTGAAATGTTAATGGTTAAGTTATTGTTATTGTATTGACACTGTTTGTATGTTAGACGATTTTATATATCGCCTATAAATATGCGTCCTCAACAATAACCATCCATATCTACAAAATGCCTATACAAATCGCATACACAATACAATGAGGTATTTAGTACGACCTCACACCCATTCACCTGCATTTCATTGCAATATTTGTTCACTACAACAACACCAACAACTTACTATGAACAGTCACCCTATCCAAATGTATGTACAAAAGACGACTTCATTCACAACAGACCTCATCCACTTGCATCCCATCAATTTCCAATATAATCCCTTTAAAATTTTAAGTAATTTCGTTAATATGTTTATGTAAACATGCACAAACAATTGCATTAAAAGATTCTATGGTTGTCACCCATAAAAACACATTGAACTTGAAGACTATCAATCCAGCAATCAAAACAAATATGTGAAGAAATGTCAGAGTTTATGAAACACATAATAAAATATTTATTATATGTATATTTTTCCTAATCATAACTCCCAAATCCAATATTTATGCTTTCTAAACCTCAAATATAATTGTATAGTTTACATAAATCCCCAATTGTCGTCACCAAAAACTAAATCTCTAATTGTCGGTAAACTATGTAAAGTAGTAAAAGTTCTATGAATTGTATAGTGTCTGAAGTAAAGGAACGCTTTTCGAGTAAAAAGTGGTCAACTTTTAAGATTTTTTCACGTAGAGGAACAGAGCTATAATAAATTGAATCTACATAAATTAATACATTTAGCTCTCCTACCACTCAAGTGGCATACAAACGCTACAGTTGATTCCATTATAAGATTCCATGGTTGTCGCCAATAAGAAACGCTCTTTACACTTGTAGACCAGAATCCATCATTAAAAACGAATATTTAAAGGCATGTTAACTGTAACAATATTTAATACATAATTTTTCATTGCAAGACCTAATAAAATGTTTAATCAAACTTAAAGCACACAGAAATACCTAACGGTCGCCACTAAAACACAAAATCTTTAATTATCGCCAATAAGAAAAACTCTTAACACATGAAGACCACAATGAACCCATTACTCCAAACAAATATTTTGGGAAATGTCACAGCCAGCATATGACTTAATATTAACAACATTTTTAAAATCTGCTTCTAATACATGACCCACAAATCCAATATTTATGCATTACAAACCCCAAACACAATTGTTTAGAAAACAGAAATCCTAATTGTCTTGGTTGCCGCCAATAAGAAAAAAATGTAAGGCAATGAATACATTACTTCAAACAAATATTTCAGAAAATTCCACAACCAAGGAAAACTGAATTTATGGTATTTCATAACAAAACACATATAATACATGACTTGATACTAATAACATTTCTAAAATATGTCACCTTACAAACTCAAACCCCAAAACTCGAAACACTGCAGAAAAATAATCCATTGTAGGATTCATAAACACACATTTTCAATAATATAAGCCAAACAAAAAAAAAATCCATTGAAATGTTATTGGATGCGATCTAAAAAAGATTCATTGACAATGACACACAATCATCCCTCACAACAAAATAGCATGATCGTCCATAGCATAGCAAATCCCAAGTACATTAAGAGGTTGGAGTCCTTGATGCTTACAGGAATGACATTTTCAGAGTCCATATTGAAATAACTTGAAAGTAAGTTTCAGACTGAATAAAATTATTCTAAACTAGATGCCCATTTATAGATCTTAAATGTTAATGAAGAGTAAGATTTTTTTCTTCATATTCGTGTTTTTATATTTATCAGCAAGGGAAAAGGGTGTCAAACGTTGTGACAAAAAAAAAAAAGAAAGCAAAAGCAGGATATCATATTTTCATAATTATTTCAAGCTCATGTTCAAGCATACTTTTGTCCATATTTTTTATCTTAAAAAAAAGCTAAATAACCCATTTTTAACATTCATAATAAATGGAATATTAAGTAATAGTGAAGTCCAATGATTCATCCTTTTGTTTTAATAAAACATATTTTTACAATTATTTCCTTTTTATACTAAAATTGTAGTGTGATTAACATTAATTTCACAATATTGTGAAATTCATTAAGCATACATATGTTAAGCTAACAGAAATTTCTTGTCCATTTCTTATTTGTAAAGATTGATTTTTGCGCTGCTATTCCCCTTTCCCCCCTTCACTCACCTAGAATACACATAACTTCATTTTCGATACCCACAGAAGTAAGGAAATCAACATCATAACCTAAACATATTCCTTTTCAAGGTCAATGTGAAGACAAATATACATACATTTATACATACATATAGGGTTTAAATAACCAGACATGGTGTCGTCTTTAAAAAGTTCAATAACCCAGATTCATAACATTTAATCAAAACAAATTGAATATTGAGTAATATTGAATCTAGGTTTAATGCAAACATACACAGCATAAATTTAAAGGCTATGTCTCAACAATGGTCATCGATTTCTCATTTGTACACATTGGTTCCCCTTTCCCCCTTAACTCTCCCAATCATATTTGCATTCATATCCAAATCCATTGACAAGATCAATTTGAAGCAACCAAAAATTCAATCCACCCTTCAATTAAATATTAAAGACTTTGTCGCCTTCATCGAATAATAATAATAATAATAAACAAATCGAGAAGATCGATCGAATTCATATACACACACACAGCATATACTCAGTACACTTGTCCTCTGACTTAAAGTAAAGCAAAAGAACCAAACGACATACACACAAACATACAATAAAGCTATCGTGGCTGCTGATCCAATGCTAAGCAAAAGGAACCAAACGACATACACACAAACATATAATAAAGCTAGTAAAGCTCAACAATGGTCAATGCTTCATAATTAGATCAATCAACAGACAGACGGACAAACGAGGCCACCCACGTTGATAGTGGACATGCTTCCCCGCAGCATAAAGAATTCCAAGAATTTCTCACGGTCACCCCATCTCATGGTATGCTGTTTGTTTACTTTATAGGTGTAATTTGACACTAATTAGTTTTTTAAGTTTTTAATTGATTGAGTTAAAGGGTTGTTTATTTAAGATATGTAATTTGATACTTTCAGTTACAATTGTTTATTTATTTAAGTTTTTAATTTGAGCCAGAACACAGTGCCTCCTACTACTACACTCCTTGCACAAAATACATTCACCGCTTACAAAACAAAAATAATACCAAGAATGTAAATTCTCCGGATGGTGTTATCATAGTAAAATTTATGTCGCCCTATGATAAAAACTTCTTTCTGAAGTCACTTTCAATCTTCAAGAAAGCCAACAAAAATAAACTTTTCTTGAATACCATTGGATTTTCGTCAACAGCTCAATTTTACGTCAACGAAAATCTCTCAAACACTAACTATATACTGCTTCAAGATGCTATTCATCTAAAAAAGAAGGGGATGATTCAATCAGCATATAATGTGCACATGTACGCAGATGATGTGCAAATTTTCCTAAGCACTAATGAGTACGATGTAGATCACACCATTCATAAACTGAATGGTGATCTTGACAAAGTCTGTAAGTGGGCCAGCGCAAATGGCCTTCTCCTTAACCCAAACAAATCAAAATGTCTGGTTATACATATGAATAAAAAACAGCAAATGGAAAACTTTGATATACTTGTAAATCAAGAAAAAATTGAAATTGTTTCGAGTGCCAAAAACCTGGGTGTAATATTTAACTCTACGCTTAGCTGGTCAAATCACATTAATCAGGTGGTGGGATAAACATATTCAAAATTACGTGCCTTATGGCTAACGCACTCCTATAACCCCTTCCATATTCGACGACTCTTGGCTAAAACGTTTCTGGTACCTGGCTTGATATACGGCTCTGAACTTTATTCAAACTGTGATTCTGTTTACAGACGTAAATTAAATGTGGCTTTCAATAGCATTATACGTTACGTCTATGGACTGAGAAGCACTCAGCATATCGTCGCTTTACTTTCTCAACCTCGTATCTTAGAAATATTTGATTTTGAGTTTTTCATATCAAACGATAGCTATTTTTGATTTACATCATGCAAAAAATTATTTTCTCAATATATTGCCGCGTTTCGGAAATATTAATAAAATATATTCTCGTATCTCATTCACTTATATTTTCATAACTGCATCAAACTCGTATCTTAATACCTGTAGTTTCTAAACTGTTAGACCGCATTGAAACTAAGTAATTTCTGTTGCAGAAATACACAGCTAGTCGCAATGTATATTACCATACTTATTTGTAGTATAATAAAAACAAGAATTGGCGAAACTGAATTGCCCTGGCGTGAGCACAATGTCAATTTTTAAAGAAAAATCGTAACAAAGTTAAAAAAATCGTCTCTGCATATAATATCATGGGAGTTCCGTCATTTACAGTTTTTTTAGTATTTTTAGTACTTCGGGAATTTTTGATTTTTATTGAAAATGAGTGATACAATCGCTCTTCTTGATGCTGGAACAGGATGTTTTGCTTTTACGAATACGAATCAAGAGCAAACAACACAACAAGCTGGAAATACAATTTTGGATGAAGAAACTGGACATTTTGTCTCAACTGATTCTGATCACTCTAGTCTTTCCTCGGAATCCGATTTTTCAGCAAGTGAAAGCGAGTACAATCCCAGCATTGATTCCGATTTATCTGAATATTCAACTTCGTATGTATTTCTGGATGAATCCTCTTCATGTAACAAGTAAGGATCGGTCCAGAAAAGAAAAAACCGACGACAAGAAACGTTGCTTAATGGGTGATATTCAGATGTTAACTGTGGACCTACAAGCAGTGCAACAATTCCTCTACTTTCAAGCGGAGCAAACTACTTTAAAACAAAACTGTGTGTGCACCAATTCACAATTTATAACGAATTTGATAAAAACGTGTCTTGCTACGTATGGCATGAAGCTGAAGGCGGTATGGACTCAAATGTATTTACCTCTTGCTTGCTGGACTATTTACAGAATTTAAAAGACAAATCAAAGGCTATTATAATTTACAGCGACGGGTGCTGTGCTCAAAATCGTAATACGACACTTGCGAATGCCTTACAACATTATGCAAATACCTACCATGCAGAAATTCAGCAAAAATACCTGGTAGTTGGTCACACTCAAATGGAGTGTGATTTTGTGCATGCGTCCATAGAACGAAAAAAGAAAGGTAGAGAACTATATGTGCCAGCTGATTTCAATACTGTAATAAAACAATCCAGATTGGTGAAACCGTACCACGTACATTATTTAAATCATAAATTTTTTCGAGATTTCTCTTCACTCAATTACTTAAAATCAATTCGACCAGGCACAAAAATAGTGGACCCATGCGTTATAAATTTAAGAGCTCTGAAATACGCATTTAATTGCGAAGTTCAATACAAACTATGTTTTGATGACGAGTGGCAAGATCTTCCTCATCGTAAATTGCGAGTCCAAGTGCACCACAATCATAATGATTTACTACCGAGTCTCTACAAGCAGCAACTACCTATTTCAAAAAGAAAATATGACGACTTGCAAGATCTGAAACGAATGATTCCAGTCGACTATCACTCATTTTATGATAATTTGCCACACCAATGATATTATTAATTTAATATTCGTTTCTTATGGATATTATGCAGTGTTGCCGAATTTGACGATTTATCGTCATTTTGACGATTTTTTGGCCCAAAATTGAAAAATGACGATTTTATGGTCCAAAATGACGATTTTTCACTTAAGCCAGAAATGCATGAAATAAAAGACGATAACTACATTTTGACCAAAATTTCACGAACGATTTTAAAGAAAACAAGGTCCCAAATCAGATTTTTGAGCTTTTTTAATGTTTTATAGCAATTTCTTGACGGAGTGGCTATATTTAGGCACATATCTGGAATACAGGTTTTTTCATAGTTTTTGCCCCACATTCAAATTATATGAGCTGAAAATTTTCGTTTACTTTTATTAATGTATGAAAATCTTCCTTGAAAAGTTTTCAGATAAAATATTAATTGTATCTATTTTGTTGTAAAAAAAACTTTGAGTCCAGCATTATTAACTTCCTATTAATGCCCCTTTAAGCTGTCAACCAGTTTTGAATGACAATTTTTATCGATTTCCGACTGCCCAACAACCAAAATGTGCGTGTACCGACAAACATGGGCGGTCACACTGTCAAGAAAGCCATATTTGAGCTAAGCTGTCATTCAAAATGACAATGTGTACCCAGCTTTACCATTCTGCATTACTGCAAACTCCATAACCATAGGAAACAGTGTTTTTTATAGCGGTATTTAAGTGATATTGGGTTAGATTTATTGCTGTGGGTTGTATATCTTATGTTGCCAGTCTCATTCACAAAAATATCAGCGAAAAATCGCATTAAATCGATTTGATGATTTTTTTGCCGATTTCCGATCAAAAACTGTCGGCAACGCTGATATTATGTCCATATTTATTTGTATTACTATAAAGTAGTTTCCAACGAGCTTCTTCAAAAATACTTGAAGTATTTATTCTTTTTTCTTCTTATACTTTTTTGTAAATAAAACATTCGCCAAATATGATTTTCATGTTATAATTTTGGCAAAACGAGATAATTTGTTTAAATTGCTGTTAATGCAACAAACACGTAACTTATTCAAAAAGTATCAAGTTTTAAAATGATTGTAAATGCAGCAAACTCGTATCTAAATAAATGCGATTCTTGCCTAAACTCGAAAAGATTTTTATATTTTTACAACTAATATGCATAGATGAACTCAATTCCCTCATTATTTCCTTTTACACTTTTACCCAAACAGCGATGTATCAAGAGATAAATCGTTTTTTGTCTCTCCTGTAAAGTTGTATTTTTTAAGATACGAGGTTGAGAAAGTAAGGCATCGATATGTCCCAGTACTCTCGTTCTCTTTACGGTATCAGTTTCAACTCCTTTCTCCATATGAAATCTTTATTATATCTTCACAAAATTATTGTTAAAAAAATACCATTATACCTTTTTAACCGAATACAATTTGCAAGATCCGATAGGGGAAAGATAATTACTCCTCTTATATGGAGAAGTAGACAATCACAGTGGCATTTCTTTATCAGAACAATCCGTCTCTGGAATACCCTACGCCATGATCTGCAGTGTATATCTTTAAGGAAAAGATTTATTGCTATTTTCAAAGATTGGATACAGTTACATAATATACTTTTTTCACTATCAATGTATTCATTTATATTTAATTAATATTTTAAATTACCTTTTTATTTATATAAATTGTATTCAACTCAAATTAGATTTTGTATAAGTTTAAGCTGGATATGTATCTTTTTAATTGTAATCCTGCACTTTAATTTATAAGATATTTTTCTTGTTGTGCAGGAAGAAGAAATAAATAAATAAAAATAAATAAAAAAAATATGGTGCCATAGGGTTTTTTACACCTTTCGAGCTGTTTTCTCAAGAGTATGGACTTGCCCCTGAAACAACTTTTACCGTCGTAATTGAGACAGCAAATGCAAGTTGCTTCAAAAAATCAAAGCGATTCGAGGGCAGGTCTTAAAGTGAACTTATCTGTAATTTTGTGTGATATGTACCCGAAGCAGTGGACAAACATAATCCGAACCTGATCTATATCTGGTAGACATATTAGGATGTGTAAAATATGGACTAAATCGGTCACTCCTTTTTTGATTAAATTTGAAATGTGTAACGGAATTTGGTCTAGAAATAACTGTGCCAAATTATATATGTAGAATCGGTTCAGATTTGGATTTAGCTCCCATAAATACATTAGGCATCTTTCATGTATTTGATGCACAAAACACGATATTCGATTTCAATGAAAATTGGAATGTGTCGGAATTGGTCTAGAAATTAATGTCAACATTATATTGGAATCGGTTGAGATTTGAATATAACTCTCATAAATATTTGCTGCCAATTTGTGGTGTTTAATACACAAAACACGCTATATATGTATGTCCAATTCAAATTTGGAACTTGTATCGGAATTTGGTCTAGATATGTAACAAATGTGCCAACTAATATTGAAATCAGTGAAAATTTAGATATGGCTCCCATCAGGGGCATAATCAGAAATGCATCTCGACACCATTTTGACAGGGGCCCAACGGACAAGATTAAATGTTTTGTGGTTAAAATGTACAAAAAAGCTTAAGCATGTTAGAACGGCGTTCATATGGAAGTTTTATACCCCAAATGATGACTCCATATTACAGTCATTTCGGCGTAATGTTGAGGTCACAAAATACCGAAAATCGGGGGATACCGTTCTATAGGACTATATGAAGGCGTGGACCTATACCGAAAATAAATCTGGGGGAATGTTTGGTACCCCCAGCGAAGACTAAGTATCAAACTTTAGCTATTTCGGAGGAATATTGAGGCCACAACCTTCGAAATACCGAAAATCGGGAGGTACCGTTCTATGAGGGCTATATGAAGGCGTAGACCTAAAAATTTCATTTGGAATATTTTATACCCCAAATTATACACCCAACGAAGACTAAATTCCAAATTTCAGCTATTTCGGTGGAATATTGAGGCTAAAACCTGGACCTATATAAACATTTTATGGGAAAAAATATTTCTTAGCCTGTGGAAACACAAAATACAAACTTACAACCGATTCTGTGGTCAAATGAGACTAATTTATTCAAAATATCGTAAAGTGACGCGTACTATATACGGGGTGTTATATGGGGGCTATACCAAAACGTGGACCTATATAAACAAAATATTTTTTAGACCCTGGAGACACAAAATACCAAATTACAACCAATTCGGTAGTCAAATGGGACAAATATCCTAAAATTTCCTTAAAACGACGACGCGTCACACGTCACTTTGTATGGGGGGTGTTATATGGGGGCTATACCAAAACGTGGACCTATATAAACAAAATATTTTTTAGACCCTGGAGACACAAAATACCAAATTACAACCAATTCGGTAGTCAAATGGGACAAATATCCTAAAATTTCCTTAAAACGACGACGCGTCACACGTCACTTTGTATGGGGGCTATACGCTTTCAATACCAAAAGTCCTACATACATATAATCGATTTTACCAAAATTTCATCCACCTACTTCAATCCGTTCGGAAGCTAGAGTGATTTCCACAGACGGACGGACATGGCTATACTCCTTCGGGTACCTCCCACACAAAATTTCGGAAAAGTTTAGTTTAGGACATGCTCTCGAATCGCTTTGATTTTTTTTTGCAGCAACTTGTATTTACTGTCTCCTATACGACGGCATAAGTGTCATCAGGGGCCACTCCATACTTCCTGAGAAAATTACCTGAAAGATGCAAACAAGAAACCCTATGACACCATATATAGTGGTTGGAGCGCAAGATGATTCTCGAACGGATCTGTCGATTCGGTTCATAATTTGGCCTTCGATATATTTTGCCCAAACTTATTTTAAGTTCGTAAATACTCCACAAAAATTAAAAAATGTTCGGGAAAATATGCGCACTATAACTCTTGAAGGGAGCAATCAAGTTAGTCCTTACTTTACTCATCCTACCATATCTACCAGACATAGATCAGGTTTGAATAGAAACTATATTTGACCACTCATTCACGTACCTCTAACACAAAATTTCGGATAAGTTTGCTTTAAGACCTGGGCCCTATTCCACGAAACAACTTATCGCTTTTCATTTTGCACTTATCAAAAAGTAGTTATTTTGAAAAGTGATAACCCTTTTTTGTTCCACAAAATTACTTTTCAATTTCCCTTGCACTTAGCAAATTTGTCTATCACTGTTCTTTTAGCACAGTTGTTGTGCTCTCTTGCTCAATTTTTCCGCCATCTTGGTAAGTCTCTCAGTTCTCTTGCAAAGTGTGAATGATATTTGTTCCACAGAACGTTTTATCATCTTTGCATTACGAGACGAGCGAAAAAATGAAAAGAAACTGATATTATTAAAAGTAAATAAAATAAAATTAAATTAAATAAATTAAATTAAACTGAAATAAAATGAAACAAAATAAAATAAAATAACATAAAATAAAATAAATAAAATAAAATAAAATAAAATAAAATAAAATAAAATAAAATAAAATAAAATAAAATAAAATAAAATAAAATAAAATAAATAAAATAAAATAAAATTAAACAAATAAAATTAAATAAATAAAATAAAATAAAACTAATAAATAAAATAAAATAAAATAAAATAAAATAAAATAAAATAAAATAAAATAAAATAAAATAAAATAAAATAAAATAAAATAAAATAAAATAAAATAAAATAAAATAAAATAAAATAAAATAAAATAAAATAAAATAAAATAAAATAAAAAATAAAATAAAATAGAATAAAATAAAATAAATTAATATGAAATAAAAATAAAATAAAATAATTTTAATAAAGATTAAATAATAATTAAATGAAATAAATTAAAATAAGATCAAAATAAATCAAATGAAGTAAAATAAAATAAAAAAATAAAATGAAATAAATTAAAAACTAAATAAAAATAAAACAATATAAAATAAAGTGAAATAAAATAAAATTAAGTGAAGTAAAGTAAAGTAAATTGAAATAAAATAAAGTTAAAAAATAAATAAAATAAAGTAAAATAAAATAAAACCAAAAAAAAAAATTAAGTGAAATAAAATAATCTAAAATAAAATGAAGGCAAATACAAATAAAATAAAATAGTAAAAAGCGTTATGTTCGGCATAGAGTAATTAGTTTTCTTTCTCCACAAAAAGGAGAAGGTACTTGCCAAATTATAACTAATTCGTTCTAGAAATGTATCTAAAAACCTTAAAATAGCTGAAATCGGACGGTACTGCTATATGGGGGCCATAAAAAACGTAGACCTATATCCATAATTTTTTGTGGAGACGTTTCTTGGTGATTGACTGAATTATACCTAATTTGGCCTGGAAATGTAGCTAATAACGCCAAAGTAGCTGAAATTGGGCAGTATATGGGGGCTAAAATAAAAGATGGACCTATGTCGGTAAGTTTTGGAAGCATATTATAACTACTTCGTTCTGAAAATATAGCTAAAAACCTTAAAATAGCTGAAATCGACGGCACTGCTATATGGGGGCAAGAACAAAGCTCAACTTCCAACTTGATTTAAGACACGTGTGAACAGCATTTCATTCCCCTATCTCAACTCGTTCGGAAGATAGCGTGATTACAACAGACGGACAAACGGATGTGGTTAAATCAACTTAGAATTTTACGCTGATCAAAAATATATGTATATACCTTATAGGGTCGCTAATGATTATTTCGATGAGTTACAAATGAAATGACAAACCTAATATACCCTCCATATTATGGTGGAGGGTATAGTAATAAATAAAAATAGTCTCTCAAATAGAGTTTAGTCTAAATGTAAAATCGAGAAACATCGATTTGTGAGGTTGTTCGCAGGGTGCAAGTTCGGAATGGGGTTGTTCGTAGGGTGGAATTTCGGATAGTGAGAGTTCGAAGTAGGATGGTTGATTCAGAGGGTAGAAGTTCGGAAAAATCTTTACAATTTCTTGTCATAACCGTGTTTTCACTATTTCCGAACAAAATCTCGCTTTAACAATGTACATTGGCAAAGAGAACGTTTACCTCGCAAATTAAAGGCAAACTTATCCAAATTTGATCTGCAAAATCAAAATGCAGAGTTTTCTGGGGAACGAAAGAGCAAATTTTTTGCAAAATCTTAGCAAAATATGCTTTGCCGTTACAACTTTTCACTTAGCAGAAATAATGTTTGTGGAACAGAAATCAAAAAAAGAGCTACATTATTTTGAAAAGTAAGCAAACTCACTTTATAATTAGCAACTTATCACTTATCAAAAAATAATGGTTCTGTGGAACACTTAACTTTGAGCATTGTCAAAAATATTGATAAGTGCAAAATGAAAAGTTGATAAGTTGTTTCGTGGAATAGGGCCCTGCTCTCGAATCGCTTTGATTTGTGTTGAACCAACATGCATTCGCTGCATCCTTTAAGATGGTAAAAGTTTTTTCAGGGCAAATCCATACATCCCGAAAGGTGTTAAACCCCTAGTCATATATAGTGGCTGGAGATAGCTCTCGAACCGATCAACCGATTTGGTCCAAAATTTGTCTAAATTTTTACAAACGTAGTTTCAATTCGAAGATGGGCAATACTGGTCCACAACGTCGGGTACTTCCCCCCAGTACTTAAAAAATGTCACTAAATTGATATCCACGATATCTCTTGAACGGGCCGACCAATTTGGTCGAAACTTAGTATCTCCTAATATTTTGTCCAAATTTAGTTTAACTTTTAAGTTTAAAGGCAAGCTGAAATGTCCAAAAAGGGCCACAAAATTCTGAAAAGACTCTAAATACATTCGATCTGTCCCTCAACCATATGGAGGGTATAACTAAATTTGTCATTCCGTTGGTAACACATCGAAATATTCGTCGGAGACCCTATAAATTATATATATTATTGATCAGCATAAAATTCTATGTCGATTTGACCATGTCCGTCTGTCTGTATGTTGAAATCAAGATACAGCTCGCAATTTTAAAGATAGAGAGTCAAAATTTGTTACAGAAGTTTTTATTACTTGCAGGATGGTTGGTATTGAAAATGGGATATATCGGTCCACGTTTTGATATAGCCCCCATAGAACGGTACCTCCCGATTTTCGGTATTTTTAAGGTTTTAGCTTCATTATCCTACCAAAATGGCTGAAATTTGGTACGTAGTCTTCTTTAGGGATATGAAACTTTCTCTCAGAATTTTGTCGGTATCGGTCCACACCTTCATATAGCCCCTATAGAACGGTACCTCCCGATTTTCGGTATTTTGAACGTTGTGGCCTCAATATTCAACCGAAATGACTGAAATTTGGTATTTAGACTTCGCTGGGGGTACTCAAACTTCCCCTTTAAATTTATCGGTATAGGTCCACGCCTTCATATAGCCCCCATGGAAAGGTACCTCCCAATTTTTCGTATTTTGAAGGTTGTGTCTTCAATATTCCATCAAAATGGCTGAAATTTGGTATTTAGTCTTCAATGTAATATAAAACTGTTCGCCAGAAATATGTCTGTACAGGTTCACGCTTTCCCGATTTTCGCAATAACGAAGATTGTGACGTCAATATCCAATGGCTGAAATTCTTTATTTCGTCTTCCAAGATTTATAAAATATTCCAGAAGAGTATTATCAGTATAGGTCCACGTCTTCCTGTATCCCCACTAGGGTTATGACTTTTTGACATTTTTCCTCAAAAATGATTTCCTGTAGCAGGGATGAATGAACTTTTGCCTACTAATCACTATGCTATCGTTTATTCCATTGAAATATAAAAAAAGTTCACGCACAAATCGATTTTAAAAAAATAATTTTTTGAAAAAATATATGAAACGAAAAAAATTTTTTTTTTCAAAAAATTATTTTTTGTTGCACGAATGAATAAATATAAGCCTATTAATAACTATAATAACGTTTATTTCATTCAAATATTAAAAAAGTCGCGAAAAAAGTCACTTTGAAAAAATTTTAAATTTTTTGTTTTTTGTTAAAAAATTATATTTTTGAATAAAAGAGTTTACGACATTTTTACGATTCTCAGAATTGAAGAAAAATAGTGAGAAATAAATTTTATATAATTTTAATTATCTCATGTGGCTCTAAAGTTTATTTTCAATTATATATCTGTTTTCAGTGACTTCAAAAAATTGTCCATAATTTTGATAAATTCAAATTTTAAAATCATTTTGTGCGTGAGGTTTTTTCACCGAATCACCTTATAATTAAGATTTTATGTAATCTTACGGCAAAACTCATCACGCTTTGATACAGGGATATGAGGTTGTAAAAAAGTCATAACCCTAATCCCCACAGAAGCGTACTTCTTGATTTTCGGTATTTTTTAAGTTTTAGCCACATTCTCTTACCGAAATATAGGAAATTTGGTATTTAGTCTTCTTTGAGCCTAAAAACTTTCCGTCAGAAATTTGTCGGTATAGATCGACGCTTTGAAATAGCCCCCATATAATGGTGCCTCACATTGTTTTACCGAAACTGCTGAAATTTAGTATTAAGTCTTCTTCATACACGAAAGGTGGAGGGTATAACAAGTTCGGCCCGGCCTAACTTAACGCCGTTCTTACTTGTTTAACTTCTAGTGGCCACAGAATAACTAACTAATAACTAGTTATTCTAGTGGCCATAGATGACGGGTATAAAAACGATACAAATTTGCCTGTTCTAAACTTTTAACATTTTATGTATTAAGGTTACTATTGAAATTTATTCGACGATACATTTACAACGATGTTTATTTTTCTGGTATTTAAGCATAGCAGGTTTGGGTGAAGTAGCAGTAATGTATAAGTGTCATTGAATGGTTAGTTTTGTGCTAGCATTTAATTCCCATGAACAATGAGCAAACGTAGTAACATTTCTAAAATTTTCTATTCTCGATTCTTCCTACTCATAGAGATGTAGTTATTGAATGGATAAAGTACTATAAATTTATATTACACTCGCATTGTTGCAATTTAAAGGACTACTGAACACATTATTTGTTTTTGAAAAATTTCAGGTAAAGGCGGATTAAAATATATTGGCAATACGTACAATGCATTTTGCCACTATTTTATGATGCCGATACTACTAATATTTGGTCTGTTCGATAACCCAAAAATTTGTACAAACTTTTACAAAATGACGTTCGATAACAAACTTGTTCAATAAAAGAGAAATTAGAAGTAGTTGCAAGTTCTTGGAATAACTTGCAAATATTTTTTACTTGCAAAGTTATCTGTATAATTTTGGACAGTTGGCCTATAGTGGATTGTAAGTGTTTAAGTTCGAGGTGGCAACTTCCTTAATTGTAACCTTTGTTGGCTAAGTAAAAGGCGGTGTAATATGCGGTTGAGAACGCTAGCTTATACTTCAGTTCTTTATTTGATGGCGACTTTTATACAAGTGAAGTGTTCCGATATTATGTTGAGTTCGAAGACATTATATGTAATTCTAATATATGAAACAAATGGAATTTGATACAAAATGGTAACATCTAAAGGCTAATGAGTGAAAGCTCTTATTGTTTAATAAGTATTGTATTGGTTGTAATTGAAATAAGGAAAATTCATATAATTTGCTTCTATATTATAAATTCATGTACTTAGACTAGTGTGTTAAACACGGTTTAACATTATCGAACAGACCTATTGTAATAGTTAACATGCCCGTTTTGCACATAAAATAGACGGCGGACCCATTAAACTGATATGGAGACTATGTTCTAATATTTACAGAATAGAACAACTAAGTATGTTTGTAAATTATTTGATGGAATAGAATGATAATGTTATTTATATTCCCATTAGTTTATAACACTATCGTTTACTATTGTCATAAAACAGAGTCACGTTTTTTCCGGAGCAATGAAATAATAATAAGAAAAGTTTTATTCATTGTCGTAAAAAGAAAACAGTAGTGAAACAAATGGTCGTATAATGATGTTTCATTGGTACGAAACATCGAAGAAAATACAATTCACTTCATAGGCCATAATAATTCGCAATACAAAGTGTTTTAAAATAAAAACAAGCTGTTTTATTACATCATCTTCAAAAATCACTTATTTGTAATGACATGACCGACACATGGAGGTCACTATAAAGCAGCTATTTAATGAATGATGTGATAAATGTTTAGAGTGTGATGTTTTAAACGGATTTCGTCCAAACATACATGGGGACTAAACCATTATTTCCATGAGGCATACTTTGGTCGTATGAAAGTGTATATACCCTTGTTAGCCTAAAGCTATTTTGATCTAATTACATTTGATCAAATTACATTAAAAATATAATCAATGCAAATGCAGACCGTACGTCGCACAAAATTCCTGGAACATTATGGAGTCGACTTTAATTGATCGAGTAGTAGCAAATTATAAAGCCACAGATCTGCAGAGGGCGCATCAAAACAGTTGCCGTATTTATTAAAACTTAAACCTATCACGAGGATAATGAATACAGAACACACATTTTTGGCAAACCTTTACTTCATGAACATGAGATTCTTAATTATTTGAATACTTAAACATATTAAATATGTATCTAAATGAAATGATAATAAATAAAGTGAAACTAATACTACTAGTTCCTGGGGAAATGTTTTGTGCCGCCCTCTCCCAAAGAACACTAAATATTTTGTAGGATACCAGAAATATCAAAACGTGGACAAATTTCTGGTGGAATGTTTTGTAACCCCAAGGAAGACTAAATAACAAGTTGTAACCTCTCAACATTGATGGGGGTAAAGTTGAAACCTTCAAAATACCGTGGACCTGTACTGACAAATTGTTGGGGATTTTAGCCCCAAAGTAGACTGAGTACCAAATTTCAGCCATTTCGGTGTGATGATGAGGCTAAAACATTCAAAATGCAGAAAATCGGGAGGTACCGTTCCATGGAGGCTATACAACTACACAAATACAAAATATATAAAGTGTAGTTTAATGTTCCAGACCAGACAACATCAAATTTGTCAAAGGTTCTTAAATACTTCTTTGTAATAGTGGCATGTGTGAAGTCTCTCCTTGTTACACCCTATATCACATTGTTATAACGGGTATTATACATAGGAAATATTTACCATCAAAAATAGTTTTATTGCTTTCTTTAGTAGTCCCATGCATGATTTGTATACTTTTTCATGCGCTCAAACCAATTGTTCAGGAACTGTTTCCATTCCGATTGAGACACCTCAAAAACATGGTTTTTGAACGCTTCAACAGTATCTTCTGGCGACGAAAATCGTTGACCACACCATTTTTTCTTGATGTTCGTGAATCAAATGAAGTCATTGGGTTCAAATTCAGGGTTGTACGGCTCATGACCCATCAATTCCATGTTTTCTGGGGTCAAAAAATGCGCTGGTTTCAATCGATGTGTGAGAGCTCACATTGTCATGGTGCACAAAGATTTGTCTTCTCTGGTTCGTTTTTCGAATTTCTGAGGATACTTCAGGCAAACAAATTGTAGTGTACCACTCAGAATTAGTCGTCCTACGTTCCTCAAGCCGTATTGTAGGTACATGGTCAGTTTAGCCCAAGAAACAGGAGGCCATTTGCTTCGAAGTGTTTTTTCCGTGAACAATTTTCGTTGGATTTGGCTCGCCTTCGGCCAGGTATTCATGCAATATCAAATGTTAGCTAGTGGAAGAAATGCACAAGTGGCGTCTGGCAACACTACGTATTGCCTAGGCCAGAAACTTTTCTAGTTCCCTCGTATCTTTGTACATTTGTAAGTAACATGCATGAAGAAACGAGTTCGTTTTGGGGATACTCATAGAATTACTTTCTGAGTCCGTTTATGCATGTCCGTCCATCCGTTGGCAACGTGCAGGTCGCATTTATTCTACGATTCAGCTGAAAATTGGGGAAGATAATTTTTTAGTCATAGGCAGAACAATATTGCCTGCGATGAAAGCCGGTTCAGATTTGGATTAGTACCCATATATATTTCCGCACGATTTTAGTATTTGGTGCACCAACCTCGTTGTTTATACAATTCCGAAGAAATTTGAAAATATGTGAGGCAATAGGCGCAGCAAAAAAAAATTGCAACATTTTATTCAAATCGGTTCAGGTTTTGGATATAGCTCCAATCGATTTTTGTATTTTGGCACAATGTCTGCCTAATTTTGATGAAATTTAGGAAATGTGAAGCAATTTGGTCTACGAACAATTTTGCCGAACTATATTAAAATCATGCTGCTGTATGGTATCATATAGTCGGTCCCGCCAAACTTTGGCCCCTTCCTTACTGTTTTTTGTTTTGTTTTTTCCCTTTCTTCGTTTTTGGAATATCGCTTCTTGAAGAACTTTTATAGGTTTGATGACATATAAAACAAAAATTTGTATATGTTTGATGACCTACCATAAATTTCAATTTAACGTTGTAAATAAGATTGTATTCAAATCGATCATTCCGAAATCGTATAACAATTCAATCTGCTAGGACTGCCTAGATAATAATGAACATTTATAAAGTTTGTATTGTTTCTTTTTAAATATTTGTGTACCCTAAAATTAGTTAATTAATTACTCGATAAGCACTTTCAATTAAAACCAAAATATGGTTTTACTAAGACCAGTACTAGTAAACGTTATTGAAATGTAATTTTTATATAATATATGTCTTAGTTTGATAAATAAGGCAATGTCAATGTTTTTTTTTTTTTTTAATTTTGCATTTTAGTTATGAAAGGAGTAGGACATACGCTGCAGATATATTAAATTAAATTGCAACAAAGCAAATACTATTATTTTTCATCTATGTACGAGTAATTCCCATTCATCTCTAATGGCAGAACAGTGTCATAATTTACATATTTACGCCCAACTGCATTCGATAATTGTCATTTCTTATATAGATAACTACTTTTTTGTTGGTCTGTATTAATACAGATATTCGCTAAATAATAAATACACAAGGATTAAATATTTATTTATTAGTGTATAAACAAATCCAATGACACAACAACGATGTGATGGTTTATTATTCTATGAATTTAATTTAAATGAAATAATACCATTATTCAAATGAGAAATTCGAATAAAGTTATTTATTTTTACCTTGTACAACAACAGAAACACATTTGGTTTGTTCCCGTACTGCAAAAATCTACTAGCTTTTACTATATTTTTTGATAACATAAAGGAAAAAATGTTATCGTAGTAAAAAGTGGTAGCTTCTTGCAGGTTCTGGAACAGAGCAATTATGTCAAATGTTAAGCATTGTTGAATTTAAAGATTCCCTGTAGGAAATGTCAATAGTGAATCTATACTGACTTACAACTGACATTGTCAACGGTACTACTAACAAACTGTAGACAACTCGTGTAATTTCCTATAGACATTTTGTATGAACGTGTCATTCGAAAGCCAGTAGTGACATTGGAACTAGTATGTCAGTAGTAAGTCAGTAGTTGCTGAGGGACCATGCGTTGACATTGGAGGTAGTGGATCAGTATATACATTGGAGGTAGTGAGTCAGTAGAGACATTGGAAGTAGTGATTCAATAGAGACATTGCACGATGGGGCCAATAGCAGGTTTTCGAGGCAAAAAGTCAATTTTTGAAGTGAACAGTTTTAAAAAATTAATAACGGATTTCGATTGCCAATACTCTGAATCACTAAAAATAAAAAAATAAATCAATCTGGTAACATCACATAGCGACATACTGATCTGGCAATGGTGACATATTTTCTTATGCATCATTTTCCGACATTCATTATAAATAAGTAGTTAAAGCATTTTAGGCGCCAAAAAGAACATTTCAACATTTTTATATTTCTTAAACATGGAAAGCTCTTCAATGGGTATGTAAAATAAGATAGTGTTAACAAATAATAAAAATTTTATGTGTGGTAAATGTACTTTTGAGTTAAGATGTTATGTCTTTTTTGGAGTATTTTGCTTTGTTATCCATGTGTTCTCTGGAGTATAACTTTTGAGATCTAGGTAGATCTAGGATATTATATATGTGGGTATGATGACCTCAGGTTTAATAAAACACTTTGGTTAATGTTTAATATAATAGTTCAATTCATTTATTTATTATTTCAGGTTCATTTTATTAAAATTAGGTGAAGTAAACTTAGCATATAAATTAGTTACACAGTTTTTAATTCATATTTCTGGGTTATTTACACAAAATGTCTTATTGAGTACTTATTAACATAAACTTCAAATTCAAATGGTATTTCTGTAAAACTTCTTTTACACTCTTCAAAAACTTATTTTAAACACTTCAAAAGTTCTTCATTTAAAACACTTTCTTCTAACGTCTAATGTTTGTAACTTCTCAATAGCGACTGTGTCTGTTTGTCTTGCCTCTGCGCTTACTTGCATTGTTGAGTCGTTCGCTTTGCTCAACGTGCTGTGTTTAGTGTGTCTCGTCTGTTGTGCTGTGTTTGGTGTATGTCTTTAAATAAAACGTATGTCGTACGTCGCTTTAGCGAGTGCATTTAGCAGGTAGTGGGGAGCGCAAAGTAGTGTCTGCGTAACCCATTCCTACATATATATGTGGTGAAAGGTATTAATGTGTACTATCATTTTGTGAAAAAATTAGCTGCGCCTATCTGCGCCTTTTCATAAAAATCTGATATCAGATGTCGTAATACTTAAAAATATGGACATTTTTATGTTTTGGTTGGCGAATAATCGGAAACCCATTAATGTTACCAATTGGATTTCGGAAAAATTTAATAGACGTATATAATAATAATAATATATAATTTCAAAGATATCACAAACTTTGGCTTTTGTGGCGGAATCTTAGCCGATTTTTACTAAATTTGGAACCTTTTTTTATTAACTTATAACAAAGCACAGACAAAACCATGAAATTTGAACATATGTATATAGGGGAGCTATTTCTATATCTGAACCGATTTCAATATAACTTGACAAACTTATTTGTAGTCCGAATTCCGAATCATTTTCCTGAAATAGGGCGAACATATATATGGGAGCTATATCCAATTCTGAACCGATTTCAATATGATTTGCCAAAAATGTTTATAGACCAAAATCCGTCACACATTTCAAATTTCATCAAGATTGAACATACATAGCGGGATTGGTGCACCAAATACCTAAGATCGGGCGAAAATATATATGGGAGCAATATCAAAATCTGAACCGATTTCAATATAACGTGGCAAACTTATTTGTAGTCCTAATTCCGTGGTATTTTCAAAATCGCATAAAAATTGGGCAGAATTTGCGTGTTTGGTCCATCAATTGCTTGAAATCGGGCGAACATATATACGGCAGCTATATGTATATATGAACCGATATGAACCAAATTTGGCATATTAATTTCTAAGCCCATTATAAACATCTGTACAAAATTTGGAAGGTCTAGCTTGCCCCAGTGATTTGTTGCCTCGCAAACATGTCATTGGCCCCATCGTGCATTGGAGGTAATGAGTCAATAGTTCATATATGGTCATATGGAGATATTAGTAACAGATTTTCACTACTAAGTTTTTTGCCCTTATTGGATCTTTTTATTAAAAAGCTATACAGTACGTTTAATAAGGGAATGAATTTACACTTTTGTTTAAAAAGTATATTTTATTAAAGGAAAAAACATATAATATTGAAGATGTTAAAAAAGGACAAATTGCGTATTACAGTTTTTCCGATCTTTAACATTTAAATAGTAACAAAATCGATTTCATTGTCAGAAATATCATCGCATTTTTTACTTTCTTGGCCACAAGACTTGGTGCGACTTGCCTGCTTAAAGTATTTCTTCTTCTGCTGCACTTAACAGTTTATCAGGGAATTCGCTGAATGTTAATATAACATCTAGAAATTGAAAATAATAAACATGTATAAATGAAAAATGCCCTTAAACTTGCTTACCTATTACAGCTGTATTAACTTTGGAAATACCTCGCAATCGATTTTTGCCAAATAATCCTTCAACACTGTAACTCATTATTATGCCGTGTCCAAATATATTTTTTAAGTTGTTTTCAGCATTTCCAGCGAGACGAGGCTCCACAATCTTTTTCTAAAGGTTCCACAAAATTTCCAATTGTCGAAGTTTCACCACAAATATTCACAATTGTCTATTTTTTCACTCGTCTTTTATTTCTCTTGCTCATACTTGTTGTTATTAAAATTATATACCTTAAGTTTAATCACTCTTTAAATTGACGACAATTTATTGATATTTCGCAAAAAAACTTTTTTTCACGAACCGCCAAAATTATTTTACACCAAACAATTAAGAAAATGAAGAAAATAATAAGAAGATGCTTAGTTGGGCTCTCAGCTGTCAATTGATGCTTCTTCTTATTAAGTTAAAAGTACCAATTGTTGACAACATGTTGACACAGTGTTGACTTTGTCACCATAATAGTAGACAAAGTGGCGACATGTCGACATATGACCCCATGCTTCCCACAGGGTTGTTTCTAACTTGGATATTTGTTTTTATTTTTTATGATGATTTGTCTAAAGTAAAACTATCTGCAATATTATGTTGGAACCGTATTTTTATCCTCAAGCTATCGATTTATATCCGACTCGAAATTTGAACTTTTTCGGATGTCAGTATGTAGTTACCGTATCACAACATGAAATATTTCATGAAACAATATAAAAAGACTCGGCCGGCCATGTGATGCCCTACACCATTACCCCTGGACCTTAGATATCCACCAAATATCATTTTCCGCATATATGTATACACGTTGATGCTTGTAATAAAATAAGTACATGGGAAATTCCTTAGGATTGGTCCCTAATTGTGGTCTTAAGTTTCTCTACAATTTATAAATATGAACATGGAAACTAAATAAATCTACTCACTTTATTACATGGCGGTGGATCCGTTATCTAGCCGCTACCTCATTTTAGTTTACATCAAGGGAAAGTTCAATAGTATCTTTTCCATAATACATTAAAAATAATTATACCCTACACCACTATGTGGGGAGGGTATTATAAGTTGGTTTTGGCCAAAAAGTTTGTAACGCATCGAAATAATGGTCGTAGACCCATACTTGTATATACCAAAATTAATGTCTCGACGAGCTGAGTCGATCTGGCTATGTGTGTCCGTCCGTCAGTCCGCCCGTCTGTCCGTCTGTCCATCTAAACCTTGTAATCACGCTGCAGGTAGCAATTTTGATCGGATCGTCAATTTTGGATGTTGATGGGGGTCCCGGAGGGGAAGAAGCCTATTGATTTTGGTGATGGTCGGATAATATTTAGGGGTCGGAAAGGGCAAAAAACTTAGGTGGATAAAAAGACAACGTTTTTTCCAAAGCGAATATCTCAGCTTCTATATGGGGTATACCAAAAGCAAAAACTGACAATGAAAGCAGAAAATATCACCTTTCGAATGATGTAAAGTAGGTGCTCGTAGGTGAAGATATCACAATAGTAGCAAACAAAACCCCAATTTTAATTTTTGCGATTTTAATTATATTGACGAATATCACAGCTTTGGTTCAAAATTTTCCAAAAGCAAAGCCTGACTATGAAAGTAGAGGATCCCGTCTTTACAATGATGCAAACTAGGTCGGCGTAGGTAACCAAATAACGGACATATCGCAATAGTCGGTAATACATCCCATTTTTCTATTTTTTTTGGAAATCACGCTACAGGTCGCAATTTTGATCGGATCGTCACTAAAATTTGAGGGTTAACGGGGGTCTCTCAGATGAAGAAGCCTATTGATTTTGGTGATGGTCACCTTTGCAACGATGTAAAGTAGGTTGTCGTAGGTGGTCAAATAGCAGAGATATGGCAATAGTCGATAATGCATCCCATTTTCCGATTTTTTGGTCGCGATTTTGATTGGGTCGTCACGAAATTTTGGTGGTTAATGGGGGTCCCAAAGGGAAAGAAGCCTATTGATTTTGATGATGATCGGATAATATTCAGGGATCGGAATGGGCAACCACTTACTTGGATAAAGGTCAACGTTTTATTTCAAAGCCAATATCTCTGTTTCTTTAAGAAGTATATCAAAAGCAAAACCTGGCAAGGAAAGTAGAAAATATCACCTTTCCAGCGAGGTAAATTATGTTGTCGTAGGTGGTCAAATAGCAGAGATATGGCAATAGTCGATAATGCATCCCTTTTTACGATTATTTTGTAATCACGCCACAGGTGATCGGATCGTCACGAAATTTTAGGGGTTAATGGGGGTCCCACAGAGGAAGAAGCCTACTGATTTTAATGATGGTCGGATAATATTTAGGGGTCGGAATGGGCAAAAACTCATTAGGAGACAAATTCAAAGTTTTATTCTTTGTGAATATATTGGCTTTTAGTAGGGGTATTTCAACGGCAAACCCTGTCAATGGAAGAAGAAAATATTACCTTTGCATTGGCGTAAAGCAGGTTGGCGAAGGTGGTCAAACAAGGGAGATACCACAATAGTCGGTAATGCATCCAATTCTTCCATTTTTTGCAATCAAGCTACAGGTCGTAATTTTGATCGGATGGTCACGAACGTTTGGTTGCTTATGGGGGTCCCAAAGAGAAAGAGGCATATTATTTTTGGTAGTAGTCGGATTATATTCCCTAAAAGAAATGTTTACCAGTGAAAACCTTATTTTAGCCAAAATGTTAAAAGTACACGCAGAAAAAAATAGGCTTGATCCAACAATATTCCAGGAGCAAAATATATATTGTAAACAGCTTTATGTAGTATTGTCAGTTCAATAATTGTTATTGTCACACTGGACTATATTATGTGTTCTAAATATAAATATGTATTGTCAGTTTGACACTATAACGTATTGTGCCAAATATGTAATAACGATATTTTTGTTGCAATTCACAATAGTTTTGGTTAAAATGTACAATAGATGTTCTTAGAATTTATAATAGTTCTGGTCAGAAGAAGAAATATTTATTTTATGAAAGCACAGCAGTTTTGGTTAAAATGAACAATAAATATTGTTAGAATTTACAATAGTATCTTTTCCGTTGTGAAAAACTGTCATCGTAGAGTTGGCATATTGAGCTTTTATAAGGTTTATTATTATGGTAGGGACGCTTCTGTTCTCAAGTGCCTCCCAGATTTTATTTCTATGTAAAGCGTCGAAAGCCTTTTCCAAATCGACTAAGGTTAGATATGTATAATTTCGAGCTGAGCTCGTTGTAATGCAAGATTCCACTGTGCGAAAAAATGACAAGGAAAACTGAGTAGATTATGAAAGTAGAGCACAAAATATGAGATACGTGTATAGTCCTTTTAAAAGTTTTCATCGAAAAGTAACCAAAGTAGGCGGAGCAAGTTCCGCCATTTCTAGTTTTTTCCAAATATTCGAGTTAAGCTATCTTGGAATTCTTGCATTTTAGGTGCATATAGTTTTTGGCAACTTTACAGAAGAGGATGTGGTGAAAATTTTTGTTATAAATTTTACCCTCATCATCATCATCATTAAAGGGGTCTTTTTGGTCCTTTTTTTGAAAATCTATCAAAAACTCCTTTTAAAATGTGATCATATCAAATCCAAATATTCTTCACAATTCGAGTTAAAAATTTACTATGTATAGCTCTCAGAATACATCAAATCTGTAAATCTTATCTAATCGCCAGGAATCTCTAAAAATGATAAACACGTTTTTTCGAAATTGTCCCACGAAACTTATCGGTATCAGCTAAACTATTAAGGGTTGAACGAAGTAACCTCTTGCAAAAATCTTCCACGCAGAAAATTATTAATACAATGAAATTCATTAGTTAAGATATTCTGCTCCTCCAACTAATAAGCCTGAACGTAGAGGAAGGGTACTTTCATAAACTACAATAGTGTGCTTGGTGGAGGTACACTCAAAGTTTGTCGTAAACGAAAACACTTTGCTGCCACGAAGCACAAAAACCTCCACTGTCAATATCTGCCATCCTACCGAAGTAAGAGTGCCATAATACACGGAACGCCTTAACAAAATTTAAATGAACTCGGCTTACACCTGGGAAGTTTTTGTGGTTTCTGACAAAAATCAAAAATGCAAAAAAAAAACGCCGGAGGGATTTTCAAATAAATCGCGGTCAATGTTCGCTTTTTTAAGTTTTCACGATTTTCCTTGGAAACCGCAAATCCTATCGAAATGGGATTAAGAAAAATGTTGTACCAGTGAAAATTCTCTATAAGATTGTCCTTAATGATGTTTTCGTAGGTATTACCATTTTTGAGATATAAAAGTTCAAATTTTGATAATTTACTGACTGTATCTTCTCCTTATAAAACAAGGCCATGACTGCAATTTCTCAACTTAACCTTATATATCTCAAAAATGGTACAACCTAGGAAAAAATTACGAAACCCAATCTTATAGAGAATTTTAACAGCTATAAGATTTTCTCAAGTCCCATATCGATAAGACTTACCGTTTTCAAGCAAGTCGAGAAAACCTAACAAAAAAACCTAAAACTGTGACCTAAACTTCTATATCTCAAAAATGGTAAAATCTATCGATATGGGGCTATATCGATAGGACTTGCGGTTTCCAAGCAAAATCGCGAAAACCTAAAATAAACCTAACAAGTAAGAAAAGTCTATAGTCGGACGGAGCCGACCATGGGATACCCTATACCACTATCGCTGGACAATCGAATTGTGAAATTGTGAAAATTTAATTATCAAATATCAGAGATGTAATGTATAATACTTATGACCAGAACCAAAAAGTTATCTGGCATGACAAAGACATTTTTGTAGCAGGAAAGGAAAATTTAGTTCACACAAACTAAAATGTTATGGAACCCACTTATGTAGTACTACTACTTCCGTTGTTTAACAGCTACGTTGTTGAAATTGTTACCAATTTCACACAAAAGGTTCAGTCCATTTAAACCGCTAAGTATTATCTGATCTTCACGTTGGTTTGTACGGTTCTTCTTCATCATAAACTCAAACTTTGTTTAAAATTTTGCGGGTTATTATTTTGACTTACAGAGCCGCTACAAAATTGGTTAAAATTTTGTTTTTGGTCCATTTCATCCCCTGAACATTTCACGATCATCAACAACTAACTAACTAAACTAAGCATTTCTATTCTGGCCCGAACCCAACCCCCTTAAAAAATTCGTTCGGTCCACAATTGCGGCCTTAAGCTTGTTTACAAATTTTAATGGACGAACACATCGCTAAATCGCTTTATCTCGTCGAGATATGAATTTCGTCATACCCAATAAGGGGTCTAGGATGAATATTTCGTGGTGTTACATAAACTTTTGGAGAGACAATAAGTAGCATGGGATAAAAATGTGGTTCTCTACACAGAACCCATTATATAAAGGGTGTTTTTTTATGCTAGATAGAATTTTAAATTGTAAAAACACAGAAAATTAAATTTTGATGAAACTTTTTTTGTTTGTTTCAGTATACTCTGACAAATCATCATGAATAGACTCACGCTTGAACAACGCTACGAAATTATCCAAATTTACTTTGAAAATCAGTCGTCGATTCGCGCAACTTACAGACGACTTCGTCATTTGTATGGCGTACATAATCGTCCATCTGAACAAGCGCATTTTTGGCTTAACGGGTTTGTTAATAAACAAAATTGCCGCATATGGAGTGAGACCAATCCACAAGAGACCCTACAGATTACATCCAGAAAAATGCACCGTATGGTGCGGTTTTCACGCTTGTGGCATCATCGGACCTTATTTCTTCAAAAATGAGGCCGGAGCTCGCGTTATGGTCAATGGAGATCGTTACCGCACCATGATCAATGATTTTTTGTTTGAAAATATGGATGACATTGATCCGGAGGAGATGTGGTTTCAACAGGATGGCGCTACGTGCCATACGGCGAACGCAACTATCGACTTATTGAAATCAAAATTTGGCGATATGCTGATTTCGAGAAGTGGACCTGTCAATTGGCCTCCAAGGTCGTGCGATTTGACACCTCTCGATTATTTCCTGTGGGGCTACGTGAAGTCACTGGTTTATGCTGATAAACCAGCAACAATTGATGCCTTGGAGGCCAGCATTGTTCGTGTTATTCGTGACATACGGCCAGCAGTGCTCGAAAAAGTGGCCAAAAATTGGACGTCCAGAATGCGCTTCGTCAAGAACAGCCGCGGTGCCCATATGCCCGAAATCATTTTCAAATGTTAATGTCATGTATAGATCTTTCGAATAAAAAAAATTTGATTAAAATTTAATTTTTTGTGTTATTTTTTACAATTTCAAGTTCTATCGGGCTTAAAAAAAAACACCCTGTATTAGGCAGTAGGCCCTTTATCTAGCAAACACTTTATTGCAATTTACATCAGAGGAAAGGTCAATATTTTTTTTTCATATGTAGGCTACTTCGCGGAATATATATGTCCTCAAGGAATTAAAATACCGACCAAAAATAAAATTTTTATATTTTTCATACAAAAGTAATGGTCCATTTCACCCGCTAAGAATATCAGATCATCATTCAAAATTGTAGGCATCTTTTTCGACCGATACTCTTACCCGGTGCATAATTTCGGGACTATTGATGTATAATTGCGACTTCTAGCGAGTTTATTATTACACTACAAACAAATAACGGAATATATTAGGCTGTAACTCGGTTATCTGATCATGCACACCAACATAATTGGCATCAATTGAAAGGTCAAGCGTTCCACTTTCAAGTATATCTCACTTGTCCGGAATGTCACTTCCAGGAATTAAGATATAAGCTGTATATTGAAAATGTTCACAATTTTCACACAAAAGTGTTGGTCCATTTAACCCCCTAAATATTATCCGATCGCCATCTCAAATTGCAAGCTTCTCCTTTGTGATATACTCTTACCGTTTTTAAAATTACGCGTTGATCGGACTATTATTGAGACCTACAGAGCCGCTAGAAAATTTGATAAATATTATGTTTTTGGTTCATTTCACCCGCTAAATATTTCACGATAATCACCAATAAGAATAGGGATCTATTCTGATCTGAACCCGACCTCCATACAAAATTTCGTGACGATCGGTCCATAATTGCGGCCTGTACCGTGTTTACAATTTATAATGGACAGACGGTCGGACGGACACACATCTCAAAATCGCTTTATCTCGTCGAAATATGAAGATTGGTATACCAAGGTGTTACATGAATTTTTACCAAAACAAACTTATAATACCCTTTTCCACATTGTGGTATAGGGTATTAAAATGTGCACTTTGACCGCGATTTATTTGAAAATCTCTCCCCGAATTTTTCTTGTTTTTAGAATTTTCTCATCTATGAACATTGCTATTTCAGAATCCGCGAAAACTTCCCAGGTATATGCGGTTTTCATTCAAAGTTAATTAAGATGCAACCTGCATGACATTGTTTTATAGGAGACCATACGGGGGCTTGTAAAAAGTTCAGGACCTTAGAAATAACAAATCATGTCCACTAGTTAGCAACGAAATATTAGACAAAGTTTCGACTATCAGCAATCCATCCTTTTTGCTACGTCAGTGACGTAAAAAAAATGCAATAAACAGCAAAAAATAATGCAATATCATCAACAGTTGCTGAATGATATTAAACGCGACATCAGAATGAAAGCAATGCTGCAAACGTTGATGCAAAATTTGGCAATTTAAACACTTTCTTCGGAAAGTCTTCCTTATTTTAAAATTTATTACAAACATCATCGATTATGTGCATGATGTTTAGTTTTATTTGCAACAATTTAATATTTTTAAATCTTCGCCTTTAGGCTAACTAAAATATGTATGTATATTCATTTTGATACGATCACAAATGTGACTCATAGAAATAATCGTTTTAGACCTTATACATACAGGGTTGGACGAAATCCATTTCAGACAATTTAGAGTCGATTTAGCCATGTCCGTCCGTCTGGCTGGTTGGAGAGCAAGGCAACTATCGAAAATTTTGGTCGCACTTAGAAAAAAATATATACAGCTTGGGGTTCTGTTATACCTTCGTATTATACCATGGTTTGAAAATAATATTATGAGTATGTTTGAAGAAAAATTTAATCCGTTATTCATGAAGTTACCCGTATGCTGTTGTTATAAACCATAAATATTGTTTAATATGTTTATGTACCAGATGTGTATCATCAAACATTGCATCATACCCTGCAAACATTTTTTCAAATTTTTAATCGCTTAAAGATAATCTGCGATTCGCGTGGAAGATCAATACAATCGCGGAAGAGCGCGCCTAATGATAACCTGCGAATCGCCGACATAAAGTAACTGTGTCCGGGAAGCGAATCGCGAGGAAGAATCGCAGATTAATCATCTGGAAGATCTTCAGAAGATCAACATGTAAAGAAAAATTAAAAAAAAAGAATAGAACAATTGTTTTTTGTTTCTTTTATTTGTTGTTTAGTTTTCTGCTTTTGTTTTCTTTTCTGCTTTGTTAGGTTTTTAATTATTCCTTTATATTGTGGTTAATTGTTATAGGCACTGTACTCAGTACTGTTTCCTCAGTCACTATGTTGTCTTTTGGTTAAACTTGGCAAAACCTGGACATGTGTGGTTTGTCAATACTCATAATATTATACGTGCCATTTATATCAAAGTTCTGTAGAAAGTGTATATGAGAATTATATGCAACAAAATCAAAAATGTTAGTAACAATCATCTGTTGCTCTTCCAGAAGAGTCTTCTGTGATTCCCAACGGCGATCATTTGAAAAATGTAAGAAAAAAATGTAAACAATCACCCAATGATCGCCGTGTGGAATCACAGAAGATTAATCTAAGCGAACAATCTTCCAAAAGTTGAAAAAATGTTGGCAGGGATGGTTAAAGAAACAGAAATACCAACACAACATAAAACACGAATCAGTATGTTTCCTGACACTATAGTGTCAACATAGTGACTGAGGAAACAGTACTGAGTACAGTGCCTATAACAATTAACCACAATATAAAGGAATAATTAAAAACCTAACAAAGCAGAAAAGAAAACAAAAGCAGAAAACTAAACAACAAATAAAAGAAACAAAAAACAATTGTTCTATTCTTTTTTTTAATTTTTCTTTACATGTTGATCTTCTGAAGATCTTCCAGATGATTAATCTGCGATTCTTCCTCGCGATTCGCTTCCCGGACACAGTTACTTTATGTCGGCGATTCGCAGGTTATCATTAGGCGCGCTCTTCCGCGATTGTATTGATCTTCCACGCGAATCGCAGATTATCTTTAAGCGATTAAAAATTTGAAAAAATGTTTGCAGGGATGACACATATAATTATATGTATACACTCACATTTCCTTAAAAACAAATTTAGACTTTTAAGTGCCATAACTTAAGTATCCCAACCAAAAAATGGAAACACGAAGTACTTTAGTCATGTTATTGCTAACATGGGAGTCATATTTATGACATCAATATAATTTATGTTGCAAAGTTCTACGAGCGTGTGTTTCCTTTTTATATTTTTATAGATTTTTTTTATTCTCCATGATTTGGGGATTTCAATGACTCTAAAATTCATATTTATTTATTAAATTGCAATAAATAGTCTCATCATTGTCACTTGTGGCAGGAGAAACTGGAGCAATAAATTGGATTAATATGTGAAGGATTTTTGAAGAAGCACAGAAATTATATATTAATTTAAAGAGGGCATCAGGAGAAATGTTGTACAATTTTCCAGGAGAAATCAAAGAGTAGTTGTAATGACGCCCTTGTCCATTTTTGCGTTTCCCTTTAATTTAAACAGTTTGGTATTAGATTTAAAATTTTTCTTTTGTTACATTGCCAATTTATAAATTATAGTTGCCACTACACAATCGCCTTTATTCTTAACGAGCAACAGATAACTTACAGTTCTCCCTTTACTTGTTGTAAGTTGAAACAACAAATTGCCTCAGCAACTTTGTCTTCTGTGAAATAAGGTTATTTATTTCTGCAAAGCATATAAAGGTGTGATACAATACCGAAAGACGTAAAATATATGCAGAAAAAGTACAGGAAGAAAAACTATTGGAATTAATATTAAAGTTATTGTTTATAGAACAAATGTACAAATTACACTGTGCAACAAAATTCAATTTTTTTCAAAATGATGGGAAAAATCGAGTAGATTATGAAAGTAGAGCTAAAAATATGAGACACGTGTATCGGCGTTTTAAAAGTTTACGTCGGAAAGTAACCAAAATAGGCGGGGCAAGTTCCGCCCATTTTTAATTTTTTCGAAATATTCGAGATAAGATATCTTTGAATCCTTGCATTTCAGGTATATAGTGTCTTTGGCAACTTTACAGAAGAGTATGTGGGCAATATTTTTGTTAAAAAGTTTAACCCTCATGCGATTCATCAAAGGGGTCTTTTTTGTCCTTTTTCTTTCAGAAACTCCTTAAAAATGTGATTGTATCAAATCCAAATATTCTACAAAATTGTTCGCCATAAAATTTTACTATAGGTCTCTGAATACACCAAATCTGTAACTCTTGTCTAATAGCCAGGAATCTCTAAAAATGAAAAACACGTTTTAGGGTTAAAGTCGGACTTCATCTGAGTTTATTCAAAATTGTCCCACAAAACATAATTTTAGAGAGATGATGTCAGAGACAAAAATATTCTTCGTCAAATTTCACTATGGGTCACCAAAGAAATGAAATGTCTATTTACATTTTATAGCATGAAAATATCAGTATCGATTTTGCTGAAAAAACATGAAAATATTTCCCAATTTTTTATACCCTCCACCATATGGAGGGTATAATTAAATTTGTCATTCCGTTTGTAACACATCGAAATATTCGTCAGAGACCCTATAAAATATATATATTATTGATCAGCATAAAATTCTATGTCGATTTGACCATGTCCGTCTGTCCGTCCGTCCGTCCGTCAGTCCGTCCGTCTGTCTGTCTGTTGAAATCAAGATACAGCTCGCAATTTTAAAGATAGAGAGTCAAAATTTGGTACGGAAGTTTTTATTACTTGCAGGAAGGTTGGTATTGAAAATGGGATATATCGGTCCACGTTTTGATATAGCCCCCATAGAACGGTACCTCCCGATTTTCGGTATTCTTAAGATTTTAGCTTCATTATCCTACCAAAATGCCTGAAATTTGTCACGTAGTCTTCTTTAGGGGTATTAAACTCTCCCCCAGAATTTTGTCGGTATCGGTCCACACCTTCATATAGCCCCCATAGAACGGTACCTCCCGATTTTCGGTATTTGTAAGGTTTTAGCTTCATTATCCTACCAAAATGACTGAAATTTGGGGGTATTAAACTCTCCCCCAGAATTTTGTCGGTATCGGTCCACACCTTCATATAGCCCCCATAGAACGGTACCTCCCGATTTTCGGTATTTGTAAGGTTTTAGCTTCATTATCCTACCAAAATGACTGAAATTTGGTACGTAGTCTTCTTTAGGGGAATTAAACTTTCCCCCAGAATTTTGTCGGTATCAGTCCACACCTTCATATAGCCCCCATAGAACGATACCTCCCGATTTTCCGTATTTTTAAGGTTTTGGATTCATTATCCTACCAAAATGGCTGGAATTTGGTACGTAGTCTTCTATAGGGGTATAAAACTTTCCCCCAGAATTTTGTCGGTATCGGTCCACACCTTCATATAGCCCCCATAGAACGGTACCTCCCGATTTTCGGTATTTTGAAGGTTTTAGCTTTATTCTCCTACCAAAATGGCTGAAATTTGGTAAGTAGTCTTCTTTAGGGGTATAAAACTTTCCCCCAAAATTTTGTCGGTATCGGTCTACACCTTCATATAGGCCCCATAGAACGGTACCTCCCGATTTTCGGTATTTTGAAGGTTTAAGCTTCATTATCACATCGAAATGGCTGAAATTTGGTACTTAGTCTACGTTGGTGGAATAAAACTTTCCCCCAGAACTGGTATCGGTCCATGCCTTCATATAGCCCCCATAGAACGGTACCTCCCGACTTTCGGTATTTAGAACGTCGTGGCCTCAATATTCCACCGAAATGGCTGAAATTTGGTATTTAGATTTCGTTCGGTACTTAAACTTCCCCTTTAAATTTGTCGGTATAGGTCCACGCCTTCATATAGCCCCATGGTACCTCCCGATTTTTCGTATTTTGAAGGTTGTGTCTTCAATATTCCACCAAAAGGCCTGAACTTTGTTATTTAGTCTTCAATGTGATATAAAACTGTTCGCCAGAAATATGTCTGTACAGGTGCACTCATTCATATTGCCCAATTTCTGACTAAAATTCGTCGGTGTAGGTCCACGTTTCGACATAGCCCCATAGAGCGGTACCTCCCGATTTTCGTAATACTGAAGATTGTGACGTCAATATCCAACCGAAATGGCTGAAATTCGTTATTTCGTCTTCCAAGAGTTATAAAATATTCCGGAAGAGTATTATCAGTATAGGTCCACGTCTTCATATATCCCCATAGAAGCGTACTTCTTGATTTTCGGTATTTTTAAGTTTTAGCCACATTCACTTACCGAAATATAGGAAATTTGGTATTTAGTATTCTTTGAGCCTAAAAACTTTCCTTAAAAAATTTTCGGTATAGAACGACGTTTTGAAATAGGCCCCATAGAATGGTGCCTCACATTGTTTTACCGAAATTGTGAAATTTAGTATTAAGTCTTCTTCATACAAAAATGGAAACTAATTATTCCATTTTACTTCAATACAACTTGTGGTGGAGGGTATAACAAGTTCGGCCCGTCCGAACTTAACGCCGTTCTTACTTGTTTTGGTGAAAAATTTTGCCTTCTTTTTTCGAGTTGGTACATGGAAGTAATATGAAACTTGGTTATAGGTGAAAAGTGTCAAAGGATGAAAAATTCTACACAAAATTTCACTATTAGTTTCAAAATAAACCATATATCTATGTATACCATTTCCTTAAAAAATTAGATTACAAATTTATATATATTAGGATGAAATTATATGTTTTAATTTTGGACTCTTTATTTTACATAATTCTATACTGGATGAAAATCTAGCAAAATCCTTTACTTTTTGGGAATATTGTTAAAGAAAGAAATGTTCCAAATGAAATTTCATTATGGGTCTCTGAATAAAAGAAATCTGTAACCATAGCATATAACATTCTTTGCAGCACTTGTTTTTGATATATATGTTTTAGGGCCATATTTCCATATTTTCATATAGATTGTCGTTGTGATTGGATACTGTAAATATTATATTGATGGTTTTTCGTTGTGAGTTCATACAGAAGATGTTGTGCGTTCCACTCGTAATGCTTTGTGGTGCATATATATTTGGAATATAAAAAAACCCACATTGGACCTGCCCAAATAGCGTATTTTTAGTACTTTCAACTTAAATTCCGTAGTTTGGATAAGCCATTAGTTGCTTATATTGTAAGTGAAAATACATTAGAGGTCTACGGCTATGGTCAAGTGAAAATATAGGTGTCATATGGGCTCTCACATGCACAATTTGGTGTGGTCCAAAATACTACAGTAATGGGACTAACTCCTACTTTGGTGGCATTTACGGAATTAACAGTAGCATTTTACATAAATAGCTGTACCATGAATGGCCATAACGAACCCAGTTACGATATAGCGATTTATGTAAATTTCTAAGGTAAATGCCACCAAAGTAGGAGTTAGTCCCATTACTGTAGTATTTTGGACCACACCAAATTGTGCATGTGAGAGCCCATATGACACCTATATTTTCACTTGACCATAGCCGTAGACCTCTAATGTATTTTCACTTACAATATAAGCAACTAATGGCTTATCCAAACTACGGAATTTAAGTTGAAAGTACTAAAAATACGCTATTTGGGCAGGTCCAATGTGGGTTTTTTTATATTCCAAATATATATGCACCACAAAGCATTACGAGTGGAACGCACAACATCTTCTGTATGAACTCACAACGAAAAACCATCAATATAATATTTACAGTATCCAATCACAACGACAATCTATATGAAAATATGGAAATATGGCCCTAAAACATATATATCAAAAACAAGTGCTGCAAAGAATGTTATATGCTATGGTTACAGATTTCTTTTATTCAGAGACCCATAATGAAATTTCATTTGGAACATTCCTTTCTTTAACAATATTCCCAAAAAGTAAAGGATTTTGCTAGATTTTCATCCAGTATAGAATTATGTAAAATTAACAGTCCAAAATTAAAACATATAATTTCATCCTAATATATATAAATTTGTAATCTAATTTTTTAAGGAAATAGTATACATAGATATATGGTTTATTTTGAAACTAATAGTGAAATTTTGTGTAGAATTTTTCATCCTTTGACACTTTTCACCTATAACCAAGTTTCATATTACTTCCATGTACCAACTCGAAAAAAGAAGGCAAAATTTTTCACCAAAAAAATTGGGAAATATTTTCATGTTTTCTCAGCAAAATCGATACTGATATTTTCATGCTATAACATGTAAATAGACATTTCATTTCTTTGGTGACCCATAGTGAAATTTGACGAAGAATATTTTTGTACCTGACATCATCTCTCTAAAATTATGTTTTGTGGGACAATTTTGAATAAACTCAGATGAAGTCTGACTTTAACCCTAAAACGTGTTTTTCATTTTTAGAGATTCCTGGCGATTAGACAAGAGTTACAGATTTGGTGTATTCAGAGACCTATAGTAAAATTTTATGGCGAACAATTTTGTAGAATATTTGGATTTGATACAATCACATTTTTAAGGAGTTTTTGAAAGATTTTTGAAAAAGGGACAAAAAAGACCCCTTTGATGAATCGCATGAGGGTTAAACTTTTTAACAAAAATATTGCCCACATACTCTTCTGTAAAGTTGCCAAAGACACTATATACTTGAAATGCAAGGATTCAAAGATATCTTACCTCGAATATTTCGAAAAAATTAAAAATGGGCGGAACTTGCCCCGCCTATTTTGGTTACTTTCCGACGTAAACTTTTAAAACGCAGATACACGTGTCTCATATTTTTAGCTCTACTTTCATAATCTACTCGATTTTCCTCGTCATTTTTTTGTTGTCGCACAGTGTTATTTATCTTCAAAAGAAGACATAAACCTAATTTAATTACTGACAAAAATAATATGTCGAAATCGCTTATAACGTCGGTCAAGAGACCTACCAAATTCGGACGCTATAAGCGATAGTCGTTTAAACGATATTAATAGAAGAGGTCAAATTATATTACGTATAGTGACTTTTGGGTATGAATACGTTGTTTTATTAAGCAAATAAAAAAATTCAATTCAATTTTGGAGCCTTTTCATTCTATATACTTTCGTATAAAAGACTTAAAAACAAAATAAGAACATTAAGTTCATTCGTCAGCTGATATATTACGTTATATGATATGGGTTTTTTTAAATAGCCTGTTATTTTAGTTTTGGCTTTTTTGGAATTCATAAGTTTAAATTTAACACAGATCTGAGTTTTGAAAGGGTTTCTAAAACGCAGACTGTGTTGTAACGTCTTCTGAGTAAATAAATTTTTAAAGATTTTCTACTGTTAATTTCTTCGGTAGAATTGCCTTCATCTAAAACTGGCATCGATGGTAACTAATTCATCAAAAATGACAATGTTATGAAAGCAATTAGCAATGACAGAAGACGCTTCATTTTTCATGGCTTCATCTAACAATAACACTGCATCCAACACACTTAATTTCGTACTTTCTTCCTTTTCTATTCTTGCCAGAATAGTGGATATTTGTCGATCCCGGTAATGTGATTTTAATGATTTTGTTAATCCTTGGTCTATGGGTTGTAAACAGATGTGACATTGGGTGGCAAAAAGCCAAGGTTAATTGACTTTGGACCGCCTATATGACAAACGTAATTCAGTTGTCTAACACCATCTTCGAACATGTTTGTTGTTTGAGTTCAAAAAAATCCATACAAGAAAATATTGAGACAAATTGTTCTTCCTTGTATGATTCGACGTTATAACCGATAGCAAAATTCAAATATTTCACAAAAATCCGACGTAAAAACCGATATGACGCTATAAGCGATGACGTTATAAGCGATATTTATTTGTGTGGAATATAAAGGGCAGAAATTCGGGACTTTTGGATTTCGAAGTTATAAGCGATATGGCGTTATAAACGACGACGTTATAAGCGATTTCGACTGTATCTTACAATTACAACTTTCGAATAATTTTTGCTGGAAAATTGTTGGTCTGCTTTGGTCCGATCGGCTCTGATATGGGCATATTGTCGCAAAATGTCGTAATCATGATAGAAAAAAAATCATGAAAAACCAGGTTTATAAATTGTTACAAATTACAATGCTATAGGGGGTCTTGGAATTTTTGTGATAACTTTGGTAAAGAGTAATGAATGTAATAATACCTCGAAATATTAGTTTTTTTAATTGATCGGTTCAGAGTACGTAAAAATACTTTAAATAACATTTCCAATCGTTTCGTTTCGTATTTTCCATAGGAACAATACAAAACGAAACATAACCCTCGTTGGCCGAGCTCGCTGTTTAGTTTTGTTTTGTTTATATTCGTGAGTGCGAACAAAACGAAAAGCGAAAAGTACTCAACTCCACAAGAGCAGATAGAAAACGGAATAGTACTAAACACATGTGAATAAATCAAAAACGTTTGGTGGTTGATAAAATTCACTGTGGTATGCTGATTGGTGGTTGATAAAATTCACTGTGGTATGCTGATGCTATCTTATAGGGTTGTTAAGCAATCACATGTGTGTGTGTCTGTGTGTGTCATTGACAATACGCACGGCAAACGTTTCCCAAAAATACTTCTTGTTTCGGTGGTGAATGAAACAACTCGGCAAAGCATAACCGAAGTTACATTTCCGCAATCGTACGGTTTCCATCTTTTTACATTGAAAAGTTTGTGTTTTTGTTTTGGTTGTGAGAATGAAACGATTCAGAGAAGCTGAAAAGTTTGTGACTTTGTGTGATTGGTACGGGAATCGTTTTGTTTGTTTCCGTTCATTGGATCGGTTCGATGAAAATCGCCGAAAACTATTTCTAAAATTATTTTAATATTTGTTTATACCAGAGAGAGCCAATAACAACAAATTTCCTATGCCCGCGGGCATAGGCAAAGCGATCGTACTCACACGTATGGAGTAAACATCTTCGTGTGGCTTCGTTAGGTTGGCGTGTTGTTTACATTTTGCAAATCAGTCGATGAGAAGAACGTTGGTTTGTTAGTGTAATACTAATGTTGGTCGTTCGGATTTTTTCTACTCACACAAGCGCAATGTATAATCTGCAAATGTGTGTTTTTGGCCATCAATGGCTTATACACTCAACATTTAGGCCAACAAGATTATCAACATAATGATTTTAAACCCCAAGTATGTTTGGACGAAATCCATTTCAGGCAATTTGTAGTCGACTTACCCAGGTCCGTCCATCTGTCCGCAGAACCAACCTATTTGATTCAAATTTTAGGTATCGATAATTTTGTCCAAACATAGTTTAAGTTCGAAAATGGGCCATATCGATCTACCCCTTCCGTTAATTACCCCACAAAAGTGGTTTCAAATCTGTTCGCGTTCACAAAATTGGATGCTGCACTCAATTGTAAAAAAAATATTTAAAAATTCCTATTGTGTTTTAAAAAGAACATGTATATATGAATCGTTAGCAGCATTTGATATCTATCCGTAGATGCTAAAATAGTTGCTAAATTTATTTTTATTTTCGCGAAAAATCAAAAAATATTGAGGAAATCTTGGAATAAATTTTATTTATTCTAAATCAGAGTCCAAAAAATCTCTAAAAAAATAGTTTAAAAATACGTACAGAATCTAGACAACGCGTAGAAAAATGTGAGACCAAAATTATAAAGATCGCGTTTATAACTTGCATATTACAGCAAAAACAAAGAACGGAAACTTATTGTTGGAAATTATTTCAAAAATATATTTTTGGTTAAATACGAAAAATTTGAAAAATAAATGTTGGGAGTTATTCTATTATTTCGCTAAATTTCGATCCAAATCCTGAAGTATTTTGTTAAAACTTCTACGAGAAAAGTAATTAGTCATCGTGAAAGTATATTTGGTTTCTGTGATAAGCAATAGAAATAAGAAGTAGAGAGTAATATTGAAATTACAATCAAAGAAAAAACATAGAAGTTAAAAACCGTATAATTCGCGAATTGGTTTAAATCGGTTGAGGTGCATGTGCTTTTCGGATACAGGGAGTCCATGTCTATTAATATGCATGGATTTTCCCATGTTTGATTCAGCGGCCAAAGTGTGCCATCAGTTGCATCTTACTATTCAAAAAACATTCAAGTGGGCAAAAATTACGCGATGTGCATATGATTATAAGGTGCATCTGATTTCAATGGCCGCCTATTAAAAGTACGTCAATATAAATTATTTTAGACAGATTCGTCAAGAACTGCGGATGTGCCACCACATCCTATTTTGGGATAAATAGGGATATTACTCCCGAATCTTTGTAATTTGTGACACTTCTTTTTGGCAAATATTATAATCGCGTATAAAGGATTACATTTATGTAAAAATAATCAAAGAAAATCGCGGTTCAATTCGCGGAATTGTCAAAATATATTTTTGCAGAATTTCCTACTTTCAAGGTATCTATATCCGGCGTTATAGTGGATGGATTCAAACGCGGAAGGGCTTATTAGATCCGGCACGTAAAAAAACTAAAATCACGCGGGGTTCAGGGGTACGTGTACGACATTTGTAAATTTTAAAGCCAAAAAAAAGGTTTTTTCAGAAAATTTACGTACCAAATTTTCGCCTTTGGACTCCTATTACTAGGAAGCTGTATGGAGCACACTCATGAGATATACATCGAACGACGTGGTATCGCGAGTTCTACAATCCAATAAACTAGTTTCGATTATTATCTAGCTGCACCATCTAATTATAAGAAAAATTCGAAAAACACTGAACTCAAAACTTCAAAATGTCAGCATCGATTTTAGGTGGATGCAGTATATATATATATCGAAAAGTCATACACTAGAACCATATTGCCTAAGGGGTATTCTTTAGTTCTTTCTTTGAGCACAGGTTTGAATTTTCCGTGGTTTGGCCAGAAATCAAGAAAGAACACAAAAAAACTTGTAAACTTCAACACATTTTTCCCATTTTTTTATATTACCACCAGCGCAGCTTCCACGAAAATTATTTGTTATGGTCCATATTATGAGATCGTAGCTAAAACACTTCAATATATATAAATGTATTAATATTTTATAAAATATATTAACAGTTCGCGACTTATTAAATGGTGAATCTCAACTTCAACGATTGTACAACTTTTTTGAATATTACCATATATCAGGTTTGAATACTACTTTGGGAAAAGTATAGTTTAACAGCTTTTCTCGAACCGTTTTGAACATGTTTGCCTTGCGATCCCTTTTACGACGGTGCAACTTTTTTTATGGCAAGTCCATACTTCCATACGAAGTCCTTCTGGACTTCCATACGAAGACCTTCTGGTCTTCTATACGAAGACCTTCTGGTCTTCAATACGAAGACCTTCTGGTCTTCAATACGAAGACCTTCTTGTCTTCTAAACGAAGACCTTCTGGTCTTCTATACGAAGACCTTCTGGTCTTCAATACGAAGACCTTCTGGTCTTCAATACGAAGACCTTCTTGTCTTCTAAACGAAGACCTTCTGGTCTTCTATACGAAGACCTTCTGGTCTTCTATACGAATACCTTCTGGTTTTCTATACGAAGATCTTCTGGTCATCTATACAAAGACCTTCTGGTCTTCTGTACGAAGACCTTCTGGTCTTATATACGAAGACCTTCTGGTCTTCAATACGAAGACCTTCTGGTCTTCAATACGAAGACTTTCTGGTCTTTTATACGTAGACCTTCTGGTCTTTTATACTAAGACCTTCTGGTCTTCTATACGAAGACCTTCTTGTCTTCTAAACGAAGACCTTCTGGTCTTCTATACGAAGACCTTCTGGTCTTCTATACGAATACCTTCTGGTTTTCTATACGAAGATCTTCTGGTCATCTATACAAAGACCTTCTGGTCTTCTGTACGAAGACCTTCTGGTCTTATATACGAAGACCTTCTGGTCTTCAATACGAAGACCTTCTGGTCTTCAATACGAAGACTTTCTGGTCTTTTATACGTAGACCTTCTGGTCTTTTATACTAAGACCTTCTGGTCTTCTATACGAAGACCTTCTTGTCTTCTAAACGAAGACCTTCTGGTCTTCTATACGAAGACCTTCTGGTCTTCTATACGAATACCTTCTGGTTTTCTATACGAAGATCTTCTGGTCATCTATACAAAGACCTTCTGGTCTTCTGTACGAAGACCTTCTGGTCTTATATACGAAGACCTTCTGGTCTTCTATATGAAGACCTTCTGGTATTCTATACGAAGACCTTCTGGTATTCTATAAGAAGATTTTCTGGTCTTCTATACGAAGACTTTCTGGTCTTCTATACGAAGACCTTCTGGTCTTCTACATAGCGACGTTATAAGTATTGAGTTTTCTTTTTTTTTGTGTCCGAGGCTAAGGGTTTATATCCTTCGGCACAGCTGATTGATACTTTTTAACTTCTTTTAATAATGTGTAGCGAAAAAGCCCCGATTGGTAATGACGGCGTATATATGTCCTATATCTCTGGTATGTTACCGTGTATATCAACTTATATATGTATGACCGGACGGCTAAAATATGTCGCAATCATATAAAAGAAATTTCTTTGAAAATAGTGCCCAGGTGTAGTGGAGTAGGGTATCACATGGTCGGCCCTGTCCGACTAAACCCTCTCTTACTTGTTGTGAGTAAATTTTTCTAAAAAACCCATTTTTTGGTAAAAATTTTACATTCCGTGGAAACCCGCGTAAAATTATTTTTTTTTCGTTCTGAATCTAATAAGCCGCAACGCGTCCAAATCGGTTCACTAGATATCCCTCAAATTTCGAAAATTTGCAAAAAATGTTTTTGAAAATATCGCGTATTAAAACGAGTTTTGGATGTGTCAGTTCTACTTAAAAAATAGATCGCTACGCGTGTTTAAAATTTACGAAAACGTATATTTGAAAACTATGGCAAATCCCTGGATATAATAGATTTTTGATAAAAATTGAGTGCGATGCTACATCCACGGTCCTCGATGGATCGCATTGAAACATCATAGAATAATGTATTTTTTAATGGAGGTCATTGAATTCGGATGCGCTTAAAATGTTAATGTAATTCGTGGAAATCATAGCCATTTTACTGTTTTTTTTACACCCTAATATGCAACAGATTCTACATCGTGGTCACCAAATATAATTTCACTTTATCAAATAAAAGGGATTGATTCGCTTTTTCGAAAGTCGAATGTCATTTCCGCTATTACGCGGTTTCAATGTGCTTCAAAAGTTGATTAAAATTAACTTTACCTTTATTTTAATTTTATGCCACAATTCGAAGTCCTTGTGATTTAATATAATGATCTAAACACTTTCGCCAATAGCTAAACTATAAAGCAAAAATTGGTTGCAACGGAATATATTCATTACGGCACGAAATTTTGACGAAAAAGAGAAAGAACTCTAAAAGTTTTTTTTCAACTTTTCCTTTAAAATCATAAAACAACAAAATTAGATTAATATAATTTTTATTTTTATCCCTCATATTTTCTTCGCATTTTTTCAAATATTCATTGGCTTCATTATACCCTACACCACTATGTGGAAAGGGTATTATAAGTTTGTTTTGGGAAAAATTCATGTAACACCGCGAAATATTCGTCGGAGACCCCCAATGTGGTATACCAATCTTCATATCTCGGCGAGATAAAGCGATTTTGAGATGTGTGTCCGTCCGTCCGTCCGTCCGTGTGTCCGTCTGTCCATTATAAATTGTAATCAAACTCTAGGCCGCAATTATGGACCGATCGTCACGAAATTTGGTATGGAGGTCGGTTTCACATCAGAATAGATCGCTATTTTGATTGGTGATGATTGTGAAATATTTAGCGGGTGAAATGGACCAAAAACATAATTTTTATCAGATTTTGTAGCTGCTCTGTAGGTCGCAATAATAGTCCGATCGCCTCGAAATTTTAAATAAAGTAAGAGTACATGACAATGAAGTAGCTTGCAATTTGAGATGGCGATCAGATAATATTAAGAGGGTTAAATGGACCACAACTTTTGTGTGAAAATTGTGAAAATTTTTAATAAACAGCTTATATCTTTGTTCCTGAAAGACACCTTCCCCCCTCGTGAGTTATATTTGGAAGACGATCTCTTGACCTTTTAATTGATGTCAATTAGGTTGATGTACGTGATCAGATAACAGAGTTACAGCCTAATATATCCAGATTTTTGTTTGTAGTGTAATCATAAACCGGCTAGAGGTCGCAATTATAGCTCAATAGTCACGAAATTTTGCACGAGGTAAGAGTTTTGGTTGAAGAAAATGCCTATAATTTTGCATGATTATCTGACGGTTGACATAGACCATTACTTTTGTATGAAAAATATACAAATTTTATTTTTGGTCCATATTTTCATTCCTGGGGGGCATATACCGGCAAAGGAGCCTACATATGGAATAATAATAACTACTGATCTTCCCCTGATGCAAATTGCAATAATGTGTCTGCTAGATAACGCACCTACTAACTGATATATAATGTGTTTTGTGTAGAGAACCACAATTTCCTCCCATGCTACAAATTGTCTCTATCATGACAGAGAAATTTCCAGTTCAGTTGTCAAATTGGATTTTTATACAAATATTGCAACATGGGGTCGCTTCGCCACCTATGTTATACCTCAGGATTTAGGGTAAAGGGGATACAAACAAAATACGACCAAAGGTGTGTCTCATCGAAATATAGGTCTTAGACCCCAAGTATATTTGGACGAAATTCGTTTCAGACAATTTGGAGTCTATTTAGCAATGTTCGTTCACCTGTCTCTCTTAATGTCTAGCTGGCTGGTGAGCACGATAACTCTCGAACGGATCTACCGATTAGAACCAAATTTTATACTTCGTAATATTTTGCCCAAGCATTGTTTAAGTTCGAATGTAGGCTATGTTGGTCCACACCTCCCCCAAAAAAGTTCAAAATTGTTTTCGAAAATTTGTGTGAACTGGTGAAGTGAGGAATCGATTTGCTCCAAACTTTCCATATATTATTATTCCTTCCAGATATAGATCGGATAAGACTATATCGATCCTTAGGGTACCTCCTACACAAAATTCGGAAAAGGGAAAATTAAGAGTCCCTATGAATCGTTATGAATTTTTTCAGCAGATTGTATTTGCGCCGTAAATCCGTAAGTTAACTCTCAAGGGGATTTTCTGATTGGTCGAAACTTTACACATCGTATTATTTCATCCAGTCATGTGTCAGGTCGGAATATGGAATATATCTGTCCGTCCTTCGAGTACCTCTCACACAAAATTTGGGAAAAGTGCAGTTTGAAGACCCGTATCGGTTCTTTTTAATTATTATTTTCTTTTTGAAGAAGGTTTTTTACGTTCCGTATTCTGGTCCCTTTCCCGGGGTAAGTCATACTTCCTGAGATAATAGTTCAGAAGTGCCAAAAATCCATGCTGGGTCCAACTAAAATTACAAATCTGAAAAAATAATTCTCAAATATTTCCAAAACTTAGAATTTAGCTTACTAAAATTGATTTGGTATACACCATATTACGATACCTACAGATTCCACGTATTTTGAAGCAAATTCGTGTTACAAAATAAATATATTTTTAGAGGCTAAAGGTATATCACCGTTAGCGCCGCTGACTTATACTCCCTTTGTTGCTGTTTAATTGAATATGAATAATTTTGGGATTTATAAATTTGTTTGCATGCAAAATTTTTGAATTTCGATTCATTATTATTTATTTCTACCGATATAAAATATATTTTCGAAGCATATGTGAAATACAAGTGCACAATTTTAGACGATAGATCTTCAATAAACTCCCAATTTTCCCAATAATCAGATATACCAAATTGCGTGGTATATATGTATTTATTTTAGGTGCATTCCAGAGAGGAACCTGATACTCAAAGACCATTTGAAGATGTAGCAGGAGGGGCTAATCAATGTGAATTTTCCAATTTTCGAATATTATTTAGAAATGTATAATTTATATACTTTTCCACAAACATCCCAGTAGGGACAAGGGAGGCTTCTCTTATATCAATGGATTCATATTAAGTTATTGATAGTGTCCTAAGTTGTAGAGACGTTTTTCATGGCTGAAATACTCAGCAAATATCGCCAACATTACTAAGGGGTATTTTGCCACCATTGTCAATTTGATGGGAATCGAACCCGGACATAATTCCGACAGGTTGTGGTGTAGGGTATCACATGGTCGGCCCCGTCCGACTATAGCCTTTGCTTACTTGTTTTTTTTTTCTCACAATGTCTGGATGCTGTTGTATTTTTTACATCTTTTTTGTAAGCATAAGCGCTTTTATTTCAAAAATATATTTGCACATATGTAAGTACAATTTTGTAATAAATTAGATTTTTGCGAATCCATTGAAACATTTTAGGAGTATTTTGACATCATCGTAAAGGATACAAATTCAGTTAACAGTAATAAGATATAACAGTTTATTATATCAAGCCACGATTATTTTAGGATTTTTTTCTAAATATTAAAATGGTCATATCTTTTGCGCGTAACGGTCAAGGTTATTAACAAAAATATATTTGGAACGACGATTTTTATTCATCTGTTTATCTATGATTTGTATACCCTACACCACAATGTGAAAAGGGTATTATAAGTTTGTTTTGGTAACAATTCATGTAATACCGCGAAATATTCGTCGGAGACCCCCAGTGTGGTATACCAATCTTCATATCTCGGCGAGATAAAGCGATTTTGAGATGTGTGTCCGTCTGACCATTATAAATTGTAATCAAGCTCCTGGCCACAATTAGGGTCCTATCGTCATGAAATCGGGTTCAGACCAGAATAGTTCCCTATTTTTATTGGTGACGATCGTTAAATATTTAGCTAGTGAAATGGATCAAAAACATAATATTAATCCAATTTTGTAGTGGCTCTCCAGGTCCATATTCCAATCCAAATATTCCAATCAACGCGAAATTTTTAATAAGGTAAGAGTATATGACAAAGAAGGAGCTTGCAATTTGATATGGCGATCAGATAATATTTAGAGGGTTAAATAAACCGCAACTTTTGTGTGTAAATTGTGAAAATTGTTAATATACAGCTTAACTCTTTATTTCTGAAAGAGACATTCAGGGAAAGTAGGCTATAATTGGAGGAATAGCGCTTGAATTTTCTATTGTTATCAACTGTGTTGGTGTACATGATAAAATTACAGGGTTACAGCATAATATACCAGGATATTTGCTTGTAGTGCAACCGTAGAGGTCGCAATTATAGCTCAATAATCACTAAATTTTGCACGAGGTAAGAGTTTAGGTAGAAGAAAATGCCTAAAATTTTGGATGACTATCTGATATTATTTAGCGGATGAAATGGACCACTACTTTTGTATGAAAAAAGAAAATTGGTCTATATTTTATTTCCTGGAGGGCATATTCCGGCAAAATAGGCTATATATGGAAAAAGAACTAATGACCTTTCCCCCTGATGCAAATTGCAATAACGTGTCTGCTAGATAATGGGCATCCTGCCTAATATATAATGGGTTTTGTGTAGAGAACCACATTTTCCTATTCCCAGTTTTTGCATTATTGCAATTTACATGATGCCCTAGCGTTTAAATTGTCCAATTGGATTTTTATATATACATTGCAGCATGGATCGCTTTGCCACTTTTTTTAAAACGATTCCCCAGTCAGGCAACATAAAATTTGCAACGGTGGCAAAATACCCTTTAGTAATGTTGGCGACATATTCTGAGTATTTCAGCTATGTAAAACTTATCTACAAGTGGTGTCTTAGGACACGCCGTTCGGACTCGGAGATAAGCTGTGGGTCACATATCATTGAACGAATTTGAATCGGGGTACACTCACTCACTCATTGATATGAGAGAAGTCTCCCCTGTCCCTTCTGACAATAAGTTAATTTGTGCCATAAAGAAATTTTGATTTGTGGTAGGTCATGTTCGACTATCGCCTTGGCTTACTTGTTTTTTATTAGCATTTTACTTCCGAATATTCCAGCTCTGGTTGGATGCGTTTCAACAAAAGGGACAACATGTGGTACAAAAATTGGTCAAACATAGCGATGTAGGAAAAGACGCTCAGATATCCCAATTTCCAGTTTGTGGAATTTTATTTCCATGGCGAATATTTCTGCTTTTGTTGGAGAGCTTGAAAATGACACTAGATTATCTGAGCTTAAAATTAATACAAAACGTGACATTGATGGAAAAATATCTGAGTTATTGCAAAAGGCGCCAATCTATACTATTTTGATATTTTGAAGTTTTTATTCCATTGATTATATTTGGTGTATTAAAGGTGGGTAAAATGCTATTCAATAAGACCAGCTTTTAATCAATACTAAGTAGGTTGTCGACAGTAGTCAAATATACAACTAATTACACTGTGCAACAAAATTCAATTTTTTCAAAAGGGATAAAAATATGAGGCACATTTTTAACGTTTACATCGGAGAGTAACCAAAGTATGTGGGACAAGTTCCGTCCATTTATAGTTTTTTTTTCGAAATATTCGAATTGGAATTCTTGCATTTTTGGTATATAGTGTCTTTGACAAGTTTACAAAGGAGGATTTTGGGAATATTTCGTTAACAATTTTAACCCTCATGCGGTTTATCAAAGGGGTCTTTTTCGTACTTTTTTCGAAAATCTTTCAAAAACTCCTTTAAAATGTGATCATATCAAATCCAAATATTCTGCCAATTGTTCGCCATAAAATTTTACTATATGTCTCAAAATACACCAAATTTGTAAATCTTATCTAATCGCCAGGAATCTCTAAAAATGAAAAAAAGGGTTTTAGGGTTAAAGTCGGACTTCATTTGAGTTTATTCATCCTCCTCTGCAAAGTTTCCAAACGCACTATATACCTAAAATGAAAGAATTCCAAGATATCTTAGCTCGAATATTTCGAAAAAAAACTAGAAATGGGCGGAAATAACCCCGCCTACTTTGGTTACTTTCCGATGTAAACTTTAAAAACGCCGATACACATGTCTCATATTTTTAGCTCTACTTTCGTATTCCACTCAGTTTTCCTTGTCTTGTTTTTGTCGCACAGTGTTATTAACTATTTTGGTTCAGTTATTCTTAAGTCATTTGGTATAAAAGCCAAAGTATGTGTTTATCAGTGAAAGGCTTACGCACAGGGTTAGTGGTGTAGGATATCACATAGTCGGCCCCGTCTCGACTATAGCCTTTGCACATTTGGTTTTGTATATTTTAATTCTGTTCTATAGAATTACTACAGGACATCTTCTAGAAGATCTACTTGTCTTGAGAAGCCATTCTTGTTTTCTACAAAAGGCCTATTGGACTTTGGCAATGGCTACGGATTTGGCAGATACATATACTGGGTTTCCAGGGCTAAAACTACACTTTTTTTGCATTTATCAGGCCTTTATCTTAGAAACGAATAGGAATGTGGCCTTGCTTTCTTTAGCAATATTGTAGCCCTAAACTAGTAGAACTTATCCTTTGAACAGAACACCTAAGAAAAACTTTATCTAGGGCATCAAAATCGATAAAATATAGAAAATTGTACATAGTTTCTGAAATTTTGGTCGGTATCAGATAAACTATTGGGAGTTGAACCAAGTAACCTTTTGCAAAAATCATCTAAATAATGTTCTCCGCAATTCTTCAGAACATTCTGAAACTCTAAAAGGCGTATTTCATGTTGTTTCAGCGCTATTTTGTATCATATCTTTTACAACACCTATTCAAACACTGTTCACACCAACAGTTTATTCTCACATTTCTGTTTTCACCACATTATTGACATATTTATTAAATCGTCATTGAAAAATATGCTGAAAACGACGTGATGGAGGCATTTTTCAACATTGGCATGTCATGAAGAGTTGTGTAATATATTCTAGCGAACATTTTTTCAAAAGAAAACATTAAGAAAAAATTAACTGTTTTGGAGATATGGTGCGAAATGTATATAAATTATGGAATTTTTAGATATATTTTGAAATTTGAGGCAATAAATGTAGTTTTTCGAGTTCATTATTTCTCCAAATATTTTATTCTTGTTCTTATCTACAAATCTGCTTCAGAGGTCAAAAGAAGATTTGTATTGGTTTCAGAGATATTGCCCCGAATTTCTTTAAGAACTCAATATTTAACCATGTTTAGATGGGGCCGAACTGGATCTGACACAACAAAACCCAACTAAGGTTTTTTGTCGTTTGGGTCTGTACTTTCAAAAAGTCCTCAGTTCGAATTGTTTGCACAATATTACCTTAAAAATGTTGCACAGTGCTAGATTAACAAGCAAATTCAAGATTTCTATGCAGTGCTGTGTCTACAGAACTAAAGCTCCCACTGTAATAATATTTAATCTAAATATATATTATCAACCAAGACATAAAGAAATACTTCCTTAGGTAAATTGAGTGACCATTCTTCAGAATATGTATTAATATTACTACCAAGTACTCGTAAACAAGACACTTTAGGACTTATTGAACTCAAAAGAAATTGAAAAACTTCACACAATATGTTTATAGCTAAGAGATATGACATAACTGCAACTGCAATATTTTCCCATTATGTGTCGACTTTGTTCATGAAGTGCATAAAAACTGTGCTTTTATATTTTCAATATGATTTCTTTTCTTTCCTTACCTTTTTTGGAACAAATGTTGGCTGGCTGTGCAAAAGTCAAGAAGTCAAATGTTAGGATGTTAGGTAGAAGCATGAACATCATCATCATGAAAATCCTACTTTATTGCTTTTGAAGTCAATAAGAATGCACTCGTTATAAGACACCATATCCGTTCTTAATAAAATATGTATACTGTAATATGGCAACATATACTCACAACAATATGCAAATATTATGATGTAATATAAAATGTATTTCTAATAGATTATGTAATACTATACGTAGTTTATTAAGGGAACCATGTCCCAACACAGTAAAACAGTTCAGACTGTTTTTTTTTTTTTGTTTTGCCTTATTAAGGCAAAACATTACATTGACATTATTAATTTCAATGTCAAGATTTGTTGGCGCAACTAATAAGATGTTCGCATTGCTTCAAGTAAATATGTATATGCACACTCATGATGTATTAAATAAAAAAACTTCGACGTTTGAATTTGGTTTACGCCAACAGATTAACATGATTAAAACATAAAGCTGTCTGAGCTTTAATTTAAGGTACACACACCTTTGAACTATAATTATTTAGTAGATGGCTTAAGTACCAACCTGCTCTAGGATAACCAAACTACTTTTAAAGGAATCATTTTTTTTTTTTAATTTTATTCTCATCCGCGAAATTTTATAGCTTTTTTTCTTACTAATTTTTACATAAAAATATATAAATAGAAAGGTCAGTATCGTTTAATACTTTAACCATTTTTTTATCAATGACGGCAAAAGTTGTTTCTGATATTTGAAATTTTATAAAATCATCTTATTACTACACTTATAGTTTCAGTCAAATTCACTTCAGAAATGGAGACATGAAACCATATATCTATCATGCATGCTTTTTTTTGAATTGGCATTAAGCCAACTAAAGATACACCATATCCCCATACTTCCGTTTCCATGACAAGAATTTTAGTTCTATTGCGGCATAAAAGAAAACAATCAAATCCCAACTGGAAGCTGTAGAAATGCAAATGTCTAGGAAAAAGGAATAAAAACATATTATTTGTTTATTCTCAACATGATATGGGAGTAGAAGAAGAACAAACATTTGACATCTAGTCAAATTAAATTCATCCGCAATACCAAAAACTGTATGTCCTGTCAGGTTGGAAGGGGATGTTTTTTTACACATATCAAAACTAGAACATTACATAATATATATTTTATGCGATATATAAAAAATCAGCAAAGGCTGTTGCTGGGACGGGGTCGACTATGTGGTACTCTACACCACTGCGCCTGTTAATATGCTTTTCGCGGTAAACATTTTTAGGGAGGTAGTAAAGTTATGTCTTAGGACTAACTGAGCAAAATTAATTACAGCATTGTCGAAAACCATGCATTTTCATAAATGTACGGATATTACTTCAAAGTTATGTCCTATAGAACACGCGAAGAACTGGGTCAATAACATTGACACAATCTGTATTAATTTAAAGACGAAAGTCTTCTTAAGACTAGTTGTTTCATGTTAAATGTTTTTCTTTGACTTCATCAAATCGGGGATATCAAGTTGGTGGTTTCCCGTGGCGACTGTTGACGTACAAAAACCACTGTTTAAGACTTGGAGCATTTTTTTTATTTTAAATCGCTACAGTGGATACATTGACTGTTTAAGGTGGCGTTTGTAGCTATTTTTACGCAACATTGTTTATTGCCATCACTTTTAAAGCAAACGAAAAAGTGTGAATTACGCAGCGAGTGAAATATTAATACATTTAGATGGCTGATCTTGTTCAAAAATATAGAATAGCATGGGAATCGGATATTTTATTAAAGAAATGGATAAAAACATGTATGTTGGATTTTTTTTTATGTTTTCTTTTTCTGTGTAACAATTGATAACACTGTGCAGCAGCATTTTTGGGTGGTGGAAAATTTCTTTTGGAGATTAAAGCCCTTGATGAGTATACTAAGAACCCAAAAGGAAATTTTCGCCAAAGGTCAAGTTCCTGAGATATCGCGCGATGAAGTTTTTGATTTTTTCCCTATAATACTTGGGAAAATAGCTTCATATCTCTGTTTCGCGTTGCTGTAGCTTCGGTGAGGTGACATGTCTTCAGTCAAATCAATTGGTGAATATTTTTTTAGAACATTTCATTCTTCTAACTCAATGCCTTTCATGTCTTTTTCGTCCTTTATTTCTTGAACCGTAGTGAAAGTACCACAAGATGACATTTTTCAGCATCCAAATATTCTACAAAAATGTTGCTCAGAAGATTTTAGGCACGGTTCTCTTTGAGAACTAATCGATTTTGTCCCGTTTTCATGATCATTTTTGACATTTATTCGGACTTGGTTCAGAATAAAACTATGTTTTGTTTTTCTGTATATTCGTCATTGGTTATGTGTAGGTATGTAGACATAACAATTGGATATTGCTTATGCAGACATCTGGGGTGCTTCTGAAATATTTACCACAAATAGCTCATGTAATGATGAACACGTTAATAAAAAATTTTCTTGGAGGATAGATCCGGTTATCTCAATTTCTGAACCGGATATTCCGACATTAAAATCGATTTTTGAACCGGTTTTTAGTAACCGATTAAACTTATATGTATACCATTAAAAAGCTTATAGAGTTGTTAAAGAAAAACAAATCCTTCAAAAGTTGACGACCCCCGCAAACATTTTAAGGACCATGATCGGCGAATCTGCACCTGGAATGTTCGCACTCTTTATAGAGAAGGTGTATTTTACGTATTGGCAGATGTACTTGAAAAGCACAAGACAGACATTACTGTCATACAGGAAATACGACAGAATGGGATAGGCGTCACAACAACACCTAAAGGTGACTCACTGCATTCTAGCTGCCATGACACAAAGCATGAGTTTGGTTGCGGATTTGTAGTTGCTCGGAGTTTAAAACACCTGGTCTCCAGCTTCACACCAGTGAATGAAAGACTTGCTACAATTCGAATAAAAGCAAAATTCTTCAACATCAGCGCAAATAAAGCTCATGCTCCCACTGAAGACAAAAACGAACTGACCAAAGATGTATTTTATGAGCGCTCAAAAGAAACATATGACCGTTGTCCTGCCTATGACATTAAAATTATTCTAGGGGATTTTAATGCCAAAATTGGAAAGGAGAATATCTTGTGTTGGATGTACGTTCGTTCCGAGGAGCAAAGGTACGCACCCGGTTAAACGTAGCAAACAAAGTGCGAACAGACACAACACGAAAGTTAGACATCGGTAAGCTGCAATCACAACAGATAGCCACAGCATATTCCACTCAAATAGCCCAATTGCTTAATCAAAGCACTCCTTATCCCGATAACATATCAGCGCAATGGCAAAGTATTGCCCACTCCATGCAAACAGCCGCAAAATCCATACTTGGATACCAGAGACCTCCACCAAGGAATCCATGGTATGATCAGGGGTGTCATGCTGCTACCGAAGAGAAAAATGCGGCATATAGCGAAGAGAAAAATGCGGCAGTAGCGACGCGTAGCGCACGAGAGAGGTATCGGGAGAAAAGGAGAGAGGAGAAAAGTCTTTTCCACAGCAAAAAGAGAGAAATGGAAAAGCGGGAGTGTGAAAGGATCGAGGTGTACAGGAACCAGAATGAAGTCCGAAAATTCTACCAAAGAGTCAACCATCAAACTGATGGCTTTGGTACAGGCACATCCTCCTTTAGAGACCAGCAAGGTAATCTGGTAACTGATACAGATAGTGTGCTAAGAATATGGAAAGAACATTTTTCAATACAGTGGATATCCAATAGCAGCGAAGACCACGAAAATACCCCAGACCCAATCCCAGAAGATGGTATTGAATGTATACCGCCCAGTCAAGATGAGGTAAAGACAGCAATAATTAGAATAATAAGACAGCAGGAGCCCATGGCTTACCAGCCGAGCTGTTCATAACCGGAGGCGACACGCTGATAAGGTGTATTCATCAGCTAGTTAGCACCATCTGGCAGGAAGAACGAGTACCCGACGATTGGAAACTGAGTATCCTGTGTCCCGTCGACGACATAACGAGAAAATTGGGCCATACCAATGCGGCTTTAGACCTGACAAGTCCACCAATGACCAGATATTTACCCTGCGGCAAATCCTGAAGAAGACCCAAGAGATGCAGATCGACATCTACCACCTTTTTGTTGATTATAAAGCAGCCTTCGACAGCCCGCTGCGTTCAAAGGTACTCCAAGCTCATACTCATCCTGCTTTGTAAAATGACTTTAACTGACACGAGATCCTCAGTTAAAATAGGAAAGAACCTCTCAGAAGAGTTTTGTACCAAAAGAGGTTTCAGACAAGGAGACAGCCTTTCGTGTGATCTCTTCAACATCCTGCTGGAAAAGGTTATAGAGAGGCAAACGTCAAACGAAGTGGCACAATCTACACGAATAGTCACATGTTACTTGCTTATGCTGATGATATATACATCATGGAATGATCAGTAAAAGAAGTAACTGGTACCTTTATGAAAATCGAAGGAGAATCTGCTAAAGTGGGTCTGGCGGTAAACGGTGAGAAGACCAAGTTGATGGTGTCGACGCGCAATGCGTCCATTGAGCTCGGACCAACAGTGGAAGTTGGTTGCTATAATTTTGAGGTAGTAAAAGACTTCGTCTAACTCGGCACCTACGTAAACACAACAAACGACATCAGTTGTGAAATAAAAATAAGAATTGTATTGGCCAACAGATTCTATTTTGGCCTAAGTAAGCAGTTTAAAAGCAAAACCACATTTCGTCAAACAAAAATAACGCTTTACAAAACACTGATACTACCCGTGCTGATGTATGGTTCCGAAGCCTGGGTACTTGCGAAAGCAGATAAGGCAGAGCTTGGTGTGTTTGAGAGAAAAATTCTTCGAAAAATCTACGGACCAATCTGCGTTGACGGTGAATATCGACGTCGCATGAACCACGAGTTGTATCTGCTATAAATCGACATCAATATAGTTAAATGTATCGAGATGCAGCGATTGCGTTGGCTAGGCCATATTATAAGAATGGGCGAAGATGAAGCCGCTAAAAAAGATGAACCCGCTAAATATGAACCGCTTAGCGGTGCACGCAGAATTGGCAGGCCAATGAATAGATGGCACAAACAAGTGGATGAAGAGATGAAAAGGCGCGGTATTCCAGAGTGCGAAGCAACAAATAGAGATAAATGGAGATCTTTTCTTAGTTCGGCCTATGGAACAAATGTTCTGTAATGTGCCAGCTAAGTAAGTAAGTCATTTGCAGATCCCGACTAATTAGCGATGCAAGTAAAAATCCAATGCCTCACACCATAAATTATATTAAAACCGGATTTCAGTCATTGGATAATGTACCTAAAATCTTCTATAAAGGCTTTATCAAAACCACAAACAGTTTTATATCCCCAACAATGGCTAAATACCAACTTTCAGCTATTTCGTTAGCATACCGTGGTTAAAACGTGAAAACGCCGAAAATCGGGCGATACCGTTTTAGAACCCATATAAGAACGTGATTCATTACCGAAACGTTGCTGAAAGAAACTTGTGCAGCTTCAACGAATACTAAATACCAAAGTTCAATCATTGCGGTTGGATAATGAGGTAAAAGCCTTGAAAATTGCAAACATCTGGATGTATCATTTTATGAGGGGTATATCAAAACGTGGCCCGATATAACCCATTTACAATACAAAACATCTTAGGAGTATGAGCAGCGTTATATAACTCCGACGAAAATATTGATGTGTTACAAATGGAATATCAAAGGTATTTTTAACCTCCATCTTGTGGTGGAGTGTATAAAAAGTAGTAATCTGACGAAGTAGGACATATGGACAAAAAGAACACTAGGGCGACCAAATTTTTTTTGAATTGCTACTCCCTGAATGTTTTTCCATTTAATTTAAAACCCCTATATATAAAATCTAATGGCGGTTAACGTTAAACCCGTCCAAACCGAGCGATCTTTGTTTCCATAATAATTTGCATGGGCCCAAACGAGCATTTTCACTAAAATTCTCTAAAGGCCACAATTATGGTCCAATCGTTGAGAAAAACTTTAATATTTCATTGTTGTGGCTTAAAACGAATCCTACAAAAATTTTGTTTAAAATCGGATAGGATTTCTATATAGCTATATAGGGCCCAAGATATGCCAAATATGCATATTAGAGCTATTTAAAAATTGGATACGATTTTCAAAAATGTCAACATTTAAATATAAACTAGAGTCCTTATTGCTTCACTTAAAAATGTTGCTACAGGTATCATTTATAACAGCGTATTTTAAATTTAAATTATTAATTAATTTTTTAACCGCAAGGTTTCTTATCTTATTCTTATCCTGTAGAATATACGTTTCAAGAATGCAATTTAAAACATTGTAAATTATATTCAACCGTCCTTTCTTCACTTACCAACTTCCACTTTATTTGATTTCCAACACGCAAACTTCTACTTTTCAGTTGTTTTCCATTTTCACCCGAAATTCTTTATCATAAACTTGGCTTTTTTTGCACATTGGAATTGTTTCTTTCAACTTCCTATTGAGACTGTTGTTAGCTAGCATGCCGTTTATCTTACGGTCACATTCCAACAAACAAACTCTAGCCACTATCTTCCTTTTCCTTTGGGCTAAACAAGAATTTATTTGAACATAAAAAACAATACGAAACCAAACTAACACGCAACAAAACAGCTGAAATAAAAAGGATGTTGTTGTGCAATTGCAATTTTGTCACTTGTCATGTTGGTTTCGTTTTTGTTATCGTTTATTAAAATACAGAAGAAGAATAATAACATTAAAGATTCAGTTCTATTTAATACAAAAATATCTATAAAAACCAGAGACCATACTTTGGAATTTTAAAGAAATTATATTTAAATAAAAATAGTTAAAAAAACTTTTTAAGTTAAACGGTTTTATGTTAAACATACATTGAAATGTTTAACATAAATGTACTAAAAACCAATAAATAATAAAATAGATACAGTCGTGGGAATTATAAACATATGCATAGACTAGACTAAAATAAAACCGTGGGGCACGTCAATTGTCTACAATCGTTGATTAAAATGTTTGTTTTGTAATGTTACACTATAATTAGGCAGTTGTTCAACCGACAACGATGGACGTGTGATAAGTAGGGCTAGAATGTGGAAACAAGCTAGCAAGCTCGATTATAAGCGAGTTTTAGGGTTTCATAGTGGTGAGCGAGTACTACTTTGTCGATTAAAGACAAACTGCGAGCAGTGAAACGCTTCCTCGCCAAGCAGCAGTGTGAATGTCCAACGATAAACTAGTTGAAACATCTCTTTTATTTACATGGAGTGTATAGCTATTGGAATTTCCATGAGCAAGGAAATAGTAAGTAATTTCCTCACCGTCTGCGGGCCAACTGCCTAACGACGAATTAAACGATTCTTCTATCGCACATTAAGTCGATAATTTGTAGACAATTGACGTGCCCCACGGTTTTATTTTAGTCTAGTCTATGCATATGTTTATAATCCCCACGACTGTATCTATTTTATTATTTTTTGGTTTTTAGTACATTTATCTTAAACATTGCAATGTATGTTTAACATAAAACCGTTTAACTTAAAAAGTTTTTTTACCTATTTTTATTTTCTAGTTTTTAGTTTTTATTTCGCATTCTGTTTAATTCGTTTAGTGCTTCATTATTGCAAGGTTTCTTGCCCGTTAGTTTATTGCAGTCAAACTCCTCTATACGTAGTCCCTGCAAAGATCTTACTCTACTAAGAGCCACGTAGGCTTGAACTTCTTCAAACAGTTTCGCACCTAAGTATACGACTGCGTGATCTACAGTGCTGCCGTGCATTTTATGTATAGTAGAAGCCCATGATAGTATTAAAGACAACATTCTTCTTTCAGCCGTCCCGTAATTGTACTTAGCTGGAAACTGTATGGCTTTCGGGTGTATAAGATGTACTGTATAGTGCACTGTATTCTTCTTGTCAAGCCCTTTTATTTGATACCCATATTGGTGGGATTGATAAAAAATTGTTATCAGCCATTTGGTAGCGGCGGCCATCTTAGATTTCAATTTTTTATAGTATATTGTATTCTGCTTGTTGAGCACTTTCATTTGATACCCATTTTGAGGGGATTGATAAAACCTACGTTATCCGCCATTTTGTAGCGGCCGCCATCTTGGATTTAAATTTTTTATAGTATATTGTATTCTGCTTGTTGAGCCCTTTCATTTGATACCCATATTGATGGGATTGATAAAACCTACGTTATCCGCCATTTTGTAGCGGCCGCCATCCTGGATTTCAATTTTTTATAGTATATTGTGTTCTGCTTGTTGAGCCCTTTCATTTGATACCCATATTGATGGGATTGATAAAACCTACGTTATCCGCCATCTTGGATTTCAATTTTTTATAGTATATTGTATTCTGCTTGTTGAGCCCTTTCATTTGATACCCATATTGATGGGATTGATAAAACCTACGTTATCCGCCATCATGGATTTCAATTTTTTATAGTATATTGTGTTCTGCTTGTTGAGCCCTTTCATTTGATACCAATATTGATGGGATTGATAAAACCTACGTTATCCGCCATCTTGGATTTCAATTTTTTATAGTATATTGTATTCTGCTTGTTGAGCCCTTTCATTTGATACCCATATTGATGGGATTGATAAAACCTACGTTATCCGCCATTTTGTAGCGGCCGCCATCTTGGATTTCAATTTTTATAGTATATTGTATTCTGCTTGTTGAGCCCTTTCATTTGATACCCATATTGATGGTATTGATAAAACCTACATTATCCGCCATTTTGTAGCGGCCGCCATCTTGGATTTCAATTTTTTGTAGTATATTGTATTCTGCTTGCTGAGCACTTTCATTTGATACCCATATTGATGGGATTGATAAAACCTACGTTATCCGCCATTTTATAGCGGCCGCCATCTTGGATTTAAATTTGTTATAGTATATTGTTGTTGAGCTTGTTGAGCCCTTTCATTTGATACCCATATTGATGGGATTGATAAAACCTACGTTATCCGCCATTTTGTAGCGGCTGCCATCTTGAATTTATAATGATAATGAATAAATATAATTGTATTGTCACCAAAATCCAAAGTGTATACAAAATTTCAGATTAATCGGATGACAGGAAGAGGGTGAAATTTGAATTACTAAATTTGACCCAAGAATAAATAATAAATCAAAAAAATAGGTAAAAAACTTTTTAAGTTAAACGGTTTTATGTTAAACATACATTGCAATGTTTAAGATAAATGTACTAAAAACCAAAAAATAATAAAATAGATACAGTCGTGGGAATTATAAACATATGCATAGACTAGACTAAAATAAAACCGTGGGGCACGTCAATTGTCTATAATCGTTGATTAAAATGTTTGTTTTGTAATGTTACACTATAATTAGGCAGTTGTTCAACCGACAACGATGCACGTGTGATAAGTAGGGCTAGAATGTGGAAAAAAGCTAGCAAGCTCGATTATAAGCGAGTTTTAAGGTTTCATAGTGGTGAGCGAGTGGATTAAAGACAAACTACGAGCAGTGAAACGCTTCCTCGCCAGGCAGCAGTGTGAATGTCCAAAGATAAACTAGTTGAAACATCTCTTTTATTTACATGGAGTGTATAACTATTGGAATTTCCATGAGCAAGAAAATAGTAAGTAATTTCCTCAGCGTCTGCGGGCCAACTGCCTAACGACGAATTAAACGATTCTTCTATCGCACATTAAGTCGATAATTTGTAGACAATTGACGTGCCCCACGGTTTTATTTTAGTCTAGTCTATGCATATGTTTATAATTCCCACGACTGTATCTATTTTATTATTTTTTGGTTTTTAGTACATTTATCTTAAACATTGCAATGTATGTTTAACATAAAACCGTTTAACTTAAAAAGTTTTTTTACCTATTTTTATTTTCTAGTTTTTAGTTTTTATTTCGCATTCTGTTTAATTCATTTAGTGCTTCATTATTGCAAGGTTTCTTGCCCGTTAGTTTATTGCAGTCCAACTCCTCTATACGTAGTCCCTGCAAAGATCTTACTCTACTAAGAGCCACGTAGGCTTGACCTTCTTCAAACAGTTTCGCACCTAAGTATACGACTGCGTGATCCACAGTGCTGCCCTGCATTTTATGTATTGTAGAAGCCCATGATAGTATTAAAGGCAACATTCTTCTTTCAGCCGTCCCGTAATTGTACTTAGCTAGAAACTGTATGGCTTTCGGGTGTATAAGATGTATAGTGCACTGTATTCTTCTTGTCAAGCCCTTTTATTTGATACCCATATCGGTGGGATTGATAAAAAATTGTTATCAGACATTTGGTAGCGGCGGCCATAATAGATTTCAATTTTGCATAGTAAATTGTATTCTACTTGTTGAGACCTTTCATTTGATACCCATGTTGATGGGATTGATAAAACATAAGTTATCCGCCATTTTGTAGAGGCCGCCATCTTGGATTTTAATTTTATATAGTACATTGTATTCTACTGGTTGAGCACTTTCATTTGATACCCATATTGATGGGATTGATAAAACCTACGTTATCCGCCATTTTGTTGCGGCCGCCATCTTGGATTTCAATTTTTTATAGTATTTTGTATTCTGTTTGTTGAGCCCTTTCATTTGATACCCATATTGATGGGATTGATAAAACCTACGTTATCCGCCATTTTGTAGCGGCCGCCATCTTGAATTTATAATGATAATGAATAAACATAATTGTGTTGTCACCAAAATCCAAAGTGTATACAAAATTTCAGATTAATCGGTTGACAGGAAGAGGGTGAAATTTGAATTACTAAATTTGACCCATGAATAAATAATAAAACAAACTGGGTGAGCTAAATAAAACCTTTAAAAAAAAACAAACGGGGTGAGCTAAATAAAACCATTTAATAATTCCACTTTTGGTAAATTTAATTGTCATAAAAGAATTTCTGAGTGAAATCGGACACTTTTTTCAAAATGTGGATTTTGATTTCCATTATTTTTGGTGTGTTGAGGCAGCAAAATATTTCATTATATGTTCAGATTTTTTTTTTTTGTTTTTGACTAACGGTTCTAGAGGTATCTCTCCAAGAAAAAGTCGAATTCGTAAAAACTACGTGCAAAGAAACACTCATAACATCTTTAATATTGGTACAAGTGGAAAACATCTTTTATTGTATTTTGTTGTTGTTTTATCAGCTATCTAATAAAAAAATAGAAAAAAGATTCGCACAGAGGTCTTGGATAGCATTTCGCGATTTAATATTTAAAATCAATTTTTAAAAGCGATTTACCCCTTCGATTTTCTTAAATTTTTTGTATTAAATTACGATTAAATACAAAAATGTAAGTCCTATTTGGTACTGGGAATCGAATGAATACTATTTTTCTTGATTTTTTAAATTTTTAAAATACGAGTGTGAAATATTTGTTATTTTACCAAAAAAAAAAAAATTAACAAAAAAATAAAAAATTACACTTTTCAACATTTGTTTCGTACTTTTATTTGTGAATTTTTTTAAAGATTCTTTTAAACATCGTCATTTTTCGATTTTGATAATGTTTTAGCTGCTATTGTACCAGCCGGATTTTAAATTAACTAAATTGATGATCAAAAAACTACAGCTTGGGAATTATATGAAGTGACACCGAACCGAATAATCTCGTTTTGTTAAGCACGCTAATCTCATTATTTTTTGGAAAGAAAGAAGGAAAGAAAGCTATTACAGTTGTCAATCAGATATGACTAATATGCATTAGACATTTTCACTAGCTTTCTAATGATATACATATACGGTTAATCGGTTCATAAAAACCGGATAAAAATTAGGTTTTAATTTCCATAATTCGGATATCCGGATATTTATTCCAAAAAGTAATGAAATGAACGTGCTTAACAAAACAAGTTCCAAATGTTTCGAGAATTCTAAGTCATCAATAGGTTATCAATAATATATTGAAATAAATATATATAGGGCTGTCTGAACAAGATTCGGGTAAAAGTGACAAACGACCGCTTACACAAGATTTTATGTCTTTTGGAACCGTACCTAAAATCTTCCGAGCAACATTTTTGTAAAATATTCCGAAACTGAAAAATGTCATCTTGTGCCGCACAGTGGTGCTGCATCTTTGTTATGAGCGTATGAGAATGGAAAATGCCAACTTTTGTCCATATCGGTTCAGATTTGGGTATAGCCCCCATGTATATCTTTCCCCGATATTGCTATTACTGGGTCAATTTTAAGAAAATAGCCTTCAAATTTAATATCTCATATTTTTGTAGGTCCCTTATCAGTTTTACCGATTTTGACAAAAATCGGTTCAGAATTGGATATAGCCCCCATATATATCTTTCCCCGATTTTGCAATACATCGGCCAATTTTAATTGAATATCCTTCAAATTTAATATACGATGTTTCCTTATGTCGTTGATTAGTTAGTTGATTAGACAAAAAGCGGTTCAGATCTTGATATAGTGCCTATATATCATTGTCCGATTTTGCTGTAACTCTGTCAATTTTAATTTAATAGCCTTCAAATTTAATATGCGATATTTTCTACCGATTTAAACAAAACTTTTTTCAGATTTGGATTAGGGATACGCAAGTCAATTTTCGAGTAATCGATTCCTCGATTTTTTGATTTGAAGAATCTAAAAATCGGAATCGAGTTTTGACTTCATAGAGAATCGAAAGATCGATTTTCTATTATGATTCTTCGATTCTTGCAGAGGGAATCGAAAATCAATTCTGTTTTGACTTTTTGATGTACAACGAAAATGAAATATACAGATTACATTGGTAAGAGCAAGACAATAAAAAACATTGTTCCACAACATCCCATACGGGACAAGGGAGACTTTTCTCATATCAATGAGTGCACCCCGATTCATATTTAGCTCAATGATATGGGACCTACTGTTTATCGCCGAGTCCGAACGGCGTGTCTTAAGACACCACTTATGGAGAAGTTTTTTCAAGGCTGAAATACTCAGAAAATGTCGCCAACATTACTGAGGGGTATTTTGCCACCGTTGAAAAATGTTTGCTGTTGCCTGGCCGGGGAATCGAACCCCCGACCTTCTGCGTGCAAGGCGGGCGTGCATACCATTGCACCACGGTGGCACCCAAGATAATAATATTATATTATTTGTTGTACTGATGAACAAAATTAATCTAATGGTACGGCAGTGTTAAACGCGAAGCATTGTACACTAAAACGTTCACATTTTCAACTAAGGAGTCATCTCGATAATCGAAAAATCGAGTTTTGATTTCTAAGTAAGAATCAAACGATCGAAAGATCGATTCTTGAGTTCTAAGTAAGAATCAAAAGATCGATTTTTGCTTGGTAATACGTATCCCTAATTTGGATGTAGTCCCTTTATATAACGGTACTTTTGTTTTTAATATTCCCTCTTTAACAACCTGCCTGGAGTTGCCTCATAATTGGTTTGAAATTGAAATAAATTTTATACGAACGATTTTCTATCTCGTTTATACCCAGCAAAAATTCGGATCCATTAGTCATTACGTAACCCATTACAAAGTAATGTAAACAAGCTTCTTTCCCATTACAAGTAATCTGAAAAGTAATGGGATACTTCCTAAAAAAATTACAAGGCAAACTTACTTACTTTGCTCCTCACTAAGTAATGAGGACGGTGGGACAGTGAGTGTGTGTCCGACTATAAATCCTAGGGTTGTGTGTTCAACGCTCACTGTCGGCACGCGATTTTTTTTAATTAAAAAATAACAGTTCGTGGTGCACATGTGCACTGCACATTTAAGTTCTTAAGCAACCCTTAATGTTCGTGTGCGTGGCATAGTATGTAGTGTCTTTGGCTAGAAATCAGAGTGTTCGTGTGTTCAACTCGCACAGCGAGCGAAATAAAATAAAGTAAAATAAAAGTAAGAAGTGTGATGAAATTAACAAAAAAATCTCTACATCAACTGTTCTAAAAATAGAATTTTTTTCAACTTACTTTTCAACTTCTAGTGGCCACAGAATAACTAGTTATTCTAGTGGTCATAAAATTACTACAAACTGAGTGCGGCATGCCCTTGTAAAAATAATGGGGAAGAAAGGGGGTTTACGAGTAGTTACGGCTGACAAAAATCCCTTACAAAACCAAAATCATGGGAGGACTTTTTTTGCTGGGTACTAACGGTTTTCTATCTCGTTTTTTTGACGTGAAATATCCGAAAACCCATGCCAACTAAAAGAAGATAGAGCCATTATCATGACAATGTAAACTTTTTAAGGCCAATGGCCATTCTTTAATTCCCAATTCAAAAGTTGTAATATACTCTATGTCTAAAATTAGAACGTTTGTTGTTTGAAATTATCATACATATAACAACAACATCCCACTCCCATCAAAATAGTGGCATTAATTATCGGCAAAACTAATTCAGATTCGAGCTATTTTAAGTGTTTTCGACAACGTATTAACAAAAATAACAGGAGACAGACAAATAAAGTGAATTGGTAAACTGAGGCAAAACCAGGAAACGTGTATTTTTTGTACACACTGTTTATGAAAATGTCGTTGTGTCTCAAAGAATCGGATTTTGTCAGATGCAATTTTTTCATAATTTTATTCGAAAGTGATGTCTGTTTCATGTACCAAATGGCTGAAGCTGAAATTTGCTGCAATTTTTAGATACACTCCATGAAAGAAGCGAAATTTGTGAGTAATGTGTAACATGCTATTGCATCAATCAACATAACAATACTTTATGTATAAACATTTTATGTATACTTCTTTGTTTACAAAAATGAAGTCAAAAGTTTTAATATTTTAATAAGTTGTTTAAATACATTTCCTTGAACATGTGGTCCTTTTTTATATAAATTTCAATATTAGCAACCTACGAACAATTGTCTATGTTTGAATAGCTATAACTTTGTAGTAACACCATATATCGACAAAATTCTTTCACGATTGTCCTACTTGAAGTGTTTTTAATAAAATAAAACCTCAAAATTGTAAAAAAGTCGACAATACATTTTTCGATTTTTGTGCACTGAGGCACAATTGTGTGCCGCTTTTATTACGGTTCTTGATATAAAGGACGAAAAGGACATTGAAGGAAGCGAGTTAGAAGGTCAAAATGTTCTACGAAAAAAATCCAATGCAGAAGACTTTCAGCAATGTGGTCTAGGTGGCAAAATTACGGCCAAACACGGTCAATTTAGTATAAGTCTATATAAAGTGAGTTTATGAACAATAAAATATTTATTTTTTACTTTTTGTGTTTTTTTGGTCGCTACCCAAAATGTTAAGCTACATTATATATTAAGTAAATTCCTCTCGCAATGTCCAATCTATTCCATTTTACAAATATTTATATTTGGTTTATTTTTCCGCGGATTAAATACATTGAAAAATGCCTTACAAAATATATTTTTTTTAGTTCTTCTTCGAAATACTCACTTTGACTGCAATTTAAACCGCGATAATGACGATATTTTGAAAAATATCATTTTTATTAGTAAATTTTGACATGTTTTTTTTTTTCAATTCCAATTGTTATTATTAAAAGTTGCAAAATCGACTTTTTGCCTCAAAAACCTATAGTGCAATGTTAAAGAAGTTATGAGTATTTCTTTGCACAAATTTTTATATAGAATTCGAATTCAGAAACCCCCGTATACATTATTAGATGACTCGGAATGAAACATTTGCCTATTGAATATATGCTCTTGTCCAATTTTGTTCATAGGTCATTGGTCTATTTGCTTGTAAAATTCATATATCGTTTGCCTGTTAATACTTGCTCTCGGTCGCACACAAGACGAATTATTGTTTGTCTTTCAGCCAGTGGGTTAATCTCAAGACGTGATGTTTAAACCTCCGTCCAAACTCTGAGCCCGACCAACGTCTCATTTCAGAGTAATTATAATTCGGTGCGCAACCATAAGTTGTCGTTGTGTTGCCGTCCTGGTACCACCGCATTTTTGTAAGACGGTAATAGGTCTTGCGCATTTTTATACCATACACCACTATGTGTGGGCCGCATCGAAATAATGGTCGTAGACCCATACATATATATATATACCAAAATGAATGTCTCGACGAACTGAGTCGATCTGGCTATGTTTGTCCGTCCGTCTGTCCATCTAAACCTTGTAATCAATTTTTATCGGATCGTCACGAATTTTTGGGTGAAGTGGGGGAAGAAGCCTATTGCTTTTTTGCTGATGGTCGGGTAATATTTAGGGGTCGGAATGGGCAAAAAAGTTATTTGGAGAAAAAGTCAAGGTTTTCTTCCGAATCGAATATCTCAGCCTCTATAAGGGTTATACCAAAAACAGAACCTGACAATGAAAGTAGAAAATATCACCTTTCTAACGATGTTGGTCAAACAACGAAGATGTCACAATAGTCGAAAACCCCAATTTTTAATTTTTGCAATTTAATTCTAATGACGAATATCACAGCTTTGGTTGGTGACTTTCCAAAAGCAAAACATGGCTATGAAAGAAGATATTTGGCGTAGGTGGCCAAATAACGATGGCCAAATAGTCGGTCACACACCCATTTTTCAAATTTTTTCCATTTTTTCAATCACGCTACAGGTCGCAATTTTGATCGGATCGTCACGATTCCCTGGAGGAGAAGAAGCCTATTGATTTTGGTGATGGTAGGATCACATTCAGGAGTCGGAATGGGCAAAAAATGTCTGAGGACAAAAATTCAACCTTTTATTCGTATGCGAATCTCTCCCTTTCTGTTAAGAGCTTCCCAAAAGCAAAGCCTGATAATGAAAGTAGAAGACTTGATCCTTACAACAATGTAAAGTAGGTTGGCAATAGTCCCATATCCAACCCAATTTTTTATTTTTGGGATTTTAATTGTAATGACGAATATCAAGGCTTTGGTTAGGGAAATTCTAAAAGCAAAGCCAAACAACCAAAGTAAAATATCTCACATTTACAATTATATAAAATAGGTAGACGTAGGTGGTCAACAACGGAGATAGTTGGTAATGCATTCAATTTTTTTGGAAATCATGCTACAGGTCGCAGTGTTGATCGGATCGTCACGAAATTTTTAGTGTTGATGCTGGTACCAGAGGGCAAGAAGGCGGTTGATTTTGATGACGGATTATATTCAGGGGTCATAATGGGCAGAAAACGTATGTGGGGAAAAATACGAGATTTTATTCTCATGTGAATGTCTCCAGTTATAGTAAGGGCATTCCAAAAGCAAAGCCAATGGAAGAATGTCAATGGAAGAAGAAAATATCACATTCACATTATTGCAAAGTAGGTTGTCGTAGGTGGCCAAACAACGGAGATATCGCAACTGTCGGTAATGCAACCCATTGGATCCGATCAGAGAGGTTATTGAATTTGCTGATGGTTAAGGGTTGAAATAAGCAAAACACTAATTCTGAGCTTTAAATTAATCGCAATTGCACTACAGGAAGTGACAAAATACTTAAGAAATAGAAAAAACTCTCAGACATCCCATTTATAAATTTTTGGAATTTCATTTCCAATTCTGGGGAGAGGTTGATAGTGAAACTAGACCATCCTAGATTTATATGTCGACATTGACTACTGTCGACAATCTACTTGGTAATTAATTGTTTTGGTTCAGCTAGCCCTAAGTCATTTGTTGGGTGGATGAAATTTTTAATATCTCTTTAAATCTCTATAGCCTTTGCTCACTTGTTATGACATCATTCAAGGCATAAACGGCATTTTCTTGGTAAAAGGACCAGGGGTTTTTATTGCGCTTTTATTTGTAGTAGTTTTTATTTTAGTCAACGACTTTCAACATTCTCATAGCTGTATGTTTCATTGAATGTTAAAGGGCGAATTATTTCGCCAATCCTCCAAATTCTAACGCGCTTACAGATCACCTGAATTTTGTAAGCTTTTTTTACAGGAACAAATCGATGTGTCTGATTGCATACAGCTATTCTTTCCCCAAGGACGAATCAATTTTGATGCTCGGTCTTTCAATTGGAGCTTTGACCTCCTCTCTTCGCGAACCGTAATTTAGTGTCGAAAAAGTGTGTAACACAACTCACAATTTCTGACAGACCATCCGTGGTCTTTCTGATGTAAATTGTAATAACTAAATACTGACCGACATTTTTGTTGGCTTCTTAAAATAAATTGGGAAAATAATCATTATTATAATAAATTAACAAACATTACTTTTGTTGTTGTTCCCTTTCATTACTTGATTACTTTTTGATTCATACTTCATTCTACTGCTTCATAATTTATCCATCTAAGCAAACAGAAGCTATCCTTTTAAAAAATGTTAAACAAAAAATATTTATCTTTTAGAAGAATCGGATAAACATCTCCCATTCAAGTCAAAATCTATTCAACAATTAGCGCTTGAAAGTTTCATAAAGTTTAGCTCAATATTTTTTCTCTACAATGGTGCAGAAAACAATTGCAAAAAACTGGAAAAGAAAAGCAAAAAAACAATAAAATTGTGGAAAATTATGCAAATATTTACATAAGCGAATGAGAAAGTTTTTCTACAAATGCAAACTTTTGTTTAAATAAGCAACAAAGAAATACCTCATCTAGGTACCGCTGAAATTTTGTAAATTTCCCAACGTTTCTATGTTGATGTTTTGTAAGCTGTTGGAAATACATCACCTGAAGTATGTATATTATATTTTTTAAAATTTTCTTTCTAGCCCTTGTTATGTTTTTTCCCTTATGTTTTGCTATTCATATAAACATTACATTTTAAGGTGTATGTTTCACTTAACCTACATTCCTGACTCGATTGTTTAATGCACTTGATTTAAAAACTTAATGAGAGTTGAACAGGTAACAATCCGTAAATAAGAAAACAAACAAATTGTATAACTCCCTTCATCTCAATCATAGAAATCGTTGATATATAATACAAAACGTGTACTTTTAATGAAAACAAGTAAGAACGGCGCACAGTGCTTTAGAATCGTTTTTTTCTTGTTAGAATTCTGTAACTTTTGAACGGATAGAGATATTTTGAAAGTTAAAAATTATAGTTTTTTCATATTTTGCATCAAAATATGAGCGTTTTTGAGTTTTTCATATGTTCTAACTATTTAAAAAAAAGTCAAACCCCATTTAACAAATCATACAAAGAAAAACAATTTTATTTTCTTTCCAAAATTTAAAAAAATACTTTTTGGGTTTTCATTCAACTCTTATAACTCTTATAAAAACTCATATATATTAAAAAATTCCATTTGTGTGAAAAAGCTATAATTTATAAGGGAAACGGTATGGATAAAACACACATTTTTACCCATGTAATTTCAAAAAATTTAAAAAAGTGTTAAACGAACGGGACGGGTTCAAAAGTATACATATATGGGCTGAAAGAGAACACTCTCCGGCATAACTTTGTGAAAATGGAACTTTGTTTCACGCTGTTCCCTAAATGTTCTAGTCCAATAAACATGGAATTTCACTAAAACTTAGTACCTGAGGAAAAATAAAATAGGTCACTTCGTGTAGACGCTACGGTAATTTGGCTAATTTTCTAAATACCGATAATCTGGAGGTGCAATATGGACCTCTACTGATAAATTGTTGTAGCCCCAAAGAAAACAAAATGCCAAATATCAGACATTTCGGTAAGACATTGCGGCTAAAACCTTAAAAATACCGAAATTCGGATCTATACCGATAAACTTCTGGAGAAAAGTTTTGTAGCCTCAAAGAAGACAATTCGGTAGAAAATCGAGAGGCACGCTTCAATGGAGGCTGCTTGAAGACGTGGACCTATACTGATATTTCTCTTCTGGAATATTTTATAACCCCATGGAGGACTAACTACCATATTTCAATAATTTCGGTGGGATACTGACGCCACAACCTTCAAAATGGTGAAAATTGGGAGGTACCGTGGACCTATACCGAAAAATTTCAGGAGGAAAGTTTCATACCACCAATGAAGACCAAGTGCCAAATTTCAGCCATATCGGTGGGATATAGTGGAAACCTTCTAAATACCGAAGATCCGGACGTACCAATGAGGGCTATATGAACACGAGAATCTATAGCGGTGTAATATTGAAGCCACCACTTTCAAAATTCCGAATATGGGGAGGTCTGTTTTATGGGCGCTATATAAATGCGTGAACCTACACTGACAAGTTTCACGTGGAAAGTTTTATACCACAACGAAGATTAAATACAAAATTTTAGCCATTTCTGTTGGATATTGAGGCAACAAACTTCAAAATATAGAACATCGGGTGGTGCCGTCCTATGGAGGACCTATACAGAAAATTTTCAGGTAGAAATTTGTATGGATCAAATCGATTGCTCCGCAATACTTCACTTAGCCAGACAGACCATCGGACAGGGCTAAATAGACTCCAAATTGTCTGAAAGGGATTTCGACAATCATATTTGGGGTCTAACACATCAGAGAGAAAAATATAATTTTCGTTGATTGTCCCGTTACACTATGCAACACAAAATTTATTAACTATATTCTGGCACCGCAGCGTGATAGAAGACTTTTTAGAACATACGAACACTGTATAATGGCCAAAATAGCAAAGCAAATTGCATTTTTATCCCGTTTTCTCCGGTTCTGGTCCACTGATGCTAAACCTTTCAATATTTAAGACAACAATCAACTACACTAATGTAGCAAAGATATCAGTAAACAACTTTCTTGAACATACGAACTGTTTGTGAAAAGTTGTTACAAGTCAAAACAGCAAAACAATCTAGAAAATATTTGGCCATATTATCACGAGTTGTTAGAATTTTTTATTAGTTATTTTTGCTATCCGATAGTACGAAGCCTATGTTAATGCCAACATGCTAATAACCAGATCACCATATTTTATTAACCTAAAATAGCTGAATCCATGACAAAATGTCTCAATAATGACTCATCCAAAAGTAAGTATGTAATTTGAGGTTAACTGTACACCCAGTATGGAGCGATAATTTTTTTGTATCGGTCTGAGTGATCTCTCATAGATATAGGTTAGGTTAGCTTGAAAAAGAGGGGCAATATATGTAGGTATCGCCACCTGTCCGTATAGACATACACTTAAGCCAGAGTAGACCTGTTGTTCGCTCTTATTTCGAAGGCCTAAAGGAGGATATTTTTTGGTTAATTTATTTATTTATTACAAAAAAAATTGTCAGTTGAGAAATTCTATACCAGTGACGTAAACTCTTAAGTTTTTGAACTCGCTTGACCACCTTGATCCAAAATCATGAACATTTAAAATGTTGTGTATCGTTTCGTAAAGCTATTTTAAGGATTTATGGCCACTTATTAAGCATCAAAAATAAATTGTTCATGAATTTTTTACAAGAAATCTACCAATCTTCTCAGAAGACTTTTTAACTGAAAGGCCACACATTGTGCTACCTTCTGAATTTTTTCTGTTGAAAAATCTTGCTTAGTTTTCTGATAAGTGCCCGCCTACAAAACTCAGTTTTACTAAAGCAGTTTGCGGTGTCCACTGTAGTTCGAATACGAATAAACTGATCAGCTTACTCTTATCAGAAACCAATCGGCAAAATCTTATCTAAATCCTGACAAAATGCTTTAAGTCCAAAAAAATGATTGTTGTTCCTGCGGTATTCTCTACTTTTAATATAATGTTACAAGAGAAGCGTTATATTTTTTTCTTCTTTTTTGATGGAAACTAAAAAATTTTGACTTTCGGTTATATGAAGTCTAAAATCATTATTTCGATTAGGCGATGAGGGAGTCCCCTTGCGTATGTCCCTGTGCCTCTCAGTCTACTAATGTATTTTTAACTCAATTAAAGTAGTTACTTTGTTTTATCCTTGTCTGGGTTCCTCCATCGAAATTTTGTATTTCTTCCTTTCTCCTCAGTGGTCTAGAGGGGTATATGGTAGAGATGGGCGCGTGCCTAAAAAATTAGGCACGAACATGCACGAACACGGACCAAAATTTTTATGCACTTTCACGCACAAACACGGCGTTTTTCGAGAAGGCACGAACACGCACACTCACGCACGAAATTAAAGAAAAGATATATCGATATAGCTGTACATTTATTTGTTCAAAAAATTCATATGTTCTAAAATATACATATTGCAAAATTACTTATAAAAAAAACATTTACATATTCTTATTTAAAAACAGTATTTTGTCCAAGTTAGAGCTCAAAAGTCTAGTTCGCCTTTCGTTGAGAATGTTTCCAGATGTGGAAAAAAATCTCTCGCTCGTTGCTGAGCTGACGGGTATAGCCAAAATTTTCCTGGCTAATTGTTTTAAATACACTCCACGTCAGTAGAATAGAACACCTACATTTTTGTTAATGTTAGCATATTTATCCCAAAACGAATGAATCTGCGTTTTTAATCTTGTGGGAATTTAAAGTCTATGATGTTACGTATCAAACACAGAAAAAATTATGTTTCTAGCTCTTCGCGAAATGATTTTCTGATCAATTTTCCGATAGTACTATGAAAAATAGGCATTTATTTTTGGTCATCAGGATAGAACAGTCACTTTATTTTCGCGAATTTTTGAGATATTAACGCCGAATTTTCTTTACGTCGATAAATCAAGGCTTTCTAATAATTTTTTACCAAAGAAAACCTATAAATTATTCCGCGGACACCGAAATAACAGCGTTAAAGGGTTTAAATTGACAGATATTTGAAACATCTCGGAATATCAATAGGAGTCGCGCAGTTATGTCATATTTCTTCACAATAAGATAGAATATGACACAGACAACCTCGACGGATACAATCGAATGCTTCGGATGCTGATAAGATGGAACATTTTCAAAATAATTATGAAAAACGTCAAAATTTCTTATAAAAACCATGATGTTTTGTTAAATAAAATGGTTTTTCCGCGAACAAGTCCGCCGTTTAAAGGTTTGGAAATATGCTCCAGATTTGGAGGAAGATAATCTGATACGAAAACAACCGTTATTTTAATGCACTGAGGGAAATTTTAGTACTTTGTAAAACAACATACGAAACCTAAAACCTCAATTTCCATGACTGTGTTTTCCCGCGAAAACGGGGTTTTTACATTTGCGAGCTCATTTAAAAAAACTACCAATTCGTAAAATCCGGCATAGAGAGCATAACCTGGTCCATTTATATTGGAGCATAACACTGTTGAGAACAGTCGCGGACACCGAAAAAAGAACACATATAAAACTCAAAGTCCAAAGGTTGTGTTCAATTTAAAAAATGTGCTAAAATTTCCCTCAGTGCATTAAAATAACGGTTGTTTTCGTATCAGATTATCTTCCTCCAAATCTGGAGCATATTTCCAAACCTTTAAACGGCGGACTTGTTCGCGGAAAAACCATTTTATTTAACAAAACATCAAAGGTTTTATAAGAAATTTCGACGTTTCTCATAATTATTTTGAAAATGTTCCATCTTATCAGCATCCGAAGCACTCGATTGTATCCGTCGAGGTTGTCTGTGTCATATTCTATCTTATTGTGAAGAAATATGACATAACTGCGCGACTCCTATTGATATTCCGAGATGTTTCAAATATCTGTCAATTTAAACCCTTTAACGCTGTTATTTCGGTGTCCGCGGAATAATTTATAGGTTTTCTTTGGTGAAAAATTATTAGAAAGCCTTGATTTATCGACTGAAAGAAAATTCGGCGTTAATATCTCAAAAATTCGCGAAAATAAAGTGACTGTTCTATCCTGATGACCAAAAATAAATGCCTATTTTTCATAGTACTATCGGAAAATTGATCAGAAAATCATTTCGCGAAGAGCTAGAAACATAATTTTTTCTGTGTTTGATACGTAACATCATAGACTTTAAATCCCCACAAGATTAAAAACGCAGATTCATTCGTTTTGGGATAAATAAGCTAACATTAACAAAAATGTAGGTGTTCTATTCTACTGACGTGGAGTGTATTTTAGGTTCGACTGTTTCCAAAAGTTTAAAATATCAGTCTGGCTAGATACGGCACTCGCTAAATATGTATTAATTTCTGTATCAATTGGAGACTTTTCAATTTTTCGTCTTTTTGCCAAATTTTGATCCAAAAACTCTGAAAATTCGTGTAAATGTGGCATTGTAATTTCCTCCTCATCATTAGAACACTCTATGTTCTCACCTTGTATATCAAGTAACATTGCTTTTACATTAGCTATTACGTCATTTCTTTTATCTTCTAATAAAAAATGCATCTCCTTAAACGGCGGAAATAAAAACGTCCCTATAAGATGTGCCATTGTTGGCACAAAGCGTTTAAGCAATGATTGTTTAGTTTTAGCTTTCAAATCTTTCATGAATTGAGAGTCAATGGTATCAACTGAGCAAACTTTCAATAGCTTTTCAGACCAAAGGGTAAAAATATGCATAGTAGGGAATTTTTCCGAGCTTAATTTTTCGGAACACTCTTTGAAAATTTTGAGAAAAGCCAAAAGAGGTTCTAACAATGAAAACTTTAAGTCAGATATACGATTCAACTCATTCTTTTCTAGCAAAATACTCTTAATCTCATTCTGGACTTGGTATATGCTGTCAAGCATAATATATGTTGAATTCCAACGCGTTCTAATATCTTGTTTTAATGTTTTCGACAATTTGTTGTTTAGCTCCGAGTGTTTAAAATATTTTACAAGCTTTTTTGAGCAGTCAATCAGTATTTTCAATTCGGGAAGAGGGTGTTTTACAATAACATCATCCATAACTAAGTTCAAATTGTGACAAGCGCAAGATATACGTTTAAAACTTTTAAGAGCCGAAATAATGTTGGAACCATTGTCGGTTACAAATACAGAATTCCCTAACTTGTGTTCAATATCAAATTCTTTAAGAATGGTAGTTATGTTAGCAAGAATGTTTTCTCCCGTTTTCTTCTCGTCCAAAAATTCTCTTACTCCTAAAAGTGCTACCTTTAGTTCAAAATTATCATTAATGTAGTGCACACTTAAAGAAATAAAACTCCTTTGAGTATAATCATCGGTCCACATGTCTGTTGTGAATGAAATTTTTTGGCCCTCGATATCAGCCATGATCTGATGCTTCAATTTGTCATATTCCTCAGACATGATTTTGTTACTTAGTACTTTTCTGGAAATGACTAGATTTTTGAATTGTTGTTTCCCAAACTGTGCTCCTATATTTATGAGTGCTTGTGCATATTCTTGAAACCCTTCTCCTAGAATATATGAATGTAAGAACACATAAACGAGTTGATATGAATTAAAATGTCTTAATGATAATAATAATGGTTCCACAAACATCCCAGATGGGACAAGGGAGACTTCTCTCATATCAATGAGTGCACGCCGATTCATATTGGCTCAATGATATGGGACCTACTTTTTATTGCCGAGTCCGAACGGCGTGTCTTACGACACCACTTGTAGAGAAGTTTTTCATGGCTTTAATACTCAGGTAATGTCGCCAAGCATTACTGAGGGGGAATTTTGCCACCGTTGAAAATTTGATGTTGCTTGGCCTGGGATTCGAACCGCAGACCTTCTGAGTGCAAGGCGGACGTGCTAACCATTGCACCACGGTGGCCCCCTGATTAAAATGTCTTACCTTCAGTAATACTGAGTGGATGCAAATCCTTTGCAATAAGTCCAAGCTGCTTGCGGGATAGTTGGTTGACAACATTTTGTGGTACACTCTTACTGATAAAATCAGATATTTTTGATTGTGTAGTGACATCTTGTAAGTTCACATTACACTTGTGTCGCGATAGAGATCCAGTCCCGGTCTTGCTTTGATAGTGCAATACCGATTTGCATGAAATGCAGCATACATAGTCGACAATGGCCCCATCGTACTTTATAAGCTGGAAGTTTTTCCAGACCACACTCTTTGCATCCATTTTTGGAAACAATTTTAGTTTGGGGTCATTTTTATACACTGCAGTCTGAATTGACTGCTTCGACATCACTATCGTATTTTATTTGACCAAACACTTAAGAATTTAAAAATCAACTGAATCAAATATAAGCAATGTGTAACTCCAGCTTTGGTTAGAAACCCAAATAGAACTAATGTTTGATGTGTTATTCTTGAAAAGGCAAATACAAAAAGGGAGTAAATATAACAGTTTTTTGTTTTTGCACAATATGTTCTTACTTCAATGAAGTAAAAGCTAAACCATATGATTTCTCTTTTTACTTGTCCCTGTTTATCTATGAAAATACTCTCTTCCCTCTACTTTAACAAGCAAGAAATACATATGAGGCGTTCAGGGCCAAAATGGTTTAACACACATGTTCAAAAAAATCAAACTGTAAAAATTTAAGTGGAATGTTTTAAATAAATACTAAAAAACTCCATAAGATATTATTTTAACAGGTAATATAACCCAATGTAATACACTGTAATATGAAGTTATTTAGTGTTTATTTGAAAACATTCCATTTAAATTTTTACAGTTTGATTTTTTTGAGCATGTGGGTTAGACCATTGTGGCTCTGAACGCCTCATATATCAAATTATTACTAAATAAACAGATGTATGGATGTGTGTTTGCTGTGTAGTAAATTTGTATGCTGTGATCGTCCACGTACGTACATATGAACAGGGATGCCAACTTGGTGTTTTCCCGCTACTTGTGGTGATTTTTGACGTACAAAAACCATTTTTAAACACTGTAGCAATTTAAAATAAAAAATCGCGATTTTGGCTGTTTAAGGTAGAGGTTGTAGCCAATTTTAAACAAAATTGTTTATTGTCATCACTTTTAAAACAAACAAAAAGTAATATATTGAGCAGCGAGTAAAGTATTCATAAATTTTGATGGCAGATAGTGTTCAAAATATAGAATAAAAATATTTTAATAAAGAAATAGAAGAAACATGCATGTGTGATTTTTTAAATTTCTCTCTTTCTGTGTAACAATTGATAATATCTGCTGTTTTTACACATTTTGGTAGTGTTTTTTGGGCTTATTTAGTAGAGATTTGTGGTGGTTTTTAACACAAACTGTCTGTAGTGATTTTCAGCTATAAACAGTTGGCATCCCTGCATATATACGTTAACGTGACAACAAAAGTAATATGTGTTCTCTTTTTGTTAATCTTGTTGGGAAGACTCTCTCGAATTCAACAATATGTTGAGCAAAACTGAGTAAAAAAAGGAATTACATGGATTTTAATGTCCATTAAACAGGTAGCACAGGTAGCCTACGTCCAATTGGCACAACAAAAACTCCGAAAATAGAAAATGTTAATGTTTTATGATATGGTATGAACAATTTAATTTACAATTTTTGCCGTTTCATGTTACAATAAGCTGGTGGATGGCACAATTACAAGGTCCTTGCATGCGTAAATTGACATTTCAATATTTTAATTCGCTCTATAAAAACAACACATTAGACTGCACACAAAAACTTACAGTTTTTTTCTCCACCTACAACTATTTTAATAGTTAAATATTAACAAAAAAATAATTGTTGCTTAAATACGTTTAATTTCTCGAATCTATTTTTTCGCCTTGTTAACAAATTTTGACAGATTATATTTTCGCCATTGCAAGTACATATGTACCTTGTAATTGTGTCATAAGCTGGCGTGAATGGTTCACCTAGTGAATGTGCCTTGATGCTGCTGGAGAGGAAAGTAAATGCACACAGAAAATACAGACAGATAAACAACTGATTTGCAAAGAGTATATTGCATTGAGTTATTTTTGTATTTGCTCTCTCTCTCATGAGCAAAACAAATGGCAAACCAACATCATATTTTTGTTTTGTTTTTTTTTCACTCATACTCTGGTCTCTCCATAACAAAACGGCAAAAAGTGCCAGACTACAAAAACAAAGAAAATAAATTTGGGAAAACTACAGTTGGTGAATTTTTTGGTCGGTTTTATATTCTTGTTCGATTTTCTTCTTTACTATGGTCTCTTGCACGACTTCTAAAGGGAGCCCAAAAATTTAGCACGATCGTGACACATAGTGCAAGTCGTGTCGTGCAAAATCGTGCCGAACAAAAAAACACGATCACGCACGGCCAAAAATTTATTTCGGCACGACACGCACAAACACGGCGATTTTCGGGAAGGCACGAACACGCACTACTCACGGCACGACACGCGCCCACCTCTAGTATATGGACATTTTTTGCCCATACCTTTAACTCTAGACGCGGCCCTTTTAACGGCTTTGCGTTATCTAGGCTTATGGTAGTTTGCTCCCTGGCGTGCCTTGCCAAGGAGTTAGCAATCTCCTTACCCCTAATCCGTGCATGTTATGGTACCCATATAATGTTAACCGAACCATGGTGGGAGTAGTCGTTGGTTGACTTCTTACACTGCAAGGCAGTTTTTGATTTCACCGTCTTGCTTGCTGATTTACTGTCCGTTAGGATGGTGACAGTGATTGGCTTTGTGTTAGTTTTAAACCAGTTCAGACACTCTGTAATCTCTCGGATTTCGGCCTAGAGGATCGTATTATGATCCGTCAGTCGACGGGAGATCTTCGTTTCTTGGTCTTCAATATAGAGACCCAGCCCCGTTATTTCCCCTAGAACAGCCCAATCTGTAAACCCGCAGCTTCCTGTTGGTATCTATTCTAGGGTTCCATCGATTCACAAGTCTCTGTCCGATATTAAAACTGCACACAAAGCGACTTAACTTGTTTTAGGTATACGGTCTGATTCAATATGATCTATTGACTCACCCGTTGTAACCTATAATATTATTTGGTGGTATGTTTGGTGGTCTCTTTGGATCCACTCGACAAAAGTCTTATTGCTGAGATGGCTGCTTATACCTTACCTGAATTTCTTTTGGGTGGACAAAGAAAATTGTCTCTAAAGCCCCGGTTGGTCTAGTCCTCATTGCGCCACCAATACTGAGCAGCACGTTCATTGGACTTTTTGCATTACTTTCACGTTGCATTTCTTGTCCATAGCTGTCCACCATACTATAGGAGCATAAGTTAGAATCGGTCTAATTACGCTTCTGTACGAGGGCTGTTGTTTCGATCTGGCAACTCCTTTATATAGAAACAGGTGTTCAAAAAAGACGCATCCGCATTTTTTTTGCAATTGAAAAATTAGAAATGCGTGCTGTCATTAAATATTTACATAAAAAAGGTTTATCGGGACAAGAAATTCATAATGATATGGTGAATGTGTTAGGGGAAAGTGCTCCTTCATATGCAACAGTAAAAAATTGGGTTGCTGCATTTAAACGTGGTCGTACAAGCATTGAAGATGAACCACGTAGTGCGTGAAATTGCTAACATCATGGGCATCTCAAATGATCGAGTCCATTTAATTTTGCATGAAGAACTACAGATGAAAAAGCTTTCTGCAAGATGGGTGCCGCATTTGTTAACTGTCGATCAAAAACGCGTAAGAATGAACATTTCTCAAGCTTGTTTGGATCGTTTTAAGCGAAATAAAATGGATTTTAAGCGTCGTTTCATAACTGTTGATGAGACATGGATCCACTACTATACTCCAGAGACCAAAGGACAATCCAAACAAGCTGGAGGAAGTGCCCCAAAGAAGGCAAAAACAATTCAATCGGCTGGTAAGGTTATGGCAACGGGTTTTTGGGACTTCAAAGGTATTTTATTGATTGACTATCTGCAAAAGGGTAAACAATAAATTCAGAGTTACTTTGCAACCTTTTGGATCAATTAAATGTACAAATTCGAGAAAAACGTCCTGGCTTACAACACAAAAACATAACAATGGCTAAAGTCCACGAATTAAAGTACGAGTTGCTTGACCACCAGCTTATTCTCCTGATTTAGCTCCCAGTGACTTTTACTTGTTCCCAAATCTAAAAAAATCCTTGCTGGCAAGCGTTTTACCTCAAATGGAGATGCAATTGCAGTTGTAAACCACTATTTTGAAGACCTTGAGGAAAACTATTTTAATCAAGGGATAGAATTGCTAGGAAAGCGTTGGACTAAGTGTATTGAAGTTTCAGGAGATTATATTGAAAAATAAAAATATTTTTGAAAAACTAACTATTCTCTTTCATTGATAGGCTAAGAAGTTTCCGAACCGCCCTCGTACAAACAGTGTGTCATCCTACTATTGAAACCCCATTTTGACCCTATGACCTTCCTACAGGTGAACCAGGAACTTAACTGTTGGAGAAATGTTTATCTTCTTATTTGAGAAAACGGGTTCTTCCTAAGCTCGTATTTTCGTTTTCCTAGTGAAAATACATATTTCTGTTTTTTCATTTAAACCTCTCGGTCTAGACCAGTTGTAAGATACGGAGTATCTTTGGATTCTTTCCACTAAAAAGTACTATAACGTCGCCTGCATAGCAAACGGGTTCAAATCCCTCGTCGGTTAAGGTCCTTAATAAACTATTAATGGTGGTGACCCATAAGAGAGTTGATAGTATACCCCCTGGCCAACTTTGTCTCTTTTTGTTACGTCTTGTAGCGCGCAGCTTATCCATATATTCTTTAGCACGTGGTTTATTCAGTGCTTCAAGGTCTACCTGAAACTCGGCTAGTATTTCGGCGCTGACGTTGTTGAAAGCGCCTTCGATGTCGATGCATACTGCGAGTGTATACAACTTATTCTCGAAAGTTTCCAATGATCTACCTTTTACATAGGCGTGTTGTTTGAATTTGAGCATATCGTTGGAAATGTTACTCTTTATCATTGTGTCGACCGTCCGTTCCATCGTCTTGAGTAAGAATGAAGTTAAACTTATGGGGCGATAAGCTTTTGGTATTGCGTAGCTTGCTTTGCCAGGCTTGGGAATGAATACTACCATTGCCCGTTGCCAGTCTATTGGAGTATACGCAAACTTTAAGCAAGCGTTGAAAATCTCGACCAGTCTGGACGAAATGTAGTCCACTTCCCTTTGAAGTAAGGCTGGGAAGACCTGGTCTGGTCCTGCTGCTTTGTATGGTGAGAAGCTCATTATTGCTTTTTTAATCGTCAAGTTGTCTTCTTCTGATGTATAAGCTATTTCCATCGGTGACACTGTACGTGCCGTAGTACTCGACAGGAAGTGCGTTCTCATTAGGAGGCTCAGAGTTTCCACGGTTGTTTCCATCTTTCTATCCGTTTCATTAACCATAAGCTCAGGTTGTGCGTGAGTTTTGAATAGGAACTTCTTGATTTTAGAGACGTCATTTACGCTATCTACCTGTTCATAAAATATATTTTTTTGCCAAAGAACGTAAAAGCAAAGCCTGCAATCATCTGAATACTCAATAAACTAACTAAACACAAACAATCATTGTATAATAATGCGCTTCGATTAACGTTAAAGTTGATTTTACTGCTAGTGTCCCTAATTAGGTGGGAAGGCTAATATGGACCATTTTTAGAAAAGTTGAATGTACTTCCCCCACATAAAGGTATTTTGCTATGTTTTGTTTATAGCAATACTTCATATAATAAATTTATTTTATAAAAAACTTCAAAATTTAGAGGCGAAATCAAGTAACATATACATATAAATGAATTTGGTGTCTCTAATTAGTTGACCACCATTTAGTATTATACAAACTTAAAGATTTTGAAAAACATTTTTTCATGAATAATCTTCAATTCTATAGAAGACGTTGAACGAATAACATGTATCTACATGGCATAAAATATATCTGTCTGAGTTCAATCTTTATCGGTTAAGAAATATAGATTTTTTGACACAAAAACTCCATTTTGGCCACGCTTTACGATGGTCCAATCTTACAAAAATTCGTGAAAATCGAATCAGATCTTGATATAGCTATATAGGGCCCAAACTACCTTAAATCGGACAAGTGTACATATTGGAACTATATCAAAATCCGATCCGATTTTCACAAATTTTTGTAGGCCTTCTATGCTGTATATGTTCCAACATTAATCAGGTACGTATGTATCTTTGCTCTAACAAGGTAGCGGCCGAAATCAATGTTTGCTCCTCGGAACGATCGTACATTCAGCACGATCGATGAAAGTCTTCCATCTATTTGGTTTTTTCGTTCATTTCGTTCCCATTGTAAACCGAAGAAAACCTCCTTTTCAAAGTTGGCTTTAAAATAAGCTATAATAATGTTAATGTCATTAATTGATATGTTTTTTCTAAACGCTTGTAAATTTTATCTTTGGTCTGCTCGTCCTTATTTGATGTGGGCGGCATAGTACATAAGCATCACCAAGTATTAAGGTTTTTTTTTTTTTTATTTATGTATATATTTCATTTCAATTTCATTACAATATTTATATGTCGCCCCAGCGCCTTAAAGCTATAGGGGCTAATGTGTTTGATTATAATTCAAGAACGGAAATTATATAAACAAAATTATTAAATTATTTACTTTTTTTTTAAGTAGAGAAAATGTATATTTAAAAGAAAATTAAATTACTCCAGAAGCATTCCTGTGTTTGCCAGTAAACTCTCTCTAACTCTCTTTTAAACGATGAAATTTCTGTCAGATTCTTAATGTCGTTCGGAAGATGGTTATATTCCAGACATCCATTATGTTCTATACATTGTTTTGTGACTTCTAATCGGCATCTCTTTACCCTTAGATTCAAGCAGTTTCTGGTATCTACCAAATTTTGACTAACGTTAAATAGAATTGACGTATGTCCAATGTTCTTAACAGCTTTAAACATATATGTTAGCAACTGTAATTTATAAATACCGTACAGTGGCAAGATATTTTTTGATACATTACCATATAGACGAAGTGTGGGAAATAATCGAGGTAAATTGTATACAGTTTTGAGAGCATTATTTTGGAGTCTTTGTAATGATTTAAAATTTGTGGTTTTCTTGTAGCCATAAATTAGTGCCATGTAGTTGAAATGACTTTGGATCAAAGAGTTATAAAGCAAAAGTTTAGTTTCGGCGCTAAACTTATTTCTGAACTTGCGCAAAATTCCAATGGCTGGCGATGTTTTAGCCTTTAACGCATCAATATGCACATTCCATGACAAATTATTCTGCATATGAATGCCCAAATATTTTAATGATTGGCTTTCATAAATAATAGTTTCTCCAATTGAAAAATTGAAATGTAGATCATTTTGTGGACATCGGGGTCTAAATCTTATGATTTTTGTTTTGTTGGAGTTAATGACAAGGTTATTAATCCGACAGAATTCAGTTAACTTTTTTGCATCGTCTTCCATTTGGCCTTTTAATATAAGTTCGTGGTTATACGGATATAAAAGAGTTATGTCATCGGCATACATGAATAATTTTCCATGACGACTTAGCTTAGATATGTCGTTAAGATAGAGAGTAAATAACATGGGTCCCAATCAGGGTTTCGGAGTCGAGGTATTTTTGGCTCGACCTCGACTCCGACTCCAGACGAGTTTTTTTCACGACTCCGGCTCCGACTCCGACTCCAGGTCGACTCCGAGAGTGAATACCTAAACCACTAAAAATGAATAAAATATGCACAAATATTTAACTTTTTCTTAGATTTTGGCATATATAGGCTAATGTGTTTGTTTTTCCTTACATATTCATTAGAAAGGGCATTCGTTCGAATACATTCGAACATATCAATATTGTTTCCGCCGAATCTTACATTGAAAAATAGCAAAGTTAGAAAGTGTTCCTTTTTTGAACAAGTATATTCTGGACGGAATACTTACGCGTGAGAAAATCTTTAAGCTTTCAAAATATGTGAAAATGAAGGGACAATACATATCATAAGGACTACATGCAACAAAAATTATAAGCAATTCATGACCAAGTTTCAAACTGGATGTTAGCCAACATTTTAGTATGCGTAGCCTTAATTTTTACCTAATTGTTACTCAATTTTTTCGCAGATTTTTTTCTTCATCTGAAAGAGAAAAATGTTACGAAGTTTTGAGGCCGTCTACGAAACCCTGTTTTTATGAAAGAATTTTGCGGTGCCAACTCTAGCTCGAAAACTAATAAATCAATTGTCATATATTTTTGTGGCCGATTTCGAGAAAAAACACAGTTTATATGATGCATACAAAATAAAATAAATTGTTTCCAACGCTCATACTAAGTTCCGATCGACTTAAGAATTTGACCAAATATTCTATGCTTTTTATACTTTCACCTTTTTTCTGAAATTTATAAGTAGGGATCACCTCTTACCCGATCCATCCTTATGAAAACTTTATGATTATGTATTTCATTGAATTTCGTATATGCTATTGTGTAGAAAACTCGGATACACATGAACTATATCTGTTCCTGGCGGACAGGTCCGGTTATTTGAATGTCTACATCTAAAGCCCTCATTGAGTATATGTATAATGAATCCTAGAAGAAAGTTTCGCCGTTTGTCAGACTTCTGAGTTATGGCGGGATGAATCTGTCGTTGACCAACAACGAATTTATGATGCCCTAATTCAGAAGAGTAACCATCCGAATTTTTGCGAAATGTACCGAAATACATAAACATACGGTTTTTTGAGAAAGTAGCGTGTAAAACTGATAAAGGACAATGAAAACTTGACAATATCGATTTCTTGGATATGGGAAACTTACATATAATTTTCGGTGGAACATTTTTGTAGAAAATTTCATTTTGTTTTACTTTTTGAGTTCAAGAAAAAAACGGACATGGAAGGCACTGAGCTAGAAGGACAGCATATTCGACAGAAAGGTTCCTCATTCTATTTAAAAAATCTAAAAATGATGAAACAATATCTCCAAACAGAGATATAAAGCTATTTTCTCTATGATTGATGGGGGTCAATCAAAAAATTCATTATGTCATAACTCAGAAATTTCAGCTATGGGATCCTTTGGGGTTCTCAATTGGGGCTTTCATTCCGAAAAGGAATTTTTCTTCCCCCAGATAAAATTTCCCATAGAGACCACAATGTCGTTAGTAGAAAACAAGATAAGAATACCAATAGACCTTTGTGAGAAGACCAGTAAGACTTCTGACGAAAGAGGTTAAAGATCAAATCTTAATTCGATTGTCATAAGTATAATATACCATTTGCATACATATATGTTTTCTTATACCTTTCTTTTAAAATAAATAATGAATTTTAAAAACATGTTCTTGTTCCAAATTTAATGTTATATTTCTATAACGTGGAAAAATTTCGCCCGGAGTCGGAGTCGAGTTATTTTTTTCAGACTCCGACTCCAGCAAAATTGCTCGACTCCGACTCCGACACCGAAACCCTGGTCCCAATACGCTTCCTTGAGGTACTCCGTGCTGTGCAACACCAATATTTCCTCTTACGCCATTGATTTCAACAAATTGCTTCCTGTTTTTTATGTAACTTTCCAAAAGTTTCAGTTCTTTGCCTTGAATACCATTATATGACAGTTTTGAAAGTAATATACGGTGGTCAATTAGATCAAAGGCTTTGGAAAAATCATAAAATACAGCACCTATTCCTCCGAAACATCCATCCAGGCTTTCACAGATCCTGTTTACAACGTTTACTACGGCCTCTTGGGTACCACTGTGTTTCTTGAACCCGAATTGCATAGAAAATAACTGCGGAGTCTCTTCTAGAAAATTTGACAGCTGCTTGTAGATCAATTAATGGCAACAAAGCTATAGGCCTGTAGTCACTTGTCTTACATGAATTTGAAGATTTAGGAATTGGGATTATTTTAGAAATTTTAAGTACTTCAGGGTATACTGAAGTGCTTATCATTGTGTTAAATATGTTGGCTAGGTGTAGGCTAATTAAATCTTTGGATGAACTTAGTACTTTGCCACAAATTTCGTCATACCCAGGGCTTTTGCTAGTGTCTATATTTTCAATTAAATCTCTTATATCACTTTGATCTACGATTTCCAAGTGAAATATTGAGTTACATTGAGTTAAACTGTGCAAAGAATTGCAATGGTCCTCATCTCTGTAGTCAATGCTACTCTTCAAAACTTTGGGAATATCCAAAAAATACTCATTGTACATGTTGCATTTGATGGTGTCATCATAAACTATCTCATCCATATTATTTCTTAGTAGAATTTGTTTCTTTTCTTTTCTTCCCAAACATTAATTTAAAAATTCCTTGGATTTTCGAGGGTTTTGATTTATATTTTCCAAATTCCGACTCATGTACGAATTCATACAAATTGAGCTAGCAATTTTTATCACTTTAGTGCTTTAGGGTGTACTCAGTTTTTGCATTCTTGCCATTTTTCCTTCTTCTTGCCAATAATTTCTCTTTAAATTTTCTTAGGGATTGAAGTTCGCCATTCTCCCATGGTGTTAGTAAGATTTTTGAATTTACTTTGATTTCTTTTGTAGTACTGTGCGTGCTTATACCTTCTGAAATTATGGATACGATATTTTGCATATCGATGGAAGGATTTCCTAAATATATAAAATCTGCTGTATTATTTCGAATATGTGTTGTTATATTATTATAATTACGCAGCTTTATGAACTTCCTATTTATCTGACTATTTTTTATATGACTTCTTAATCGACACCATATAATGTTGTGGTCTGAAAGTTCACATTCGATTGAGTCAATACACATCCTTTTTGCCACATTGCCATAAACATGGTCTATAGACTTTTTACTCATCGGTCTCGTAATTAATGTGTGACATGTTTCATAGTCCACAGAAGCAAGAGTCGAATAAATGTCAGATGATTCACTCGGATTAAGCTGGTCTATATTCGAATCTCCAACAACTATAGACGCTGTACCATAACTACCACATAACTCATTCTCTAAGTACTCAACAAATGTGTTAACATGACATTTCGGGGAACGGTAAAAATATGTAATTCTCAGTGGTGTTCCATCAATGATGAATGTATCCAAGTAAATTCTAATAGATTCAATAAAGTTTTGACTTTCACAGAGTTCAACTGAATATGCCAGATCCTCTCGTATGTATACGGAGGTTCCTCCGTACCCATCAAAACGACAACTGTGTATGGCATTATATCCTGGAATTTTATACAATTGTGTTAGGTCTCTCTTAAACCAGGTTTCCTGAACCGCTATAATGTCAGGCAGAACAGGACATTGTGCAATAACTGCTTTATATTGACTAAATTTACTAAAGAAGGATATGCTTCTGGAGTTCACAGACATGATATTGAAGGTGGAAATATTGTTTTTAGAAAAGTTATTTGCAAATAAATCTATATTTTCAAAATATTTATTATTATCCAACATTATATTGAAAAAATTAAAGAAAAATTATTCGAATATAAATTGCATGGTTTAAATCAGGTGATATGAAAGTACTCGTCATCTTTCTCCCTATCAGTATCTTCATCATCATCTGAAACTGGCACCATTCTCATCGACCTTCTTCCAGAAAATGTGTTTGTAGCAGCTTGTATTAATAAGTCATCAACGTCTTCCTTTCTTCGAATCAACTTTGGCTTGTTTATGGCACTTTTTTGGCATAGATTTTATTTCCATTTGTATATATGAAATTATATCCGACGGTTTTCAATGTCTTGGTGTAATTAAATAGTTGAAGTGACTCTTTGCTCAAAAAATCATTCACAAATATAGACTTAGTATTTTCATGTTCTTTAAGATTTTTCTTAGCTTCCATGAGCTTATTTTTTGCAGATTTTGTGTTAAATTTGACTATCAATGATTGATTTTTATTATTGCTATTGTTTTTCTTTTTCACGAAATAGGCTTCTTCAATGTTATTTTCGTCAATATAAACACCAACAGTTTTTGAAAGTTCAATAACCGTTTCTACAGCACTTTTACCATCATCAACAGTAATCCCATTGACAACACAATCATTTTTTACACGTTGATAATTCAACATTTTCACTGTGTCTTTTTATGATACCACTTCAGCCTTGAGCTTCACATTTTCCTTTTCAATAAACTCGATTCGTTTTGCGTTGGCTTTTATGCCTTTCATCAGTTCATCAAATCTAGTGGACATAAAATCAACTGAATCAGCTAGTCGGTCAATTTTATTTAGCTTTTCTTCCATGCGGTGTAAATGCTGTTGCATTTGGGTTTCATTTTGCATCTTGCAATTATGACAGATATATTCTTCTTTTCTATTTTTTGTAAAACTATCTTTATAACCATTGAAACTTCTATTAATTATGGTATATCACAAAAGCGTCGTTTAATAACGTATGTTGCACATTTTACGTGTTTAACTATGCGTACAGCCTTAAAAATTTGTTGTTTTCTTGGAGCTTACAAAACCAACGTCCGTTATCTTTGCTAACAAGAACTTACCAATTTAATTAATCTATTTTACCTTCAGTACTTTCTAAAAAATTTAACCGCTAAACCCCATCAACACATAAAATCTACCACCACCATTATTGCAGTGAGCTGAACCCATAAGCTTCTACCATAGAAAATAATATTATTTTTTCTACGCAAATAAACAGGGAACATCGTTTAAAGAATAATTCTATCGTTTTTTTTTTTTTTCAAGTAGTTCTACAAGGAAAGTTGGACGTACCTCTTCTGCGAGAATAACTCCATGTTATTCATTATTTATTATTCGTTACTTTAACTGGTGCATAATTCTGGAGAAAAATTTTAGATTTAACGTTGAGAAGGACTTTTGAATGGGGTGTTGTTTGTCCCTCCGAATTGCAGCACTATGCATTGCATGTATGTGATTATATGTCGCTGGTTATTGTCGCAGAAAATGTTGTCTTGCCATCATAATTCATTACAAGAAGAGGAAACTTGTTAGTCCGGTCAAAATAGACATTGAAATAGCAAAAATTCCCACAAAGCTGAATTTTGGTGGAGAGCTAGGGTTTGCCATTAGAAGCAACGTCCTAAAAGTCCCCATCGATCCCATGTGTGCAAACAAAAATATTCGGGGTCAAAGGTCAAAATTTAAGGCTTTTTAGGTTTTCGGATTTATTTTTTGAAAACGGTTGATCGAATCAGAAAGTGACTAAAGTAAATATTGTAGACAGAAAAATTATCTACAAGTTTGACCCTTATAAATTTTTTCTTAGAAGGAACCATTCTTGAGATATAGCTGTTCTAAAAAACACATGATTTTTATGCACTTATAAGGGAAATGTGCACATATTCAGACGAACCGGCTAAAATAAGCGAAGTAATCGGGTCTGTCCCCCCAAAAAATATATATTTTCTTGAAGAGGGAAATTATAGCTATCTTCTAAAAAAAATTCCAACAAAATCGGAGTGTGTTTAGCAGAGTTATTCAATGTTGTAGTCATTTTATGCAAAAATAGCCTATTTAACCCACATGTATAAGCCCAACGGGAACGACCCCAACGAAAACTCTTCGATTTTTTTCAAGTTTTGTCCGAAGGTAGGGTTTGTTGCGCTGATTACGGAAATGTATAATTTTCAACGGTTGCGGATCCGGTTCGCCGGTTATTAGACCCGAAAGGCCAAATTTAAAAACCGGGTTAGACCCGGTTCTACTGAACCGATTACTGCAAAGTGGATATCGTTTGAAAGCTTACGGAAGTATCTAACACATAGTGCCGTTACTTTAACCGGTTCGCCTCATAATGTACTTACGCGGCTAATTTTTTATTTGACCTTTAGATCGAGATATCTCGAAAATGGTAAGTAGTTTTTAAGAATCATAAAGACCAATCTTGTAGACAGTTATTGAATCTACAACTTTTACTTTAGCGGGCTTTTGCTAAGTATTACCGTTTTTGAGAAAAACTAAAAAAACTGAATAATGCCTCCAAAAATGACCTTTGACCCCGAATAACTTGTTTTGCACACATGGGATCGATGGGGACTTTTAGGGCGTTGCTTCTAATGGCCAACCCTAGCTCTCCAACAAAATACAGCTTTGTGGGCATTTTTGCTATTTCCCCCTTATACGCATGTCTATTTTGACCGGACTAATGAACAAATATTTATAAATAAGTACACGCTCTGGAGGCCCCTGATAAAATAGTCTTCAATAAGTACATGCTCTAGAGGCCTCATATAAAATATTCTTTAGTAAGTAGACGCTATGGAGGCACCTGATGAAATACTCGTATTCTTTAAAAAGTATACGCTCAGGAGGCCCTTAAAAATATTTTTTAATAAATCCAGGCTCTGGAGGCCCCTGGTAAAATATTCTCGAATAAGTCCACTCTCTGGTGGCCCCTGATAAAATATTCTTTAATAGGTCCACCCTCTGGTAGTCCCTGATAAAATATTCTTTTATAAGTACACACTCTGATGGCTCCTGATAAAATATTCATTAATAAGTACATGTTCTATAGGCCCATATAAAATATTCTTTAGTAAGTACACACTCTGGTAGCCTTTGATGAAATATTCTTTAATAAACGCACGCTCTGATAAAATATTCTAGAATAAGTCCACACTTTGGTGGCCGGTTTCTGATAAAATATTCTTTAATAAGTCCATACTCGTGTGGATCCTGATAAAATTTTCTTTAATAAGTCTGGTGGCTTCTGATAAAATATTATTTAATGAGTCCACACTATGTGGGCTCAGAATGAAATTTTCTATAATAAGTCCATACTCTGGTGGCCCCTGATAAAATATTCTTTAATGAGTCCACACTCTGGTGGCCCCTGATAAACTTTTCTTTAATAATTCCATGGGTGCCACCGTGGTGCAATGGTATGCACACCCGCCTTGCACGCTGAAGGTCGTGGGATCGATTCCCCGGCCCGTCAACATCAAAATTTTCAACGGTGGCAAAATACCCCTCAGTAATGTTGGCGACATTTCCTGAGTATTTCAGCCTTGAAAAACTTCTCTACAAAGTGGTGTCTTAAGACACGCCGTTCGGACTCGGCGATAAACAGTAGGTCCCATATCATTGTGCAAATATGAATCGGGGTGCACTCATTGATATGAGAGAAGTCTCCCTTGTCCCTTATGGGATGTTTGTGGAACAATTATTATTATTAATAATTCCATACTCTGGTGGCCTCTGATAAAAATTTTTTAATAAATCCAGGCTCTGGAGGCAGCTGGTAAAATATTCTCGAATAAGTCAACTCTCTGGTAGCCCCTGATAAAATATTCTTTATTAAGTCCACACTTTGGTGCCCCTGATAAACTTTTCTTTAATAAGTCCATACTCTGGTGGCCTCTGATAAAATATTCTTTAATAAGTCCACATTCTGGTGGCCCCAGATAATATAATATTTAATAAGTACATGCTCTAGAGGCCCCACATATAACATTCTTTAATAAATATACGCTCTGGAGGCCCCTGATAAAATATTCTTTAATAAGTCCACACTCTGGTGGCCCCTAAAAATATTCTTTAATACGTCCACGCTCTGGTGGCCCCTAAAAATATTCTTTAATAAGTCCACGCTCTGGTGGCTCCTAAAAATATTCTTTAATAAGTCCACGCTCCGGTGGCCTCTAAAAATATTCTTTAATAAGTCCACGCTCTGGTGGCCCCTAAAAATATTCTTTAATACGTCCACGCTCTGGTGGCCCCTAAAAATATTCTTTAATGAGTCCACGCTCTGGTGGCCTCTAAAAATATTCTTTAATAAGTCCACGCTCTGGTGGCCCCTAAAAATATTCTTTAATAAGTCCACGCTCTGGTGGCCCCTAAAAATATTCTTTAATAAGTCCACGCTCTGGTGGCCCCTAAAAATATTCTTTAATAAGTCCACGCTCTGGTGGCCCCTAAAAATATTCTTTAATAAGTCCACGCTCTGGTGGCCCCTAAAAATATTCTTTAATAAGTCCACGCTCTGGTGGCCCCTAAAAATATTCTTTAATAAGTCCACGCTCTGGTGGCCCCTAAAAATATTCTTTAATAAGTCCACGCTCTGGTGGCCCCTAAAAATATTCTTTAATAAGTCTACGCTCTGGTGGCCCCTAAAAATATTCTTTAATAAGTCTACGCTCTGGTGGCCCCTAAAAATATTCTTTAATAAGTCCACGCTCTGGTGGCCCCTAAAAATATTCTTTAATAAGTCCACGCTCTGGTGGCCCCTAAAAATATTCTTTAATAAGTCCACGCTCTGGTGGCCCCTAAAAATATTCTTTAATAAGTCCACGCTCTGGTGGCCCCTAAAAATATTCTTTAATAAGTCCACGCTCTGGTGGCCCCTAAAAATATTCTTTAATAAGTCCACGCTCTGGTGGCCCCTAAAAATATTCTTTAATAAGTCCACGCTCTGGTGGCCCCTAAAAATATTCTTTAATAAGTCCACGCTCTGGTGGCCCCTAAAAATATTCTTTAATAAGTCCACGCTCTGGTGGCCCCTAAAAATATTCTTTAATAAGTCCACGCTCTGGTGGCCCCTAAAAATATTCTTTAATACGTCCACGCTCTGGTGGCCCCTAAAAATATTCTTTAATGAGTCCACGCTCTGGTGGCCTCTAAAAATATTCTTTAATAAGTCCACGCTCTGGTGGCCCCTAAAAATATTCTTTAATAAGTCCACGCTCTGGTGGCCCCTAAAAATATTCTTTAATAAGTCCACGCTCTGGTGGCCCCTAAAAATATTCTTTAATAAGTCCACGCTCTGGTGGCCCCTAAAAATATTCTTTAATAAGTCCACGCTCTGGTGGCCCCTAAAAATATTCTTTAATAAGTCCACGCTCTGGTGGCCCCTAAAAATATTCTTTAATAAGTCCACGCTCTGGTGGCCCCTAAAAATATTCTTTAATAAGTCCACGCTCTGGTGGCCCCTAAAAATATTCTTTAATAAGTCTACGCTCTGGTGCCCCCTAAAAATATTCTTTAATAAGTCTACGCTCTGGTGGCCCCTAAAAATATTCTTTAATAAGTCCACGCTCTGGTGGCCCCTAAAAATATTCTTTAATAAGTCCACGCTCTGGTGGCCCCTAAAAATATTCTTTAATAAGTCCACGCTCTGGTGGCCCCTAAAAATATTCTTTAATAAGTCCACGCTCTGGTGGCCCCTAAAAATATTCTTTAATAAGTCCACGCTCTGGTGGCCCCTAAAAATATTCTTTAATAAGTCCACGCTCTGGTGGCCCCTAAAAATATTCTTTAATAAGTCCACGCTCTGGTGGCCCCTAAAAATATTCTTTAATAAGTCCACGCTCTGGTGGCCCCTAAAAATATTCTTTAATAAGTCCACGCTCTGGTGGCCCCTAAAAATATTCTTTAATAAGTCCACGCTCTGGTGGCTCCTAAAAATATTCTTTAATAAGTCCACGTTCTGGTGGCCCCTAAAAATATTCTTTAATAAGTCCACGCTCTGGTGGCCCCTAAAAATATTCTTTAATAAGTCCACGCTCTGGTGGCCCCTAAAAATATTCTTTAATAAGTCCACGCTCTGGTGGCCCCTAAAAATATTCTTTAATAAGTCCACGCTCTGGTGGCCCCTAAAAATATTCTTTAATAAGTCCACGCTCTGGTGGCCCCTAAAAATATTCTTTAATAAGTCCACGCTCTGGTGGCCCCTAAAAATATTCTTTAATAAGTCCACGCTCTGGTGGCCCCTAAAAATATTCTTTAATAAGTCCACGCTCTGGTGGCCCCTAAAAATATTCTTTAATAAGTCCACGCTCTGGTGGCCCCTAAAAATATTCTTTAATAAGTCCACGCTCTGGTGGCCCCTAAAAATATTCTTTAATAAGTCCACGCTCTGGTGGCCCCTAAAAATATTCTTTAATAAGTCCACGCTTTGGTGGCCCCTAAAAATATTCTTTAATAAGTCCACGCTCTGGTGGCCCCTTGAAAAATATTATTTAATAAGTCCACGCTCTAGTGGTCCCTGAAAAAATATTCTTTAATAAGTCCACGCTCTGGTGGCCCCAAAAAATATTCTTTAATAAGTCCACGCTGTGGTGCCCCTAAAATATTCTTTAATAAGTCCACGCTCTAGTGGTCCCTGGAAAAATATTCTTTAATAAGTCCACGCTCTAGTGGTCCCTGGAAAAATATTCTTTAATAAGTCCACGCTCTAGTGGTCCCTGGAAAAATATTCTTTAAAAAGTCCATGCTCTGGTGGCCCCAAAAAATTTTCTTTAATAAGTCCACGCTCTGGTGTCCCTAAAAATATTCTTTAATAAGTCCACGCTCTAGTGGTCCCTGGAAAAATATTCTTTAATAAGTCCACGCTCTAGTAGTCCCTGGAAAAATATTCTTTAATTAGATTCTTTACAAACTCCATACTACGAAAAAAATAAAAATATTTTTTGGCCCTTAAAACAATATTTTTTACAAATTGTCAGCCTTGCTGTCTCCATTATTTAATTTTTTTGGCTCCTCGTCGATCCAGAGATCCCCTTATGTATGCTTCATCTGTGCATGGAATGAAACTAGAACTATTACATTTCATAGAAATAATGCTTTGCTTCTCAGTTCACTTCCAAAGTCTGATTGTATTCACAACATCGTCATAACGACATGTGTCCAATGCAATTAGAATGCCATTTTTACAATAGGAAAATCCAATTAAGTTAACTAACCTGTTGGGAAAACGAAAATGTTACAACTAGAGAATTCCTGTTTAGGTTTTTCATTTGAAATAGTGACGATGATGGTTTTATGATTATGCTCCCATAACGAAAAACTAAATCGCTTCTTAGAATATAAAATTAAAAGTGCATATAAAAACACGAACTACAAATATCGGTTTGTTTTTGTAAACAAACATCCAAAGTAGTGAAAAAAATAGTAATGTCGTTATCTATGCATGAAATCTCAAATCCACAAATGATGAAAACCATAAAAAGGTAAACAAAAACAAGTAAGAACAGACTATAGTCGGACGGGGCCGACCATGTGATACCCTATACCACTATCCCTGTGCACTAGCTTTCCGGGCTAGCTGTTATAAGATGTGCATTAGAAATTTTACCAATTTTCACACAAAAGTTTTGATCAATTTAACCCGCTAAATATTATCCGATCATACCGTTGACTTGCACGCTACTTCTTCATCTCAAACCAAAACTACGCGCCGATCGGACTATTATTGCGACCTACAGAGCGGCTACAAAATCGAGCAAAAATTTTGTTTTTGGTCCATTTCATCCCTTTAACATTTCACGATCATCGCCAAAAACTAATCAGTTCTATTCTGGTCCAAACCCGACCTCCATACTAAATTTCGTGACAATCGGTCCATAATTGCGGCCTCTAGCTTGATTACAATTTTTAATGGACGGACAGACGGACGGACGGACGGACGGACACACATCGCTAAATCGCTTTATCTCGTCGAGATATGAAGTTTGGTATACCACATGAGGGGTCTACGACGAATATTTCGCGGCGTTACATGAATTTTTGGGAAAACAAACTTATTATACCCTTTTCCACATTGTGGTATAGGGTATAAATAGTTGGACAAAGCTACAAATTTACCATTCATGGAAATATGAATTTAATTTGAACAAAACAAAAAGTGAAATGATGACATCGTTCATAATTCTTAAAAAGAAGCGAAAAATGGAATTGAGGACAAACCTTTGGAATTGGAATTTCTTGATCTTACTTCTTGCTTGTCTCTTTTTTGAATAGCTAATCACATGAAAATTGTAATTTCTTTAACCATATCTCGTTGATACCAAAGGAAGAAAAATAAGTTTTTAACTTCGCTATCAATTAACAATTTGGTCATAATTTTTACTCCTCCATTGTTTCACGGCTTTGCTGTGATTTTTAATGATTTTGTGACAAAAGGTAGTGGGATGTTGTCAAGAATTCTTTTGAAAGCGGAGTCATGAAATTGGGAAGTTTGACTTTAACTTTCAACTATGTTATCTGTAGTAACAATAAACAATATTTGAGTGAAAGTCAAGAAAATTGAATATAAATGAAGTCAAGGTTTGCATTCTTACCATACACGATATACTGCAGTATACCATGAAATATGGCTAAAGTTGGGCCAAACGAAGTGTTTTCGATCCAAAATCGCAAAGCGTGGCTAAAAAAGTTTATTTGCGTGGAAGTTATGACCGCATAAATTAATAACAAATAAGAACGGCGTTAAAATCGACCGGGCCGAACTTGTTATATTCTCCACCACGAGTTTTTTTGAAGTAAAATGGAACAATTAATTTCCTTTATTTATTGTAGAAGACTAAATAATAAATTTCAGCAATTTCAAAATACCGAAATTCGCGAGGTACCGTTCTATGAGGGCTATATCAAAGCGTGGACCGATGTAGCCCATTTGCAGTACCAAACATCCTAGGAGTAATATGAACTTCTATACCAAATTACAAAGCTCTCTCTTGATGTCAACAGACAGACATGTATAATAGGGCTATAACCAAAAAAAAATACCACCACATAGCCGTGTAGAGCATGGAAAACTATTATGAAAAACGGTGTAATTTTTTCTCTATCTCGAAAAAAGTTTCCGCACCAAATGCATTGAAGTTCAGTAATGCATTTTTTAAATTTATCTGTTATAACAACATGTTTGCTTTTCTTTAAAATTTTTATTTTTTTGTAATCTAATTTAAAATCATTATCAAACCGTTCTGGACCAATTTGTTCTCAAATCGCGCCATTTCGGAGCATATTAGGAACTTTTGGCACTATTGCAATTTTTGCGTTTTATTTATAAACTCGTGAATTTTATGTTTATATTTTTTGTACCTCTCGGACAAGAGAATATGGGGCCATTTGCAAAGAATTCGCGAAAGTTACAGGCTGTTTTTATTGACTTTGCCTGTGAGAATCGTATTTGTTTTCTACAAAAACAACACCAGTACCATGTGGGGAATTTTGTCCTAATAATGAAAACGCGTTTCTAAGATCGATTCGGTGAAAAAAGTTTCCGCATCGACTGTGATTACTAAAACCCTTTTGATATATTTTCTACTTAAAATTTTAAATTTGCTTTGTTTGAAAAATATTTTTAGAAAATAAATACGATTCTCACAGGCAAAGTCAACAAAAATAGCCTGTAACTTTCGCGAATTCGTTGCAAATGACCCCATATTCTCTTGTCCGATAGGTACAAAAAATATAAACATAAAATTCACGAGTTTATAAAGAAAACCCCAAAAATTGCAATAGTGTCAAAAGTTCCTAATATGCTCCGAAATGGCGCGATTTGAGAACAAATTGGTCCAGAACGGTTTGATAATGATTTTAAATTAGATTACAAAAAAATAAAAATTTTAAAGAGAGCAAACATGTGGTTTGTAACAGATAAATTTAAAAAATGCATTACTGAACTTCAATGCATTTGGTGCGGAAACTTTTTTCGCGATAGAGAAAAAATTGCACCTTATTTCATAAAAGTTTTTCATGCTCTACACGGCTATGTGGTGGTATTTTTGATATTTGCAAAAAGTGGAAAAAGTTATATCCCTAATGTATATATAGACTTAGAATTTTAATCTGTCAAGAATATATATACTTTACAGCGTATCCGATGAATATTTCGATGTGTTACAAACGGAATGACAAATTTAATTATACCCTCCATATTATGGTGGAGGGTATAAAAAAACTTTTAAAACCTTCAATGTGTTTTCTACGTTCTTATTCGATTACCGTTTAAATTGCGAAAGTCTGTCCAAAATAAAAGTTGAAGATTATAAAATGAGGACCACACTTCTACGAGGAACAGTAGAAAAGGCGTCATTTGACATTTTTTGGAAAGCTTGACTGTTTTTAGCCTAAGCGTACTTAATACAGTTTGACACACGACCATTTGTTGGGTTGTTTAAAGTGGCTGTATTGAGACACCTCCAAAACATGGCTTTTGATTGTTTTTACAGCATTTTCTGGCGACGAAAATCGTTGACCACGCCTTTTTTTGATGTGCTGGAATCAAATGAAGTCAGGTCTGTATGGCTCATGACCCATCAATTCAACGTGTTGTTAGGCGCTGGTTTGAATCGATGTGTGAGAGTCCATATTGTCACGGTGCAGAATGATTCGTCTTCTCTTGTTCGTTTTTCGAATTTCTCAGGAGACTTCAGGCAAAAAAATTGTAGTGTAACACTCAGAATTAGCAGAATTAACCAAATCGTTGGATTTGGCTCGTTTTCGAAGACCCAAATGGCCAATTTCTGCTTTGTTTCGGGCTCCTAAGCATAGATCCTCTATTCGTCGTCTGCTACGATCTTATAAACGTCGTTTGAAGTACCGCGATCGATTTTATGCACAATTTCTTTGAACTAATCCACAAAAGCCTTTTTTGAGCGATTGTCCAATTTTGCTGGATCTAACGAAAAAAATCCATTTCTGCGGCCAGGTGTTTATGCAATATCAAATGTAAGTTGGTGGAAGAAATGCCCAAGAATGCCCCTATCCCACAGTATACAACATGGCGATCTCGCATGTTCTCCGTTCACGCACGGCAGGTTTTTTTTCTTGCACAACGTCCGATTTCGGGCGACCCTCACGACATTCGTTTTTTGGCTAGTGCCGGCCACGATTGAATTCATTAAACCAGTTTTTCATAGAGCTATAGGATGGCCCTTTATCGACATACAAAGACTTAATTTGATCGATGCACTCTTGCAGTGAAAGTTGTGAAAAATTATAGTACGAAAATGTTCACAAGTAAATTCCATTTTTTTTGCAAAGTGATGGTCGTATGTCATACTGTCTATCGGCGTTTTTAAAGTTTACATCGGAAAGTAATACCCTGGACAGACGGCAACGTTAATTTGCATTAAGATGGACATTTAATGTTAACCTGACAGACGACAGTTTCTGCATTTACGAAACAGCTGTTTGCTGGTAAACAACTGTTTTGTTGTTGTTTGCAATGCAAATTGTGTCTCAGAGCATGAATATGGGCTCTCTTTTACAGCATTGCCATATTGAAATACCTAAATTCAGTTTAAATTCCCTTTGATTTTGTGCATTAAAAATGTGGATAATGCACGAATTAATTTGAATTAAGGCAGTGTAAATGTAAATTAACGCTGCCGTCTGTCTAGGGTATAACCAAAGTAGGTGGGTCAAGTTCCGCCTATTTCTAGTTTTTTTTCGAAATATTCGAGTTAAGATATCTTGGAATTCTTGCATTTTAGGTATATAGTGTCTTTGGCAACTTTACAGAGGAGGATGCGTGGAATATTTTTGTTAAAAACTTTAACCTTCACGCGGTTCATCCAAGGGGTCTTTTTGGTCCTTTTTTCGAAAATCTTTCAAAAACTCCTTTAAAATGTGATCATATCAAATTTAAATTTTCTACAAAATTTTTAGTCATAAAACTTTACTGTAGGTCTCAGAATACACCAAATCTGTAAATCTTATCTAATCGCCAGAAATCTCTAAAAATGAAAAATAAAGTCGGACTTCATCTGAGTTTATTTAAAATTGTCCCTCAAAACACAATTTTAGAGAGATGACGTCAAGGGCAAAAATATTCTTCGTCAAATTTTACCCTGGGTCACTAAAGAAATGAAATGTCTATTTGTAACGTGACAAGTGCCACATACATACAACAACACCTACGGTCTTCCCTTTCTACCATAGTAGCAATGAGTCGATATGCACTCAACGGCACCTCCATCTACGCCACTCATGCATTGAAGTCATTTGCTTGCTGTACTCAATACACAATAATTCGCATTCACTTCATTCCAGTTCATACTTTAGTATTCCAGTTTTCGCCGTTGAAGTCAGCTTGCTACTGCTGGGGGCTTGCTATCCACCAAGGCATTCCTGGGTGGCTTGTTGCGTTGGCAAATTTTGGAAGGGACTACCCATTGTGGCTGTCCCATTAATAATTACTGTCCCCCACAGAGACTTCGGTTTCCTGTTCTACACAGAGACTTCGGTTTCCCCTCCCCCACAGAGACTTCGGTTTCCCGTCCCCCACGTAGACTTCGGTTTCCCGTCCCACACGGAGACTTTGGTTCTTTGTTCCTAGATATACGCAGTAGTCTGTATGAGTTCGTAGCTGTAATTAGTGTTGTATAGTAGTCGTTCCGAACAGAACAGCAGATCGTCGTCAACCCACCCGACATCAATCAACACGTTCCCGATCACTACTGAAACGAATCAGCAACCAGGATCGTCGCTTCCGATCATCGACAAGTATCATTATCAGCCAGCATCGTCATCACCGATCCCGAACACCCCCGAATCGTCATCACCGAGCGTCGTCGCCCGTCGCCGTTCCCGAACAGCTTCGGACAAGTTACCGAACATCACCGAATCGTCGTCATCGAGCTTCGTCAACCGTCGTCGTTGCCGAACAACTTGAGCCGAGTTGCCGAATCGTCGTCACCGATCTTCGTCAACCATTTCCGTTCTCGAACATCACCGGGCTTCATTAACCATCGTCGTCACCGAACAGCTTTTGCCTAGTTGCCGAACACCAACACATAGAGTTGATAAAGTTCCCGATCATCTATAAATCGTCAGCATCTGTCCTATCAGCATCCTCCCCTCCAAAGAAGGGCCAAAGTAATATTATCGCATTTCATTGAAGTAGAACATACTAGTATTTAGATCAATAAAAATCCGTTTGAACTCCTAGAAGGGATAAAACTAGTCTTTTATTTCGTAAGGTGTAGTGGGTCCTTATGGAGACCCTGGACGCGACTGGACTTACCCCAGCCGAGACGAGAAAACCACGTTACATATCTTAACTCGAATATTTCGAAAAAAACTAGAAATGGGCTGAACTTGCCTTATTATTATTATTATTATTATTATTATTATTATTATTATTATTATTATTATTATTATTATTATTATTATTATTATTATTATTATTATTATTATTATTATTATTATTATTATTATTATTATTATTATTATTATTATTATTATTATTATTATTATTATTATTATTATTATTATTATTATTATTATTATTATTATTATTATTATTATTATTATTATTATTATTATTATTATTATTATTATTATTATTATTATTATTATTATTATTATTATTATTATTATTATTATTATTATTATTATTATTATTATTATTATTATTATTATTATTATTATTATTATTATTATTATTATTATTATTATTATTATTATTATTATTATTATTATTATTATTATTATTATTATTATTATTATTATTATTATTATTATTATTATTATTATTATTATTATTATTATTATTATTATTATTATTATTATTATTATTATTATTATTATTATTATTATTATTATTATTATTATTATTATTATTATTATTATTATTATTATTATTATTATTATTATTATTATTATTATTATTATTATTATTATTATTATTATTATTATTATTATTATTATTATTATTATTATTATTATTATTATTATTATTATTATTATTATTATTATTATTATTATTATTATTATTATTATTATTATTATTATTATTATTATTATTATTATTATTATTATTATTATTATTATTATTATTATTATTATTATTATTATTATTATTATTATTATTATTATTATTATTATTATTATTATTATTATTATTATTATTATTATTATTATTATTATTATTATTATTATTATTATTATTATTATTATTATTATTATTATTATTATTATTATTATTATTATTATTATTATTATTATTATTATTATTATTATTATTATTATTATTATTATTATTATTATACCCTCCACCATAGTATGGAGGGTATATTAAGTTTGTTTTTCCGTTTGTAACGCGTTGAAATACTCATTTGCGACCCTATAAAGTATATATATTCTTGATCAGGGTAAAATTCTAAGTCGATCTGAGCACGTCCGTCCGTCCGTCCGTCCGTCCGTCCGTCCGTCTGTGGTAATCACTCTAGCATCCACAAAAATGGAGATAGGACGCTGAAATTTTGGGAAAATGCGTCTTTTGTTTGCAGGCAGGTCAAGTTCGATGATGGGCTGTCCACGTTTTGGTATAGCCCCCATATAACGGTACCCCCCGATTTACGGTATTTTGACGTTTTTAGCTACATTTTCACACCGATTTGGCTATAATTTGACATTTAGGGTTCTTAAGTGTCAATAAACATATATAACAAAACTTGTGGACATAGGTCCACGTTTTGGTATAGCCCCCATATAACGGTACCCCCCGATTTGCGGTATTTTGACGTTTTTAGCTACATTTTTAGACCAATTTAGCTATAATTTGACATTTAGGGTTCTTAAGTATCAATAAACTTATATAACAAAAGTTGTGGACATAGGTCCACGTTTTGGTATAGCCCCCATATAACGGTACCCCCCGATATACGGTATTTTGACGTTTTTAGCTACATTATCAGACCGATGTAGCTATAATTGGACATTTAGGGTTCTTAAGTGTTAATAAACTTATATATTAGAAGTTGTGGACATAGGTCCACGTTTTGGTATAGCCGATTTGCGGTATTTCGACGACGATTTGGGGTATTTCGACGTTTTTAGCTACATTTTCAGACCGTTGTAGCTATAATTTGACATTTAGGGTTCTTAAATGTCAATAAACTTATAAAACAATAGTTATAGACATAGGTCCACGTTTTGGTATAGCCCCCATATAACGGTACCCCCCGATTTACGGTATTTTGACGGTTTTAGCTACATTTTCAGACCGATTTAGCTATAATTTGACATTTAGGGTTCTTAAGTATCAATAAACTTATATAGCAAAAGTTGTGGACATAGGTCCACGTTTTGGTATAGCCCCCATATAACGGTACCCCCCGATTTACGGTATTTTGACGTTTTTAGCTACATTTTCAGACCGATATAGCTATAATTTGACATTTAGGGTTCTTAAGTGTAACTAAACTTATATAACAAAAGTTGTGGACCTAGGTCCACGTTTTGCTATAGCCCCCATATAATGGTACCCCGCGATTTACGGCATTTTGACTGTTAGCTACATTTTCAGACCGATATAGCTATAATTTGACATTTAGGGTTCTTAAGTGTTAATAAACGTATATATTAGAAGTTGTGGACATAGGTCCACGTTTTGGTATAGCCCCCATATAACGGTACCCCCCGATTTACGGTATTTTGACGTTTTTAGCTACATTTTCAGACCGATATAGCTATAATTTGACATTTAGGGTTCTTAAGTGTAACTAAACTTATATAACAAAAGTTGTGGACCTAGGTCCACGGTTTGGTATAGCCCCCATATAACGGTACCCCCGATATACGTCATTCTGACGTTTTTATCTACATTTTCAGACCGATTTAGCTATCAATTGACATTTAGGGTTCTTAAATGTCAATAAACCTTTATAACTATTGGACATAGGTCCATGTTTTGGAATAGCCCCCTCATAACGTTACCGCCCGATTTCAGGTATTTTGAGAATTTTACCTACAAGTTTTAACCGAATTATCTGTAATTTGAACATTTGACATTTTAAATTCATAGTGGTCACCACACCTCTCCACCAAAAATTGTCAAGAAAGCCCCCATATAACGGTACCTCCCGATTTTCAGTAATTTGATGAATTTACCTACAATATAAAACCGAACTAGCAGTAATTTGACATTTGAAGTCCTTAGTGGTCACAACACCTCTCCATCAAAAATTGCCAACATAGGTCCATGTTCGGATATAGCTTCCATGTAACGGTACCTCCCAATTTTCTGTAATTTGGCAATTTTAGCTACAATTTTTAACAGAACTAACTGTAATTTGACATTTGAAGGTTGTAGTGGTCACCACACATCTGCATCAACAATTTTCAACATAGCCCCAATATAACGATACTTCCCGATTTTCGGTACTTTGAGGATTTTACTTAAAATGTTTAACCGAACGTAGGTCCATGTTTTTGTATAGCCACAAAACAAACCTCCCGATTTTGCGTACCTTAGCTTTATTTTTTGGACGAACTTTCTATAATTTGTTCATTTAAGTTCATATTTTCATATAGCCCAGATACCTCCGAACTAGCTGTTAATGACATTTGAAGTTCCCACGTTATGTACCGATTTTCGATATTTTGAGGATTCTAGCTAAATTTTTTAACCGAATTAGGAGCTATTTGACATTAAAGGCTCCCATCAAAAACTGTCAACATACATAGGCCCATGTTTTGTTATAACCCCTATATAACAGTACCTCCCAATTTCTAGCCCACCAAAAATTGTCAACAGTTAGATATAGGCACCATAAAAAAGGACCTCCCGAATGAAGCATTTTATGTACATTATCTGACATTTTAACGTACTCACTTAAAGTTGGGGACAGGAATGAACAATTTATGGTGGAGGGTATGAAAAGTTCGGCCCGGCCGAACTTAATGCTTTTTTACTTGTTATTATTATTATTATTATTATTATTATTATTATTATTATTATTATTATCATTATTATTATTATTATTATTATTATTATTATTATTATTATTATTATTATTATTATTATTATTATTATTATTATTATTATTATTATTATTATTATTATTATTATTATTATTATTATTATTACTATTATTATTATTATTATTATTATTATTATTATTATTATTATTATTATTATTATTATTATTATTATTATTATTATTATTATTATTATTATTATTATTATTATTATTATTATCATTATTATTATTATATTATTATTATTATTATTATTATTATTATTGTTTGCGGAGGCAATAAAAGTAAAAACCGAAAAGAAAACAAAACAACAGCAGTATCAATTTCGTTATAATAAAAATGATTCAATCCTTTATTGAATAAATATTGTTTGGGAAACAATATCTGTACCTTTTGTTTACAGTGTTATGTGGACGAAAATCCAATAGTGGACGAAAAATCCAAGTTATTACTTCAATCGACGAAAATCGAATGACCACTCTTTATTTAGCCAAAGAGAGAATAAAAACAAACGATGGACACTGCAAAGTGGCGCCAATTTTTAGTACATTCTCATTAGAATTTGACATCTTTCACTTTGTGCGAAAACACAAAGTTGCACTTCTGCTAAATGGTCAAGTTCTAATGGAAGAAATGAAACATCATAATTTGAAAAGAGAATGAAACTATTTGTAATTAAACAATTATTATTATTATTATTATTATTATTATTATTATTATTATTATTATTATTATTATTATTATTATTATTATTATTATTATTATTATTATTATTATTATTATTATTATTATTATTATTATTATTATTATTATTATTATTATTATTATTATTATTATTATTATTATTATTATTATTATTATTGTTATTATTATTATTATTATTATTATTATTATTATTATTATTATTATTATTATTATTATTATTATTATTATTATTATTATTATTATTATTATTATTATTATTATTATTATTATTATTATTATTATTATTATTATTATTATTATTATTATTATTATTATTATTATTATTATTATTATTATTATTATTATTATTATTATTATTATTATTATTATTATTATTATTATTATTATTATTATTATTATTATTATTATTATTATTATTATTATTATTATTATTATTATTATTATTATTATTATTATTATTATTATTATTATTATTATTATTATTATTATTATTATTATTATTATTATTATTATTATTATTATTATTATTATTATTATTATTATTATTATTATTATTATTATTATTATTATTATTATTATTATTATTATTATTATTATTATTATTATTATTATTATTATTATTATTATTATTATTATTATTATTATTATTATTATTATTATTATTATTATTATTATTATTATTATTATTATTATTATTATTATTATTATTATACTATATATTGTGACATTTATTGTCGAAAAAATATATTATCAATATCCTTTTTACATTGTAGTTAGTGCTTACGTGTTATATGTGCAATCATAATAATTTACAAAATTAAAAAAAAAATGGTTTACAGAGGAAATCAGGAATTCACAAGAAATAAATTAAGTACAACAAAGTCACTTACCGAATATACATATGTGATTACTTGGTGATAAGTTTTCCACCGCCTACATGAAACTCTTCCAATTCAGTTATCTAATCACTTTTCTCGATGAATCTCTCTCAATGCGGGGTTGTTATTTTATTTTTTGGTCTTCCTGCGCCTTTTACTTCTGGCAAATTCCAATATCTACCTACCCGTCGATCTTGCGAGAGCATCTTCTGGTCAAATACAAAAACGCTTAGATTTAAAAATTAGCGAAAGAAAGATTCGCAGAAGAGCGGTAGAGGCCGACTTATTCAGTTGACGTCCAGCTAAAAACCTTTCATATCGCAAACAAATTAAAAAGCCAGACTGGAATTCGCCAAGACCTGTCTGAACTGTAGGGTCCAAAATGGGAGGACTGTGGTGATTTCTGATGAATCTAATTTTAATTTAAAAGATTCAGATGTAATAAGGCGTGGATCAAATGGGCAACGGTTATGTCCTAAATATTGCGAAGGCGAAAAACGACGCACGTAGGGTTAAAATTCGAGAAACGGCTCTTAATTGAAAAATCAAAACATATTTTTTTAATAACCTATCTTGACAAGGTTAAAGAGTACAAAATTCTAGCTTACTACCCAAAATAGCAATGTCGTATGTTGATTTCTTTTTTTTTGCACTGTGTCAAAGTTGAGAAAATTTTCAAGTTTTTGCGAACATGTAAAAAAAACATAAATTTGTGTTGTTGTGAACGACGATAACATATTTTTTGATATATAAAAATATAATTTTTAGTGAGTATATATAAATTAGAGGTATTTCTCTATATTTAAGAAAAAAGATGTTTTAACAAAAGTGTTGTAGAAACAAACCTAAAAACTCTTTAAAATATGACCAAATTTTCCATATAGAAAAAAAGAGTGTCAAGAAGGTCCGGAGAAAAATTTTTATATTTTTCTCTGAGTGTTTTCTTTAATTTTCCGCTAAAACCCCATGCCGTTTTTTGCGCATTTTGAGTTATGTCAAAAATGGTGAAAATATTAAATATTTTTAACTTCTTCATTTTCTCTGGCCATGTTGTACATTATGTCGTTTTTTGCATTGACGCCTGTGTTCACCCTAGATAAGACTATGTATAATAACGGTAAACCTTATTATGCATATAATAATCGGAACTTTATATATGATTTATATGAAATGATGGCGATGGAAGTTAATATGGACAATTTGGAGTTCAATTCGTTCTTATAAAAGTTTATTTCAATTTTCATAAAAACTTCCACTCAAGGTACAATTGTCAGGTGATGCGGTAATCCCAGCTATTGTCTACTTCTTCTATGAGAATATACGGAGGGACGAACTTGCATGAAACACCAAAAAGTTAAAACGCAAAAAAATTCTTAGCTCTACCCAGCAAAAATATTCATTACATATTGGCCTACTTTCTCATTATTTTAACACGGGCATGTCATAGGGAGTAAGTACTTATTTTTTGGCCACTAAAAAGTAGATAAATAAGTAGTTACTACCTGGTTACTTCAAGTCGTAACTACTTATTTAAGTACTTATGTATTTGCGTTTAAGTGCCAAAAAATAAGTACTTACTCCCTATGACATGCCCGTGTTAAAATAATGAGAAAGTAGGCCAATTTGTAATGAGTATTTTTGCTGGGTACTATTTTTAACCGATAATAATTACTCAGTTTTGTATCTTCTATGCAGCCTAGAGCACAAAGAAAAGCATTTTCCTGTTTTTAATTCGTTTTTTATTTTCACACTTAAACCACTATAACGTATCCAATTGTTAACCACTTTTAAACAGTTATGGCTTGTTTGAAAGAAAAACGAAAAAAATATAGAAATCCGTTCTGAAAAAGAAGTTATGTCCGTTTAAAGTTTAAAATCCAAGAAACTCCGCTTCCCGTTATAATATCAAAAAACCAAAGACACCAAACGTATCTGCATCTTCCACAAAACAGAATTTATGCATCAGAACCCCTGCAAATTTTTTTGTCAACTTTTATATCATCAACACAGAAACCCAGAAAAGTTTTTAAAACCTCGTAATATCAGTAAATATTACAAAAATTTAATAGAAGCTGAAAAAAATGCATCAGTCTAGCTCGATAACTAATACCAATATTTTTGTAGACATATTTATGACATCGAAATCTAGACCTTTATCGACCGATGTATTTAAAAAATATGAATTTGCAATTTTATGATCAATTTTGGCCCTTTTAACGTAAAAATTGATAATTTGATTTTACTGTCCACCATTTGTGTATAAACAAATATTCTGTAATATTCGCCTATGAAGGACAATATTTTTATACCCTCAGCCTAACTCTCGAACGGATGAACCGATTCGGTTCAAATTTTGGCTTTCGTAATATTTTGCCCAAACTTAGTTTAAGTTCGAAGATGAGCTACATAGGTCCACTCCTTCCGGTACCTCCCCCATAAAAGTTCGAAAATGTTCGGAAAGTTTGTGCGCACGATAACTCTAAAAGGGAGTTACCGATTTGGTCTATACTTTGTATAGCGTAAACTTTCTACCAGGGTGATATGAGGTTCCAATATGGTCTCAATAAGTCCACTCTTTCGGGTACCTCCCACACAAAATTTCGGAACAGTTCAGTTTAGGGCCATCTCTCGAATCGCTTTGATTTTTGTTTTAGCAACTTGTATTCACTGCCCTCCATACAACGGTACAAGCTTCATCAGGGGCAAGTCCATACTTCTTGAGAAAATAGCATGAAAGTTGCAAAAAACCCCTATGACAGCGTGTGAGGTGGTTGAAGCGCAAGATAACTCTCGAACGGATCTGCCAATTCGGTCCAAAATATGGCCTTAGTAATATTTTGTCCAAACGTAGTTTAAGTTTGAAGATAAGCCATATCGGTCCACTCCTTCAGGTACCTCCCCCACAAAAGTTCAAAAATGTTCGGAAAAATTGTTCGTACGGTAACTCTTGACGGGAGTGACCGATTTGGTCCATACTTTACACATTTTATAGATCAGGTTCGAATATGGACTATGTATGTCTACTCCATCCCGTACCTCCAACACAAAATTTCGGATAAGTCCACTTTAAGACCAGCTATCGAATCACTTTGATTTTTGTTGAAGCAACTTACATTCGCGATGGTAAAAGTTTTTTCAGGGGCAAGTGTAAAAACCCCCTATGGCACCCCCATGGTCTATGAGGGTCCATTCCTCTAAGTACCTCCTCCGCAAAACTTTTGAACTTTAATCCTAATCAACATCTTTGTCGGTTCATGTAAAAAAGTATTTAAATTTACACAGGCTGAGGGTATATCTCTGTCGGCAAAGCCGACTGATACTTTTTTACTTGTTATATTCTAAATAAGCCTACAAAAACATAGGTTCACTCATTTTCTAGTTAGAGTGGTCACCGCAAACTGCTTTAATAAAAGTAGTGTTTCATTTGCCACAAAACTATGTAATATTTTTAAACAACAAAAATTTCGAATGTAGCTTTAAATGTGCTCTTTCGGATGAAAGAACAAAACACTGAAAGAGTTTGGTAATTTTCTTACAAACTATTCATGGAAATGGCATGACATATGTGCAACTGGGAGTAAGCCTTGAAAATTAAAATATTAATGGAAGACATATTTTTTAACCTAAAGTTGAGCTTAGAAATTTTTTTTTTGAGATTAATGTGTCACCGTGATTCGACAAATACAAAGTATTGAACCCCCAAATGATTCCCTGAATTAATCTCCGTTTTTATGGATTTTACCCCAATGTGCGGTGTGGATTTTTTCTGGGACTTGGACTAATTCATAAAATTAAAGGAATTAGGGATCGTTTCAAGTATCCTAACGTATTAAAAAACGTCATGTTGCCTTATGCTGAAGAAAAGATGCCACTTAGACGAACATTTCAGGAAGATAAACAAGCCAAAACTTGTATCGAAAGTGGTTAAGGGGTGGTTCCAAAACAATTCGACAGAAGCTATCCATTGGCCTGCCCAATCCCCTGATTGGGGATTGTGAGAGATCGTTAACTCAAAAATCAACCAAAAAATGCAAAATCAAAGAAGATTTATTTAAAGCCGCAAAAATAGCATGGAGCAATATAGCCTGTAATAATTAATAATTTAATATCTTCTATGCCTAGAAGATTTGGTTGAGTCATCCAGAATACAGGATACGCAACGAAATATTGATTTCAATAGTTTTTGTTGTACCTCAAATTGGGTGGTGCTTTAGTTTTGTCCGCTTATATTTGTGACCTAAAATGTTTTGAATTTTAACCTTTGTTTATTAAATTCTGAATTCCTTATATCCGTGTTTTGCAATAATAATATAAATAAGTAAAAAAAAACGTACAAAAAATACAACTCTGTTTTCTTTAAAAGATATAATTTAAAACATGTGCTGAGGGGTGCTTTAGTTGTGGCCGACACTGTATAAGAGCTAAGCTATACGCTATCCATTCATAGCATAGAAGGAGGAAAGTTACAAATGTAACGACGGCCAGGTCATGTCGAATGAATATGTTCCAGCATAAAATGGCAACATTAGAATATTCTTATGGCAACCCTGGTACTTACAGCTTTCCTTTTACGTCGCATTTTTATACCCTCCACCATAGTATGGAGGGTATATTAAGTTTGTTTTTCCGTTTGTAACGCATTGAAATACTCATTTGCGACCCTATAAAGTATATATATTCTTGATCAGGGTAAAATTCTAAGTCGATCTGAGCACGTCCGTCCGTCCGTCTGTGGTAATCACTCTAGCATCCACAAAAATGGAGATAGGACGCTGAAATTTTGGGAAAATGCGTCTTTTGTTTGCAGGCAGGTCAAGTTCGATGATGGGCTATATCGGTCCACGTTTTGGTATAGCCCCCATATAACGGTACCCCCCGATTTACGGTATTTTGACGGTTTTAGCTACATTTTCAGACCGATTTGGATATAATTTGACATTTAGGGTTCTTAAGTGTTAATAAACATATATAACAAAACTTGTGGACATAGGTCTACGTTTTGGTATAGCCCCCATATAACGCTACCCCCCGATTTGCGGTATTTTGACGTTTTTAGCTACATTTTCAGACCGATGTAGCTATAATTTGACATTTAGGGTTCTTAAGTGTTAATAAACTTATATATTAGAAGTTGTGGACATAGGTCCACGTTTTGGTATAGCCCCCATATAACGGTACCCCCCGATTTACGGTATTTTGACGGTTTTAGCTACATTTTCAGACCGATTTGGATATAATTTGACATTTAGGGTTCTTAAGTGTTAATAAACATATATAACAAAACTTGTGGACATAGGTCTACCTTTTGGTATAGCCCCCATATAACGCTACCCCCCGATTTGCGGTATTTTGACGTTTTTAGCTACATTTTCAGACCGATGTAGCTATAATTTGACATTTAGGGTTCTTAAGTGTTAATAAACTTATATATTAGAAGTTGTGGACATAGGTCCACGTTTTGGTATAGCCCCCATATAACGGTACCCCCCCGATTTGCGGTATTTTGACGTTTTTAGCTACATTTTCAGACCGATGTGGCTATAATTTTACATTTAGGGTTCTTAAATGTCAGTAAACTTATATAACAAAAGTTGTGGACATAGGTCCACGTTTTGGTATAGCCCCCATATAACGGTACCCCCCGATTTGCGGTATTTTGACGTTTTTAGCTACATTTTCAGACCAATGTGGCTATAATTTGACATTTAGGGTTCTTAAATGTCAATAAACTTATATAACAAATGTTGTGGACATAGGTCCACGTTTTGGTACAGCCCCCATATAACGGTACCCCCCGATTTACGGTATTTTGACGGTTTTAGCTACATTTTCAGACCGATTTGGATATAATTTAACATTTAGGGTTCTTAAGTGTTAATAAACATATATAACAAAACTTGTGGACATAGGTCTACGTTTTGGTATAGCCCCCATATAACGCTACCCCCCGATTTGCGGTATTTTGACGTTTTTAGATACATTTTCAGACCGATGTAGCTATAATTTGACATTTAGGGTTCTTAAATGTCAATAAACTTATATAACAAAAGTTGTGGACATAGGTCCACGTTTTGGTATAGCCCCCATATAACGGTACCCCCCGATTTACGGTATATTGACGCTTTTAGCTACATTTTCAGACCGACTTAGCTATATTTTGACATTTAGGGTTCTTAGGTGTCATTAAACTTCTTTAACAAAACTTGTGGACATAGGTCCACGTTTTGGTATAGCCCCCATATAACGGTACCCCCGATTTACGGTATTTTGACGTTTTTAGCTACATTTGCAGACCGATGTAGCTATAATTTGACATTTAGGGTTCTTAAGTATCAATAAACTTATATAAGAAAAGTTGTGGACATAGGTCCACGTTTTGGTATAGCCCCCATATAACGGTACCCCCCGATATACGGTATTTTGACGTTTTTAGCTACATTTTCAGACCGATGAAACTATAATTTAACATTTGAAGTTCTTAAATGTCAATAAACTTATGTGACAAAACTTGTGGACATAGGTCCACGTTTTGGTATAGCCCCCATATAACGGTACCCCCGATTTACGGTATTTTGACGTTTTTAGCTACATTTTCAGACCGATATAGCTATAATTTGACATTTAGGGTTCTTAAGTGTAACTAAACTTATATAACAAAAGTTGGGGACCTAGGTCCACGTTTTGGTATAGCCCCATATAACAGTACCCCCGATTTACGACATTTTGACGTTTTTATCTACATTTTCAGACCGTTTTAGGTATCAATTGACATTTAGGGTTCTTAAATGTCAATAAACTTATATAACTAGTGGACATAGGTCCGCCCAATTTCAGGTATTTTGAGAATTTTACCAACAACTTTTAACCGAATTATCTCTAATTTGAACATTTGACATTTGAAATTCTTAGTGGTCACCACACCTCTCCACCAAAAATTGTCAAGAAAGCCCCCATATAACAGTACCTCCCGATTTTCAGTAATTTGATGATTTTAGCTACAATATTAAACGGAACAAGCGGTAATTTGACATTTGAAGTTCTTGGTGGTCACAACACATCTCCATCAAAAATTGTCAACATAGGTCCATGTTCGGATATAGCTCCCATGTAACGGTACCTCCCAATTTTCAGTAATTTGGCAATTTTAGCTACAATTTTTAACAGAACTAACTGTAATTTGACATTTGAAGGTTGTAGTGGTCACCACACATCTGGATCAACAATTTTCAACATAGCCCCAATATAACGATACTTCCCGATTTTCGGTACTTTGAGGATTTTACTTAAAATATTTAACCGAACGTAGGTCCATGTTTTTGTATAGCCCCAAAACAAACCTCCCGATTTTCCGTACCTTAGCTTTATTTTTTGGACGAACTTTCTGTAATTTGAAATTTAAAAGTCAACAAAAATTGTTCATTTAAGTTCATATTTTCGTATAGGCTAGATACCTCCGAACTAGCTGTTAATGACATTTGAAGTTCCCACGTTATGTACCGATTTTCGATATTTTGAGGATTCTAGCTAAAATTTTTAACCGAATTAGGAGTTATTTGACATTAAAGGCTCCCATCAAAAAGTGTCAACATAGGCCCATGTTTTATTATAACCCCTATATAACAGTACCTCCCAATTTCTAGCCCACCAAAAATTGTCAACAGTTAGATATAGGCACCATAAAAAAGGGCCTTCCGAATGAAGCATTTTATGTACATTATCTGACATTTTAACGCACTCACTTAAAGTTGGGGACAGGAATGAATATTTTATGGTGGAGGGTATGAAAAGTTCGGCCCGGCCGAACTTAATGCTTTTTTACTTGTTATTGTTCAATTGAATGGTTTTCGCTTTGCTAAAAAATGTTCATTACCTTGAAAGGTTTGCTTTCTTAAGACAATAGAATTGACGTGAAATCTTTTTTTGCTATCCATTGAAGGCGAATGGAATAAAAACTTTTAAATTTTAATATCGGAAAGGAAACTTGAAATGCTATTTTAAATGAAAGGGATACCCGAAATTTAATTCATTCCTGGAAGCGTAGCATTGTTGTTGCACAATACAATGATATGGATCCCTTGGTAAAAGTGATAATATTTGCATTGAATCTTATAATCTGTTAGATTTTAGCGTCTGATGTAGTTGAAGCATTTACAGTACTCTTTTTATTTGTATTATTTGTTATCAGTTATGAAAAGATATAGCAACTGGAAGTACTCATATTTGGAGTAGCTTATAGTAATGCAATTTTGTTGTTTTTCAACATCGATATACCGATCGTAAAACTGGGTTATTTGGTCATTTAGGTATAAATTATTTAGCTTTCTACTATTCATTCGGTGGTTGTGTTTGCCAATATTTTTTGGAACAACAATAAGTTTTTATGTTGTTTTTCATCCACTTCGCACGTGCCAACACTGTAATTTTAAGAACACTTTAGTTTTGTAAACATCTCCATTGGAAATACTTGACTGCTGTAACGTATTATTGAACTTAGAGTATATTTAAGAAGATACTACATACTACGTTTGCAATTTGTAGTATGGGTAGGCAATTATATTGTGGCAACCTCCCCCAAATATGTACATAGGTTGTATGTGGAATTACTTATTTGGTACATAGTAGATTTATGAGGTTACTACCACCATAGAATGTGTACTGACAAGAAAGTATCAAATTTTTTAAATATATTTCTATTATCTTAAATAACACCTAATTAATTAATTTGAGCCATTTGTCTGTAAAAAAATATTAAGTAATTGGGGTCAAAGGACCGTCTACAAAATATTGTTTTTATTAAAACGATGTCCACTATTGTTGAAAAATGCGTAATCTAAAACACAATGGTCTTTTCTATGTAAGATAAAAGCTTTAAGCGCGTTTGTCTCAAAATGCCATTTTTGAAGTCTGTGCTCACTATATTTCCATTTTTCCGCAGAAAGTTTGCACATCTCAATAATTCTCCCAGACATAGATTCGTATATGAAATAATCGGTCCACTCTTCAAATACCACCAAAAAATTAAAATTTTTTTTGCAAAAGTCTAGGTTGGACCGTTTTGAAAATGTTCGTAGTTTGTTATTTTAGCGGGCCCTATTACGAATGGGGACACTTTTTTTGGGAACCAGTTCATTTTTCCTGATAAAATCTCTAAATCCAACGGTGAATAAAATGGGTGCCGACTAGTATTTTTGCTGTTACTTATAATTTTTATATTGACAGTCCAACATTTTTTAAAGGAAACAACTAAAATTCCCTTGCTTCATGACGAGATTATTATATACTTAAGGGGTTATAGCCACTTGCAAATTAAAAAAAATATATAATTTTTTATTGGTTCATTTTAGATATGAGATTTAGAAAGGAAAAAAAATCATTGTAATTTTTAAGTAACATCGAAGTTTTTCGAAATGGGTTTTTAATTGCGGTACCCACTGTAACTCGAAAGAGGACGGTCCACTCCTCATTTGTATGCTGTTTTGGGATTATTATACACATAATAAGTTTGCCTTAATCGAGAGACTTAAAAAAATTTTGGCGGATTTATAATTTTGACAGTTCACTACATATTTCTTTTTTAAAATAATTTATTTTGTTTTTCAAAATAGTCAGGCTTAATCCCATAGTAGTTGTTTTAATATTTTATTAAAACAACTTTAATTTATTAGTGGGAAAAAATTGGCGATGTTTACCAAGGGGTAAGGCAGGGAATACTATAGTTTCAGATCTCGCCACAGATCTTCATCAGTTCCCTTATTTCTTGTTTTTCAACAAGAAACTTTTTATACCCAAGTGTCAGTTGCTAGCTCAAATAGATACGAGCGCAAAGAAACACTCTGATCGAGAATTTCTTTGGCACTACCTAAACTCTAGCAACTTCACGTGCAAACAAAACCAAATTTTTCCCCACTGCTATGCGTTCGTCGATTCTCGACGAAAAAGCACATAACTAATTTGTTGGTATAGCATACTACAGCAATAAGCAACATTTTGACGGTGCCCGGTCTCACAATTAGGAGGGTTGGCGTTTTTTGTTTGGGATGACGACTTCTATTTTGAACCGATTTTTGAACCGGTTTTAAGTAACCGATTTAACTTATATGTATATCTTTAAAACGAACGAATCAAATTAAATTAATTCGCTTATAAAAACTTTGCTAATTGCAAGTCTAGAACAAAAAAAAAAAAAAAAACCGTTTTCATAAACCGTTTTTAAGGAAAAATATCAGTACGCGCAAATATGGGGATCAAAGGCTGGAGGGTGAAAAATTCTTTTTGGCGATGAATGTAGATGAAGATAATAAAACGAACCCGGAAGGACAGTTATGCCGTAGTTGAATAGAAGAAAGATCTTGTAGTGTTCATCATGTAAGACATGTACCGCCCGCATAAGTCATATATGGAAGACGAATTCTTAACCTTTTCATTGGTGCAAAATATGTTAGTGTACGTGGTTAGATAACAGAGTTATACCCTAATATATCCATAGAAACCATATTTTGGGGAAGCTTTATTCTGCGGCCCACCATTTAAAGTCTGGTACTAGATGGCAGATTCATATTAATACTGGAAAATCCTAAATCAATGACCTACATTGGAATATTATTCCTGAGGTGGGCACTGGTGCGCAACATGACTAAAACATTAGGTCAAATTTAAGTATATGATCGAATTAGCATTACAAATAAGGCAAAGAAAACATACAGCTAACTGGAGTTCCACAACACGTTAGAACACTATCTGTTAAAAAATAATTTAAGTTATTACCTCCTCCTACAAAATCCATTATAATATTTTGCAATACGTATTAGTTTCGCGGTATTTTGAATATATTTACTTGCACGTAAATTATAGTTTGTACTCACAACAAAAAATATTAGTCAAATGTTCCGACTTTTTGCGCTATTTGTAACAAGATCGCGTTCGAATGAAACAAAAACTAATATATTTTAAAAAAGATCCATGTCATAGCTGTCAGATTTGCCAGATGTTGTACCAAAAGATTGCTGTTTAGTTTTCTTATTTTTGGCCAATGCACAGTGTTCGATTTTCGAAAAAACCTGGCCAAAACTCTAAAAATGGATGGATCTCGGCCAAACCTTGGGTTTTTATGTTTTTTGGCTCGCTGGTTTCATTTTTCATATCATTTAACCCTTAAGTGGTCATTTAAGGGGTCATTTTGGTCCCTCCTCCTATAAAATGTGATCTTATCGGATCAAAATATTCTACAAATTGTTCGCCATTAATTTTTAGTATAGGTCCTAGAATACACAAAAACTCTATATCTTACCTTTGCTCCAGAAATATGAAAATTAGAAAAACATTTTAGGTTTAATGTCGTACTTCATCAAAGTTTTGGCCAAATTGTCATACAAAACATGAGTATAGCAGAATGGCGTAAAAGACAAAAATTTCTCCCGCTAAATTTCATTATGAGTCATCAATGATGAAATTTGTAAGGTACTAAATAATTAAGAAAACAATTTTTTTTAAATGTTACAACCAAATTTTCAAATATTTTTTCATATTATTTTTGATCATTTAAAAAAGTTTAAATTAATATGATGATTATAAATAGGGTGAAAAGGACCATTTTATATACATACATGACATATGTATATGTAATTGCTTCGTTTACTATTAAAATACACACAATAAGTCAATACTATTCGCTGTCAGACTCGTACTCGTCTGATGATCCAGAATCTATATTGGGGTTTACAGGTACTACCTCAGCATTCCCAATGACGTTAGTAGATAATAATTTAATAGCAGCTGAGGTTAGCTTTTTGTTTCTTTTTGGAGGGGTTGAACGCAGACTTGAAATGAGAGGATCTGAAGATACAAGTAACCAATTCATTATATCTGTCATTGTGTTTATTCTAGAAGATTTTCGAGAAAAGTTTTCCCGATATTTCTTAATATCCTTATTCCTGGACTCCTGAGCTTCTTCGGAAAGGTGACCGATGGGCAGTGGTGCCCACTCAATAATGAGAAAACCATGGATGAGTACTTCATGAATTGATGTGGGCATGTAATACCACGGATACGTGTTTATTCATAATGTTGCAGTATCCAAGCAATACTGCTTAAAAAGATTTATATCTACTGCGAAACCACAAGATAAAACTTGCATTATAACGTGTGCTCGGTTAAGGCATTCGCCATCTAAACCTAAAATTTCGGCAGATTTCTCCGAATCGGTAAAGAACCTTCGGGCCGTGTTACCATCATTACTGTTTCCGAACCCTCCAACTTTTGTCATGTCAATAATAAGACCTAGTTCCGTTTTTTTTTTTCTTCCAAAACAGATTTAAACAATTTTGGTTCCATTTGAATATTCGCGATATTTAAATTACGCTCATATTTTTTAAATATTTTAAGGATGCATAAACAGGTTGAATTTTATTAAAACAAGTTGCAAACTAAACTTTTTTTTTATTCTTTCTGATTTTCCGCGAAATTTACAATTTTTTTTACTAAAGTTATGGCACCTCAGTAATCATATAGTACGTAGGAAGCCATTAGTTAACACTGTTTCTCAATATAATGAGTAGCGTTCTTTTAACATTTTTTCTTATTATCAGAATTGAAACCGCCATAACTTTTGCGCGCAATACCCGAAATTAGTATCTCGAACAGATTTGAGAAAGGGAATGTTTTCTCAATCCATCTACCAAAAATTTTTCATGTAGATTAAAAAAATTTTTTAATTTTTTTTTTTTCGATGGAAAAATTTATAAACATCTTAAATATTAAAAAAAAATTCCTAATAGGGTCACTTTGACCTGGTTTTATACCCACTTATTAAACAAGAAATGTATATATTTTTTATAACTACACGCACAGGGATCCTATTAACAATATCTGACCCTTTTTAGTGTAAATTGATAAATTTTTTTTTTTTCGATTTTTGGCCAGGTTTTTTCGAAAATCGAACACTGTGCAATGGTTGGAACCACTGTGCGATCATAACACTAAATTTAATCGGGGTACTTTCAACAGCAATATTACAAACCGGACCTCAAATTTCTTTTAAATGACCAAAAAAACTTTACATGACGTCTACAAACAGCATTATATGATGAAAAATGTCAAAAGGTTTACGGACTTTGTCGTGAATATTACATTAAAAATACTGTTTTCAACAATTTTATTGAATTGAATTATTAATATTAAATATGTTTCTATTAAATGTCCTTTTCATTTATACTTTATATACTTTAGAACATTATTTCCACACAACGTTCAACATAACCTTTAGTATGTTATTCAAATGTTAAGTGGAGCAACTATTGGCGCCACACTCGTCTAAAATCAAAAGCGCCGTCAACAGTTATAAAAATGTACACAAATGTCGATTTCATTCAACAATGTAAAATGTTTATTTTGAACGAAAGCAATTTGCTTAACATTTTATTATGACGAAATAAGTTCCACAAATGTTATTCGTTTGTTCCTAAGGACAAACGGTAAAGATACTAATTAAAACGTGTATAACGGTTTTGTTTCTATTGTAAGAACAGAAAAAGTTAATTAAAAAATGTTAACCCTAGTAGTTAAAAATTCGTTCTTACCCCAATTATGGATAATACATATAAAATACAGTTTTAGAATATTAATTGAAATCGGAGTCAACGCAAAGTGGAAATTTATAAGATAATTAAAAAAAAAAAGTATCACCCTGTGTGAAAATTGAAACTTTCTCCTATGATCAGATCGCACAAATGAAATTATTTTCGCCAAAAATTATGTATTTATGCGATATTCATAATTGTGCGGCCTTTCTTAAGACAGGATATATGAACACATCAACTAAAATATAGGACTCTTTGGAAATTTTGAGTTGTTTATGTTTGGAGACACTCTTTTCGATAGTTATCGTGTCAGCCATCCACTTTATTTGGTTGTAATTAGAATTTGGAATTTTTAAAATGGTTGTAATTAGAACCATAAGGACTACCTCCTACGTAAATTTCACAACAATCTTAGAACAGGGAAATATCCATAGGTTTTGTTAGACATAGACCTTCTAGAGCTTGATGTAAGTTAAAGAGAAAGTTTACGGTGCGCAAATTTAGACCAATGTTAGTCACTCCTTTCTATTATCATGGACACTATGTGGTTTTCGAAGGAGTACAGCGATATAGTCCATATTCGATAAGGATATATGTCTAGGAGAAATATTACGAGGACTAATGTTTTGTCCAAAGAGGTGGGTCCTTTCGGGAGGGCTATATTGTCTGATTGGGGGCAGTGTCTCGAAGAAAATATCCGAGTCCCTGTGATACATAGAGACATTACAACAACACCTAAAAGCCACATTCTTTAACATCTATCTAACTTTGGCCATGTCTATACCGAAGAAAAGAATGAACAGAAAAAAGATATATTTTATGAGCGCTTAAGTATAACCGATGCCCTGACCATACATTCATTTATTCTAGGCGATCCTAAACTTTGAATCTTTGGAGAACTGTGGCCACTGAGAAACCTAAATGCCAAATTACAAAGAATCTATAGTAAATATTTCAAAATACCTGAAATCGGGCGATACCGTTATATGGAGGCTACTCCAAAATTTACACCTACATCCACATTTTTTGCTTGAACCGTTTTTTTTACCACGTTGAACCGTAAATGCCAAATTACATCCAATAACATCCAAATTGCGATCAGGACTTGCGTCTTTCCAAAGCCTAGACCAATGCCCATCGTTTTCGGTGTAGAAGTTTTTTGACCACTTTGAACCCAAATTGCAAAAATAAGATCCAATTTGGGCCGAAAATGTTGATAAAAACTTCAAAATACTTGAAATCGGGTAATACCGTTATATGGGGCCTATCCTAAAACGTGGACCTTTTTCCACAATTTTTGGTAGAGACGTTGTTACCCACTAAGAACCCAAAGTATTGCCAAAATATTTTTTATTCGTTCAAATTTTTTAAAAAATACCAGAAGTCGGATGGAACCTTTGTATGGGGTCTATTCCAAAACGTGGGCCTTGTCCACAATTTTAAAATACCTAAACTCGGGATGTACCGTTATATGGGGACTATACCAAAACATTGGACCTATGTATGTTGAAATTTTTTAGTGGAGGTGCTTTGCCGGTATAAGTCCACGCCTTCATATAGTCCCCATAGAACGGTACTTCCCGGTACTTTCGGTATTTTGAAGGTTGTGGCTACAATAATCCACAGAAATTGCTGAAATTTGGCATTTGGTCTTCATTTGGGGTATAAACGTTCCATATGAAATTTGTCGGTATAGGTCCTCGCTTTCCTATAGCCCCCATAAAACGTACCTCCCGATTGTCGGTGTTTTGAAGGTTAGGGGTATAAAACTTTCCTCCAGAAACTTATCGGTACAGGTCCATGCCCCCATATAACGGTAACTTCCGATTTTCTGTATTTTGTGGTTGTGGCCTCAATATTCCGCCGAAATGGCTGAAATTTTTTAGTTGGTCTTCATTTGGCCTTTCTGAATGAAATTCGTTGGTATAGGTCAACGTATCGATATAGAACGGTACCTCCCGAGTTTCGTAATTCTGAAGGTTGTGAAGTCAATATCCCACCGAAAGACTGAAATATGTTATTTAGTCTTTCATGGGGTTATAAAATATTCCAGAAGAGAATTATTAATATAGGCCCGCGGGTTCCTATATCCCCCTCTTGATTTTCGGGATTTTGAAGGTTTTACCGAAATATCGGAAATTTAGTATTTAGTTCTCTTTGAGCCTAAAAACTTTCAGCCAAAAATTTTTAGGTATAGATCAACGTATTGCCCCCATGGAACGGTACCTCCCGAATTTCGGTATTTTGAAGGTTAGCCACATTGTTTTACTGAACTTGCTGAAACTTGGTATTTTGTCTTCTTCATAAGAGAAAGGAAACTATTTGTTCCATTTTTCTTCAATACAACTCGTGGTTGAGGGTATAACCTGGTATAAATAAGTTAGGTATAAATAAGTAAAGGTCTTTATGGACCGACTAGTATATCGATGTGTTACAAACTTTTGGGCCAAAACCAACTTATAATATAGCCCTGTCCGTGAGCATGTCCATTTGTAAATGGGCCTGACTGGATAGAGCGCACAACAACTCTCGAGCGACTTTGTTCAAAATGTTATCCTCGTAATATTTTGTCCAAACTTAGATCAAGATCGAAGATGGGCAATATCGATGCATTCTTCCCATTTGTTTTCCTCGTAATATATTTTCTAGACATAGAATTTGCAGCCCAGCAACAATTCGGGTCCGATAGTCATTATGTAACCCATTACCAAATAAGGTAACAAGGTAAAAGTACTTACTAAGTAAAGAGTACGGTGGCACAGATCGTGTGTGTCCCACTACAAATCCTTGGGCTGTGTGTTCAACGCTCACCGTCGACACGCGAAACTATATAAGTTGATGGTGCACATGTAAGCGTTTAAACAACCCTTAATGTTCGTACGCGTAGTATAGTGTATAGTTGTTCCGCTACAAATTAAAAGTTCGCATGATCAAATCCAGCAGAGAGGAAAATAAAATAAAATTGAAAATTGAAGTCGGTTGGAAATGAAAACAAATTCCATCTTAACTATTCTAAAACTACAAATATGTTAAAATATTGAGTTAGTAAGGGGGTTTACTAAGTAGTTACGACTACCAAAAGATACTGTAAAAACCCATTATTTGGTAATCATTTTTTTGCTGGGCAGGAAGTGATTGCTCTCGCGGCAAATGTTTGTGTGCAAGTCCATGCTTCCTGAGATAATGAATCAAAAGCTTTCAAAACACGATAACCTACGAACTGAATATATGATTTGGCTAAAACTTTTCACAACGTAGAATTTCTTCCACATAATGAAGAACACTTTTCGCTCCCTCCCTCAAAAATGTTCTAAATTTTGCTAAAGTGTAGTTTAGGAGCTTTTCGAGAAATGTTTTGAACATTTTATCGACGACAGTCAGTCGTGGACAAGCCCATGATTCCTGTCATAATGACCCAAAACAGCCACTAAAATTACTGTTTGGCCCGACAACTATACAAAAGAATGATTCACAAAATCAGATCCAGTTCCAAGATGAACTTTGGGGAGTGGAAATTTTAATAGCTTGTAGTATTTGTATTCATGTCACCTACGAATTTGTTTTTACCACGTTTAGCTTTTTGTGTTTTTTATTTAGACGCTTTTGGTATATCTTTTTCGGCAAAGCTTACTGATAGAATAATACGAAAACTCCAAGAAAATATCCTTACTTACTTACTCGTACTTACTTACTTAGCTGGCCCATTACAGAACATTTGTTCCACAAGCCGAACTAAGAAAAGAAATCCAACTATCTCTGCTTACTGCTTTGCTTTCTGGAATACGACGCCTTTTCATCTCTTCATCCACTTGTTTGCGCCATCTAAGCTTAGGACTGCCAATTCTGCGTGCACCACCATGTGGCACGTATTTATACGCCTTTTTAGCGGGTTAATCATCACACATCCTTATGAAATGGGCTACCCAACGCAATCGTAACATTTCGATACGTTTATCTATACTGACGTTGTATACCAGATACAGCTCGTGGTTCATACGACGTCGATATTCACCGTCAACGCTGATTGGTCCATAAATCTTTCGATCTTGCGCAAGTACCCAGTCTTCGGAACCATACATCACCACGTGTAGTATCAGTGTTTCGTAAAGCGTTGTTTTTGTTTGATAAGATGTGGTTTAATTCCTAAACTACTTACTCAGCCCGAAGTAGCTGTTGGACAACACTATTCTTCTTCGTATTTCACAACTGATGTTATTGGTTGTGTTTACGCCGGTGTCGAGGTAGACGAAGTCCTTTACTACCTCAAAATTATATGAACCAACGTCAACAGTTGGCCCGATCTCTATGGACGCGTCGACACCAGGTTCTTTCCTATTTCAACTGAGGACCGAGCATCAGTTAATGTCATTCTTGGGTCTTCTCTAGGATTTGCCGCAGGGTAAATATCTGGTCAAAGGTGGACTTGCTAGGTCTAAAGCCGCATTGGTATGGCCCAATTATCTCGTTTACCATAGGCTTTAGCCGTTCGCACAATATCCCTGACATGATCTTGTAGGCAATAGGAAGAAAACTTATGCCCCTCTAGTTAGAGCATACAGTCTTATCTCCTTTCTTGTGGACGGGACACAGTATGCTCAGGTCCCAATCGTCGAGTACGCGTTCTTCCTGCCAGATGGTGCTAACTAGCTGATGCATACACCTTATCAGCGTGTCGCCTCCGGTTTTGAACAGCTCGGCCACCGGTCACGGCTGCCTTATCATGGCCGTGTGGTACACATTCAATACCATCATCTTCTTCTTCCATATCCTGAGCACACTATCTGTATCAGTCACCAAATCACTTTGCTGGTCTCTAGAGGAGGATGTGCCTGTACCAAAGCCAGCAGTTTGATGTTTAACACTTTGGTAGAACTTTCGGACTTCATTCTGGCTCGTGTACATCTCGATTCTTTCACACTTCCACTTCTCTCTTTTTCCTGCGGAAAAGACGTTTCTCCTCTCTTCTTTTCTCCCGATACTTCTTTCGCGCGCTACGTTGCTACCGATTGTAGAGTAGCCCTATATGGCGTATTTTTCTCTTTGGTAGCAGCACGACACTCCTGGTCATACCATGGATTCCTTGGTGGAGGTCGCTGGTATCCAAGTATGGATTTTGCGGCTGTTTGCATGGAGTGGGCAATATTTTGCCATTGCGCTGATATGTTATCAGGACGAGGGGGGCTTTCATTAAGCAATTGGTCTAGTGGTGTGGAATATATTGTGGTTATCTGTTGCGTGTGCAGCTTACCGATGTCTAACTTCCGCGTTAAATCTGTTCGTGCTTTATTTGCAACGTTTAGACGGGTACGTACCTTTGCTGCAACAAGGTAGTGGTCCGAATCTATGTTTGCTCCTCGGAACGATCGTACATCCAACACGCTAGATGAGCAATTTTATTACATGTTCTTTGATCTGGAGACAGCCACTGCTAACTACCATGATTTTTGTAGCTGCAAAGTCTATCAGCTTCATACCATCGTCTGAAGTTTCACTGTGGTGACTGAATTTTTCTTTGTTGGGCCAAAGATATTTTCCTTTCCAATTTTGACATTAAAATCGCCTAGAACAATTTTAATGTTATGGGCACGGCCATAAGTTTATTCTAAGCGCTCGTAAAATATATATTTGGTCTGTTCGTCTTTGTCTTTCAGTAAGAACATGAGCGAAAATAAAGCTGATGTTGAAGAATTTTCCTTTTAATCGAATTGCAGCGAGTCTTTCATTCACTGGGGTGAAGCTGGAGACCAGATGTTTTAACCTCCGACCAACTACAAATCCGCAACCAAACTCATGCTTTGTGTCATGGCAGCTAAATACAGTGCGTCACTTTTAGGTGTTGTTGTGACGCCTTTCCCAATCCATCGTATTTCCTGTATGGTGGTTATGCCTTGTACTTTTCCAGTACATCTGCCAATGCGTAAACTGCACTATCTCTATAAATAGTGCGAACGTTCCAGGTGCAGATTCACAGATCATGGTCGTTAAAACGTTTGCTTTTCTAGTGGAGGGTTACTAACCCGACGCCCAAACTCAAATGTTTTATCGTTCTTTTGAGTGAACGCGCGGCACATATCCAATTACCATCCTATCCATTACCGCTAAATCAAAAGCAGACACTTGTTGAACTTGAATTTGACTTTTTCGGTTTTGTTTTGCTTTCAAAAAACAAATTCAAACACAAAGCAACAACATGAATGAGACGAATGTAAAATACATTGCATTTTGAGAGTCTTGCAGAGAAGTCACAATTGAGACCAAGCAACATCTGAGCGAGAGAGATTAAGACATAGTATCTGTTTAAGCACGTGAATAACATGCAGAATTGATTTGTCCTTGTTTTTACAGTTAACAGATGAATTTGTTACGTTTTGTTACGTTCTCTTTGCAGGACTCAAATGTTAATGGAGGTCAGCCAGAAAAAGAAGCAATATTATAAGAGGGTTATAACGAAGTATCAGACATCTGAGCGAGAGAGGTTATTCATCTCTCTTATAGTACATAAATAACATTGATGTTAATAAGACGGCTCTAATTTTTTATTTAGCTGTGGGGATAATCTTAATAACAGTACCGAAATGGAAATATTTCCTCTGAAAAAGAGTATGAGTTTGTTTGCTTTACATATCTCTTAGTATGCTAGCTTAATGTATCACTGCATTTCCATGGTTTTTCTATTTGGGGCCACATTGGCGACACTGACCCGGTAAGGAAGCAAAACATTGGAAAACCGGTGTTGCAAAAATTTGTTAAGATAGGCTCAATGGAGTCAAAGAGCTGCAACGTGTTTAGTTGACAACTTACGTTCGGGACGCAAAGTTGGTTTGCGTATTTTCTATTGAAACGTGTAGACTGTGTTATGTATGTATGTATGTGCTTTTGTGGTGTTTTACGTATTGAAGCTTGTGAATTAATCTTACAGAAGAAATTAATTAACAAATCAGAAAAATATTCAGCGATGTGGATGTGATCGAAATTAACGTTTAGCGATTATGATGAATAAATATACAACCTCAACAATATTGAAATAATATTACATTAATTTGCAAATAAACAAATTTATTGAAATTACCTTTTTATACGTGGCATAGCTAATCAATACCAGCATTGTATTAAAATATATTTTAAAGCATTGAAGAAGAATTATGCAAAGAAAAATGCAGCGAAAAAAACCAAAAATACAAAAATCAGGTAATTTCTGTAACCAATTGTAGGGAAAGAAAAATTTAATATTTATTCTACAGGCAAAAAGTGTATTTTGAATTTTATCATTTTTTTCATAACGCCACTGTTCGTGCTCGTTTTTTCCTGTATCCTTAAATGTAGTGGATTCAATTCATTATTTATTATTGAGTACATCCATTATATACGCTTTTATAAAAGCGCACTCAAAACCAACATCAACAAAACTTCAACTCGAAGTGTAATTCTATTCATTCCTTTATAGAGGAAGAAAATCAAGTGGTAGTCTGTGTGTGTGTGTTCTTTCAAGTGTGTGACACTTTCGTAACACAACAGTGTGTGAACTCCAATGGAGCCAACATTCTTCTGCTGTTGTTTGTGTTGTTGTTGTCGTTCTTTTTTTGGGAGTTATAGCTTAAGAGTTGGTCAGGTCAGTATTATTTTTTATACCCTCAGCCCTTAGGCTATGAAGGGTATATACACTTTCATACGGGCAAAATGTGCCTCATCGAAATAATGGTTTTAGACCCCAAGTATGTTCGGACGAAATGTGTTTCAGACAATTTGGAGTCGATTGAGCAATGTCCGTCCGTCTGTCTGTCTGTCTGGCTGGCTGGAGCGCACGATAACTCTCGAAGGGATGAACCGATTCGGTTCAAATTTTGGCTTTCGTAATATTTTGTCCAAACTTAGTTTAAGTTCGAAGATGAGCTATATCGGTCCACTCCTTCCGGTACCTCCCCCACAAAAGTTCGAAAATGTTCGGAAAATTTGTACGCACTATAACTCTTGAAGGGTGTAACCGATTTGGTCCATACTTTGCCCATCGTGGAGCGTGTACCAGACTTAGATCAGGTTTTAATATGGACTCAATCGGTCCACTCCGTCGGGTACCACCCACACAAAATTTTGGAAAAGTTCAGTTTAGGAACATCTCTCGAATCGCTTTGATTTTTGCTTTAGCAACTTGTATTCACTGCCCTCCATACGACGGTATAAGTTTCATCAGGGGCAAGTCCATACTTCCTGAGAAAATAGCCTGAAAGTTGCAAAAAAAAACCCCTATGACACCGTGTGAGGAGGTTGGAGGGCAAAATAACTCTCAAACAGGTCTGCCGATTCGGTCCAAAGTTTGGCCTTAGTAATATTTTGTCCAAATATAGTTTAAGTTCGAAGATAAGCCATTTCGGTCCACTCCTTCAGGTACCTCCCCCACAAAAGTTCAAAAATGTTCGGAAAAATTGTGCGTACGATAACTCTTGAAGAGACTGGCCGATTTGGACCATACTTTACACATCCTAATATATCTACCAGATATAGATCAGGTTCAAATATGGACTATATTTGTGCACTCCATCCGGTACCTCCCACACAAAATTTCGGATACATGTTCACTTTAAGACCTGCTTTCGAATCACTTTGATTTTTGTTGAAGCAACTTGCATTCGCTGCCTCAATTGCGATGGTAAAAATTGTTTCAGGGGCAAGTCCATACTTCTTGAGCAAACATCCCTGAAATTGTAAAAAATCCATATGGTACCATATGTAGTGGCTGGAGATCCATTCTTTTTAGTATCTCCTCCGCAAAACTTTTGATCTCTAATCCTAATCAACATTTTTGTCAGTTCAAACACCAAAAACTTTTAAAACTACCTAAATACATGCGTTTTTTGGAAAAAATTGTTTCAATATACACAAGCTGAGGGTATATCTCTGTCGGCAAAGCCGACTGATGCTTTTTTACTTGTTTTACTTTCCTTTTTACGTTTTTATACCCTCCACCATATTATGGAGGGTATAAAAAAAATTGTCATTCCGTTTGTAACACATCGAAATATACATCGGATACCATATAAAGTATATATATTTTTGATCAAGTTAACTTCTTAGTTGATGTTAGCATGCCTGTCTGTTCGTCCGTCCGTCCTTCCGTCTGCTGAAATCAAGATACAGCTCGCAATTTTTAAGATAGAGATTTGTAATTTGGAATAAAGTTTGTATTACTCCTAGGATGTTTGGTATTGCAAATAGGCTATGTCCACGTTTCGATATAGCCCCCATTGAACGGTACCACCCTATTTTCGGTATCTTGGAGGTTTTAGCCTCATTATCATGCCTAAATGGCTGAAACTTGGTATTAAACCTTCGATGGGGGTATACAACTTTCTCCCAGAAATTTTTTGATATAGGTCTACGCCTTCATATAGCCTTGGAACGGTACTTCCCGATTTTCGGAATTTTGAAGGTTGTGGCCACAGCAACCCACCGAAATGGTAGAAATTTGATAATTGGTCTTTTTTTGAAGGTAAAAACCTTTTTGACTGAAATTCGTCGGTATAGGTCCATGTTTCGATATATCCCCCACAGACCAGTACCTCCCGATTTCGTGACGTCAATATCCCACCGAAAGACTGAAATTTGTTATTTAATCTTCCGAAAGAGAATTATCAGTATAGGTCAGCAGGTTCCTATATCCTTCATAGATGCGTACCTCTTGATTCGCCTGAAATTTGTAGGTATAGATCGACGTTTTCATATAGCCCCCATGGAATGGTACCCACATTGTATTCACATTGTTTTACTAAACTTGCTGAAATTTGGTATTTTGTCTTCTTCATAAAGGAAATTAATTGTTCCATTTTGCTTCAATACAGGTGGAGGGTATAACAAGCCCGGATGGGCCGAACTTAAGGCCGTTCTTACCTGTTTTTATACCCTCAGCATTTATGCTAACAGGGGTATATACACTTTTTAACGGGCAAAATGTGCCTCATCGAAATAATGGTTTTAGACACCGACGAAATGTGTTTTAGACAATTTGGAGTCGATTGAGCAATGTCCGTCCGTCTGTCTGTCTGTCTGCCTGGAGCGCACGATAACTCTCGAACGGATGAACCGATTCGGTTCAAATTTTGGCTTTCGTAATATTTTGCCCAAACTTAGTTTAAGTTCAAAGATGGGCGCACGATAAATCTTGAAGGGAGTAACCAATTTGGTCCATACTTTGCCCATTGTGATGAAGGGAGTAACCAATTTGGTCCGTACTTTGCCCATTGTGAAATGTGTACCTGACTTAGATAAGGTTTCAATTTGGACTCAATCGGTCCACTCCTTCGGGTACCTCCCACACAAAATTTCGGAAAAGTTAATCAGGGGCAAGTCCATACTTCTTGAGAAAATAGCCTGATAGTTGAAAAAAACCCCGATGACACGATGTGTAGTGGTTGGAGAGCAAGATAATTCTCGAACGGATATGCCGATTCCGTCCAAAATTTGGACTTCGTAATATTGTGTCCAAACTTAGTTTAAGTTCGAAGATAATCCATATCGGTCCAATCCTTCAGGTACCTCCTCCACAAAAGTTCTAAAATTTTCGGAAAAATTGTGCGCACGATAACTCTTGAAGAGAGTGGCCGATTTGGTCCATACTTTACACATCCTAATATATCTACCAGATATAGATCAGGTTTGAATATGGACTATATTTGTCCACTCCATCGGGTACCTCAAACACAAAATTTCGGATAAGTTCACTTTAAGACCTGCTATCGAATCACTTTGATTTTTGTTGAAGCAAATTACATTCGCTGCCTCTATTACGATGGTCAAAGTTTTTTCAGGGGCAAGTCCATAATTCTTGAGAAAACATCCCGAAGGGTGTAAAAACCCCCCTATGGCACCCCCCTGGTCTATGTCGGTCCATTCCTTTAAGTAGCTCCTCCGCAAAACTTTCGAACTTTAATCCTAATCAAAATTTTTGTCGGTTTATACGCCCAAAATTTTGAAACCCCCTAAATACATAATTTTTTTGGGAAAAAGTGTTTCAATTTACATAGGCTGAGGGTATATCTCGGTCGGCAAAGCCGACTGATACTTTTTTACTTGCTTTTTTTTAATTTATTGTATTTTACCCATAACAGCTAGCGCATACCTTCACTTCCATTTTTATATTTCCATTCCGTTTGTAACACATCGAAATATTTATCGTAGACACTATAAGGCATATGTCGGTTTAGCACGTTTTGATATGTGCCCCCTAGGACGGTACTTAACGATTTTTGGTATTTTGAAGGTTTTAGCAGATACACGTTTTGATGTGAGAACCCCATAACCAAATTACGGCCAATTTAGGCCGATATTTAGATAACAACTTTAAAAATTGCTGTGGGCTATACCAAAACCTGGTCCATAGTTTTAGAAGTTTCTGTAGCATTGGGAACCCCAAATGCAAGCTACAGCCAATTGGGACTAAAAAGAAAAATAAAATCCTCAAATGTCTGAATTCTGGTGGTACCGCTATATGGGGGCTATACCAAAACCTGGACCTATGTCCACAATTTTTGTTGGCGAAATTTCTGTACCATTCGAAATTTCAAATGCCAAATTACAGCTAATTTAGGCCGAAGATATATGTACATTGATAAAAACTTCAAAATGCCTGAAATCGGGTGGTACCGCTATATGGGGCTATACCATAACCTGGACCCATGTCCTTAATTTTTGGAGGGGAAGTTTCTGTACCATTAATAACTCCAAATTCCAAGTTACAGCCAATTCGAGCTAAAATCCCCAAAATACTTGAAATCGGATGGTACTGCTTTATGCGAACTATACCAAAACCTGGACCTATGTTTACAATTTTGGTAAGGAAGTTTCTGCAACACTGGGAACCCCAAATCACAAATCACAGCTAATTACTAAAAACTATGATAAAATCCTCAAAATACCTGAAATCGGGTGGTACCGCTATATGGGGGCTAAATGAACAAATGGAGCCTTATTGGTTTTGGTTTCATATTCATATATTGTCATCAAAATTTGAAAAGTGTGCAAAGTTTTAGTTCGATTGGTCAACTGCAACTGAGTGGAAAATGAGTTACTAAATTTGAACTAAACAGACACACAACAAAGCAAGTTAAATAAAACACTTTAAAAACGCTAATTATTTTAATGAGCACAATTGTCACGAAAAAGTTATCATGAAGGGACGTCAGTGAGTATATTTGTAATATGTCACTCAGTATTCACGGAGTTTACAAAAAATTACAAAATTTTAAATGTAATCCGACCTTTTTACAAAACATAGGTCCATTTAACCGTCAAAAATTATAAAAAAATTGTTTTAAATCTTAACTTCACGGGGAGTCAAATCAAACCAAGCTTATAATGATCGGGATAACAGTTAGGATGTTATAGCCAAAAACACATAGAACAACAATTTTCACTTGCATTCTAGAGTTGAAAGTAAATCGCATAATTATCCAATAGAGGTCTTTTAATTTTTATATATTTTTCGAAATATAATTTGGAGGCTTAGATCTAGCATCGGCTACATGAAGGGATATGGTGCCGGAATTTGTGGACTGGTAGTGCCCATCTTCGAACTGAAACTAAGTTCGCACAAAATATGACAAAGGCCAAATTTTGGATCAAATCGGTTGATTAGTTCGAGAGTTATCGTGCTCTCCAACCGCTACATATGGTGCTATAGGGATTTTTTACACCTTTCGGGCTGTTTTCTCAAGAAGTATGAACTTGCCCCTGGAAAAGTTGTTACAACAAAACTCGAAGCGATTCAAGAGCAGACCCTAAACTGAACTTTTCCGAAATTTTGTTTTGGAGGTACCCGAAGAAGTGGACCGATTGAATCCATATTGAAACCTCATCTAAATCTAATATAAATATCACGATGTACAAAGTATGGACAAAATCGGTTATTCCCTTCAAGAGTTATCGTGCGCACACATTTTCCGAACTTTCGTGGGGGAGGTATCATAAGAAGTAGACCGATATAACCAATCTTTGAACTTAAACTAAGTTTGGACAAGATATTACGAAAGCCAAATCTTGGACCGAATCGGTTGATCCGTCCAGAAGGTTCTCGTGATATTTTGTCCAAACTTAGATAAAGCTCGAAGATGTGCCATGCCAATCCCTCGTCTACCTTCCCCACAAAAGTTCAAACATTTTTCGAAAAATAGCACGCCCGATAGCTCTCAGAGAGAATAACCGATTTGGGCACATCAGAACATTCCTACGAAGCATACAACATCCTCGAGTACATCCGACTCAAATTTTCAAAATTTTTGGGACTCTTTTAGGATTGGCATGAAATTTTATACAGCTGGTTGTACTCGCGTCGCCTTTCACAACGGTAATTTTTTTCGGGTACAAGTCCGTAATTTCGGAGATAATGTCCCAAAAGCTCTAAATAATCAACTCAAATGACTGATGAACACTAAACCTTATGACTTGAGTATCCGATTTGGTCGATACTTTTCACATCAAAAATGTCTTCCAAAAGTACATCAAGTTCTAAGTTTTTTTAAGGGACAAGTCCATACTTTCTGAGAAAATGGCCCACAGAATGTGTAAAAAAACTATATGGCCACCATGTGTAGCGGTTGCAGAGCATGACTACTTTCGAACCGGATACTACGTTGATAATGTAACACTTTGTTTTAACTTAGTTTAACTTCGAAAATGGGTCACATCGGTCCACACCTTAAGGCACCTCCGAAGGTACTTAGTGTGGTCCTTTTGGTTGATATGAGTCAACGTTACCCAAACGCCATACCATTTCATATATAAGGCTTTTGGATCAAATGGAAAAATAAATAGAAATTGAAAAATAAATTTTGGGCATTTCTTCTACCTGTGCCGACGTCGGCTGTGGATCACCATACCTTCTTTTGTTTTTTTATAGCGTGGAATTGATCCCAGTGGCATGAAAGGCGATGCGTTCACGCAAGATATGGTTCACAGTGGTTTCCACCACCTCATCGGAAGGATAGTATTTAGGCAATTGACGTCACTGAGACCGATAATGCCGCTCATTTCCTTCAAGAGGTTTATTAGGTTACAGACTTATCGTCTATGTCTTTAATTTATTTCGTCGACGTTCCCGCCCTGAATTTAATTGTTTCATGCGTTGTCACGCCCTTTGCCCATCTTCATGGTCGGTAGTGAAAATATTAGGGCGTTAACTTTCTGAGCAAAGTGATTCGTATGCATTTGTTTTATAAGCAAACCACATGGCTTTTCCTTTACTTATTACGTGATGACATTTCAAGTCTAGCTCATAATCATTATCTGGAAGTCGAAGTTCGTCAGTTCAATTCAGTGTTAGAACTTCTGCTATAAATCAAAGCAACTCCATTTGATTATATTATATAATTTTTCTCAGCCCTACAACTTGTGATATGGATAACGGAGAATGTTATGTTCACGTTGTACAGCGTTCATGTGCACAAACGTGCCTGTGCGAGTGCTTCTAAGAGGTTTTGTTTATTTATTAATTTCTTTTGTACTCGTAGTTACACATGGACATATGTAGACAATTATGATATCTGGTAGTGAGTGCAAATCCATTTTATTTCTATAAGAGTTTAAGAAACAAAAGTGTAAGGCATCTGCTCCTTTTTGTGCTTTTAAAAATATGCATTAATTAATATTAAATACAGTAGGTCATTTTTTCTTTGGTTTTCTGGTGGTCCTTGTGTAGCCTACTGAGGGAACTTACGCTTGAAGTAAAAGAGCAGTAGAGGACCAGTAACGGTTTAAAATGGCTGGACAACCTGAAGTTATGCAAATTTCATATAGGATGAGTAAACTGTGGAAAAGTCAGTAAACTTCCGATTTCGGCAAATTTCGGATTCCATTGCATATTACAAAATACATGTGTATATTAAGTAAATTTACACCATTCTGGCAACTCATTTATTGAATACAAACATTCATCATATGTGCCAGTAGGTACGACTATTGCCTTTGGGCTTCTCTGTGTCATTTGTCATTTTTGTTAACTTTGAATCATTTTTCGTATGTACATTAAGGTGGTTTTAACTCAAAGGTAAAAAGGGAGCCCCCAGTGGCACGTGTGAACACATTCTGATTGGCAATTTTAAAATCTAACAAAACTAAAATCCTACTAAAAAATCCGACACCGATTTTTTGAAACCACTAAAAAAACACTCAAATTGCAACACTACTGCACCAAAGATGAAGTTGTTCTGTCGCAAAATTAATGAATATGGCTGACAAGTTTGGCCGTGTGAGTTACATGGCTACATCTTTTATAATGGCAACGTCATCCTATTAGCAGATGTGTTAACTACTAAAGAGTAGTCACAACAATAGTAACATGACTGGAAGCAATACATGACATAGACATTACAGATATCAAACATAATAAAGGCAACAGAAAGGACAACAAAAAGCGAACGCAAATTGATATTTTGTCAATAGAACATTTACAACACTTCAAAGAATGGTTATTGCATTATGGGTCCTTTAAACATTTCATAATAAAACTAACACGTGCATACCTAAAGTTACGTACCACAGTTGTGATATGTATGTATTTTAAACATATGAAACATTTCCAAAATGAAATGTTAGGGTTATGTTATTTATACCCTACACCACACTGTGGTAAAAGGTATTATTTTGTTTGTGTATTTATATGTAAGATGTGTAAGGAAACGCGATAGACCCATTGTTCCTTTTAGGTATACACATAGAACCACTTTGTGAGTCGATTTATGCATATACGTTCGTTCACAACGTACAGGTCGCATTTATTGTCCGATTCAGCTGAAAATGAAATTTCAGATTTTTGCTTCATCAAACACGCAAGGAGTATATACGACAGATTTTGATGAGATTTGGAATGTGTGACTGAATTCGGTTCTGTACAATTTTGATGAAATTCGTAATGTGTGACGGAATTTGGTCTAGTAATAAATGCACCATATTATATCGAACATCATATAGAAGGCTCAGGCGACTTTGATCCTTTTCTTGCTGGTTTTTAATTAAAAATGTAATATTGCAAGTTCAACATTCTGTTACAAATAGCGCACTGGAGATCTGGATTGATGATTCCTTAAAACTAAATTGAGTTTCTCCCATTTCCTTTGAGACATGACTCATTAAACTAATGAGACGATAGTCATTGCATTTTTTGGCATGGGTTTTTTTGGTATTGTTATGAAGGTGGATTTTAGCCAATCCTGTGGGTATATACCAGTATCGTTGATGTAGTTTAACAGTTTTGTCAGTAGCTCATTGTTGCTGTTATTTAGCATTTTTAATAATTCAAGTGGAATTTCATCAGGCCCTGTAGCTTTTCCATCTCGAAGAGATTTTATTGCTGATTCTACTTCATTATTAGTGATGCTGTTTCCTGTCATATAATCTGGTGCATTGTTAACGTAGCTTGATCTGTTATCATCCTTAAATAGTGTTTGGATATATTCTTTCCAGATATGTTTCTTTTCTGCAATTTCAAAGACCGGTTTATTGTTGTTATTGAAAAGGATAGATGGATTTGTATTTCTATATTGTCCAGATGCTTCTTTCAATTTCTTATGCAGGTTGAAATCGTCATGTAGGCTCATAAGTATTTCAATTTCCTGACATTGAGTATTTAGGTGATTATTTTTTGCGTTACGTATCTCCCTTTGAATTTCTCTATATTGTTCCCAGTACTTTTCGTAATCTTTATTTTTAAATGCTCTTCTTTCATCCATTAACTGCAGGATTTCTTGAGTCATCCAATTTTTGGTCTTTGGTTTTATAAAATTGCCTAGGGTGTTTCTGGCTATTGAGTTTATAGTATTCTTTACATTATTCCATATATTTTCTATATCTTCGCTGTCGACATTATTCAGCTCTGTATTTATTCTTGTACAAACATCCGATTTTAGTATTTGGTTTTGAAGTTTTCCTAAGTCAAGTTTTTTACTTTGTGCCTTTTTAGTATGAGTTTTTAGTTTTATGCGTATCTTTGCCATTAAAAGGTTATGATCAGATGGTACATCAGCACTCGGATATGTTGTGGCCTTCCTTATTGATGAGCAGTGTCGCCTGTTGATAAGAATGAAGTCTATTTGGTTTCTAATGATGTTGCCAATTCTGTCTTGTGGAGATTTCCAAGTGTAGAGCTTTCTTGGTGGTAGAGTGAAAAGTGTATTTGCTATCTTCATGTTGAATTCTTGACAGAATTGAATGAGTCGTTCGGCTCTTTCATTTTTTTCGCCCAATCCATATCGTCCTGTAACACCAGTTACTTCACCTCTCCCTACTTTTGCATTAAAATCACCTTGGATGATATTTATATCATGGGGTTTTGTAAGTTTAACAAGACTTTTTATTTCCTCATAAAACATTTCTACTTCTTCATTGCTTCTGTCTGATGTGGGAGCATACACTTGAATTATATTGATTTTGATCATCATGGTCCTATCTGACTTTGGAAAAAATCCTACCTCGCTTTTTGAAATGTTCCCTCTAATGATAATCCCAACACCATTCCTATGATTCTTGTTCGAATTTCCAGAGAAGATTTTGGCACCATGGGATACGAATTCCGAAACATTCGGCCACCAGGTTTCGCAAACACCTAGGATATCTATATTCAGTCTTTCCATTTCGGATATTGTGTTGCTTTGTTTGCCTGACTCATAAAGGCTTCTAACATTCCAAGTACCAATGTTAAGCGTCTTTTTAGTTTTACCTCCGGGGATTCTTAGCACCCTCGAGGGCCATATGTTTGTTTCTGCATTCATTGTAATATGGTTTTCAAGGGATAATACATCAGTGATTTCCCCTTATCTTCTGATGGGTTGTAAGTTTTCCGTCCTCGTTTCAGCCGCTCCTCTTAGAGTACAGACGCTGTTTACAGCCGCCCACTGTGGAAACAGACACCGCTACCTGTCGGTTTATTTTTTTTTTTGTGTTACCTCACATTGTAACTATATATTAAACACGTGCAATGGTATAACTGTTTGTATGAACAAAACAGATATATCATATACATAACAGATATAATAAATGTGGGAATGAGTGTAACAGTTATGATATTGTTTGAGTTGTGTATACTCACAATAACATAACTGTTAGAAACAGTTCTGTGTTGTATATGAACGAGTGAGAACTTTATTTATTTGCGTTCTCAAGTATCTGTTGTACAACAGATATTTTTCAAATACTACAGATACTATAGGTGTAACAGGCTTGTGTGAATAACTACTAAAGAAAATTTCATAACAAATAACATTTTAAACATTTTTATTATTTAGGGGATAAATAAATATCAAAGACATAAACTGTTACAACGCAACGCACCAATTTAAATGTTTTTCTGGTTTCAGTGAGTGGAATGTACGAGGGCTACTAGAAAAGTTTCCGACCTAATAATAAAAACGTAAATAAGTTTTCATGGCTGAAATACTCGGGCCACCACCGCCGAAAATGTTGGTGTTCTGGTCGGGGATTGACCTTAGGAGAATAATACCTTCAAAAGCCCTTAAAACGACGCGTCACTTTGTAAGGTAGGGGTTAGTCCAAGCTGAATGGACCTACAATACATTTACCGAAGTATTATCCACCTACATACTTCGGACATTAAAGTCATTTCCACAGAAGTACAGGCATGGCTATATCGGTGTAGAAGCAGGCTGATAAAGAACATATACACTTTATATTATCTTCAATTATTATTTCGAGGATTTACAAACAGAATGACAAACATAATATACCCTCCATTAGAAATTAAACGATTTTGTTATTCCTAATGGTTTTCATAATGCAGAATTTGTTATTGGTCCATGAAATGATTCTGAAGAAATTCGAAATTCACATTTTTGATTTGATTTGTAGTACTCGGTCCAGTAGCACCAGGTCTAACCAGATATTGTATCCTGACTTTCGGGTTAAATAAGTTATATGTGCTTTATATGTACATATCATTATTATGTGACTTTTAGGAACGGGATATCTTATAGAGAATTTTACGGTCGTTGTCTTTTGCTTTAGTCACTAAAGATCACAGTTTTTGAGATATATAAAAAAAAAAAACAAAAATATTACCTATGACCATGAATAAATTTCTTTGCACGCATGGCATCGACAGAGATTTTTAGAACCTCATTTGTAATGACAAATCCTACATCTCCACCAAAATTCAGCTCTGTGGGAATTTTTCTATTTCAATTTCAATTTGTTTGGGCTACATACAAAAAGTACTTATTGTATCATACCAATATCCATTTATATCAGTTTGTACAAACCAGATATAAACAAATATGTTCTTTTTTTCTGTCTATACCAACTCATATCATACCTGTTTGAAAAAGTATCAGTATCAGCTTGTAACTGTACTTGTACAGTCAGTGCATTGTCTCAATTTGAACTTCTATATATCAAAAACGGTAAAACCTACGAAAATATCAGGAAAATCAATCTTATGGAGAATTTTCACAGCTACAATATTTTCTTTAGACTCATTTACATAGGACTCGCGTCTTCCAAGCAAAATCGTGAAAACCTAAAGAACCCCTAAAAATGTGAACTTAAATCGCGATTTATTTGAGAATCCCTCCGGCGATTTTTTGGTTTCTTGATATCTCTCATCAATGAGCATTGTAGTTTCAGAATCTGCAAAAATGCCCCAGGTGTAAGCACCTTCCATTTAGGCACACCGTGTCAATGTTGAAAAATGTCGGAACTGATATATTCAGTTGTATCTATGCAGGTTAGGGTGGGGCGATTTGTGTGGAAGGAAAAAAACCTTAATGAGCCCTTCGCGTTTCTGATTCCTGGGATTGAACTGAGCAAAAAAGTCCACTGGACCATATATCTACCGTGAAAATCGAGCCTCCCGATTTTGACTTTAAGTTTTTTATTGACGTTTTTAGGATATTTTGGCATATAACAGCCAAACCATTGAGATTTTCGATTAAACACAAAGACAATAATTGTAGCCAAAACAGTAATTGAAAACTCTCTTATACATCGCAAAAGCATTGGAACGCTTTTTCAGGCAGTTTTGGCCTTAAGAATGTGCAAACTTTTCGGAAAATGTCGATAAATGACATTGTGCTACAAAATTTGACCACAAAATTATTCAAGCGTTCTGATGAAAAATTCTATCGTGTTGGGATCCATGGACAACGGAAATGCCTTTAGTACGTTTGGGTCACTTCGTTTTATTTTTTTATAACGGTAAAAGTAGTGAAAATCTGGGTTTCTTACATTTTCAATTTTAAACGAGCATATCTTCCTTTTTTCACAACGGATTTCTAGTGATCCTTCTTCCTTTTAAATGGGTGAATAATATCTTTAGAACAAGTTATTATTTGTTTAAATCGGTTAACAAATGGCTAAGTTATAGTGGTTTAAGTATGAAAACCCCCTCAAAAAAACTATAACTGAATTTCTCATAATTTTCAAAAATATAATGTTTTTTTTGTTTTGCTCAATAATTATTTTCAAAATTATGAGAAATTCAGTTATAGTTTTTTTGATGGGGTTCACTATTCAATTCAATTCTTCAATTCAATTGTTTCTTTATTTTCAAATAACATTATAAAAAAAAATATAATTTTAACAAACAGTTTTCGTATGATTTTTAAAGAAACTTACAGCATGGTCGGATTTGACCGTCTGCTGGAACATCGAGTTATTTAATAATGTTAATAATTAAATTCATCTATTAATAATCTTCTGTATCTCAATGCTTCTTTTAAGAACCTATGCAATTGAGGCCAGCACCAAACATCACCACCATTTAAAATATTAATAATCTCGTTTTGCGTTAATTGGGTTTCATGAAAGTATTTAATCCGTATACTATTCAATACTGGACATCTTCCGACAAAATGAATTAATGTTTCGGATTATCCCAGATTGCACAAAGAACAATTTTGTCCATCACCAGTTCTATTTTTGTTAAAGTTTAACCAGAACAAATCACCTCTAGCTTTCATAATAAATGATATTTGCTCTTGACTGAAATTGGCATTACAGTAAAAAGAACCCGCATTTATATATAGGTGCTTATATATGCGAAATTCGCTAGAAATAGCGTTTTGTATCGATTCGTTACGGGAACTATTCTTCATTTCTAGCAATAGCAATTGCCCTGCCTCCAACCAATTCTTTTTATTCAGCATAATACTACTGTGTTCAATGTTGTACTGCGCAAGTTGTGATGTATAGTCCCGAAACCAAGCCAGTTTTTTATTGACAACTTTCGAGGCCAGTATTTGGGCAATCTGTGACTTTGGAGATCAAATAACACTTTTGTCATGTATTGCATATATAGAGTGTAGGTATAAATATAACCAGGTTCATATCCAGTTTCCAGTGATATTACATAGTTAGGCGTAGTATCAGGGAGGCGTAACACTTTTTTGATAAAAAAAACGATATATTTTATCAACTAAATTAAAGTATGAATGACCCCAGATTTGTGCTCCATAGCTATGTATCGAACGACAAACAGCTAGGAACATTTTCCATTTCGTTGTTAAGCTCACAGATGGTTTTGAGATAAATGTTTTCCATGTTGAGTTTAAGGTCAATTTCACGATCTCTTCTTTTTTTACGAGGTGTTTAGTAAATGACAATTTGGGTGTTAGTATTATTCCGAGGTATTTGTACTCGTTCACTACTCTTAACGTTTCACCTTTGTATTTCCAATTTTCATTTGAAGATAGTTTACCACCTTTCCTAAAAATCATTATTTCAGACTTAGCCTGGTTCACTTCCATACCCCATATATCACAATAAGAGTCTAGATTATTAATCATGCTTTGTAATACTTTCGGGTTGTCTGCCATTATTACGATATCATCCGCGTACATTAGTAAGCGGATGTTAGTATCGTCTACATAAAGTCCGCCGTCTAGATGTTCGTGCAGATCGTTGAAATAAATTGCAAATAGAATTGGTGACAATAAACATCCTTGTTTGACTCCACTATATGTGTTGAAATGATCTGATAGTTCGGATCCTGACCATACTGCCGACTTCGTGTTTTTGTATATCCCTTCAATGAATCTAATAATTTTTGACGACAGGCCAATTTCGTGTAATTTATATATTAATCTATCTCTTGGCACTCTATCGAAGGCAGCCTTGAAGTCAACGAAAAATGCGTACACCTTTTTGTTGTCATTAAATTTCAGATTCACTACAGCCGATAAACTAAAGATGTTTTCCACTGTGGAGTAGCCTTTCCTAAAGCCTGCCTGATACTCGTTTAATATCTGATGTCTATTAATCCAATCAGTAATTCTGCCGTTCACCATTCCAATCATCAACTTGCCAATACAATTCATAAATGTGATACCGCGGTAATTATTAACATCATTTATATTTCCCTTTTTGTGGATTGGAAATATGATTCCAGTTCTAAATGCTTCGAAGTCATCGCAACCATTTAAGATTTTTGTGTATATATTCGCCAAATTCGTTAAGAAATCATCGGTTGCGTACATAAAAAATTCATAAGGGATCCGATCATCACCTGGTGCTTTATTGAGTTTGATATTCTTTAATTGGTCCTTGATTTCTCCAACTGTAAATTCTCTATCTAAATATATATCACTTAAATTGTTAGGAGCATAATAAATCGCTGTAGTCATACATTGTGGGTTTAGGAGGTTTTCAAAATACCAAACCACTATAACTTAGCCATTTGTTAACCGATTTAAACAAATAATAACTTGTTCTAAAGATATTATTCACCCCTTTAAAAGGAAGAAGGATCACTAGAAATCCGTTGTGAAAAAAGGAAGATATGCCCGTTTAAAATTGAAAATGTAAGAAACCCAGATTTTCACTACTTTTACCGTTATAAAAAATAAAACGAAGTGACCCGAACGTACTAAAGGCATTTCCGTTGTTCATGGATCCCAACACGATAGAATTTTGCATCAGAACGCTTGAATAATTTTCTGGTCAAATTTTGTAGCACAATGTCATTTACCGGTGAAATTTTGTCATTTACTGGTGAAAATAGAAAAAATTTTGATGACATTTCAATTTCCTTGATACGAAAATATTTGTTCACGTAGGTGTAGCATATAAATATTTATTTTGTGTAATAATTAGTTACAAAGTTTTTATATGCATTCCATTTCAATTTATTGAAGTTATCAAATTGTCAAAGTCTGGAGTTCAAGACTAAAACCCATGCTAAATGAAATAATATAGGTGCATATGTCTGCTCTCTCCCTCTCTATCGCATATAAGATAGACTATATTAGGAAATCCAATCAAAACGTTTTTTTTTAATTTTCCCATGTAAACCGGATACAAACCGGTTAAGGGCGCTCCATAAACCAGCTATGCTGTCAATGAGGGCATATGTTATAGCCTGAGGGTATTTGTCTGTCACCAATAGCGATTCGTCATCACATTGTTAGTTGTTTATTTATTAATAAATCAAAATATTATAAGTCTCATATTCGGAAATGATATAGTTTTTGTAATATTGTGGTCAATCAGGGTATTCCCAAGGGGAACACTCACGAAATGAACATTTTTCATACACTTTTTGAACATTTTGCATCTAAAAAGTCATATTAAGCCTAGTGGGACGGAGAGCCGGACATGGTTAAATCGACTTATAATTTTACCCTGATCAAGAATATATATAGGGTCTCCGATGAATATTTTGATGTGTTACAAACGGAATTGCAAATTTAATTATACCCACCATATAATGGTGGAGGGTATAAAAATACAGAACTTTGATCAGAAAAAAATATTCTGGACCACAGTGCGTCGATCGGCCAGTGCGAACTTTTTATTAGCTTCACAATTGAAATTGATGGCCAGATGTGGCTGAAACTAAAAAAAAAACTGAAAATCGGTGGTAACGTTCCATGGGGGCAATATGAAAACGTGACCTGTACGACAATTCTCTGCTGGCTTGTTTTAATCCTACAACTATGATCACACACCAAATTGCATCTAGCTTTGTTGGATAAAGTGACAAAAACATTAAAAATTCCAACGAATTTAAGCAATTTCTGTGGGATAAGGAGGCTAAAACCTTCAAAATAACCAACATTGGGAGGTAAAGTAGTATGGGCGATATATCAAATCGTGGACCGATATAACCCAGTTATAGTTATAAGAATCTGCCTCGAGTTTTGCGACATGTATTTTGAATTCAGCAGCAGATGGACGGACATCCTTATATCTAATCAGAAAGGGACTCGAAAGTGACTCCCTGTAGTGATTAAAAAGAGTTTAATTAAAAATACAACAATAAATGTGTAGCAATCACAAATTAGTCATTGAAGTGTTTAAAATGTGACCATTTTTTGTTATTTATTGTCACATTTTGATCATCTGGAAGATTGAAAAGTGCTTAATCAAAAAAGGGTCATGCAGGTGTTTGAAAAGTGATTATAATTATGTACCTTCTGATCATATTTTGAACAGTTAGGTGATTAAAAACTGATTGCTTTGTTTTATTTTTATTTGGCTGTAAATAAAAAAATTAAATTCTCATATACACTTTCTACAAAATTTTGATATAAATGTAACGTATAATATTAAAGGTACAGACAAACACAACACAACAGGTTTTGCCAAGTGAAATGAAGAAGCAGTATACTAACCACCAAGCAACATAAAGGATAAATAAAAGACATAACAAAGCAGAATAGACTATAAAACAAAGGAAAGAAACAAAGAAGAATAAAAAGAATTTTTTTTTTTTAATTTATTTCGTCTAACAAAAAGACTCATAAATGACTCCCTAAAGACTCGTAAATGATTATAAACATGACTCTAAAAAGACTCGAAAAAGGGTCCCAAATTAATCAACAAAACAACAACAAATGATTGAAATACGACTCGAAAAAGACTCATTTGTGATTTGTTTAGAAGAGTCGCCTGAGGTTATGTTTTCCTACCGACAAAGGAGTCATTTATGATCAGAAAATGAGCTCATATTCTAGCTTTTTAATCGTGCAGTCGGATCAAAAAAGACTCGAATTTGATTAAAATTTTCAAAAAATGCTGACTGGGTACATATACACAACAGCAACACAGACATATGTACATAATCAACAAACAGACGTATATAAATAGAAATGAATTTGGCTGTGTCGGTTAAACGCAAAAGAATTCATAAAATTAAAACGCGTTAGGGATACATAGAAACAAAATTGTAATCACGTCGGCGTCGTTCTTATCGTCGTCTTTATCTGCTAATTTGCTCCTAATTCAATTGTTTTATTGTATTGATTAAACAAAATTTGCGTGCAGCCAACACAATAGATAATGTTATTTGTGCGGTGTTTGACAATAATATGATTTCAATTCAATCTATTATACCATAATTGCGTTAATTTGTTAATGGCAATTTATTCGGAGTGTGAATGGGTTCAATTATTCAGATTCTATCGACAATAGAAGAAAGTTGTGTGTTTGACATTAGATAATTGAAGAAGTATGTGGGCACTGTTGAAAAAAGTAAATAAATAAATTCATACACATTTGATGGGAAGTCATGTATTCATGAATGTCGATAAATGATATTTAATTATGTAGCGTAAATTAATTATGATAAATAATGTCGCGTTAGAATATCAAAAACATAGGCATTAATTTTTGGTTACAGCGCTCAAAAGCTATGACGGTTTGAATTCTGATAATAAGAAAAAAATCTTTAAAGCCGCTACTCATGATATTGAGAAACACTGTTAATTAATGGCTTCCTACGTACTATATGATTACTGAGGTTGCATAACTTTAGTGAAAAAGTTGTAAATTTTCGCGGAAAATACGAGTAAGAACGAATTATAAAAAAGTATGTTATTTTATATTTTGTCCATATTTTACTTTCTGGAGGGCATATACCGCCAAAATAGCCTACATATGAAAAAATAACGACTGACCTTTCAACTGATACAAATTGTAATAATAAGTTTGGTAGATAACGGGGCTATGCCTAATATAAAGTGTATTTTCTGTATAGAACCACATTTTCCTCCCATGCTATAATTGTGTCTATCATGACAAAGAAATTCCCATTTTGTGCATTATTGCGAATTGCGTGGAGTCCAGGCGTATTAATTGTCCAATTTTATACATATCACACCTGTTCAACAGAAGGGTAGTAACTAAAAATTTTAACTTTTTATTAAGAAAATGAATTACCCTACCCACTGTAAAAATCTGTCATTTCTTTGTCTATTCTTTCGTCAAAAATGCCGGTATTTCAATTCTCATACTACTACTTATGTACCAACAGTTTTTGTCTCTACTGAAAATAGAAAAGTTTGAGTTACTATCTTTTGGTTGAACAGGTGCGATATATTGCAGCATGGGGTCGCATCGCCACGATTTTTTCAAAATGGCTCCCACTGACCTAATCCTGGCGTATAATTTTGGGATTTATGCATACAACAATTTAGCGCCAAGTCCGAACGGCGTGCCCTAAGACATCACTTGTTGAGAAGTTTTTCATGGCAGAAATACTCAGGAAATGTCGTCAACATTACTAAGGGGTATTTCGCCACCTTTGATCGATTCCCCGGCCAGGTAACTTCAAATGGTGGGAAAATACCCCCCAGTAATGTTGGCGACATTTTCTGAGTATTTCAGTCATGCAAAACTTCTCTACAATTAGTGACTTAGAGCACGCCGTTCGGACTCGGCGATAAACTGTAGGTCTCCATATCAGGAAATATGAATCGGGGCGTACTCATTGGTATGAGAAGAGTCTCCTTTCTCCCTTATGGGATGTTTGTTTAACAATTATTATATTATTATTTAAGCTTGATGTGATAAGGTGGCAGAATCCACAAAGTTATTTCTTACAATAAGTTTATTTGTTCCATAAATGAATTTTGATTTGCTGAAATCTAATTTCCAGGGGTAGTGGTATAGGGTGTCACATGGTCGGCCCCGTCCGACTATAGTCTTTGCTTACTTGTTATTCATTGATATTTTCTTCTAGTTGCGTTCATCATAAGGCACATTTTTGGCAATATCGAAGTGAATCCCTATAGCCTCATTGACATAAATTATATCTTAAATCCGAAAGTACACTACGACAGTGTTTATTTATTTTATTTTTTTCTAATATTTTTTATTTTGCCTTCCAATTTTTTCAGTTTGCCTTTGTCTCATACCGCGGTTTTTGAATATTTAACAAGTAAAAAAGTATCAGTCGGCTTTGCCGACAGAGATATACCCTAAGCCTGTATATATTGAAACAATTTTTTTTCCAAAAAACGTATGTATGTATTTAGGGATTTTTAAAAGTGTTGGGAATTTGAAAATTTTTGGGATTTAAAATTTTTTGGGATTAAAGACCAAAAGTTTTGCGGAGGAAATACTAAAAGGAATGGATCTACATTGACCATTATGGAAGTGGATCTCCAGCCACTACATATGGTGCCATAGGGGGTTTTACACCCTTCGGGATGTTCGCTCAAGAAGTACGGACTTGCCCCTGAAAAAACGTTTACCATCGTAATGCAAATTGGTTTAATAAAAACCAAAGTGATTTCATAGCAGGTCTTAAAGTGAACTTATCCGAAATTTTGTGTGGGAGGTACCGGATGGAGTGGACAAATATAATCCATATTTGAACCTGATCTATATCTAGTAGATATATTAGTATGTGTAAAATATGTACCAATTCGGCCACTCCCTTTAAGAGTTACCGTATGAACAAATTTTCGGAATATTTTTTAACTTTTGTGGGGGAGGTACCTGAAGGAGTGGACCGATATGGCTTATCTTTAAACGTACACTATGTTTGGACAAAATATTACTAAGGCCAAATTTTGGACCGAATCGGCAGATCCGTTCTAGAGTTATCTTGCGCTCCAAACACCTCACGCGGTGTCATAGGGTTTTTTTTTGCAACTTTCAGTTTATTTTCTCAGGAAGTATGGACTTGCCCCTAATGAAACTTGTACCGTCGTATGGAGGGCAATGAATCCATGTTGCTAAAACAAAAATCATAGCGATTCGAGAGATGGCCCTAAACTGAACTTTTCCGAAATTTTGTGTGGGAGGTACCCGAAGGAGTGGGCCCATTGAGTCTATATTGAAACATTATCTAAGTCTGGTACACATTTTACGATGGGCAAAGTATGGACCAAATCGGTTACTCCCTTCAAGAGTTATCGTGCGCACAAATTTTCCGAACATTTTCGAACTTTTGTGGGGGAGGTACCGGAAGGAGTGGACCGATATAGCCCATCTTCGAACTTACGCTAAGTTTGGGCAAAATACTACGAAAGCCTAAATTTGAACCGAATCGGTTCATCCGTTCGAGAGTTATCGTGCGCTCCAGCCAGCCAGACAGACGGACGGACGGATATTGCTCAATCGACTCCAAATTGTCTGAAACACGGATTCCATTTTAAGTTTTCGAACTGAACAGACATATTTTTTTGTGTCTCTAAAAGAAAATAAAATATTTTTGATAATTTTTAAAAAAATAATAATACATTTTCAAAAGAACGCATAAATCTCAATATTAGCGAATCAATGTCTGTGGAATGTGGGGGTCCATTAGAGAACGTGCCCCCTGATAAACAAGCGGAAATCAGAAAATCTAAGAGGAACAACTCAAAGCCTTTGGATGATATTTGCCCTGATGAGCCAATACATAGTTCTATTGATCATCTTAATAATTCAAAGATCAAGAATACTGGCGCCAAATCTAGAACCAAGAACAAAACAATTGATTCAAGAAGGTTTCATGAAGATTTTTCTGAAAATGATGATTCCCCTATTTGTTCAAATGAAATGGTTTGTAATGCTAGTTCAAATTTGTCCAATACTGATTCCGCTGTGTCTGATCGATCTGAAACGAAGAGGCCGAGAATGAACGAGTCCTCGACAATGTCCCAAGGCTTAGAAACAAATTCTCAGAATCGTTTTGCTTTATTAGGAGATATCGATATTTTATTCGAACCATCTGTTCCAAGAGCCCAACAATCGCAAGAAACCATTGATGTGAATTCCGATGAACAAACTATTACAGTTACTCGAAGTAAGACCTCATCTAAAACTATTAATAATCTTAAGGGATTCTGTCCTCCGATATTTCTTTTTGACGTTAATGTATCAGATCTCATACAAACACTAAAATCCAAAAATGTAGTCTTTAAAATTATAAACAAAAGCCAAAGGAAATCTAAATTGTACCTAAAAGATGCTTCTGTTCATTCTGAAATGATTGAACTTCTCAAACTTAAAGAAATACCTGCTTACACTTACACACATAAAGAACTGAAACGCACCAGATTGGTTTTAAGGGGGCTTCATTATAAAACAGCCTTAGCTGACATTAAACAGGATATTGATGCCATGGTTCCCAACACAGTAGATGATATTACAAAATTTTCTACTGACTTTTCAAGAAAAAATAAAATAGATACTGGTCTGTTTCTGGTCACACTCTTACCCGGAAAAACAGTTGACGGACTTAGGGCTCAGAGGTATGTCTGTGATCGAAGAGTTTGGTGGGAAACTCCGAAGTCAAATTTAAGGGTTGTCCAATGTTGGCGTTGTCAGCAGTGGGGACACATATCAAAAAATTGTAGCAGATCACATGTTTGTGTTAAATGCGATAAACGTCATGCTAGAGGCGATTGTAAATTTGTGTCAAATGAGGAAAATAAACCTTACTGTGCCAACTGCAAACAATTTGGACATCCTTCAAGTTATAGAGGTTGTTCAGCTTACAAGGAATACTTACGTAAAATAGAAGAAAACAAATCTGCAGCTAGGGAAAAAAGGATACTTGCTAATAACAATGTATCTAAGGCAATGAGGAATTTTAATTTTATTGACCCTAGACAAACATATGCTAGTTGCTTCACTGATGCTGTTCAAATAAAATCCAAGCCCTTAATAATAGAGGAGTTTTTAAAAATTGCTCGAAATATTTGTGAACCAGACGCTCAAACTTTGGAGGATAGAATAGAAAATTTTGTCAGACGTTATAGAACGCTAACAAAGGATCAGGCTAAAAGTCAATGTTTGGAGCTCTTAGAAGAAATAAAAAATCAATATGGTCCGTAATTATCTAAATTTCTTATCATTTAATGTGAGGTCACTTATTGAAGTGAGCCGAAGGATTGAATTATCGAGTATTTTAAATTTAAACAAAATCGATTTCGCTTTCATACAAGAAACTCATCTTTACATTCGTAAGGGACTACAGTTCCCAAGGTGTTGCCATTGCTGTAAGGAAATCTTACAAATTTAAAAGAGTTTATATTTCAAATTTTCATTTCCCTGGAGTGTTTATTAGCACAACTATCTTTCTAAATGGGATTGAACAAGAAATATTAATTGGTTCTCTATATATTCCGTGCAATGCTGATCGCATACAATACGCTGAAAGCTTATCAGCTATTCATCAGTTTTCTCAAAATTACTACGGAATAATAATGGGTGGTGATTTTAATTCGAAACATATGTCGTGGGGTGACACTTTGAACAATGTCAATGGAAATTTGTTATATACATGGTTACAACAATCATCTGTAGATTTAACACGAATTTCGGATACACTTCCTTCTTTTCCAAATGGGGCATCCTTTCATGATCACTTCATAGTAAGTACCAAATTAGTTGATCCAATATCTCCAAATTTTCAAATAAGTAGTTTACCAACATTTTCAGACCATTTTCCTCTTAAATTGCATTTAAAAATAGATTATATTAATATTGATAACTAAACTCCCCAAGGTGTTACACTTCTTACAAAAACACAAACTGGGATAATTTCAGGCATGATACAACAAATTCTTTACTATTAGATTTTCAGAAATAAATCTTTCTAACTCGGAAATTAATGTTTATATTGATAAATTTACAGAAGTGATAAATACCACACATTCAAGGCATTCAGAAAATGTAAACTTCAACTTCAAAAAAATTTATTGTTTCGGATTCAATTAAAAATCTTTTTAAATTAAAATCTACTTGGCAAAGGAATTTGAAAAGAATCTTCAGTCGATTTTGAGATAGATCAGATCCAAATTACCGTATTTTATCAAAACAAATTCAGTTATTAAATGTTATTATAAAACGACAAATTGAAATTGAACAGGCCAGACTATTTTCTGAAAGACTTCAGAACATCAAACCGGGTCCAAGAGCTCATAAAAATGTTTACAATAGTATTGGATATAAGAAAAGAGTAACTATAAACAAACTATCTGAAAATAACGTTTTGATAAATGATGACTCGGTTGCGTGTGAACGATTAAAACAATATTTCGGCAACATATACAATCATGTAGGTCTGAATGGAGATATGCAAGGAATGGAAAGTGTGGTCCATAATGCTATATCTATTGATACAAATATGTTGATGTTTGATAACATTGAATCTTCTCTTAATCATATGAATAATACAAGACTAACAACAATGGACGAAATAATAAACATTAGCAAACAACTTAACAACAAAAAATCTTTTGGACTTGATAAAATATCAAACTTTATAATTAAGAAACTCCCTGCAAAAGCCTTCGAATACCTAACAATAATTTTTAATTAATTAATCCATCCAAGACTGAAGCTATATGTATAAGGAACGCTTCGGGGAAATGTAAAAAATTCGTAGTTCCAGAAAGTAAAAATTTAAAGTTAATATTTAATGGCATAGAGATTCCTATAACAACCTCAATGAAATATTTAGGAATAACTTTTAATCCTCTTTTGAAATTTAACAAACATGCAAGGCAGGTTTTACAGAAAGCATATCGAATTTTAGGGTCATTCTCTAAGATTTTGGTGAATAAAGATCTTCCAGTGAGAACTAAAATACTGCTGTATAAAACAAGCATAAGACCAGTATTCTTGTATGCATTTCCGATATGGTTCAATATATCCCCCACAGTTCTTGGTGAGATGGAAATATTAGAACGAAAAGTTCTAAGACATTGTATTGGCAAGTATTACGAGTCAAGTTGTAAGCGTTACTCCAATAGGGTAATATATGGCGAGTCCAGAATTACTCCAATTGGATTACACGTTTGTGATTTGATATCAAAATTTGTGCAACGTGTAAGGGACCATGGCAACAAATTCGTGTCAGAAATTTATATTAATGAAATGTCATATAGTTGGCGGAATATTAATTACTTATCTCCTATTGGTTACATTAACGAAGTCCCACCGAATTTTGGTATTCACGCCAATATCTGTATCTGGTACACACAGGGGGTGAATTCAGGTTTATCAGCTGTTCTTTTTTTTACTTTTATTTATATATATTTTTTAAATTAGTTTATAAGTTTAACTGAGTTATTAACACTCCACACAAATGTATTCCCGGGAGCAAGGAAGTCTAAATTTTACACGCCCAAATTGTTTTTGTTTTTCTTATATATATGTAAAAGCATGGTGCTGAACACAAACAAATATTGTAAATTTTGATCATACATTACAATCTTAAGTACCTCTAGATATTACAAAAACTCTGTAAAATTTTATATCGATTATTTAAAAGGCTCAATAAATTTAATCTTAAATCTTAATCTTGTCTGAAACACATTTCGTCCAAACATACTTGGGGTCTAAAACCATTATTTCGATGAGACACATTTGCTCTTATGAAAGTGTATATACCCTAGTTAGCATAAATGCTGAGGGTATAAAAACAAATTGCTTATCCATATAATTTTACATTTAAAACCCATTGGGTTTGAATATTTTGTTAACATCTGCCGAAATAAACCTAGATATAAATCATATGGGAGTATACTAAATCATGGACCAATACTGATGGTTTTTCCTGCTACCGGATTACAGCAAATAAGATTGAACAATGTGTTGGTAACAGTAAAATACTTCAATTCAGGACGGTTCCATGCGAAACTTGGACCAAGGACTTCCATATTTTTGTTAGATTGTTTTTAGGTCAGTAGGACCCATTGATAAAAATTGTTTTCACACCTTCCCAAGTAAGTGTCACCACGGTTCAGTGGTGGCACTTACAGGGGATGGAAAATTGGAAATCCATTAAATCATTCATCTTAAGTAAAGGCGTCAACAGTAGTCCTCTGTTTCAGAAACTAATAAAAACTTATGTAACCATTTTTCTCACCTTTAAATACATTTTTTCTCCAAATATAGTCATTTTTGTAAGGCTTTTTCTCTTCAAGAACCGCTAAAAATACCAAAAAAAATTTAATTCTTAAAATGGTGTCATGAATTTTGATATTTTAATACCCAATTGTAGTTGTGTAAGCTAACACATGTTCGGCCCCGTTCGACTATAGACTTTTTTACGTGTTTTATAATACGCCAGTGCGTATGACTATTTATCAGGCTTCACATTTTTATTTGTGTTACGCATACGCTACAAATGGATGCACTAGATGTAATTTACCTGTAACAACGTATTTTTGGTTCTCAGTACGAGGAAAATTTCCACGTTTTGGCATGTTGCAACATTAGGGTGTCCCAAACAAAAAACATATTTTTTATTTTTGCCTTATTAAGGCGAAGGCCATTTATATTGATATTTAATTAATTCTCTTTCGAGTTGAGCTGTTAGGCCTTTAGAGATACATTGAAAAATTAAGAGTCTACCGAAGTCCCACGCATCCAACCATTACACTACGTTTCACGGGTGGTAAATCCGATCTTCAGGTGTATTAGGATGTTGTTTTTGTGGCAGACGAAGGCAAAGCTTGGTAACTGGTATATATATCGAACTTCATTAGATGAATGTATATGCGAAATTATGTCAGTTAATTGAAACTCCAAACTTTTCCTATAGTCCTGCTTTGGTAATCCCATTTTTCGAAAGAGAATTAATTAAATATCAATATAAATGGCCTTCGCCTTAATAAGGCAAAAATAAAAAATAATTTCAGCATGAGCCAGGCTGGGATTCGAACCTGGGTCTCCGACAACTGAGTGTCAAGGTTGCCGGCGTCTTAGCGTTCTAAGCCACCATCAACTTGTCAAAACTTTAGTAGACAATAATTGATGATGATCAAAAAATAAAATCTTCTGATATAGAAGAGCAATTACTAATGATGTAGGAATAAAACTTACCATAGTATTTGTGAACATTGAAAAATGGGATTACCAAAGCAGGACTATAGGAAAAGTTTGGAGTTTCAATTAACTGACATAATTTCGCATATACATTTATCTAATGAAGTTCGATATATATACCAGTTACCAAGCTTTGACTTCGTCTGCCACAAAAACAACATCCTAATACACCTGAAGATCGGATTTACCACCCGTGAAACGTAGTGTAATGGTTGGATGCGTGGGACTTCGGTAGACTCCTAATTTTTCAATGTATCTCTAAAGGCCTAACAGCTCAACTCGAAAGAGAATTAATTAAATGTCAATATAAATGGCCTTCGCCTTAATAAGGCAAAAATAAAAAATAATTTCAGCATGAGCCAGGCTGGGATTCGAACCTGAGTCTCCGACAACTGAGTGTCAAGGTTGCCGGCGTATTAGCGTTCTAAGCCACCATCAACTTGTCAAAACTTTAGTAGACAATAATTGATGATGATCAAAAAATAAAATCTTCTGATATAGAAGAGCAATTACTAATGATGTAGGAATAAAACTTACCATAGTATTTGTGAACATTGAAAAATGGGATTACCAAAGCAGGACTATAGGAAAAGTTTGGAGTTTCAATTAACTGACATAATTTCGCATATACATTTATCTAATGAAGTTCGATATATATACCAGTTACCAAGCTTTGCCTTCGTCTGCCACAAAAAGAACATCCTAATACACCTGAAGATCGGATTTACCACCCGTGAAACGTAGTGTAATGGTTGGATGCGTGGGACTTCGGTAGACTCCTAATTTTTCAATGTATCTCTAAAGGCCTAACAGCTCAACTCGAAAGAGAATTAATTAAAAAACATATTTATTAAAGTGTATACCGCCAAAGCCTTTTAACTTTCTTTCACCATTTTTCAGTGTGACTCAAAATTACCATGATAAAAGAAATCACTAATAGCACAAACAACATTGTATTGAAAATAAATGTATGAAAGGATAATATTACTTAGAAATATTCCAAAATATATAACATGAGCACTTAAAATAAGTCGGTTGTGGTCACCGACGTTGCCAGGGGGCCCAGGCCCCAAAATGATTTTCGTTCCCATAAGACAATAGCTTCTGCTACACATTTTTTTTAATTTTTGAGTAGAATTTTAATCTGTTTTAAATTTTTCAAGAAATATGTAAAGTATTTGGAGGAAATATTAAGAGAATTATTTAACAACATTAGCATACTTATCTAACATATTTGAAAGTATAAAAATAATGAACATATTAGACCTTTTGAGCAATTTTCTTCATAATTGTTGTTAAGTTTTAAGGTGTTGTTTAAGCGTTTAATCGCAATTTTAGGCTGACAGTAAGTGTTACTGAGTTCAGAACAAGAAGTTTATTTGTATGGAAATCTTTGCAGAATCCCTGTTGGATTATACTTATCCTTGTGAACGGATTGAACGAGTTTTGTTTATTAAGATTAAACAATTTAAAAGTAATGAGTTTATTGAATGTTAATAAAATGATATTAAATAGAGTATGTAATAGAATGAATTGATCAATGTAGTAAATAAAATGAATCGAATGGAGTTTATGATTTGCTCTCGCCCGTCGTTGCGATTGCGCGTCGTTGAATACACGTCTACTCGGTTAGACTTCTTCGCTTGCACGTCTGCACGGTTTGAATGCTTCTCTAACTCTAACTTGTGGGGGTTGTTTGTTATGTTGTGGTAGGCCTAATTTTCTCTCTTCCTACATTTGTATTTATTGAACGTTTGTAGCATATTAAGTCCAATACTTTGGCTTATAAACAACATCTAGAAAAAAAACATTCTTGCGATCAGTTGTTTTTGAAATTTTTTGTAAGAGCAATTCGACAATAAACGATAAAATCGTTGCTTAACCTTTATGGTTTTAAATTTTTGTATATAGTCTCTAATACGTTTTCGTAATGAACTATTTTGAACACCATAACAAAAAAAAAAAAAATATATCAACCATTTTTATGATATAGTTTCTGTTACACCACAGTGTCGTCCATTGAGATTATTTGAAACTGGTCTCTGGCTACGAATTAGTAAATGTCTATTGTACTAAAAACGATTTTTCAGTCGTATGTTTATGTTTTGCTAATAAAATCACGTTTATTGTGATTGGGGTAAACGTTCTTTCTAATATTTCGAAATTACACTGGGCTGTACTTTCATTGGATTTCTAGAAATGTTCCTTTTTCCTTCTTGGGCAAAGCACTTTGTGACGACAAACGAATTAAAAGGAAACTGATCGGAAACAGATTATTTTTCGTCAAAATCTCAACAAGTATCAGTCGGCTAGGCGAACAGGAATATACCCTGAGCCTGTGTGAACTGAAATTTTCATCAATGAACAGATCGAATAGCGGCTACACAACCAAACACCTTTAACCCAAAACAATGCATTTGGAGATTTTCAGAATTGTGTAGCCATTTTCGGACGTATGAACTTGCCAAAAAAATATGGATTTTATCATTGATCACAAGTGTTGCGGAGGAGGTACCTGAAAAAATAGGCGGTACCAACATAGTTCATTTTGGAAGTATGTCTTATTTTGGGAGTCATTCCTTTTAAAAGATATTGCCCCCACCAGTCATTTCAGTTAGTCAGAGTATAATTTTCAGATTTTTTCAGGAAATATGAACTTTCCCACGAAAAACATCATATCGCTCTAAACACAAGGAATAACTACAGAAAAAACTTCTAAGGATTATCGAACAGACCTTAAACTGTTGTCAAAATTCTCTACAAGATTGACCTTTACAGTATTTTCGTGGGTTTTACCATTTTTGAGATATAGAAGTTCAAATTGGGACAATGCACTGACTGTATCGCCCCCTGATAAAACAATGTCATGAAGGGTGCGCCTTAACTAACTTTTAATGAAAACCGCTTACGCAGCTGAAGTTTTTGTGAATTCTGAAACAGCAATGTTCATAGATGAGAAACATCCAAAAAGAGAAATATCGTTGTAGGGATTTTTAAATGATTTTTAGGATTTTTAAATCGCGGTCAAAATTCACATTTTTAGGTGTTTTTTAAGTTTTCGCGATTTTGCTTGGAAGCGCCAAGTCCTATCCTAATGGAGCTGAAGAAATTGTTGTAGCTGTGAAAATTTTCTAGATGATTGACGTTTATGATTTGTTCCCAGGCTGTACCATTTTTGAGATAAAGAAGCTCAGTTTACATTTTTAGGTTTTTTTGTTAGGGTTTCGCGATTTTGCTTGAATACGGCAAGTCTTATCGATATGGAACCTGAGAAAATCTTAAAGCTGTGAAAATTCTCTACAGGACTGGTAACTTATCCTAGGTTGTACCATTTTTTAGAAATATAAGTTTAAGTTGGGAATTTGCAGTCATGTCATTGTTTTATAAGGGGTCAATACAGAATTAAATGGAATTTGAATTGTCCCAATTCGAACTTCTTCTATATCTCAAAAACAATAAAACCGACGAGAATACAATAAACATCAATCTTGTAGAGAATTTGCAAACCTACAACATTTTAGTCCCATTTTGATAGGACTTGCGGTTTCTAAGCAAAATCGTGAAAACCTAAAAAAACCCTTAAAACTGCCAACATAAATCGCGATTTATTTAAAAAGCGCTCCTGCTTTTTTTTTGTTTTTTGACTTTTCTCATCTATGAACATTGTAATTTCAGAATCCGCAAAAACTTCCCAGGTGAAAGCTTTAAAAGCAACGTGTACCAGAAAGTGTAGACCGAATATCATCATCTTCGATCTTTATATAAGGCTCGCAGTTCGAAAGTTGTCGTGCGCACCAGCCACTACACATGATGACCGTAGGTGCTATTTACAGCTTCCGGACCATTTTCTCTGGAAGTATGGATTTGCCCCTGAAAAACTTGTACTGTAGTAATCGGGGCCCCGAGAACACTTGTTGCAAAAAAGCAAAGCGTTTCCAGAGAAGTCATTTTATTTATTAACTTATTTCATATTTTTACTTATACATAACTAAATTATTAACGCAAAGGAAGTGAAGCCATGACTACTGAGGTCTTAAGCTTACACAGGTATGTTTACTTAATATCCAGAGAGGTATTAAACTGCAATTCTCTGAAAATATTTGATATACTCTGTTGAAGGTTACCGAAAGAGTGGATCGATATGGTCCATCTTCGAAGTTGATCAAAATTTGGACAAAATATCACAAAGGCAAAATGTTGGATCGAATCGGTTGGTTGATCTGTTCGAGAATTATCGTGTTCTCCAGGCAGCCACCCAGACGGTCGAACATAGTTAAGTCGAATTCAAGTTTTCTGAAACAGATTTCTTCCAAACACACTTTGGCTCTAAAACCATTATTTCGTCGGCTAAAGGCAGAGATTATAAAAAAATTAGATTGGGAAAAATTGCGTTTACATGTATAGACCTTGGATTGAGCGCCAGAATTTAATTTTAAAAGTACTCAAGACTGGATGCCAGAGTTTTCCTAGTTCGTGATAAATTTATTAGAAGATCCACGATAGAAATCCGACGACTGGACGCCAAAATTAGTCTGTTGACAGATGCACGATTGGGCGACAGAATTTGTCATTTACATACCCATGATTGGGTTCTAGAATTTCATCATGGATAGACTCACTATTGCTCACATTAAATCTGGCTTCAATAGGTCACCATCATTTAATGGTAGACGCAGATCAAATTTTTAAAAGATATACATTGGTGAGATGATCCTTATTTAGTTGGCTTCTACTTTAACTTTGGCAGGAAAATCATGAAAAATGTAGTTTAATCACAAATCGAGTAAAAGCAAAAAAAGGCACGTTGGCTTCAACTCATTTTCACTACTTTTTTTACATAAGCATAGCTACATCTTCCACGCATATTAACTTTTAATTTTTCTTGCTAAGTTTTAAAACATTTCATTTTATCCAAAAGCATTTAATTTGTGTAATAAACATCCACAATTCGCGAGTAGAGATGTAAATCTAAATCTTCTTATTATTAAATTTCTTTTTATGTTTTACACAACCTTGTCACAAAAGCTCACAGAAGTTCAGTAACCTTTTACACAAAGGATTTTCACTTCATACCTTATTAACTTGTATACCTCTTCAAAGATATCGAATCTTACGTCTTACCTTTGTCGATTACCTGAATAATGTTTATAAAGACAGAACGCGTGCTGCCACAAAAATATTATCGAACGTCGCAAAACATATCACGGTATTGTGTGTTAGGTATGGTGTCGTGTAGATGCTACTATTGTTTCGCTTATGATTTCTATGTGCGGGTTTGTATTATGTGATTCTAGAACCCATATAGTATAATGTTTGTATACATAATACATACACACATTCTATCGTGAGTAGAGTCTCCATTTAATCACACAAAAGCCATATGCTATTAGATTATATGGCTTAAACGGTCAAAGAAAGTGTAAGCACTTAGAACTTGGTGCGGGTCAAATTAGTTAACCATCAAATTAATAAATTTGTAATTGTGTGAGTTAAAGAACATAAATAGTTAAGAATCATGAAGTAACAGTTTATGACAGTTGAAATAAATTTCCCTAAAGTTATTTAAAACCTGTTAATGATATATCAGCAAAAAATCATTTTTTACGATTTTTGAATTTAAGCCAATGAAAATAAAACCTTATAGCTCCTGTTTTGAATTTCGTCAGTCAACTTCCTAATGATGATGATGATGTAGACTTGCATAACTTTCACAGTCTGAAGAGTTCTGTTGGCATTTTGTTCTGACTAAAACTTTGTCTGTTAAAAAAAGCTAAAGAAATATTTTGCGATTTGAAGAAAAACACGAAGCCGGATAATTTCATTGAATTTCAGCATGGCAGCATTGCATCTTTATAGTTTTGTTGTCAGTGGCCACAAAGCCGTTTTTAAGCGTAGAATTTAATGTTAAATGTTCTCATGTATATTTATTTACACAATCTATCAATTTTTTGGATATTTTAATGCAAAGGTAAGTGTTGGAGGTCGTGTAATTCATATATTGCGTATACAAAGTAGTATTCATCAAACTTTATCATATTTTGAATGAGCTTCCGTATATCGTTAGTATTAATTAGGTACATTATGTAAAAGATTAGATAGAAATTCAGACAATTGAAACAAATAAATAGTACTAATAAAACAGCTGTCGATGTACAGCTAAAAATTTATTTGCCTTATAGACCTCTCTCTATGTATGTATCATGAACATATTTCGGCGGATCTTCTACAAGATCATTTAACCTTAAACTAGAGTTTACTATTACTACTACTGTCCCTAATTACATGACCAGGCTAAAATGGACCATTATTAGAAAAGTGGCAATTTAGTATGTTTTGGAATCTAAGTATGTTTTGACATCACTCGATAGTGCTTATTATTACCTTATATAAAACATTAATTTCATAAAATCTTTAAAATTAAATCGAGTAACACATTAAAACAAAGTTAGTTTCCCTAATTATCTGGCCTCCACTGTATATCCCTTAACTCAACACTAATCATGACCCTCATCAAATGATATACTTCGAAGAGGAGGTCATTATTCTTTACGTACACATATGTATGTATGTGAGTGAAAAATTCTTTCTTCATAGATGCCCAAAATGTCAAGTACAATTTGAAATGACATTGAAGCACAGACAAGCTGTCGGCTCGTTAACGTCTAGTACAGCAAAATCCTTGCCAAATATTGATTTTTTTCAACCAACATAAACGGTGAGACTTTTGATGCATTTTTATTTTAAACTTATTCTGGGTAAAAATCTACGTGCGAAACACAGAGCAAAGGTGAATGAACACCACAAACTATTTTTGCTTTTCTGTTCGTTTTATACCCTACACCACACTGTGGTAAGGGGTATAATGTCTTTGTTCATTTGTATGTAACATACAAAAGGAAACGAGATAGACCCATAGTTCCTTCTAGGCATACACATATAATCAATTTCTAAGTCGATTTATGTACATATGTATAATTTCGACCGATTTCACGTTAACACGCTATAAGTGTCTGATTTCGATGAACTTTGGAATGTGTGACTGAATTCGGTGTATAAATATATGTGCTAAATTCTATCGAAATCGGTTCAGATTTGGATATAGCTCCCATATATACACTGTCGTTCACTTGAATATAACACCCTACCAATTTTTTAACATTCATTTTTTCTCTGATTTATACAAGGTAGAATGTGTTAAAGTTTTTTTATATAATTTGTTTCATGTGTTTAGAGTAAACTTAGTCATAGACTTGTATTCAAATCCGATTTATATAAGAATTATAATTCGTAGTATAATTCAAAATAAATTCGAAAATTCAGGTAAAAAAATTGGCTCATTATACCCTACACCACTATGTGGGGAGGGTATTATAAGTTGGTTTTGGCCAAAAAGTTTGTAACGCATCGAAATAATGGTCGTAGACCCATACTTATATATATCAAAATGAATGTCTCGACGAGCTGAGTCGATCTGGCTATGTGTGTCCGTCCGTCAGTCCGTCCGTCCGTCCGTCTGTCCGTCTGTCCATCTAAATCTTGTAATCACGCTACAGGTCGCAATTTTGATCGGATCGTCACGAAATTTTGGGGGTTGATGGGGGTCCCGGAGGGGAAGAAGCCTATTGATTTTGGTGATGGTAGGATAATATTTAGGTGTCGGAATGGGCAAAAAACTTATGTGGATAAAAAGACAACGTTTTTGTCCAAAGCGAATATCTCAGCTTCTATATGGGGTATACCAAAAGCAAAACCTGACAACGAAAGTAGAAAATATCACCTTTCTAACGATGTAAAGTAGGTTCTTGTAGGTGATCAAACAACGAAGATATCACAATAGTCGCAAATAAACCCCAAATTTTCATGTTTGTGATTTTAGTTATAATGACGAATATCACAGCTTTGGCTGGGGACTTCCCAAAAGCAAAGCCTGACTATGAAAGTAGAAGATTCCACCTTTACAATGATTCAAACTAGGTCGGCGTAGGTGACCAAATAGCGGAGATATCACAATAGTCGGTAATACATTCCATTTTTCCATTTTTTTGGAAATCACGCTACAGGCCGCAATTTTGATCGGATCGTCACGAAATTATGAGAGTTAATGGGGTTCTCAAAGAGGAAGAAGCCCATTGATTTTGGTGAGGGTCGAACAATATTTAGGGGTCGGAATGGGCAAAAGACTTATTTGGATAAAAAGACAACGTGTTTTTCCAAAGCTAATATCTCAGCTTCTATAAGGGGTATACCAAAAGCAAAACCTGACAATGAAAGTAGAAAATATCACTTTTCTAATGATGTAAAGTAGGTTCTTGTAGGTGATCAAACAACGAAGATATCAAAATAGTCGCAAATAAACCCCAAATTTTCATGTTTGTGATTTTAGTTATAATGACGAATATCACAGCTTTGGTTGGATACTTTGCAAAAGCAAAGCCTTACTATGAAAGTAGAAGATCGCATCTTTACAATGATGCAAACTAGGTCGGCGTAGGTGACCAAATAACGGAGATATTGCAACATTCGATAATACATCCCATTTTTTGGAAATCACGCTACTGGGCGCAATTTTGATCGGATCGTCACGAAATTTCGAGAGTTAATGAGGGTCTCACAGAGGAAGAAGCCTATTGATTTTGATGATGGTCGCATAATATTTAGGGGTCGGAATGAGCAAAAACTTTATTTGCAGAAAAAGTCAACATTTTATTCCAAAGCAAATATCTCAGCGTCTATAAGGGGTCTACAAAAAGCAAAACCTGGCAATGAAAGTATAAAATATCACCTTTACAACAATGTAACGTAGGTTGTCGTAGGTGGTCTAACAACGAAGATATCGCAATAGTCGCTAATAAAACCCAACTTCTCATTTTTGCGATTTTAATAATAATGACGGATATCACACCTTTGGTTGGGGACCTTCTAAAAGCAAAGCTGACTAAGAAAGTAGAAAATCTCATCTTTGAAATTATGCAAAGTAGGTTCGCGTAGGTAGTCAAATAATAGAGATATCGCAATAGTCGTGAATGCATTCCTTTTTTCCACTTTTTCTGCAATCACACTACAGGTCGGAATTTTGATCGGATCATCACGATCATTAGTTCGCCTTAAGTCATTTGGTATAAAAGCCAGATAGGTGAAAACTTTCGTATCTCCATAAAAGAAATGTTTTCGAGTGAAAAGATTATTCACAAAGTTTGTGGTGTAGGGTATCACATAGTCGGCCCCGTACCGACTATAGCCTTTTCTCACTTGTTTGAATACAACTTTAAATCTTAGAATACACTATGCAACACTGAAAATGCAAACAAGTATTAGTATGCATTTTTGGAATGTGCATACTGAGACTACGAAACCCCTAGTAGGGGTTTGCCCTGTCAGATCCAGTTCGGATTTTATGGCCTCATCTAAACCGGGCTAAATCTACACTTTTTTGCATATATCGGGCCTTTATCGCAGAAACGATTAGCAATTTGGCTTTGCTGTCTTTGGCAATATTGTAGCCCTAAATTACACTATGAACACACATTTTGGGGCAGAGATAATTCCTTTTGGAGATGAAAGCCTTTGGTGAGTATATTAAGAATCCCAAAGGACAGATCCACCGTGGGTCGAACTTCCGCGTTATGGCGTGATTAAGTTTTTGCTAGAGACCCTGTAAGGCATAAGGAATTAGAGTTATATTTTTGTTCACGGTTCTTTTAGCTTGTTTTTGAGATGACATGTCTTCAGTCAAATCGAATTATTTTAAGAGCCGGTATAAAAATACCTCAAGATAACATTTTTCAGCATCAAAATGTTCTGCAAAAATGTCGTTCAGAAAATTTTAGGTACGGCTCTCATTGACAACTAATCAATTTTGTTTGTGAGAGCAACAATGACATGTTCTAAAGAGTTGTGTATTACATTCCAACAAATATTCTTCCGAAAGAAAACATTAAGAAAAAATTAACGATTTTGGAGATTTGGCGCAAAATCTATACAAATTATGAAATTTTCGAAATTTTATAAAATTTGAGGCAATAAATATAGTTTTTTTCGAGTCATTTATTTTTCAAAATAATTTATTCTTGACCTTATCTACAAATTTGCTTCAGAGATAAGATGAAGGTTTACATAGGTTTCAGAGATAAAACACAGAATTTCTTTAAAAAGTTAATATTTAACCATGTTTAGATGGGTCCATAAAATCCACAACAAAACCCAACTAGGGTTTTTGTCGTTTAGGTATGTACTTTCAAAAAATCCTAAGTTCAAATTGTCTGCCGAGATTACCTTACAAATGTTGCACAGTGATATCGATGCATATTCACTCCAAATTGAAAACTACACGGAGGAAAAAAACTCCTCTCTAACATATGTCCTAAGCATATTTTGCAGCAAACATATATTTGTTTGCAATCAGTCCCTAACATAACATATGTTTGGGTCCTGCAAACAAATATATGTTTGGGACCTGCAAACAAATTATATGTTTGGGTAGAAACAAACTATATGTTTGGGTCCAAACAAACTATATGTTTAGGTGCAAACAAATATTTGTTTGGGTGCAAACAAATACAAACAAGTAGGAAAAGTGTTAAGTTCGGTCGGGCCGAATTGGTGGATTTATGTGGCCACAACCTTCAAAATACCGAAAATCGGAAGGTATCGTTCTATGGGGGCTATATGATGGTGTGGACCTATACCTACAAATTTCTGGGGGAAGTTTTATACCCCCAACGAAGACTAAATACAAAATTTCAGCCATTTCGATGTGATAATGAGGCCAAAACCTTCAAAACACCGAAAATCGGGAGATATCGTCCTATGGGGGGCTATATCAAAACGTGGGCCTATATAAACATTTTATAGCAGAAATGTTTCTTAGCCTCTGGAAACACAAAATACAAAGTTACAACATTCTGTTGTCAAATGGGACTAATACATTCAAAATATTTAAAAATAACGCGTACTTTATGTGCGGCGTTATATAAGGGCTATACCAAAACGTGGACCTATATAAACCAACTTTAGTAGAAATGTTTTTTGGCCTCTGCAAACACAAAATACCAAATTACAACCAATTCGGTGGTAAAATGGGACAAATATCTTAAAAATTCCTTAAAACGACGACGCGTCGTTTTGTATGGTGGCTATACGAAAGCGTTGACCTACATAGCCCGCTTTCAATACCATAAGTCCTACGTACATATAATAGATTTTCCCGAAATTTCATCCACCTACTAGAGTGATTTCCACAGACGGACAGACGGACGGACATGGCTATATCGATGTAGAATTGCACGCTAAAATATGTATAGTTTGTGGGGTTTACAATGATTATTTGGAGTAGTTACAATCGGAATGACAAACTTAATATACCCCCATCATATGGTGGAGGGAATAAAAACAAACACATGCATCAGTGGCGCTTTGTGAAAGCAAGGGAGCGTAAATTTCAATGTGAAACACACTGCAATGTATGCTCACTTGCTCTGCGATTTCTTCCCTGTCCAATAAAATAGTTCAATTCACCTGTTTGACTCAATTAAAAAAATTTCTAACAATAAAATTTATAATTTATAAATAATATAAAAATGGTGTAAAAAATGTATAGTAATTCATAAAATGAGAACGGCTAGGCCGATTTCTGTAAAATTTTTTGTCAGTTATTCGTATTTTCGAGGAGAAGGTCTTTACAGAAGAAAATTTTGGAAAATCTCTCTGGAAAAGTCGGAAAATTGGAAAAATCGAAAATTGAGTTTTTGTATGAAATTTTATTCCTTAATAGCGAGACGAAGTTCGCCGGATCCGCTAGTAATTTATAATTTATTTAACACAATGTCTTTAAGAAAACACAAAACTCACTTTACCGTCTTTACTGAACGATTGTATTTACAGAACTGAAGAAAAAAGAACAACATAATTAATACCATTTTTTCTTTTCCTCTTCGCTTGCTACATTGGTTAACAACAAATCACGAAATACACGTGTTTGACCGCAAAGCTTCTGCGTCTACTAGACATAGCTACACATAGCTCTTTATTATAAAACAGCATTCCACAGCCGCGAGTGTCCTGTTGTTACTCTCTTTGACAAAAATCCTCTCTTCAGCCATAAATAAAACGTTCTAACATAAAAAATATGTTGATAACCAAACAAATAAAATTGAGATATGTTACAAAATGTTGCAAACACATATTTTTGGACACAATCAAATTATGTTTGGATCCAAACATACATTTTTTTGCAACCAGTCCCAAACAAATATTTGTTTGGATCCAAACATATTTCTAACATATATTTTTCTTCGTGTAAGCACTTTCAGTAATATTGAGTACAAGTAAATCCCTCCTGATTAAGAATACACCCGTATATCATGTTTAGGCATTTTTATAATCAAGTGTAATGCCTAACAAGGCTTGCCTTATTGCTTCAACAAGTTAATTTTTGATCGTGTAATGTTTACTAAAGTCGTAGATTTTACGCGTAAGCCATTCCCATACGTTTTAGAGTATATTTAACACTGTAGAACATGGCGGCCTCTTCAGGATATCCGCATTTCTTCAGAAAAAATTAAGTTTTGGCGACTCGAAGTGTATGAAAGTATATAAAATCGCTATGAAATTTTCACTCCGGACATCCTTTGTGAATTGTCGTATGCATTTGAGTTGAAATTTGGAATTTGGTCAAGTACCATATTATATCGAAATCCGTTCAAATTTGTATATATCTCTCATATATATTTTACATATTCACAGTGGTGTAGGGTATCATATAGTCGGCCCCGCCCGACTTTGATCCTTTCCTTACTGTTTTTTCGCCTGTTTGAAGAGATGAATGTACACGAATTGGGGTGTTTGGTTGGTTGTTTTAAATGAACCCTTATAAAATGGATATTTAAAATATTTTATAGCAATTTAAATAGTAAGGTGTTAAAATTTAACTCAATATGTAGTAAGCATTTTTAGTTAAGTCACTTCATTGTTTGAAATAAAAATAACAATAAAGTCATTCTTAAAAGTAGTAACTGATGCTTCATTGTCCTTCAAAATACCCATGTGTATTCTTGTTATACGCTTGCTTGTGTAATATTAAACTATGGCCATCACAAATTGCTGTTAATTAATCCTTTGTAATTTGGGATAATGTAATAAACTCTTACTCCCTCTTTTCTTCGTGACAAATTTGCTGCAGTAAACTGCATAAAGCATATTGCGGTAGTTTGATTACATTTACCAAACAAACTAATAATGGAATTTTAATTTGGCAATTGTGCACGAATTTAGCTATGCACTTTGGGGCTATAATCAAAAAAATACCAAGTCAGTACCATGAGCGGAATATTGTTCTAATTATGAGAAAACATTTTTATACCCTCCACCATAGTATGGAGGGTACATTAAGTTTGTTTTTCCGTTTGTAACGCATTGAAATACTCATTTGCGACCCTATAAAGTATATATATTCTTGATCAGGGTAAAATTCTGAGTCGATCTATGCACCCACTGTGGGCGGAATTCAAATCTAGCGGGGAAAAAGTCCGAAAACTAACCAAGACCTAAGTAAAAATCATTAATGCAGTATTTTACCAAACATACTGGTAGACCTAAAAATAACAATCAGTATTGCATTTAACAGTTATTGGCCGTTATAACGGTACATTTACTGGGAGTTGTTTTTGCAAGTGATAAAATCGGCTTTTTCTGATAACTTGTATGTTGACTAATAATATGGAGAAATTAAAAGAAACATGTCAATAATTTAATTTTTTCAGATAGTTTGGAAGTAGTTTTTATTAAAAAAATTATTATACCAGTATTTGATGTTGTAAATATTCCGAAAAAATGTTTCAACATTTGTGTGAATTTTTTTCTACTTAGAGCATTTTGAGTAAAGTGCAACTTATGGGAAACACACGGAAACACTATCGGACTTTTTTAATATCAAATTACATACTCCGAAGTACCTACTCCCAAATTTTGGGCTGTCTTTTTTTCCTTTTTTCATGTAATCAACTATTTTATAAATCCATTTTTACATGAAAATGCGTAATTTAAAGTGGGGCATTTGGGTGGCGGATATACCAAAATGTGAACCCAAGTGAATAATGTTTGGTGTGTAGATGTTTTGTCTATTAAAAACACGAAACCCAAATTTACAGCCATTTCCGTTGGAAAATGTTGCTTAAACCTTCTGAATTCTGGAAATCGGGAGATACGTATATATGGGTACTATATCAAATCGTGGATCTAGGTCGAACATTTTTAGTATGGAGACTTTGTGTGTACTTAGAACCCAAAATACCAAAGTACAGCCAATTTGGTTGGAAAATATGAAGAATACCTTCAAAATACCTATACCAAAACGTGGACCTATGACCCCCATTATGGGAACTAATTTCCCCCTTAAGACCCTAAATACCAAAATACAGCAAAATTCACAGTGAAATGTGGTCCACATACCCAAAATACCTTATATGCGGAGGAACCGTTACGAGGACGATATGATGTAACGGTGAGCTATATTCGCTATACTCCGTATAATCATACCTATACAAATAAGTAACATCTGTACCAAATTATAGCCGCTTACCTCAATTAGTTTAGGAGTTATTAATTTTTCCCCGCTAGATTTAGATTTCGCCCACAGTGCCTCCGTCCGTCTGTGGTAATCACACTAGCATCCACAAAAATGGAGTTAGGACGCTGAAATTTTGGGAAAATGCGTCTTTTGTTTACGGGCAGGTCAAGTTCGATGATGGGCTATATCGGTCCACGTTTTGGTATAGCCCCCATATAACGGTACCCGCGATTTCCGGTATTTTGACGTTTTTAGCTACATTTCCAGACCGATGTAGCTATAATTTGACATTTAGGGTTCTTAAACGTCAATAAACTTATATAACGAAGCTTGTGGACATAGGTCCACGTTTTGGTATAGCCCCCATATAACGGTACCCCCGATTTACGGTATTTTGCCGTTTTTAGCTACATTTTCAGACCGATGTAAGTATAATTTGACAGTTAGGGTTCTTAAGTGTCAATAAACTTCTATAACAAAAGTTGTGGACATAGGTTCACGTTTTGGTATAGCCCCCATATAACGGTACCCCCCGATTTACGGTATTTTGACGTTTTTAGCTACATTTTCAGACCGATTTTGCTATAATTTGGCATTTAGGGTTCTTAAGAGCCAATATACTTATATAAGAAAACTTGTGGACATAGGCCTACGTTTTGGTATAGCCCCCATATAACGGTACCCCCGATTTACGGTATTTTGACGTTTTTAGCTACATTTTCGGACCGATTTGGCTTAAATTTGACATTTAGGGTTCTTAGGTGTCAATAAACTTATATAACAAAAGTTTTGGTATAGCCCCCTTATAACGGTACCCCCGATTTACGGTATTTTGACTTTTTTAGCTACATTTTCAGACCGATTTAGCTATAAATTGACATTTAGGGTTCTTAAGTGTCAATAAACTTATATAACAAAACTAGTGGACATAGATCAATGTTTTGGAATAGCCCCCATATTACCTTACCGCCCAATTTCAGGTATTTTGACGATTTAAATCGTATTTCTAGACCGAATTATTTATAATTGGATATTTAGGGTTCTTAGTGAACAAAAAACTTATATATAACGGTACCTCCTGATTTTCGGTATTTTGAGATTTTTACCTACAAGTTTTAACCGAATTATGCCCGTAATTTCTAGCTCTAGGTAACCGGGTAGGTAGCTACCTATTAGTTATCTTTACCTATGCGTTTGGTAATTTCTACGTGCCATTTACCGAGGCGTGTAAATTTTGAAAGCATGTGGTAACATTGGTGATTTTCATATATATAGCTCTGCGTGTTGTGTGTGCGTTCAAAAATACAAAAACAAAATACATGTATTTGTTGTTGTTTTCAATTTGAAATACATGTATTTTGTTTTTGTATTTTTGAACGCACACGCAGAGCTATAGGTTTCGCCCTCATGATTTCGTAAAAACAATTTTTAACACATTGGCAACGATCAACCAGGCAAAATCCTTGGTGTAAGTAACGGGGCCGTTTTCGACCCGGTAACATTACCTATGGATTGAAATTATGAAATTTTGCTTAGACGGGGTATATCTATGAACTCATAGATAACTACGAGTAGAAATTACGGGCATTGGCTGTAATTTGAACATTTGACATTTGAAGTTCTTAGTGGTCACCACACCTCTCCACCAAAATTGTCTGAAATTTTTGGGAAAATGCGTCTTTTGTTTACGGGCCCCCCATATAACGGTGCCCCCCGATTTACGGTATTTTGACGTTTTTAGCTACATTTTCAGGTCGATTAAGCTATAATTTGACATTTAGGGTTCTTAAGTGTAAATAAACTTATATAACAAAAGTTGTGGACATAGGTCCACGTTTTGGTATAGCCCCCATAGAACGGTACCCCGATTTATGGCATTTTGACGTTTTTATTTACATTTACAGACCGATTTAGCAATAAATTGACATTTAGGGTTCTTAAATGTCAATAAGTTTATATAACTAGTGCACATAGGTCCATGTTTTGGAATAGCCCCCCATATAACCGATTTCAGGTATTTTGGCGTTTAAATTAACATTTCTAGACCGAATTAGCTATAATTTGGTATTTAGGGTTCTTAGTGACCAAAAAAATTATATTCGAAATAATTATGAACGTAGGTCCATGTTTTGGTATAGCCCCATATAACGGTACCTCGTTATAACGGATTTCGGTATCCCCATATAACGGATTTTCGGTATTTTGAGAATTTTACCTACACGTTTTTAACGAATTATCTGTAATTTGAACATTTGACATTTGAAATTCTTAGTGGTCACCACACCTCTCCACCAAAAATTGTCAATAAAGGTCGATGTATTGATAAAGCTCCCATATAAAAGTACCTCCCGATTTTCAGTAATTTGATGATTTTAACTATAATATTAAACCAAACAGTGGTGTCTTAGACACGCCGTTCGGACTCGGCGATAAACAGTAGGTCCCATATCATTGAGCTAATATGAATCGGGGTGCACTCATTGATATGAGAGAAGTCTTCCTTGTCCCGCCTGGGATGTTATTATAATTATTACAGATGTAATCTGTACCATAATGCCAAATCATTGACTTATACCAAAAAGGGTCTATGGAAGCACCCTTTCTTTCAGAAAGGAAGATATTTTGAAAAAGACATTTTAGTATGTGAAGCGAGGCAAATTATCTCAGGAAGTATGGACCAACTCTGGAAAAATTTGTACTGTTGTAATAGGGGCAAAATTTTTCAAATATATCCGAGACGAGTCCTCAAACTACACTTTTCCCAAATTTTGTGTGGGAGTACCAAGAGGAGGGGACCGATATACTTCGTATACTGACCCGATACATAGCTGGATGAAATAATACGATGTACAAAGTTTGGACCAATCAGAAACTCCCTGCGACGCTTATCTTACGGATTTGCAATTTTATTATGAACTTAAAATAAACCGATTTTATTCGATTTAACAAAGTTAAATTTTGGTCAATTTGCAGGTAACGCTACAACAAGAAATAGGAATGAACCCACTAATTTTCTAATTAATTTGTAGGTTAATATTCGATAACGCATATGTTTAGCGTGGGCTTAACATAGCGCCATTTTGTAAAATTAAATTTTAAAGCCCATAGGAGAATTCTCTACATGGAAATTTGTCATTTTACTTGGTGCCATCATGGTTACTTGGAGCTTTTTGGCCATTATGTCAGGAAGTATGAACTTGCCCGAAAAAAATCAAAACGATCTGAGAGGAGGTTTAATACTGCACTTTTCACAAATTTTGTGTGGGAGGTACCCGAAGGAGTGGACCGATATAGTCATATTCGAACCCGATCTATATCTGGAAGGAATAATACGATGTGCAAAGTTTGGACCAAATCCATTGCTCTCTTCGAGAGTTATTGTTCACAACATTTTGCACAATAATGTTGAACATTTGTGGGGGAGGTACCCGAAGGAGTGGACCGATATGGCCCATCTTCGGACTTAAACTAAGTTTGGGCAATATATTACGAAGTGCAAAATTTGATTTGAATTCGTTGATTCGTTCGAGGGTTATCGTGCGCACCAGACAGACAGACTGACTAACAGACAGAGAGACGGACGGACAATGCTAAACCGACTCTAAATTGTTTAAAACGAATTTCGTTCAAACATACCTTGGGTCTAAAACGTTTTTTTTTTTTTTTTTTTTTTTTTTTTTTGATGAGGCACAATTTTATACCCTCAGATAATGCTAACGAGGGTATATACACTTTCATACGGGCAAAATGTGCCACATCGAAATAATGGTTTTAGACCCCAAGTATGGACGAAATCCGCTTCAGACAATTTGTAGTCGATTTAGCAATGTCCGTCCGTCTGTCTGTCTGGCTGGTGCGCACGATAACTCTCGAACGGATGAACCGATTTGGTCCAAAATTTAGCTTTCGTAATATTTTGTCCTAACCTAGTTTATGTTCGAAGATGGGTTATATCGGTCCACTTCTTCCGTACCTCCCCCACAAAAGTTCGGAAATGTTCGGAAAATTTGTGCGTACTATAACTCTTGAAGGGAGTAACCGATTATGTCTATACTTTGCACATCGTGAAATTTTTACGAGACTTAGATGATGTTCTTGTATGGACTCAATCGGTCTACTCCTTCGGGTACCTCCCACACAAAATTTCGGAAAAGTTCAGTTTATGACCTGTTCTCGAATCTCTTTGATTTTTTTGTAGCAACTTGTATTCACTTCCCCCATACGACGCTATAACTTTCATCAGGGGCAAGTCCATATTTCCTGAGAAAATAGCCTGAAAGTTACAAAAAAAAAACCATATGACACCGTGTGTACTGGTTGGAGAGCAAGATAACTCTCGAAGGGATCTGCCGATTCGGTCTAAAATGTGGCCTTCGTAATATTTTATGCAAAATTAGTTCGGAAAAATTGTGCGCACGATAACTCTTGATGGGAGTGACCGATTTGGTCCATACTTTACACATCCTAATATATCTACCAGATATAGATCAGGTTCGAATATGGACTATATTTGTCCACTCCTTCGGGTACCTCCCACGCAAAATTTTGGATAAATTCACTTTAAGACCTGCTCTCGAATCACTTTGTTTTTTTGTTGAAGCAACTTGCATTCGCTGCCTCAATTACGACAGTAAAAGTTTTTTTAGGGGCAAGTCCATACTTCTTGAGAAAACTGCCCGAAAGTTGTAAAAAACCCCTATGGCACCATATGCCGAATACTGCGTTCGTTCACACTTTGGATATTATAATATTTCTTCGAATACACTGTGCAACACGAAAATTATTACCCACATTCTGACACCGCAGCGTGTTAGAAGACCAAAAAATAGAGGACACGTGCCTCACCGTTTTTCCCTATCTCCATCCAAAGGTTGGATGCTTTAATGTAAACTTTAATGTTTACTTTTCAAGACTACATCTTCCAAACCGTTAGGAATTTTGAATTTATCTCAGAGGCAAAGTTGTATGATCTTGAAAGTTGTTTATTGAAATCTTAGGTACATTTTTGTAGTTGACGGTATCCTTAATTTTTACATCAAAGCCTCAAACCTTTGGAGGCCTATAACCGCGAAAGTTGATGAGATAGGGAAAAATGGCGAGATACGTGTCTTCTACTTTTGGTCTTCTATCACACTGTGGAGTCAGAATATGGTTAATAAAACATGACTCAAAAAATTACACACTGTGATATTAGATGAAATTCCATACACAAAAGTTCGAAAATATTCGCTAAAATGGTTCGCGCGATTTCTCATAGACGAAGCGATCGATTTGGTCCAAACTTTGGATCTCTAAATATTGTCGAAACTTATTTTATGTTCTAATTTGAGCCCTATCTGTCCAATCCTTGTGGTACCACCCACACAAATGTTCAACATTTGTGCGTGGTTAAGGTTCTGTTCGAGGATCCTTTGGACATTTTTACCGAAGGTTTTCCTAGTGGCCCTGTTTACAACGATATTATGTTTTTCGTATGCTAGTGTGATAAAAAAAAGCCCTATATATCGTTATCCCCGCAAATTTTTGAGCTTTAATCCTATCTATACTTTTGTCGGTTCATACGCTCTAAATTTTTAAAACCCCCCTGAATACATAAGTTTTTTTTTTTTTTTTTTGGAGAAACAATATTTGAATCCACACAGGCTGAGGGTATATCTCTGTCGGCAAAGCCGCTGATACTTTTTTACTTATTTTGAAGCAACTTGCATTCGCTGCCTCAATTACGACGGTGTTTTTTTTAGGGGCAAGTCCATGCTTCTTGAGAAAACAGCCCGAAAGGTGTAATAAAACCCCTAGGGCCCATATGTAGTGGTTGGAGAGCACGATAACTCTCGAACTAACCGATTTGGTCCAAAATTTGGCCTTCCTGATATTTTGTCATACTTTCAGTTCGAAGATAGGCAATACCGGTGCACAACTTCAGGTAGTTCCCCCGAATATTTAAAAAAATTTACTTAAATGGTACGCACGATATCTCTTGAACAAATTTGGTCCAAACTTTGGATCTCCTAATATTTTGATCAAATTTAGTTTAACTTCTAAAATGAAGGTACCTTAGGGTACCTCCTCCACAAAAGTTTAACATTTGTGTCTAAGTGCAGTTTAAGGTCTGTTCGAAAATCCTTTGGAAATGTATGCCGATGCTGTTCGTTGTTCTCCTGCTTACAACGGTATTATTTTTTCCGTGGACAAGTCCATGCTTCCTGGCATACTGGTCCATAAGTTATACGATGATCCACTGAAATGACTAGTGGGCGCGATATCTATCTAAAAGATATGACTCTCAAAATAATATCCACTTCCATAATGGACTATGTCGGTTCATTCCTTTAAGTAACTCCTCTGCAACACTTTTGAACTTTAATCCCAATCCATATGTTCGTCGACAAGCTCAAATGTCCAAAAAAGGCCAAAAAATAATGAAAAGACTATAAATACAGTCGATCTGACCGTAGATGAACGTTTCAATTCACATAGGCTGAGGGTATATCTCTGTCGGCAAAGCCGACTGATAATTTCTTACTTGTTTTGTTAGATGTTAATATTATTTAAGTTTGAGCACAAGAAAAGACCTCTTGAAGTCTTCCATGGACAGGAGAAGACCTCTTAAAGTCTTCTTTAGACAGGAGAAGACCACTTTAGGTCTTCTATAGACAAAAGAAAACTTGTAGAGGTCTTCTGTTGACAGGAGAAGACCTTTTGGGGTGTTTTATAGACATAAAACTTCGTGAGGTCTTCTACAGATATTAAAAAACCTCGTGAGGCCTTCTATAAATAATATAAAACATCTTGAGGTCTTCAAGAGACAAGAGAAGACCTCTTGATGCCTTCTCTAGACAAGAGGGGGTTTCTATAGACATGAGAAGACCTCCTGAGTTATTATATAGACAACAGAAAACCTCTTCAGGTCTTCAAGAGACAACAGAAGACCTATTGACGTGTTCTATAGACCAAAGAAGACATATAGGGGTCTTATACAGACAAGAGAGTATATCTTGAGATTTCTATAAGACGTCATCTAAAATAGGAGAAGGCGTCTGTCGCCGGGAGATGACCACCTGAGGTCTTCTTCAAACAAGAGAAGACCACTTGTGACCTTCTATAGACAAGAAAAAACTTCTTAATGTCTTCCATAGATACGAATATACCTCCTGAGGACTTCTACAGACAAAGAGGTCTTCTCCAGACAAAGAAGGACTTTTGCGGTCCCCTACAGAAAAAGGAAGGCCTCTTAATGTCTTCTACAGATATGTAAAGAACTATTGAAGTCTTCTATAGACAAAAGAAAACCTCCTTATGTGTTCTATAGTCAAGGAATGATATCTTGAAGTCTTCCACAGTCAAAGGAAAACCTTTCGATATGTTCTACAGACAAGGAAATACATAAAGAGGTCTTCTATAGACAATAGTAGATCTTCTAAGGTTTTTTTTTAGAGAAGAGAAAACCTCTTGAGGTCTTCAATATACAAGAGAAGACCTCTTGAGGTCTTCAATAGACAAAAGATGACCTCTTGAGGTCTTCAATAGACAAAAGAAGACCTCTTGAGGTCTTCAATAGAGGGTTTCCATAGACAAAAAAGACCTCTTGAGTCTTCAATAGATAAGAGAACACCTTTTAAGGTATTCTATATATCTTAAGACTTCTTGAGGTTTTCTACAGACATGAAAAGACCTCTTGTGGTCTTCTGTGGGCAGGAGAAGACATCGTGAGGTCTTCTATATGCATGAGAAAACCTCCTGAGGTATTTTATTGACATGAGGAAACCTCTTGGCGTCTTCAATAACCAAGAGAATACCTCATGTGATTTTCTATTGAAAAGAGAAAAAGTCTTGAGGTCTTCCATAGACAAGAAAATACATCATTTTATGATACCAATTTTCAATGTTTTACAGCCTGTTCATGTATGTCGACCGAAAGGTTTTTTGCGCTTCGAAAGTGGAAAAAAATCATTTTCTGTTCATGTAAACGCCTTCGAAACGAAAATCTATACGACCCACAAGCCATACGAAATAACACGTAAACGTACACTTTTCCATTAAATTTGGGTTTATGTATTTCGAAAGGGCTGTCTCTTACAGAAAGAGAATGTCAAAATCACTCACTTGCTTTGTAGCTGCCGAGTAGAACGTAAACTCGCGAATAACACCGAAAATCTTAAAACAAATTGATGCAACACAATCTTGAAACAAAATAAAAATTTTATAGACACGTTTTTATGGGGGTTTCATTCACTATTTTGAAGAAATCAATAAAATAAAATAATTCAAAATACCGACACATTTTACAGCCTGTTCATGTATGTCGACCGAAAGGTTTCTTGCGCTTCGGAAGTCGAAAAAATCATTTTCTGTTCATGTAAACACCTTCCAAACGAAAATCTATGCGACCGACAAGCCATACGAAATAACACGTAAACGTACACTTTTCCTGTAAATTTGGGTTTATGTATTTCGAAAGGACTGTCTCTTGTAGAAAGAGAATGTCAAAATCACTCACTTGCTTTGTAGCTGTCGAGTAGAACGTAAACTCGCGAATAACACCGAAAATCTTGAAACAAATTTATGCAACACATTCTTAAAACAAAATAAAAATTTTATAGACACGTTTTAAAGGCTGTTTCATTCATTTTTTTGAAGAAATCAATCATATAAAATAATTCAAAATACCGACACATTTTATTTTTCAAACAATACAAATCACACATATTTCAATGTTTGTATGTATATGTGGATTTTGTTTTCATTTCTCATTTGGCTCTCATTTATGGAACATAGTTGTACAAATGTACATTCAAATTAGTAGTATTTCGCATAGGATACGTAACGGCAGTCGCACGATAGTTTGCGAAATACATGAACGCATTTTTAGACGGAAGTGAGTGCCTGCTTTCCTTTCGTACAGGTTTCCGTGCGACATACATGAACAGGCAGATAAATACATAATTGTTTTCGTTTCAAAATTGATAAAATAAAACGAAAGATGGATTTTTCATAAGAGGTTCAATCGTCGTTTTAAGGGATAGCTAGTTACATTTTAGGGACAATGACTTCATTTTGGCCCATATTGGAACCTCATTTAAGTCTGGTAGAAATTTCACGATGTGCACAGTACGGACTAAATCGGTTACACCCTTCAAGAATAGGGTGTCCAAAAAACCGGTTTTTCCAAACAAAACGGTTTTCGGTTAACCGTAATTTTCAATATTTTCAAAAACCGGTTTTCGGTTTTCAAAAAATTTTCAAAACCGGTTAACCGGTTTAAACCGGTTTTGTTTAAATAGGTACAAATTTGCTCATAATTGATATATATTTGATTAAAATTGTGCGACAAGGGGTAAATTAAGTATAACGACTTCGTTATTATATAATTATCTCATAATATCCTTGTTATTTGACAATAAACCTCGAAGTGGGGACAGCAAAATTAGGACCGAAATTCTGTTCTATGAATAGTAAAAGCTCTTACAAATATAAAATTGTGTACCAAAAGAATTGAGTTTACATTTTATTATGTTCGGATTCTTCGTCTTGCTTTGCCAATCTCAAACTATCGTAAAATTATTGAAAATTCGGCGGCAATTTGATTAATGACTAAGTTGAACCAAACATTCGTTTTATATTGTAGATACTATAGCTATATTTCCTAGTTCACTGCATTAGTTCCAAAATGTATGAGCAACTTCATAAAAACTAACGTGTGATATAACGTATACGCAGATTTTTCATACAAATGGTGTGTACCATTGGAACTGCGTAGTGAATTTAATTGGCACAACTCTACATTTTACACACAATATTTTTCAAATTTAAAGGTATCTGACATTTAAAACTTTGCCGTACCTTGTGTTAGTTAATTTAGTTTACATTCAAGAATACAATTGTAATGAAATATTAAAAATATTACTATTTTTTTAAAACCGGTTAACCGACACAAATAACCGGTTTTTTCGGTTAACCGAAAATAACGTTTTTGGCGAAAACCGGTTTCGGTTTTGTAACTCAAAACCGGGTAACCGGTTAACCGGTTTCGGTTTTGGACACCCTATTCAAGAATTATCGTGCGCACAAAGTTACCGAACATTTTTGAACTTTTGTGGGGGAGGTACCCGAAGGAGTGGACCGATATGGTTCATCTTCGAAATTAAGCTAAGTTTGGGCAAAATATTTGGTTCGAATCGGTTGATCGACAGTTATCGTGCGCTCCAGCCAGCCAGACAGACGGCATTGCTCAATCGACTCCAAATTATCTGAAACACATTTGGTCCAAACATACTTGGGGTCTAAAACCATTATTTCGATGAGGCACATTTTGCCGGTATGAAAGTGTATATCACGAATATTGTCAATTATTTCATATTCCATTTCAGAAAAAAAGGATATTTTTTTTTCGCGCTACATCAACGATTTTTGATATGTAGGTTAAGAAAAAAATTCGCAGTACGAATCTGGTCGCGAGCCAATTTTTGGTTGTTGCGGACAATAGTTATGGCGCTTTTATTTCGCTTTCTAAGAAAGAAAATATTATAAAAACGCTAATTATTTTAATGAGCACAATTGTTACAAAAAAGCTCTCTCGAAGTGACTTCAACGAGTAGATTGCATAATACCTGCAAAATGTTACACAGAATTCGCGGAATGTACATAAAATTGATACATTATTGAATATAAGTCAACTTTTTTCAAAATGAAGGCCCATTTAGTGGTCATAAAATTACATAAAAATTTTTTGTGTATCAAAACTTCACGGTGAATCAAATGAGACTACAATCATACAGATTGGTGTTATAGTTTCGATGTTACAGCACAGATTTTGGTCAAAAAAGTAATTTTTTTGTTTGAAAAATATTTTTTCCATGCATTATGTAGTAGAAAATATTGTAAAAATCTATAGGAATACTTCCTTCATTTTGCTTAAATCTCCCAATAAAATAGACGGATTTTGCTTTATTGACATTCGTATTAAAGCTTTCCCATTAGGGAAGGTAATTGGGTTGATAAGGATATATCTCGAAGCTTCTGAAATGGAAATAGAGGTCAAATAACCCATTTTAATTTATATGCATTTTAAAATACGTGTAAATCGCGTAATTATCAAAATCATTTTGTCCGCATGTGATTTTCATGTACAGCAACACCATATCTTTTAATTTGTAAATATTTTTCGAAATTTAATTTGGAGGCTAGTATGTACATAGCATCGGCTGCATCTTAGCACTAAAAAACCTATAAAATATCGCTAATTTGCGCAAAGTGCATACACCTTTTGTCCGCATCCGATTTCAGTGTCCACCATAAAAATCTACATCGATATATATCTATTTCAAGGCGGTCAACGAAGAACCGTGGATGTAGCATCACACACTATTTTTTGGGATAAAATGAATGTAGCTCCCTTATCAGTGATGTTTTCAAATCTCTGATTTCGCTAAAACGGATTTTCTTGTAACTCGCGTTTTAGTGGTTGGATTTTCACGGAGAACGATTTATTAGATCCGGAACGTAAAAAACTAAAATGTGCAATCAAGTACGAGGAAATCGAATGACAATTGTAAAAATTAGGCCCGAAAAATATGATTTTTAGAAAAATATTCACACAAAATTTCGTCATTTCGATACATATTTCTGTGAAGCTGTGGAGGCTACATTCACGATATACGTATCAAAAAGCTCAGAATCGCAAGTACTATAATCCTATTAAAGCCTTTTTGAAAAATCTGTTTGCGGAAAGCGACTACAAGAAAATGTCAAAAAACACTGTAATTTTGGCTTCAAAATGTCAGCGTCATTTAATGGTAGACGCAGATGAAATTTTGAAAAGTTATACATTAGTGAGATTATCCTTATTTAGTTGGCTTCTACTTTTACTTTGACAGGAAAATCGTGAGAAGTGTGGTTTGCTCACAAATCGAGAGAAAACAAAAAAAGACACGTTGGCTTCAACCCATTTTTACCCATTTTCTAACATAAATATAGCCACAGCTTCCAGGCAAATTAACTTTTGAGGCCAATATTTTTTGCCACGTCCAAAAACATTTCATTTTATCCATAAACATTTAATTTGTATAATATACAATCACAAGTCGCGTGTTCTAAAAGGGCAAACCTTGGCTTCAGCTATGTTAAATTTTCAAAAATATTGGTGATATACCCTCGTTAGCATAAATGCTGAGGGTATATAAATAATACAAAAATTAAGTTACAGTGTTTTTTCTTTTTTGCACTAAAATCTAGAAAATAATTATTCTGCATGATGGAATCTCTCAAATAAAACGCTTGCTGTTTAATATGGTCGCCATTTGTAATGTAAATGCAAGCGTTTTATTTGAGAGATTCCATCATGAAGAACAATTATTTTCTAGATTTTAGTGCAATTATAAATAAAACACTGTAACTTATTTTTTTATTATTTTTTATTTTAGCTTAGTTTTCTACTTTCATTGGCCATAAAATAACTAGTTATTATATGTATATAAGCAATTACGACTACCAAGGAGTACTATAAAAACCAATTATTTAGTAAGGAATTTATTGCTGGGGTGTATTGCTTTCTAAATGGTGGCATTGGGGAATTGTTTATTTTATGCCATGTCCTATTTGATGTAGAAAAAAAAAACAATTTAATTAATTAATGTTTTGCCCTATTAAGGCTGTTGGGTACAATAATTTATTATTATTTACAATATCTACAAAATCTATCACCTCATCAATAACACTTAACATCATTAAACATGAAAATAATTATAGTTGTCAAATTAAAAATATATATTAAGGGCACCGAATAGAAATGGCAAGCAACAATACTAATCAAATTGTAAATTATCATTGATTAATTGATACACCAATAGTTTGCAGAAAAAATAGCATTATTGTTTTATGTTGTTTATTATAAAAACTTAAATGGAAAGATTTTTAAGAAGGGCAAGAGGTTCAAAATTGTCCTAAAAAAGAGAGATGTGTACGTTGGCGCAATAGCAGGAGTTTGGTAGTAGTTCAGATGATATTCATTTTTCAAATATTACATTCCTACCATTAATAAAAATATTTGAAACATTTCGAAATATATAACTACGAAAAATTTTTGCAACAAATCTTGTGTTAAATATTTAATATCTTGTAACAGACAAAGTTAATAATAACAGTATAATTAGTTTAATAGGTAGTGTTGGGCAATCTCGTTCATTGAGCGGATCGATCTTTTTCATTCCGTTCACCAAAAAGATCCGGGTCGTTTAGTTCGTTCGTTGGCTCTTTTTCGTTCCACAATACATTTAACTGTGTTATTTTCTTTTGAAGTCGTTCGTTCTCTGCTGCATATGACTCCGTCGTTCTTTTCACCGAATCGTTCTTTTGAAAATGTTCGTTCACGAATGACACATTGTGTGCTAATGGGGGTGGTTTTTTTTCTGAACGTAGTGGTGGTGGTTTTGATATGAAAGAACCATATGAACGAATGATGCAAAAGAAAGATATGACCGAGATGTGCTGTTACTGAGCGAGAGTAGCTCTCTGAATCATTGTTTGTTTTGTGTGGAAATTTGTGCTGTTTGCGCTAACGCAGCGTTTGTTTAGAGTTTGACTGCAAAACCAATGCATTTGTTTTTTTTTTTTGCTTGCTTGTGTGTATGCAAAGCTAATGGTGGTGGGTTTGTTTTGACAGCAATGACTCGTCCATCGGGGATCTAAATGAACGATATAAAAGAATGAGCTGGATACGGATCCGTTCGTTCTTTTCACGGAATCGTTCCTTTGAACCGGTTCGTTCATGAACGACACAACTCTATTAATAGGTAGAGCTTTTTTTGGTCTATCAGTTGCACACAAAAATAATGGAATAAAGGAATAAAATCATTTCTTTCCATAATTTTTCTAAAAGTTTTTCTTTGCCTTGATTTAGTTTTGCTTTTATGATTTTTTACTTCCATGCGACCAATTAATTAAGTCTGTAATTAGACAATGAGCAACATATCTGTTGTGCTGCCCTCCCATATATCTTTGGCTAGCATAGTTAAAATTTAGTACATGTTCAAAATTGTGTGAATGACTAATGCAAAGAGAAAAGACTACTTTTTCTCGAATGAAAGTGGAGAAGAAATGAAAACTAAACATTGTTGTCTGAGTATGTATCACGAAAGGAAAAACTATTTTCAAGACAAGCTAACAAAATCAAGCACAAAACAACCTAAAAACAAAGTATCGAGGAAACATTTAATAAATTTCCACTTGTTATATATGCAACTCAGATATAATTTCATTTACAGTATACACTTTTCTCTGTTTTGCATAAAATCATACCTTGTATTCTGGCAATACAAAAACATGAGTCGACATTGTCCATATACATAACGTGTTCAGAAATTTAAAAGATATAATTAAAGACGAGGACAAGTCCAATGTAGTATACAAAATCAACTGTAAAGGAGACAGGTCCAACATATGCCAAAAGGTATATGTTGGCACTACTAAGAGTAAACTAAAGATCAGAGTATCAGGACCCAGATCAGATCAAAAAGCACATAACAAACCCCTGGATCAAAAAAAAAAAACAGCATTGGCTGCCCACAGTGCCGTAACAAACCACACACCCGACTTTAATAACATTAAAATATTAAGATTCACTTTGGCAGTTTTGTTGAGATGAGTGTTTTACTTACTATGTGTATGTAAGTCAAGCTTAATCTCATATTTGTTGTTTTCAAATTTAAAAACAACAAGTTTAAAGTGGGCTGCAGTTAACATCGATTACTTTTGGGGATGGCAGAGGAGACTAGTTTTGTCCAACGCTACTTGGACTCATCAGTTCTCTATTGTGTTGAAACAAAGAACCCTTCCCCAATTTTATGACGACTCGATCTCAAGAATAGGTGTTACTGATGAATTCGTTTAAATGCGAATTCAACCAAAACACCTAACAACTCTCGTAGCCGCATATGTAAACCAAATTAACTACTCCCACTGTCATGTGTCTCCACATTGCAGAGAATGCACATAACTATAGAGAGAGAAGCAAATGCAAAAACAACTCAGTGGGCGCCCGCACTATACTGTCTTTGCAATGAAGCGCGTCTCTGGTTTAAACACATGCATGTATATTAGGGATGCACAAAACAATATATGTGACAATATATGATACAAAATGAAATTTACGCTACAGTATTGTTTTGTGCATCTCTAATGTATATCAAGAGTTCTTCGTAATTTTTCTAACAAAAAACTGCCATGCCCACGGTCGGACACACAAGCTCTGTACCGCCGTACTCATTACTTAGCAATGAGTAAAGTAAGTAGTTATGTATGAGACATTATACATGACAATGCGGAGAGTAATGAGGTCTCATTACTTAGTAATACATGAAGTATGACATGTGTCTACCAAATTTTTGCTGGGTATATGGCAAATAACAAAATTCCTTTGCAATTCCATTTGAAAAAAAATTAAAAAATTTTTTCGCGAGCATATCTACGATTTTTGGTTAAAGTTAAAGGAAAAAAATCTGGTTTCATATTTGCTCGCGTTCACGAAATTGGCCGATGCGCGCAAAAGTTATAGCGGTTTTTATCCTCTTATAAAGAAAAATTATTTTAAAATTTCTTATTTTTTGTATTGAGAAAATGTAAGCATATATCAGTAACAGCATTTGATATCCTTCCGTAGATGCACCAAAATTTCCAAAATGTGTTTTTATCTTCGCGGAAAATCAAAAAAATTAAAAAAATCTGGCAATAAATTTAAATTATACTAACTAAGAGTCCGTATAAACCTCTAAAAAATAAATTAAAAATACGTACAGAAACTAGACAATTTTGCTGGGTATGGTTTACCATAGCGAGAGCTTAACTGCTTACTGTGATAACTTATAAGGATAGGAAATTAAGAGTAATATTGAAATTACTATAATTTTTAAAGATATGAAAATTAAAAAGCCTGTAGTTCGCGAATTTGTTAAAGTCGGTTGATGCGCCTCCGATTTTGGATAAAGCGAATCAATCTCTTTCAATATTTATGCATATTTCGATGTTTCACTCAGCGGCCATTGTGTGCCGCCAGCTGCATCATGCACTGCAAAAACCATAAAGTTGGTAAAAGTCGCGCAATATGCATACGATTTTGATGCGCATCCGGTTTCATCAGCGCCCACCTATTTCAAATAGATTCTTCAAAAACCGCGGATGTGCCTCCACATCCAATTTTTGGCGAAATACCCATATTACTCGCGTATCTTTGTTGTTTATGACACGTGTTTTCGCAAATATTATAATCGTGAGTAAAGGATTCCATTTATGTAAAAATTTTTAAAGAAAATCGCGGTTTAGTACGCGGATTTGTCAAAATATATTTTTGCTGATTAACCGATTTTCAAGGTATCTATATCCGCGGTTTTAGTAGATGAATTCGATCGCGGAAGGCTTCATTAGAACCGTCGCGTAAAAAAACTAAATTCACGCGGGTTTCAGAGGAAATTGAATGACAGTTGTAAATTTTACACGCAAAAAATATGTTTTGTAAGAAAATTCACGCATGAAATGTTGGCCTTTCGACTCCAATTACTAGGATGCTGTAAGGAGCACACTCATGAGATATGCACCAAACAAAGTAAAATCATGAGTTCTATAATCGTGTTATGAGTTTGGAATACTATCTTCTTGCGCGTCCGGATTATTAAAAAAATTCAAAAAACTCGAAATTCCCGCTTCAAATGTCAGCATCAATTTTAGGTGGATGCAGTGGATATATCGAAAAATCATACACTGCTATCTTATTGCCCATGGAGTATTCTGTGATCCATTCTTTGGGAATAGGTCTATAAAAGGTAAGGTTAAGACAGAAATCGCATGGGAACATAAAAAAATTGTTGGCTTCAATCCATTTTTACCCATTTTTCTACATTGATGCCAACAGAGCTTCCACGAAAATTAATTTTAATGGTCGACATTATGGGATCCCTCCTAAAACACTTCATTTTAAAGAATTGTAGTCATACTTTATAGAATATGTTAACAGTTCGCGAATTCTGAAAGGGTGATACTCGGATTCATCGATTGCAAAACATTTTTGTTATTTACCATATATATTTTCGGCTCTTCTATGGCATGCGTTTATTTTATTACATCTATATTTTCCTTTGAAAGTCAATTCTGATTAACAATTTATTTTCCAATATAGCCCTTTCTCGTCCATCTCGTATGACTTTCGTTAACTATCGAAAACAATTTAAATATAAATAACAATTTTTTTTTTTGTCGGACTGCAGTCACGTCTGACCGTAGAGCCTTACTTTCTGTTATGTATCTTATGGTTCCTATGGCTATTCCGAATAATGTTGTTGTTCACACTTCATTCTGTCGTTTCTCCTTTGACACTCGATATTTGTTAGCTTTCGGATGTTATCGATATTGCGATTGAAAAAGGAACCTTTTTGTTTTTCTCTGTTATGCTTTGTCTCAATTTGCTTGTTGCCCTTTTTCCAGTTGAACCCAATCAATATTCGGTGGAAAATTGTCATCGCCATGAATTTATAACTTCACTTTGGCGAAAAGTAAAAAAGATTCATTCAAAGCAACGAAAAAAGAGCATTAAATTCATCTCTGAGCATTTCGTGTTAGACACTATTTTTTGTTAATTGTTACTAATAGTTCACAGCAATAAATTAATTTGGGAATAAACGAAATGTATCGAATCGATAAATGTGATCGGATAAAATTATATATTTTAATTAATACAGCATCTTAGTAATAAACATTTTTAATTTTACCGTGGTGCAATGGTATGCACGCCCGCCTTGCACGCCGATGGTCGTGGTTTCGATTCCCCGGCCAAGCAACATCGAACAATTTTCAACGGTGGCAAATACCCCTCAGTAATGTTGGCGACATTTCCTGAGTATTCCAGCAATGTAAAACTTCTCTACAAGATGTCTTAAGACACGTCGTTCGGACTCGGCGTTAAACAGTAGGTCCCATATCATTGAGCTAATATGAATCGGGGTGCACTCATTGATATGAGAAAGGTCTCCCTTGTCCCGTATGGGATGTTTGTGGATCAATTATTATAATACTAAGTTAATTATTGTTATTTCCAAATTGTTAAAACTTTCGGTTTTATATATTTGCAGGTATGTATGCAAGTTTTCTCAACATATTGTTCCACATACGCAGTTAGTTTGTAAATATATACTAAAAAATATATATTTATTAAAAATTCAATGTTCATTTTTGTCACAACTATAAAATAAACTCATTCCAAACTATAAATTTTGAACAAACTGACCAATTCGTAGTTTGGAAAACTTTTTTTATCAGAACCTGAACAATAACAAATGGTTTAAACAATGAGATATGTGATACTGACATCCTCATCCATGTTTTAACTGCTTCAGGCCTTTCACTGCACTGAAATATTAAACAAAATATATTGTTTAAGGTTTATGGGACATACATAGCATGGAAAACAAAATTGATATTAATATTGTAAACAGTGTGTTGTTAAGCCAACGGTGTTTTTAACTATATATTTGAACCGGCTAACAAGAGTTTGTACGCTCTTCCTTTTCGTCTGTTCCTGGAATGGAATTCCAAAGGACTTTCATTTGAAAATATTCCTCAACTGCAAATTTCCAATCTTAAAAATTCTCGCTTCCACGAAACTTTTCCAACAGGACATTGGTCGACATTGTTTAATCCTTTTATCTACAACGCAAAATTACAGAAAAATTCAAAATTATACGTAGAAGGAGAGGGTCATAAATTGTTAGTGTAATTCCCTGCAAAAGTTCAACATTTTTGGCTTGAAGGCTGTTCGATGAATTTCCCAACTTTTGACTGTGGCTGGTAAAGTCCTGAATGGTTATAAACACTAATTTCGAATTAAAACGATGTGTTGCAACGATTGCTTATAATTGCTGAGAAGCCAAAGTACAAAAATATGGCAAAATTAATTGGAAACTTTGGCTAAAACGTAAAAAAAATAATTGTATTGTATTGAAATAAGAAGTAAAAAACTGTAACGATATGGCACATAACACTGTGCAACAAAATGGAGCTCAAAGTCTGGGGGGTGGAAAATTCCTATTGGAGATGAAAGCCCTTGGTGAGTATATACAGTACCCCGAAGGACAGATTCGCCGTGAGTCGATCTTTCGCGATATGGCGTGATGAAATTTTTGCTAGAGACCCTGTAAGCCATCAGGAATTAACGTTATATCTTTGTCCACTGTTGCTTTAGCTTATTTTTGATATGACATGTCTTCAGTCAAATCGAATGAGGATTATTTTCGTAGAGCACTTCGACCTTCTATCTCGCTTCCTTCAATGTCCTTTTCGTCCTTTATTTTAAGTGCTGCTATAAAAGTACCACAAGATGACGTTTTTCAGCTTCGAAATGTTCTGCAAAAATGTCGGCCAGAAAATTTTAGGTACGGCTCTCATTGACAACAAATCGATTATGTCGAGTTTTCGTGGTCGTTTTGTGCATTTACCCTATTTTTGTTCAGAAAAATACTATATTTTGTTTTTTGTATATTCGTTACAGAACATACAAAAAAACAAAACACAGTTTTTTCTGAGCAACCAGGGGTAAATGCACAAAACGACCACGAAAACGCGACAACATCGATTTGTTGTTAATGAGAGCCGTACCTAAAATTTTCTGGCCGACATTTTTGCTGAACATTTCGAAGTTGAAAAACGTCATCTTGTGGTACTTTTATAGCAGCACTTAAAATAAAGGACGAAAAGGACATTGAAGGAAGCGAGTTAGAAGGTCGAAGTGCTCTACGAAAATAATCCTCATTCGATTTGACTGAAGACATGTCATATCAAAAATAAGCTAAAGCAACAGTGGACAAAGATATAACGCTAATTCCTGATGGCTTACAAGGTCTCTAGCAAAAACTTCATCACGCCATATCGCGAAAGATCGACTCACGGCGAATCTGTCCTTCGGGGTTCTGTATATACTCACCAAGGGCTTTCATCTCCAATAGGAATTTTTCACCCCCCAAAATTTCGGTTCACAGTGTAATTCTAGATAACGTATATATAAAATTTCAAAGTTTTGTAGCCTAGTCAAAGTAGGCATTGAAATAGCAAGTATTCCCACAAAGTTGAACTTTGGTGGAGAAGTAGGATTTGCCATTAGAGGCAATGTCCTAAAAGTCTCATTCTTATAGGCAATTTTTAAATCTACAACTTTCACTGTAGCCGAATAACTATTTTTGCACACATGTGGTCGATAGGAAATTTTTATACCCTCAGAATTTATGCTAACGAGGGTATATACACTTTCATACGGGCAAAATGTGCCTCATAGAAATAATGGTTTTTGACCCCAAGTATGTTTGGACGAAATACGTTTCAGACAATTTGGAGTCGATTTAGCAATGTCCATCCGTCTGGTTGGCGCGCACTCTTGAAGGGAGTAACCGATTTAGTCCATACTTTGCACATCGTGAAATTTCTACCAGACTTAGATAAGGTTCCAATATGGACTAAATCGATTCACTTCTTCTGGTACCTCCCACACAAAATTTCGAAACGTTCAGTTTAGGACCAGCTCACGAATCGCTTTGGTTTTTGTTGTAGCAACTTATATTCACTGCCCCCATACGACGGTACAAGTTTTATCCATACTTCCTGAGAAAATAGCCAGAAAGTTGTAAAAATCACCTATGGCACAATGTGTAGAGGTTGGAGCGCACGATAACTGATCTGCCGAACGGACTGCCGATTTGGTCTAAAATTTGGCCATCGTAATATTTTTTCTGAACTTAGTTTAAATCCGAAGGTGAGCCATGTCGGTCCATTCCTTTAGGTACATCTCCAACAAAAATTTGAAAATATTCGGAAAATGTGTACCCACGATAACTCCTGAAGGTAGTTTTGTTCAGGGGCAAGTCCATACTTCCTAAAAAGTAACCCGAAAACTGTAAAAATCCCTATGGCACTATGCGTACGATAACTCTCGAATGGATCAGCCGTTTCCGTCCAAAATTTGGGCTTCATAATATTAAGTCCAAAACTATGTTTAACTTTGAAGACTGGCACTGTCGGTGCGCACCTTCCCGTATCTCCCCCCTCCACCAAATGTTAAAAAGTGTCACTGAAATAGTACGCGCTATATCTGCTGAAGGGAGCAACCGTACATACCCTTGATCTATTAATATTTTGTCCAAATGTAGTTTTACTTCAGAATTCGGTCTTCTCCTTAAGATATCTCCCCCACAAAAGTTCAACATTTTTGTTAAGGCGCAGTTTATGATCTATTCGAAGAACCTTTGTAAAATTATACCGATGCTATTCTTTGTGGTCCTGTTTAAAACCCCTAAGTTATACGGTGACCAATTGAAATGACAGGTGGGCACAATATCCATCAAAAGGAATGACTTCAAACATAAGATCCATTTCCAAAATGGACTATGTCAGTCCATTCTTTCAAGTACATCCCCCGCAAAACTTTAGGGCTTCAAACCAAATATATTTCTGTCGGATAATTTCAAAAAGGGCTACAAAATCCGTAATCCGTAGATTCGATATTGTCAATAGATGGACGTTTCAATTCATACAGGCTGAGGGTATATCTTTGTCGACAAAGTCGACTGATACTTTTTTCTTGTTTGACATTTCTTCTAATGGCAAACCCTACCCCTGCTTCAAAGTTCAGTTTTGTGGGAATTTTTGCTGTTTGCCACTTACATGAATGCCTTGTTTGGTGGGTAATGTTTGAAATTATTTCTAATGGCAAACCCTACCTCTCCTTCAAAATTCAGCTTTGTGTGAATTTTTGCTATTTGCACATTACATAAATGCCTTGTTTGGTGGACTTTTGGTGTTTGGTTAAAGTTAAATATAAAGTGCCCTAAATAACAATTTGCGCAGTCTTTGGACCAGAGTCGGAGAAAAAAGTATAAAAATTGAATATTTTAAATTTTTTTGCTATTTCTACCATTAAGAACCGTTCATAGACATTTCACAAGTTCCAGAAAGTTGTTTGTTGATGCCTTTGCTACATTATTGTAGTTGGTTGTTTTCTTGAATATTAAACGGTTTAGTATCTGTGGACCAGAACCAGAGAAAACAGGATAAAAATCCCATTTCCCTTTAAGAATCGTCTATACGTAGTTCGTATGTTCTAGAAAGATTTTTATTGAGATCATTTCTGTAATTGGTTATTTGCTTCAAATTTGATCGGTTTGATAGCTGTAGACCAAACCCCGAGAAAAAGTTTTAAAATAAATTTGACCTTGCAGATGAAGTTTGAGGGGTTAAATGTGTTCACAATTTTTATTCTTTAAGACAAGAGCTACAACTTTGCCTCTGAGATAAATTCAAATTTCCTAACGGTTTGGAAGATATAGTCCTGACTAAGTGACCCCTTTTTACATCAAAGCCTCAAACCTTTGGAGACCTATAACCGCGAAACTTGAGATAGGGAAAAACGGCTAGATACGTGTCTCCTCATTTTTGGTGTTCTATCCCGCTGTGGAGTCAGAATATGGTTAATAACACATGACTCAAAAAATTACACACAGTGTTATTATGCATACAGCTTGGTAAACTAAAGTCGTGAACGACAAGGTGAAGTAAAGTCAATGAACCATTATAGAATCGTAATATAAACCACTGAGGAAAGCATTTAAGTCAGGCGGAGCCAACTATATGATACCCTGCACCACCCCAATTTCAATATTTGGTGAAATTTTTTCTAGACCAAATTGCGTTACATTTTCAAATTTCATCAAAATATCTGTATAATTTTGTGTTTGGTGCGTCAAAAACATGAAGTCGGCCGAAAGTATAAGTGAAAAATGAACAGAATTGTTGTTTGGTGCATTAAATACCCCAAATCGGAGCTATATCCATATTGGAAGCGAGTTCAGTATAATTTGGCACACTTATATTTGGTGACACAAATATTCCACAATGTGGTGTAGGGTATAAAAACCCGATTTCTTTCTTTTTTGGTGCAAATCGTGTCGGGGAATAAAACATCGTTTACACGGGCTTAAGTTAGACCTAATTACGTAAAAACATTTTATACATTCTGTAGTTGTCATTGAATCATTTGTCCCTTTGACATATTTTTTCTATGTCAAACAGTATGTGAATATTGTTATTGTTGATGCTAACAATTACAGTTATAATAGCTGAATAATAAGACTGATCATGTTTCCAGTTCATTGACAGATTCGTTTATTTCATATTCTTCACTTCAACACTTTTTTCTGTTTAATGGAAACTATAAGGCAGTACTAAGCTGACTATTCATTGCTGGTATTAGGTTTGTTTATTTATTTATTTTTTTTTGGTTTGCTTTCTAGCTTACTAACACATACGCTTAACGACATGTATATTCGAAATAGGTTTTCAAGGGAATGATGTTTTTTGCATAACAATTTAAACGCCAAATTCAATTATGTACCGAAAACTATCATAGAACAACACATACATATGTATATGAACAACAACACACTGTGTGATTGAGATTGTGTAAGTCAGATTTTATTAAACTGATTCGCTGGTATTTTATTTTACCTGCTGTTGCCTCGGTAATCATATATCTTCCCTTAATTTCCATCATACCAAACCTGAGGGCTGCTAACTTAACATTTAGTAGCCACAACGTCGAATTCAAAATGTTAAACATGGTTACCTGAAGCAATTGCATTAGATTGAATGAAAAATGCTTTGATTTTGAACACAATTTAAAGCAACTATGCCAATTGGCATAAACTCAAATTCGTTGGTATCCATGGCCACAACTGTTCATTTCCTCACACATACACACACATTCATATGCGTTGAATCAGGTAACGCGGTAATTGTAACCACTTTTTGGATAAGCTGGATTGTGGTAATTTTTGTTCCTGTGAATAGTTTGATATTCTTCCATGCTACCTTTTTTGTTGCTTTAGTTGTTTATATGTGTGTAATTTTATACTTACTTTTATGTTTGTGGCGTGCTTTGTTTACCATAGTTTCGAGTTTTATTACATTTCGTGTGGTTATATAATGCACTTACTAAAATAATTGTTTTTAAATCAAATTTGCTACAAACAAGATTTTGGCAAAAGTTTAATTTATACCCAGCTAAATTTATTTTAAGTTGTTCTATGTGAAGTAGTGATTGCATAGCTTTTTTTTTTTGAAGCAGTCTATGTAGTGTCATGAAAAATACATTCCGTTCTTTCCATTTTGACAATGTCCAGGCTGAATCCATTTCATAAACCACTAAGGAAAGGATCAAAGTTGGGCAGGGCCGCCCTTATGATACCCTACGCCACCACGCCTTCAATGTAATTTGAAGCAGTCTATGCAGTGCAAATCCAAATTTTGTGGCCAAAACTATTTCAACGTCCATTTTGTATTGAAATTAATTATTATTTATAATAAATGTGCACAAACAGCAATTCTTACGTTTTATAGACTAAAATGACCAAAAACTGCCAACATTTGTTGAACAGGGTGGTCCCGTTGTGTGGGGTCTAAACCAAAACATTGACCTATGTTAATAATGTTTGGTACGAAGGATTCATATCTTCCAAGAGGTCAAAATACCAAATTTCAGCCAAATCGGTCATAAAGTGTCGCTAAAATCCACAAATATCTAAAATCGGACAGTACTTTTATGTGGGGGCTATGACAAAAAATTGACCTATTTTCAAAAAAATTATACATACTTGTTTGCTACACTCTGAAACCCTTAAATATGAATTTTAAGGGAAATCTGTTGATAGATGTGCGTATTACCGTTCTATTTCAATTGGATACTACGTACAGTCATAACAGGTATTTACAAAAAATTCTCCCATCTTAAAATAGAAAAATCCACTTTATTTTAACTGTGGCAAATTTGAGCACGATTTGACTCTCTCTCTCTCTCTCTTCCAAATTTGATTTGGAGGTGGACAAATTTGGAAATTTTTTTAAAAGTTTAAATATATTTAAAAAATATTTGTAAAAAATAATTTTCAATATATATAAAAACATTGATTTTATTACGCTAATTTTACAAATTTCATCGTTCTTTTTGTAAATATTATGAAAGTACTCATTAACAGCTTCCCGATTCATAATAACTTTGGTCTCACTTCTGTATATTTATCTAGCGACGCAATACAACAAAAATTGTATATTTTACAGCACAAAGTCTGTTTTATTTTTAAAAAAGTGTCTACTTTGGTACTGCGCCAATCAACGAATACTAACGTTATTTACAAAAACTGATTATTTTCAGATGACTTGATGTGTTTTTTATTATTCTGTGCAAAAAAATAATAAAATTTCGAAACTTCAAAAATAGGGTTTTGGCCAAAAATTTCCTGATTGAAACCTATGTGCAGTGTCATGAAAAATACATTCCGTTCTTTCCATTTTGACAATGTCCAGGCTGAATCCATTTCATAAACCACTAAGGAAAGGATCAAAGTTGGGCAGGGCCGCCCTTATGATACCCTACGCCACCACGCCTTCAATGTAATTTGGCCAAATTTTTTCTAGACCAAGAAATAGGGCAACCATATATTGTAGCTATATCCAAATCTAAACCGTTTTCAAAATATTTTGGCGAACTTATTTCTAGTCCAAATCCCGTTACACATTTAAAATTTCATCAAAATTGGACATACATGGCGAGATTGTTGCACCAAATACCTAAAATCGGCAGAATATATATGGGAGCTACAACCAAATCTGAACCGATTTCAATAAATTTGGCAAATTTTTTTTAGCACCAATTTCGTCATATATCCCAGTTTTCTTCAAAATTTGACACACGTAGTGTGATTGGTTCACCTCAAATCGGCCGAAAATATATATGGGGACTATACCCAAATCTGAACTGATTTCAATACTATTTTTTTTTTCTAGTCCGAATTCAGTGATATTTTCCAAATTGTATCAAAATCGAACAAAATTTGCGTGCTTAGTGCACCAAATTCCACAAATCGGGCTTATCGAGAACATCAAAATCTAGACCTTTATCGATCGATTTTGTAAAAAATATAAGATTTTACGGAAATGGTGAACAGAAAATCAAAATATTAATAATTGACTTAAAAATCTAAAAAACTGAAAGAGGCCAACCAAATATGACAGATAAAATCGATCGATGAATTTATAGATTTTGATGTCCTTTCTAGATTTTTATAGAATCATATAATAATTAAGATTTTATTTTATTTTATGTAAAAGCTCTTCAAAATAGACGTTTGTGAGAAGACCAGTAGGTCTTCTAACAAAAGATTTGTAGAACTTGTACAGAAGACGTTAAATACTCAATCATAATTCGAATATCATAGAACTTTGCTTTTGCTTGCAAAAAATTAAAGCAACAATTGGACCATAAAATATTCTCAACATGCATTTTGTAATCAAAGGATAATAGATATCCTGTGAATCGCCTTAGTATTCTAAACCGTTTGCTTAATTGTTTTATTAAATTTTCTTCTAAAATAAATAATGATTTTTGGAAAAAAATGTTGGTGTCCCGAATTTAATGTTATATTTCTATAATGTAGAAAAAATGCCCGGAGTCGGAGTCTACGACACGAAACCCTGGTTTGAGACCAACGGATCGCGGCTCCTCATACGATGACACATTTTTTCTATGTCATGACAATATTTCCTGAGATAATGGACCATAAACGCTCCAAAAGCCTTGTTGCCATCACCATAAATGTCTGGTGGGCACGAAAACTATCGAAATCCGTAATAGAGGAGTTCAATTAAGCTTCCCCAAGGGGCAGAGTGCAATTAGAACTTTAAAATTATATAAAAATAATAATTGTTATATCTTTTCAATTCGTAGCTGTGTCTTGTATTAATAACATCGTCATGACAACACGTTTCTTGTGAATTTTGAATGTGATTTTTTTTATTTCATTTTGAAAATCCAATTAAGTTATCTAAAATGTTCCAACTTTCATGTTCGTGTTTTCTCTCTACACTGTTTTTTCCACCTATCTATATCCTATTAAAAATGGTGACGATGATGGTTTTATGACAACGTTCCCACAACGAATACATGAATTGCTTCTATGTATGAGTAACTAAATGGAAAATGGAAAAAGGGATATAAAAACATGAATTACAAATATATGTTTGTTATTGCCAACAACCAACCGAGTAGGGAATGAAATAATGTCATTATATATTTGAAAGAAATCTCCAAAACATAAAATAATAAATCCCAGAAAGGTAAACCAACTAAATTTGTTGGGGACAAAGCTATTTCCCATTCATGCTAATATGAATAAAATTTGATCAAAAAATACGTGAAATAACTTTTCCCTCGTTTATTATTATTTAATGAAATGAAAGCAAAATAGAATTGAGGACAAGCTTTTTTCAACTCCATTGCATTTAAAATGCGAACCAGAGTTCTGCATGAATTGCTAAAAAGGCATATTGGCGTGGACAAAAACATACAAGTAATGGAAAGGAGCGAGTCATTTTGTATAACATGTTTATCTTCTACGTGCATGTCTTTGCAGGCTTTTCACAACAATCGCAACATGCGACGAATGGTATGACGTGGTGCGCCTGAACCAACTTCAAATGGAAGGAGCTTACACCTGGGAAGTTGTTGCGGATTCTGAAACTACAGTGTTTGAATATGAGAAAAATAATAAAAAAATTAAAAAACAAGTAAGAACAGACTATAGTCGGACGGGGCCGACCATGTGATACCCTATACCACTATCCCTGTGCACTAGCTTTCCGGGCTAGCTGTTATAAGATGTGCATTAGAAATTTTACCAATTTTCACACAAAAGTTTTGATCAATTTAACCCGCTAAATATTATCCGATCATACCGTTGACTTGCACGCTACTTCTTCATCTCAAACCAAAACTACGTTTAAAATTTCGCGCCGATCGGACTATTATTGCGACCTACAGAGCGGCTACAAAATCGAGCAAAAATTTTGTTTTTGGTCCATTTCATCCCTTTAACATTTCACGATCATCGCCAAAAACTAATCAGTTCTATTCTGGTCCAAACCCGACCTCCATACTAAATTTCGTGACAATCGGTCCATAATTGCGGCCTCTAGCTTGATTACAATTTTTAATGGACGGACAGACGGACGGACGGACGGACGGACACACATCGCTAAATCGCTTTATCTCGTCGAGATATGAAGTTTGGTATACCACATGAGGGGTCTACGACGAATATTTCGCGGCGTTACATGAATTTTTGGGAAAACAAACTTATTATACCCTTTTCCACATTGTGGTATAGGGTATAAAAAGTATCAGTTGGCTTTGCCGACAGAGATATACCCTCAGCCTGTGTGAATTGAAACACTTTTTCCCAAAAAACTTATGTATTTAAGGGATTTTTAAAATGTTGGGCGTATGAGCCGACAACAATATGGATTTGGATTAAAGCCCAACATTTTTGCGGGGGAGGTACCGAAAGGAATTTGGGTTTTTTGGGAGTCATTCCTCCTCCCACCTGTCATTTCAGTTGGTCACCATGTAATATGAAGCAGTTCAAGGAGCTTTTCACCTGTCAATGCATTGGAAACACTGAAAAATCCATCACACCAGAACATCACCAACATCTACAATTTCCTCAGTCTTTTAAATCTCCATTATAAAATCTAGTTTTTTCATATATCATGATTGTGTATATTAAAGCCTAATTTAAATCTACTTAAAGCCGATAGCCGTAGTCGCTAGTGCTTTTAGCTATAAGTTTATTATAATTTTTAATTGTAATAAATATTTAAATAAATAAATGAAGCAGTTGGATTATTATATCAGGAAACATGTACTTGCAGACAAAAAAATAATATCGCTGTAAACAGGGCCAGTAGGAGTACCTTCGGTAATAATTTCCAAACCATCCTCGCACAGACCCTTAACCGCACAAAAATGTTCAGCATTTGTGTAGGTGGTACCCCAAGGAGTGGATTAAGAGGGCCCCACTTTTGAACTTTTGAACATAAACTAAGTTTGGGCAAAATATTTCGAGATCGACAGTTTGAACCAAATCGGTTGCTCCGTTTATGAGATATCACGCGTACCATTTTAGCGAATATTTTCGAACTTTTGTGGAGGGAGGTGCCGGAAGGAGTGGACGTATAAGCACCACCTTTGAATTTCATTTGATAATTGAAGAATATTACGATATACAATCGCAATATTCAGATCGAGAGTTGTCGTGCGCACCAGCCGCTACACATGCTGGATGTAGGGGTTTTTACAGTGTTCGGGTAATCATCTCAAGAAATGTGGATTTGCCTCTCAAATAACTTTTTCCATTGTAAAATGGGCTTTGAGCGCACCATTTTGCAAGAAAAATCAAAACAATTCAAGGAGGGGTACTAAACTGTACTTTTCCGAAATTTTATGTGGGAGGTACCTGAAGGAGTTGGTATACATATGCCATATTCTAGCCTCAGCCTTCGAGAGTTATCATGCTCACCATTTTAGTGAAAGGTTTTGAACTTTTGTGGGGGAGGTACCAGAAGGAGTGGACCGATATGACCCGTACTATAACCTGTTCCAATTCTACACAAAATATTCCAACTGCCAAATTGTGGACCGAATCGTACATATGGTGCCATAGCGGGTTTTACAGCTTTCGAGCCAATTTCTCAGGGAGTATGTACTTGACCTTAGAAAACTTGTACCTTGGTGCAGGGGCGGTGAATACAAGTTGTTACAGGAAAAATCAAAACGATTCGAGAACACGTATTAAACAGCACTTTTCCGAAATTTTATGTGGGGGTTCCTAAAGGAGTGGACTGATATAGTCTATATTCGGACTTGATCTATGTCTGGTAGAAATATTACAATGTGCAAAATATGACCAAATCTGTTACTACCTTCAAGAGTTATCCTGCGCACAAATTTTCCGAACATTTGCGAACTTTTGTGCGGGAGGTACAAGAAGCAGTGGACCGATATAACTCATTTTCGAATTTAAACTAAGTTTGGACACAATCGGTTGTTTGCACCGAATTGGTTGATCCGTTCGAGAGTTATTGTGCGCTACAACCAGTCAGACAGACGGACGTATATTGTTAAATCAACTCCAAATTGTTTGTAACGGATTTTCTCCAAACATACTTGGGGTCTAAAACAACTATTTCGACGCGGCAAATTTTGCCCGTATGGAAGACTATATACCCTAGTTAGCATAAATGCTGAGGGTATAAAAACAAAAAATTGCCGGGGCGAACATTTTAGGGGTTTTCAGATTTTCACAATTTTGCTTGGAAGCCGTAAGTCTATCGAAATGGGATTAGAGAAAATAGCTGTGAAAATTCTCTACAAGTAGACCTGTATGACTTTTTGCTAAGTTTTACCATTTTTGAGATATAGAAGTTGAAATTCAAAATAGACATTGATATAGCAAATATTCCCACAAAGCTGAATTTTGGTGGAGAGCATTAGAAGCAACGTCCTAAAAGTCCCCATCGATCCCATGTGTGCAAAAAAAAATTATTCGGGGTCAAAGGCCAAATTTTAAGGGTTTTTTAGGTTTTCGGATTTATTTTTGAAAACGGTTGATCTAATCGAAAAGTGACTAAAGTAAATATTGAAGACAGAAGAATTATCTGCAAGTGTCACCTTTTTAATTTTTATACCCTCAGCATTTATGCTAACGAGGGTCCAAAAAATCTCTAAAAAAATAATTTAAAAATACGTACAGAATCTAGTAGAAAAATGTGAGACCAAAATTATAAAGTTCGCGTTTATAACTTGCATATTACAGCAACAGCAAAGAACGGAAACTTATTGTTGGAAATTATTTCAAAAATATATTTTTGTTAAATGCGAAAAATTTGAAAAATAAATGTTGGGAGTTATTCTATTATTTCGCTAAATTTCGATCCCAATCCTGAAGTATTTTGCTTAAATTTCTACGAGAAAAGTAATTAGTCATCGTGAAAGTATATTTGCTTTCTGTGATAAGCAATAGAAGTAAGAAGTAGAGAGTAATATTGAAATTACAATCAAAGAAAAAACATAGAAGTAAAAACCGTATAATTCGCGAAGTGGTTTAAATCGGTTGAGGTGCATGTGTTTTTCGGATACAGGGAGTCCATGTCTTTCAATATGCATGGATTTTCCCGTGTTTCATTCAGCGGCCAAAGTGTGCCATCAGTTGCATCTTACTATTCAAAAAACCTTCAAGTGGGCAAAAATTACGCGATGTGCATATGATTATAAGGTGCATCCGATTTCAATGGCCCCCTATTAAAAATACGTCAATATAAATTATTTTAGACAGATTCGTCAAGAACTGCGGATGTGCCACCGCATTCTATTTTGGGATAAATAGGGACATTACTCCTGAATCTTTGTAACTTGTGACACACCTCTTTGGCAAATATTATAATCGCGTATAAAGGATTACATTTATGCAAAAATAATCAAAGAAAATCGCGGTTCAATTCGCGGAATTGTCAAAATAAATTTTTGCAGATTTTCCTACTTTCAAGGTATCTATATCCGGCGTTTTAGTGGATGGATTTGACCGCGGAAGAGCTCATTAGATCCGGCACGTAAAAAAACTAAAATCACGCGGGGTTCAGGGGTACCTGTACGACAGTTGTAAATTTTAAAGCCAAAAAATAGGTTTTTTCAGAAAATTTACGCACCAAATTTTCGCCTTTGGACTCCTATTACTAGGAAGCTGTACGGAGCACACTCATGAGATATACATCGAACGACGTGGAATCGCGAGTTGTACAATCCTATTAACTAGTTTGGATTATTATCTAGTTGCACCCTCTAATTATAAGAAAAATTCGAAAAACACTGAAATCAAAACTTCAAAATGTCAGCATCGATTTTAGGGGGATGCCGTGTATATATCGGAAAGTCATACACTAGAATTATGTTGCCCAAGAGGTATTCTTTAGTTCTTTCTTTGGGCACAGGTTCGAATTTTGCGCGGTTTGGCCAGAAATCAAAAATGAACGCAAAAAACTTGTTAACTTTAACACATTTTCCCATTTTTTTATATTACCACCAACGCAGCTTCCACGAAAATTATTTGTTATGGTCCATATTATGAGATCGAGTCTAAACCACTTCAATTAATATAAATTTATTCATATTTTATAAAATATATTAACAGTTTGCGACTTATTAAATGGTGAACCTCAACTTCAACGATTAAAAAACTTTTTTGAATATTACCATATACACTTTCATACGGGCAAAATGTGCCTCATCGAAATAATGGTTTTAGACCCCAAGTATGTTTGGACGAAATGTGTTTCAGACAATTTGGAGTCGATTGAGCAATGTCCGTCCGTCTGTCTGTCTGGCTGGAGCGCACGATAACTCTCGAACGGATCAACCGATTCGGTCCAAAATTTGGTTTTCGTAATATTTTGTCCCTTAGTTTAACTTTCTTAGTTTAAGTTCGATGATGGGTTATATAGGTCCACTCCTTCCGGTACCTCCCCCACAAAAGTTCGAAAATGTTTGGAAAATTTGTACGTTCGATAACTTTTGAAGGGAGAAACCGATTTGGTCCATACTTTGAAAATCGTGAAATGTCTACTAGACTTAGATGAGGTTCTAATATGGACTCAATCGTACCACTCCTTCGGGTACCTCCCACACAAAATTTGGGATAAATTCAGTTTAGGACCTGCTCTCGAATCGCTTTGATTTTTGTTTTAGCAACTTGTATTCACTGCCCCCCATTCGATGGTACAAGTTTTATCCTGGGCAAGTCCACACTTCTTGAGAAAATAGCCTGGAAGTTGCAAAAACTCTTATGACACCGAGTGAGGTGATTGGAGTGCAAGATAACTCTCGAACGGATCTGCCGATTCGGTCCAAAATTTGGCCTTAATAATATTTTGTCAAACATAGTTTATGTTCGAAGATAAGACATATCGGTCCACTCCTTCAGGTACATCCACCACAAAAGTTCAAAAATGTTCGGAAAAATTGTTCGTACGGTAAGGGAGTGGCCGAATTTGTCCATACTTTACACATCCTACTATATCTACCAGATATTGATCCGGTTCGAATATGGACTATATTTGTCCACTCCTTCGGGTACCTCCTCACAAAATTACGGATAAGTTCACTTTAATACCTGCAATCGAATCACTTTGATTTTTGTTGAAGCAACTTGCATTCGCTGCCTTAATTACTTCTTGAGCAAACAGCCCGAAGGGTGTAAAAATCCCATATGGCACCATATGTGGTGGTTGAAGATGCACTTCCATAATGGTCAATGTCGATCCATTCCTTTAAGTATCTCCGCAAAACTTTTGATCTTTAATCCTAATCAACATTTTTTTCGGTTCATACATCCAAAATTTTTAAAACCCCCTAAATACATACGCTTTTTGGAAAAAAAAATCTTTGTGTTTATTTCAGCTTTAGTCCATATTTTGTTGTATTCAAGTATTTGAATAACAACAAAATGTTTAACAGTGGATATGAAATTGATTAGTTGCGGGCGGAGGGTAGGGTAGTAGGGTAATCAGCTTTAGGGCCATATAGCAAATTTCTCATTTTGTTTAATTTGCTGGATGGGCTTATTGACCTGTTTATCGATACAGAGTCGGCGGAAAAGGGAACTGATGAAGTTGTTTGGTGACAACTGAAACTATAGTATTCCCTACCCTCCGCCTGCAACTAATCAATTTCATATCCACTGTAAAACATTTTGTTGTTATTCAAATACTTGAATACAACAAAATATGGACTAAAGCTGAAATAAACACAAAGATGTAAAATTCTGCAGTCCAACAATAAAAAAACGTAAAAAAAAATTTTTCAATATACACTGGCTGAGGGTATATCTCTGTCGCCAAAGCTGACTGATACTTTTTTACTTGTTTTTCTAGAGAGAACCATTCTTGAGATATAGCTGTTCTAAAAAACAAAATCGTAGAGTTGTTCCATGTTAGAGTCATTTTATGCAAAAATAGCCCATTTAACCCACATGTGTAATCGAAAGCCCAACGGGAACGACCCCAACGAAAACTGTCCGATTTTCATGAAGTTATGTCTGAAGGTAGGGTTTGTTGAGCCGATTACGGAAAAATATATTTTTCATGGACGGAGGATCCGGTTCGCCGGTTATTCGACCCGAAAGGCCAGATTTAAAAACCGGGTTAGACCCGTTTCTACTAAACCGATGACTGCAAAGTGGATATCGTTTGAAAGCTTATGGAAATAGCTAACACATAGTGTGGTTATTGTCATCGGTTCGCCTCATAATGTATTTACACGGCTAATTTTTAATTTGGCCTTTAGAAAGCGATATCTCGAAAATGGCGAAGTCCATAAAACGAGGGCCTGCTGTAAATAACGGCCCCATACTGGGCCCATTTATGGAGGGTCCTTAAAACGACAAAAGTGGAAAATGTTAGTTTTGTATCGGAATTAACCTTAGAAAAATATTACGATTACGGAAACCCCTCTTGAAATATTCTCAAATTTACTAGCGATTGAGGCCCTACGAAACTTAATGTAACAAATTATTAAGTTGGTAATGCTAAGAAGGGGTCTGTATTAGAGTTGAACAATCTATATCCTAGTTCACTGTCCTAGTTCCAACCAGTATGAGTAATGTCAAAATAACGTGTGAAATTACGTATACGCAGTTACGCAGGAACTGCGTAGTGAACTAGATCGTTCTATTGAACTAGATTGGCACCACTCTAGTTTGTATACAGTCCAAGTGATATTATATAATCGTAATGTTTTTTCTAAGGTAAATTCCGATACAAAACTAATATTTTTCACTTCTCTCGTTTTAAGGAACCTCCATAAATGGGCACGGTATGGGGCCGTTGTTTACAGCAGGCCCTCGTTTTATGGACTTCAGCAGACTACATCACTCAAAAATGTGAAAAAAAAGCAATTAATTTATTTTTGTATTGGCTTCGTATTCAATTATAAGCTATTTTAAGGATGATTCTAGATTAGGTTCTCCTGTTATACGATTACACAGGCCTTTTCCAAACTAATCAAGTGCCAAATAAAAATTAGATTAAAATATTATGTTTCTATACATTATGTAACTTTTCTAGCTTTATAAATTGATGTATTCAGTCTTAAAGAGACCTTTAACTAATAAAAATCTGGATCTGACACAAAAATAATGTAAAACGGAGTGAGTTGCAATTGTTTTGTCTTGCTAAAATATGGGATATTTTTTAAAGAACGCTATTAAAAGTGGACCACCGTTATAAGGTACAAAAAATTGTGGGTGTTTCCTTCGGAGTATGAAGAACATTTTAAAGCTGAAAAACTGAACAAAAAGTTGGTTTTTACAAATATTATAGCGCTAAAACTAAATTGCGTATATCAGTTGCAAATGTTTCGTCCGATACTGTATATAATATCACATAAAATCTTTATTATAAGGTGATCCGGTGAAAAAAACTGACGCACAAAATGATTTTAAATTTGAATTTATTAGAATAATGGTAATTTTTTTGAAATTACTGTAACATAGACTAATGAAGGTGTAGACGAAGAATTGTTCTCAACATGTTACTTAGTATGCTCTGTAATAGTTAGATGACGTTAGTGGTATTTTTTTTAACATTGGGCTACTAAACGACATATTTGAATGAAAACCATAGCATATCGAGAACATATTGAGTGGAAGGGCAACATCTATAAAAATAAACATATTAAAATTCTTAATCTATAGATTATTTTGTCTATGGAGCTACTACACGACATATTTGAGTGACAACTTCAGGATATCGAGAGCATATTGAATGGATGGACGCCATCTACAAAATACAAGCACACTAAAATGTCTCTGTCTATTCTTTTATTAGTTTATGACTGTAAGTAGATATATAATTGAAAATAAACTTTAGAGCCACATGATATCACCAAACTGACAACATTTTTTTCTCACTCATTTTCTTTAATTTTGAGAATCATAAAAATGTCGTAAATTTCATAGAAACATTTAGTTTTGAAAAACATTACTCTCTGTAATAGAGGGTAATAAATGAAGTTGAGCCAATGGGGGAATACTCCACTCAAGCAATCGAAAATGAGATTGAATCTTCAACAATAAACAAAACAAAAAAAAAACAGCCGAGGCACGGGCGAATGGAGCTTTGTTAAAAACAAAATTCCAATAACAACCTCACAGGCAACTGTGGTGATGTTGTTTTCAACTCACAGAATTCGACGAATTCTTAGTTGATACGTGCTGACATGTTGCAGAATATTTTGATTTTGGTGTTTCTTTGGAAAAGTCGAAAAGTGAGTGTGATTCTCATTCATTTGGGAATACTAGACACTTAAAGAGTTCGGTTTTTCACTAAAAAGGCATCATTTCAAAACTGAGAAGCCAATTGATAATTCCCTTCGCCGTGATTGAAATCATGATATTGGTAGCGATCAGTAAAATTTTGCAACACTTTCAGTTCGTTTTGAAAAACATTACTCTCTGTTATAGAGGGTAATAAATGAAGTTGAGCCAATGGAGGAATACTCCACTCAAGCAATCGAAAAAGAAAAGAAAAAATTTAATTGTGCACGACCTTTTTCAGTATTTGAATGGAGGAAGTTTATTCATTCGTGCAAAAGAAATAAATAATAATTCAGAATTTTTTTTGCATTTCATAAAAGTAAAAAGTTACTTATGTCGAAACTGACGTAACTCGCAAACGATGATCACTGATGTCAGATGAGTATAAAATATAAATGTACTTCCTGGAAATTATGGGCATTTTTTTCTGTTTTTGCACCCTTATATGCAACTGATGCTACATCGTGGTCGTCAAATGGAATTTCACAAGATGTATATCAAATAAAAGGGATTAATTCTCTGTGATGGAAAATCGGATGCACAACATGACATTACCTCTATTACGCGATTTATATACGGTGTTGTAATATTCAATATATGATCTAGAAATGCTCTCAATTTAATTGCAACGGAATATCTTCAACATTGCGCAAAATTTTGACGAAAACACCATTCTCCAAACGTTTATCTCAAAACAAAAATCAATACACATAAACAAGTTAAACGCACTGAAAAGGCAACAACACCAAGAACTTAACATACAGCATAACAAAGAGTGGTTTGTTAATCACACTAACACCGAGGTACCCACGAAAATAGAGTGGTTACTCTCACTTGGCCCTAAGTTCTCACTACCAACAACAAGGACGACTTTTCCCTTGTTCAACGTCATATCAGAGGGAGAAGACTGCATTCAGACGTTAGAGAACAGAGAACTACAAGAGAATGCGCGTGTAAATTTAATATCTCTCATTAATGACCATATGAGGAACAATGCATTGGGCAAAAGAGATCGTCTCATTTTAAATACAGTAAGCCAAACAAACAAGTTTTTAAAAGAGAATACACATATGCTTATACTCAACGCTGATAAGGGAGGAAAGACGGTGGCCATGGAAAAAACTGATTATGAGACAAAAATGCAACAGATACTCAGGGACCTGTGCACCTACAGGAGGTTAAGGAAGGATCCAACGTCAGGATTGCAAGAGAAATGCAATAAATTGACAACAAAATTGTTCGAATTAAAAATAATTCCGGAGATGGAAAGAAACACATTACTTAACAGAACCTCTGTTCCTCCAAAGATATATGGTCTCCCTAAGATCCACAAAAATGATATTCCCTTACGTCCTATATGTTCATTTGTTAATTCTCCAACCTATGAATTATCTAAATATTTGGCCTCAATATTAAAGGTCCTAACAGTGGACTCAAAATACAACAGAATGGACGCTGTGGATTTTAAAACCAAAATTAATAACCAACACATTGACAATAGTGAAATACTAATCTCTTTTGATGTAGTGTCTTTATTCCCTAGTGTTCCAGTAAATCTGGCAATAAACACAATAAAGGAGAAGTGGCATATATTAACGGAACATACCAAAATACCCCAAAACCTTTTTATAGACATGCTCACCTTATGTATTAAGGATTCAAGATACTTTCTCTATGAAGGAAAGATATTTGAACAACAAAAAGGAATGCCGATGGGTTCACCAATATCTCCCATCATTTCGGACATCGTTATGGAAAAACTGTTGGACGTAACCATGGATGAATTGATGGTAAAACCAAGGTTACTAACAAAATATGTCGACGACATTTTCTGTATAGTAAGCAAAGACCACGTAGGCAAAACACTAAAGTGTTTGAATGGATTCAATAAACAAATACAGTTCACGATGGAGCGTGAAATTAATAACTGCTTACCTTACCTAGACTCCATTATATATAGACAGGGGAACGTACTTTTTCTGGATTGGTATCAAAAACCAACAGCGTCGGGTAGACTAATAAATTATTACTCGAAACATCCACGAAGTATTAAAATAAACACCGCGACAAATTTCATCAAAAGGGTCTTAAATATCAGTGATAAGCAATTTCATACAAGAAACAAGAAGAAAATCAGGGAAATACTGAAAATGAATGATTTTCCCAACAGAACAATTAACGAGATGATCAAACATGCAACCACCCCAAAAGTTAATAACTCGGACCAAAAAGTCGAAAAAGTTTATAAAAGATGTACATACGTTCCAGGATTCTCCGAAAGATTTTCTCATTCAAATCTTTACAATCATCAACAATACCGACTGGCCACAAAAAGCAACAATACCAACAACAATTTCTTTAGCCGCACAAAAACGAAAGTTCCAATCGAAGACAGATCAAACGTTGTACACAAAATCAAATGTAATGGTGACTCGACCAACCTATGCCCCAAGGTATATGTTGGCACAACTAAGACGAAGCTAAAAACTAGGATGAGTGGTCATAAGTCTGACCAACAAGCGAAACACAAACCTTTGGAACAGAAAACTGTTCTTGCAGCACATTGTGCAACTACGGGGCATACTCCAAATTTCAAGGATGTACAAATTTTAACACAAGAACAAAATTATAAACGCAGATACATGCTTGAAATGCTCCATATCATCAACGTGCCAGTAGAGAAGAGAATAAATTACAAGATGGACACAGAACACTGTGCACAAATTTACAGAAATACAATAGAAAAATACAATAAAAAACTTTAGTTGGAAAATACTAAGTCAGAAAGAAGATGTGTCGGACAGCTTGTTGTGCAGAAAGATAAAATTAAATGTAGTTATCGTTTAATAATTTATGTTTTGGTGTTTATATATTTATACAAATTTTGTTATTTGTTTTTTCTTTTATAAAGTGAAAATCCCTGATGATGACTTTCAAAGAAAGTCGAAATATTGGTACAATAAAAATTAAATAAAAAACAAACCCACTGTTTTTTATTCATTCTGACCTAAAGCCAAACAAAAAGCAACAGTTTAGAAAAACTCAAACATTTCTTCCTTTAAAACGATAGAAATAAGATAAGAATAATATGACTTTTTCTTCATACCTTCTTTATTATTTTTCAAATAACATGAATATTACAGCTTCAGTCTTCACTACTTAGCACAGTGGATCCACCCATTGGCCAAAAATAAAAAAGTGAGTGTCAAAATGTTGGTACAACATCTGGCAACTCTGACAGCTATGACGTGGACCTTTTTAAAAATATATTAATAGCTCAATTTTCATTAAAAAATAGTGTTTTAGCGTGTTGTGGAATTCTAGTTAGCTGCATATTTTCTTAGTGTATTTTGTAATGTCAAGTCGATCATATACTTAAATTTGACCTAAGGTTTTAGTCATGATGCCCACCAGTGCCCACCTCGGGAATAATTTTCCAAAGTAGGTCATGGGTTTAAGACTATTCAGTATTAAAATCAGCTGCCATCTAGTGCCAGACTATAAATGGTGGGTCGCTGACTAAAGCTACTCTATAATAGGGTTTCTATGGATATATTAGCGTATAACTCTGTTATCTGACCGCGTACATTAACATTATTGGCATCAGTGGCTAGATGAAGAAGTCTTCTTCCAAATTAGTCTTACGTTGGCGGTACGTACTTTCCAGGAAGAACGCTATAAGATCTATATTAAATAATTTTGCCAATTTTCAGACAAAAATATTGATTTTTTTAATCCGCTAATTCGGTAGGATTTTATGATGTTTTGGAGATTGTTTTGTTTCCCTAAGCCCATTTTTGCATCATAAGATAATCGAAACCTTTTTTCATGTCATTTTGTATTAACCGCCCAAAACAAATTTTACCGTATACCCCCTCCAGAGGGGAAAGGGGGGAGAATGTCACACTCTTGGTTTCTTAAAACACTCTTAGCACCAGCACAAAGCTGTCACCGGCGAATTGGCTTGATTTTTACACTCTAAATATTTTTGGGTACTTTCTCCATACAAGTGGATCCACTGTGCTTAGGCCTCATTTTATTTCTCACATTGTCTGGGTACTTGTTCCAAAATTCATCCAAAAAATTTTTTTGATTTTTTTTTAAATTTTTTGTTAGTCTAAAGGCTGAGGGTATACATATGCGGTGGCCATTAACAAAAAGCACGATGCTCTTGAACCAAATTTAAATGAATGGAGCATACACCGGGGAAGTTTTTGCTGATTCTAAACTACAATGTTCATTGATGAGAAAATCAAAAAACAAACAAATCGCCGGTGCGCTTTTTAAATAAAACGCGGTCAAAGTTCGCATTATTAGGGTTTTTTTTCCGGTTTGACGACTTTGCTGGGAAAACGCAAGCCTCATCAAAATGGAACTAAAGAAAATGTTATAGCAGTGAATATTCTCTACAAGACTGTCCTTTATGATATTTTCATAGGTTTTACCATTTTTAAGATATAGAAGTTGAAATTGGGACAATTCACTGACTGTATCGTATAATTATAAAACAATGTCATGACTGCAATTACTTTAAATTGAACAACTTACAACTTAAAATTGAACAACCTAGGAAAAAATTACGTAAGCCAATTTTGTAGAGAATCTTCACACCTATAAGATTTTTTCTAGTCCAATTTCGACAAGACTTCCCGTTTTCAAGCAAAATCGTGAAAACATAGTAAAAAACCCTAAGAATGTGACCTGAACCTCTATATCTTAAAAATGGTAAATCCTAGGAACAAATCATAAAGAAAAATTCTTTAGAGAATTTTCACTGCTACAACAATTTCTATAGTTCCATATTGGTAGGATTTGCGGTTTTCAAGCAAAATCGCGAAAACCTAAAATAAACCTAAAAATGTGAACTTGACCGCGATTTATATAAAAATGCCTGTAGCGACTTTTTCCTGTTTTAGGATTTTTCTCATCTATGAACATTGCTGTTTCAGAATCCGTATGAACTTTCCAGTTGTAAGCGGTTTTTATTTAAGTTGTTTTATAAGGAGGCGATACAGTCAGTGCATTGTTCCAATTTGAACTTCTTTATTTCAAAAATGGTAGAACCTATGAAAATATGATAAAGGTCACTCTTGTAGAGAATTTTCACATCTACAATACCTCGTCTAATCCCATTTCCATAGGAAACCCCTAAAAATGTGAAGTTCGGTCGCGATTTATTTATGAAGCCCATCGGAGATTTTTTTGTTTTTTTTTTTTTTTTATTTTGCTCATCCATGAACATTGAAGTTTCAGAATTTAAAGCAGGTTCGGGAGCATCGTGTACGTTTATCCACTTTGTTTCTTTCTTTGGTTTTTTCTAACTCAGGTGTTAATCGTTATTAGGGATATTCTTGACGTTGTAATATATTTTTAGGGGTAAAATAGCCTGTTTAGTCGATCCAATTACTCCAATACTTTCACCCACTGAACTGTTCACAACTGGTTTTTGTCGGGAGTACTGTGCATTCCAGTAAAGGTTTTCGGTTTCCAACATTGTCCGCTTGTCCTCTTTGCATTGCAATTCCCATGGCCCCTTCAAAAAGGCGATTTTTTGTTTTTTTCGGGGAAGATGATGATGAGATGTTTTGTTATGTTTCAGTATTATTTGTAAAGATGTCATAAAGAAAGATGATGAGGCTCATCATCCTATTAAAAAAAGCACAATTATAATATGAAAAATACGAAAAACTACAATTTGTACAAATCATTCGCCAGGTACTATAAAAGTCTTTGTCTTTATAAATGGGGAATACAGAAGTCAATAAATATTTCACAAAGAAACTATTTGTGCGATATAAGCACAGTTCGACCCAGTTCGCAAATCATACCTTCAAAAATGAAATGTAACAGCCAATTCAAGATGCAATCACTTTAGACTTCAACTTACCAGTGATTACTGTGCTGATATTCTACACATTTTTAGCGAAGTTCTATGTTTTGTTTCTTTCCATATCACTTCTTACCACAATTGCCAAATTAGTTTTTAAGTACATCTTTAGGCAATGTCCGGCCAAGCAAAGAATTTCTGTCGCCATAGCAAGATAAATGGTTGGACACACACAGAATATTGGGCTGCCAAAAGTGTTTTTCAAATGTATCACCAATAAACTCACCAATAAAAAGTGTGGGATTGTTTTGTTTTTTAATGTAGTTGACCATAAAAAAATGGATCTATTTTATACTGCAATGTATTTACAGATATACATGGAAGAGCCCAGGACTTTTTTGGTCACTCTATCACTTCAAGTGGACACTGACCTACTGTGATTAGAGTTGGGCAAACTAGTTCAATTGAACGATCCGGATCACTGTCCTCGGTCAAAGACGAATGAGTAACAACATAAAAACCAACGTGTAAAATTAAGTACACGCAGTTTGGTCAAAGAAATTATCGGTGTCCATTGAACGAGATAGTGATCCGGATCGTTCAATTGAACGAGATTGCCCAACTCTAACTGTGATGTCACCTGGGGAACGGTCCTTAATACGCACTAACGGTAGTGAGTTAACATGTGCCATAATATCGATAAAATTTTGACTTAGATGTCGGGTTGGTAACCCGAACCCTATTAAAAGCATCAAGAAACACAAACTCTTCTAATGTTGACGACTTCCGCAAACGTTTTAAGGACCATCATCTGAGAACCTACATTTGCAATGTTCGGAATCTTTATATAAACGATCCCGTTTACGCACTGACAGATGTACTTGAAAGTACAAGGCCGATATTACTACTATACAGGAAGATAATGGATTGAGAAGATGAGGCACTGTATTATAACTGCCATAATATAAAGCAGCATCCGGCAAAAAGGGGCACACATGCCCTTGATGAGAATAACAACAGAACAACCACCATTCGGTCTTCGTTCGGAATTCGATCAAGGAGGTTCTGTTGTCGATTGTTTCAATGATTTTTAGTTTTAGCAGTGCATTAACGCACACGCTGTTTGTGGAGAGAGCGAGAGAGAGTCGTATGCGTGAGACCGCAAACAATGCGTTAATATTAGTGCTGATACCTGATATAAAGCACGAGTTTGGTTGCGGATTTGCAGTTAGTCGGAGGTTGAACGAAACACTTGCTACACGCAAAAAAAAAATCGGCCTCTCTAACATATGTCCCAAACATATTTTGCAGTAAACATATATATGTTTGCAACAGTCCCAAACATAATATATGTTTGGGTCTGCAAACAAATATATGTTTGGGTGGAAACAAATATATGTTTGGGTGCAAACATATATATGTTTGGGTGCAAAGATATTTATGTTTGGGTACAAAGATATATATGTTTGGGTACAAACAAAGATATGTTTGGGTGGAAACAATTTTATGTTTGGGTGCAAACAAAGATATGTTTGGGTGGAAACAATTTTATGTTTGGGTGCAAACATTTTATATGTTTGGGTGCAAAAAATACAAACCCAAAAGGCACAAAAAAAAAAAAACACATGCACCAGTGGGCGCTTACTGAGAGCAAGGGAGCGTAAAATTCAATGTAAAACACTTTAAATGTGTGCTCACTTGCTCTCAGTAAGAGCTCACTGTCTATCTCTATAGTATACACACAAATGTTGTGGTTTTTTATTAAAAGGCAAAAGAACAATAAACACATAGGTACATACAAAATTCCAAAGAAATACACACACTTTAATAAAAGAAAAACTGATTGAAATAATTTGTAAATAGTCACACTTTTAAAAAGCAAAAAATATATAGAAACGTAGTTGAACGCTTCTCCTTAGTTGTGAAATAAAACAAATTGTCGAGGTTTGGAGCTTATCGGATGTCAGTATCGATAACCTCGACAATTTCTATTTATTGGCGCCATAAAAGCTGTCATATAATCGCTGTCAAAACTAATAACATCATCAAATCATAAATCATCTGTAAAGCTTTGAGCAGAAGCAGCAACTTTGCCGCAAAAGAATTATAAAATAAATAAAACCAAAGTTCAGACCGCCTGCGTCTATTAAACTTAGTGTTTCATTTAACCTACACCACCAGTTTCCTAATAGCAACACGTAAGTATCGCCTGAATACTTGTTGTGTTGTCTATATTCATTGAAGTGTTGTTGTTGTTCGCCTTTGGACAACAATTAATTTCGGTTCTAAAACTACTCTGTATATTTAGAACCCCTACAAGTCCATACGCCTGTATCGGAACTTGTACATGGTCCTTCGAGCATTTTAAAACGAATCGGCTGATTTGCAAAAAAAAAAATATATACAAATTTTGATAAAATTTGTGTGAAAAAATCCAAAATTTTCTGCCCATATTCAGTGTTTGAATGTGGCGGCCTTTGCATTATTTGTTTTACACAGTAACACAGTCAACAAATACCAGTGCAAGTTGAAAAAAGAGAGAATCAAAGATTTTATGTATTATCAGTTTTAACACATAATAACACATACTTTCATCATTTTTAATAAAACAACAATCACTCATCACTTTTATTCATCATTTCTTCACATTTGTTTTTATTTTGTTTTCATTTGTCATTTACAACATATAAACGAATATTGCCATACGTTTATGTTGTGTGTGATCAATCTGTCACTTCTCATTTGTTGCCACATCGATCATTAGGTGTGTTGGAAAATCAAAGTAGTTAACGACGTAACGTAAAGTTGGCTGACGTAACGTATCAAATATAGCACGGTTAGTGAATCCGTAAAATATAATAATAAAAAACATTTAATTTAATATAAAAATAAATAAATTCAATAAAAATAAATATAATATATATAAAAAAATTAAGAAATAAAATAAAAAATTCTTAAATAATTAAAAATAAATTTTTTTCAAAAAAAAATTAAAAATATTTAAATTTTTTATTGAGAAAGTCCAAGTTTGAACATCAAACGCAAAAAAAAACTTACCGAATTAACTTCATATATTTATTTATAATAAATATAAATTGAAAGTTAAAGTTTGATTGTATAAAAATAAAATAATAATAACCAATAAATAATAACAATTAATTTTTAAAAATAAATAATACAATACCATAAATACATTTAAAAAATATAAACAAAAAAGTAAATAAATCAATATTAATATTAAAATGGATTCAATATCTTGTGCTAGATTTGAATATGAGACTGATAGCCTTATGCAAGCGTGCAGAAAACTAGGAAATACTCAAGAGAAAGATCTTTCGGATTCTTTAATAGAAACTAAAATAGAATCGATTGATGAAGATTGGCACAATGTACGCAGTGCATTTGAATGTGTCTTTTTTACTGCAACAGAAGTTGAGAATGAGAAAAAATATAAATTGAAAGCCAAACAAATGTTTGAGTCCGTCAGAGACATTTATCAAACGACAAAGGCCAATTTATTAGACATTTTAAAGAATAGAAAAGATAAAAATCAAAGTAATACCGCTAGAGGCGATGTTACAAATCCGTCACTATTTCACAGCTCAGCTGCTTTTGATATGTCGGAAATTTGTATAAAAGTGCCACCTTGTGACACTCAAGACTTCTACGGAAATTATGAAGAATGGCCAACATTTAGAGATATGTTTACGGCCATATATGGTAATCATCCCAGACTCACTTCTGCCCAAAAACTATATTATTTGAAAAATAAAACCAAGGGCGAAGCTGGAAGAATTGTAGATCGTTACCCTTTATGTGATCAAAATTTTTCGTTAGCGTGGGAAGCATTATCATTGCGATACGAAAATCTAAGAGTATTAGTGGATAATCAATTGAAAATTTTATTCAATCTTTCACCAGCAAAGGTTGAATCTAGTGAAGGTATTAAAAGAATACAATCAACAGTTAGTGACTGTCTAGCTACTTTGAAAGCACACAATGTAAAAGTGGATCAATGGGATCCGATATTAATATATTTGTGTTCAACCAAGCTTCCAGTTGAAACATTGACCCTTTGGGAGCAGTCTCTCGAATCACATTCAGAGCTACCCAAATGGTCTCAAATGGAAGAGTTTCTAAGAAACAGACATCGAATTCTAGAGCGAATCGATAGTCTTAGAAGTGAAAAAGCATCAAGCACTTTTGAATTGGACTTTACAGCACATCGAAATGCGCAATCGACACTATTTAATGGATGTGTCATGTGTGGTAAAAACCACATATTAAAGAACTGTGTGAGATTTAATAATATGTCAGTGAATGAAAGAATTGAATTTTCACGTGAGAATTGTTTGTGTAATAATTGTCTTAAAAGTGGACATGTAACACAAGAATGTTTTAGTATGCATAGATGCTTATATTGCAAAAAGAAGCATCATACAAAGTTGCATATTGGAAATGCGTCACAAATTCCAACGAGTACGAACTCACCAATACGTGGTTCCCAAAGTCCTCGATCGGAGGCAAATAGACAAACAATATCACATGTCACGACAGATGACATGCCTAGTACTTCCCATACTCCAATACAAACTTCTAATGTAGAAACACATTTATCTATGAGTGAAGATGACGTTTTGTTACCAACGGCAATTGTACAAATCAAACATGCCGGAAAAACTTTCTCTGCAAGGGCATTAATAGATACAGGATCTAAACGATCATTTATAACAAAGAAACTTGTTAAGAGAATAGATATTAAAACAAAAGGAACCGAAGATGTTACTATAAGTGGACTTAGTGGGTCAGTGGTTGCACATAGTAATGAAATGTGTAACATAACTTTGAATGGAGGCAATTCCGATATAAAAGCAAATGTCATGGTTATTCAAAATTTGACTAGTTCAATCCCAACTACGTCGCATCATATTTCAGATTTTAGAGAAATTAATGACTTGAAGCTTGCCGATCCTGGATTCTTACAGACGGACCAGGTTGATATGTTAATCGGCAGTGACTTACTACCATCCATTATATTAAATGGTACTAGAAGAAATATACTTGGGAGCATGATAGCTCAAAATTCTATCTTTGGATGGTATATTTATGGTCCATTAATTAACAATAACAACAAAATTGAAAACAATGTAAAAGTAAACAAGAAAAAAAACTTAGTGTTTCATTTAACCTACACCACCAGTTTCCTAATAGCAACACGTAAGTATCGCCTGAATACTTGTTGTGTTGTCTATATTCATTGAAGTGTTGTTGTTGTTCGTCTTTGGACAACAATTAATTTCGGTTCTAAAACTACTCTGTATATTTAGAACCCCTACAAGTCCATACGCCTGTATCGGAACTTGTACACAAATTGTCCTCATAGTTTAAATCATCAGCGGGGAATCGGCATCTAGAATCAAATGATTATGTAATGTAATAAATAAATATGGATATGCCATATTTCAAATATACATAACAGGAAAAATGTCTAAAATTGTCTTTTTCATTTCAAAAAAATCAAAAAAAAATTTTGATACTACATCAATGATTTTTGGTACATAGATTAAGAAAAAAATCAGCATTCCAAATCTGTTTTCGTTACTAACTTCGATCGTTGCGCGCAAAAGATATGACAGTTTTAATTATGATAATTAGAAAAAATTCTAAAAAAATCGCGGCTTAATATTGTTAGCTGTTATATCCTATTATCGTGAACTGAATTCGTAACCTTTGCGATGATGCAAAAAAATAATCGCAAAGTCTCAATGGATTCGCGAAAAATCAAATTTGTTAAATAATTTCACGTATTTACAAACATATTTTTGAAACAATAGCGTTCATACTTACGAAAAATATATAAAAAAAATTATAACAGCATCCAGACATTTTGAGGAGTAAAATGAAACCTAAGTTGTGAAGGTTGGAGCTATAGTATTCAAGTTATTTGCAAAAATACGAAGAAAATATTACGAAAAAATTAAAATCATATTATTCTACTTTTATTTTTTTTATGGTTTTCTAGGAAAAGTTGGAGAAAAAATGTTTGAGTTCTTCGGCATTTTCGTCAAAATTTCACGCAATAATGATGATATTTCGTTGTAACAAATTTTTCGCTTATAGTTTTCCTATTGGATAATATTATTAGAACCTTATATCAAATCACAAGGAATTCCAATGGTGGCATAACGTTAAAATAATGTTATATTGAATATTACAACATTTGAGATGCATATAAACCGCGCAATTATGAAAATGACATGATGCGCATCCGATTTTCCAACACAGCGAATCAATCCCTCTTATTTGATGTACAGTTTGTCAAATTATATTTGGCGACCACGATGTAGCATCTGCTGCATATTAGGGTGCAAAACATAGTAAAATGGTCATAATTTCCGCGAAGTTCATTTACATTTTATGCGCATCCGATTTCAATAATCACCATTAAAAAATACATCATTCTATGCCGTTTCAATGCGATCCATCAAGAACCGTGGATGTAGCATCGCACTCAATTTTTAGACAAAATCTATTATATCTCTGGATTTACGAGTGTTTTTAAATATCTGTTTTCGCGCAGTTTAAACACGCGTATCGATCTATTTATTTGAGTAGAACTGACACATCCAAAACGCGTTTTATTATGCGATATTTTCAAAATAATGTTTTGCAAATTTTCGAAATTTGAGGGGTATCATATCCGCCGATCTAGTGGGTGGATTTTTACGCGTCGTGGCTTGTTAGATTCAGAACGCAAAAAAACTAAATTTACGCGGGTTTCCACGGAAATCGATTGACGTTTGTAAATTTTAAACCAAAAAAATAGGTTTTTGAGAAAAATTTACGCACAAAAATTTCGTGTTTGGGCGCAGATTACTGTGATCCTGTGAGGGCTACACCCTCATGATATACATTAAAAAATGCGAAATCGCGAGTACTACAATCAAATAATAAGCTTTTAGGGAAATCCTGCTACGCGTCCCGATTAGAGCAAAAATTCAAAAAACCCCGTTTTTCTCGTTTCAAAATGTCAGCATCCGTTTGAGGTAGATACAGTGGATATATTACAAAATCATACATTAAAAACATCAACTCTGAAGTGTACTCTTTAACTTCTCCTTTGAGCATTAAGCTCTACATTGTGTTGTAAAACCAGTAATTGGAAAATAACATAATAAAACTCGTTTTTTCCAACGATTTTTTCCGATTTTTTTACATTAGTACGACCACAGCTTCCGCTCAAATTATTATTTTAAGAAACCCCTCGGTGAATCTGGCTAAAACAGTTTATTTTACCGAAATGCGGCCAAAAGTTGTGGTATAGTAAAACTGATCGCGAGTTACAATACCCCATACCTCAGTTTCAACATAAGTTAATTTTCTACAAAAAGCTTGATAAGTATGTATGTAATTACCAATATTAAATGCGATGTCTTCCTTGTCCAATAAAATAATTCCATTCAACTTTCCGATTCAATTATAAAATGTATTGGACATTTAATTTACTAAAAAGCACAATTTCTTTAAGAAAAGACAAAACACTGATTTATTCACTCACTTTACCGTCTTGACTCTACAAAGGCAACTAAAACACTGAAGAAAGAAAAAAAATATAATTCATATCATTTCTTCTTCGTTGGTTAACAACAACAAAACAAGAAACACACGAGTTTGACGCATACATGCCACCAAAGCCCCCTTCTTCGCTTCTACGTCTTCTATTATACAATACACACAACTGTTTATTCTAAAGCAACATTCCACAGCCGCGAGAGCACTGTTATTACTCTCGTTGACAAACATCCTCTTTCCACCCATGAAAAAAATGTTCTAACATAAAAAATATCAAATTGTGATATGTTACAAAATGTTGCAAACATATATTTGTTTGGACCCAAACATATTTGTTTGGACCCAAACATATTATGTTTGGATCCAAACATATATTTGTTTGCAACCGGTCCCAAACATATATTTGTTTGGATCCAAACATATTTCTAACATAAATTTTTCTGCGTGTACAATTCGGATATAAGATTAATTTCTTAGCATCATTCTTATCCGTGTCCATTCCCTCTCCGAAAATATGGCCGAACCGACCAAAAATATACGAAAGCTCTATTTTATACTCATATCCACAGTTTATACAGTTGGCCATTCAGCCCAAACTAGTTAGCCCTGACTATTTAGTTTGCTGTCAAATACATAAAATACAAAGGAAATCAAATCACAATAATGAACAATCTATTATGTTTGTTGTCAAATGTTGTTAACAGAACTCTGAATGGCCAACTGTATAAACTGTGCTCATATCTTTAGTAGACCAATAGAATTGGTGTTTGTACAGGACAATGAAGGGAGATATACACTATGGGTCCATTGGCAATGGTGATAATATTTACATTAAATATCAACATTTTCATTTTGTTTTTGGTGGTTTATATTTGGCGATAAGTTTGGTTACAGCAGCTTTTGTCGCCGTCCTCTTGTTTACAGAACAATGGGTGAATGTATTTATCTACCTATATGTATTTGTTTTTAGTCTGTAGAAACTAAAAGCTATCAATTTGGAGTAGGTCAGAGTAATTTTATTATCATGTTTTTCTCCGTGGTATATTTTATGACGCGTTGCTGGTATTGTATGTAGTAAAACTGGGTTATTTGGCCATTGTGGAATAACACATTTGTTTTTCTAATTTTATCTCTTGGTATGTGTTTGCCAATAATTTTTTGCGACATAGAAAAATGTGAATTTATTTTGTTTTTCACAACACTTCACACCTGCCAAAATTGTCATGTTTTTGATATTTTTCAAAATTGTTATTTTCTAATACATGATTATTGAACTCATAGATGTTACATAACTATGTTACGTATTATTTTGCTTTTAGAATATCATTGGTTCAAAAATATCCCTTCTTATTGTGTATTTGATACGAATTTCTCATCATCGCTGATGAAAATCTAGCATTTCGGCTTTAAAAACAACACTTATTCTTATTTTGAAGCTGAATATAGATTTTCCTTGTTCAAACACGGTGGTCAATTTCTAAGAGAACACGGCCAAAAATGTAAACATGAATGGATTTTGACTAAACCTTGTGCATTTATTAAAATTTCCTATAACATGAGATCTATTCAGCTCAACATCCACGGAAATACAGTTTTTTGCACTCTAGACTGCATACAATACTACATCTCTCTTACAAATATTTTATAAATTTGCTCAATATAAATATTTGTTGTTATTGCTATAATATGCAAACCGCTAAACAGATTAGTATAGTTTTGGTTTCATTTGAATCTTCGCGATGTTTAGATATTTTTCAGATGAATAAACGACTTGAATTTTATTAAACCACTTAAGTTATGGGATCTCAGTAAACATATAGTTTGTAGGAAGCCATAAATTAACAATGTTTCTCAATATAATGAGTAGCGAGTTTTTAAAGTTTTTTTCTTATTATCGGAATTGAAACCGCTGTATCTTTTTACGGCAAGATGAGGTAAAGCAGCAATATACTGGCTAAAGAATAATAAGGCAGCAGGAGCTGATGGCCTACCAGCTGTCTACACCAATAGCCACATGTTACATGCTTATGCTGATGATATAGACATCATGGGACGATCAGTAAAAGAAGTAACCGATACATTTATGAAGGTCGAAGGAGAATCTGCTAATATGGGTCTGTCGGTAAACGGCGCGAAGACCAAGCTGATGGTGTCGACGCGCAATGCGTCCATTGAGATCGGACCAACTGTTGAAGTTGGTTCCTATAATTTTGAAGAAGTAAAAGACTTCGTATACCACGGTACCGCCGTAAACACAACAAACGACATCAGTTGTGAAATAAAAAGAAGAATTGTATTGGCCAACAGATGATACCTTGGCTTAAATAAGCACTTTAAAACCAAAGCCACAACTCGACAAACGAAAATAACGCTTTACAAAACACTGATATTACCCGTGCTCATGTATGGTTCCGAAGCCTGTGTACTTGCGCAAGCAGATATGGCAGTGCTTGGCGTGTTTGAGAGAAAAATTCTTCGAAAAATCTACGGACCGATCTGCGTTGACGGTGAATATCGACGTCGTATGAACCACGAGCTGTATCTGCTATACAACGACATCAGTATAGTTAAACGTATCGAGATGCAGCGATTGCGATGGCTAGGCCATATAATAAGAATGAGCGATGATGAACCCGCTAAAAAGACGTATAAATTCGAGCCACATGGCGGTGCAAGCAGAATTGGCAAGCCAAAGAATAGATGGCGCAAACAAGTGGATGAAGAGATAACAAGGCGCGGTATTCCAAAAAGCGAAGCACGAAACAGAGAGAATTGGAGATATTTTCTTAGTTCGGTCTATGGAACAAATGTTCTGTTTTGGGCCAGCTGAGTAAGTAAGTAACTTTTACTCGCAATAACCAAAATTAGTATCTCCAACAGATTTGAGAATGGGAATTTTTTTCTCAGTCCATGTACCAAAAATCTTTCATGTAACTTCAAAAATGTTTTAAATTTTTCCAAATGGAATATTAAACAAATAAGAACGACGTTAAGTTCGGCCCGGCCGAAATTGTTATACCCTTCACCACGAGTTGTATTAAAGTAAAACTGAACAATTAATTTCCTTTCCTTTTATATACAAAAAAATTCAGCAATTTCGGTAAAATAATGTGGCTAATAGTACGTTTATATATAATAGGATTTAACAAACCCACTGGGTTCCAAATGCCAATTTGTTTGCGTATAAGTCAAATAAATCTTCATTAAGAAGGTTAACCTTGCAAAAGACTATAATATAAACATGGCCTAACTTTTAAAATATCGAAATTCGGGAGGTACCGTATTATGGGCGCTACATGAAGGCGTGGACCTGTACGGACAAATTTCGGTGGGAAATTTGTATGCTATTAACGAAGACAAAATACCAAATTTCACCCAAAATAGGGAGGTACAGTCCTATGTGGTCAATATGAAGGTGTAAACCTATACCTATAAATTTCTTGTGAAAAGTTGTGCACCCCCAACGAAGACTTAATACCAAATTTCAGCCATTTCGGTGGAATATTGAGGCCAAAACCTTCAAAATACCGAAAATTGGGATGTACCGTTCTATAGGGGCTATCTGAAGGTGTGGACTATACCGACAAATTTAGAGAGGAAAGTTAAATACCCACAATAGAGACTAAATACTAAATTTCAGCCATTTCGGTGAAATATTCAAGCCACAACTTTTAACCGCATGGGGCTGCAGAAAACGGTCCAGTTTCAGTTATATATATTACGAATATAACGACTGTCCTGAAGAATTGTATATGGGGATTTCTGAGTGAAATCGGACACTTTTTCAATATGAGGTTTTTAATTTCCTTTATTTTCTGCTGCGGTGATGCCGCTCATCAGCAAAACATTTTAATATATTTTCAGATTTGTTTGACTAAAGGTTCCAGAGATATCGCGCCTTGAAAAACTTGAATTCTTTGATAACTATAGGCAAAGAAATACTCATAACTTCTTTAATATTGGTCCAAATAGAAACAAGTAAAAAAGTTAAGTTCAGCCGGGCCGAACTTTTTATACCCTCCACCATAAAATATTTCGATAACAAATGTGGAGTATTATTTTCTTTCCTGTCCACAATTTTAGGTGGAAATATTTTGTGACCACGGATACCTAACTAAGGTAAAAAATTTATATAAAAATTTATTCAATAGTGCGGCACCTTTATATGGGGCTATATCAAAGTGTGGACCAATGTTGAAAATTTTTGGTGGAACAGTTTTGTGACCACTGAGAACATCAAATGTCAAATCACAAATAGTTCGATTAACAAATATAGCTATACTCCTCAAAACACCTAAAAACGGGTAGTAACTTCATATGGATCAATGTTGATAATTTTTAGTTGCAAAGTTCTGTGGCCATTTGGGAAACTCAAACTTTAAATTACAGATAGTTTCGTGAAAATATATAGTTGAAACTGTCAAAATACTTAACATCGGAAGGTGCCGATATATAGATCTATACAAAAGCCTGGATCTATGTTAAAAATTGTTGATCAAATGTGAAACTACAGGTATTTCGGTCAAAAAATGTGGATAGAATCACCAAAACACCTAATATCGGGAGGGCTTATACCAAAAACATAGACTTGTATTGACAATTTTCAGTGGAGAGGTGTTATAACCGCTAGGAACCCCAAAAGTCAAATTATCGCTACTTCGTTTAAAGATTTAAACTAAAATCCCCAAAAAAATGGAAGAGCCGTTATATGGGGGCTACAACAAAACGGGAACCTATCGTGACCATTTTTGTGCAGCTAAAATTCTTAAAATACCGAAAATCGGGAGGCACCGTTATATGGAGGCTATACCAAAATGTTGACCTAATTTGACAATTTTTGGTGCAGATGTTTTTTGACCACTGGGAATATCAAATGTTAAATTACAGGTAATTCGTTTAAAAAATGGAGCTGTAATATTCAAAATACCGAAAATCGGTTATATGGGAGATATACGTGAACCTGGAACTATGTTGACAACTATTTTTGGAGATGTTTTGTGGTCATTTTGGAATATCAAATGTTAAATTACAGGTAATTCGGTCAAAAATGTAGACAAAATCCTCAAAATACCGAAAATCGGGAGATACCGATATAGGGGTTATACCAAAATTTGGGCCTACGCATAGTGCGAAATATGAACACTTTAGCGGGACTTTACTAATAACTTTTAGTGGAAAGGACGTAGATTAATAAAATTTCGCAAAAATGTTTTTTTATATAAATGTGTACTGTGGGGCTTAATATGGGCCATATAGTCCCGTGGTTTCCTGTAGCGCTCATGTAACGGCGGCTGCCGTTTTTACGTTTTATATTAATTTTTCGATCGGATAGATAGAAAACTTATGTACAAAATATTTCCAACATAGGGTAGCGTTCTGGTATAGCCCCCATCGAACGGGTCTGGCCCATAGGACATATTTTAAAGGTTCCAGACACATTTTCCTACGTATTTGATTGGAATTTGGCATTTTATGTTCTTCGCAGATAGGAAACCTCTGTATGAAATATTAGCAACGTATGTTCGCGTTTTCGTATACCCACATATAGCGGGTCACCCCATTTGAGGTATTATCAAGGTTTACGACAAAAATTGCTAACGATTTTGGCGCAAATGAAAATATTGAGCATTTAACGAATAAAAACCTCTTTACACAAAAATTGTCAACGTCCACGTTTGGGTGTAGCCCCACAACGCTACACATTTATTAAAGAGTAAAATGTCCATCAGTCTGTCTGGCTGGTTGGTGAGCACGATAACTCTCGAACGGATTAACAGATTCGGTCCAAAATTTGGCTTTCGCAATATTTTGTCCAAACTTAGTTTAAGTTCGAAGGTGGGTTATATCGGTCCACTCCTTCCGTTCGAACATTTTCGGAAAATTTGTGCGCACGATAACTCTTGAAGTGAGAACCCGATTTGATCCATACTCTGCTAATCGTGAAATTTCTACCAAACTTAGATAAGGTGCCAATATGGGCCCAATCGGTCCACGCCTTCGGGTACCTCCCACACAAAATTTCGGAAAAGTTCAGTTTAGGAACTGCTCTCGGATCGTCTTGATTTTTGTTGTATCAGCTTGAAGTCACGGCTCCCCATATGGCGGTACAAATTTCATCCGGGGCAAAACCACACTTCTAAAACCGACCGAAAGTTGTAAAAACCCCCTATGGCACCATATGTAGTAGGTGGAGAGCACAATAACTCTCGAACTGATAAAGCGATTTGGTCCAAAATTTGGTCTTCGTCATATTTTGTCCAAATTTAGTTTAACTTCTAAAATGGCCCATATCGATCCTCTCCTTAGGATACCTCCCCCACAAAAGTTCAACATTTGTGTCCAAGTGCAGTTTAGTGTCGGTTCGGAGATCCTTTGGAAATTTATACCGATTGTGTTCTTTGTGGTCCTGTTTACAGGCATATTATGTTTTCCGTGGACATGTCCATGCTTTCTGGCATACTGGTCTAACAGGTGTACGACAACCCACTGAAATGACTAGTGGGCGCGATATCTATCGAAAAGATATGACTCTCAAAATAAGCTACACTTCCGTAATGCATTATGTCGGTCCATTCCTTCCTTCGCAAAACTTTTGAACTTTAATCCTAATCCACATTTTTGTCAGCAAGTTCAAATATCCAAAAAGTGCCACAAAATTCTGAAAAGACCCTAAATACATTCAATCTGTCCGTAGATGAAAGTTCCAATTCACATATGCTGAGGGTATATCTCTGTCGGCAAAGCCGACTGATACTTTTTTACTTGTTTTGTATTTGTTTTTATTTGTATCTCTAAAGTTTATTGTTTCATTCAGCAGTTCTATACCATCCATTTTATTCATGATGTCTCAGATTAAGTTCAGGTTGTCATTGCATTACAATTTTACCGTATATTGGTACTTCCTGCACGGCATCTAAAACTGTAGCACTATACCTACATACATAAGTCATTAACATTTTCAGATCCAAACTATGAAAAATTGCTAGATTATGCTTAATATACTGGATATCCTCTTTGTTAGGATAAGTGAGTCCATTTCTTCCAAACACAGTCAACAATGGCGATCATTGTCGGGTTATCCTTTCACTTTTGGAAAATGCGACTAAATGAAATTTCCGAAATATTTTTAAAAAATCTTTAATATCTCCGAAGACCGCACGGAGGATCCAATCTTTCAAATTATATGTATATATCTCAACACGGGAAAATCCGGGAATCACTTTCGAAATGTCCACGGAAATAAAAAAAAAATATTTTTAAAACTTCAAAAATATCACTTATTTCCGAATAATATTGCACAATAAGAATAAGAGTTTTTTTTTCCATTTTTTTAAAAGTAAAACATGTTAAAAAAAGAAATCATGTCATACTGTCTTATCGTTTGTCCGCGCCACTCCATTATCTTTAATAAACAGAAAATCAATTTCTTAAAAAATGTATGAAACAAGAGTGCAACTTTTAAGTGCATTTTTTAGGTCGTTTCGCGGAGTAAATCGTCAAACTGAGAATGTGTTATTTGCAGTAGTGTTCTTAGGTAACGATTTCAATAAATTTTAATCAATTTAATCTATTTTATGCACTTTCAAAATTCCTTAAAGTTCCACTAAACTTTCCATATTTCGCACTGTGCAGGTAATTCGGTCAAAAATATAGACAAAATCCTCAAAATACCGAAAATCAGGAGGTACCGTTATATAGAGGCTATACCAAAATGTGGACCTATTTTAATAATTGTTGGTGGAGATGTTTTGTGACCACTGGGAATTTCAAATTTTTAATTCGGTAAAAAATGTAGCTAAAAACCTCAAAATACAGAAAATCGGCATGTACCATTGTATGGGGGCTTTACCAAGACATGGACCTATGTTGACAATTTTTGGTAGATATATTTTGCGATCACTAGGAAATCCAAATGTCAAATTACAGGTTCTTCGGTCCAAAATTTTAGCTAACATCCTACAAATACTGGAAATCGGGAGTACCGTTATATGGGGCTATACTAAAACATGGACATATGTGGATGTTTTTTGGTGGAGAGAGAACTTTAAATGTTAAGATGCAGTTGGTTCTGTCAAATATTATACCGAAAATCCGCAAAATACCGAAAATCGGGAGGTACCGGGCTACACGAAAACGTGGGACAATATAGCCCATTTTCGAACTTGACCTGCCTATGAAAAAACAATCGGGTGCAAAAATATAGCGCTCTAGCTCATTTATTGCGGACGCTAGAATATTTACAACAAACGGACGTGGCTAGGTCGTCTTATCCTGATTAAGAATATATATACTTTATAGGGTCGCAAATGATTAGTTCGATGTGTTTTAGACAGAAAAACAAACTTAATATACCCTCCATACTATGGTGGAGGGTATAAAAATGTCATTACAGCAAAAAATTAAGGAATTCAAAAACTTCATTTTAAAAAACACCAATATGCATATGTAAACATCAACAAAATTTTCCGAACGTGATTCTAAATTGAGCAGGATTTACAATAACAAATGTAAATGCTTAAAAGCTATATTTATATCTAAACTGATTCCTATCCAATTTTGCAGATGTGTTTTCGTGTTCATTATAAACAACGAGACGACAGATGAAAGGTCCAATTGCCATTGGGTCCATATTGCAATGTTCGGGGTATGTTGACGGTTATTCTACTGTTAACTGCTAAACGTTTTGTCCCACACTCGACTAAGCTCAAAAGCATGTATCTGTTATATGTTATATGTACACAACACCGTGTACCATTAACGAATGTAAGATGTGGATCATAAATGTTAGCAATTGTTTGTTTCGTACCACGATGCCACAACATGCATTGTATAACGGTTTTGTTCCATATGAGAGAATTCATGAACATGGAAAAAATGATGATTTTTCGCAATCACAGTGAAATTAAAAACCAGTAAGGAAAAAATCAAAGTCGGGAGTGTCCGACTATATGATACCCCACAACACAGTGAATATGTATACAACATGGAATAATTAAGCAGTTTCCTCCCTTCAGTAATAACAGTACTTAACTCCTCCGCACTTAACTCATACGTCATGGCTTATTCATCGGATGAGTATAACAGTGGACCTTTCATGTTTCGGGTACATATTACTACTTGTGAGCTTATTAAATGCGAAAGAATGTGTATTAATTCTATGAAATCAGGAGAAAATATATGAAAGCTATATCCAAATCTGAACTGATTTCAATATAATTTGGCAAACCTATTTCTACACCAAATTCTGTCTTCAAATTTCATCAAAATGGGACATACGTAGTGTGATTGGTGCACCAAGTACCTTAATTCCAGCGAAATCATATATGGAACTATATCGAAATTTGAACCGATTTTTTCTAAAATAAAAAGAGTTCGTACTTTGGCAAAAAAAACTTTCCTAATTTTAATTTGAATCGTACAATAAATGCAACCTGTACTTTGATTACTAAAATACGAAGATGGGCTTACTTACAAAGCTGGCTTTTTACAGAATATTTGTTCCATAAGCCGAACTAAGAAAAGATCTCTAATCCTCTCTGTTTGCTGCTATATTTTCCCAATCTGGGATATGTAGCTTTCTGATGTCCCGTTTCACTTGTTCGCTCCAACGAAGCTTTACAGAGCCTTCCAGATCTGCGTGAGCATCCATGCGGCCTGTATTTATACGCCTTTTTATCGGGTTCATCATCACTCATTCTTATGACATGGCCTAGCCATCGCAATCGTTGTATCCCGATTCGTTTAACTATGTAGATCTTTCGAAGAATTTTTCTCTCGAATACACCAAGTCCCGTATGGGATGTTGTGGAACAATGTTTTACACCAAGCACTGCCTTATCTGCTTCCGCAAGTACCCATGCTTCGGAACCATACATTAGCACGGGCAGTATCAGTGTTTGGTAAAGTATTACTTCTGTTTAACGAGATGTGGCTTTATTCCTAAAGTGCCTACTCAGCCCCTCTTCTTCGTATTTCACAACTGATGTTGCTTGTTGTGTTTATGGCGGTGCCGAGGTAGAGGTCCTTTACTACCTCAATTACGCGTCGATACCATCAACTTGGTTTTATCGCTGTTTACTGCCAGCGCTCGTAGAATATATCTTTGGCCTGTCTTCGGATGGAGCATGAGCGCAAATAAAGCTGATGTTGAAGAATTTTGCTTTTAATCGGATTGGGGCAAGTCTTTCATTCACTGGGGTGGAGCTGGAGACCAGATGTTTTAATCTCCGACCAAATACAACTCCGCAACCAAACTCATGTTTTGTGTGATGGCAGCTATAATACAGTGCGTCACGTGAGGTGTTGTTGTGACGCCTTTCCCAATCCATCGTATTTCCTGTATGGCAGTAACGTCGACCTTGTATTTTTCAAGTACATCTGCCAATGCGTGGACTGCACCTATTCTGTAAAGAGTGCGAACATTCCAGGTGCAGATTCGCAAATCATGGTCCTTAAAAAGTTTGGGGAGTTCGTCAACTTTAGAGGGGTTTGCTTTTTTTTCTTTCGTTTTTTCATATTAGGCTGCTTTTTCTAGGGGAGGGTTACTAACCCGGCGACCAAAACCCAAGTGTTTAAGGTTCTTATGGGTGAACGCTCGGCACATGTTAGCTCACTACCTTTAACGGGTGTAAAATATAGCTCCCCAGGTGACACCAAGGGGAGGTCAGTGTCCACTTGAGATGAAAGAGGGACCAAGAAAAATCCTGGGCTTTGCCATGTTAAAGCCGGTCACGACCGTTCCGTGGTGAAAAAATGTAGTTTTTTTATCGAAAATAAATTCCTTGTATTATGTTTTAAAATGGAAAGTTAAGAAAGGTCAGTAACCGGTCTGCAAGGTGGTTCACAAGAAAACAAAGACAAAGTCAAAACACTTAAAATCAAAAGTTTGCAGGAGTTTGAAGAATCTGTAACATTGCTCTTTGAAGACATGCAATGTAACTTGATAACGGAACAAATAGGAGCAGCACACAAATAACATGCAGCAGATGCAGCAGACTTACATGTTAATGGAAGTTAGTTGTGCCCAAGAAAGTGTTCCAATGGATATCAGATGTGGGGAATAACATAAAATTCACGAGAAAGTGAGTTTAACAGTGCACATATCAAGCTAAAATAAGTCTGCATAATAACAACTAACATAAATAAGGTTATTTTGTTACTTTTCTCTTTTCAATGTGAATGGGAAGCACAATCACAAATAAGAGCCTAATTATAAGATGCATCTCTGCTAAAGTACAGAAATAACTTAATAACATAATAACAAACACGTATTGGAAGGATTATATTTTGTCTGCAAGGCAGAGAGAGAGAGAGAGAGAGAGAATCAAATATATGCTTTACATTTCCCCCAGTAATGTTATATCCTATTTGGAGTCCCATTGTTAATACTGCGCCAATACTTAACAAAATATTGGAAGCTCAGTTTTTGCAATGTTGTTAACATTGCTTTGACTTCAAAGGGTTTAGTTGACAACTTACGCTCGAGACGCAAAGTTGTTTCCGTATTTGCGATTGAAAGATGTGTTTCGTATGTTTCGTTTTCTGGATTAGTTTTACGTATTACAGCTTGTGACTTGATGTTAAACTGTAAGTTCATCAAGAAATCAGACATGATGTGATCGAAAATAATTTTAAATTTACAATGGCGATAAATAAATTAAAATGGGAAAATATTGAAACATTACATTCGGTGTTACTAATCTTCGATTAGAAAAAATATATTTAGGTGATGAATTATTTATAAAAAGTGCCCAAAAAAGCCAACACCAATAAAAGTGCCACTCGTTTTAAAAATTCTATTTATATTTTATCTGTAAGAGGTGAAAAAAGTGGTAACATGAGCGTGTGACACTTTCAAGTGTGTGACATTTTCGGAACATTGCACCAAACTCTGTTTGAACTCCAATGGAGCCAACAGTCTTCCGTTGCTGCTGTTGTCGCCGCTGTTTCGGATTTGCAGCTTCACAGTAGTAGGTCAGGTCAGTACGTCTTTTTTACCAAAATTTTTGTTTGTGCTTTTTCATCTTTAGCTTTAGGTTATTGTAGTCCAGCTAAATCAGGTAGCATTGTTTTGCAATTTTCCCTCCAATTCCACTCATATAACTGTCTTGTATTTTTATTATTGTTATTACTATTCGTTCATTCTCTCTCATACTCTCCAGTATAACAAAACATTTAATTGTGTTGTTTGAAGAAGCTGTCATAATACACAATTCAGTGTTGACAACTTCTGCAGTTTAAATAATTATAGCAAATGTGTGTTAAGGTTAGAAAGAAAAACAACCAACAAGTTAAAAGTAGTTAAGTTTGTACTTTTTATACCCTCCACCATAAAATATTTTTAACTAAAATGAAATAATTATTTCCGTTCCTGTCCACAACTTAAGGTGCAAAAGTTTTTCAACCGCGGATACTCCAAATGAATAAATTATCTAATCTAAAAATTAGGACTATATCAATTTGTGGATATTCTGGATTTGGATTGTTAACAACATCGGGAGCAGCGTTCTATTGAGGCTGTATAAAACGTTAACCTGTACCGTTATATCTCTGGAGTAATACTGAGTACCAAATTTCAGTTATTCCTATCGAATAATGTGGCTAAAACTTTCAAAATACCGAAAATTGGGAGTGATCTTTCTATGGGGGTATATAAAAACATGGAACTATATCGGAAATTTTCAGGGGGAAGTTTTATTCCACCAAATATTAAATTTCATTCGTTTCTATGGGATATTGATTTCACAAACTTAAAATACCAAAAATCGGGAAGTACGCTTTTATGGGGGTTATGGAGAAAAGGGCTTATACTGAAAATTCTCTTCTGCAATATTTTATACACCCATGGCAGTTTAAATATTAAATTTCAGTCATATCGGTGGTATATTGAGGACACAACTTTCAAAATACCGCAAAACGGAAGGTACGGTGGGGGTATTTGAGGACGCCGACCTATATCAAAAACTTAGTACCAAATATCAGCTATTTTGGTGGGGAACGAGCTACATATATGTAGAAAATCGGGAGGTACCGTTCTATGGGGGCTACATGAAGACATGGACCAATACCGACAAATTTCAGGTGGAAAGTTTTATACCCTGAACGAAGACTAAGTACTATCTTGCAGCCATTTCGGTGTTATAATGAGGCTAAAACCTTAAATATACCGACAATTGGGATATACCGTTCTATGGGGGTAACCCCAAAACGTGCACGTATACCAACAAATTTCTGAGGGAAATTTTTGTAGCCCAGAAAAAGACTAAATACCAATTTACAGCACTTCGGTGAAATAATGAGGCTACAAAATTCAAAACACCGATAATCAGGAGGTACCGTTCTATGACCTCTACCGACAAATTTCTGAGAGAAATTTTTGTAGCGCGGAAAAAGACTAAATACCAAATTTCAGCCACTTCAACCGATTCTGTGGTCAAATGGGACTAATACAATTAAAATATCTTAAAGTGACGCGTACTATATATGGGACGTTATATGGGGGCTATACCAAAACGTGGACCTTTATAAACAAACTTTGGTAGAAATGTTTTTAGCCTCTGGAGACCCAAAATACCAAAAGTCCTACGTACATATAATAGATTTTACCAAAATTTCATCCACCTACTTCAATCCGTTCGGACGCTAGAGTGATTTACACAGACGGACAGACGAACGGACATGGCTATATCGATGAAGAATCGCACGCTGATTAAGAATATATGTATATAGTTTGTGGGGTCTACAATGATTATTTCGAGTAGTTAAAAACGGAATGGCAAACTAAATATGGGGGGGGGGGGTGGTCGTGGTATAAAAAGTGGTGGGGGGTATAAAAAGTGTTCAATCAGGTGGTACCTTTATATGGGGCTACATCAAAGTGTGACAGCTGTTGCAGTGATGTCCTGCTTACGGTACCACACTTCACCTTTGCTGACGGTATCAGTAGCGGGACCTCCCCGATCATTTTCGAGACTTTGTGTACGATGCACTATGTCGCGAGTTCATATTATCTGTTGCCAAAAATAGAAGGAGTTGTTGTAGGTGCATCAATTATGATACACGTACCTATTATTGACTTACAATCTCCAGGACAAAAAACTGGGATTGTCGGTCCATGTTTTGATAAAGCCCCCATAGAACCGTACCTCCATATTTTCAGTATTTTGAAAGTTTTAGTCATAATGACCAACCGAAATTACTGAAATTTGGTGGTTAGTTTTCAGCAGAGGTATGAAATATTCCTACTGAGAATTTTGGGTGAAGGTCCACATTTTGATATAGCCCCCATAGAAAGGTACTGCCGATAATCGGTATTCTGAAGATTTTAGCCTCATTATTAAACCAAAATTACTAAAATTTGGTATTTAGTCAAAAAACTTTCAAGTAGAAATTTTGTCTGCATTGATCCACGCCTTCATATAGCTCCCATAAAAAATTAATATTGTTAAAAGTCTCTCATTTTAAAGCAAGATTATTATGTACTTAGTAAGCCCACAAAAATGTATGATGATCGGTTCATTCGTTTTCGCGCTATAGCCAACACCGCAAAGCGCTTTGTTAAAATAGGGGGTAACCCCTGAGTGAGGTGGTCGCTGAAAAAGAGAAATAACATGTTCTTCTGCAAACCTCTGCAGCTAGAACCTTTATACGTTTGAAGTACTCACTTTTCACAACTCAAACAAGAAATAATATCGATATACACTTTTATACAATTTTCCCCACTCCGCTAATTTTAAAATTTGGTTCAGAAAATCGATGTACTAAGTACCACCGACTTGGGTAGCTGTAAACACCATATGATCACAATTTACTTCCAAACAAAATCAAATCCATGTTTATTACATCCGAAGCAACTTAAATAATTTAGTTTAGAACGATAAATTACTTTAAATACTAAAATTATGGAGCATAATACAAGTTATTAATTTTATTAAAATAAGGACAAAAATACATATTTCCAACAATTATCGGATTTGAACCTTCCCATGGACAAAATTACTTGACAAATCAATACCATAATTCAAATGCATTCAAATTGAAATGTTTACTATAAATTCTCATCAATAAATTTGTATTCCGAAGTACTTAATTTTGACCAAGGTCGTGACCAAGGTCGTGATAGATGAGGTACTCAACATCCGGTTTATCCAGATGTTTTAGTATTAATTTGCGCACCTCTTTGGATAAGTCAGCGTAACGTTGTCAAACATGAGTGGTCATTGAGCCAGGTATCACCTGGCCGGTCCGTGCCATATATAGTCTCTACTTACTAGTAAATGCAAAATATGTCGTTTTACATTTTCTTTAATTATTCGTCTTACGTTGCTCCCAGTTTTTTACCGGGGCATTGGAAGTCTCTCCCAATGAAATTAAGATATTACATTCTAATAAGAAGCAAACACCTAACTACAACAATTTAAAAACAATAGCATATAAGTCCACTAGACAAATGAATTGATTTTAATACTCTTTAAAGGAATTTAAACATTTAGTATTTCTTTGATGAATCAGCAAAGAAACCATGGAAGGGATAAAGTGGTTGCACTTATATTGTCTTCATGAAAGAAGAAAGGGAATTAAGAATGAACTGCAAATAGCATTAGTAGTACTACAACCACAAACTACAATGCCGTTCACCACCACGAGACTACAAACAAATGCTGCAGTTGAAAACTCAAAGCCTAAAGCTTACACAGTCAAAGACCTTGTTCAGTTGGTGCTACATCCCTTTGTTGCATCCATTTCTATCTGTATGATCTGTATTTAACCGTTTGTCTGTCTGCCTATTTCTTTGTCCCGTTTCGAGAAAATTGCAAATATTTATTTCCAGTTGTATTTTCTTAATTTATCCTTAACTGCATTATTGTCTTTATATGGCCGAGAGAAAAAAAGTGCCAACAAAGCTAAATGAAAACACAACAACAACATTAACTACAGACTAGAACATCGAGTTGGGAATTCTGACAAAACATAGCAAGGACCTTGAAATTTGTTAAACAACACAGCTAGTCATTGCACATGGCTGGACATTTAAGGCTGGTTGGCGACAATGCAATGTGTAGAGCAGTGACCTGCAACCGGTTTCATTTTTTTGAGTTGCGATATGCACAAAAGAATGGGATACTAATACACACCGCTACTCCTTTTTTTGCGTTAGAATGTAATCAACACTCTGTTGAGAGTCCACAATGACTCATATTGATTCAATATTAAACGGAGTGTTAGGTAATCAATTTACTGTTTCGTCAAAACAATCGCTTCATGATTCTATTGTTCGTGTCGACTTCGTTTCGAGTATGTAGAAATATACAATTAGTGAGAACAGCATAATCAAAAGGAACAGAAAAAAATAAACATGTCAAATGCAAAGATGCTCAAAATATTCAGTGTGTTGATAGTGATAAGCCACCATTTCTATTGTTAAACCTCGGCAGAAGAAATAAAGAAAGGAGAAGAGTGGTTTGTTTATACTTTTTCGTATGGCCTGAGCATCGTTGATCAAATGTAATGACATTTATGTCCAATCCTGTACAATGCCGCAACAAAAAAACGAAACGTGTTCTCTCTTTGCCTAGCACAGCCTTTGCATAACAAAGGAACACATCTCTCCCATAATAAATTTTGACTATGTTGTTACTGTTGCGTTATTGTTGTTTACTGTTCTCTCATACTCTATCCAATGTAGCGGAACTACTCTCTATTCAATCGGTGTTTTTTTTTTACATTCACCCACCACTGATTAGTAGTTTTTAATGCATACATATTTGTGAACGATCTAAACGATTGTTTGAGCAAAACAAATGTAATCATTGGTAGTCATTGGAGTATGTTGATTTTTGCATATTCGATTATGCTAACGGAATTTTTAACTCTGTGAAATGAATGATTTGTTTATGAAATGATTTTATGCACTGCCTTGTTGCGGTGATTCTACACTGTAGAGATAGGGCCGTAGAACAGTGGTAAGAGGAAAGACATAACAAAGTATTTACTACCAACAGAACCGAGGGGTAAGGGTAGACTTGTTATTCACCAAATATGACCGAGAGCATATCACTTCGATATAATCCAAAATGTGCCTCATCTATGTAATGTCTTGAGAACAGAAATATGTTAGGACGAACTCTCGGTACTAGTAATATTTTGTTCAATCTTAGATCAAGATCGAAGATGGACCAAATCTGTCCACTCCCTCCGGGACCTCCCCCACAGGAATATAAAACAATCGCAAAATGGTGCTCACGACAGTTTTTCGCTTTGGTTCAAATTTGTTTTCCTCGTAATCAAGTTCGTAGATCAGATTATAATGTGGACTATATCTGCCCAATTCTAGTCGTATCTCGGACACACAATTTCAAAAAATGTTGTTAACCCAAAAGTACCACAAATCTTGTCGACACCAGCTAAAATAATTGATGAACAAAATAACGGTAAGGCCGGTTCTATGAACCGGCTTAAACAGAAATAAGTATGTAATTAAAAAAAATTAAGTAACAGTGTTTTATTTATAAATGCACTTAAAAATAGAAAATAATTTTGATGATGGAATCTCTCAAATAAAACGCTTGCATTTAAATTAAAACTTGTGATAATATTGAACGGCAAGCGTTTTATTTGAGAGATTCCATCATCAAAATTATTTTCTATTTTTAAGTGCATTTATAAATAAAACACTGTTACTTAATTTTTTAATTACATACTTATTTTCTAGTTTTTAGTGCATTTAAAAATAGAACACTGAAACTTATTAATTTTATAATTATTTTTAATTTTTTTGTAAATACATTTTTTTAAGATTTTCAATTTTTTGTATATACTTGAGATTATAAATGATATTGAATGATGGTGCCCATATTGCGGTACCACCCGATTTAAGTTGTTTTGAGGATTTTGTCTTCGAGTTCCCAGTTGTACAGAAACGTCCCCACCAAAATTGTGTACATGGGTCAGATTTTGAAATAAGTATTTATTTTTTGACCGTTTGTGTGCTTGTGTGTGTGGATGTGTGTAGTAGTGAACAAGTTAGACTGAATGTGGAAAAGGCAAGTTGAGAAGGGGAAGTTCGGAGAAGGTTGTTTGGAATTTCGGAGGTGGTGGAAGTTCCTAACATCCACCTTCATTACACCACCCCTTCGAACAACCTCCACCGATCTTCCGAACAACCTCATCCAATCTTCCGAAAAATCTCCTCCGGACAACCTCATCCGAACTTTCAAACAAACTCCTCAGAACTTCCGAACAACATTCACTTTAACTCCTAACAACTTACACCGAAAAACCACCGCCGAACTACCTCCTCCGAACTATCCCCTCTCAACATGCTCTTTCAATTTTCAACGGAACCCCATAACCAATTTAGGCCGAAAATGTAGATACAAACTTTAAAATGCCTGAAATTGGGTGGTACCATTTATAGGGGCTATATCAAAACCTGGACCTATGTCCACAATTTTTGGTGGAGAAGTTGGGAACTCGAAATCAAAGTTACAGCCATTTCGGCCCAAAAATTAAGACAAAAACACTTGAAATCGGTCGGAGCCGTAATATAGGGGCTATACCAACACCTGGACCTATGTCACAATTTTTGGTGGAGAAATTTCTGTACCACTGGAATCTCCAAATGGCAATTTACACGCAATTCGGTATAAAAATGAAGATAAAATCCATAAAACACTTGAAATCGGGCGGTACCGCTATATGGGGGCTATACCAAAACCTGGATCTATGTCCATAATTTTTAATGGGTACGTTTCTGTACCTAGTTGTCAAAAAGAAGCCAATACGGGCTTAAAATGACGATAAAATACCTTAAATCGAGTGGTACCGCTGGATGGGAGCTACAGAAAAAAATGGACAGATATTGATTTTGGTTTCATATTCATGTATTGTCATCCAAATCTGAAAAGTGTACAAAGTTTTAGTTCGATTGGTCAACTACAACTGTGTGAAAAATGAGTTACCAGATTTGAAAAGCAAATTAGATAAAAAACTGTAAAACAGTGTAAATATGGACCAATATTGGGTTTGATTTCATATTCATGTATTGTCATTCATATCTGAAAAGTGTGCAAAGTTTTAATTCGCTTGGTCAATTCCAACTGTCTTAAAAATGAGTTACCCGATTTGAAAAGCATGTAAAATTGAACACTGTACAACACTGTAAAAATGGACCAATATTGGTTTTGATTTCATATTCATGTATTGTCATCCAAATCTAAAAAGTTTGCAAAGTTTTAGTTCGATTGGTCAACTGCAACTGTGTGGGAAATGAGTTACCAGATTTGAAAAGCAAAATACCGGAAATCGGGTGGTACCGTTATATGGGAGCTATAGGAAAAAATGGACCCATATTGATTTTGGTTTCATATTCACGTATTGTCATCTAAATCTGAAAAGTGTGCAAAGTTTTACTTCGATTGGTCAACTGCAACCGCTTTAAAAATCAGTTACCAGATTTGAAAAGGGGGTTAAGTTAGACACCGTAAAAACACTGTAAGAATGGTCCAATATTGGTTTTGATTTCATATTCATGTATTGTCATCCAATTCTGAAATGTGTGCAAATTTTAAGTTCGATTGCTCAACTGCAACTGTGTGAAAAATTAGTTACCAGATTTGAAAAGCAAATTAGATAAAACACTGTAAAACAGTGTAAAAATGGACCAATATTGGTTTTGATCTAATATTCGTGTATTGTCTTCCAAATCTGAGAAGTGTGCAAAATTTTAGTTCGATTGGTCAACTGCAACCATGTTAAAAATGAGTTACCAGATTTGAACTAAACACACACCAAGGCAAGTTAAATAAAACACTGTAAAAACGACATTTATACATATTAATGTGTATATCCCGCAGATTAACTGATATGTTCGCCTAGCATTAAGACACTGTGGGAAGGCGATACCGGCTGGTGTTTGAAGAAAATGACCCAAGAGGCATTGCGCTGGCTGAGCATATATCGAGCCCTTCCCGCGAAAAAGATGTAAGCGACAAAAAGCAAATTTTAGAGGAGACGGTTTTTATTGAATAACTTTCGATCTAAACAAATTTTTTTATTAAATTTTGGTATAGTTCCGTTAATAAATCTTATTTACTAAAAAAATAAATAATTTGTGGAATAAGTTCAATATAACGGTAACTTGAGTCGCTTACATCATTTTCGCTATATGATATGTTAATGTGCAATTTTGATGTAAGCAACAATTCGATGTCAACTACAAATGTAAACAAAACAAAAAGGGCGCTTACATCAAAATTTTTTTTTTTGCTCTAATTTCGTAACGGCGCATGGCAGAGTTCTAAAAATTTGGGAGATGATGTGTTGGAATATTCTTTATCGATTTCAGTAAAAAAAAATCGAAAAAATGGCGCTTACATCTTTTTCGCGGGAAGGGCTCGATATATTACCTCAAATTTTTAATCGCAAATAAGGGTGCTGCCACCAGGATTCGATGGACAGCTATAGTTAGCCTGACACATCCTTCGTGTCACTAGTGTGACGAATGTTGTGACTGTTAATCCGAAATTTCCTTGGGCAGATCATCTCCCTAACCTCATCTCCATCAAGAGACAACCCGACATCATAACCTTTTCTTAACCAATTGACAAGTATTCAGAACATTTAATAACAGATGCTTTAGATAACTACCCAATCTCTCCGATTTTCAGGTAGCTAAGAGGAATTTCCGAGGCATTATCCCTGCTGCCATATTCCTGCTAATCGGATACCTGAAATAAGACCTAATTTCCTAAAAAAAGTGCTAAGTGCCACAACATTGGATCGGACGATTGTTATGTTTAATTTCGTGGTTCTGGCAGATCCGAAGATGTGCGCTGCTTATTTTAGCCCACTATTCTTTGAGCACCTCGACAACGACAGGTCGAAATAGATCGTTTTATGTGGTTTGCGATCTATTACATCATAGCTAACGATGGGTGATGCTGCAGAAGTTATATCAAACGCAAAATCAACCAAAGCGCTTACAATGGTAAGACCAAAACAGCTAGATAAAATAAATGTCAGGAACGGTGAATCATACAGGTCGATCTCACTTTGTTACAAGTAGCAAAAATACTCGAGGTGTTACTCCATCCCCTGCGGATGCAGGATCTCAACAAAACTGCGAGCCTTTTCCACACATTTTGATCGAGGTCTCAACCAGAGCAGGCCGTGCCGTAGAACTGTTACCGTCAGTCATGCTTAGATGACCGAATATTTCGAAAATACCACCCTGCGGCGTTGTTCAAACGTTTGGTCACCAACTAGACACGTGGTCGAAAAAAAAGAAGCTCAAACCCCGTAGAATAAATCAGGCATTTTCCCAAAGAAGGGTTGATATATCCGGGTGACGTAGGGGATGGAAGATACCAAGGAACGGTCCTGACCGGTTTTAACATGGCAAAGCCCAGGATTTATCTTGGTCCCTCTTTCATCTCAAGTGGACACTGACCTCCCCGTGGTGTCACCTGGGGAACTGCCTTTAACACCCGTTAAAGGTAGTGAGCTAACATGTGCCGCGCGTTCACCCATAAGAACGTTAAAAACTTGGGTTTGGGCGTCGGGTTAGTAACCCTCCCCTAGAAAAAAACAGCCTACTATGAAAAAACGAAAGAAAATAAAAACAAACCCCTCTAAAGTTGACGAACCCCGCAAACGTTTTAAGGACCATGATCTGCGAATCTGCACCTGGAATGTTCGCACTCTTTATAGAGAAGGTGCAGTCTTCGCATTGGCAGACGTACTTGGAAAGTACAAAGCCGATATTACTGCCATACAGGAAATACGATGGACTGGGAAAGATGTCACAACAACACCTAAAGGTGACGCACTGTATTATAGCTGCCATGACACAAAGCATGAGTTTGGTTGCGGTTTTGTAGTTGGTCGGAGGTTAAAACATCTGGTCTCCAGCTTCACCCCAGTGAATGAAAGACTTGCTACAATTCGATTTAAAGCAAAATTCTTCAACATCAGCTTTATCTGCGCTCATGCCCCAACCGAAGACAAGGACGAACAGACCAAAGATATATTCTACGAGAGCTTAGAAGAAACATATGACCGTTGTCCTGCCCATGACATTAAAATTGTTCTAGGCGATTTTAATGCCAAAATTGGAAAGGAGAATATCTTTGGACAAACAGTTGGGAAATTCAGTCTACATAGTGAAACATCAGACAATGGAATGAGGCTGATAGACTTCGCAGCGGCAAAAAACATGGTAGTTAGCAGTACCAGATTTAAGCATCTCGATATTCATAAGGGCACTTGGCTGTCTCCAGACCAAAGAACAATAAATCAAATTGATCACGTTGTGATAGATGGAAGACATTCATCGAGCGTGTTGGATGTACGATCGTTCCGAGGAGCAAACATAGATTCGGACCATTACCTCGTTGCAGCAAAGGTACGTACCCGTCTAAACGTTGCAAATAAAGCACGGACAGAAACAACACGAAAGTTGGACATCGCCAAGCTGCAAACACAACAGATAGCCACAGCATATTCCACTCAACTGACCCAATTGCTTAATGATAGCGCTTCTCGTCCCGATAACATATCAGCACAATGGCAAAATATTGCCCACTCCATGCAAACAGCCGCAAAATCAGTACTTGGATACCAGAGACCTCCACCAAAGAATCCGTGGTATGACCAGGAGTGCCGTGCTGCTACCGAAGAAAAAAATGCGGCATATAGGGCTACTTTACAATCAGTAGCAACGCGTAGCGCACGAGAGAGGTATCGGGAGAAAAGGAGAGAGGAGAAACGTCTTTTCCGCAGGAAAAAGAGAGAAATGGAAAAGAGGGAGTGTGAACAAATGGAGATGTACAGGAGACAGAACGAAGTCCGAAAATTCTACCAAAGAGTGAAGCATCAAACTGATGGCTTTGGTACAGGAATATCCTCCTGTAGAGATCAACAAGGTAATTTGGTAACTGATACAGATAGTGTGCTCAGGATATGGAAAGAACATTTTTCCAAACTGTTGGTATCCGATAGCAGTGAAGACGGCGAAGATACCACAGATCCAATCCCAGATGATGGTATTGAATGTATACCGCCCAGCCAAGATGAGGTAATGACAGCAATAAACCGGCTGAAGAATAATAAGGCGGCAGGAGCAGATGGCCTACCAGCCGAGCTGTTCAAAACCGGAGGCGACACGCTGATAAGGTGTATGCATCAGCTAGTTAGCACCATCTGGCAGGAAGAACGCGTACCCGACGATTGGAACGTGAGCATCCTATGTCCAGTCCACAAGAAGGGTGATAAGACTGTGTGCTCCAATTATAGGGGCATAAGTCTGCTCCCTATTGCATATAAGATAGTATCTGGCATATTGTGTGAGAGACTAAAGCCTATGGTCAATGAAATTATTGGACCTTATCAGTGCGGCTTTAGACCTGGCAAATCCACCATTGACCAGATATTTACCTTGAGACAAATCCTGGAAAAGACCCAAGAAATGCAGATCGACACCTTCCATCTTTTCGTCGATTATAAAGCAGCATTCGACAGCCCTATACGTTCAAAGGTGTTCCAAGCCATGTCTGATTTTGGTATTCCTGCAAAGCTCATTCGACTTTGTAGAATGACATTAACTGAGACGAGATCCTCAGTTAAAATTGGAAAGAACCTCTCCGAAGAGTTTACTACCAAAAGAGGTTTCAGACAAGGAGACGGCCTGTCGTGTGATCTATTTAACATCCTACTGGAAAAGGTCATACGAGACGCGAAGGTCAAAAGAAATGGAACAATATACACGAACAGCCACATGTTACTGGCTTATGCCGACGACATTGACATCATGGGTCGATCGGTAAAGGAAGTAACTGACACCTTTGCAAAAGTCGAAAGAGAATCTGCTAAAGTTGGTCTGGCAGTAAACGGCGTAAAAACCAAGTTGATGGTATCGACGCGTAATATGTCCATAAACACCGCACCATCTGTGAATGTTGGTACCTATAATTTTGAGGTAGTAAAGGACTTCGTCTACCTCGGCACCGCCATAAACACAACAAATAACATCAGTTGTGAAATACGAAGAAGAATAGTGTTGGCTAACAGATGCTACTTTGGGCTGAGTAAGCAGTTTAGGAATAAAGCCACCTCTCGTCAAACAAAAATAACACTGTACAAAACACTGATACTACCCGTGCTAATGTATGGTTCCGAAGCATGGGTACTTGCTCAAGCAGATAAGGCAGTGCTTTGTGTGTTTGAGAGAAAAATTCTACGAAAGATCTATGGGCCAATCTGTGTTGACGGCGAATATCGGCGTCGTATGAACATCGAGCTGTATCAACTATACAATGACATCAATATAGTTGAACGAATCGAGATACAACGATTGCGATGGCTAGGCCATGTTATAAGAATGAGTGATGATGAACCCGCTAAAAAGGCGTATAAATACGGGCCGCATGGAGGTTCTCGCAGATCTGGAAGGCCAAAGCTTCGTTGGAGCGAACAAGTGAAACGAGATATCACAAAGCTACACATCCCAGATTGGGAAAATACAGCAGCAAACAGAGAGGATTGGAGATTTTTTCTTAGTTCGGCTTATGGAACAAATGTTCTGTAAAAGGCCAGCTAAGTAAGTAAGTAAGTAAGTAGGGTTGATATATCCGGGACTGTTTATCCTCTACCTTTCAGCAAATTCACGACTTCCCGATACCATTGAAATAATGATGGGTTTTTATAACAATTTCCATGCATGGACTGTGAAGATTAAATTTATACTGCATATGCAGATGCAGTGGTCAAAAATTCCGACCACTAATTACCTCAAAGTCCTATCTCCAATATGATGGCAAGTAAGAACAAGGTCTTCAAGTCCTTAGCGTCAGCACTTGCGGAGTAGATAAAGAAACCGTGTTAACCACGAACAACGCAATAGGTCAGTCCTTGTTAATCAATGCGTCGTCATTATGGTTTATCAAGACAATGGAAGAACTTACAAACTTGCCAGAACTGCAACAGGGTGCCTCCTTATGTTTTCGGTGGACCTACCAGTACGTCAACACAACAATGTGTTCTAGATACAGTATATGCATGGATGCTATAGGCAAAACCGTCTAGAAGAACATTTAGTGGGATTCCGCCAAGCCCTGGTATATCGAAAAGACCTTTATGATCCACAGAGGGAGATCCGATATAAACTTCTGCAGCAACAGGCATATCAGGCAGGCAGAGTTGAGCGGTATTTGTACTGATACTGCCGCGGAGGCTTTAAGCGTCTATTGTGTGAATGCCGTCCTAAATTTTATTTCAGCTTTGATCCAAATACCATACTCTTTAAGTTTGATATTTGAAATTCTTTGCTTAAGCTTATTCCTTTACTTTATCCCTCCGTACTACTGTTTCCTTGCATTTTTTGATAATGAACAATACAACAGTTGTCCTATGTTGCGTTCATTCTAATGTATACAAACATACAGAGATTGTTTTGGGACTAGAAGTAATATACAAACAATAGTAAACACCATGATAAAGGATCTCGGACAAATATACATGGCCATTGTAAACACACCCCAGTGCATCGGCCTGTTAAAAAAGAAGAAGAAGAAAACACACACAAGACATACATACAAATTTCTACAAAATGCCGACACACATACGAAGCTCATGCTTGTTTTGCAGCTTCAAATGAACTCATTTCAAACAATATTTTATTTTTCCACTAGAATTCTCTCCTTTGTGTTTTTTGTCCAAGTTCAAATATTTGCATAAATGACAAATATGTGAGAAAAGGCCATAGCCGGAACGGGGCAGACTATGTGATACCCTACACCACAACCACTGTGCATAAGCTTTTTACTCGTAAACATTTTTTATTGAGATAATAAGGTTTTCACCCATGGTACAATAATTTGGAAGGTAGGTCAGGTGAAGAAATGAACCACGCCGGCGTGTCGTCTTGGAAGTTACTCCAGCGACACTTCTAGAAGATCGTTTCGGCGATAGTTCTTAGAATTACAAAAAAAAAAAAATTTATTTCTTTTCTAGTTATTTTTATTTTAATTTTTTTAGTTTTATTTTTATTTAATTTTTTTTTATTCATTTTTTACTTTTATTTTTCTTAACGTACGCTCTTTTATAGAAATTATTCATTGGAATTTCCGCCTACATTAATTTTGTCATTTTAAAAATGTGATGTTTAGTTGCCTGACTTGGGAAGCGAACCCGGACCTTCAGAGTGCAAAGCGAGTATGCCTACCACTGCACCACCGTCTCATGTAATCAACAGATAGAAAAAATGTCCATATTAATTCAAATGTTTTGAATCATTAAATAAATGTAAACAATCGCCTTGGAAGTCACTCAGAAGTCACTCTGAAGTGTCGGCATACGCGATAAAAGGTAATCACAATAAGGCTATAGAAATTGTTTGTGTAATTCACCGACAATCTTCCTTGGGGTGTCTCCGGAGTGACTTCCTAGGCGAGGGAGTGAGAAACTCACTTCCATATGCTGGCAGGGTTTTGTCATATTTTTCAAAACCATACAAATACATACACAATTTGTGTATACTGATTTGAAAGAATAAGCAAACCAATAGAAAAAATTGTAATCAGCTGTTTGCTATGCCCTACCTTGTAATGATTCTACCATGGTTTTCACCTATCTGGCTTTCATTTGGTATAAAATTGAATTGAACCAACATAATTAATATTTAATTTTATATTTAACTACTGCCGACAAAAATTTAGACATAGATCATGTTGGAATGTGGACTATATCGGTCCACTCCTTCGGATACCTCCCACACAAAATTTCAGAAAAGTTCAGTTTAAAACCTGCTCTCGAATCACTTTGAGGACAGCAAGTTTTCAAGTTTTTTAGAGGCATGTTCATACTTCCTGCAAAAAAAAAATTGCCTGAAAGCTTTAAAAGAACCTATACGGCCACCATATGTAGTGATTGGTGTGCGCGACAATATTCGAACTGGATACTGGGTTGTTTAAAAAAATATTTCTGCAAATCTTAGACAAAGTTCAAAATGGTACTTATCGGTCCACCTCTTCCAGTACCTCCCCGATTAAAGTGAAAACATATTCGCTAACATTGTACGCGCGTTATCTCATAAACGTAGGAACTGAATTGGTCCAAATTTTGGACCTTGTCCAGAATTAATATAAGGTGGAGAAAGGGTCATATCTGTCCACTCCTTATGGGGTTATGGCCACTTATTGAGCACGAAAAATTACATTTTTCATGCTTTTTTTACAAGAAATCTACCAAATTTTTCAAGAAGATTTTGTTTTCATTTGATAGATCACAACTTGGACTACAATAGGATTTTTTTTTGAAAAATATTTCACAGTTTTCTGACAAATGGCCGCCTACGAAACACCGTTTTTACTAAATCAGTATGCTGTGCCCGCTGTAGCTCGAAAACAAATAAACCGATCAGCATATGCTTGATAAGCCAAGCGGAATTCAAAAATATCAATTTAAAAAAAATTGTGAATGTCAAATTCAAAATTTCGATTTTAACTAAAAAATTGATAGATTTTCGGTTATACATCCGCCAAATTTTTGTTTTAAGTCTCTCGCTTAAGTACAAGCTTTTTATGTTTATAACAATCCCACAAAAACATATATAGACAGTGGTCACCGCATTCCAAAATGCCATTTTGAGAATAGCGCGTTTCAAACTTCAATGTTATATACAAATCACAAAGAATATTCTCTTTCTAATGCTCATATCTCAGCAATGGAAAGGAATGACTCCCAAAATAAGACCCACTTCCAAAATGGAATGTATCGGTCCATTCCTTCATGTATCTTGTCCGCAATCCATATTTTTGTCGTCAAGTCCAGTATTCTGAAAACGCCTTTACAAACATGTTCTGAAAACCTTCAGAATTTTCAAAAAAGGGTTTCAATTCACACAGTCTGAGGGTATATCATCATGGTGCGCCTTAACTAAATTTAAATGAAAGGTGCTTACAGCTGGGAAGTTTTTGCGGTTTCTTAAACTAAAATGTTCACAGATGAAAAAAAAAAAAAAAAAAATACCGGAGGGATTTTCAGTTGCCCATTCGTCAACACTACCCACCCTAGCACACGTTTGGCACCAAAGGCAAACATACATACATACGCACACCATACATCACTTTACTCTTTTTGGCAACGCATTCTAATTTCGCACCACCATTCATACTGCAGCCACTATGTAAACAGTGTTTTCTGGTGCATTTCTTGACAACTCGCGCCACAAGTGCTTCGCATTCACTTTGCAAACGCATATATATAAGATGTTCAGAATTTCACCATTGGTGTTGTCGAGAACCAGAGTTAGTACAAATGAAGTGATGATTGGCTTGACCGCAGTCGCAGTAACCTGTAAGTAACGAGTGTACTTGACCGGCTCTTTGCCAGCTCACCCGCTCAACGCCCGTACGCCGCTACACGCTTGCAACCAACTCAGCGTCTGGACTACACGCTCGCAGACAGCAGCTCGCATTCCGCCCGCCGGTCCGAATCAGCGACAACTCGTAGCCCGCTGCTCACCCAATTCACCGCTCCTTACCGTCAACGCTTGCGTCCAGCTACTCGCTCACCCGTCAACGCTCGTAGCCCGCTGCTTGCCCAATTCACCGCTCTTCCCCGCTTGCGGCCAGCTGCTCGCTCACCAGTCAACGCACGTAGCCCGCTGCTGGCCCGTAACCAATTCACCGCTCAGCACCGTCAACGCTTGTATCTAGCTACTCGCTCATAGCCATCTCGGTGCTCGCATCCAGCTCATCGCTCAGAAGCGCTCAACGCTCGTAGCCATCACCCTGCTCTCACCCGTATACCGATCTTTCACCAGATTTGTACAACTACGTATAAATTTAATCATATACCAAGCAAAATAAATTGGAAGTAGTGCAATGTGGACTAGTTCTGTCACGGCATGTTTTGATGTAGTTCAAACAGAGTCGTGAAAAAGGCACTCCAGTCCTCAAGTCACGAGAAGAAAATTTCCGAATGGAGTGCTGTTGGAGTACATGTCGAAAACTTAACTGGTGATGGGAAGACAACCGATTTTGCAGATGAAACAAAAACAGTTGAGCTTGGATTAAATTGAGAGCGGAGGAAACACGCATGTTTGCGATTGAATTCAATGGAGAATTTTCATAATTTGTGTTAATGTAATAAAGTTCTTAATATTTTTGTTTTACACAAATAATAAATGCATTTTTTTTTTTTTTGTTCTGGGGTATTTTGTAATGGCTTGCACAATTTCCGCAGAATGCCTGTATCAAAACACGTGCTTTGGACTGCCTCCTATTCTACCCCAAAGGGTTAGTTAAAATGTTATCCCAGAGGGTTAGTTTAAATGCAGTGCCAAACGGTCAGTTAAAATGCAGTGTAACCGAGTGCCTCTTTCAGTAGTCACGCTCTTGTAAAAATCGTGAGTGAAAATGCATAATTTGATGCACTTCCAGATCACTTGTACATATCATTTAACTGCCTCTTTGGAGGCAAACTTTTTGCTGGGTAGTTATCCGAATTACATCTAAATATCCAACCAAATCTGAAATTCCGCTAACGTACTATTCATTACATTAACACCCAAGAGTTAAATAAAGAATTGAATTTATAAAACTCATGTTATCACTTAACGAACAAAACCCTATTTTAATTTAAATATAGTTAAAGGGCGCCGTGTACTATTTTACTTGTTTTTTATACCCTACACCACTATGTGGGGAGGGTATTATAAGTTGGTTTTGGCCAAAAAGTTTGTAACGCATCGAAATAATGGTCGTAGACCCATACTTATATATACCAAAATGAATGTCTCGACGAGCTGAGTCGATCTGGCTATGTGTGTCCGTCCGTCAGTCCGTCCGTCCGTCCGTCTGTCCGTCTGTCCATCTAAACCTTGTAATCACGCTACAGGTCGCAATTTTGTTCGGATCGTCACGAAATTTTGGATGTTGATGGGGGTCCCGGAGGGGAAGAAGCCTATTAATTTTGGTGATGGTCGGATAATATTTAGGGGTCGGAAAGGGCAAAAAACTTAGGTGAATAAAAAGACAACGTTTTTTCCAAAGCGAATATCTCAGCTTCTATATGGGGTATACCAAAAGCATAACGTGACAATGAAAGTATAAAATATGACCTTTCTAATGATGTAAAGTAGGTGCTCGTAGGTAATCAAACAACGAAGATATCACAATAGTAGCAAATAAAACCCCAAATTTCATTTTTGCGATTTTAATTATATTGACGAATATCACAGCTTTGGTTGAAAATTTTCCAAAAGCAAAGCCCGACTATGAAAGTAGAAGATCCCGTCTTTACAATGATTCAAACTAGGTCGGCGTAGGTAACCACATGACGGAGATATCGCAATAGTCGGTAATACATCATTTATCCATTTTTTTGGAAATCACGCTACAGGTCGCAATTTTGATCGGATCGTTACGAAAATTTGAGGGTTAATGAGGGTCTCACAGATGAAGAAGCCTATTGATTTTGGTGATGGTCGGATAATATTTACGGGTCGGAATGGGCAAACACTTATTTGGAGAAAAGTCACCATTTTATTTCAAAGCCAATATCTCTGTTTCTTTAAGAGGTATATCAAAAGCAAAACCTGACAAGGAAAGTAAAAAATATCACCTTTACAACGATGTAGAGTAGGTTGTCGCAGGTGGTCAAATAGCAGAGATATGGCAATAGTCGATAATGCATCCCATTTTCCAATTTTTTTGTAATCACGCCACAGGTCGCAATTTTGATCGGATCGTCACGAAATTTTAGGGGTAAATGGGGGTCCCATAGAGGAAGAAGCCTACTGATTTTAATGATGGACGGATAATATTCAGGGGTCGGAATGGGCAAAAACTTATTTGGAGAAAAGGTCTACGTTTTATTTCAAAGCCAATATCTCTGTTTCTTTAAGAGGTATATCAAAAGCAAAACCTGGCAAGGAAAGTAGAAATTATCACTTTTACAACGATGTAAAGTAAGTTGTCGTAGCTGCTCAAACAACAGAGATATTACAATAGTCGGTAATGCATCCCATTTTCCGATTTGTTTGTAATCACGCTACAGGTCGCAATTTTGATCGGATCGTTTCGAATTTTTTGGGAGTTGATGCGGGTCCCACAGAGGAAGAAGCCTATTTAGTTTGGTCGGATAATACTCAGGAGTCGGAATAAGTGAAAAGCTTATAAGGAGAAAAGTCAACGTTTTTTCTTCTGCGAATATCTCCGCTTCTGGTTGGAGTATTCCAAAAGGAATACCCGTCAATGGAAGAAGAAAAGATCTCGTTTATATTGATGCAAAGTATGTTGGCGTAAGTGAGCACACAGATATTTTGCAAAATTCAGTAATAAACCCAATTTTTCCATTTTTTGTAATCACGCTACAGGTTGGAATTTTGATCGGATAGTGACGAAATTTTGGGGGTAGATGGCGGCCCCACAAAGGAAGAAGCCTATTGATTTTGGTGATAGTCGGATAATATTTAGGGGTAGGAATGGGGAAAAACTCATTTGGAGACAAATTCAAAGTTTTATTCTTTGTGAATATATCGGCTTCTAGTAGGGGCATTCCAACGGCAAAGCCTGTCAATGGAAGAAGAAAATATTACCATTACATTGGTGTTAAGCAGGTTGGCGAAGGTGGTCAAACAAGGGAGATACCACAATAGACGGTAATGCATCCAATTCTTCCATATTTTGCAATCAAGTTACAGGTCGTAATTTTGATCGGATGGCCATGAAATTTTGGTTGCTTATGGGGGTCCCAGAGAGAAAGAGGCATATTATGTTTGGTGGTAGTCGGATTATATTCCCTAAAAGAAATATTTAACAGTGAATAGCTTATGTAAAGGGGTAGTGGTGTAGGGTATCACATAGTCGGCCCCGTCCCGACTATAGCCTTTGCTCACTTGTTTTGTTTTGTTTTATTTTCAATTTTGGCCTAAACGTTCAGTAATACTTGTAGTTGAAGTTTTTGCATCATCCTAAGGCCAGTATCAATAAATGTCGCTTAACTTTATTGCTTTGTAGTGTTTACTGCTACAATCTATTTGTTGTTGTAGGTACTGCACATGATCATTGTATGCAGATATATTTTATATATAACAAAATTCTATTAGACCCACATGCTGATTCACTTCTTTTAGATGAACCGAACAAACAAGGAATTTCCCTAAACGAAATTACACGAGTGTTTGTGTTAAACTACACATGTACCATGTCATTTGATGAGTTTCTAGTTTAATTTCTTGTTTTTGTTAGTTCATGTAAACCAATAAACTTTAGCGTTTGTTTTTGTTCACATACCTAGTGGCACAATCTGCGGGTATAACATTCTAACAATCTAATGCAGTATTTGCCATACATGCGGGTAATTGTGTGTGTTTACGTACAATTAAAAACATGAAGTGTGTGCAGTGAATGCGCACACAGCAGACTGAAAAAGACATGACGGATGCCTGCAATTTCATTTTCTCTTACACAGTAACAATAACCACACATACATATTTGTGGCTTACTGTTGCATTGACCTTATTAGAAAGTTAACTAACTGTATTGTGTTATAACAACAACGACATCATTTTTGGCAACAAAATTAAATATTCTTCCATTTCAAAGTACTTTGCAAAAACTTACTTTTGTCACTTTGTTTGTGCAATATGCATTAATCTTTTACCGTTTTTATCTACATTTGTTTGTCGTCATGCTGGATATAAGGTCATTAGCTAATTTGGCACCATTACTGATTTCATGGTCGAAAGTCAACATTTTGGTTGTTCTGCTAAGAGGACATTTTAAAAGATTTCTAAAGAACACTGATTCTGCTCAAGAAGGAAAACATCGTAAAGTCATCCTAAGATATAATTCCACTTAAAGGTCCGCTAAATAACACCTTCATCGTTTAATATGTATGTCGTATAACTCTACGTATTAAAACCACGTAAACGTATTTTATAGATGCAGTGTAGTCCACTATAGGCCTTCTGTGGGTTGAAAACCTACTACAGGTCTCCGATACACAGAACCCTCTTTTTGGACATTTTCTTTAAGGCATTTTACGGGTCTTTTGGCCTACAACCTGGAGTACAGTATATATCGGCGGGATATATACTTTAAACAATTTTTACCTCGGCAGTTCCACACTTGACTGCTACACCTACAAATTCCATGTACGGGACATTAGAGCCAGGCTCAATTGTTACATCCTGAAAACTGATTACCACACCAGTCTTTTCAATAAATTATTTTTACAAAACTGCTGAACCTAGTTTCATGCAATTTTCAGAAAATGTTCAGGAATATCCCGTGCTCCAAATTGCTATATATTTGTAGACGAATTTCGGCGACCTATCGTTTTATAATCGCTATATTTGCTAAACTTATGAGTGCATCGGCTTGCAAATTAAGTTTCGTAACAACGGTGGCTGCGTCTCTGATCAACAAAAACGATATATTTAAAAATTTTCTTAAATGGTGAGGTTCAACGGTCCATCAAACTGAAACGTATAAGTCTCAATATGCAGTAGAACTCGACTTAACACCTTTTTAAATGGTTTTATTTAGCTCACCCCGTTTGTTTTATTATTTATTCTTGGGTCAAATTTAGTAATTCAAATTTCACCCTCTTCCTGTCAACCGATTAATCTGAAATTTTGTATACACTTTGGATTTTGGTGACAATACAATTATGTTTATTCATTATCATTGTAAATTCAATATGGCCGCCGCTACAAAATGGCGGATAACGTAGGTTTTATCAATCCCATCAATATGGGTATCAAATAAAAGGGCTTGACAAGAAGAATACAGTGCTCTATACAACCTCAATATTTAAGATGGGCGCAGCCACTAAATGGCGTATAATTAAGATTTAAATTTCGAAATGGAATCTGTAATTTAGGTATCTGATTAATCCAGCCTGAATCCACCACCCAAGTCAAGATTTTTTATCGTGTTGAGGACTGTGTGGCGTTAGGGTGGCTAAAAATGATACGTCGTTAGCGGTACACTACCCAAGTTAAGGTGAAAGGTTAAAACGCGCCGAGAACTGTATGGCATTAGGGTGGATAAAAATGATATGTCGTTAGCGTTTTCCCCTCAAGACTCAGGCGCATCTTGTTTTACATAGCCTTGCCCCTTTATTGGACCTCTGGGGGGTCGACCGTTTAAATGTCCATTACTCGTGGGAACAAAATGGTAAAAAAATATATAAAAAATACAAACACAAATAAAACAGAATTTGCAACACAACGTTAATGAAGGCTTCAAAAAGCGAAAGAAAAGTATAAAGCAAAACGTGCTAAAGAAAGTGAAGGTGATAGAAATAGTCGATTACAGAAACGACGGGAACAATTAGCGTCAAAAACACCTGAGCAATATGAGGCCAGGTTAAAAAAGCAACGTCAGCCAGGTTAACAAAACAACGGGAGCGATACACACAGATGTTTGTTGCCTTTAATACTATCATGGGCTTCTACAATACATAAAATGCACGCCAGCACTGTTGATCACGCAGTCGTATACTTAGGAGCGAGACTGTTTGAAGAAGATCAAGCCTACGTGGCTCTTAGTAGAGTAAGATCTTTGCAGGGACTACGTATAGAGGAGTTGGACTGCAATAAACTAACGGACACGAAACCTTGCAATAATGAAGCACTAAATGAATTAAACAGAATGCGAAATAAAAACTAAAAACTAGAAAATAAAAATAGGTAAAAAAACTTTTTAAGTTAAACGGTTTTATGTTAAACATATATTGCAATGTTTAAGATAAATGTACTAAAAACCAAAAAATAATAAAATAGATACAGTCGTGGGAATTATAAACATATGCATAGACTAGACTAAAATAAAACCGTGGGGCACGTGGGAATTATAAACATATGCATAGACTAGACTAAAATAAAACCGTGGGGCACGTCAATTGTCTACAATCGTTGATTAAAATGTTTGTTTTGTAATGTTACACTATAATTAGGCAGTTGTTCAACCGACAACGATGGACGTGTGATAAGTAGGGCTAGAATGTGGAAACAAGCTAACAAGCTCAATTATAAGCGAGTTTTAGGGTTTCATAGTGGTGAGCGAGTAGTACTTTGTCGATTAAAGACAAACTACGAGCAGTGAAACGATTCCTCGCCAGCCAGCAGTGTGAATGTCCAACGATAAACTAGTTGAAAAATCTCTTTAATTTACATGGAGTGTATAACTACTGGAATTTCCATGAGCAAGAAAATAGTAAGTAATTTCCTCACCGTCTGCGGGCCAACTGATTAACGATGAATTAAACGACTCTTCTATCGCACATTAAGTCAATAATTTGTAGACAATTGACGTGCCCCACTGTTTTATTTTAGTCTAGTCTATGCATATGTTTATAATTCCCACGACTGTATCTATTTTATTATTTTTTGGTTTTTAGTACATTTATCTTAAACATTGCAATATATGTTTAACATAAAACTGTTTAACTTAAAAAGTTTTTTTACCTATTTTTATTTTTAATTTTATAATTAGATCGCTTTAGGTTAAAAACAGGGGACATGGACAATAATAAATCCTAAACAGCATCAATGGGCGAAAAAATTCGACATAGTCCGTAAGAGAAAAGAAATGTTATAGTCAAAATCTGTTGATAAACTTAAAATTCTTTTCGATTTGACAATGGACCGAAGAAGTGAGGTAGAAAATACTTATTTTTGAATTGTCAAGCATAAAGTCCATAAAAGGTTGTCATCTAAACTCATTACGACGGGCAAGCAACGCGGACCTTATAAATATATTATAAATATATCTTATAAATATATTTGTTCACCCATATTGCCACTCCCAACAATCTTCTTAACTTGCCCCTGGCTTTTGTAACCATTCTAAAAAATTGAATGATATATGGCATATCTATGAAAACTTTTTACAATGGTCAGGAGTAATGCACCGATGCTTTTGAAAAATGTTTATTTTTTTCGCCTCTATTCGTTCGTCATCTCGTTGCTGCAGTAGTTGTGTTTTATGTTAAACTGACTACATATCCGATAGATATACCATTAATGGATTCTCAAAAAAAGTCACTGTCCTTCGTCCATCATATTGTCTATCCTACTGTATGTACAGCAGTTCTTTTTCTGTTAGTTTAGTTTCGACAAGTGACTTTAACCGAATGATGACTGACTCCACAATGAGTTTTACGTAGATATTTTAGTTCGTCAAAGCCAAATTCTTGTTTCCTTGGTAACATACAAGAGTAGATTTTTACATAGTTTCGCAAGCGATTACCTTTCTTCCATGTATATTTCTTGTAGTATTTTCAAACGGGAGAATATATTTTAAGTCGTTAAAAATGCATAGCCGGTTGACTAACCAACCATGTGAGCGACATTCTATTTGTTTTTTTTTCTATTCTAAGTTCGTTATTGTCCATAGCAGCTTTGAGGCAACACCTTGCCAACCAGCTATCCAGTCAAACAAACCATTGTGTCTTTATAAGTCCTTTAGCGTTTAGATTCCCTTGCGCACTTTTATGTCAATTTGGTATGTGTAGTTAGCCATTGTGTTCTAAGAATAGTTCTCTTCTTCTCACTTCACTTCAAATACACTTTTCAAATCTAAAAAACTGTCATTATTTCCTGTCGCTTTACTTTCTATCCTATGTTCAATGTTTATGTCCTGCTATCTCATATGTATTCACCTATTCCTATATTCATCTCGACATTCCAATGTTCTTTTGCATGCTGCAAACGACTAGATTTCAGTTTTGTTTTATGAGAGGATTTCCATTTCTAAAAGATGTATGTTCTTTGCGTTGGACTTATTTTTAAAATTCTACAGCTCTTATTTTTCTTGTTACACCTTTATTAGTTTCCTTCTATGGATATACAAATGTTCAAAGAACTTATAGTACGTTTATATACAACAGGATTTAACAAACCCTCTGGGTTTCAAATGTCAATTCCATTGCTTATATTTCAAATAAATCCTCATAAAGAAGGTTAACCCTGCAAAATGCTATAATATAAACATGGCCTTATATGGTTTAAGCATTCAATCTGATTTAGAGACAATAAAATGTATGTAGAAAATTGTTTAGAATGTAATGGGTACTTTACACGATATGTATTTTACATATGGGTTGTCACTTTGCGTACACATTTTGTATATAAAAAGTGACAACCCATATGTAAAATACATATCGTGTAAAGTACCCATAAGGAAAGACTAGAAGAGGATTCTAATGTATATTTACAGGAAAATGTCAATATTATTGGTGTCGTACAATCACATTTTTAGTGGTCTATAAGATTTTCTTCTTTAAAAAGAAGAAGAAGTGGAATATATATAAAACAAGTAAGAAAGTATCAGTCAGCTGTGCTGACGGGGATATACCAGTATATAAAATATATTGATTTTGTATCACGAGTTTGCTTTAAAATCTGTATGTACCGTAATGTGGGGCTAAACCAAATCATTGACATATACCAGAGGTACAGAATCAAAACCATGCGAGAGGAGATCTTAAACTTCACTTTGTCCGCATTTTTATGTGGAAGGTACCCAAAGGAGTGGATCAATACAATCCATATTCCAAACCTGCGAGAATTATCTTGCGGATTTGCATTTTGAATGGTGCCGTCAGGGTTTTTTGGAGCTTTTAGGCCAATATCTCAGGATGTATGGACTTGCGCAAGAAAAAAATTTTACCTTCGCAAGGACAACTTACTGAAAAGAAATCAAAACGATCCGAGAGAGGCTCTTAAACTTCACATTATCAGAATTTTGTGTGGAAGGTACCCGAAGGAGTGGACCGATACAATCTATATTACCTGATACATGACTGGGTGAAATAACACGATGTGCAAAGACTGCAACAATCAGAAACTCCATGCGAGAATTATTATGCGGGTTTGCCAAATTGGTTGGTGCCGTCAGTTTTTCATAGAGATTTTATGCCAATATCTCAGGAAATATGGACTTGCGCAAGAAAAAAATTTTACGGTCGTAAAAATTAAAACGATCCGTGAGGAGCTCTTAAACTTCACTTTATCCGATTTTTGTGTGGGAGGTACCCGAAGGAGTGGACCGATACAATCTATATTCCAACCTGATACATGACTGGATAAAATAACACGATGTGCAAAGCCTGCACCAATCAGAAACTCCCTGCGAGAATTATATTGCGGGTTTGCCAAATTGGTTGATGCCGTCAGGTTTTCATGGAGATTTTAGGCCAATATATCAGGAAATATGGACTTGCGCAAGAAATAAAATTTTACCGTCGTAAAGAAAGCCGCAAGCACAACTTACTGAAAAAAATCAAAGCAAATAAAAAAAAAATCAATATTCCAACCTGATATATGACTGGATAAAATAACACGAAGTGCAAAGCCTACACCAATCAGAAACTCCCTGCGAAAATTATCTTGCAGGTTTACCAAACTGGTTGGTGCCGTCAAGTTTTCATGGAAGTTTTAGGCCAATATCTCAGGAAGGATGGACTTGCGCAAGAAAAAATTGCACCGTCGTAAAGAGAGCCGCAAGGACAACTCACTGAAAAAAATTCAAAACGATCCGAGAGGAGCTCTTAAACTTCACTTTATCCACATTTGTGTGACACGTTACCAGAAGGAGTGGCCGATACAATCCATATTCCAACCTGATACATGACTGGATAAAATAATACGATGTGCAAAGTCTGTCCTAATCAGAAACTCCCTGCGAAAATTATCTTGCGAGTTTGCCAAATTGGTTGGTGCCGTAAGGTTTTCATGGAGGTTTTAGACCAATATCTCAGGAAGTATAAACATGCGCAAGAACAAAATTGTACCGTCGTAAAGAGAGCCGCAAGGACACCTTACTGAAAAAAAATTCAAAACTATCCGATGGGAGCTCCTAAACTTCAATTTATCAGCATTTTGTGTGGAAGGTACCCAAAGGGGTGGACCGATACAATCCATATTCCAACCTGATACATGACTGTATGAAATAATACCATGTGTAAAGTTTGGACTAAATCGATTGCTCCCTTCGAGAGTTATCGTTCACACCATTTTACAGAAAAATTTTGAACTTTTGTGGGGGAGGTACCCGAAGGAGTTGACCGATATGGCACATCTTCGAACTTAAACTATGTTTGGAAAAAATATTACGATACCCGAGAGTTATCGTGCGCACCAGCCAGACAGACAGACGGGCGGACATTGCTAAATCGACTCCAAATTGTCTGCAACGAATTTCGTCCAAACATACTTGGAGTCTTAAACCGTATTTTCATGAGGCACATATTTGATCGTATCAAAGTGTATATAACTTATCTTGCCTAAAGGGTATAAAAATAGGAAGTCGAATTCTTTGTTTGGCTTGCAGGACAAATATTTTGTAGCTTCTTCTTTATTGCATATTCGATATTCGAATGTTAGCGACCATATGCATTTCATGTATAATATTTTATATATCATTGACAAAATAAGAAAATAATTCTCTATTTCTTGCGACACTTATTAAATTTTCTGCATTTCGGAATTCTGTCCACTGTTGAATATTTTGGAGCCAGGACATCTCTTCCTCTGCTACGTTTTCCTTCTATACTGGCTTGTAGAATTGATTGTAGAATGCGGTATTTTGAGTTTCGCATTATATGCCCAAGATATGCGATTTTTCTCCTTTTTATATGATTGAGGAGAAAAATTTCATATCTTGGGCATATAATGCGAAACTCAAAATACCGCATTCTACAATCAATTCTACAAGCCAGTATATAAGGAAAACGTAGCAGAGGAAGACAAGAGATGTCCTGGCTCCAAAATATTCTGTTTAATCTGCGTAGAACCTCGTCATTTGACACGTGAGCTATCCATAGGATTTTAAGAATTCTCCGATATATCCACATTTCGAATGCTTCTAATCGCTTGAAGTCTACTGCTTTTAGGGTCCATACTTCCGTTGCGTATAACAGTACTGGCCATATGTAGGCTTTTATGAACCTTGTCTTTGTTGTGATGTTAATATCATGACTTGTCAAAACTTTTCTATATTTGTGAAAGGCGTCTCTTGCCGTTTCAATCCGGCATTTAATTTCTTTGGTGTTATCCCACTGATCATTTATTGAGAACCCGAGATATTTGAAGCTCGACACTCTCTCGAGTGGAGTGTTGTGAATTATTATATTCATGTTTTCATAATTGTTTTTCCTGCTTATTATCATATATTTAGTTTTCTTGATGTCTAATCTTAATACATATCTTTAGCTACACGCAATTAGTCTGGTGACAAGATTTTGTAAACCTGATAGGCTGTCTGCTATTAGTGTAGTATCGTCAGCGTATCTGATATTGTTTACATAAGCATTATTTATGAGGATTCCTTCTTTAGCATTATTTATTGCTTCTTTGAATATTTTTCCTATGTATAATTTTCAGAAAAGACGTGGCTCATCAATCTAATAAGTCGGTAGTCGTTGCATCTTTTGGGGTGAGATTTCTTTGGAATGGTTATAAATGTGGATTTCAGCCAATCCTCAGGGTATTTTCCGGTGTCATAAATATAGTTAAATAGTTTCGTTAACAGATCAATATTGTTATCATTTATCAATTTTAGTATTTCGGCAGGTATTTCATCAGGACCCGTGGCTTTTTATTCTCGGAGGGATTTTATTGCATCTACAACTTCGTTGTTTGTTATTGCCTCGCCTGTCATTTGCTGTGATATCCGGTAGTCATAATCAGATCTAGTAGGATCTTTGAATAAGTTTTGAATATATTCTTTCCAGATGTTTTTCTTCTCAGCGGTTTCAAAAACGGGTTCATTATTGTTATTGTAAATGACTGATGAATTATTATTTCTGTGTATGCCCGCTGCTTCTTTCATTTTCTTGTGTAACTGAAAGTCGTCGTGCAGTGTCATCAGTCGTTCAATTTCTTGGCATTGACTGTTAAGATGGTTGTTTTTGGCTATACGCACTTCCCTTTGAATTTCCTTGTTGATTTCCCAATACATCTCGTAGTTACTATTTTTGTATTTTCTACGCTCATCCATCAGTTGAAGTATCTCTTCAGTCATCCAGCTTTTACTTTTTGGTTTAGTGTAGTCTCCAAGCTTGTTACGTGCAATTGAATTGATTGTGGTCTTCACACTGTTCCATATATTTTCCACGTCATTCCTGTCGATAAGTGTTGACTTGAGAAGAAACGCCAGACCTTATTGTAGGATTTTCGAGTTTTCCGATGCCAATTTTGCTATTTCGTGCTTTTTTTTTTTTTTTGATTTACGTGCTCGTTTTATGTGGATTTTTGCCATCAGAAGATTGTGATCAGATGTTACATCTGCGCTAGGGTATGTTGTGACCTTTCTTACAGATGAGCAATGTCGCCTGTTTATAAGTATGAAATGTATTTGATTCCTTACCACATTGCCGACTCTATCTTGGGGGGATTTCCAATATAAAAACCTCTTGGCGGTAGGGTGAACAGGGTATTGGTAATTTTCATTTTAAATTCCTGGCAAAATTCGATGAGTCTGTCACCTCTTCCATTTCTGTCTCCTAGACCATATCTTCCTTTTACTCCTGCAACTATATCGCTTCCTACCTTTGCATTGAAATCGCCTTGGATTATGGTTATTTCGTGCGGTTTTGTTATTTTAATTAGTTCTTCGACTTCAGTGTAGAAGGTTTCAATCTCGTCATTACTTTTGTCTGCTGTAGGTGCATAGACATGAATTATAGTAACGATGACTGGATTTGCTGATATTTTTATTATCATAGTTCTGTCAGATTTTGGAATGAATCCGATGACACGTTTGGCTATATGTTCTTTCACTATAATGCCAACTTCATACCGGTGATTTCTTTCCGAGTTACCTGAAAAGTATATTTTGGCATTTTGAGATACAAAATCTCCAGAGTTTGGCCACCAAGTTTCACACACTCCCAGTATGTCCACATATAAGTCTGTCCATTTCAGCTATTGTATTGTTTAGTTTACCTGCTTCATATAAACTTGGGATATTCCATGTCCCAATATTAAGTGTCTTTTTGGTTTTTGCACCGTCGAGTTACCGGAGATTGAGGGCCGTGTGTTTTGTTCTGCATTCATTGTTATATGATTTTCAAGGGATAAAGTGATTTCCCCTTATCTTCTGATGGGTTTAAAGTTTACCGTCTTCGTTTCAGCTGCTCTTCTTAGAGTACAGACGCTGTTTGCAGCCGCCCACTGTGGAAACAGACACCGCTACCTGTTGGTCCGCGAGAGGTATTTGATTTCCCCCTTACCACCCATATCTGGGAAACATTCCCCTATCCACCACATGGGGACGCGTCCTCTAGGGGTTACAGGCTCCCCCGAGGAATTTTGTAAATAACTAAATCTTAATATTGTTTCAAAGTTATGAAGATACAAAAAACCTCATAAAGAAATAATATTAATTTTTTTTTTTAAGACAAAAAATTGAATTTTGTTATCTTACTTACATAATTATATGGCTTTTATACAAAACAGAACGTCTTGTTCCATAAGCCGAACTCAGAATAGATTTCCAAACGCCCCAATCTACTGCTTTACTTCTCTAATCTTGGATGCAACGCTTTGAGATCTCATCATTAAGTAAGCCTTTCTATGGCCCAGCCAACGCAATCGTTGTAGTGCGATACGTTTTGTAGGTCGATTGGTACAGCTCGCGGTTCATACGACGTCGGTTTTCATCAACGTCCTGTAGAGTGAAAGTTTGGTCTGACGATAAGTGTTTTTGTTTTTAAACTGTTTGTTTACTTAGACCAAAATAGCATCTGTTGGCCAATATTATTCTACTGGACATCTTGCGTGTTGATACCATAAACTTCGTTTTGCAGCCGTTGACTGCCAGACCCACTTCCGAAAACTCTTTTTAAAATTTTGCAAAGTTGGCTGTTACTGATCGAGTTGATCGACCTATTATGTCAACATCGTTTGCGTATGCCAGTAACATTATATCTTTGTTAAATATAGTGCTATTTTTATCTCTATCCGTATATACATTCGCTCCTCGTATGACCTTTTCCTATAGAATGTTAAATAGGTCACACGATCGGCTGTTACCTGGCTTGAAACCTGGATTTGTTTCAAAAGGTTCGTAGAGGTTATTTTCTATTTTAACTGCTGATCCCGTGTTAGCAGACTTATGCCTCTGTAATTTGTACACACCGTCTTGTCTTCTTTCTTGTGTACGAGACATAGAAGGCTAAGGTTCCAATCGTTGGGTATGCTTCATTCGGTATATAACTAATAAATACTCTTTATCAGCATTTCGCCACCGGTCTTGAATATTTCGGCGGGCAGCCCTTCATCTCCTGCTGCTTTATTGTTTTTCACAGAGAATAATTGCTGTCCGATCTTGCTTTGGATAGGTGGAAGACATTCAACGTCGTTGTTTACGATTGGTTCTGGTGTATCTTTATCGCCGCCCATATTCGATACTAAGAGCTTCATGAAATGCTCCTTCCAGATCCTCAGTACGCTATCTGTATCAGTTACCACATTTCCTTCATCATCTTTGTAGGAGAATGTGCCTGCACCATACTCTTTAGTCTGGTAAAATTTTCGGACTTTATTCTGACTCCTGAACATCTCGAGCTTCTCACGCTCACGTTTTTCTTAGTCTTTCTTGTTTTCTTTTGAAAATACGCTCCTCTACTCCTGATATTTTTCTATCGCGCTTAGTGTTGCTACTGAATGCAGGATTGCTCTGTATGCCGCGTTCTTTTCTTCCTGATCGTATCAAAGATTTTTAGGTGGTGGTTTTTGGTATCTCAGCACAGAGTTTGCGGCAGTTTGAAGTGAGTGGAACATTCTTTGCCACTGCGCTTCCACATTATCGGGACAAGGAGTGCCGTATTCCAGCATGTGGTTCAGTTAAGTGGAAAAAGCTTGTGCTATCTGTTGCTCACCACCATGTTTTTTACCGCAGCAAATTCGATCAGCCTCATTCCGTTGTCGGATGTTATCTAATGAAGGCTGAACTTACCCTCCCAATTTTATCTTTAAAATCTTCTAGAACAATCTTAATATCTGGCCAGGGCTGCGGTCATATGCTTTCTCTAGAAACTTGTAGAATATATCCATTGTCTGTTGATCTTTATCTTCAGTGAGGGCATGGGCGCAGATGAGACTGATGTTAAAAAACTTTGCTTTAATACGGATTGTGGCAATTCTCTCATCAACCGGAGTGAAGATTTTTAAGCTATAATAGAGTTCGTAATCGTGTGTAATTTTTACGTCCTCCCGGTTCCATCGCACTTATTGTAGGGCGATAATATCAGCTTTGTACTTACCAAGTACATCCGTATATGAAAGAGGGGCCAAGATAAATCCAGGGCTTTGAAATGATAAAGCCGATCAGGACCGTTCCTTGGTATCATTCATCCCTTACCTCATGTTTATCTCACTATGTACAAATTTAGCATTTATTAAATTGTTTATTTATAATAATGTTAAATTATTGGAGTGATAACTGAAAGCAATATTTTCTCTCTTATGCTATGACCTCAATTATATTTTTTGTAGATTCGAAATACCATAAATAGTTTATTAAGCCATATACGAGTATGTTTGTACATCTTTGTTAAGGCGTGAATGTTAATTGTTGCATTTTATGAATCTATTTTTATACGATTGCTATATGTAATTGTGGCTTTATTACTGCATTTAAGTATTCAACAAATCACAGTTGCACAGTAAATATTGAATATTTGTCACACCCTCCCCAGAGGATTTGTCATCGCTATTGCGGAAAATCAAATAAATGAAAGTGTTTATGTATGGATTTTGATTGCAGCCATATTAAATAAAACTTATCAGATAAATATAAAAATTTCATTTAGGTTGTCTTAATGCTTTCCAACAACATCAAAATTTTATTAAAGATAAAACAAATTGTAATAATGAATTGCAATATTTTATTTTATTATTTTAATTTCTTTTTATATATTATACATATTTTTGTTATGAAAATCTCCCTGTCTCTTACCCATCCCAATGAATTATACAACTCATTTAAACGTTTTCACTTAGCGTTCTTGTCATTATTCGTGGAAATTGAGAAAGGTTTATCAACACAACAGTTGTTGCAACACCCCTATTTATACTCACTCAGTGAATTGTGACAGTTTTCAATTGAAAACGTCGTCTTTATCGCAACAAAAGGCTTTTTAATATATCTTAAATAACACTTTTAAGTTAATTGGATTGAGGTGGATGGCAGAGCAGAGAATTTCGTCGTGAACGTGGACATCTCTTAAAAGCAATGAGTTGATGATAATAACCTATGCTACTTATTGCCAAACGACAATAAGAAGTGTTTAGGGGTGAGAGGTAGCTTATTTCGTTTCAGATGAGAATGAAAACAGAAAGGAATTTCATACATCAATATTGGATAATAGAAAGCAGCAAATGCTATTGACAGCATTGAAGAAATCCAATGTTGGTATAACAAAACATCGAGAATCTGTGTCAAATTATAATTTATATCTAATTTTGCATTGCTTTATAATGTTTTTATATTAAGTTGAAGAGTACAAAAGAGTTTAACATTACATATGGGTTTGTGATGTTTGCGCTATTCCACATATGTGTTGATTTATTCCATCTTTTCATCTGCCTTACACCATATCATGGAGTGTATGTTAAGCGTGTCATTTCGTTTGCAACTTCTCGAAATAATAATTTCAGAACCCTTAAAGTATATATGGGGATATCTGAGTGAAATCCGACACTTTTTCAAAATGAAGATTTTGATTTCCTTTAATTTTTTGCTGTGGCGATGCTGTGAAAAATTCGAATTCTGTAAAAACTATATGCAATAAAAATCTGAAAATATACTTAAATGTTTTATTCATGAGGAGCTTTATTGCTTTTGTTTTTATTGTACTCTCTTTTACGTTTATTTTTATAGTTCAGTGACGTTATTGTAGCTCTTTCAATTCTCTCATATTTTTCAACCATTCGCTCATAAATGTATGTGTTATATTTCTTTTAATGCGAGTTGTGTGTTTGTTGCACTGTCGAATTTTTGGTATTTTAGATGTTAGCAGGTCCTCCGTCTAGAAACATCAGCAACGAGGAAGGACTGAACATAAATACTTGAGAATTATGAGGCAGTCAGTAAGTTGCCTTCATATAGCCTCCCGATTTTCGCTATTTTGCACGTTGTTGCCTCGATATTCCTCCGAAATGGCTGAAATTTGGTATTTAGTCTCCATTAGGTTCACGCCATCATATAGCCCCCAGAGAATGGTAACTCCAGATTTTCGGTATTTTTAAGATTGTGGCCCCAACTACCCACCAAAATGTCTGAAATTCGGTATTTAGTCTTTCCAACTGAAATTCGTAGTCACAGGCACAAGTTTCGATATAGCCACCATGTGACGTCAATATCCCAGCGAAATGACTCACATTTGTTATTTAGATTTAGTTTTACCGAAATTGCTGATATTTGGTATTTAGTCTTCTTTATAAACGGAAGGAAACTAATTGTTCCATTTTGCTTCAATACAACTCTGGTCGTACTGAAGTGGCTATATTTGGTATTTTGGATTATGGTATATACCCAATATGAAGGAATCGGCAGGTAACGTAATAGGGTATTTCGGATTTAAGATGGGTAGAAAACGTTGAGACATCGACGAAACCTTTTTCACAAGAAAGTATTATTCCTTAGTTAGCATATTCTCCTTCAAATGGTAGAAAACTATTTTTTTCATCTTAATTCAATACAATTCATTATTACTTGTTATTATTTACATGTATGCATAAAATATCCCTAAATTAGAGGTACTTATAACCCTTTTATATATCGTTATTCATTGAATAAGTGGACGTATTAACCCATGAAGTGTAAAAAATTAGGTGTATTCGTTTACTCAATCATTTTTACAAATTTGTAAAAGTCCAGTAACTTCTTGTAAACGACTAAGGTCTAACAATTTATACGAATTTTTAGTAAACGAACACACATATTATCTCTTTTGACTTTATATGAAAGTGGAGCATTCATTAACATCTGATAGCCTACGGTAACTTTTCATTCAAACTGGTAGATGCTGCTAATCGATATTTCCCCGTTTTCATGGTCCTTTTTGACATTTACCCGGTTTTTGTTCAGAAAACTATGTTTTGTTTTTATGTATATTCGTTATTGGTCTTTGGTGCTTCTGAAATACTTACCATAAATAGCTCTTGTAATGACGAACACGTTAATAACAAATTTTATTTGAGGATAAATCGGTTTTAATATCAGAATATCCGGTTCAAAAATTTAGATAACCGGATCTATCCTCAAATAAAATTTGTTATTAACGTGTTCGTCATTACAAGAGCTATTTATGGTAAGTATTTCAGAAGCACCAAAGACCAATAACGAATATACATAAAAACAAAACATAGTTTTCTGAACAAAAACCGGGTAAATGTCAAAAAGGACCATGAAAACGGGGAAATATCGATTGGTCATCAATGAGAACCGTACCTAAAATCTTCTGAACAACATTTTTGTAGAATATTTGGATGCTGTAAAATCTCGTCTTGTGTTACTTTTACTACGGTTCAAAAAATAAAGGACGAAAAGGACATGAAAGGAATTGAGTTAGAGGGATAAAATATTCTACAAAAAGATTCACCATTTGATTTGACCGAAAAAATGTAATGTCAAAATGAAGCTACAATAACGCTTTAGAGAGATATGAAGCTATTTTCTCACAAATTAAGGGGCCAAAATTAAACCGTTAATCACGCGATATCTCGGAAACTTGACCTATGATGAATATTTCCTTTTGGGTTCTTAGTACACTCACCAAGGGCTTTCATCTCCAAAAGGAATTTTCCACCCACTGACTTTGAGTCCCATTTTGTAGCACAGTGTCATTTATCGATATTTTCCGAAAAATGTGCACCTTCTCGAGGCCATAACTACCTGAAGGAGCGTTCCAATGCTTTTGCGATGTACTAGAGAGTTCTTTATTATTGTCTTGGCTACAATTGTTGTCTTTGTGTTGGATCGAAAATCTCAGTGGTTTGGTTGTTATATGCCAAAATATCCAAAAATCCTTGAAAAATAACTTCAAGCCAAAATCCAGGGGCTCGATTTTCAACGTAGACATATGGTCTAGTTGACTTTTTTGCTCAGTACAATCCCAAGAATCAGAAACTCCAGGCGCCCGATAACACTTTTTTCCTTCCATACAAATCGCCCCGGCCTAGTATATACACTTTCATACGAGCAAAATGTGCCTCATCGGAATAATGGTTTTAGACCCCAAGTATGTTTGGTCGAAATCCGTTTCAGACAATTTCGAGTCGATTTAGTAATGTCAGTCTGTCTGTTTGGCTGGCTGGTGCGCACGATATCTCACGAACGGATCAACCAATTCGAACCAAATTTTGGGCATCGTAATATTTTGCCTAAACTTAGTTTATGTTCGGAGATGGGCCATATCGCACCACTCCCCCACAAAAGTTCGAAAAGGTTCGGAAAAATTGTGCGCACGATAACTCTTGAAGGGAGTAACAAATTTGGTCTATATTTTGCACATCATGAATATTTTACCAGACTTAGATGGCTTTCCAATATGGGCTCAATTGGCTCCCACACAAAATGTCGGAAAAGTTCAGTTTAGGACAGGGATCAGGGGCAAGTTCATACTTCCTGAGAAAATAGCCTAAAGGTACAAAAAACCGCTTTGACAGCGTGTGTATTGGTTGGAGCGCAAGATAACTCTCGAACGGATCTGCTGATGCGGTCCAAAATTTGGCATTCGTAATATTTTCGTAGTATTTTGTCCGAGGATGAGCCATATCGGTCCACTCCTTCAGGTACCTCCCCCACAAAAGTTCCAAACTGTTCGAAAAAATTGTGCGCACGATAACTCTTGAAGGGAGTGACCATTTGGTCCCTACTTTACACATCCTAATATATTTACCATATATAGATCAGGTTCGAATATGGACTATAGTTGTTCACTCCTTCGGGTACCTCTCATAAAAAATTCGGATATGTTCACTTTAAGACTTGCTCTCGAATGATTTTGATCTTTGTTGAAGATCTTTCAACCGAGAAGAAGTGTTAAAAAGTTGCTCTGCAAAATTTCAAAATAGCTCGTGTCTAACACACTGAAACACTTTTTGAACTGTTTTACAATAATTCTCAGAGTTTTTTCGATCAGTAAACATTATCATACATCGCATACATCGCAACCATTGTCAATAAACTAAGTGTAAACATTTCTTAGTACAAATAAACGTCATCGTATCATCCTTTAGTTCTTTACGTTGTGTTATCAAAATATTTCATCCTGCATCTTCTTTTTACCAGGTTGTTGAACCCCCTAAACATCTTTTATCACAATACACTAAACACCCTATTTTTTATCTTCGGCCCGAAAGGTCTAAAAAATCCTATGGCACCATATGTTGTGGATGGAGAGCACGATAACTCTCGAACTGATCAACCGATTTGATCCAAAATTTGGCCTTCTCATATTTTGCCCGAACTTAGTTTTAGTTTTAAGATTGGCAATACCGGTCCATAACCTCCGGTACTTCCACCCAATATTTAAAAAAATTTCACTAAAATGGTATGCTCGATGGCCAATTTGGTCTAAATTTTGGATCTCCTAATATTTTGTACAAATTTAGTTTAACTTCTAAAATGATCACATCGTTCCTCTCCATAGGGTACCTCTCCACAAAAATTCAAAATTTGTGTCTAAGTGCAGTTTGGGGTTTTTTTTCAAAGATCCTTTGGAAATGTATGCCGATGCTTTTCGTTGTGGCCCTGTTTACAGCGATATTATGTTTTCCTGGTTATACGAAAAGATATGACTCCCAAAATAAGATCCACTTCCATAAAAGTTTCCTTCAAGTACCTACTCTCCAACACTTTTGAACTTTAATCCTAATCTGCATTTTTGTCGGCAAGTTCAAATGTCCAAAAAGGGCCACAAAATTCTGAAAAAAACGATAAATACATTCCATCTGGCTGTAGATGAATGTTTCAATTCACATAGGCTGATGTATACATCTCTGTCGGCAAAGCCGACTGATACTTTTTTACTTGTTTATTTTAATTAATGCTCAGAGAATATTAATAGCAAAATACAGAAGAAATTATTTATCTCATTTTTATTTGTTGACAAATAAATAATATATCAAATGGTCGAATGTAGAAATGTTGGGTCCATTACGGATTTTACAACCTCTCAAATTCAAATGTTAATTTTATTCACAATTGTATGACCAATCACACCCTTCAGTTATTCCATGTAATTAGGTAGTAAAATCTTTTCTCCTCCTTAAGAATGGTAAGACCTTTTAGTTATTTCATTTATTTTCATAACTTGTTTGTCTTCCTTTCTTATTCTTCGTGTACTTTTTGCGTTTTGTATACTTAAACATCTTTAAAGTGTTTCACATTATGCGATTGTGTTAACTAGGCAAAAGACACGTAGGACAAAAACCGTCCAATGGTGAAAGGGTCATGGGTATAAATAAGATTGTCTTTTAACTCATAAAGTGCTCTCAAATAATTGTCCACTTTAAGTGTGCTTACAAATTTTGAAGATTTATTCAAGTGTTTATTTTTAATTAATTTTTATTTTTCATAATCATCTTCTAAATATTCTTCTTTTCTATTTACAGAAATACTTCCACAAATCTGAATTCATCTGGAACACTTAAAAATTACAAGCATTTTACAGAAAGGTAAGCAAAATATTCGTTTGTTGACACTTTTAAGCTGGTATCCTTTCTCTTAGAAAATACGGAAGTAAGATATGAAAACAAAATATTAATTTTGTGAAAGATATACAAAATAATTTTGTATGTCCTGTGGTTTCAGAAAATAACAACAAAGTTGACTGGTCAGATAAGTTCCTAATTGTCCATTTAAAACTGACTTCTTGTGTTAAACTTGAATTTTTAGCAAAGTGGACTCAGAACTCAGATTAATATTAATATCCATTCAAAACCTTTAAGTTCTGGTGGTGTACCAAAACTAGCAAGAGTTCTAACCGTTTTCATACCCATCTATAGTGTAGGCGACTGCTTCACTCGGAAACCATTAGTCTATTGCGCCCAACCTGGATGGATTTGAATAAGATAAATTGAGTATTGAGCCATGATAACTGCTTGTTTTAATAAAATAAAGGATAAAGGTGTCTACGTTTGATAGGAAGGTGAGAGTATCTATCTCATATCTGCCCAGTATTCGGTGTCTTCTTGTTTGTAGCAAGAGGCATCTACAATGTAGATGTTCGATAGTCTCTATCTCTTTTACATTTTCACATAACCCACTGCAATTAGTTCCACAGTCATCCCATTTGAAATTAGAGATCTAACTCTACAGTGGCCCGTAATAAGTTTCACAGTGGTTTTCATCCTTGACTTATATAGTGATGGAGGGGTGGCTTTATTACTTTCGATTTCTCAAGGTAGATCTTACGAATTTTTTCCGAATTAGTAGCACATTGGTAGATTAATCAACAAGTAGATCGATATACTTACACCCAACTTGAGCTAGTTTATCTGCTAATTCGTTTCCCATTATATTAATATGACATGGAACAAGATCTGGCAAACTTTCGATTGTCTTACTATCGCCTTGATTTTGCTGCTTTACTGATAGCAAGAGCCTCTCCATGAAAAACGCTACTTAAGTAAGTGTTCGATTAATAGACCTATATGTATATTTAGCTATATCGTACAAATAAGAGTTAAGGCAGAGTTACATTAGGCAAATATTTGCTCCAGCGACCGGCAGTGTGCGCTTACTGAGAGCAAGTGAGCATAAATTCAATGTATTATTAACACTCACTAGATCTCAGTAAACGCACAATGCCGGTCGCTGGAGCAAATATTTGCCTAATGTGACCTTACCTTTACCTTCACCCTAAGAGTCACTACTTAGACAAATTACCGATAATGAGTCAAACCTGAAACCTGGGCATATAATCGCTAAGGCTACTCCTTTCATATAATTTTAGCTGACTGCCAACTAAGTTTAAGACCATCACATGTCCGAAATGTGGAGCTCTGAACAATCTTAACTCTCGGAGCTCTAAAATTGTACTCGCAGCCTGAAACTGGATCAGGAGTGCTTCTGATTAAACCGGTAATCAGAGTGTTTGCACACTTAACAATTTGAATAGTAGCTCATTGAATAGTAAAGGAAAGCTAAAAACACTTAAGGGGTTACGTCCACTCGCAAATTAAAAAAAAAAAAAAACAAGTAAAAAAGTATCAGTTGGCTTTACCGACAGAGATATACCCTCAGCCTATGTGAATTGCAACTTTCATCTACGGACAGATCGAATGTATTTAGGGTCTTTTCAGAATTTTGTGAACATTTGAACTTACAGACAAAAATGTGCATTAGGATTAAAGTTCAAAAGTGTTGCGGAGGAAGTACTTCAAGGATGGACCGACATAGTCCATTATGAAAGTGGAGCTTATTTTGGGAGTCATACCTTTTCGATAGATATCGCACCCACTATTCATTTCAGTGGGTCATGGTATAACATTTGGGCTAGAATGCCAGGAAGCATGAACTTGTCCACGGAAAACATAATATCGCTATAAACAGGACCACAACACAACAAAAATGTTTGACTTTTGCAGGGGTGTTACCTTAAGGAGAGGACCAATAAAGGTTAAACTAAATTTGGACAAATATTAGAAGATCCAAAGTTTGGACAAAATTGGTTACCTCGTTCAAGAAAGTGTATCGTGCATACAATTTTAGAGGAACTTTTAAATTTTGGGGGGAAGTACAGGAAGTTGTGGCCCGGTATTGCCCATCTTGGAACTGAAACTAAGTTTGGAAAAAAATATGACGAAGTGCAAATTTCGGACCAAATCAGTTGAGCAGTTCGATTGCTATAGTGCGCTCCAGCCACTACACATGGTACAACTTTCAGGCTATTTTCTCAGGAAGTAAAGACTTACGCCTGATAAAACTTGTACCACCGTATAGGGGGTCAGTGAATGCAAGTTGCTTCAAAAAAATCAAAGTGATTCGAGTGCTGGTCTTAAAGTGAACTTATCTGACATTTTGTGTGGGAGGTACCCGAAGGGATGGACAAATATAGTCCATATTCGAACCTGATCTATACCTGGTAGATACATATATTAGGATGTGTAAAGAATGGACCAAATCACTCCCATCAAGAGTTTTCGTGCGCACAAATTTTTCGAACATTTTTGAACTTTTGTGAGGGAGGTATCTGAAGGAGTGGACCGATATGCCTTATCTTCGAGCTTAAACTAAGTTTGGACAAAATACTAAGAAGGCCAAATGTTGGACTGAATCGGCAGATCCGTTCAGGAGTTATCTTGCGCTCCAACCACAACACATGGTGTCACAGATGTTCTTTTGCACCTTTCAGGCTATTTACTCAGGAAGTATGGACTTGCGCCTGATGAAATTTGTACCGTCGTATGGGGGGCAGTGAATACAAGTTCTTACAATAAAAATCAGAGTGATTCGAGGGCTGGTCCTAAACTGAACTTTTCCCAAATTTTGTGTGGGGGTACCAGAAGGAGTGGCCGATTGAGTCCATATTGGAACCTCATCTAAACCTAGTAGAAATTTCAGCATGTGCAAAGTATGGACTAAATCTGTTACTCCCTTCAAGAGTTATCGTGCTCAAAAATTTTCCGAACATTTTCGAACTTTTGTGGGGGAGGTACCCGAAGGAGTTGGCCGATATGGCCCATCATCGAACTTAAACTAAGTTTAGGCAAAATATTACGATACCCAAAATTTGGTTCGAATCGGCTGATCCGTTCAAGGGTTGTCGTGCGCACCAGCCAGCCAGACTGACAGACAGACGGACGGACATTGGTAAATCGACTCCAAATTGTCTGAAACGGATTTCGTCCAAACATACTTGGGTTCTAAAACCATTATTTCGATGAGGCACTTTTGTTTTGATTTCTTTCTTGTAAAAAAAATCATGAAAAATTGCTTTTTGGTGCTCAATAAGTGGCCACCAGTCCTTAAGTTTTGGTGTGGCCTTAGTGAATGTATTGTTGCAGTGATATGTGCGTGCCAAATGTCACATGTCGCCTTGTAACTACCAAGTTGCACTTAAGGGAATAATTTAGAATTTAGAACATATAATACCAGGTACAGAGTTTAGACCTAATCGGTTACTTCGACAGTTATTATGTCCACCAGTCAGTCCGACATAATTATGGACATGGTCAAAAAAGCATTTAGTTCGCCCAAGTCCAAAGCCTGCACATTATCGACTTAATGTGCGATAGAAGAATCGTTTAATTCGTCGTTAGGCAGTTGGCCCGCAGACGGTGAGGAAATTACTTACTATTTTCTTACTCATGGAAATTCCAATAGTTATACACTCCATGTAAATAAAAGAGATGTTTCAACTAGTTTATCGTTGGACATTCACACTGCTGGCTGGCGAGGAATCGTTTCACTGCTCGTAGTTTGTTTTTAATCGACAAAGTACTACTCGTTCACCACTATGAAACCCTAAAACTCGCTTATAATCGAGCTTGTTTCCACATTCTAGCCCTACTTATCACACGTTCATCGTTGTCGGTTGAACAACTGCCTAATTATAGTGTAACATTACAAAACAAACATTTTAATCAACGATTGTAGACAATTGACGTGCCCCACGGTTTTATTTTAGTCTAGTCTATGCATATGTTTATAATTCCAACGACTGTATCTATTTTATTATTTTTTGGTTTTTAGTACATTTATCTTAAACATTGCAATGTATGTTTAACATAAAACCGTTTAACTTAAAAAGTTTTTTACCTATTTTTATTAGTACATTTATCTTAAACATTGCAATGTATGTTTAACATAAAACCGTTTAACTTAAAAAGTTTTTTACCTATTTTTATTTTCTAGTTTTTATTTCGCATTCTGTTTAAATTATTTAGTGCTTCATTATTGCAAGGTTTCTTGCCCGTTAGTTTATTGCAGTCCAACTCCTCTATACGTAGTCCCTGCAAAGATCTTACTCTACTAACAGCCACGTAGGCTTGATCTTCTTCAAACAGTTTCGCACCTAAGTATACGACTGCGTGATCCACAGTGCTGCCCTGAATTTTATGTATTGTAGAAGCCCATGATAGTATTAAAGGCAACACACATCTGTGTGTATCGCTCCCGTTGTTTTGTTAACCTGGCTTCATATTCTTCAGGCGTTTCTGACGCTATCATCTGTGTGTATCGCTCACGTTGCTTTGTTAACCTGGCTTCATATTCTTCAGGCGTTTCTGACGCCGTCATTTGTGTATATCGCTGACGTTGCTTTTTTAACCTGGCCTCATATTGCTCAGGTGTTTTTGACGCTAATTGTTCCCGTCGTTTCTGTAATCGACTATTTCTATGACCTTCACTTTCTTTAGCTCGTTTTGCTTTATACTTTTCTTTCGCTTTTTGAAGCCTTCGTTTACGTTGTGTTGCAGCTTCTGTTTTATTTGTGTTTGTATTTTTTATATTTTTTACCATTTTGTTCCCACGAGTAATGGACATTTATACGATCGACCCCCCCAAGAGGTCCAATAAAGGGGCAAGGCTATGTACAACAAGATGCGCCTGAGTCTTGAGGGGAAAACGCTAACGACATATCATTCACCCTAATGCCATACAGTTCTCGGCGCGTTTTAAACTTTCACCTTAACTTGGGTGGTGTACCGCTAACGACGTATCATTTCTTGCCACCCTAACGCCACACAGTCCTCAACACGATAAAAAATCTTGACTTGGGTGGTGGATTCAGGCTGGATTAATCAGATACCTAAATTACAGATTCAATTTCTAAATTTAAATCTTAATTATACGCCATTTAGTGGCTGCGCCCATCTTAAATATTGAGGTTGTATAGTGCACTGTATTCTTCTTGTCAAGCCCTTTTATTTGGTACCCATATTGGTGGGATTGATAAAAAAATTGTTATCAGCCATTTGGTAGCGGCGGCCATCTTAGATTTCAATTTTGCATAGTAAATTGTATTCTACTTGTTGAGACCTTTCCCTTGATACCCATGTTGATGGGATTGATAAAACCTAAGTTATCCGCCATTTTGCAGCGGCCGCCATCTTGGATTTCAATTTTTTATAATATATTGTATTCTGCTTGTTGAGCCCTTTCATTTGATACCCATATTGATGGGATTGATAAAACCTACGTTATCCGCCATTTTGTAGCCGCGGCCATCTTGAATTTATAATGATAATGAATAAACATAATTGTATTGTCACCAAAATCCAAAGTGTATACAAAATTTCAGATTAATCGGTTGACAGGAAGAGGGTGAAATTTGAATTACTAAATTTGACCCAAGAATAAATAATAAAACAAACAGGGTGAGCTAAATAAAACCATTTAAAAAAAGACTGATTTGAAGTTTTTAAATGTTTATTGGAGGTAGGAACTCCTTGACCACTGACTCCTTTTAATGTTCAAACTTAACTAAACTAAAAAGCAAAATGTTAAAAATTTATTTGCTAATTCTAATTTTTAACTGGTACGTAAGTATGTTAAATTACACTGTACAACTCAAAAAATAAATTACAGGTAAAATCGGTCAGATTATGAGAGAGACCGAAAAATAGAAGACAAGTGTATCGGCGTTTTGAATCTTTACGTCGGGAAGTACTCTAAATGCGTCGGGGAAGTTCCCCCTATTTGTACATTTTTGGAAATATTCGAGTTAGGATTCCTCGGAATCCCTGCGTTTTAGCCATATAGTGTCTTTGGCAATATTACTACCAACAATGCGAGTAATTTTTTAAATGGTTTTATTTAGCTCACCCCGTTTGTTATACCCTCAGCCTTTAGGCTAAGGAGGGTATATACACTTTGATACGATGAAAATGTGCCTCATCGAAATAATGGTTTTAGACCCCAAGTATGTTTGGACGAAATGTGTTTCAGACAATTTGGAGTCGATCTAGCCATGTCCGTCCGTCTGTCTGTCTGTCTGTCTGTCCTGCTGGCTGGAGCGCACGATAACTCTCGAACGGATGAACCGATTCGGTTCAAATTTTGGCTTTCATAATATTTTGCCCAAACTTAGTTTAAGTTCGAAGATGGGCTACATCGGTCCACTCCTTCCGGTACCTCCCCCACAAAAGTTCGAGAATGTTCGGAAAGTTTGTGCGCACGATAACTCTTGAAGGGAGTGACCGATTTGGTCCATACTTTGTATAGTGTAAACTTTCTACCAGAGTAATATGAGGTTCCAATATGGTATCAATAGGTCCACTCCTTCGGGTACCTCCCACACAAAATTTCGGAAAAATTCAGTTTAGGGCCATCTCTCGAATCGCTTTGATTTTTGTTTTAGCAACTTGTATTCACTGCCCTCCATACGACGGTACAAGTTTCATCAGGGGCAAGTCCATACTTCCTGAGAAAATAGCATGAAAGTTGCAAAAAACCCCTATGACACCGTGTAAGGTGGTTGGAGCGCACGATAACTCTCGAACGGATCTGCCGATTCGGTCCAAAATATGGTCTTAGTAATATTTTGTTCAAAGTGTGAAGATAAGCCATATCGGTCCACTCCATCAGGTACCTCCCCCACAAAAGTTCCAAAATGTTCGGAAAAATTGTTCGTACGGTAACTCTTGAAGGGAGTGGCCGAATTGGTCGATACTTTACACATCCTAATATATCTACCAGATATAGATCAGGTTCAAATATGGACTATATTTGTTCACTCTATCCGGTACCTCCCACACAAAATGTTAGATAAGTTCACTTTAAGACCTGATATCGAATCACTTTGATTTTTGTTGAAGCAACTTGCATTCGCTGCCTCAATTACGATGGTAAAAGTTTTTTTAGGGGCAAGTCCATACTTCTTGAGCAAACTGCCCGAAGAGTGTAAACACTAGGGTTATAACTTTTTGCACTTTTTTGCAAATATCAAAAATACCACCACATAGCCGTGTAGAGCATGGACAACTATTATGAAATACGGTGTCAATTTTTCTCTATTGCGAAAAACGTTTCCGCACCAAATGCATTGAAGTTCTTAAATGCATTTTTTAATTTTAGCTGTTATGACAACATATTTGCTTTTAATTAATTTTTTTATTTTTTTGTAATCTAATTTAAAATCATTACCAAAGCGTTCTGGACCAATTTGTTCTCAAATCGCGCCATTTCGGAGCATTTTAGGAATTTTTGACACTATTGCAATTTTTGTTTTTTCTTTATAAACTCGTGACTTTTATGTTTATATTTATTGTACCTATCGGACAAGAGAATATGGTGTCATTTGCAACAAATTCGCCAAAGTTACAGACAGTTTTTAATGACTTTGCCTAGGAAAATTGTATTTTTTTCTATGAATATTTATTCAAACAAAGCAAATTTAAAATTATAAGTAGAAATAATATCAAAAGGGGTTTAGTAATTACAGTCGGCGCGGAAACTTTTTTCACCGAATCGATCTTAGAAACGCGTTTTCATTATTAGGACAAATTTCCCTACGTGGCACTGGTGTTGTATTTTTGTAAAAAACATATACGATTCTCACAGGTAAAGTCAACAAAAACAGCCTGTAATTTTGCGACTTCGTTGCAAATGACCCCATATTCTTTTGTCCGGTAGGTACAAAAAATATAAACATAAAATTCACGAGTTTATAAAGAAAAAGCAAAAATTGCAATAGTCTCAAAAGTTCCTAATATGCTCCGAAATGGCGCGATTTGAGAACAAATTGGTCCAGAACGCTTTGATAATGATTTTTAATTAGATTACAAAAAAATAAAAATTTTAATTAAAAGCAAATATGTATGTTGTCATAACAGCTAAAATTAAAAAATGCATTTGGTGCGGAAACTTTTTTCGCAATAGAGAAAAATTGACGCCGCATTTCATAACAGTTTCCCATGCTCTACACGACCAAAATTTTTAAAACCCCCTAAATACATAAGTATTTTGGGAAAAAATTGTTTCAATATATAGGCTGAGGGTATATCTCTGTCGGCAAAGCCGACTGATAATTTTTTACTTGTTTTATTTATTATTTATTCTTCGGTCAAATTTAGTAATTCAAATTTCACCCTCTTCCTGTCAACCGATTAATCTGAAATTTTGTATACACTTTGGATTTTGGTGACAATACAATTATGTTTATTCATTATCATTATAAATTCAAGATGGCGGCCGCTACAAAATGGCGGATAACGTAGGTTTTATCAATCCCATCAATATGGGTATCAAATGAAAGTGCTCAACCAGTAAAATACAATGTGCTATATAAAATTTAAATCCAAGATGGCGGCCTCTACAAAATGGTGGATAACTTAGGTTTTATCAATCCCATCAACATGGGTATCAAATGAAAGGTCTCAACAAGCAGAATACAATATACTATAAAAATTGAAATCCAAGATGGCCGCCGCTACCAAATGGCTGATAACAATTTTTTATCAATCCCACCAATATGGGTATCAAATAAAAGGGCTTGAAAAGAAGAATACAGTGCACTATACAACCTCAATATTTAAGATGGGAGCAGCCACTAAATGGCGTATAATAAAGATTTAAATTTAGAAATTGAATCTGTAATTTAGGTATCTGATTAATCCAGCCTGAATCCACCACCCAAGTCAAGATTTTTTATCGTGTTGAGGACTGTGTGGCGTTAGGGTGGCTAAAAATGATACGTCGTTAGCGTTTTCCCCTCAAGACTCAGGCGCATCTTGTTGTACATAGCCTTGCCCCTTTATTGGGCCTCTGGGGGGGTCGACCGTTTAAATGTCCATTACTCGTGGGAACAAAATGGTAAAAAAATATAAAATATACAAACACAAATAAAGCAGAAACTGCAACACAACGTAAACGAAGGCTTCAAAAATCGAAAGAAAAGTATAAAGCAAAACGAGCTAAAGAAAGTGAAGGTGATAGAAATAGTAGATTACAGAAACGACGGGAACAATTAGCGTCAAAAACACCTGAACAATATGAGGCCAGGTTAAAAAAAGCAACGTCGGCGATATACACAAATGACGGCGTCAGAAACGCCCGAAGAATATGAAGCCAGGTTAACAAAGCAACGTGAGCGATACACACAGATGATAGCGTCAGAAACGCCTGAGGAATATGAAGCCAGGTTAAGAAAACAACGGGAGCGATACACACAGATGTGTGTTGCCTTTAATACTATCATGGGCTTCTACAATACATAAAATGCAGGCCAGCACTGTGGATCACGCAGTCGTATACTTAGGTGCGAAACTGTTTGAAGAAGGTCAAGCCTACGTGGCTCTTAGTAGAGTAAGATCTTTGCAGGGACTACGTATAGAGGAGTTGGACTGCAATAAACTAAAGGGAAGCACTAAATGAATTAAACAGAATGCGAAATAAAAACTAACAACTAGAAAATAAAAATAGGAAAAAAAAACTTTTTAAGTTAAACGGTTTTATGTTAAACATACATTGCAATGTTTAAGATAAATGTACTAAAAACCAAAAAATAATAAAATAGATACAGTCGTGGGAATTATAAACATATGCATAGACTAGACTAAAATAAAACCGTGGGGCACGTCAATTGTCTGCAATCGTTGATTAAAATGTTTGTTTTGTAATGTTACACTATAATTAGGCAGTTGTTCAACCGACAACGATGGACGTGTGATAAGTAGGGCTAGAATGTGGAAACAAGCTAGCAAGCTCGATTATAAGCGAGTTTTAGGGTTTCATAGTGGTGAGCGAGTAGTACTTTGTCGATTAAAGACAAACTACGAGCAGTGAAACGATTCCCCAGCCAGCTGTGTGAATGTCCAACGATAAACTAGTTGAAACATCTCTTTTATTTACATGGAGTGTATAACTATTGGAATTTCCATGAGCAAGAAAATAGTAAGTAATTTCCTCACCGTCTGCGGGCCAACTGCCTAACGACGAATTAAACGATTCTTCGATCGCACATTAAGTCGATAATTTGTAGACAATTGACGTGCCCCACGGTTTTATTTTAGTCTAGTCTATGCATATGTTTATAATTCCCACGACTGTATCTATTTTATTATTTTTTGGTTTTTAGTACATTTATCTTAAACATTGCAATGTATGTTTAACATAAAACCGTTTAACTTAAAAAGTTTTTTTTACCTATTTTTATTTTAGTTACAAAATTTAACCTTAAAGCTTGGTCCCTTTTTCGAAGCCCCCTTTAAAATGTAGTCGAATCGGATCCGAATATTCTGCAATAATGTTCGCCATAAAATTTTACTATAGCGACTAGAATACATCATAACTCCAAATCATACCTGAAGGCCCACAATCTGCAAATATCAAAAACACGTTTTACTTTTAATGTTGTACTTAATGTATGTTTATGCCATGTTGTCCCACAAAATATCATTCAAGATGGATAACGCCAAAAAAATATTATCCGTTAATTTTTACTATAAGTCACCGAAGAAACGAAATATCTGTTTACATTATATAACTCCGAAATGTTTATATAAATTTTGCCAACAAAACACAAACATATTTTTAATGAAATTTATTTCGTTCATTTTTGGAAGTGATGCATGAAAGTTACATAAAACTCAGTTAAGGAAAAATAGTACCAAAAGAAGAAAAATTCTACATAAAATTTTACTGCAAGTCTCAGAATAAACTATTTATCTAGGTATAATACTTTTTATGCAAATAACACTAGAAATTTATTTACATAAAACACGTAATTTTGCAAAGTCCAATTAAAGTTTTCAATATTTTCCAAATATATATTCACATCAAAAATATAGTAAAACGGTTTAAATCGAGTGCACAACATCTTCTGGGCGAATTCATAACGAAAACTATCGATAAAATGTATTTAATGTCCAAGGAATGATTCTCTTGTGCTGTTTAACATCTAATAGAAAAAAGAGAAGGGACAATGTACGATATTGTTGAACTAGCTTTAAACATTATATATCTGACCACTAACCACACTCTACATGCGATATAACAGCTATTTCAGTCTCAAAATGTAGCTTAAGATGTCAAAATACCCGAAATCGAGTGGTATCTTTCTAAGGGGGCTTTTACAAAACGTAGACCTATGTACATATTATGTCCATAAGTTTTGATAGAGATGTTTCTTGATTACTGGCTGCCCTAAAAGCCAAATTATAGCTAATTTGACCAGAAAATGTAACTGAAAACGTCAAAATACCTGAAATCAGGCGGTACCGTTATATGGACCAAATCGTGGACCTACATATGTCCATAATTTTCGTTGGAGAAGTTTAGTAACCTTTGGGAAACTCATATCAAAAAACTGGTTGTTCGGTAAAAATGTAGAAAAATCCTTAAAATACCGAAATTCTGGTAGAGCTCTTACACGAAGCTATACCAGAACATTGATCTATATTGAAAATATGCGGTGGAGAAGTTTTTGACCACTGGGAAAGTGAAATCTCAAATAACAGGCAGTTTGAAAAAAAAGGTAGCTAAAATCCTCAAAATACATAACGTCGGGAGGTACCGTTCTATGGCTGCTATTCTAAAACTTGGGCCTATACTGACGTTTTTGGAGGAGAAGTTTCGTGACTGCAGGAAACCTTAAATGTAAAACTATGGGTAGTTCAGTCAAACGTGTAGCTAGAACCCTCGAAATATATATGGGGTCTAAACCAAAACATTGACCTATATTGATAATTTTCAGGAAATATTTAATTAGCAGGGTTGGCGTGATGAGGACTTCTATTTTGTTTTTCAAAATAGTCAGGCTTAATCCCATAGTCGTTGTTTTAATATTTTATTAAAACAACTTTAATTTATTAGTGGACAAAATTGGCGATGTTTACCAAGGGGTAAGGCAGGGAAGACTATAGTTTCAGATCTCGCCACATATCTTCATCAGTTCCCTAGTTTCTTCTTTTTCAACAAGAAACTTTTTATACACAAGTGTTTCTTTGCACACGTATCTATTTGAGCGAGCAATTGACACTTGGGTATAAAAAGTTTCTTGTTGAAAAACATGAAAACTGATGAAGATCTGTGGCCAATTTTTTCCACTCATAAATTAATGTTGTTTTAATAAAATACTAAAACAACGACTATGGGATTAAGCCTGACTATTTTGAAAAACAAAATAGGAAATATTTAATGTCTAACTACAAATAATTCGATCAATAAGTGTTACAAGAATCCTCAAAATACCTAAAATCAGGTGGTATCGTTATATGGGGGCTATACAAAAACATGGACCTGTGTTGACAATTATCGGTGAAGAAGTTTTGTGGCCACTGGGAACCTCGAATTTTAAATTACAAGCAATTCGGTCAAGGAATGCAACTAAAATCCTCAAACTCCCTAAAATCCAGACATATTGTTATATGGGGGCTATACAAAAACTTGGACCGGACATGGCTAGATCGAATTAGAATTCTATCCTGATCACGAATACATATACTATATATGATCGCAAATTAGTGCTTTAATGTGATACGAATGGAAGAACAAACTTAATATATCCTCCATACTTTGGTGGAGGGTATAAAAATCAGATAATAAATTTTAACGTGCATTTGACCTCTGCGACGTGATATCAATCTTATAGGATAAATATTTCAACTCAGATAATTAAATTCAATACATGTCTGCGAGGCAAGGATCGTCGCTTCCACTAGACCCCTTCTGCATACTCCGAAAAAATGCAAAATCCTTATCATTCTACACATTTGTTCGGCGTTTGCCTTCTTGTCACACACACTTTAGCACAAATGTTTCAAAGGTGGCAAGTAAACACACATGTTCTGAAACCGACTTTTACGCTCGGAGAGGTTATTTAGTATTTTAAGTGTCGTTATAAATGATTCAAGTAAATATATAACTAGAAATTTCTTCGTTCATTTTAGAATAAATTTTTAGAATGAATAAAATAGAAATGTTTATTTTATGGGCTCTACCTTTTTCGTGAGAGACCAGTTTATATGACGTGTTTATTATTTATTAATAAAATAGAATTTTCTCTTTAGTGGGTTAAAATCTGCTATGGTGGTGTCGGTTTTGATATGGTATGTCCTGACGAATATTGCCATTCCTTATTTATTGAACAGATTTACACACATATATGTATAGAGTAAAATTATGTACATTTACAATCAACAACACAATGGTTTACACATTTATTTACAGCAACAATGTCTCTTACACATGTCTTTACTTTCTTCTCTGTCGTAAATTTCGATATTTGCATTTTCACGTAGAATATTATATGTATCAACCTTTGAGCATTTGCATAAGACCGGTACTAACACTCTTTCACCTAAGACAATCAGAACATCCTTTGTATTTGGATTACGCTTGAGTCTGAGAATTCACATATGAGGAAGCACACACGATATTACAACAAGAAATCCATATATGTATGTACTAGCAAAATGCCCGCTACTTCGTATGCGGAAAGGATATAAAAAAACAAATAAACAATATATAATATGGAAATGACAAACACTGAAAATTTGGTCGCACTAATACCAATTTTAATCAATATTTATTTTTATCTTAGTACTGTACGTACCCCTTAAGTTCGATTTTCAAAAAGATCAGCCGTATCTCACCCTTACACACTAACAGCGAGATCAACGTTGCACACCAATACACACCCTAACTCCAAAAAATAAAAATTCCAGCACTGTCCCTACACCCAAAAACAAATTGAGTACCATTAAGTAATTTTCGTATACTTATGGTACGTATTTCGACAACATATCTCAGCCATACACGGACATTAATACAAAATAATTACAGTAAATTCCATAATAATTACAGTAATTCCAAATCTCAAGATTCCAGCTGTATCCGTTCGTCCAATTCCAAATTGTACCAAACTTAGTATCATGTCGAACTCTTCGTACCCATAAGTAAGATTTTCCAAAACTACCTCAATCCTTCACTTCAGGATTCAAACTCTATCCGTTAAACCAAATTAAAATTGTACTAAATTTAGAACAATTTAGAATTTTCGTACCAATTTTCAAAACTTCCTCAACGCAACAGGGCTACAATAATCATACTTTCAAATTGCAGGATTCCACCGCTATCCGTTCACCTACATACAAATTGTACTAAATTTAGTACCATTTAGTGCTTTTCGTAACCATAAGTTTGCTTTTTCAAAACAACCTGAATCCTAATCTTCGACTGTAATCGTAATTCCAAATTTCAGGATTCCAGCTCTATTAATTCACCCGAATCCAAATTGTATCAAATTTAGTACCATTTCTTTCCCAAACAAAAATTTTAGGATTCCAGCTCTACCCGTTCACCCAAATCCATATTGTACCATATTTAGTACCATTTAGTACTTCTCGTACCCATACGTACGACTTTTCAAAATTTCTTCAATACTACACTCCAACAGTAATCTTAATTCCCAATTCCAACACTATCCGTTTACTAAAATTCAAATTGTACCAAATTTAGTGCTTTCTGTATCCATAAGTACGAATTTCCAAAACTACCTCAATTCTACCCTACGGCAGTAATCTTAGTCTCATACAAATCCAAATTGTACCAAATTTAGTACCATTTAGTACTTTTCGTACCCAAAGGTACGAATTTCCAAAACTATCTCAATCCTACACTCCTACAGTAATCTTAATTCAAAACTTTAGGATTCCAGCTCTATCCGTTCACCCAAATCCAAATTTAGTACTACTCGTAATCATAAATACGAACTTCCAAAACCATTTCCTTATTTCAACGCCATTTCCCAACCTTGATTCCCATACCAAATTTGAAGATTCTAGCTTTATCCATTAAAAATATGCAATTGGTACCAAATTTAGAAACTTTTAGTACTTTTCGTACACTTATAGGTCGAGTTTCTAAATACCCTTTGGTACATCTTCCTAACTCTCCATCAATGACCACTCGTTCAAAATTTCAGATTTCTAGCTCTTCGCGTTTGCCTGATACAACGGAATCCATATTTAGTACACTTTAGGACTTTTCGTACCTTTCTACGACGAATTTCCAAAAACCCCTTTACACAAAAACAAATTGTACAAAATTCTGTACAATTCGATTTTCCAAAACAACCTTAATCCTTCACTTCAACAGTAATCATAATTCCAAATAACAGGATTCCAGCGCTATCCGTGCACTCAAATCCAAGTTGTACCATTAGGTACATTTCGTACCCATAAGTACGAATTTCAAAAACTACTTCCATCTCAATCCTATACTCCAACAGCAGTCTGACCAAATTTTCAGGATTCCAGCTCTATCCGTTCCCTCAAATCCAAATTGTACCACAGGTAGTACCACTTAGTACTTTTCGTAGCCTTACTACCTCAGTCCTACACTCCAATAGTAATCCTAATTTCAAATTTCAGGACTCAAACACTATCCGTCACCCGAATCCAAATTCTACCTCTATAGCCTACCGCGAACGGGTTGCAAATTCTAACTCTTTCCGTTTACTAAAATTCATACTTTAAATTAAAATAAATAAAATTAAAATACTTAAAATTCAGGATTCCAGTTCTATCCGTTCACCCAAATCCAAATTGTAATAAATTTAGTACCATTTAGTACTTTTCGTACACATAAATACGAATTTCCAAAATTTCCCCAATCCTATGCTCCAACAGTAATCTCAATTTCAAATTTCAGGATTCCAGCTCTGTCCGTTCACTCGAATCCCTATTGTACCAAATTTAGTACTTTTCGAACACATAAGTACGAATTTCCAAAACCACCCTCATATCTCAGTCCTACACTTCACAGTAATCTTAATTCCAAATGTCAGGTTTCCAGCTCTATCCGTTCATTCAAATCCAAATTGTACTAAATTTAGTACCATTTAGTACTTTTCGTACCCATAAGTACGAACTCAATTCATTCAATTTCAAAACTACCTCAATTCTACACCCCACCAATAATCTCAATTCCAAATTTCGAGATTCCAACTATATCCGTTCACCCAAATCCCCATTGTCCCAAATTTAGTACCATTTAGTACTTTTCATTCACATAAGTAAGAATTTCCAAAACTTCCCCAGTCCTACACTCCAACAGTAATATCAATTCCAAATTTCAGGAATCCAGCTCTATCCGTTCACCCAAATCCAAATTGTACTAAATTTAGTACCATTTAGTACTTTTCGTACACTCAAGTTTCCAAAAACCCTTTGGTGCATCTTTCTTACTCTTCATCAGTGATCCTCAGTCCAAATTTGAGGAATCAAGCTCTATCCGTTCACCCAAATCGAAACTGTACCAAACTTAGTGCTATTTAGTATTTTTCGTACCCTATGTACGAATTTCCAAAACTTCCACAATACTAAACTCCCCCAGTAATCTCAGTTCCAAATTTGGAGATTCCAGCGCTATCCGTTCACCCAAATCCCCATTATACAAAATTTAGTTCCATTTAGTACTTTCCGTACACATAAGTACTAATTTCCAAAACAACCCTCATATCTCAATCCTACACTTCAACAGTAATATTAATTCCAAATTTCAGGTTTCCAGCTCTATCCGTTCATTCAAATCCAAATTGTACTAAATTTAGTACCATTTAGTATTTTCGTACCCATTAGTACGAATTTTCAAAACTACCTCAATCCTACACCCCACCAGTAATCTTAATTCAAAATTTCGAGATTCCAGCTATTATCCGTTCACCCAAATCCCCATTGTATCAAATTTAGTACCATTTAGTACTTTTCATACACATAAGTACGAATTTCCAAAAGTTTTTCAATCCTACACTCCAACAGTAATCTCAATTCCCAATATCAGGATTTCAGCTCTATCCGTTCACCCAAATCCCTATTGTACCAAATTTAGTACTATTTAGTACTTTTCGTACACTACAACAGTAACCTTAATTCCAAATTCCAGGTTTCCAGCTCTTTACGTTCATCCAAATCTAAATTGTACTAAATTTAGTATCATTTAGTACTTTTCGTACACATGATTGGTAATTTTCCAAACCATTTCCTTTTAGATGCACCACTTCCCAACCTTGATTTCCATACCAAATTCCTATATTCCTATATTCCTGGGGCCTATTATTGATTTCATTAATTATTTAGCGATTTCTTCAAATTACAGATTTTGAAATTGAAAATTGAATAGTAATGACTGTACATCTCCATATAAATAAAATTCTTAATTGCAAATAAATCGTGGTAATATGCACAATTTTATTGCACTTTCATTGATTTGTTATTTAGTTATTACCAAAAAGTGAGGTCCATACAGTTTTTAGTTGTTGTTATTTCTGGCCGATTTCTGAATTTATTACCCTAATGTTGTCTTCAAAAGCAACTCATTTATTTGTTCAACAAACCCAACATTATTTATTGAAAGAATTTTTGTTTTAATTTTAAATTGAAAATCAAAATTTTTACAAATGCATCCTTTGTAATCATTTTTTCTAACTGGATTTTAACGAATGAAAATCTTCTGTGCGACACCTGTTATGTGAAAACAAAATCAATATCGGTTTGTATTTTTCGCGTAATTAATGTTTGTACCATTATCACCAACTGCGACATCTGTTGCAATGGAAGATAACAAATGTCTTGTCTTTCTATTATTTAGTGGTTTACGATAAAAATAAGTGCGCCTAGAAGTAAACTACAAAATTTGAAATTATGTGTGATCGTTTACGGTATCATGAAGTTATAGCATTGTTAATTTCACACATGTCTTGCAGAGGGCCAACTAAATGAATAAGTACGTAATAGTAATGAAAAATAAGGATTTTTGTTGTTGTTATTTTTTGTGGTTCCAGGACGAATTTTCTAAAACCCGGCCTTATCTCGCACATTTGCATCAACAGTGACCCACTGGTAAAATTTCAAGCTCCTAGCTTTAGCCGTTTTGGCTGGGCGTTGATGATGAGTCAGTCAGTCAGTCAGTCAATCACTTATCACCAAGCTCATCTATCTATATATATATAAATGAGCTTGGTGATAAGTGATTGACTGACTGACTGACTGACTGACTGACTCATCATCAACGCCCAGCCAAAACGGCTAAAGCTAGGAGCTTGAAATTTTACCAGTGGGTCACTGTTGATGCAAATGTGCGAGATAAGGCCGGGTTTTAGAAAATTCGTCCTGGAACCACAAAAAATAACAACAACAAAAATCCTTATTTTTCATTACTATTACGTACTTATTCATTTAGTTGGCCCTCTGCAAGACATGTGTGAAATTAACAATGCTATAACTTCATGATACCGTAAACGATCACACATAATTTCAAATTTTGTAGTTTACTTCTAGGCGCACTTATTTTTATCGTAAACCACTAAATAATAGAAAGACAAGACATTTGTTATCTTCCATTGCAACAGATGTCGCAGTTGGTGATAATGGTACAAACATTAATTACGCGAAAAATACAAACCGATATTGATTTTGTTTTCACATAACAGGTGTCGCACAGAAGATTTTCATTCGTTAAAATCCAGTTAGAAAAAATGATTACAAAGGATGCATTTGTAAAAATTTTGATTTTCAATTTAAAATTAAAACAAAAATTCTTTCAATAAATAATGTTGGGTTTGTTGAACAAATAAATGAGTTGCTTTTGAAGACAACATTAGGGTAATAAATTCAGAAATCGGCCAGAAATAACAACAACTAAAAACTGTATGGACCTCACTTTTTGGTAATAACTAAATAACAAATCAATGAAAGTGCAATAAAATTGTGCATATTACCACGATTTATTTGCAATTAAGAATTTTATTTATATGGAGATGTACAGTCATTACTATTCAATTTTCAATTTCAAAATCTGTAATTTGAAGAAATCGCTAAATAATTAATGAAATCAATAATAGGCCCCAGGAATATAGGAATATAGGAATTTGGTATGGAAATCAAGGTTGGGAAGTGGTGCATCTAAAAGGAAATGGTTTGGAAAATTACCAATCATGTGTACGAAAAGTACTAAATGATACTAAATTTAGTACAATTTAGATTTGGATGAACGTAAAGAGCTGGAAACCTGGAATTTGGAATTAAGGTTACTGTTGTAGTGTACGAAAAGTACTAAATAGTACTAAATTTGGTACAATAGGGATTTGGGTGAACGGATAGAGCTGAAATCCTGATATTGGGAATTGAGATTACTGTTGGAGTGTAGGATTGAAAAACTTTTGGAAATTCGTACTTATGTGTATGAAAAGTACTAAATGGTACTAAATTTGATACAATGGGGATTTGGGTGAACGGATAATAGCTGGAATCTCGAAATTTTGAATTAAGATTACTGGTGGGGTGTAGGATTGAGGTAGTTTTGAAAATTCGTACTAATGGGTACGAAAATACTAAATGGTACTAAATTTAGTACAATTTGGATTTGAATGAACGGATAGAGCTGGAAACCTGAAATTTGGAATTAATATTACTGTTGAAGTGTATGATTGAGATATGAGGGTTGTTTTGGAAATTAGTACTTATGTGTACGGAAAGTACTAAATGGAACTAAATTTTGTATAATGGGGATTTGGGTGAACGGATAGCGCTGGAATCTCCAAATTTGGAACTGAGATTACTGGGGGAGTTTAGTATTGTGGAAGTTTTGGAAATTCGTACATAGGGTACGAAAAATACTAAATAGCACTAAGTTTGGTACAGTTTCGATTTGGGTGAACGGATAGAGCTTGATTCCTCAAATTTGGACTGAGGATCACTGATGAAGAGTAAGAAAGATGCACCAAAGGGTTTTTAGAAACTTGAGTGTACGAAAAGTACTAAATGGTACTAAATTTAGTACAATTTGGATTTGGGTGAACGGATAGAGCTGGATTCCTGAAATTTGGAATTGATATTACTGTTGGAGTGTAGGACTGGGGAAGTTTTGGAAATTCTTACTTATGTGAATGAAAAGTACTAAATGGTACTAAATTTGGGACAATGGGGATTTGGGTGAACGGATATAGTTGGAATCTCGAAATTTGGAATTGAGATTATTGGTGGGGTGTAGAATTGAGGTAGTTTTGAAATTGAATGAATTGAGTTCGTACTTATGGGTACGAAAAGTACTAAATGGTACTAAATTTAGTACAATTTGGATTTGAATGAACGGATAGAGCTGGAAACCTGACATTTGGAATTAAGATTACTGTGAAGTGTAGGACTGAGATATGAGGGTGGTTTTGGAAATTCGTACTTATGTGTTCGAAAAGTACTAAATTTGGTACAATAGGGATTCGAGTGAACGGACAGAGCTGGAATCCTGAAATTTGAAATTGAGATTACTGTTGGAGCATAGGATTGGGGAAATTTTGGAAATTCGTATTTATGTGTACGAAAAGTACTAAATGGTACTAAATTTATTACAATTTGGATTTGGGTGAACGGATAGAACTGGAATCCTGAATTTTAAGTATTTTAATTTTATTTATTTTAATTTAAAGTATGAATTTTAGTAAACGGAAAGAGTTAGAATTTGCAACCCGTTCGCGGTAGGCTATAGAGGTAGAATTTGGATTCGGGTGACGGATAGTGTTTGAGTCCTGAAATTTGAAATTAGGATTACTATTGGAGTGTAGGACTGAGGTAGTAAGGCTACGAAAAGTACTAAGTGGTACTACCTGTGGTACAATTTGGATTTGAGGGAACGGATAGAGCTGGAATCCTGGAATTTGGTCAGACTGCTGTTGGAGTATAGGATTGAGATGGAAGTAGTTTTTGAAATTCGTACTTATGGGTACGAAATGTACCTAATGGTACAACTTGGATTTGAGTGCACGGATAGCGCTGGAATCCTGTTATTTGGAATTATGATTACTGTTGAAGTGAAGGATTAAGGTTGTTTTGGAAAATCGAATTGTACAGAATTTTGTACAATTTGTTTTTGTGTAAAGGGGTTTTTGGAAATTCGTCGTAGAAAGGTACGAAAAGTCCTAAAGTGTACTAAATATGGATTCCGTTGTATCAGGCAAACGCGAAGAGCTAGAAATCTGAAATTTTGAACGAGTGGTCATTGATGGAGAGTTAGGAAGATGTACCAAAGGGTATTTAGAAACTCGACCTATAAGTGTACGAAAAGTACTAAAAGTTTCTAAATTTGGTACCAATTGCATATTTTTAATGGATAAAGCTAGAATCTTCAAATTTGGTATGGGAATCAAGGTTGGGAAATGGCGTTGAAATAAGGAAATGGTTTTGGAAGTTCGTATTTATGATTACGAGTAGTACTAAATTTGGATTTGGGTGAACGGATAGAGCTGGAATCCTAAAGTTTTGAATTAAGATTACTGTAGGAGTGTAGGATTGAGATAGTTTTGGAAATTCGTACCTTTGGGTACGAAAAGTACTAAATGGTACTAAATTTGGTACAATTTGGATTTGTATGAGACTAAGATTACTGCCGTAGGGTAGAATTGAGGTAGTTTTGGAAATTCGTACTTATGGATACAGAAAGCACTAAATTTGGTACAATTTGAATTTTAGTAAACGGATAGTGTTGGAATTGGGAATTAAGATTACTGTTGGAGTGTAGTATTGAAGAAATTTTGAAAAGTCGTACGTATGGGTACGAGAAGTACTAAATGGTACTAAATATGGTACAATATGGATTTGGGTGAACGGGTAGAGCTGGAATCCTAAAATTTTTGTTTGGGAAAGAAATGGTACTAAATTTGATACAATTTGGATTCGGGTGAATTAATAGAGCTGGAATCCTGAAATTTGGAATTACGATTACAGTCGAAGATTAGGATTCAGGTTGTTTTGAAAAAGCAAACTTATGGTTACGAAAAGCACTAAATGGTACTAAATTTAGTACAATTTGTATGTAGGTGAACGGATAGCGGTGGAATCCTGCAATTTGAAAGTATGATTATTGTAGCCCTGTTGCGTTGAGGAAGTTTTGAAAATTGGTACGAAAATTCTAAATTGTTCTAAATTTAGTACAATTTTAATTTGGTTTAACGGATAGAGTTTGAATCCTGAAGTGAAGGATTGAGGTAGTTTTGGAAAATCTTACTTATGGGTACGAAGAGTTCGACATGATACTAAGTTTGGTACAATTTGGAATTGGACGAACGGATACAGCTGGAATCTTGAGATTTGGAATTACTGTAATTATTATGGAATTTACTGTAATTATTTTGTATTAATGTCCGTGTATGGCTGAGATATGTTGTCGAAATACGTACCATAAGTATACGAAAATTACTTAATGGTACTCAATTTGTTTTTGGGTGTAGGGACAGTGCTGGAATTTTTATTTTTTGGAGTTAGGGTGTGTATTGGTGTGCAACGTTGATCTCGCTGTTAGTGTGTAAGGGTGAGATACGGCTGATCTTTTTGAAAATCGAACTTAAGGGGTACGTACAGTACTAAGATAAAAATAAATATTGATTAAAATTGGTATTAGTGCGACCAAATTTTCAGTGTTTGTCATTTCCATATTATATATTGTTTATTTGTTTTTTTATATCCTTTCCGCATACGAAGTAGCGGGCATTTTGCTAGTTTATATATATATAGATAGATGTATCCTATACACATATGATTAGTGTAAAGTGTGGCAAATAATTATTTTCACACAACCCTTGGAAGGATTTTAGTAGATGTGCAGCAGTATACGTTTCTACATTTTCATTACCATATTCTGCTTTGGGCAAATAATTCTAATAGGGAAATATGCTGCATGTTAAATCATAAATATCGTAATATAATAATATAATAATTTTTAATGCTTTAATTAATCAGGTAACGAAGGACTAGATGTAGCATCGTTAAGATTCGGCAGACTCTCCTTATATTACTAATATGTATGCCTTCTTGTAATTTGTCCTACAAAATGTTTATATCTTTAGAGGGGGGCAGATATAACGAACAGGGTTATAAATTTTACAACTTTACATTTTTACTTAAGATTATATAAAATCCTATTTATAAGATGATTCGATGAAAATATGTTCACGCACAAAGTTACTTGAAAATTCTTCAATATGAGCTTTTTTGACAAACTTTTGAAGTTACTATAAACAGATATATAACTGAAAATAAGCTTTGGAGCCCCAAGGCATAACCAAAATGGCATAACCTTTTGTTTCTAATTAAATTTATCATTACATATACATATATCATTTCATATCATATATAATTTAATTTCATATATCATACCAATTAAAAATGGTTTGTGCGGGACCTTTTTCAATATTTAACTGGAATAAAAAGTATTATAGTCAAAAATAAGCAATGGGCCATTCACTCGTGCAACAGGAAATAATATTTTAAATTTTTTTTTTCATTTCATATATTTTTTAAACAAATTTTTTTTTCATAAAACTTTTTTCAAAGTGGCTTTTTTAATAATAAATGGAATAAACGTTATTTTAGTCATTAATAGGCAAAAGTTCATTCATTCTTGCTACAGAAAATCATTTTTAAGAAAAAAGTCATAATCCTAATAACCAAGCTTGCTTTATCAATTTTATCACGTATTTGTTATGTCAATGTCACCATACCTAATAATAATTTAGGCTTCATTTAATTTTATATCAAAAATGCTGTCCCCACTTCTTCACTTCATCCTAAAAATAAAATTTTATTAACCAAATTTTCTGGAATACTGACATTTATGATCTTACTTTACTTTATTGCAGAATAACCACTGGGCTTTGACAATTAAAGCCTATCCGCAATTAACGCCTCTGTATGTACTCGGTCATATATTTAAAAACTACTCTTTCATTAGACAATTGGGTATTGACCAATTTCTGTTTTTATTGCTTCGCATGTAATAAAAATTCCCTTGTTTATTTATTAGTTTTTTGATTGTTTAACATAAGTTTGCTATTACATACAAACACCCACATAATGTTATATATTTACATAAAAGAGCAGTATGTACATTGTACATATGTTTGTGCCTAAATTCTAAATACATACATATTTACATCATACTGTGGCTGTGTTGATTAAACGCACACACTCCTTTATCAAATTGGAGCACATTTATTGTAATTATGTCGGCTTCATCGTCATCATTGTCTGTTAAAATTGTCCTAGTTCGAGTCCTAAATTGTATTGATTTAACATAATTTGTGTGTGGGAGCACAATGTGTGTATATGTACAAATTTATGTGTGTGTGATATTTGGCGATAATATGCTTCCAATTCGATCTATTATACCATAATTGCGTTAATTTGTTAATCGTAAATTATTCGAGTGTGAATGAGTTCAATCATTCGCATTCTATCGCCGATAGAAGAAAGATATGTGTTTGAGATGAGTGGAAGGGAGATGTGAGAAAGGATAAGGGTACTGTTTGCAAAAAAGACTAAAATGTGAAAGCAAATCATCCTTCTGGAATTAATGATAAATGATATTTGATTTTGGGGTAGTCAGATTGGATTTTGATTAAAATACCATGTAAAATGGAATGTTAATGGTATAGAAATCATTTTTTAGACGGACAATATTTAAAAATATGTAGAGAAATCTATCATTTTATATACTTTTAACTTTTAATGTGAAACTTATATTTTGAATGTTACAAATTGGTTTATTTTGCGTTTTAAAATCTACCCCACTGTAATAGAAAGCTTATAATAATGACCCATAATAGTATTTAAAATTAAACATTTATGCACAAATATATAAAATGATAGATTTCTCTACATATTTTTTAATATTGTCCGTCTAAAAAATGATTTCTATACCATTAACATTCCATTTTACATGGTATTTTAATCAAAATCCAATCTGACTACCCCAAAATGATCACTTTTAACTTTAAATTAACCGGGACCGCTAAAATCTTTTCCTAAAATCCCAACTTTAAAAAAATTAAACTTATAATAATGGGGGTATGTACCATTTATTTATATTCTATACAAAAGCATTAACATGAGAAGAGAAAGACCGTTTTCAAAATAGAGCAAGATATGCTCTTCCTATAGAATTGCAAGACTTTCTCTTGTAGAAAGTCAAGACCTCTTCCTATAGGAGATCTTGTTGTCTGCTTATAGATGACGAAGAGCTCTTCCTATGCAATCTAATACGAATTTAACTTTTAGATAAATCCAGTTGCGCGTCCAAAATAGAGGCAAAATTTAAAACCCGTATTTTTCAGTCTTCAAAATGTCAACATCCCTTAGAGGCTGATGTAGTGGATATATTAAAGAATCATGCAATAGGAACTTTATCTCTGAAGTGTATTTTTGTTTTCTTTTTCTTTATGCATTAAACTCTACATTGTGTTGAAAAGCCACTAATTAAAAATTAATATAAAAACTCGTTTCTGTAAAGCATTTCTCAGTTTTTACAGTTAATACGGTTAAAGCTTCCGCTCAAACAGACAAAATAGCCCAAAGGCTGTAATTCTGGGGTGACCAATTTAAATTGCCGGTGGTCACGGTAACCGAAAGAGTTACAAAAATTCGTCCAAACTTTGCACATCTTTCTAATAAGGTCCATATCGGGCAACACCTTCGGATACCTCCAGCACAAAAGTTCAAAACTTTGTTTAAGTAGTATATTTATTTTTAATGATATATTTTTTCGTGGATAAATCGATTCTTTCTGATAGAAAGCATCCTACTGTGACCAACTAATATGGCTGGATGGCACAATAATATAGAAAGGAATGACCTAAAATTGCATCCACTTCCAAGATGGTCCGTCCATTCCTTCTTTAAATACATAATTTTTTGAGAAGATTTCTGTTGTGTAGTCGGTATTCGATCTGTCCAAACATAAAAATTGTAATACATACAGGCTACTCTGTCGTCAAGGCTGATGATACATTTTTATTTCTTTATTTTCACATCCACCATTCACGCGGAGCGTATGGAAATAAAAATCTAATACTGAATAAATAATCATACGCACCGCTGTATGTTAATCTTACTACAACACGAATGAACATTTAAACCAAATCTCAGTAAGTAATTCGAAACTAAAATTATTATATTATGTATTATGAAAATATCTCCTTTCCATTGCAATTAATTTCACAAACAAAATAGACCTAATGAAAAAATGATCTCATGCAGAACTAACGCTTCTTCATTTCTAAAGAAATCTTCAAGTCTTGATGATTGACTACTGTTATCCCTGCTGACTGACAGATTACAGTTTTTTTACAATAAAATCTAAGTTTTGACGCAAGTTGCTGATGAGTATGCAGCCTACTTAACTCCCGCTTGGATATCCTTTCTCCAACTCACTACGGACTATTTTGTTTGTAATTTTTTATGTGACCTAAAAAAAGTTTCCCTTATTTTCCCATATTGTTGCAACTACGTCAGCGACAAATTAACTTTTATTCCATTGTCAGCAAGAAGAGGAGAAAGAACATTGTTGCATTGTAGGCAATTCATAAATGAAGGAAAACAAGTAAAAAAGTATCAATCAGATATACCCTCAGCCTGTGTATATTGAAACAATTTTTTTCCAAAAAACGCATGTATTTAGGGAGTTTTAAGAATTTTGGGCGTTTGAACTGACAAAAATGTTGATTAGGATTTAATATCAAAAGTTTTGCGGAGGAGATACTAAAAAGAAAGGATCTCCAGCCACTACATATGGTACCATAGGGGTTTTTTAGAACTTTAGGGATGTTTGCTCAAGAAGTATTAACTTGCCCCTGAAACAACTTTTACTATCGCAATTGAGGCAGCAATGCAAGTTGCTTCAACAAAAGTCAAAGTGATTCGAAAGCAGGTCTTAAAGTGAACATGTATCCGAAATTTTGAGTGGGAGGTACCGGATGGAGTGGACAAATATAGTCCATATTTGAACCTGATCTATATCTGGTAGATGTGTAAAGTATGGACCAATTCGGCCACTCTCTTCAAGAGTTATCGTACGCACAATTTTTCCGAACATTTTTGAACTTTTGTGGGGGAGGTACCTGAAGGAGTGGACCGATATGGCTTATCTTCGAACTTAAACTATGTTTGGACAAAATATTACTAAGGCCAAACTTTATACCGAATCGGCAGACCTTTTCGAGAGTTATTTTGCCCTCCAACCTCCTCACACGGTGTCATAGGGGTTTTTTGCAACTTTCAGGCTATTTTCTCAGGAAGTATGGACTTGCCCCTGATGAAACTTATACCGTCGTATGGAGGGCAGTGAATACAAGTTGCTAAAGCAAAAATCAAAGCGATTCGAGAGATGTTCCTAAACTGAACTTTTCCAAAATTTTGTGTGGGAGGTACCGGACGGAGTGGACCGATTGAGTCCATATTAAAAATTGATCTATGTCTGGTACACGCTCCACGATGGGCAAAGTATGGACCAAATCGGTTACACCCTTCAAGAGTTATCGTGCGTACAAATTTTCCGAACATTTTCGAACTTTTGTGGGGGAGGTACCGGAAGGAGTGGACCGATATAGCTCATCTTCGAACTTAAACTAAGTTTGGACAAAATATTACGAAAGCCAAAATTTGAACCGAATCGGTTCATCCCTTCGAGAGTTATCGTGCGCTCCAGCCAGCCAGACAGACAGACAGACAGACAGACGGACGGACATTGCTCAATCGACTCCAAATTGTCTGAAACACATTTCGTCCAAACATACTTGGGGTCTAAAACCATTATTTCGATGAGGCACATTTTGCCCGTATGAAAGTGTATATACCCTTCATAGCCTAAAGGCTGAGGGTATAATGAATCGACTGCTTGTGACAGTCTTCACTTAAGGACCTTTTTCTGTTATTGTTTGTCGTCTGTGTTTACTTGTCTGGGTTTATTCACTTTTCTCTAGACTTTGTTTTGCATTCACATAACAATTAAAATACTGTTTATGCGGAAATTATGTGTGTCTGTATTTGTGTTTAAAAACTTTTGTGCTTACTTTTAATATGTTACACATTACAAAATTTCTGTGTTCAACATCCAACTTAAATAACTGAAATTTGATATTTAGTCTTCGTTGGAGGTATAAAACTTTCCACATGAAATTTTTCGTTATAGCTCTAGGACTTAATATAGCCACAAAGGAACGGTACCTCCCGATTTTCGGTATTTTGAAGATTGTGGCCTCAATGTGCAAGTAAAGGCTTGAGATTTGGCATTTAGTCTTCGTTTTAGTCAACTTACCACCTGAAATTGGTCGGTGTAGGTCCACGTTTCCACATATCACCTAAAGAACGGTACCTTCCGATTTTCGGTATTTTAAAGTTTGTGGGACTAAGTCTTCGTTGCGGGTTTTATACTTTCCTCCAGAAATTTGTCGGTACTGGTCCAAATTTCTAGATTTCTAATATTCGTTGGCGATTTTAGTCAAATTTTTCTACCGAATTGGTTGTCAAAAGAATAAATTTTATCTGCATGCTGCAGTGCGTATGAGTGCTTATGCTGTATTGCATTTTTTGTTTCCATACGCTCCACATGAATGTGAGATGCGATAATAAAGAAATAACTAGAGGGAGTATTTTTCAACCAATGGGAGTCACAAATACCAAATGACATACAATCTTGCCGAAAATTTAGATAAAACAAGTAAGCAAAGGCTATAGTCGGACGGGCCGACCATGTGTTACCCACTAGAGTTGGGTAATCTAGTTCCTAGTTCCTCGTACTAGTTCCAAAGCGTATGAGTAACATTATGAAATATAACGTGTGATAGTAAGTATACGCAGTTTGTTCAAAGAAAAAATGTGGGCCATTGGAACTGCGAAGTGAACTAGATAGTTCCATATAGTTCCTTTGGCACAACTCTATTACCCACACCACAACCTCTAGTAATCAGCTATATTCAACCGCCTTGGGCGCTGAATTTTCGCGTTCGATTCCCAGGCCTGGCCACATCAAATTTTCAACGGTGGCAAAATACTCCTTAGTAATGTTGGCGATATTTCCTGAGTATTTCAACCATGAAAAACTTCTCTACAAGTGGCAACTTAGGACACGCCGTTCGGACTCGGCGATAAAAACTAGGTTACATATCAATAACTTAATATGAATCCATTTATATAAGAGAAGCCTCCCTTGTCCCTCCCTTCGACCATTATTTCAGGAAGAATGGACTTACCCCGGAAAAATTGTACCCTTGCAATAGAGACCGCAAAAAGAACTTCCTTCAAAAAATTCAAATAGATCCGATACGAGTCCTCACACTGCACTTTTTCCCAAATTTTGTGTGGGAGGTACTTGAAGGACGGGACCGATATAGTCCATATTCCAACCTGATACATGACTAGATGAAAGAATACGATGTGCCAAGTTTGGACCAATCAGAAAATCCCCTTGAGAGTTATCTTGCGGATTTGCAATTTTATTTAGGTTTCTTGTTTGTTTTTCAGGGTTTCTTGGAGCTTTTCGGCCATAATTTCAGGAAGTATGGAATTGCTATTGCAAGGACCGCAAGGACAGTCTGCTAAAAAAAATTTAAAACGATTCGAGAGGACTCTTAAATTTCACTTTTCCGAAGTTTGTGCGGAACGAAGGTGTGGATCGATATAGTCTTACCCGATTTATCAATCGATTGCTCACTTCGCCAGTTAACGTTGACACAATTTTTCGTAAAAAAAATTGAACTTTTGTGGGGGAGATGTGGACCTATAAATCCTATATTTGAACTTTAAGTATGGGCAAAATATTATAATAATTGTTCCACAAACATCCCATACGGGACAACGGAGACTTCTCTCATCTCCCTTGGGCAAAATATTACGAAGTATAAAATTTGGTTCGAATCGGTAGATCCGTTCGAGAGTTATCGTGCGCACCAACCAGCTAGACAGTAAGGCAGACAGATGAAAGGACTGGGCTAAATCAATTCCAAATTGCTTGAACGAATTTCGTCCAAGCATATTTGGACCTACAACCATTATTTCGATGAGACACATCTTTGGTATATTTTGTATGTATCCCCTTTACTGTAAATCCTGAGGTATAAAATAGGTGGCGAGCGGACCCATCCTGCAATATTTGTATAAAAAATCCAATTGGACAACTGAACTGAAAATTCCTCTGTCATGATAGAGACAATTTGTAACATGGGAGGAAATTGTGGTTCTCTACACAAAACCCATCATATATTAGACAGTAGGCCCGTTACTTAGCAGATACATAATTGCAATTTGCATTAGGGGAAAGTCAGTAGTTATTCTCCCATATGTAGGCTACTTTGCAGGTATATGCCCTCCAGGAATTAAAATATGGACCAACAATAAAATTTTATATTTTTCATACAAATGTAATAGTCTATGTCACCCGCTAAATAATATCAGATCATCATGCAAAATTATAGGCATTTTATTCTACATAAACTCTTACCTCGTGCAAAATTTCATGACTATTGAGCTATAATTGCGACCTCTAGCGTGTTTATGATTACACTTCAAACAAAAAACTGGATATATTAGGCTGTAACTCTGTTATCTGATCACGTCAAGAGATCGTTTTCCAAATATAACTCACCAGGGAGGAATGTGTCTTTCAGGAACAAAGATATAAGCTGTATATTAAAAATTTTCACAATTTTCACACAAACGTTGTAGTCCATTTAACCCTCTAAATTGCAAGCATCTTCTTTGTCATATACTCTTACCTTATTTAAAGTTTCGCGTTGATCGGACTATTATTGCGACCTACAGAGCCGCTACAAAATTGGATAAATAATATGTTTTGGTCTATTTCACCCGCTAACTATTTCACGATCATCACCAATAAAAATAGTGATCTATTCTGGACTGAACCCGACCTCCATACAAAATTTCGTGACGACCGGTCCATAATTGCGGCCTGGAGTTTGATTACAATTTATAATAGACAGACGGACGGACCGACGGACACACTTCTCAAAATCGCTTGGGGGGTCTCCGACGAAAATTTCGCGGTGGTACAGGAATTTTATATATAATAACCTTTCCATATAGTGGTGTAGGGTATTAACGTAAAATCGTAGGTGATATGTCCAAATTGTTAGTTAATATGTTTTTTTGAGCACTTAGTCCCCAAAATGTCAAATTGTAGTTATTTCGGTCGGAAAATGTAGCAAAGATCAGTCTGAAAGTGTAGCTAAACGTCAAATTACCTGAAATCGGGCGACACCGTTATATGGGGACTATACCAAAACATAAATTTTTATCCACAATTTTCGTAGATAAATTGTGTGACTAACACGAACTATAAATACCAAATTATAGCAGATTCGGTATGCAAATGTAAATAAAAACGTCAATTTGCCTGAAATCGATTACGTTATATCGGGGCAATACCAAAACTAGGACGTGTGTCCACAATTTTGGGTAGATAAGTTTCGTGGTCATTAGAACCCTAAATACCAAATTATTATAAGTTCACTCTAAATATTGGGCTAAAAACGCCAAAATACCCCAAATCGGGTGGTGTCGATATATGGTGGCTATACCAAAACGAGGACCGGTATAGCCCATCATTGAACCTGACCTGACTGCAGAAAAAGAAGCATTTTCTCAAAATTTCAGCGCCCTAGGTGGATAAACAACGAAAATATCGCAATAGTCGCTAATCCAACTCATTTTTTAATTGTAATGACGAATATCACAGTTTTGGTTGGGGACCTTCGAAAAGTAATGCATGACATTGAATGTAGAAAATCTCACCATTACATGGATGCCATGTAGGCTGACGTAGGTGGTCAAACAATAGTGATGTGGTAATAGTCGGCAATACATCACATTTTTCCATTTTTATCACGCTACAGGTCGCAATATTGATCGGATCGTCACGAAGATTGTGAGGTTGATGGGGGTCCAGAGGGGAAGAAGTCTATTGATTTTGATGGCGGTCGGATAATATTCAGGGTACGGAAAATAAAAGCTTTTATTCTTATGTGCTTATAGTATGGGTATTCCAATAGCAAAGTCCGCCAATGGAAGAAGAAAAGATCACCTTTATATTAATCCAAAGTAGGTTGACGTAGGTGGTCAAACATCGGAAATATCGCAAAAGTCGGTAATGCATAACATTTTTTCCATATTTATACCCTACACCACAATGCAGAAATGGTATTATAAGTTTGTTTTCCGAAAAATATCCGCCAAGTATTCGTCGTAGACCATGTGGTATACCAAAATTCATATCTTGACGAGATAAAGCGATTTTGAAATGTGTGTCCGTCCGTCCGTCCATTAAAAATTGTACGCACGCTACAGGCCGCAATTATGGACCAATCTTCACGACATTTTTTAAGGAGGTCAGGTTCAGACCACAATAGACACCCCTATAATTTTTGGCAATGGTCGTGAAATGTTTAGCTGTTATGGACCAAAAATAAATAAAAAATCAACGAAGGGATTTTACGATTTCACGATTTTGCTCGGAAACCGCAAGTCTTATTGAAATGGTGTTAGAGCAAATGTTGAAGCTGCGAACATTTTCTACAAGACTCACAGCTATAATATTTTCGTAGGTTTTACCATTTTCGAGATATAGAAGTTCAAATTAGGGCAATGCACTGACTGTATCAACTCCTTATAAAACAATGTCATGTCGGTGCGCCCTAACTAAATTGAAATTACAGATTCCGAAACAACAATGTCCATAGATGAGAAAAATCCAAAAACTTTTAGTTTTAGTGCAAACCCTATTGAAATGGGACTTAAAATATGTGGTAGAGAATTTTCACAGCTACAATATTTTCTTTAGTTCCATTTCGATATGACTAGCGGTTTCCAAGGAAAATCCTGAAAACCTTAAAAATGTGACCTTTGATCACGATTTATATCAAAATAGCTTCATCGATTTTTTTGATGTTTCTCATCTGGAATCTGCAAAAACTTCTCAGGTGTAAGCACCTTCCACTTAAGGTTAGTTAAGGCGCACCTTGCATGACATTTGTTTTGTAAAGAGGCGATCCAGTCAGTTCATTGTCCCAATTTCAACTTCTATATCTCAAAAATAGTAAAAGTTTGGAAAAAGTCATGAAGGTGAATCTTGTAGAGAATTTTCACAGCTATAATATTTGCTCTAATTCCATTACAATGGAAGTTGCGGTTTGCAAGCAAAATCGCGAATACCTAAAAAAAACTATAAATGTGAACTTCGATCGCGATTAATTTAAAAAAGCTCCGGCGATTTATTTGCTTTTTTATTCATTCTTCTCATCTTTGAGCAGTCAGTAGTGTCAGAATCCGAAAAAAAACTTACTAGGTGTAAGCACTTTTCATTTAAAGTTGGTTAAGGCGCACCGCGATTTATAAGTGTGTTTTCCTTTATAGTTTTGGTTTGTTTATAAAGAACTATGTTTACCTTAAATGCTACAAAATTTCGCAACCATAATAGAAAGGTATACAAATCGCAGAGGAATTTCATTTTTTTTTTAATTTTTGCAATATACGCGTACGGGGTTTTGAAGTTGTTATGCTGTTGTAATTAGAAGTAATGCAAAACCTCGAAATATTGACTTTAGCCTCTTTAACTTGTTTTACGTTTTGATTGAATTAAATACATTTCATTCGTTGTCTACAAATATAACAATTGCTTCGCTTATAGTTTGCATAACTTCTTATATTTTATTTGAGACAATGGACAATAAATAGCAGTTGCTAATTGTTTCATCGTGTGACGTTAAGAACTCACGAGATTTTTATAACGCAAAAGAAATCAGTGACGCAAATCGGAAGAAATTCTATTTTTTGTTTGTTAACGCAAATCGAGGTAACGCAAATCGAATAAGGATTAAGCCTTTACGTAGAGGAAGAGCTTAGTAATGTGGAGGGTATAAAAATGTCGGCCCACGCTGTACTTACTTGTTACAAATATAATTCTCGATATATCTATATGACACATTATTCATTTGCTTAGCATCACATGATTTATGGTCTTAAAAGAGGATTACTTGCTGGAGGCGTCTACTAACTATATACGGAATTTGAGGTTGTCTCCATGGAGAAAGTAAAACTTAGCCACTGTACTTAATATTTTACAATGACGAAGAGTGCTTTCATTAAGCAAGTGGGAAAGTTGTATGGAATATACTCCGGTTGTCTGTTTGCTTAATCTTGGTATCCCCCTATTTCATGAAAGCAAACAAAACTTCTTTTCTTTTTTATTTTATGACAGAAATACACATTTAGGTGTAATTAAAAACGGGTTTTTGTATGTTAGCAGTTGACTCCTTAGACACGTTTTGGTTGTGTATGAATGACATGATGCAGTTTTTAGGAATTTCATCCACTTTAGTTATTGCAATTACATAATGCATTCTGTTTAAGATAACGAAAAGCACATAGAAGTTTATATTGTAAAACTTATCAGTATGTAAAATTTACATATGTTTTTAAATTTGTCGTATAAAGATATGTTCTGTTTTAATATTATGTGACACATATGCTTGTTCGTTTTCCAGTTTAGTCATTGTCATGGCTACGATTGTGCAGTTTTCTATTTGTCCCAGACTGAATTTAATTCTGTTCAACAAGACAACATTTGTCTCTTCTTCCCTCACACGTACACCCACAAATATGCGTCAGTGAAAGACAACTATTGTTATTATCATTTCCGGTAGCTGTTGTTACTGCAACATACATTAATTAGCAATGTTTCTGTATTCATATTGTCGTACTACTTCATTCATAGGGAATGTGAATAAAAATATTACTCACATATTTGCTCATAACTTGGTCATAATATTTGCTTTGACTTTGTAGAAGGAAGATGGGCGAATGTTGGAAAACATACAAGAAGATAATTACTCATAAAATGACGACATTTCAGTTCCTGTCTAATGCCTTAGGTCAGAGACGAGCTTCTTTGCAAAGACAGTATATTGAGGGCGCCCACTGAGTTGTTTTTGCATTTGCTTTTTTCTCTCACCTACAGTGTAAGTGAATGAAAACAAACAATAAACATCATGTGTTTGTTGTTTTCTTCACTTAAACAAACACACATATTAAAACATTGATGGAAATTCTTGGGCGACACTGCCTTTGGTACAAGTAAATGACAAGAGCGCAATGAGAGTTGCAACTTGAGAAAAAAAGATTTCAATATAATTGGAAAATAAAACATGCTACAAAAGTGTATTTCAGAGAAGTGCCTCAACAATTATTCAAAAGAAATGACAAAACAAAATAATAATCAAGCAGCATAGACACAGGTGTCACCGTGGCGCAACGGTATGCACACCTACAGAAGGTCGTGAGTTCGTTTCCCAGGCCAGGCAACATCAAATTTTCAATGATGGAAAAATACCCCTCAGTATTTTTGACGACATTTCCTGAGTATTTCAGTCATTTAAAACTTCTCTACAAGTGGTTTCTTAAGACACATTGTTCGGAATCGGCGATAAACAGTAGGTCCCATACCATTGAGCTAATATACATAAATCGGGGTGCACTCATTGGTAAGAGAGAAGTCTCCCTTGTCCCGTCTGGGATGTTTGTGGAACAATTATTATTATTATATTAAAGCAAGGACAATATATAAATACATGTATACACAAGTAAAAAAATATCAGACTGCTTTATCGACAGAGATATAGCCTCAGCCTATGTGAATTGAAAATTTCATATACGGACAGATCGAATGTATTTAAGGTCTTTTCAGAATTTCGTGGCCCTTTTTGAACTTACCGATAAAAATGTAGATTAGAATTAAAGTTCTAAAGTTGGTCATCGTATAACTTTAGACTTTTAGAACTAATTTTGGGCAAAATATGACAAAGGACAAATTTTGGAATAAATCCATTGATCAGTTCGACAGTTATCGTGCTCTCCAACTACTACAAATGGTATCATAGAGGGTTTTTACTTGCCCCTGAGAAAACTTTTATCGCTGTAATTGAGGTAGCGAATACCAGTTGCTTCAACAGAAATCAAAGTGATTAGAGGGCAGGTCTTAAAGTTAACTTAACTGAAATTTTGTGTGGGAGGTACCCGAAGGAGTGGACAAATATATTGCATATTCAAACCTTATATAAATCTGCTAGATATATTAGGTGTAAAGTATGGAACATATCGCTTCCTTCAAAAGTTGTCGTGCGCACCTTTTTTCCGAACATTTTTGAACTTTCGTGGGGGAGGTACCTGAATGAGTGAACCGATATGACTTATCTTCCAACTTAATTTTAGTTTGGACAAAATATTACGAAGGCCAAATTTTGGACCGAATCCGCAGATCGATTCGATAGGTATATTACGCTCCACCCACTACACACGGTGCCATAGGGGTTTTTTTGTAGCTTGCAGGCTATTTTCTCAGGAAGTATGGATTGCCCCAGATGAAACTCGCACCGTCGTATGGAGCGGTGAATACAAGTTGTTACAACAAAAATCGAAGCGATTCAAGAGCAAGTCCTAAACTGAACTTTTCCGAAATTTTGTTTGGGAGGTACCCGAAGATGTGGACCGATTGAGTCCATATTGGAACGTCATCTAAGTCTGGTAGAAATGTCACAATGTGCACATTTTCCGTGCGCCAAATTTTCCGAACATTTTCGAACTTTGTAATGGAGGTACCGGAAGAAGAAAACCTATATAACCCAACTTCGAACTTAAACTAAGTTTGGACTAAATATAACGAAATACAAATTTTAGGCCGAATCCGTTTATTCGTTCGAGAGTTATCGTGCGATCCAGACAGACAGACAGACAGACGAACGGACTTGGCTAAATCAACTCCAAATTGAAACGGAATTCTTTTTATTTATTATTGTCTTTTTAGGACGAGGGCCATTATTATGAAAGTGTTTAATTAATTAATTGAATTAATCGAGCTAACATGGCCTAAGGAGTTTGTATTGAAACATGAATTCAAGCGAAGTACCACACACCCAACCATTATGCTACGATCGTTTCGCTGGTGGTTTAAGCCAGCTCATCAGGCATATTGGAATGTAAATGGCCAGAAGACAAAGGCTGATTTAGATAACTTCTACTTATATAACTATTTTTACAAATTTGTAGATATGAAGTATTTTTTTGAAGTTTTTTCCTATATCAAGTCACCCTAGTGTCATGTCTAGGAATCATTTTCTCAATACATACACATGTTCAATCGAAGGGGGGTTTCCTTCATGCATTGTGATGCCTTCAATTTCGGAAGTTTTGTTGATTTCATATCAAGAAGTTTGTTGATATGATAGATTGGCAGTGGCTTGGAATGCTAAGACCTCGACAACATTGTCTGTTTGTTGGAGACCCAGGTTCAAACCTCAGCCAGGGCAGCCGGGCTCTGCTGTGAGTTTTTTGTTTAGTATTATCTTTTTAGGACGAAGGCCATTATTATGAAAGTTCTTAATTATTTAATTGAATTAATCGAGCTACCGAAGTACCACACACCCACCCATTATATTACTATCGTTTCGCTGGTGGTTTAAGCCAGCTCATCAGGCATATTTGAATGTAAATGCCTAGAAGACAAAGAATGATTTTAATAACTTCTATTTATACAAACATTTTTACAAATTTGTAGATATGAAGTATTTTTTGAAGACATTTTCTATATCAAGTCACCCTAGTGTCTTGTCTAGTGTCTAGAAAGATGTTAAAACAAGTAAAAAAGTGTCAGTCGGCTTTGCCGACATATATATACCCTCATCCAATGTGAAGCGAAACTTTAACCTGCGGACAGATCGAATGTATTTAAGGTCTCTTCCGAGATTTGTGGCCGTTTTTGGACATTTGTACTTGCCGACAAAAATGTGGATTAGGAAAAACCTGCACTAAGATACAAATGTTGAACTTCTGTAGGGCAGGTACCCTTACGGAGGACCAATATGGGCCATTTTAGAAGTTAAACTAAATTTTGATAAAACATTAGGAGATCGAAAGTTTGGACCAAATTGGTTGCCCCATTCAAGTGATATCGTCCTAGCATTTTAGTGACATTTTTTAAATGTTAGGGAGAAGTACCGAAAGTTGTGGACCGGTATTGCCCAAGAAACTAAGTTTGGATACAATATGACGAAGACCAAATATTGGACCAAATCGGTTGAACAGTTCGAGAGTTACGCGCTCTCCGACCGCCACATATGGTGACATAGGAGTTTTTTTTAAACCTTTCGGGCTGTTTTCCCAGGAAATATGGACTTGAACGTTTACCGTCGTAATGGAGGTAGCGAATGCAAATCGCTTCAACAAAAATCAAAGTGATTCGAGGTCAGGTCTTAAAGTGAACTTATCCGAAATTTTGTGTGAGAGGTACCTAGAGTTTGGGAATTCCCGACTTTTTTTCATTCCCGGGAAATCGGGAATTCCCGGGACTATGGGAAATCGAATCCGTGGGGCATAGACGTGACAAAGAATACGAAAACATGAAGTACTTACTCCCTTTATGCGTAGTTGTGACGTTAGTTATCTCTTTGGAACAATATTAAGGGTAAAATACAAAAGGGTCAAAAAGCAATAGCAAACATCTTAAAAGATGATGCGCCAAAATCTTGAAAAAACCAATAAATCATATACGATTTATGGCGGCTGTTCAAGAATATCTATATGTATGCGATCAAAATCCAATTATTCCTGACTAATTTGCGGAGGTTATATAAAATATATGTTTCGCACTACCATCCTAGCAAAGCTTCCTTGATATCAAAGAGTGATGTTCAATTATATTTTTAAAGTCAACGATGGTATGTTGTTCTTATGGTTCGAAGAGCGTGTTAATCAGAGAACAAATCCGTTTATAGCGAATTTTTATACGGCTGACGTTTTGAGTACGAGACAAATTTCTGGGGAAAGTCTTACACCACCAACAAATACCAAATTTCAGCCATTTCGGAGGAATATTGAGATCACAACCTTCAAAAATACCGAAAATCGGCAGGTACCGTTCTATGGGGGCTCTATTAAGGCGTGGACCTGTACCTACAAATTTCTAGGGGAAAGTTTTATACACCAACGAAGATTAAATATCAAATTTCAGCCATTTCGCAGAAATATTGAGGCCACAACCTTCAAAATATTGCTAGCTGTATCTTGATTTCAACAGACGGACGGATGGACGGACATGGTTATATCGACATAGAATGTTACCCTGATCAAGAAGATAAATTTCGGGAATTCCCGGGAAATCCCGCGCCGGGAATTCTCGACCAGAAACTCTAGAGGTACCTGAAGAAGTAGACAAATATAGTCCATATTCGAACCTGATCTATATCTGGTACACATATTAGGATGTGCAAAGTATAGATTACATCGGTCACTCCCTTCAAGAGTTATCGTGCGCAAAATTTTTCCGAACATTTTTGAAGGAGTGGACCGATATAGCCCATCTTCGAATTAAAACTATGTTTTGATCAAATATAACGAAGGCCAAATTTTGAACCGAATCGACAGATCAGTTCAAGAATTATCTTGCGCTCCAACCACTACACACGGTGTCATAGGGGCTTTTTGCAACTTTCTGGCCATTTTCTCAGGAAGTATGGACTTGCCCCTGATGAAACTTGTACCGTCGTATGGTGGGAAGTGAATACAAGTTGCTGCAACAAAAATCAAAGCGATTCGAGAGCAGGTCCTAAACTGAACTTATCCGAAATTTTGTGTGGGAGGTACCCGAAGGAGTGGGCCGATTGAGTCCATATTGGAACCTCATCTAAGTCTGGAAAGAAATTTCACGATGTGCATAGTATGGACCAAATCGTTTACTCCCTTCAAGAACTATCATGCCCACAAATTTTCCGAACATTTTAGAACCTTTGTGGGGGAGGTACCGGAAGGAGTGGACCGATATAACTCATCTTCGAACTTAAACTAAGTTTGGACAAAATATTACGAAAGCCAAAATTTTAACCGAATCGGTTCATCCGTTCGAGAGTTATCGTGCGCACCAGCCAGCCAGACAGACAGACGGACGGACATTGCTAAATCAACTCCAAATTGTCTGAAACACATTTCGTCCAAACATACTTGGCGTCTAAAACCATTATTTCGATGAGGCACATTTTGCCCGTATGAAAGTGTATATACCCTTTCTAGCCTAAAGGCTGAGGGTATAAAAATAACATTTTTTATACCCTCCACCATAGTATGGAGGGTATATTAAGTTTGTCATTCCGTTTGTAACACATCGAACTAATCATTTGCGACCCTATAAAGTATATACATATATTCTTGATCAGGATAAAATTCTAAGACGATCTAGCCATGTCCGTCTGTTGTTATCACTCTAGCGTCCGCAATAATTGAGATAGTGTGCTGAAATTTTGCACCCGAGTGTCCTTTTTCCATAGGCAGGTCAAGTTCGAAGATGGGCTATATCGGTCCACTCTTTGGTATAGCCCCCATATAACGGTACCTCCGGATTTGAGGTATTTTGACGTTATTCGCCACATTTGCAGACCGAATTAGCTATAATTTGGCACTTAGGATTCCTAGTGATCAACAAATCTATATCCCAAAGGATATGGGCATAGGTCCATGTTTTGGTATAGTCCCCATATAACGGTACCTCCCGATTTTCGTTATTTTGAGAATTTTAGCCACAATTTTTAACCGAACTATCCGCAATTTGACATTTGAGGTTCTCAGTGGTAATGAACATCTCCACCTAACATCGTCAACATAGGTCCATGTTTTGGTATAGCCCCCATATATCGGTACCTCCTGATTTTCGGTATTTTGAGAATTTTAGCTACAATTTTTAACCGAACTAGCCGTAATATGCCATTTGAGGTTCTCAGTAGTCATGAAATATCTCCACCACACATCGTCAACATAGGTCCATGTTTTGTTATAGCCCCCATATAACGGTACCTCCCGATTTTCGGTATTTTGAGAATTATAGCCACAATGTGTAACCGAACTATCTGCAATTTGACATTTGAGGTTCTCAGTGGTCATGAAACATCTCCACCAAACATCGTCCATGTTTTGTTATAGCCCCCATATAACGGTACCTCCCGATTTTCGGTATTTTGAGAATTATAGCCACAATTTGTAACCGAACTATCTGGAATTTGACATTTGAGGTTCTCAGTGGTCATGAAACATCTCCACCAAACATCGTCAACATAGGTACATGTTTTGGTATGGCCCCCTTATAACCGTACCTCCCGATTTTCGGTATTTTAAGAATTTTAGCTGCAATTTTTAACCGAAGTGGCTGTAATTTGACATGTGAAGTTCTAAGTGGTCATGAAACATCTCCACCAAACACCGTCAACATAGGTCCATGTTTTGGTATGGCCCCCTTATAACCGTACCTCCCGATTTTCGGTATCTTGAGAATTTTAGCTACAATTTTTAATCGAACTGGCTGTAATTTGTTATTTGAGGTTCTCAGTGGTCATGATACATCTCTACCAAACATCGTCAACATAGGTTCATGTTTTGGTATAGCCCCCATATAGCGGCATCTCCCGATTTTCGGTATGTTGAGAATTTTAGCTGCAACTAGCTGTAATGATCGGTATATTGAGAATTTTAGCTACAGTTTTGTCTATTCAAAAATAATCGTCAATATATGTCCATGTTTTGGTATATCCCCCCATATAACTGTACCTCCCGATTTTCGGGAATTTTCAGTGGTCACGAAATTTCTTCACTATAATTCGTCAACATGGGGCCATTTTTGAGGGTCTACATTGTTTTTAAGAAACTACCCCCAATTTGACTCTTGAAGTTCCCTGCAGCTATAAAACTTTTCCGCCAAAAACATTTAAAGATCGGTTGACTCTTTGATATAGCCCCACATTTTTTTAGATTAGATTAGATAACACTGTGCAACAAAATGGAGGTGAAAGTCTGGGGTACGGAAAATTCCTCTTGGGGAAGAAAGGCCTTGGTGAGTATATTATGAACCCCGAAGGACAGATGCGCCGTGAGTCGAACTTCCGCGTTATGGCGTGATGAAATTTTTGTTAGAGACCCTATGGGCCACCAGGAATTAGCGTTATATCTTTGTTCACTTTTGCTTAAGTGCTCTACAAAACCAACAAACAAAGATATAATGCTAATGTATGATGGCTTACCGGGTCTCTTGCAAAAACTTCATCACGCCATAACGCGGAAGTTCGACTCACCGCGCATCTGTCCTTCGGGGTTTTTAGTATACACACACCAAGGGCATTCATCTCCAAAAGGAATTATATCTGCCCCAACATTTGTGTTCACAGTGTAATTTAAGCAATTGTGGGAGGCAGTTGGAGTCTATCCATTGTCGAAAAGTTGTTACACCTAAAATTGTGAAAGGACCCTAATTATTCCATTTTAATAAGGACTATTTTATGGTGGAGGGTATAAAAAATTCGGCCCGGCCGAACTTAACGTTTTTTTACTTGTATATTGTTTTACTAAATATTAGGGGACCCGGCGAACTTCGTCTCGCAGTCTGTTAGGTATTGAAGTTGATGACTTTGGTTCAAACCTATAATATGTATAATTATTGCTATCATCTTGTCGAGTTCAATTGAACATGTTTCATTGTTTTGAACTATTTAGGACGATTTTTGAAGCAGATGCACAACAGGCAATTGTGCTTTTAATAATTGTCAGTTTCTCAAAGATATGGGGTACTGAGAGGCAAATTGTTTCTATTTTCCTCGAATCTCTGTCCCATAAACTGAAAATTTGTAAGCAAATAACACATTTTGTGATGAACAGTTGAAGCAAGTAGTATCATAACGCCCCTACTCGTTTCATCATCGATGGTTTTATTCTTATCATTTGATAATTTACTATTGTGATAGAAAATTGTAGCGCTTCATTACTAATGACTCTTTTATACGATATGCTTTTTACATATGTGTTGTCACTTTCTGTATATTATTTGTACGTGTTTTCATATGTAAAAAAACATATCATGTTAGTAGCAAAAAGTAATGAACGCATTTTTTGTTGGGGGGTTATTGGTTTATTATTTATTCTGCGTATAAGTGCTTTTATGTCACAAACCAATTTGCGATAATAGAGAAATTGCATGGTTCATTGTAATCCTCACTAAAGGTCATCATACATCACACTTTCGTGTTAATGGCGCTTTCATATCATACATTTTGCTTTTGTTTGTAGCTCTTAAACAACCAACAATATTTCATTTGTAATATTGTAAGAAAGCAAACCTCTCACATATGACCTTCTAAGATAATTCCTCTTAGATTTGATTTTCATTTCTACCGCAGATACATTGTTATACCCATATTCTCTTATGTAAATAGTTTGTATATTTAAATACAAGTAAGAACGGCGTTAAGTTCGGCCGGGCCGAACTTGTTATACCCTCCACCACAAGTTGTATTGAAGTAAAATGGAATAATTAGTTTCCTTTCGTGTATGAAGAAGACCTAATACTAAATTTCAGCAATTTCGGTAAAACAATGTGAGGCACCATTCTATGGGGGCTATTTCAAAACGTCGATCTATACCGACAAATTTCTGACGGAAAGTTTTTAGGCTCAAAGTAGACTAAATACCAAATTTCCTATATTTCGGTAAGAGAATGTGGCTAAAACTAAAAAAATACCGAAAATCAAGAAGTAAGCTTCTATGGGGATATAGGAAGACGTGGATCTATACTGATAATACTCTTCTGGAATCTTTTATAACTCTTGGAAGACTAAATAATGAATTTCAGCCATTTCGGTTGGATATTGACGTCACAATCTTCAGTATTACGAAAATCCGGAGGTACCGTTCTATGGGGGCTATATCGAAACGTGGACCTACACCGACGAATATTAGTCAGAAATGGGGCAATATGCAAGCGTGGACCTGTACAGACATATTTCTGGCGAACAGTTTTATATCGCATTGAAGAATAAATACCAAATTTCAGCCATTTTGGTGGAATATTGAAGACACAACCTTCAAAATACGAAAAATCGGGAGGTACTTTTCCATGGGGGCTATATGAAGGCGTGGACCTATACCGACAAATTTAAAGGGGAATTTTGAGTACCCCCGACGAAGTCTAAATACCAAATTTTAGCCATTTCGTTGGAATATTGAGGCCACAACGTTCAAAATACCGAAAATCGGGAGGTACCGTTCTATGGGGGCTATATGAAGGCATGGACCGATACCGACAAAGTTCTGGGGGAAAGTTTTATACCACCAACGTAGACTAAGTATCAAATTTCAGCCATTTCGGTGTGATAATGAAGCAAAAACCTTCAAAATACCGAAAATCGGGAGGTACCGTTCTATGGGGGCTATATGAAGGTGTGGACCGATACCGACAAAATTCTGGGGGAAAGTTTTATACCCCTAAAAAAGACTACGTACCAAAATTTCAGCCATTTTGGTAGGATAATGAAGCTAAAACCTTCAAAATACCGAAAATCGGGAGGTACCGTTCTATGGGGGCTATATGAAGGTGTGGACCGATACCGACAAAATTCTGGGGGAAAGTTTTATACCCCTAAAGAAGACTACGTACCAAATTTCAGCCATTTTGGTAGGATAATGAAGCTAAAACTTAAAAAATACCGAAAATCGGGAGGTACCGTTCTATGGGGGCTATATGAAGGTGTGGACCGATACCGACAAAATTCTGGGGGAAAGTTTTATACCCCTAAAGAAGACTCTGTACCAAATTTCAGCCATTTTGGTATGATAATGAAGCTAAAACCTTAAAAATACCGAAAATCGGGAGGTACCGTTCTATGGGGGCTATATCAAAACGTGGACCGATATATCCCATTTTCAATACCAACCATCCTGCAAGTAATAAAAACTTCTGTACCAAATTTTGACTCTCTATCTTTCAAATTGCGAGCTGTATCTTGATTTCAACAGACAGACAGACGGACGGACGGACGGACGGACGGACGGACAGACGGACATGGTCAAATCGACATAGAATTTTATGCTGATCAATAATATATATACTTTATAGGGTCTCCGACGAATATTTCGATGTGTTACAAACGGAATGACAAATTTAATTATACCCTCCATATGGTGGAGGGTATAATAAATAACATGCCTTCTAATCGGAACAAGGACATTTCGCATCACATTTGATCACGCGAAAAGTAACAGACATGGTAAAAAAAGTGAAGGCGCGCACTTCTTTCCACATAAAAGATTAGTTGGATTAACATTAGAGACAAGGATAAATATTCAGTTTCATTCTTTATTTGCATTTTACGTATACACATGCAGTTATTGTATGTTCTTGGAAGGCAGGCTAGCAGGCTGGCTGGATGCTTGACTACACGGTTGGCACAAAGTCTGTTGTATTGTTAAATTTGCCAAAGGGCATTTTATGTATGTGAGTGTGTGTTTGAAGAATGTTCATTTCATGGAGTGAGTTGGAATCGTCGTACATTTTCATTAGAGTCTTTCGAACAAACCTTGAAAGTCTCTAAAGTATTATATAAAATATTCCAACGCTTTCCCTCTTGTTTAAGGCAAAGTAAAATGGTATCTGATTGCTGGAAGTGAAAACACAAGACAAAGTAAAAGTTCGAAGCTCGCTTTAATTGAGTTTTGTTTAAAATATCATAACGAATTCATTACAAAACAATTGAGAAAGTATCAGTCAGCGGTGCTGACAGAGATATACCCTCAGCCTGTGTGGATTGAAATACTTTTTTCCCAAAAAAAACGTATGTATCCAAGGGGGTTTTCAAAATTTTGGGCGAATGAACCGACAAAAGTGTGGATAGTATTAAAGCTCAAAATTTTGCGGGGATAACGATAGATAGAGCTTTTTGTATCACACTAGCCTACGAAAAACATAATATCGCTGTAAAGAGGGCCACTAGGAAAATCTTCGGTAAAAATGTCCAAAGGATCCTCCAACAGACCCTTAACCACACAAAAATGTTGAACATTTGTGTGGGTGGTACTACATGGATTGGACAGATAGCGCTCAAATCCTCGAACAGACCCTTAACCACACAAAAATGTTGAACATTTGTGTGGGTGGCACCACAAGGACCGGACAGATAGGGCCCAAATTTGAACATAACCTAAGTTTCGACAATATTTAGCGATCCAAAGTTTGGACCAAATCGTTTGCTATGTCTATGAGAAATCGCGTGTACCATTTTAGCGAATATTTTCGAACTTTTGTGGGGGAATTCTGTCTAATATTCGAAGAAATTGTAAAATATCCAAAGTGTGCACGAACGCAGTATTCGGTTCAAGCTCTCCAGCCACTACATATGGTGCCATAGGGGTTTTTTACAACTTTCGGGCCGTTTTCTCAAGAAGTATGGACTTGCCCCTGAAAAACGTTTACAGCCGTAATTAAGGCAGCCGATGCAAGTTGCTTCAACAAAAATCAAAGTGATTCGAGAGCGGGTCTTACAGTGAATTTATCCAAAATTTTGTGTGGGAGGTACCCGAAGGAGTGGGCAAATATAGTCCATATTCGAACCTGATCTATATCTGGTATATATTAGGATGTGTAAAGTATGGACCAAATCGGTCACTCCCATCAAGAGTTATCGTGCCCACAATTTTTCCGAACATTTTTGAGCTTTTGTGGGGGAGGTACCTGAAGGAGTGGACCGATATGGCTTATCTTCGAACTTAAACTAAGTTTGCACAAAATATTACGAAGGCCACATTTTAGAACGAATCGGCTGATCCGTTCGAGAGTTATCTTGCGCTCCAACCACTACACGGTGTCATAGGGGTTTTTGTACCTTTCAGGCTATTTTCTCAGGAAGTATGGACTTGCCCCTGATGAAACTTACACCGTCGAATGAGGGACGGTGAATACAGCTTGCTACAAAAAAATCAAAGCGATTCGAGAGCAGGTCCCAAACTGAACTTTTCCGAAATTTTGTGTGGGAGGTACCCGAAGGAGCGGACCGATTGAGTCCATATTGGAACCTCATCTAAGTCTGGTAGGAATTTCGCGATGTGCAAAGTATGGACCAAATCGGTTACTTCCTTCAAGAGTTATCGTGTGCACAAATTTTTTGAACATTTTCGAACTTTTGTAGGGGAGGTACCGGAAGGAGTGTACCGATATAACCCATTTTCGAACTTAAACTAAGCTTGGCCAAAATATTACGAAAGCCAAACTTTGAACCGAATCGGTTGATCCGTTCAACAGTTATCGTGCGCTCCAGCCAGCTAGACATACAGACAGACGGACGGACATTGCTAAATCAATTCCAAATTGTCTGAAACACATTTCGTCCAAACATACTTGGGGTCTAAAACCATTATTTCGATGAGGCACAGTTTGCCCGTATAAAAGTGTGTATACCCTCGTTAGCATAAATGCTGAGTGTGTTGTTAAAGATATGATACATGATATGATATGAAGAATTGCTGAGAACATTATTTGGAAGATTTTTGCAAAAGGTTGCTTGGTTCAACTCCCAATAGTTTAGCTGATACCGACCAGAATTCCAGAAATTATGTACAATTTTCTATATTTTATCGATTTTGATACCCTAGATGAAGTTTTTCTGATGTGGCCTGTTCCACAGGTAAATTCTACTGGTTTAGGGCTACAGTATTGCTAAAGACAACAAGGCCAAATTCCTATTCGTTCCTATAAGGGCCCGATAAATGCAAAGAAGTGTAGTTTTAGCCCAGTTTAGATAAGGCCATAAAATCCGAACTGGATCTGACAGGACAAAACCCAACTAGGGTTTTTGCAGTCCCAATATGTACTTTCAAAAAAAAATGCATTCTAGAAGTTGTTTGCATTTTCAGTGTTGCATAGTGTAATCAAATGTATGTGTGGACAATGTTGTTTGCGTGATTATACAATAATAAACGTCATACCGCTAACTATTTTACTGCTATCAACCTGTCAATATATTGTCCTCCCCCCAAAACTATATAAAATCTGAAAGATGCAATAAAGTTGCAGATTTTTTGAGTAGCATTGTACATCTGTGTCATTCAATCTGTCGAAGGACTTAAAAGAGATTACTTATTTTACTTTCCGTTTGCATGTGTTGCGATCCGATGGATTATTTTTCATCACTCATATGCTTACATTACACGAGCTATTATTTTAAATATATGTGTTGAATCATTCACGTAGAAAATTAATATTCGTTATATTCTTATGGACCCATTCATTCAATCCTTTGTCAGTTTAATCCCGGAATGAATACCTGTTTAATAATAAATAAAAAACATGTCAATGAGAATAGTGTATATTCATTGCAAATAATGACTTATTTTTACCTGATCTTTTGGAAAAAGGTTATCTTTCCGCATGCATTGTAATTCAGGGACATAGTCAGAAATTCATCTCGACACCATTTTGAATGATGGAGAGGGGGTGGGGGTGGTGTTTGTCCCGGCGTTTTTCGAATAATGCAATTTTGAAATGAAATGTTTAGATATCAAATGATATCCATTATCCACTGTAACATATTTAAAAATCTCTATAAAAATGCCATAACAAATAAGGTTACCTTATACATACGTTTTCATGATTGTAATTCCCTTTCACAGTTTCGCTTTTGTGTTTTTTATGTGACTTTTCATTTGCACTAGGCCTGCTCATACAACTACAAACATATTTTGTTATTGTGTTGGTTTTGAAACACAAACATTTTGGTAGTTTCCCAAAATTTACGAAAAATAATTCGTATATATGCATTCTACAATTACACGGATAAGCTACTAATTAGCATAAACATTCATTATTTTCAAGAGAATCAAGGTCCGTTCATTCTCCAGTGGCTACAAAAGAATTTATAATTCAAATATGATGTTTTTTTCGAGTAATGTTGGTTTGTTGGGTTGTCTTGTGTAATGGAAAAAATGTGTGTGTATTGAAAATTTTCATTTCAAAAACAAAAACTCTCTTTTTCAATGAGTGAGCAAATTGACACACACCGACAGCAGAAGTGCGCCCTTTGAGCAGCCCTATTTTAAATCACATTTATTGAGATCCAACGAACATTTTACTGGTTTTTTGTTTGCTTCAATTTTGATCCGTTTTTATATCTGCAGACTAAAATCCGTAAAAAAATATAATGGAAATTTGGCATTGATGGTTTTGACCTTGAAGATGAAGTTGAATTGATTTTATGGGTTCACAATTATTATTCTGTAGGACGAGAACTATAACTTAGCCTCCGCGAGTAATCCCAAATTCCAAGCGGGTTAAAATATATGTGCCTGACAAAATAAATGACCCCTTTTGACATCAAAGCCTCAGGTCTCTATGGGCCCATAACCGCGAAAGTTGAAGTGAGAGGGAAAAACGCCGGGACAAGTGTCTTCTTATTTTTGGTCTTCTATCACGCTGCGGAGTCAAAATATGGTTACTAATTTTCGTGTAGCATAGTCTTACATATGTATACCCTCAGCATTTATGCTAACGATGGTATATACACTTTCATACGGGCAAAATGTGCCTCATCGAAATTCTTTTTTGAAATGTTCGTCATAACCCAACCTAGGTTTATATGCACTACAAAAACTACTGAACTAATTTTCCTGAAATTGTCATGGAATGTACAGGGATGGTCACCGGTGATAATAGGCACCCCTATACCCTATTTCTTTAAAACTTATTTACAATAATTACGAATGTATCGGTTTGGAAATTAATTTGGGAGACAATTGTGGTTGTGTCTCCGATCGTACCTACTAATTTGGGACCCAAAGATTTGACCATGCCCACTTTTTAAAAAAACGTTACATCAACAAATTTTACTGAAATTTTCAGGGAATGTACAGGGATGGCCCCCGGTAAAAGTGGGAAGCATATTTTCTTGACTTTCGAAGGGACGGGGTACTTTCCTTTGTAATATTAAAAAAAATAACGACATATTTTTATGAATAAAAATAAAATACCGTCAAAACCCAACCTAGGTTTTTATGAAAAAAAATTTACCACACCCACTTTCTTCAATTTTCAATTTAATTTTTTTTACAAAAACAACTGAACTTATTTTCCTGAAATTGTCAGGGAATGTACAGGAATGGCCTCCGAAAACAGGCTACATATTTTATTCAATTTTAGAGGCGGCGGGATTTCTCCTCTATGCGATATTTTTAAAAACGCTATATTTGTACAAACTACGAACGTATCGTATAAAAAATTTACAAATTAATCTACACGCCTGATTTTGCAGCAAAAAGCTCAAGGTTTGCCGTTGTTATGTATATTTTTGAATTTCGGAGGAGGTGAGTTACCTTCCCCTGGCCATTCTTTTAAGCGGTATATGTATAGGCCAAACTTATGATTATATTGGTTTCAGCATACATTTTGGGAGGCAATGGGGTTAGGTGTACACTAGGTTCATATTTGTAGCCAAAATACGGACCACGCCCACTTATATATGTCATGATATATATTGACTACTCCCACTCTTTCAATACATTATTTTTCCAAAACTACTGAACCTAATTTCATGCAATTTTCTGAAAATGTTCAGGAGTGTTCCGTGGTTTATAATCGCTTGTTTTATAATCGCTATATTTGCTAAGCTTATAAGTGCTGCGGCATGCAAATTAAATTTCGAGACAACGGTCGTTGCGCCAACGATCAAGAAAAGCGATACATTTAGAAATTTTCTTAAATGGTGAGGTTCAACCGTCTATCAGCCACGAAGGTCTCAATAAGCGGAAGAATTCGACGTAACCATTTTTTTTAAACTTTTATAATTAGATAGCTTTAGGATAAAGAGAGGATCATGGACGATCATAAATCCTAAACAGCGTCAATGGACGAAAAAGTCCGACAAAGTCCGTAAGAGTAAAGAAAGTTAACAGATAAATTTAAAATCCTTCTCGGTTTGACAATGGACCGAAGAAGTGAGGTAGAAAATAAATATATTTGAATTGTCAAGCATAAAGTCCATAAAAAGTTATTAAAAAACCCATTACGACGTGCCAGCAACGCGGGCCGGGTTCTGCTAATACTAAACTTAATAATTCTGAAAACATAATAGAAATATTTTAATAAATATATTTGAATCTTTAAAACATACATATTTTTTGAACTTCGAGATTTTGAGATGTGTGTCCGTCGGCGCTGATCGTGAAATATTTAGGGGGTGAAATGGGCCAAAAACAAAATTTATATCCCATTTTTTAGCGGCTGTGTGGGTCGTAATGGTAGTCTGATCGACGCGAAATTTTATGTAAGGTTTGTGTTTAAGACAAAGAAGTAGCCTGCAATTTAAAGTGATGATCAGATAATATTTAGCGGGTTAAATGTACCAGAACTTTTGTGTGAAAATTGGTAACGTTGTTAGTGAAATATATATCTTTATTCATGGAAACTATGTTAAACCCATGTAAGTTACATTTAGAAGAGGAACGCTTAAACTTGCCATTGATGCTAATTATGTTGATGTACGTGGTCAGATAAAAGAGTTACAGCCTAGTATTACAGGGATCCTTCAGTTTTAGTTGTGGGTAGTGTAACCTTAATCACGCTAGAGGTCGTAATTATAGTTTAATGCTGACAAATGATTTTTAATGCTGACATTTGACTTTTATTTATAAAGATATAGCGTTTTTAAAAAATAGCGTATAGGGGAAGTACCCCGAACCTTCCGAAATTCAAATAAATTTGTAGTCTATTCTTAACGGGGGCCATCCCTGTACATTCCTTGACAATTTCAGGAAAACCAGTTCAGTAGCTTTTGTAGAAAATATTAAAATTGAAATTTGAAAAAATGTGCCTAAAAGTGGGTGTGGTCAAATTTTCTTAGCATAAAAATCTAATTTGGGTTATGAAGAACATTTCAAAAAATGAATTATCCAAAACGGTCCAGCCGTTCTCAACTGATGCCACTACCATCGAACGACATTTGATTTTTGATAGAGAAGATATAGCATTTTTAAAGATATAGGGTATAGGAGAAGTACCCCGCCCCCTCCGAAATTCAACAACATTTGTAGCCCATTTTAACCGGGGGACATCCATGTACATTCCCTGACAATTGCAGAAAAATCGGTTCAGTAGTTTTTGTAGAAAATATAAAAATTGAAAAAGTGTGGGTAAAAGTGGGTGTGGTCAAATTTTCTTTGCATTAAAAACCTAAGTCGGGTTGTGGCAAACATTTCACAAATCGTTCTAGCTGTTCTCAACTGATGCCATTACCAAAGAACGACATTTGATTTTTATTTATAAAGATTTAAATTCTGGGGGCATATTCGTACAACTTACGAAAACTAAACTTGAAAACCAACTCATGACATTTTACTTGATGCAAATTATATCAATGTAGCAGTTAAGGAACTACTGTCTAACATCACGGTGCACCAGAACAAACTTTAAATGGAATTTTTTTGTGGATTTTGAAACTACAATGTTTATTGATGAGAAAAATCAAAAAACAAAATAATCGCAGGAGCGCTTTTTAAATTAATCCCGATCAAAGTTCAAATTTTTAAGCTTTTTTAGGATTTTACAATTTTCACTTGGAAACCGCAAGTCTTATCAAAATGGGATTAGAGCACCTGTTGTAGCTTTGAAAATTCTCTACAAAATTGCCCTTCATGATATTTTCTTAGGTTTTACCATTTTTGAGATATAGAAGTTCAAATTGTATCACCTTTTTATAAAAAAAAAATCATGTACGGTGCGCCCTAACTAACTTTAAATGAAAACCGCTTACACCTGGGAAGTTTTTGCAGATTTTGAAACAGCAATGTTCACAGATGAGAAAAATCTAAAAACAAGAAAAAAATCGCTGGAAGTCAAAGTTCACATTTTTAGGGTTTTTAGGTTTTCAGAATTTTGACCTATCGAAATGGGACTAAAGATAATATTGTAGAGAATTTTCACTGCTACAACATAGTCCAATTTCGGTAGGACTTGCGGTTTCCAAGCAAAATCCTAAAAACCTAAAAAATCATCTATGAACATTGTAGATTCAGAATCTGCAAAAACTTCCCAGGTGTAAGCATCTTCCATTCAATGTTGTAGAGAATTTTCATAGCTACAACATTTGCTCAAATACTATTTGAATTGGACTAAAAATGTGAACATTGATCGCGATTTATTTAAAAAGATTTTTTTTGTTTTTTTCTCATCTATTAACATTGTAGTTTCAAAATACGCAAAAACTTATATATATGCATATTCCATTTAAAGTTGGTTCAGGCGTACCGTGGCGTGAGTGTGTTTTCCTTTATAGTTGTGGTTTGTTTATAAAGAACTACGTTTATCAACCATGTTACAAAATTTCGCAACCATGATAGAGAAATTCCAAGTTTTTTTTTTTAATTTATGCAAACTATGATGCTGTACTGGGTTTTGAAGTTTTTATGCTACCTTTGATTAGAAGTAATGTAATACCCCGAAATATTGATCTCTTTAATTGATCGAATTTTTCTTAACAACAATGTTTAATTTTTTGAATAAATACGTATGTATATGTAACCAAAATGGACCATTTGTCCATTACGAAATAATGAAAATAATATTTAACGTGTCCCAATCATACATCCCTACATATATTCACACAACATCCCGAAGTAACAAGCGAGACTTCGGCATTATATAAATAAATTTCACAGAAAACTAGTGCCCATGGGAAGTGGTGTAGGGTATCAAATGGTCGGCTCCGTTCGACTGAATCCCTCTTTTAACTGTTTATGATAAATATGAGAAAATGAAGCATAAGAAAATGTTTCAACGTTGACAGCTCAATACGTCGTTATGAGGAGTTACAGATTGATTAAGTTTTTATTTTTTAGTGTTTCAGAGTGTTTAAAATTGAATTCCGTTATTGTTTTTGTCAAATTGTTCACTTGAAAAATTTACTTTTTGCCTCGAAAAACTGTCGTTGGCCCCATCGTGCCTTGTATGAGTTTTATATTCCTCCAAAATAGTATGCAAATTAACCAGCAGTTAAAATATGAATGAAGCTCTCCAAGACTTTCAATACAAAACGAGGTTTCAGATAAAGTGACAATCTATAGTGTGACCCATTTAACATCTTGCCTGAAACAACCATATGAGATGCTAGCGTATATACAAAATACAGTCGAAATCGCTTATAACGTCGGTCAAGGGATCGACCAAATTCGGACGCTATAAGCGACAGTCGTTATAAACGATATTAAGAGAAGAGGTCAAATTATATTATCTATAGTGACTTTTGGGTATGAATACGTTGTTTTATTAAGTAAATAAAAAAATTCAATTCAATTTTGGAACGGCGTGTCCTAAGACACCACTTTGCACAGAAATTTTACATGGCTAAAATACTCAGGAAATGTCGCCAACATTACTGAGGGGTATTTTGCCACCGTTGAAAATTTTGATGTTAACTGGCCAGGGAATCGAACCCACGACCTTCAGCGTGCTAGTCGGGTGTGCATACCATAGCACCACGGTGGAAGCAAGTACGTAATTAAAGTACTTGCTTCCTTTTTATTAATTTTCTCGTTTAGAGTTAAGCTTGATTATCTTCCTTTTCTGTTCTTGCCAGAACAGTGGTTATTTGTCGATCCCGGTAATGCGATTTTATTGATTTTATTTCTCCTTGGCCTATGGGTTGTAAAACAGATGTGCCATTGGGGGGAAAAAGCTATATGACAGTAGTAATTCAGTTGTCTAACATGTTGTGCATATGTTTGGTGGTTTGTTGTTTGAGTTCAAAAAATATATACAATAAAATATTGAGAAAAATTGTTCTTCCTTGTATGATTCGACGTTATAGCCGATAGTAAAATTCAAATATTTTCCAAAAATCCGACGTAACAACCGATATTACGCTATAAGCGATGACGTTATAAGCAGTATTTATTTGTGTGGAATATAAAGGGCAGAAATTTGGGACTTTTGGATTTCGACGTTATAAGCGATGTGACGTTATAAACGACGACTTTATAAGCGATTTCGACTGTATAATAAAACAAGTAAGAAAATATCAGTCAGCTGTGATGACGGAGATATAACCTCAGCTACTGACAAAAAACAACAACAAAACCAAACCAAACACAATAATTATGCCGTAAATAAAAATACTGATTTTGTATCACGAGTTTGCTTTAAAATACGTAGGTATGTACCGTAATGTGGGGCTATACCAAATCACTGACAAGCATGTTAAGTGACCAAACTTCTTCAGAAAGGACTCGAAACATTAAATTAGGTTAAACTTAGTTTGAAAGAAATTTTTGAAAAAGTTTTAGAGTTATCTTGCACAATAGCCATTTTAGTATGTGCAGACAGGGGTTTGGAGCTTTTGGTCAATTATCTCAGGAAGTATTGACTTACTCAGGAAAAAATGTTTCGTTGTAAATGAGGACACCGAACAAACTGCTAAAAAAGAATCAAAACGATCCCTTAGAAGCTCTTAAACTTCACTTTATCCGAACTTTGTGTGGGAGGTTCCCGTAAGAGTGGACCGATATAGTCTATATTCCAACCTGATACATGACTGGTGATGTACAAAGTCTGCACCAATCAGAAACTCCCTGCGAGAATTATTTTGCGAATTTGCCTTTTGGTTGGTGCCGTCAGTGTTTTTTGGAGCTTTAAGGCCAATATCTCAGGAAGTATGGACGTCGTAAAGAGAGCCGCATGGAAAACTTACTGAATACAAGTAATGTGGGAATTGAAACACTTTTTGGACACTTGAACTTGCCGACAAAAATATGGATTAGGATTAAAGTTCAAAAGTGCTGCGGAGGAGGTACTTAAAGGAATGGACCAACATAGTCCATTACACTGTGCAACATTTTAATGGTAATCTTGTGCAAACAATTCGAACTGGAAAGTACCTACCAAAACGACAAGAAACCCTTGTTACGTTTTGTTGTGTCAGATCCAGCTCGGATTTTATGGCCCCATTTAAACATTGTTAAATATTGACTATTTAAAGAAATTCGGGGCTATACCTCTGAAACCAACGCGAATCTTCTTCTGGCACCTGAGGTAAATTTGTAGATAAGGACAAGAATAAAATATTTGGAGAAATAATGAAGTCGAAAAACTACATTTATTGCCTCAAATTTCAAAATATATGCAAAAATGCCATAATTTTTATACATTTCGCACCGTATCTCCAAAACCGTTAATTTTTTCTGAATATTTTCTTTTGGAAAAATATTCCCTGGAATATAAAACACAACACAACACACAAATGTCATTGTTGTAAAATGCCTCTATCCCGTTGTTTTCCGTACATTTTTTATCGGCGATTTAATAAAAATGTCAATAACGTAGTAAAATCCGAAATGCGAGAACAAACTGTTGGTGTGAACTGTGTTTGAAATACGTGTTGTAAAAGATATGATGGTAGATACCGCAGAAACAACATGATGTAAGCATTTTAGGGTTTCATAATATTCTGAAGAATTGTTGGGAACTTTATTTGAAAAATTTTTTCAAAAGGTTACTTGCTTCAACTTCCAATAGTTTAGCTGATACTGACCAGAACTTCAGGAATTATGTAAAATATTCTATATTTGATCGATTTTGATAGGGCATATGGAGTTTTTCTTATGTGCTGTGTTCAAAAGATAAGTTCTACTAGTTTAGGGCTACAATATTGCTGAAGACAGCGAGGCCAAATTCCTATTCGTTTCTGCGATAAAGGCCTGATAAATGCAAAAAAGTGTAACTAACTGGATCTGACAGGGCAAAACCCTACTAGGGTTTTTGTAGTTTTACTATGTACTTTAAAAAAATGCATACTATAAGTTGTTTGCATTTTCAGTGTTGCATAGTGTTATTTGTGGAATTTTAGCGAAATAGTTGGAGAAATCTCAAATATTTTTCCCATTTTTTATAATCAAACCAAAATATACACGGTGCGCCTTAACTAAATTTAAATGAAAGGTGCTTACACCTGCGAAGTTTTTGCCGATTCTGAAACTACAATGTTCATAGATGACAAAAATAAAAAAAAAAATCGCCAGAAAGATTTTCAAATAAATCGCGGTCAAAGTTCACATTTTTGGTTTTTTTAGGTTTTTGTTTGGAAACCGCGAATCGTAGCAGTGAAAATTCTCTACAAGATTGACCTTTATGACTTTTTCGTAGGGTTTACCATGGACTGACTGTATCGCTTCTAGATTCTGTGGATCTTTTTAATTTATTTTTTAGATATGTTTTTGTATTTTTTGTTGCTTTTCCGCGAAAATAAAAATTAAGTTATTAAATATTTAAATAGATATGGAATGCTGTTAGCGATTTATCCATAAATTTTCTCATAAAAATAAATAAGAAATTTTTTAATATTTTTTTTAATGAAAATAAAAACCGCTATAACACTTTCCCGAATCGGCCAATATTGTGAACGCGAACGAATATGAAACCAAAATTGTTTTCTTAACCTCTATACCAAAAATCGTAGATGTGCTCTCAAAATACTTTAAATTTTTTCAAATGGAATTGCAAAAGAAATTTTGTTTTTAGCCTATACAGATGTGTGATCTGCACTACAAAGATTAAAATGAAACGATATATACTTGCCCTTCCTGGCAGAAAGACATTCATTAACGTATTCATCATTGCCATCTTTCAACGAATTGAGTGAAGTAGTTTCCTCGAACTCTTTGGAAAAGTGAAAAATGAAAGACAAGGAAGAACAAATTCTATGTCAACAATAGGTTGAACCTAATCAAAACTTTGCTGACTCAGTCATAGGTTCACTGCTTGGTTGGTTGGCATACGTTTTTAGGTTAGCAAACAATGCACGAATGGGGTGCTAACGAGATCTTTGTAGAAACATATACCAACCCCCGGAAACGTGCATATTTCCACATTTTTTGCCTATTCTTCATTTTCAACTGATTTCGTTAAAAAGAAAAAAACGACATCACATCCTGAGTGCATATTTTTTAGGGTTAAGATGTGTTAAGTAGTAGATGGGAAAACACTTTCGATTAAAATAAGTCAAGCCTTTGGGATGGGTGGCTTGGCAAGATATGGATGGATGTGTGTGTGTGGGTCGGTAAAGAATTATAAAAGCAAAATATGACAGCGCTTCAAAAAAATATGCTGAATTGACATTTCAAAAAGTACTGTGTTTTATAACAATGTTCTAAGAGATTGTGATGAGAACACGTAATGGACGTTACCACCATAGTATGGAGATTATATTAAAAAATATTTGTTCGTCTGTAACACATTGAAATAATATTCTACCATGTAAAGTATATGGGTAATTCTGAGTGAAATCGCACACTTTTTCAAAAAGTTGTTTTTGATTTTTCTTATTTTTTGTTGTATTGGTGCTGCTCCTCAGAAAAATACTTTAGTTTATTTTCCGTTTATTTAGACCTACAAAATTCTAGGGGAAAGTTTTATACTCCCAGCGAAGACTAAATACCAAATTTTAGCCATTTCGGAGGAATATTGAGGCTACAACCTTCAAAATACCGAAAATCGGGAGGTACCGTTCTATGGGGGATATATGAAGGCGTAGACCTATACCGGCAAAATTCTAAGGGAAAGTTTTATAACACCAACGCAGACTAAGTACCAAATTTCAGTCATTTTGGTGTGATAATGAAGCTAAAGGGCGGTTCGGTTTTTTACTGTTGCACTTTTACTGGAGCAATTTCACCTAAGACATTCACTATATTATTATGAATTTCTTGTCCCGATAAACCTTTTTTATGTAAATATTTAATAACAGCACGCATTTCTAATTTTTCCAGTGTAAAAAAATTGCGGATAGGTCTTTTTTGAACACCTGTTTCTATATGAAGGAGTTGCCAGATCGAAACAAAATTTAACATGTGTTCATAACAGAGATGGAAGTTTCCAAAACCCTTAACTTTTTTCGGTTTATACCGCGCTTTTCGTGCTAGGCTAAGAAGTTTCCGAACTGCCCTCGTAAACTACTATACCAAATCACAAAGCTCTATTTTTAAAATTGCGAGCTGTATCTTGACTTCAACAGACGGCGGATGGACGGACAGACGGACATGGTTATATCGACTAAGAATTTTACCCTGATCAAGTATATATATACCTTATATACTCCATATTATGGTGGAGGGTATAATCAGGTCTTGTTATTGAAGGCCAGTAGGTTTTCTAGATTTTCCTATTAATTAGGTTTTAGGTTTTCGTAATAATTGCCAGATGGTCTTCATTTACATGACCAAATAGGGGTTTCCTTTACAACAATAGAAACATAAGTTCTCCATGCCAACTGAATATATAAGTACGCTTTTATTTTATACCCTTCACCATAATATGGAGGGTTTTATTAAAATTCCATTCCGTGTGTAACACATCGAGATATTCATCGGATACCGTATAAAGTATATATATGTATATATTCTTGATCAGGCAAAATTCTAAGCCGATATAACCATGTCCGTCTGTCCGTTCGACAGATAGAGCTCTTTAATTTGGTAAAGAAGTTTATATTACGCCTAGGATGTTTGGTATTGCAAATGGGATATATCGGTTCACGTTTTGCTATAGCCCCCATAGAACGGTACCACCCGATTTTCGGGATTTTGAAGGTTTTAGCCTCATTATCACACCGAAATGGCTGAAATACCTAGTCTTCGTTGGGGGTGCAAAACTTTCCCCCAGAAATTTGTCGGTATAGGTCCACGCTTTCATATAGCCCACATAGAACGGTACCTCCCGATTTTAGGTATTTTGAAGATTGCGGCCACAATATTCCATCGAAATGGCTGAATTTTGGTATTTAGTCTTTGTTGGTGGTATAAAACAAACTTCCAGAAATTTGTTGGTATAGATCCACGCCTTCATATAGTCCCATAGAATGATACTTCCTGTTTTCAGTATTTTGAAGGCTTTGGCCACAACAACCCACCGAAATGGCTGAAATTTGTTATTTAGTGTGCGTTGGAGGTAAAAACTTTTCGAACAGAAAGTCGTCGGTATAGGTCCACGTTTCGATATAGCCCCCATAGAACGGTATCTCCACACCTTCGTAGTTCTGAAGGTTGTAACGTCAATATCCCACCGAAAGTCTGAAGTTTGTTTTTTAGTCTTCCATATGGTTATAAAATATTCCAGAACAAAATTAATCAGCATAGAAGCGTACCTCTTGATTTTTAGTTTTTTTTAAGGTTTTAGCCACATTGTCTTACCGAAATATCGGAAATTTGGTATTATTCATTTGTATATAACTAGTGGTGGAGGGTATAGCAAGTTCAGTCCGGCCGAACTTAAAGCCGTTCTTACTTGTTTTTTGTTTTTAAATATTTATTAAATAAATATTTTAACATGAGCCCTAAATAATAATACATTTTACTAATATTTTTAAAACATGAATAGTTTAAAAATATCCTTTGAGTGCACCTAAATCTAAAAAAAATAAATAAATTATTTTCCATGTGTAATTTTACTCTACTCGTCTGCTTCCATATTTTCTCCATAAGTAAACATTATGTTTGCTTATGATGTGCCATTACAGCGTATTTTTCCTTGTCCCTCAATGAGCTTTTTCCACACATTCATGTTCAAGTGATTGAGGAAGCCCGTAAAATTTCACCTGATGATATACTGCGGTTGCAGGCAAAAAATATATGTGCCAACAATTCTTAGGAGGCATAATTTAATATAATCGATATGACATGCGTTTCACTTTCTTTCTACGTATGTTTGCAGTCTAAACACAAGACTTTTTGAAAAATGCTGAAACTAAAGTGTAAAAGAGAAAGTGAAGAAAACTAGCAAATATTGACGATAGAAAAGAAGCAAATGTGTGATAATATGCATTAATAATGTTGAAGCGACGGATTTGCTACATTATTTTCGAAATCCTGAGAAAAAAACATTCAATTAAACATTCCAATTATATAGACTATTTCATGTTGTCGTTTCGACTGTAATTTTGGCGAATACTTGACGACAACAATAATACCCAATACATTTTACGGAACATCATTTGCCCTGTTCCTTTACTTTTTAAAATGGTAAAAAGGGCAAAAGTAGTAAATGTTGTGAACTGTTCTCGTATTAATTGTACGCTTTTCTATAGTTTTGGTTTCATTTGAATCTTCGCGATGTTTAGATTACGTACATATTTTATTTATATATTTTTCAAATGCATCAACAGCTTGAATTTTATTAAAACGAGTTGCAAACTAGGTACCAATTGTTTTGAATTCTTTCCTTATTTCCGCGAAAATTTACAACTTTTTCACTAAAGTTATGGGACCTCAGTAAGCATATAGTTTGTAGGAAGCCATAAATTAAAAATGTTTCTCGATATAATCAAAAGCGTTTTTATAAGATTTTTTCTAATTATCAGAATTATTGAAACCGCCATAACTTTTGCGTACAATATCCAAAATTAGTATCTCGAACAGATTTGAGTGAGATTGATGGAGACCTTTAGGACATAGCTTCTAATGACAAATGCTAGCTCTCCAGCAAAATTCAACTATGTGGGAATTTTTGATATATCAATGTCTATTTTGACGGGACTATAAGACTTCGGCTATAGTTGTCTTCGGTTTGTAGTATGCGTGTTTTCTAGAAGTTTGGGAGATGATTGCTTGACTTGCCATATTCTGCGAGTGCGGTTTTTGTGTGAAGTTTTGGTTTCTTAATTTTATGTTGCACGTATGGGCCTATAATCGTGTTTTTAATTTGTTTTCTGTGGTGCCGACATAGAATATATCGTCACCATAAATGCCAAAATTTACAGGAGAAGGAAAAAACTTTATAAAATGAAAAATAGTTTTATAGAATATTTATCTTATGAAGGCGAATATATGGGATATTATCAATCATATACAAATTGGAGTAAGTAATGAAACCAAAACCGCGGAAATGCTTGGTTTTGAGATCCGTCATTACAACAAAATCTGCAATTTCCGAAATCCCTTTTTAATTGGATCGTTATTTTTTAACGTAGAAGCTTGAAATGTTGCAAGAGCATGCATTTCAGTCTTATGTAGTAGATTCAATCAAAAAACTAATTTTGATTTATTTGGAGATACGAATTTGGGCATTTGCGGTGACGATATATACTTTATAGGGTCTCCGATGAATATTTCGATGTGTTACAAACGGAAAGACAAATTTAGTTATACCCTCCATATTATGGTGGATGGTATAATAAAAGTGCAGAGCGCAATTATGCACCAATTTTAATAAAAATTTGCATGAAGCTTATCTATATACATATATAAAAGAGCAGTGAGGTGAGGTATTCACTGACTGACTGACTGACTGACTGACTGATTCATCACCGCCCAGACGAAACCGCTGAAGCTAGAAAGTTGAAATTTTGGATGTAGGTTGCTGTTGGTGTGTAGGGGTGAGATAAGGCTGGGTTTTTGGAAATTCGACCCAGAAGTGTACTAAAAGTACTAAAAGCTACTAAATATGGTACCCTTTGTATTAAGCAAACGGTAAGAGCTAGAATTCTGAAATTTGGAACGAGTGTAACTGATGGAGATCTAGAAAGATGTACCAAAGGGTTTTTGGAAATTCGACCTCTAAGTGTACGAAAAGTACTAAAATTTACAAAATTTAGTACCAATTGTATATTTTGAACGGATATAGCTAGAATCATGGAATTTGGTACGGAAATCAAGGTTGGGAAGTGGAGTTGATGTAATAAAATGGTTTTGGAAAATCGTACTAATGTGTACGAAAAGTACTAAATGATACTAAATTTAGTACAAATTATATTTGGGTGAACGGATAGAGCTGGAATTCTGAAATTTGGAATTAAGATTACTGTTGAAGTGTAGGAGTTAGACATGAGGGTGATTTTGGAAATTCGTACTTATGTGTACGAAAATTACTAAATGGTACTAAATTTAGTACAATTTGGATTTGGGTGAACGGATAGAGCTGGAATCCTGAAATTTGGAATTAAGATTACTTTTAAAGTGTAGGATTGAGAAATGAGGGTGGTTTTGGAAAATCGTACTTTTGTGTACGACAATTACTAAATGGTACTAAATTTAGTACAATTTGGATTTTGGGTGAACGGATAGAGCTGGAATTCTGAAATTTGGAATTAAGATTACTGTTGAAGTGTAGGATTGAGACATGAGGGTGATTTTGAAAATTCGTACTTATGTGTACGAAAAGTACTAAATTTAGTACAATTTGGATTTGTGTGAACGGATAGAGCTGGAATCCTGAATCCAATTGTGGAGAGTAACAAAGAAAGGTTTTTGGAGATTCGAACTATAAGTGCACGAATTGTACTAAATGGTACAAAATTTAGTACAATTTGGATTTGGGTGAACGGATAGAGCTGGAATACAAACATTTGGAATAAGGGTCACTGATGAAGAGTAACAATGAAAGGTTTTTGGAAATTCGAACTATAAGGGTACGAAAAGTACTAAATGGTACTAAATTTAGTACAATTTTGATTTGGGTGAACGGATTGAGCTGGAATACAGACATTTGGAATGAGGATCACTGATGAAGAGTAACAATGAAAGGTTTTTGGAAATTCGAACTATAAGTGCACGAAAAGTTCTAAATGGTACTAAATTTAGTACAATTTAAATTTGGATGAACGGATTTAGCTGGAATCGTGAAATTTGTAATGAGGGTCACTAATGAAGAGTAAAAATGAAAGTTTTTGAAATTCGAACTATAAGTGTACGAAAAGTTATAAATGGTACTAAGTTTAGTACAATTTGGGTTTGGGTAAATGAATAGAGCTGGAATCCTGAAATTTGGAATTAAGGTCACTGATGGAGAGTAACAAAGAAAGGTTTTTGGAAATTCGAACTATAAGTGCACGAATAGTACTAAATGGTACAAAATTTAGTACAATTTGGATTTGGGTAAACGGATAGAACTGGAATACAAACATTTGCAATGAGGGTCACTGATGAAGAGTAACAATGAAAGGTTTTTGGAAATTCGAACTACAAGGGTACCAAAAGTACCAAATTGTACTAAATTTTGTACAATTTTGATTTGGGTGAACGGATTGAGCTGGAATACAGACATTTGGAATGAGGGTCACGGGTTAAAATATCTCTTCTAATAAACTTTTATATCCTCTGAGTATTCAAGGTCCAAATTTAAAGAAAATTGGACAATACAGATTTGTTCTTCTTTTAAAATACACTAAGTCGAGAGGTACCGTTATATGGGGATATACGAAAACGTGGATTTTCATGACCATTTTGAATGCCGAAAGTTTAACGGACCTATTCGGGTTCTGGGCGAAACCGCTAAAGCTAGAACCTTGCATTGGAAATGTGCGGGATTGTTGTTGTGAAGGGGTGAAATAAAGTTTAGTGTTTGGAAATTCGTACTGGAAGGGAATGCTGTGTTAGTGAAGGGTTAAAACCAGGAGTCAAATCTAAAATTTGCAATATGATACGTAGTTTTGGAAATTGGATATAAAAAATATGGTAGTTGTGTAGGGATGCGATACGTCAATTTTTTTTTTTTTTTGTAAATTCTGACTACAATCGAAAAAATATTGGTAATAAAATAGGTCTTAGTACAACAGAATCTCCAGTATTCACCATTCCCGTATTAAATATTGTTTATATATATATTTTTTCCTTTCCGCATACGAAGTAGCGGGCATTTGCTAGTAGTGTAATATTTGTAACTAGCAAAGTACCCGCAACTTCGTATGCGGAGAGGATATACAAAACAAATAAAAAATATATAATATAGAACATTGAACATAGTACAATTTTTGTACTAATACCTATTTTAATTGATATTTATTTTCATGTAAGTACTATTCGTACCACGTAAGTCCGATTTTCCTCACGCCTACACATCAACAGCCAGCCATAATTGTTGAGATATTTTAATTGGGGTGCTCAGCGCCAAGACTGCTTAACCCACCAACCGCGATCCTCATTTCCAGCTCTATCTGTTCCCCCAAAACCAATATTACAATATTTCAAAATTCTCTTTACACAATAACAAATTGTACCAAATCCTGTACCATATAGTACAATTCGTATATTTATGGTACATATTTCCTAAATCTGGCGTTATTACCAAATAACAACAGTAATCTTAATTCTAAATCTCACGAATCCAGGTCTATTCGTTAGTCCAATACAAAATTGTACCATGCATTGAACCATCTTCGTACCCCTAAGACTTCAAGTCCTAATTGTACCAAATTTAGTACTTTTTGTAAACATAAGTACGAGTTTCCAAAACAAACTCCAACAGTAATTTCAATTTCAAATTTCAAGATTAAAGCTCTAGCCGTTCGCTCAAATCCAAATTGTACCAAATTTGGTACCATTTAGTACTATTCGCACCCATAACCAAAAATTTCCAAAACTACCTCAATCCTACACTTCAACAGGTATTTTAATTCCAAATTTGAGGATTGCAGCTGCATCAAATCACCGAAATCCAAATTGTACCAAATTTAGTACTTTTCGTACCCATAAGTACAAATTTTCAAAACTACCTCAGTGCTAAGTTCAAACAATAAGCTTAATTCTAAACTTACCTCTATCAGCACTCCAACATCAATTTTAATTCCGAATTTCACGATTCAAAATGTATCCTATCACTGAAATCCAAATTGTACCAAATTTAGTACCCTTTAGTACTTTTCCTACCCATAACTAAAAATTTCCAAAACTTTATCAATCCTACACTCCAACAGTACTCCATATTCCAAATCTCGGGATTCCAGCTATATCCGTTCACCCAAATCCAAATTGTACCAAATTTGGTACTATTTACCCATAAGTACGTATTTCCACAACTACCTCAACCCTTCACCCCAACAGTAATCTTAATTTAAAATTTCAGGATTACAACTGCATCCGATCACCGTAATCCAAATTGTACCAAATTTTGTAGCATTTAGTACTTTTTGTTCCCATAGGTCCGAATTTCCAAACCTACATCTATCCAACACTGCAACAGTAATCTTAATTTCGAATTTCGGGATTCCAAATGTATCCGATCACCATTTTGGTACCATTTAGTACTTTTCGCAGCCATAAGTACGAATTTCCAAAAGTATCCCAATCCCACACTCCAATAGTAATCTTAATTCCAAATTTCACTATTCCAGCTCTATTCGATCACTTAAATCCATATTGTACCAAATTTGGTACCATTTAGTACTTTTCGTACCCAAAAGTACGAATTTCCAAAATACCTCTATCCTACACTCCGACAGTAATCCTAATTCTAAATTTCAGGATTCCAGCTCCATCCGTTCCCCCAAATCCAAATTGTACCTTGTTTGGTACTATTTAGTACCTTTCGTATCCATATGTACGAATTTCGAAAAATACCTCTATATCTCAAACCTACATTCCAACAGTAATAGTAATTCCAAATTTCAGAATTCCAACATTATCGGTTCACCCAAATTCAAATTGTACCAAATTTAGTACCATTTAGTACTATTCGTACACATGAGTACACATTTTCAAAACCACCTCCTTAGGAGTATATCAACTCATCTTCTAAACCTTGATTTTCATTCCAAATTTCAAGATTTTAGCTCTATCCGTTCACGTAATACCAAATGGTACTAAATTTAGTAACTTTTAGTACTTTCCTTATAGTTATAGTTCGAATTTCCAAAAACCCTTTGATACACCTTTCTAACTCTCCATCAGTGAACCTCATTCCAAATTTCAGAATTCTAGCTCTTCGCGTTTGCCTAATACAAAGGGTACCATATTTAGTACCTTTTAGTACTTTTCGTACCGTTCTAGTTCGAATTTCCAAAAATCCAGCCTTATCTGACACCTTCGGGTCAAGAGTGACCCTCACCCAAAACGGCTCAAGATTCTAGCTTTATTTAGCCGTTTAGTCTGGGCGTTGATTATGAATCAGTCAGTCGGTGATTCAGCGAGTCATCATTACTGTACTCTTTTATAAGTATAGATGATATTCAATTGCATGCTGAGCCTACTGAACTTTTGAAACCTAATTCTTCCCTCATTTCAAGATCCAAAAACTTGTCATTGTCTTCAACAAAAAAAAAAAGACAAAACGTTACGTCTTACTGGCTTTATTATAACATTTTCTGACTGCCTAATGAAGAGTACCTTATTCATTGTTACCGTGGTGCAATGGTAAGATCAACCGCCTTGACACTGTATGCCCAGGTTCGAATTTCTGACCAGAAACATTATATTTTAACCGTGGCCAAAAACTACCAATCACTGTTATGTTGGCGACATTTCCAACCAATTCAAGTTCGGACTCGGCTATTAATAGTAGGTCAACTATCATTGAAGATTCGGGGTGCACTCATTGAAATGAGAGAAGTCTTCCTTGTGCTTTCAGAGATGTATGTGGGAAGATATGTAGCTAAATCTTTGTTTCACCAAACCATTTAAGGTTTTTTCACAGGATAGGTGATTATACAGAAGTTCTCATAGCAAATCAATATAGTTTCCGTTAAAGCATCAACAGCTCCCTCGGCTTCACTGTGTCCATTGACAATTGTTTTCTTTTGCATATTCTTAAATTATACTTTGGAATAAAAATGAATATGGACTCACCTCTGATGTTTGTGTCACTTCTTCCACATCGGAAGTGTCGAGCATACGAGTTGCATCCAACGATTAACTGGGCTATGCTTACCAGCTCCTCCAAAAGCACTTGAGTAACATTGCCTGGTGGGTCGGGGTCTTCATACATCATGTAAATCCATGACCATCCCTGATCCTTCATCCGCATTGTGATCTCTAGCGGAACTTATATACCAATTTCAAAGTGCTTATAAATTATATATGTAAGAGGAATTTTTGAACTGTATATCTCTATTACGTTATGTACATATGTATGTATGTGAATTATGTGGTCGAAAATGGCCATAATATTTCCATATTGATTACAATTGTTATACATGTCTACCTTGTGCCTTCGGGGATGTTATAGAAACATGTGTATGTTTATATGTACACATTGATTAAAGAGTAATGAACGTCTGTTTATACGTTAATCATTCTTCTTTAAACTGTCATCATCTATATAACATTTTAAAGAGAAGGGATGTAAGAATGTGCATTTATATCGATGTACATACATATGTTTTTTATTTCGCAGACATGTTCAAATTTTGTATATAACACGTATCATAAATAAACAATGAAGTGTTGTTTTTATTGTGCGTTTACCATAATATTATGTAAAAACAAAGGAAATATGGGCGACGGTGCGTGCCACTGGTGTCAATTATGACAGCGAACAACAACAGCGGCATTAAGTTAAACATTCTGAAACAGGGAAAACAGTGTGAAACATTCTGGCGCAGCTATTTATGCTGATGATGGTGACGATGTTGATTTTGTTGTTTGAAATGCTACCGACAGTGGTTGTTAATACCTGCTGGTGATTTTATAAGCCGATATCCAACATCATTATGGGGAAACACTTTTTTAATAAGGAGAATTTGATAAAAGCTTTTCAGAGATTTAAAAATCTCTGAAAAATACAAAAAAGCAATATTTAATATTGTATTTTTGACTACAGATTCGGCCTTTTGTTTGTTAGTACAAGAGAGCATTGTAAAATAACTTTTTTCGATGGAAGTAAACCTATATGAAAGTAATACGTCCCAATATCACGTATAATTTTTTGGCATAAATTATTACACTGGGATCCTACTAATTAATATCCTATTACTTGATCTGGTTTAAATACCTTTATAATTTACTCCACAATGCTGGAAGGGTATTTTAAGTTTATTTTGCTAAAAATGCATGTAACACCGCGAAATATTCGTCTTAGACCCCTAATAACATTTTTCATATCTCGACGAGATACAGCGATATAGAGATGTGTGTCCGTCGGTCCATTGTAAATTGTAATCAAACTCCAGGCCGCAATTATGGACCGGTCGTCACGAAATTTGGTATGGAGGCCGGCTTCACATCAGAATAGATCGCTATTGTTATTGGTGATGACCGTGAAATGTTTAGGGGGTAAAATTGATGAAAAACAACATTTTTATCCGAATTTGTATGTGCTCTGTAAGTCGCAATCACAGTCCGATCAGCGTGAAATTTTAAATAAGGTGTGAACTTATGACAGAAAATAAACTTGCAATTTTACATGATGATCAGATAGTTTTTAGCGGGTGAAATGGACCGAACTTTTCAGTGAAAATTGGAAAAAAATTAATATCTTTATTCCTGGTAGAAACATTGTGCCTACGGGAGTTATTTTCGAAAGACGATCTCTCGACCTTTCCATAGGTGCCAATTATGTTGATGTACGTGTATAGTAACCATAACCATGCAAGAATTCGCAGTTGTAGTTTAATACTGATAAAGAATTTTGGCCAAGGGAGATGCCAACAATTTTGCATAATGAGCGGATTGTTCTTAGCGGGTGAACTTTTGTGGGATAAATATCCAAAGTCAATTTTTGGTCTATATTTTATTTCTAGGAGGCACATTTCAGCAATCTACGAAAATAAACTTAAAAACCAACAGACAACTGGTATTTTTATTGTTGTGATTTTCTTGCATAGAACTACATTTACATTCAATGTTACAACATGTCGTAATAATGATAGATAAGTTTTCAAATTATTAAAGACGGATTCCCAGATTTTTATAACCTCAGCCTTTAGGCTAAGGAGGGTATATACACTTTGATATGATGAAAATGTGCCTCATCGAAATAATGGTTTTAGACCCCAAGTATGTTTGGACGAAATGTGTTTGAGACAATTTGGAGTCGATCTAGCCATGTCCGTCCGTCTGTCTGTCTGGCTGTCCTGCTGGCTGGAGCGCACGTTAACTCTCGAACGGATGAACCGATTCGGTTGAAATTTTGGCTTTCGTAATATTTTGCCCAAATTTAGTTTAAGTTCGAAGATGAGCTACATCGGTCCAGTTCTTCCGGTACCTCCCCCTCAAAAGTTCGAAAATGTTTGGAAAGTTTGTGCGCACGATAACTCTAGAAGGGAGTTACCGATTTGGTCCATACTTTGTATAGCGAAAACTTTCTACCAGAGTAATATGAGGTTCCAATATGGTCTCAAGAGGTCCACTCCTTCGGGTATCTCCTACACAAAATTTCGGAAAAGTTCAGTTTAGGGCCATCTCTCGAATCGCTTTGATTTTTGTTTTAGCAACTTGTATTCACTTCCCTCCATACGACGGTACAAGTTTCATCAGGGGCAAGTCCATACTTCCTGAGAAAATAGAATGAAAGTTGCAAATAAACTTTTATGACACCGTGTGAGGTGGTTGGAGCGCAAGATAACTCTCAAACAGATCTGCCGATTCGGTCCAAAATAAGGCCTTCGTAATATTTTGTCCAAACATAGTTTAAGTTTGAAGATAAGCCATATCGGTCTACTCCTTCAGGTACCTCCCCCACAAAACTTCAAAAATGTTCGGAAAAATTGTTCGTACGGTAACTCTAGAAGGGAGTGACCGATGAAATCTATACTTTGCTCATCCTAATATATTTACCAGATATAGATCAGGTTCGAATATGGACTATATTTGTCTACTCCTTCTGATGTTATTTGCATTCGCTACATCCATTACGACGGTAAAGGTTTTTTCAGGGGCAAGTCCATATTTCTTGGGAAAACCGCCCGAAAGGTGTAAAAACCCCTATGTCACCATATGTGACGGTCGGAGAGCACGATAACTCTAGAACTGTTCAACCGATTTGGTCCAACATTTGGTCTTCGTCATATTATATCCAAACTTAGTTTCATGGGCCATTCCGGTCCACAACTTTCGGTACTTCTCCCCAATATTTAAAAAATGTCACTAAAATGCTAGGACCATATCACTTGAATGAGGCAACCAATTTGGTCCAAACTTTGGATCTCCTAATATTTTAGTTTAACTTCAAAAATGGCCCATATCGGTCCTCCCTAAAGGTACCTGCCCTACAAAAGTTCAAAATTTGTGTATTAGTGCAGTTAATTCCTAATACACATTTTTGTCGGCAAGTTCAAATGTCCAAAAAGGTCCACACAATTTTAAAGAGACTTTAAATACATTAGATCTGTCCGGAGGTGAAAGTTTCGCTTCACATTGGCTGAGGGTATCTATCTGTCTGCAAAGCCGACTGACACTTTTTTACTTGTTAAATTGTTACTAATTACAATTCTGTACGGGTCTAGAAGTTTTTGTGATAACTTGGTAAAAAGTAATGTAATAATACCTCGAAATATTGGTCTTTTTTCATTGATCGATTCTATAAAAAAATCACCGAAAACTATTTCTAAAATTCTTTTAATATTATTCTTTAATATTTTTTGAAATAATGATTTAAGACCCCAAGTATGTTTGGATGAAATCCATTTCAGACAATTTGAAATCGATTTACCCCATGCACGTCCGTCTCTTTGGCTAGCTGGTGCGCTCGATAACTCTCTTCGTCCAAACTTAGTTTAAGTTCGAAGATGGATCTACCCCTTCAGTTAATTACCCCCACAAAAGTTCAAGATTATCCGCACGATAGTTCCATAACCGAATTGTTCCAAGCTAGGCATGGGGGAAATATTACTTTGATGCAAATATAACGTTCGAATATGGACCATATCGGCCGACTCCTTTGGTAAAAGTATAGTTTAACAACTCTTACCGAACCGTTTTAACTTTTTTTACCTTTTACGACGGTGTATTTTTTTTCTGAGACGACGCCAACTAAACTGACTAGTGCCTATGATAACTCTCGAAGGGAGAAACTAGTTTTTTTTCTTAATTTTGTACATCGTATTATTTCTTAGAGACTTGGATTACGTCCGAATATGGACAACATCGGAACACCCCTTCGGGTACCACCAACACAAATTTTGGAAAGAGTGCCGTTTAAGGACTCGTCTCGGATTGTTTAAATTTTTTGCTTTTTTGTCTTTGTGGCCTTTTTACGACGGTACAATTTTTTGGGCGTCAAAGTCCATTCTTCTTGGGAAAGTGGCCCGGCCGGACGGCTAAAATAAGTCGCAATGATATAACACATATTCAAAAGGTCGGCCCTGTCCGACTATAACCCTCTCTTACTTGTTTCTATTTAAAATACTCTTCAGGTAGGCCAATAAAATAGAGAACTGTATAGCCACAGCATCAACCTTCACAAAACGGAAAATCGGGAGGTATCGTTTAATGTCGACTATATGAAGGCCTTGACTTATACCGACCAACGAAGACTTAATACCAAATTCCAGTCATTTCGAAGGGATATTGAGGCCACAACCTTCAAAATACCGAAAATCGGTAGGTACCGTTCTATGGCGGCTATATGAAGACATGTACCTATACCGACAAGTTAATGTAGAATGTTGTATAACCTTAACGAAAATCAAATACCAAATATCGACAACAAACTTCAAAATACCAAAAATCGGGAGGTACTTTCTATGGGGGCTATATGAAGACACGGACCTATAGCCAAATTTCAAGTGGAAAGGTTTATACCCCAACGAAGACTTAATAGCGAATTTCAGTCATTTCGGTGGGATATTGAGGCCTCAACCTTCAAAATACCGCAAATCGGGAGGTAGCTATACCGACAAATTTTAGGTGTAAAGTTTTATAGCCCAAACGAAGACTTAATACCAAATTTCAGCCATTTCGAACCGATATTGGGCCCCAAAACCTTGTAAAAACCGGAAATCGGGAACTACTGTTCTATGGGAGCTATATGAGTAAGTGTACTTATATTGACAAATTTCAGGTGGAAAGTTTTATAACCCCAACGAAGACTTAATACAAAATTTAAGCAATTTCGGTGAAATATTGGGGCCACAACCTTCAAAATAACGAAAATCGTGAGGTACCGTTCAATGGGGGCTATAAGGAGACGTGGACATTACTGGCAAATTTCAGGTGGAAAGTTGTATACCCCGATCGGAGACTCAATAACAAATTTCAGCCATGCAAATCCTTGCATATGCTCATTTTATGCATATATACATATGTCAAAATATGCAAAAATTTCGAGGCCTAATTAGTTTTATTTTGTGATAAAACGAATTTCTGTCTAATCAGATTTTCCCTACGACTGGCCATATATGCATTTGCATTTGTTTTATACTAAAAATTGAATCATTATTTTATCATAAATTTTACCATTCATCACCATGTCACAAATGTTCACATAGGTTCACTAACCTCTTAACAAAAGGATTTTCACCCTATTCCTTATTAACCTGAAGATTCCAATACAAAGGCAACAAATCTTTCCTGTTGCTCTTGTGGATTACCGGAATAAGTTTATAAACACAGAGCACGTACTGCCATCGTGTTATCGAAAGACAACGCACGACGCCTTACGGTTTTGTCTTTTGTGTCATGCCGCGAGGAAGATTTTATTGTTTCGTTTATCATTGCTATGTCAAGACGAGTTTACATTATGGTACTCTAGCCACTGGCATGGAATATGTATAATGTTTGTGAACATATTACTTACACACATTATATCATAGTTATAACCTCCTTCGAAATGCACAAAAGCCATATGTTATTAGATTATATAGCTTCAAAGGTCAAAGAACCACTAAGCACTTAGGGTTTAGTGTGTATCAAGTAAGTTAACCATCAAATTAATAAATTAGGTATTGAGTGAGTTAAAGAACATAGCACAGAATTAAGTGCAGTCGTTGGTTTCAAAATTGTTAATACGTACGCAAACACCGGTGCCATTTGTGACACTGTAGATTACTATTATGATACATTTTGTAAAATTTTAATGCTTTAAATCAATAATGAATGATATACTTACAATTTTATAATTTTAGATGTAAGTAAAATAGCACCAAATCCGCTAAGAAATGGAATAAGGTAGCCCATGTTGCTTTTAGAAGATGTAGTGCCTAATCAGTGGCTCCGTACTTTCATACGGGCAAAATGTGCCTCATCGAAATAATGGTTTTAGACCCCAAGTATGTTTGGACGAAATGTGTTTCAGACAATTTGGAGTCGATTGAGCAATGTCCGTCTGTCTGTCTGGCTGGCTGGAGCGCACGATAACTCTCGAACGGATTAACCGATTTGGTCTAAAATTTGGCTTTCGTAATATTTTGTCCGAACTTAGTTTAAGTTCGAAAATGGGTTATATCGGTCCACTCCTTCCGGTACCTCCCCCACAAAAGTTAGAAAATTTTTACGTACGATAACTCTTGAAGGGAATAACCGATTTGGTCCATACTTTGCAAATCGTGAAATGTCTACCAGACTTAGATGTGGTTCCACTCGTTCTGGTACCTCCCACACAAAATTTGGGATAAGTTCAGTTTAGGACCTCTCGAATCGCTTTGAATAGCCTGAACATTGCAAAAAAAACCCTATCACACCGTGTGAGGTGGTTGGAGCGCAAGATAACTCTCGAACGGATCTGCCGATTCGGTCAAAAATTTGGCCTTAGTAATATTGGGATTGAGGTCAATGTTTATATTTTACTTATTGCATATTATTTCCAATATTTCGGAATTACATTGAGTTTAATCTTCAGGGATTTTTCTGTCGATTACTCTTTGAATTGTATTTTGGTTTCTAGAAAAGTTCCTTTTTATACCCTACACCACTATGTGGGGAGGGTATTATAAGTTGGTTTTGCCCAAAAAGTTTGTAACGCATCGAAATAATGGTCGTAGACCCATACTTATATATACCAAAATTAATGTCTCGATGAGCTGAGTCGATCTGGCTATGTGTGTCCGTCAGTCCGTCCGTCCGTCCGTCTGTCCGTCTGTCCATCTAAACCTTGTAATCACGCTACAGGTCGCAATTTTGATCGGATCGTCAGGAAATTTTGCATGTTGATGGGGGTCCTGGAGGGGAAGAAGCCTATTGATTTTGGTGATGGTCGGATAATATTTAGGGGTGAAAAAAAGGGCGGAAAGGGCGAAAAACTTAGGTGGATAAAAAGACAACATTTTTTTCCAAAGCGAATATCTCAGCTTCTATATAGGGTATACCAAAAGCAAAACCTGACAATTAAAGTAGAAAAAATCACCTTTCTAATGATGTAAAGTAGGTGCCCGTAGGTGATAAAACAACGAAGATATCACAATAGTAGCAAATAAAACGCCAATTTTCATTTTTGCTATTTTAATTATACTGACGAATATGACAGCTTTAGTTGTAAACTTTCCAAAAGTAAAGCCTGACTATGAAAGTAGAAGATCCCGTCTTTACAATGATGCAAACTAGGTCGGCGTAGGTAACCAAATGACGGAAATATCGCAACAGTCGGTAACACATCCCATTTTTCTATTTTTTTGGAAATCACGCTATAGGTCGCAATTTTGATCGGATCGTCACGAAATTTTGAGGGTTAATGGGGGTCTCACAGATGAAGAAGCCTATTGATTTTGGTGATGGTCCGATAATATTTAGGGGTCGGAATGGACAAACACTTATTTGGAGAAAAGTCAACATTTTATTTCAAAGCCAATATCTCTGTTTCTTTAAGAGGTATATCAAAAGCAAAACTAGGCAAGGAAAGTAGAAAATATCACCTTTACAACGATATAAAGTAGGTTGTCGTAGGTGGTCAAATAGCAGTGATATGACAATAGTCGATAATGCATCCCATTTTCCGATTTTTTTGTAATCACGCTACAGGTCGCAATTTTGATCGGATCGTCACGAAATTTTGGGGGTTAATGGGGGTCCCAAGGAGAAAGAAGCCTATTGATTTTGATGATGGTCGGATAATATTCAGGGGTCGGAATGGGCAAACACTTATTTGGAGAAAGGTCAACGTTTTATTTCAAAGCCAATTTCTCTGTTTCTTTAAGAGGTATATCTAAAGCAAAACCTGGCAAGAAAAGTAGAAAATATCACCATTACAACGATGTAAAGTTGGTTGTCGTAGGTGGTCAAACAGCAGAGATATGGCAATAGCCAATAATGCATCCCATTTTCGGATTTTTTTGTAATCACGCTACAGGTCGCAATTTTGATCGGATGGTCATGAAATTTTGGGGGTTAATGGGGTCCCAAAAAGAAAGAAGCCTATTGATTTTGATGATGGTCGGATAATATTCAGGGGTCGGAATGGGCAAACACTTATTTGGAGAAAGGTCAACGTTTTATTTCAAAGCCAATATCTCTGTTTCTTTAAGAGGTATATCAAGAGCAAAACCTGGCAAGGAAAGTAGAAAATATCACCTTTACAACGATGTAAAGTAGGTTGTCGTAGCTGCTCAAACAACAGAGATATCGCAATAGTCGGTAATGCATCCCATTTTCTGATTTGTTTGTAATCACGCTACAGGTAGCAATTTTGATCGGATCGTCACGAATTTTTTGGGAGTGGATGCGGGTCCCACAGAGGAAGAAGCCTATTTAGTTTGGTGATGGTCGGATAATATTCAGGAGTCGGAATAAGCGAAAAGCTTATGTGGAGGAAAGTCAACGTTTTTTTTCTTATGCGAATATCTCCGCTTCTGGTTGGAGTATTCCAAAAGGAATACCCGTCAATGGAAGAAGAAAAGATCTCGTTTATATTGATGAAAAGTATGTTGGCGTAAGTGAGCAAACCGAGATACTGCAAAATTCAGTACTATACTCAATTTTTCCATTTTTTGTAATTCACAAGTTGGAATTTTGATCGGATAGTGACAAAATTTTGGGGGTAGATGGGGGCCCCACAGAGGAAGAAGCCTATTGATTTTGGTGATAGTCGGATAATATTTAGGGGTCGGAATGGGGAAAAACTCATTTGGAGACAAATTCAAAGTTTTATTCTTTGTCAATATATCGGCTTCTAGTAGTGGCAAAACCTGTCAATGGAAGAAGAAAATACTACCTTTACATTGGTGTAAAGCAGGTTGGCGAAGGTGGTCAAACAAGGGAGATACCACAATAGTGGGTAATGCATCCAATTCTTCCATTTTTTGCAATCAAGCTACAGGTCGTAATTTTGATCGGATGGTCACGAAATTTTGGTTGCTTATGGGGGTCCCAGAGAGAAAGAGGCATATTATTTTTGGTGGTAGTCGGATTATATTCCCTAAAAGAAATGTTTACCAGTGAAAAGCTTACGCACAGGGGTAGTGGTGTAGGGTATCACATGGTCGGTCCCATCCCGACTATAGCCTTTGCTCACTTGTTCCTTCTTAGGAAAAGGGCTTTGTGACAATAAACGAAATAAAAAAGAAACTGATCGGAAACAGATTCTTATTCGTCAAAATCTCAAGAAATATCAGTCGGCTTTGCGGACAGGAATATACCTTGAGCCTGTGTGAACTGAAACTTTTATCTATGGACAGATCGAATAGCGCCTACACAACCAAAATCCTTAGGAGATTTTCAGAATTGTGTAGCCATTTTCGGACGGACGTATGAACTTGCCCACAAACTATGGATTTTATCATTGATCACAAGTGTTGCGGAGGATGTACCTGAAGAAATGGGCCGAAACGACATAGTTCATTTTGGAAGTAGATCTTATTTTGGGAGTCATTTCTTTCAAAAGATATTGCGTCCACCAGTCATTTCAGTTCGTCATTTTTTTTTTCATGAAATATGGACTTGTCCACCAACGCAGTATCCTGTTCGAATGTTGTCGTGCGCACCAGCCACTACACATGATGGTCGCATGTGGTGTTCTTTACAGGTTCCGGGCCACTTTCTATGGAAGTATAAACTTGCCCATGAAAAAAACTTGTACTGTAGTAATAGGGGCTCCGATAACAATTGTTGAAAAAAATCAAAGCGTTTCCAGAGAGGTCTTTTTATTTATTAATTTATTTCTTTCTTTTTTATATGTGTAATATTGTATATGATTGTTATATGATGTAATATTGAAAAATTAATTTCTAGAATAGAAGGGGGACAATGACTCGTCTTTGGAAATAAAAAGCTTCAATTTGAAATTCACAAATGCAAATTTGCAATCTTGGATGTATAAATAGGGACTTCAAATGGCGAAAATTGTCTAGCAACAACAACATCTAATATGCCTGAGGGGGTTAAGCTAACCAGTTAACGAAACGATCGTCGAATAACGGTTGATGTGTCTGTAGGACTTCTCTAGATATCAATTTTCAATATAATTCGTGTGTTCAACTCGCACAGCGAGCGAAATAAAATAAAGTAAAATAAAAGTTAGAAGTCAGATGAAATTAAAAAAAATCTCTACATCAACTGTTCTAAAAATATAATTTTTTTCAACTTCTCCTTGCCACAGAATAACTAGTTAGCGAGCGAAATAAAATAAAGTAAAATAAAAGTAAGAAGTGTGATGAAATTAAAAAAAATCTCTGCATTAACTGTTCTAAAAATAGAATTTTTTTCAACTTACTTTTCAACTTCTTGTGGCCACAGAATAACTAGTTATTCTAGTGGTCATAAAATAACTACAAATTGAGTGCGACATGCCCTTGTAAAAATAATGGGGAAGAAAGGGGGTTTGCGAATAGTTACGTCTGCCAAAAATCCCTTACAAAATCCATGATTTTGGGAGGACTTTTTTTGCTGGGATAATAATGTTGTTATTTTACTCCTGTTTTATTAACACTTTCACAAATATTAAAAAATATGAGTTAATTGTTATTATATGTTGAAAATAATAAATATGCTTTTTTTATTTTCAGGTAGGTTCAAAATATAAACCACTTGAAATATTATGTTATATAATCGGTGAGTAATTTTACCTTAATTTATGTTTATTTAACAGGAAACCGTATAATTGATTGATGGAAGAAGATACCACTGTTTACTCATTACTAACAATAAGTATTGGGGGCACAGAGTGTTATAAACATTAACGCCACGAGGTCCTATGCATACCCTGTTATTTCCATTTGACCCTACAGAACACATCTTTATATTTCGGGAAGTCGATCAGAATTATGCCGTTTTTCTCTATGGAGACAGAATTGATAGATATTAAATTTCTCATTAACCAATAGGTCAAGGTAGCAGTAAAATGCTTCTTTAGCAGTCATCCATGAAAGTGACAGACATTTGTATAATCTCCTACACCATGATTACTCACTATTGACGTTTTAGTGATTCCAATAACACAGTACAATAAAATTGAATTAACATTACAAGAAACCCCGCACAGATTATGAAAGTGGACCGAAAAAAAGGAGACACGCGAATCGGCGTTTTGAAAGTTTACGTCGGGAAGTAACCTAAATAAAGTAACCTAAATAAAGTTCCGTCCATTTCTACAGGTTTTGAAATATTCGACATCAGATTCCTTGGAATCCTTCCATTTTAGGTATAAAGTGTCTTTGGCATGAAAAGAAGAAAAAAGAAAAGAATATCCTGTTTTCAAAAACGTTTGAAACTTTAAAAACTCCTTTAAAATGTGATTGTATCAGATCAAGATATTCTACAAAATTATTTGCCATACAATTTTCCTACCCAGTTGTAGCGATGTAGAGTATCAAATGGTCGGCTCCTTTCTTACTTGTTTTGATTTCAGTTTCTGCTGCCCAGAAAGTAAATGCCAAATCTGATATTATGCAGTATCCCATGGCAACTTTAGAGAAAGCTTTTGTGTCATTGTTTGCTTTCGCATAACACGGCAACCTTTTGTGGTAGACAAACGGATTAAAGGCTTTAAGATTTTGTTGTTGGCATTGTGTGCGACTGACATTAATAGCCACGATACCAATGGGATACAATGGGACTTGTATTGAAGTGCAATACAATGACATCGCTGCAGACGCTAAGAAATAATTTCCACCTGGTTTAAATTGAATTGCAATGTTGGTTTTGCTTCATTGTAGGTAACCTGCAGATGATCGTCATTGTACTATCGTTGTTGGCTTGACTTGGGAACTATTTGAAAACTCCTTCGGGAGGAAATGGATTACCGCACAGGATTTAAGTTGAGTATTTCATAATTAGGGATACCATACATTCAAAACACTTAAAAGGGTATTCAAATGCCTAACATTTGAACTCACATAAAAATGAGCATAATGACTGCCTAATCGATATTAACATATGTATATATAAAACAGATAAATGTTTGTTGGTTTATTTGTTTCTCGAAAACTGCCAAACTGATCTCTCAGTAATTTTCGGCATATTTTATGAATCTTAATAAAAAACCGACTATATTTATTTTCGAAATACCAGGAGAATTTTAAACTTCCCAAATTGGAAATAAGAAGTTACGATGGAGGGGATAATTCTTCCCCTGTATGTGTTATTCTATTAGCAATTTCAGTGTTAACAAGCAAAACAGTATCAGTCGGCTTTTCCGACAGAGATGTACCCTCAGCCTATGTCAATTGAAACTTTCATCTACGGACAGATCAATTCAGAATATTGTGGCCTTTTTTGGTCATTTAAACTTGCCAAAAAAATGTGGATTAGGACTAAAGTTCAAAAGTGTTGCGGAGAAGGTACTTAAAAGTACCGACATAGTCCATTAAGGAAGTGGATCTTATTGTGAGAGTCATATCTTTCTGATGGATATCGCGTCCACGGAAAACATAATATGGCTGTAAACAGGAGCACAACAAACAGCATCGGTATACATTTCCAAAGGATCTTCGAACAGACCTTAAATTCCACTTAGAAACAAATATTGAACTTTTGTGGTTGAGGTACTCTAAGGAGAAGATCGATATCGGCCCATTTTGCCCATTTTCGAACTGAAACTAAGTTTGGACAAATATGACGAACGCCAAATTTTGGACCAAATCGGTTGATCAGTTCGAAAGTTATCGTGCTCTCCAGCGACTATATATGGTGCCATTGAGGTTTTTTACACCTTTTGGGCTGTTTTCTCTTTTGTTACTTTTACCGTTGTAATTGAGGCAGCGAATGCAAGTTGCTTTAACAGAAATCAAAGTGATTCGAAAGCAGGTCTTAAAGTGAACTTATCGGAAATATTGTGTGGGAGGTACCCGAAGGAGTGGACAAATATAGTCCATATTCAAACCTGTTCTATATCTGGTAGATATATTAGGATGTGCAAAGTATGGACCAAATCGGTCACTCCCTTCAAGAGTTATCGTGCGCACAATTTAGCCGAACATTTTTGAACTTTTGTGGGGGAGGTACCCGAAGAAGTGGACCGATATGGCTTATCTTTGAATTTAACTAAGTTTGGACAAAATATTACGAAGGCCACATTTTGGACCGAACCGGTTTATTCGTTCGAGAGTTGTCTTGCGCCCCAACCACAACACATGGTGCTATAGAGGTTTTCTTGCACCTTTCAGGCTATTTTCTCAGGAAATATGGACTTGACCCAGATGAAACGTGTACCATCGTATGGGGGCGGTGAATGCAATTTGTTACAACAAAAATCAGGGTGATTCGAGAGCAGGTCCTAAACTGAACTTTTCCAAAATTTTGTGTGGGAGGTACCCGAAGTAATAGACCGATTGAGTCTATACTGGAACCTCATCTAAGTCTGGCAGATTTTTCACGATGTGTACAGTATGGGCCAAATCGGTTACTCCCTTCAAGAGTTATCGTGCGGAAGGGGTGGACCGATATAACCCATCTTCAAACTTAAACTAAGTTTAGACAAAGTATTACGATAGCCAAATCGGTTGACCCGTTCGAGAGTTATCTTGCGCTCCAGCCAGCCAGACAGACGAACATGGCTAAATCAAATCCAAATTGTCTGAAATGGATTTCGATTGGGGTCTTAAAGCATTATTTCGATGAGGCACATTTTGCCCGTATGAAAGTGTATATATTCTCGTTAGCATAAATACTGAGAATATAAAAACACATACAGTGCGTATAGGCCCGCGAGTAGGCACTTATATAGTTGACTTATTCACTCATTATATTAGTGAGTGCCTTAGTGCTTAGGAAGCCAAATTAGGACATTAAAATTACATAAAATCGGCCAAAAAACACTTAATGTGTTTGGTCAAAAATTATCAAACATAGACTATTGTCGTTATGCGGTTGCTGATGTTGGCGACTTAGTTGTGATTTCGAAAATGTGGAGGAATGTGTGTGCGAAATTTTGCGGAAAATATAAAGCAAATAACTCCAAAGAGCGTGACAATTAAAAGAAAGCACACTAAGCCACACGACTGCACCTTAGGAAACTCTGGCAAAGTGTAGCACTAGCTGGATAATTCTCTGCCAGAAAGAAGGAAGGATACACAAAACGAAAAAAGGAAACAAAAGCGCGTTGTTTTAACGGAAATAAATACTTGAATATAGTGCAAATATATTTTTGTAGCTCCAGTAGATGCTTCACTTCGCAAGGGTACTTGTTGTAGAAAAATAATAAAAACCCCAAATGGCTAGATAATTGTCTCACGGATGCTAAGGTTGTTGTGGGAAATTAAACTTTAAACGGAAATGAAAATAATTTCCAAAAAGAAAATTTTGCTTTCCATGGTATCTATTTTGTTAGTAGACGATTTTCTTCAAAGTATCTCGTATTAAGATAAATCTTTGAACTAATGTTATTCTTGCTACAAATGTTGTGTTGCTGTGGTTTCTCTTTTCTACAATCCAAGTCCTGCTGATGTTTTCTTTATTCCTTGTTTTTTTGGTTAACCCTGACACCATAGATAACATGTGGAGTTATTTATGCTTGAATTTGCAACTGCCCAACAATTTGTCCATCAAAAGGAGACGCACTGTTTGTTAATGTGTTCAACCCTTTCGAAAAACTCTTAAAAAATTCAAATACAAAGCAAAACCTAAAATAAAAAAAGAGATTTAGGCAAATACATGCAAGATTTCAAAACTTAACATGGCATTTCGTTGGAATAGAAAATCCTAAAATCTGTTATTTAAAATGCTCCTTTCTCTTATGGCAATGAAAATTGAAGCACATTAAAAGGGCATGCCTGCTTGGGGTTCGTCGTATGTAGATAGCAGCACGATACTCATGGTGGTACCGTAAGTTTATCTGAGGATATTTTATGAAATAAAATTTTCGAAGAAAATGGAAAGGTCGTTTAATGTGCTTCAATTTTCACTATGGAAATCACATAAGGGTTCTGTAGCACACGAGAGACGAATCCGTAGGAAGAAGAACGGAAAACGTCTTTTCAGCAGATAATTGAGATAATTTGGAAAATGATAATGTGAAAACATCAAGGAGTCAGAATCCGTCTGCAGGGACGAGCAAGACAACTGTCTCATTTGTCTCGACATTGCCGTACTCTGGTACCCAACAATACTTAAATGCATGTCTTTGAAATAGGTTTACAGCTTTGAATAGTCTTATATTTAATACTGAAGGATCCTAACGCCTTTAGAGCAGCCTGACTACCCTATCTGCAAGGTCCGCCGTTCCTAATACTAGTAGTTCTAAGGCTTTCAGCACTGCAAAGACTTTTGCCTGGAAAACTCTGCAGTTGGCGTTAAGATTGTACTAGTGTATGATGTTCAGTTCTTCACAATACTTACCAGATCCCGTGTCTCCTTCCATCCTTGATCCATCAGTGAAAATGGATAGACTATCGGGAAGTGGCCTGCCATGCTTGCACACATTCCTATAAGGGATTAATACCTCCGCTATGTCAAAGTCCAGGGATGACAAAATGTAGTTTCTAGCCATTCGTAAAGTACTCGACTTAGTCGATCCGAGCAACATGATAACCCGAAGAACGAAATTCATAACATAGTGCTGACAACTGATGAACTTGCGTGTGGGGTGACATTTCTGAGCCCACGTTATTGCCGACATTAACGATTGTCGTAACGGTATAAATAATTACAATTGTTCCGGACAGGTTGAGATCTTAATTACTATCTGGCCCATTACAGAGCATTTGTTCCATAGGCCGAACTAAGAGAATATCTCCAATTCTCTCTATTTGTTCCTTCGCACTCTGGAATACCGCGCCCTTTCATCTCTTCATCCACTTGCTTGTGCCATCTATTCCTTGGCCTGCCAATTCTGCGTGCACTGCCAAGCGGTCCGTATTTATACGCCTTTTTAGCGGGTTCATTTTGGCCCATTCTTATGATATGGCCTAGTCAACGCAATTGCTGCATCTCGATACGTTTAACTATATTGATGTCATTGTATAGCAGATACAGCTCGTGGTTCATACGACGTCGATATTCACCGTCAACGCATATTGGTCCGTAGATTTTTCGAAGAATTTTTCTATCAAACACACCAAGCACTGCCTTGTCTGCTTGCACAAGTACCCAGGCTTCGGAGCCATACATCAGCACGGGTAGTATCAGTGTTTTGTAGAGTGTTATTTTTTTTGTTTACTTACTTAAACCAAAGTAGCATATGTTGGCCAATACAATTCTTTTTATTTCACAACTGATGTCGTTTGTTGTGTTTACGGAGGTGCCGAGGTAGCCGAAGTCTTTTACTACCTCAAAATTATAGGAACCAACTTCCACAGTTGGTCCGAGCTCAATGCATGCATTGGGCGTCGACACCATCAAATTGGTCTTTTCACCGTTTACCGCCAGACCCACTTTAGCAGACTCTCCTTCGACCTTCATAAAGGTATCAGTTACTTCTGATCGTCCCTGGATGTCTATATCATCAGCATAAGCAAGTAACATGTGGCTATTGGTGTAGATTGTGCCACTTCCTTTGACGTTTGCCTCTCGTATAACCTTTTCCAGCATGATGTTGAAGAGATCACACGTCTCCTTGTCTGAAACATCTTTCGGTACAAAACTCTTCGGAGAGGTTCTTTCCTATTTTAACTGAGGAGCTTGTGTCAGATCATTTTACAAAGCCGGATGAGCTTTGCGGGGATACCAAATTCAGGCATGGATTGGAATACCTTTGAATGCAGCGGGCTGTCGAAGGCTGTTTTATAATCGACAAAAAGGTGATATGTGTCGATCTGCATCTCTTGGGTCTCCTCAAGGATTTGCCGCAGGGTAAATATCTGGTCAATGGTCGACTTGCCAGGTCTAAAGCCGCATTGGTATGGTCCAATTATATCGTTGACCATTGGTATTAGTCGTTCGCACAATATCCCTGACACGATCTTGTAGGCAATAGGGAGTAGACTTATGCCCCTGTAAATAGAGCATACAGTCTTATCTCCTTTCTTGTGGATGGGGCACAGGATACTCAGGTTCCAATCGTCGGGTACTCGTTCTTCCTGTCAGATGGTGCTAACCAGCTGATGAATACACCTTGTCAGCGTGTCGCCTGCGGTTTTGAACGGCTCGGCTGGTAAGCCATCGGCTCCTGCTGCCTTATTATTCTTCAGCCGATTTATTGCTGTCTTTACCTCATCTTGGCTGGGCGGTACACATTCAATACCATCTTCTGGGATTGGGTCTGTGGTATATTCGTCGTCTTCGCTGCTATTGGATACCAACAGTTTTGTAAAATGTTCTTTCCATATCCTGAGCACACTATCTGTATCAGTTACCAAATTACATTGCTGGTTTCTATAGGAGGATGTGCCTGTGCGAAAGCCTTCAGTTTGATGCTTGACTCTTTGGACGAATTTTCGGACTTCATTCTGGTTCCAGTACATCTCGATTTTTCACACTCCCGCTTTTCCGTCTCCCTCTTTTTCCTGCGGAAAAGACGTTTCTCCTATCTCCTTTTCTCCCGATATCTCTCTGGTGCGCTACGCGTTGCTACTTATTGTAAAGTAGCTCTATATGCCGCATTTTACTGATTTTGCGGCTGTTTGCAACATTTTGCCATTGTGCTGATATGTCATCTGGACGAGAAGTGCCTTGATTAAGCAATTGGGCCAGTTGAGTGGAATATGCTGTGGCTATTTGTTGTGATTGTAGCTTACCGATGTCCAACTTCCGTGTTGTGTCTGTTCGTATTTTATGTGCTACGTTTAATCTGGTACGTATCGTTGCTGCAACAAGGTAGTGGTCCGAGTATATATTTGCACCTCGGAACAATCGTACATCCAACACGCTCGGTGAATGTCTTCCATCTATCACAACATGATCAATTTGATTTCTTGTTCTTTGATGTGGCGCAGGCAGGTGCCCTTATGTATATCGAGAAGCTTAAATCTGGTACTGGTAACAACCATGTGTTTTGCCGCTGCGAAGTCTATCAACCTCATTCCATTGTTAGATGTTTCACTATGGAGATTGAATTTCCCTACAGGTGAGCTAAAGATATTCTCCTTTTTAATTTGCTAAGCGCTCGTTGAATATATCTTTGGTCTGTTCGTCCTTGTCTTCGTTTTGGGCATGAGCGCAGATAACGTTGAAAAATTTTGCTTTTATTCGAATTGTAGCAAATCTTTCATTCACTGGTGTGAAGCTATAATACAGTGCATCACCTTTAGGTGTTGTTGTGACGCCTTTCCCATTCCATCGTATTTCCTGTACGGCAGTGTTGTCGTCCTTGTACTTTTCAAGTACATCTGCCAATGCGTAAACTGCACCTTCTCTATAATGAGTGCAAACATTCCAGGTGCAGATTCGCAGATCATGGTCCTTAAAATGTTTGCGGGGGTCGTCAACTTTTCAGTGATTTGTTTTTTCATAGTAGGCTGCTTTTTACAAACCCAAGCTTTTAACGTTCTTATGGGTGAACGCGCGGCACATTTTAGCTCACTACCTTTAACGGGTGTTAAAGGCAGACACCCCAGGTGACACAACGGGGAAGTCAGTGCCCACTTGAGATGAAAGAGGGACCAAGATAAATCCTGAACTTTGCCATGTTAAAGCCGGTCAGGACCGTTCCTAGGTATCTTCATCCCCTACGTCACAGGTTGAGATCATCAAACATATTTTTGAATTTGCGGCAGTTAACTTAATTTCATTAGATTAATTTTTGAGAACCACAGCCTGATGCATGCAGATAAAGGTGTACTCCTTCACCCCAGAACCATCCTTGTGGATTTCTGACTGAATAATGACAATCGGGTTGTTGATTACGGCTCGATGATTTTTACTCGATGACAATATGTAAGAGATAACTGGATGTGTTGCTCGACCCTGAGATGTTTAATGGTAGTCGAAAGTGTTACTCGAATCGGGTGTGGGGCTCAGCTCTGTGCTACTCGGTGGCTGTCGACTCGGCAGTTGTCGGGTGTGGAGCTGGTTTAGTGGCATTCTGGAGGTTGTCGTCTCGGTGTGTATCTGAGCTCTGTGCTATTCGGGTTGCTGTCGGGGAAGAGATTAGTTATTGGGAGCTGGCTAAAAGCATTGTGCTGGCTATGAATGTCTATCCGACTTGGTACGGCCTAACCGCAAGTAACTTGCTAGAGCATGGAGCTTGCTAACAGTAGGGATCTTGTTAAGCGCAGGGAGCTTGCAAAGGTCTAGGAGCTTGATAAATGGTGGGAGCCTACTGGGAGCTTATAAAGTTTTTGGAGCGTGCTAAGCACAGGGAGATTACTAAGCGCAATATTTAATAGAGACTGTGGACCAGACTCAAGTCTACTCGTACTCTATCGGCAGATGTTCGACCTCTTCGTTGAGGAAACCATTGCGTTCGACCAGTAATGCGACAGGAATGAGGTATATAGTGGACAAGTCATTGCTGTTGATTACATCGAAGTTCAATTTGTCCACTATGTTGACCGACCGGTGTTAAGTACAGTGGGAGTTGACGGTAATGACAGGATATATGAAACCGTTACGGTACATGCGCTCAGCTGAAAGCTGATGGCACACCGCAGCTACTTTGTGGGACGATTGCTTTAAACTTATAACAAAGCGTATTGTAGTGCCTCTTGGATTATGCTTCCTTTGGCTCCTTTAAGCTGCATTACCGTCCTACTAAGAACAATCTATCCAGCTGTCGAATGAATGTGGACACAGACGCTTAGACAAACATTTTTGATACTGTGGTGACCATCACGGCCTTTGCTTTGAATTTGAAGCTTGTAGAGGTTATTATACTCATTGCACATCCATTCTTTTTTTTTACTAAGGACATAGTTTTTCAGGAGTATGGGGCTATATTTACTCAATAGTTCTAAAACAGATTTCACATTTTCTCGTCTTAATGGCGTTTGAAGCTAGACTAGGTTCATATGCAGCTTTGATTGTTCTTCTCCGTGTTTTTATCATTCTGATGAGTTGAGAAGATCCCGCGGAACCCATATTTTAACCAAACGTGCTATCTCAGAACCAATAATGACAGTTTTTCAATATTTATATTCACGATTAAATCCAAATCAAGAAAAAATTGGATATCTACGGTTATAGGTCTACTAGTCTCTTTTTCCTCGTAATTTTGTCAAAAAATATAGAATTATTAAATTGACAATTTAAAGGCGCAGATTTAAATATTAAATAAGCAGGTTAAGCTTTGTCCGAAATTTAGTGAGTTTATTTTTCTTTATTTATTTACAACATTATATTAGAATTGCTTAATGAAAGTAACAAAACCTAAAGTAACAAAACACTAAAGTTTTATCCTTTAGGGCTGTTTTAAAATACACAAACAATAAAATCACTTTATATAGGGACATATCAATACAAAATACATACATATGTATGTTGAAGTGAGTATCCTCTTTATCCATTTTCTAACACCTTTATTTAATATTAAGGAATTTTGGTTTGAGTGAGAAAATAAATGCAGATTATTTGCATACATATTTATATCCTGGGAAAATACATGTGTTCAATTTTCACAAGGGACGTGATGTGGACGTAGTTTTAATGCTTTAACCCTTTAGGCTACATTCCGTTACAACACATGTCAAAGTTTTTAGATGTTCTTCTGTGAAATTGAATAAAAAGATTTAGGCACAGTATTATGCGAATTAGGTAGAATAAGAAAATAAAATCAAAATTACTACAAATGAAAACCAAAGAGGGGTGAAAAAGAGAGGGATGTATTTTTAAGTAAAAGAAAAGGGACGAGAGTAAAGTGATATCCAAAAATTCCAGCAGAGAGTATAACCATAACACCCACACTTTCTATTCTCCAGAAAATATGATAAAGGAAGTTCGTTAAACATTATTTTACTAGATTTTTCTTAGAGTTATTGGTCTATGGGGTTAAGATACGGATGTGGCTTTGGAAATGCATACTATGAAAAGTAATGAATGGTATAGAATTTGGAACAATTTGTTATTGTGTAAAGGTGTTTGCAGGAATTTTTAAATATTAGTAAAGTACTATAATTGGTTTTGAGGGAACTGAAATGAGAAATGAGAAACGCGGTTGGTATACATGAATGATATAAGACGGTAATTTTTTAAAGTTACAGCCAGGTGTACCAAGTGTACTAAATTTTTTAGCATTTTTGTATTGCATGAACGATAATAAAATGCGTTTAAATTCTGAAATTTGGTATGAAGGTCGCTGAGAGATGAAATGGTATTTGAAATATCTACGATAATGCTACGAAAATTTCTAAATGATAATAAAATTGTTCTTGAGTTATTTTTTTTTACAAGAATGTTTTACCTTCTGAGGACAGAAAGCACTAAACTAAAACACCTGAAAAATGTGGCTCGGTGATCGAGTGGTAGGACAGTACTCTTTAACTGTCGAATCACTTGAAAATGGAGTCCTTGGGTCCATGTTTTGATATAGCCCCCATATAGCCGTACCTCCCGATTTAAGATATTTTTTATCTATTATCTATTATCATATTGCCCCATTTCTGACGTTTCGATATAGCCCCCATAGAAGGGTACCTCCGGATTTTCGTAATACTGAAGATTGTGACGTCAATATCCAACCGATATGGCTGAAATTCGTTATTTCGTCTTCCAAGAGTTATAAAATATTCCACAAGAGTATTATCAGTATAGGTCCACGTCTTCCTATATCCCCATAGAAGCTTACTTCTTGATGTTCGGTATTTTTTAGTTTAAGCCACATTCTCTTACCGAAATATAGGAAAATTGGTATTTAGTCTTCTTTGAGTTTAAAAACTTTCCGTCAGAAATTTGTCGGTATAGACCGACGTTTTGAAATAGCCCCCCATAGAATGGTGCCTCACATTGTTTTACCGAAATTGCTGAAATTTAGTATTAAGTCTTCTTCATACACGAAAGGAAACTAATTATTCCATTTTACTTCAATACAACTTGTGGTGGAGGGTACAACAAGTTCGGCCCGGCCCAACTTAACGCCGTTCTCACTTGTTTTTTTATATTTCCTTTCCGCATACGAAGTAGCGGGTACTTTGCTAGTACTAGATATATGGAGAAAGACGCTCAGATATCCCAATTTCCAATTTGTGGAATTTTTTTCAATGTGAATATATCTGCTTCTGTTGGACGTATTTCATGGGGAGAGCCTAATGTGTTGGCATTGCTGGAAAAACATAGAGTTAATGGAAAATGCGCTAAGCTATTCCAATTTTAATATTCTAAAGTATTTATTTTGATGACAAATACATTCGCTTCTCTTTTGTAAAGTTATTCATCAGTAGATTGTCGACAATGGTCAAATATAAAATTAATGTTTTGATTTGGTATAAAAGTCAAGGTGTTTGAAAAGCTTGGTATCTACTTGAAAGAAATGTTTACCAGTGAAAAGCTTAGGCACAGGTGTAGGGTATCACATAATCGGCCCGTCCTGACTTAGCCTTTCCTCACTTGTTTTTATTTTAATTGTATTGATAAATATTCCAGCTTTGGTTAGGTGAATTTCAACAAACATGACCTATATTAATGAAGACATTCTGAGCTTTAAATTGATCCCAGTTGGGTTGCCAAAAGTGGTCAAATATTAGAGATATAGAAAAAGACACTCAGCTATCTCAATTTCCCAATTTTATTATTTTACTAAAACAACAGTTTTTGTTTTAGGCAACATAGTTATTTATTTTCCTTTCATCCACTCTAATGTTGACACATTTACATATGTGGACATAAATACGTTAGTTCCAATTACACTTCGGAGTGAACACTAACATGACAGAATATTTATTTTATGTCTACCACTTAGACTCACTTTGCAGTAGTGACCAAGAGCTTGTGTGTGCCATTTCATCGGTACGTGTTAATGTTCCCTTAATATTTTATGAGATTTTTTATTGCCCAGGTAGTTAGTTTAAAAGTTAGCTTAAAAGAAGAACGATTTAAAATCTGTTCAGGAACGAAGGAAGTCATTCGGTAGGTGAAATGAATTTTACGTCTTCTTCTATAGCTTATTAAATTATAACTCACATGTTTTGCTTGATTCTGTATATAAATTCAACCTATGAAGTCAAATTCGTCTACGCAATCATTTCACAAATCCATCTCCAACAGGATGTTAACCATCACACGAAAAGCTGAATTCTTGTGTGATGCTAATTTGGGTTCAGAACTGCTAGGTGAGTTTTTTTCAATTTCGGCATTTGTGATTTTGATAAAATAGTATGTGCTCTGCGGTACAAAGTTATGATGCTATGAATGTCCTCATTATAGATATTAACAAAAAGTTACATATGTAGTTGCCAGCATCTTGGTTGCAGAATTCTCCATTGTATGTCCCACTAGAAGGAATTACACAATAGTTTGAAAAGAAGTGAATGATCTTGTTAAATACTACTTTAAAGATGATTAACAGTGGAAACACGACTGTCATTGTTCTATAGTCTCAAAAGTCTCACTTTGCTAAAGTACACTAGCCAGAAGTTATTTCAGACCATGCCTCGCAAAAAATTTGCGATTAATTTCAACAAACATGACCTATATTATTAATTGGGTTGCCATTGTTTTTTCATTGGAGTAGGAACTCTTCTTATGAATATTGTAAAACTAATTACATAGTTTCTTGAATTTTGAACGGTTTAGTATCTATGGAGCGGAAACCGAGAAAAGGGGATAAAAATCGCAATTGGTTTGCTATGTTGGCCATTAAGAACCGTTTCTACAGGGTTCGTATGTTCTAGAAAGTTGTTTATTGAGATCAAAGGAACATTTTTTTAGTTGGTTGTTTGCTTCAATTTGGATCGGTTTGATATCTGTAGACTAAAATCGGAGAAGAAATTATAATGGACACTTTGACCTTTACAATTTTGATCATGAAAATGAGGTTGAATTGATTTATATGTACAGTTCACAAACACACCAAGTTCTGCCTCGTATACTTTCGCGAGTGCTTTGGATCCATTCATAGGTGCGGGTAGTATCAGTGTCTAGTAGAGTGTAATTTTTGTTTGCCCTGAAGTAATTTTGATTTTAAATTGTTTACTTAGACGAACGTAGCATCTATTGGTCGATATTATTCATCTTTTTATTTCACAGCTGCTGTAGTTGGTTTCATTTATGGCGGTGCCGAGGTAAAAGATATAAAGTCATTTACTATTTCAAAATTGTAGTTTTCAAAGTCCACAGTTGGTCCGAGTCTACTGGACGTCTTGCGTGTTGATACCACCAAGTTGGTCTTATCGCCGTTTACAGCCAGACCCACTTTGGCAGAATCTTTTTCAATTTTCCCAAAAGTTCCACCGTGGTGCACACGCCGTTCGGAATCGACGATATACAGTAGGACCCATATCATTGAGCTTATATGAATTGAAGTGCACTCATTGTGTGACGACGAAAGTCGCTACGCTTGTTTTTGTCCCCACTTTTCTTGTTGTTATTGTTGTTTGAAGTATAAATATTGAATTATATATGTTGAATTATATTGAATTACATAATGAATTCCTCGATGGAATCTGTTAAGAACACGTGGTTTTTCTATAATGTGATGGGTACCACAAATTATTTTTTGGGTAATAGGTACCAACTGGTTTTCCCTATAAAAGAACGGGAGGAAATTGAATGGGGATCAGTCAGTGTTCAAAGGAAGTGAAGTCAACAAGTGCGCGAATTCAATCGAGTGGAAGGAAAAAATCGCAGATAACCAGGTGAGTCAGAGTGGTGATATTGAATAGCTTGCCCAGATTCCTTGAAGTGTTCGTAACTCTTGGGATTCCCTCGCGTACTCTTGCCCAGATTCCTTGAAGTGTTCGTAACTCTTGGAACTCCTTCGCGCACTCTTGCCCATATTCCTTAAAGTGTTCGTAACTCTTGGAATTCCCTCGCGTACTCTTGCCCAGATTCCTTGAAGTGTTCGCAACTCTTGGAACTCCTTCGCGTCCTCTTGCCCAGATTCCTTGAAGTGTTCGCAACTCTTGGAAGTCGTGTACTCTTGCCCAGATTCCTTGAAGTCTTCGCAACTCTTGGAACTCGCGTACTCCTGCCCAGATTCCTTGAAATGTTCGCAACTCTTGGAACTCCCTCGCGTATTCTTACTCAGATTCCTTGAAGTGTTCGCAACTCTTGGAACTCGTGCACTGTTGTCCAGATACCTTGAAGTGTTCGCAGCTCTTGGAACTCCCTCGCGTATCCTTGCTCAGACTCCTTGGAGTGTCCTCATCTCTTAGGTCCCCGCGTAACCTTTGCAGGTTCCATGAAGTGTATTTAACTCTTGGAACCCCCCTTCGCGTGAGTCCTCTTCCCCGCTCGTCCAGTTAGTCAAGTAGTTCGGAGAACTTATCCAGGTCTCCTGCGAAGCCTACAGAAACCTTGCCCACATCTATCGTTTAGCCCATACTTCCACGGCAACCTGTCTGGAGGAGGACCCGACCGGTGGGCGAACTTATCCAGGTCACCCAATAGGCCGGTATAGACGGAGAACTTATCCAGGTCTCCCACACAACCAATATTCGGAATCTTCTCGGGTCTCCCATCGAGGCTGGATCACCAGCGGCGGGCGGATAGGTGAACTTAGCCAGGTCACCTCGAACGAGCGGTCGGAATTTCAAACCTTTGTATACACTTAAAATTTTACCTTTGTGCACTCCTTAAAAGAAAACGAAATAATAAAACAGTGTTGATTAAAACCCAACAAGAAACCCGTGTTATCACTCTCTCGGTCTTTCCACTTATAAATTTCTGTGACGGACTCTAGACCCCCGCGAGCTATCCCAGCAACCGGAGGGAACTTGTCGTTACAATTGATATGAGAGAAATCTCCCTTGACCCTTCTGGGATGTTTGTAGAACAATTATAAAAGACTTCGTCTACCTCGGCACCTCTATAAACTCAAAAAATAACACCGGTTGTGAAATAAGAAGAAGAATTGTATTGGGCAACATATGCTACTCTGGCTTAGAAAACACCTTAAAAACAAAGCAACATCTCGTCAAACAAAAACAACGCTTTACAAAACACTATCCGTGCTAATTTATGGTGTGTTTTAAAGAAAATTTCTTCGAAAAATCTACGGGCAAATCAGCGTTGACTGTGAATATCGACATCGTATGAACCACGAGCTGTATCTGCTACACAACGACATCAGTATAGTTAAACATGTCTTGAGAATGAGTGATGACGAACCCGCTAAAAATGCGTACAAATATTGCCCACATGGCGGTACACGCATAGATGGCAGGCCAAGGCTTCGATGGAGCAAACAAGTGGAGGAAGAGGTGGAAAGACACGGTATTCCAAAAGCAAAGCAACAGACAGAGAGGAATATAAATCTTTTCTTAGTTCGGCTCATACCAAAAAATTTTCTGTAACAGGCCAACTAACTAAGTACGATGTTATGACTCCTTTCGATCGAACACACGCCTTGCACGCAGAAGTTCGTGGGTTCGATTCACGGCTTGGCAACATCAAAATTTCCAAGGTGGCTAAATACGCCTCAGTAATGTTGGCGACATTTCCTGAGTATTTCAGCCAAGTAAAACTTCTCTACAAGTGGTGTCTTAGGACGAGATAAACTGTAGATCCCATATCTTTGAGCTAATATGAATCGGTGTGCACTCATTCATATGAGAGAAGTATCCCTTGTCCCGCCAGGGATGTTTGTGGAACAATTATTATTATATTATATGGTTCTATTTTTATACTCTCCACCATATAATTAAATTTATCATTTCCATATGACATTTGTCGGTGTAGGTCCATGCCATCATATTGCCCCCATAGAACGGTACCTCCCGATTTTCGGTATTTTAAATGTGGTGGCCTCAATATTTCTCCAAAATGGCTGAACTTTGGTATTTAGTATTCGTTTGGAGTATAAAACTTTACATATGAAATTTACCTGTATAGGTCCACGCATTCATATAGCCCCTGTAGGACGGTACCTCCCGATTTTCGGTATTTTGAATGTTGTGGCCTAAATATTCCACCGAAATAGTTCAAATTTGGTATTTAGTCTTGATTTGAGGTATTAAACTTTCCTTATGAAATTTGTCATTATTAAATACAGGTATGCATTACTGTAGCCAAATTTCAGCTAATTAATTGTTGTCTTGGCCTCACTGGCACTGACAGGTCGCAAACATGTAATGACGTCGTACTAGGGTATCTTCATCGCCGCCTATATTCCACACAAAAAATTTGATGAAATGCTCCTACGCCATTTGTATCTTTGCAGGAGAATGTGCCTGCACCATACCCTTCGTTCAGGTATGTTACACTCTGGTAAAGTTTTCGGATTCCATTCTGACGACAGAACATTTGGAGTTTCTCATGCCCACGTTTTTCTTGCTCTTTCTTCATTCTCCTGAAAATACTCTTCTCCTCTTTCTTTAAGTGGCTTTTGGTACCCAATTATAGATTTTGCGGCAGTTTGAATATAGTGGGCTATTCTTTGCCATTGCACTTCCACAATATCGCCTTCTAAGTAAAAAAATGTCAGTCGGCTTGAGTTACAAGTTGAGTTACATCTTTGGACGTTTCATGTGACGATATACAACAACCTATACGCGACTAATTATATCACAAAATCTCGGCTGACCAAGGAACTACGTGATTAGGTTCAAAAATAGAGGCACCCGTTATCGAACAGAGACACTCCAAATAGTTACAAAGTTCTTTATGTCTGCACAATTAACTCCGAACCTATTTGCCCGTGACAGCCTGTGACATATTGAAAAGAAGCAACTACTTTTTGGGTTATTTCCCCGCGAGAACTATGCCTACTAACGTTTAAAATTTATTCGCGAACATGAACCTCCTCTTAAGCGTAGATTTTTGAACTTCTGTGAGGGAGGTACCGGAAGAAGTTCACCCATATAGTCCATATTAAAATTGGACGTAAGTTTGAAAGAACGATTACGATCAATGATTGCATATCAAGGACTCAATAAACATATCGCTCATTTACTCAAAGAGTGGTGTAACTCAAAAAATGAGGTTTCTGGGTTAGAAATTTCTATTTTTTAACAGTTCTATTTTACCTTTTGTCAAAAGTTCGTGTTGATTTGAACTGAAACGATTTTTTGAGATGTAAAGGAGCAATATGTATATTAGAATGATTTCGCAATTGATATAAATTTTGAAATTTTACTGTAAAATGTGTGTATGTTATTTTCTTTATTATGTAATTATATACTTCAAGCATATATCAACATCTGTTTAAGATATTTCAAAAATCACGCTTATTTACAACTTTTGAATTAAGTCCAAGGCAAACACAAACTTATAGTTCCTGTGAAAAACTTTTAAAAAAGTTTGTCCTAATGATGGTTGCTCGGTGACAAAAACACATTCCATAACAAGAATTATTTGAATTTTGTTAAGTCTAACTTCTACGGATGGTGATGATGTAGACTTGCATGCCTTGCACAGCCTTGAAGACTTCTGTTGGCAGTTTGTATTTACGAAAACTATTTTGCAAAAAAAATATTGTTTTGGGTTGGAGAAAAAACACGAAACTGGGAAAAATTTTGGAAATTCTTCAGGGAGGCGTTGCAACTTATAGTTGTGTTGTCAGTGGCAACTCAATTATTTTTTGGCGTACAAGTGATTATTAAATTTTTATCAAGGGTATTTATTTAATTTATTTATATACTTTTTGGATAATTTTTATGTAAAGGTAACAGTTGGTTGTCGTATAAGTCATATGTTGCGTATACGCATTAGATTAGATACTCGACGGCGGTCGATAATGCGTTTTATATCGGATTTTTATGAAACATAGAGAAGATAACATTATTGTGTACATTTTACCCTAACCCAAAACACAAATATACATATGTATATGTATGTATAGAGGTCATTATCCTTGCCTCACACTCAATTTAGGAAAATGTTCTTAATTTATAGATGTCCATGGCAAATACAATTTGACATTGAGGCATAGACAAGTTGTCGGCTTGCTAACGTCAGGTATGGCAAAGTTCTTGCCAAATATTGATTTTGTTGTCGACCAACATTAAACTGAGAGACTTTTGAGGGCGCTGTAATTTTAAACTAATGCTGGGTGAGAATCTACGTGTAAAACAGACCAAAGGTGAATGAACAAGACAAAACTTATTTTTGTTCATATTAGGGTTGGTTGTTTGGTGTGAACTTTTAAAGAATAAACATTTAAAGGATTTAATAGGAATTTAAATAGATTTTTTTATTTAAATATATTCCAAATCATTTCATAGTTCCATATACATACCAGTATACATATGGTAAAATTCATCGAGAAAAAAATTAAAACAAGTAAGAAAAGCGTTAAGTTCGGTCGGGCCGAACTTTTTATACCCTCCACCACAAATTTCAGCCATTTCGGTGGATTAATGTGGCCACAACCTTCAAAATACCGAAATTTGGAAGGTACCGTTCTATGGGGGCTATATGATGGCGTGGACCTATACCTACAAATTTCTGGGGGAAAGTTTTATACGCCTAAAGAAGACTAAATACCAAATTTCAGCCATATCGGTGTGATAATGAGGCTAAAACGTTCAAAATATCGAAAATCGGGAGATATTGTATTATGGGGGCTATATCAACACGTGGACCTATATAAACATTTTATGGTAGAAATGTTTCTTAGCCTCTGGAAACACAAAATACAAAGTTACAACCGATTCTTTGGTCAAATGGGTCTAATACATTCAAAATCTATTAAAATGACGCGTACTTTATAAGGGGTCTTATATGGGGGCTATACCAAAACGTGGACCTATATAACGCAACTTTGGTAGGAATGTTTTCTGGCCTCTGGAGACACAAAATACCAAATTACAACCAATTCTGTTGTCAAATGAGTCTAATACATTCAAAATATATTAAAATGACGCGTACTTTATATGGGGCCTTATATGGGGGCTATACCAAAACGTGGATCTATATAACCCAACTTTGGTAGGAATATTTTTTGGCCTCTGGAAACACAAAATACCAAATTACAACCAATTCGGTGGTAAAATGGGCCAAATATCTTAAAAATTCCTTAAAACGACGACGCGTCACGCGTCATTTTGTATGGGGGCTATACGAAAGCGTGGACCTACATAGCCCGCTTTCAATACCAAAAGTTCTACGTAAATATAACATATTTTCCCAAAATTTCATCAACCTACGTCAATCCGTTCGGACGCTAGAGTGATTTCCACAGACGGACAGACGGACAGACGGACAGACGGACAGACAGACAGACGGACGGACATGGCTATATCGATGTAGAATTGCACGCTGATCAAGAATATATATACTTTGTGGGGTCTACAATGATTATTTCGAGTAGTTACAAACGTAGTGACAAACTTAATATACCCCCATCCTATGGTGGAGGGTATAAAAATGTTGACAAGCACATTCACGATTTTTGTTACATGGGTTAAGAAAAAAATCGTGGTTTCAAATATGTTCGCGTTCACAAAATTGGATGCTGCGCCCAAAAGTTATGGGGGGTTTTATTCCCTTATAAAGAAAAAATATTTAAAAATTCCCTTTGTGTTGCAATACCAAAATTTATATATAAATCGGTAACAACATTTAATATCTATCCGTAGACGCCTAAATATTAGCTAAATTTATTTTCATTTTCGCGGAAAATCAAAAAATAATGAAGGAATCTTGGAGTAAATTTTATTTATTCTTTCTCAGAGTCCATAAAAATCTCTAAAAAATAAATTAAAAATACGTACAGAATCTTGACAATGTCCAGAAAAATGTGAGACCAAAATTTTATTGATTAGGATTTTAAATTGCATATTGCAGCTACAACAAAAGACAAAAGTTTATTTTTGGAACATTATTTCAAGAATATATTTTTTGGTTTAATACGAAAAATTTGAGAACATTTTTTGGAGTTATTCTACTATTTCGCTAAATTTCCTAACAAAACCTGAATTATTTTGCTAAAACCTCTTCAAGGAAAATAGTTTATCATCGTGAAAGTATATTTGCATAGTGTGATAAGCAATAGAATTAGGAAATAAAGAGTGATATTGATATTACAATCAAAGAAAAAACATAAAAGTTAAAAACCGTATAACGCGCGAAATAGTTAAAATCAGTTGAGGCGCATGTGCTTTTCGCATAGAGCGAGTGCATCTCTGTCAATATGTTTGCATTTTTCCATGTTTCATTTAACCGCAAAAGTGTGCCATCAGTTGCATCTTACTACACCAAAATGCTTCATGTGGGTAAAAATAACGCGATGTTCATATGATTATAAGGCGCATCCGATTTCAGTGACCGCCTGTTAAAAATACGTCAATAAGACATATTTTATACAGATTCGTCAAGAACCGCGGATGTGCTACCTGATTCTATTTTTGCTAAATACGAATACTACTCCCGAATCTCTGAAATTCATGACACCCTTTTTTGACAAATATTATAATCGTGCATAAAGGATTCCATTTATGTAAAAAAATTTAAGGGCAATCGCGGTTAAGTATGCGGATTAGTCAAAATAAAATTTTGCTTATTTTCCTATTTTCAGGGTATCTATATCAGCGGTTTTAGTGGATGGATTCGATCGCGGTAGGGCTCATTGAATCCGGCGCGGAAAAAAACTAAAATCACGCGGGGTTCAAGGGTACCTGAGTCATAGTTGTAAATTTTGAAGCCAAAAAATAGGTTTTTAAAGAAAAATTACGCACCAAAAATTCGACTTTGGACTCCTATTACTAGGGAGCTGTGGGGAGCACACTCATGAGATATACATCAAACGACGTGGAATCACGGGTTCTACAATCCAATAAATAGATTAGGTCATTATCTGGTTGCGCCCTCCAATTATAAGAATAATTCAAAAAACCCAGATTTCAAAACTTCAAAATGTCAGCATCGATTTAAGAGGGATGCACTGTATATATCGAGAAGTCACACATTAGCATCATGTTGCCCAAGGGGTATTCTTCAATCCTTTCTTTGAGCTCAGGTCTGAATTTTCCCTCGTTTGACCAGAAATCAAGAAAAAACACAAAAAAGCTCGCTAACTTCAACACATTTTTACCCATTTTTTTATATTACCACCAACGCAGCTTCCACGGCAATTATTTGTTATGGTCCATATTATAAGATCGTGGCTAAAACACTTCAGTTCATGTAAACATATTCATATTTTATAAAATATATTAACAGTTCGCGACATATTAAATGGTGAACCTCAACTTCAACGATTGTAAAACATTTTTGAATATTACCATATAGAGAGCTTCATTCTCAAAAAGGTTTAATTAATGTTTCAATTGACTCTCTGTGTACTCTTTGCGTGTGTAATATTATATCATCCCCTCCCAAAATCCTATTGATTTTTTATGCCTTTGTAATTTGGAATATGTAATTAGCTTCTCTATTTCTCTTCTTCGTGACAAATTTACAGTTTATTACAGTAGTTTGATTATATTTACCATAGGAAATAGTTCCATTACTATTTATCTTAATTGATTTTCTGTGAATTCGTGTTGGATGTGTCGCAATTTTGGGTTCTTACAGTTAAAAATTTTAGTATTTTAATTAAAGCTTCATCATCTGGTTTGCTGTGTATCAAATTTGAATACTCATCTTCGTTTATTATACCCCACACGACAATGTAGAATGAGTATTATAAGTTTGTTTCGTTCAAAAATTATGTCAAACCATGAAATAGTAGCGCTATACCCACAACTTTTTTACATATTTATTTAGTCTGTGGACTTAGATTCTTTTTTTTACTGAGCATCAACTATATCAAGAAACATACTTATAATGGAAGACAAGGAGCAAAGACTATAATTGGGTCGGGGCCGACTATGTGATACCCTACACAACCACCCATATGCTTTACACGAACACAAACACATAATTGTTGAGGTGACGTCCCCTGGTCGAAGATCCCTCCGATTGACTCGGTGCATAGAACCGGCCGTCGCGGGATTATTTTTTTCAGCATGGGAGTGGCAATTTATCCCGAAATGCCTGCTCCGAGCTCTTCTGGTCCGTTTGCCAGATCCGCATCCACCACATGTCAGCAATGGTGAGATGTAATGGATGTATGGAATGGGTGCATTTTCGTGGCTGCTCTGGCCTTAGTACCGCGATTACAGCGACAGGTATATTGCTGCTTGCTGCGTCAGCACATCACCCAGTGCGTCTTCTACGTCGTCGTCTGACTCTTCGTCGTCGTCGGAATATGCGACGCCTCTGCAGTCTCCCCAACAACAACAACAAATGCAGCATCTAACACCACATGTTGTTGTTCAACGGCCCGGAAATACATCATTCCTGCAATTCAATTGCAACGGTCTCCGCAATAAGGTCAGTGAAATTGTGGACTTCATGGGTTGGAAAAACTTCATGGTCGCCGCGATCCAGGAAACAAAGCTCACCGCCACCTGTAGCTTACGTTGTGATGGTTACAACGTTTTGCGGAAGGATCGCACAAGAAGCGGAGGAGGAGGACTTTCCTTCCTAATACACCAGTCTGTCCAGTACAGACCTATCTCGCTTAAGCTTGAAGTCAACAGGCTATTAGGCGAACATAAGCGAAAAAAGTGGCTAGACCATCTGAAGCAATACAACATTGGTTCAGGAATAAGTAAATTGTGGACAACGGTTAAATCACTCTCTAGTCCGGAAAAAAAGGATGACAGAACGGCTGTTAATTTCAACGGCGTGACAATAACTGACCCAAAAATGTGCGCATGTTATTTTAACCGGCAGTTCATAGAGCACCCCGAGAGTGATAGGGCGAAGAGTAGTGTGCTACGCCGTATAAGAAGAGCTCCTCCAGCCGAGCAGGTACCATCACAATTTACGATGAGCGATGTTGCAGATGCCATCCGAAACGCTAAATCATCCAAAGCTTTGGGTCCGCACTGAATATCGATGGTAATGCTTAAGCAGCTGGATGAACCTGGAGTTGAGTATTTAACAAGTGTTCTCAAGTTATCGTTAGCCACCTATGTTGTACCAGATGCCTGGAAAGTTGGCAGGGTGGTCCCGCTACTGAAGCCTGGCAAGGATGCCAGCAGAGGTGAATCGTATAGGCCGATTTCACTCCTGTCGCCAGTAGCACAGATCCTAGAGGCGCTACTTCTCCCCACGATGAAAAGATGTGTTTCAGTTGCCCAACATCAATATGAAAATGCATAGTACTACAACAGCATTAGACGCCATATCCACACATATCAGTAGAGGACTGAACCAGAAAAGGCCGTGCGACCGAACGGTCATGGTGGCTCTTGACCTATCGAAGGCTTTCGATACCGTCAACCATGCCAAGCTGTTCGATGATATAGAGAAAACTAATCTCCAGCCATGTTTGAAACCTTGGGTAATCAACTATATGTGTGGACGCCAGTCGTTTGTAGAATTCAGAAACAAGAAGTCCAAAACCCGTAGAGTGAAACAGGGAGTTCCCCACGGAGGGGTGATATCTTCGGAACTGTTTAACCTCTACCTTTCTGAAATTCCATACCCTCCATACGGCATAGAGATCGTGATTTATGCGGATGATTGTACGATCTTGGCGTCGGGTCCTATCGTTGATGACATATGTGATAGGTTAAATGTCTACATAGCTGACCTAGTGCAGTTCTTCCATCTGAGGAATATGAAAACATCCGCCGCTAAATCCACAGCCACGCTGTTCACCTCATGGACGGCTGAGATGAGGCTCCCACTGAACATATTGGTCAATGATGCACTGATTCCGACCACTAACTACCCCAAAACAATGGGTGTAACTTTCGATAGCATGTTCAAGTCGTCCGCGCATGCCACAGCTATTTGCAATAAGATCAGAAGTAGGAACAAGGTTCTCAAGTCGCTAGCCGGCAGCACTTGGGGTGCTGATAAAGAAACTTTGTTGACCTCCTAGAATGCAATAGGCCGGTCTGTGGTAAGCTATGCGGCGCCAACGTGGTTTGCAAAGGTTAGAGCATCTCAGTGGAAGAAGATTCAAACCTGCCAGAATGCCGCCCCGAGGACTGCAACAGGGTGCCTCCTCATGACACCAGTGGACCATCTTCATGAGGAGGCGAGGGTTTTACCGGTGCGTCAGCACAATAAGATGTTGTCGATGCAGTACCTGCTTGGGTGTTACCGCAGTGAGTATACCTGTCACGATTTAATGGACAGGCTCCCCCCAGCCAGGCACGTCAGGAAAGAGAGAGGTCCAAAGGTATAAGGCCTATCAGGCAGGCTTGAATCGCATTCACACTAACATGGTTGCGCAAGCAGTACGAAGATACAGTGGGAATGCCGTACTTGGAGACCATCCCCCATCCATCGCAGCAGAAGAACGCCAGCTGCCAAGGCAAACACGAGTGGTTTTAGCTCAGTTAAGATCCGGACGATGCAGCCGCCTCAATTCGTATTGGGCCAGAATTGACGCCACGATACCCAACACATTTATTTTTGGGAAATAAAAGTTATCATCCATCCTGAATCAAATACCAACCAAAACCAAACCAAATTAATTTAATAATTATTTTTATATTTGACGACAATCTACTTGGTACTAATTGAAGGTCTTGCATGCTTACATGTCTTTAATACACCGAGTAGAAGCTGAGGTATTTGTCATTAAAATAAAAACTTCAAAATATTAACACTGGATAGCTTATCGCCTTTTGTAATAACTCTGATATTTTATCATCAATGCCACATTTAGTATTGATTTAAAGCTCAGATGGTGTAGTTTCATTATCAAGCTCTCCGCTTGGAATATATCCAACAGAAGCATAAATAAAAATAAATCATGGAAATAAAATTTGACAAATTGGAATTTGAGATATCAAAGCGTCTCTTTCTACAGTATTTGACCAATGTTGGTAACGCAATTGGAACTAATTTAAAGATTAGAATGTCTTCATTGATAAAGACCACTTTTGTTGAAACCTATCCAAACAAAGCTGGGATATTCGTCAGTACAATTCAAATAAATAAATGGAAACCTATTTTTTCATAATTATTAACCAATTTTTGCCTTCTGGCCTACCCCTACTAGAAGCGCAGATATTCGCATTAGAATAATACCTTGTATTTTTCTCCACATACGATTTTTGCCCATTCCGACCCCTGAATACCATTACCAAAATCAAACAACTTCTTTCCCACCCCAAAAAATTATTCGGTCAAAATTGTGACCTGTAAGCACGATTACGAAAAAAAAATTAAAAATGGGATACATTACCGAATTTTGCGATATCTCCGCTGTTGACCACCTACGGCAACCTGCTTGGGATCAATGTAAAAAACATCTTATCTTCTTCCATTTACGAGCTTTTTTTTTGGAATAAAAAAAGTTCGCTTTGAAATAAAACCTTGACTTTTTCTCAAAACAAGTTTTTTACCCATTCCAACCCCCCGAATATTACCGACCACTACCAACACCGACCGCATCAACTCGTAGAATTTTGTGACGATCCGATCAAAATTGCGACCTGTAGCGTGATTACAAAAAAAATGGAAAAATGTGATGCATTAACGAGTATTGCGGTATCTCCGTTGTTTGACCCCTACGCCAACCTACTTTGCAGCATTGTAAATGCGGGATTGTCTACTTTCATAGTCAGGCGTTGGTTTTGGAAGGTACCCAGCCAAAGCATTGATATTCGTCATTACAACTAAAAAATATAAAAAGTCGTACGACCATTGCAATATCTCCGTTTTTCATCACCTACGACAACCTGCTTTACTTCGTTGCAAAGGTGATATTTTCTACTTTCATTAGCAGGTTTTGCTTTTGGTATACCCCTTATGGAAGCTGAGATATTTGCTTTGGAAGAAAACGTTGACTTTTTCTCCAAATAAGTTTTTTGCCCATTCCGACCCCTGAATATTATCCGACCATCACCAAAATCAGTGGGATTCTTCTCCTACGGGACCCCAATCAACACCCAAAATTTGGTGACGATCTGAACAAAATTGCGACCTGTAGAGTGATTACAACGTTTAGAAGGACAGACGGACGGAGGAACAGAGAGACACACATAGCCAGGTCGACTCAGCTCGTCGAGACATTCATTTTGGTAAGTATAAGTCTACGACAATTATCTCGATGCGTTACAAACTTTTGGGCCAAAACCAACTTATAGTAATATCCCCACATGCAATCTATTTCGTGACTTCATTACATATTTTTCAAGGGTGTATGGAAGTGAGTAAAGAAGCATTAATTAATTTCCTATCATTTCATTATACCCTACTCCACAATGTTGGAAAGGTAGTTTTTGTGATACCTTTGGTAAAAAATAATGTAATAGTACCTCGAAATATTGGTCTTTTTTCATTGATCGATTCGATAAAAATAACCGAAAACTGTTTCTAAAATTCGTTTAATATTAAGCCCACGAGATTGTCGAAACAATTTTAGACCCCAAGTATATTTGGACGAAATCCATTTCAGAAAATTTGGAGGCAATTTACCTAACGTCTGGCTGGCTGGCTAGTGCGCGCGATATCTCTGGAAGATTCAACCTATTTGGTTTAAATTTTAGGTCTCGTAAATTTTGTACAAACTTAGTTTTTTTCGAAGATGGACCATATCGGTCTACCCCACAAAAGTCCAGAAGGGACTAACCGAATTGTTCCAAACTAGGGATGTGGAAATATTACTTCCATGCATATATCAGGTTCGAATATGGTCTACATCAGCTCTTCTCGAACCGTTTTGAATTTCTTTGAAACATGTTCGCCTTGCGGCCTCTTTTACGATGATGCAATTTTTTTTGGAACAAGTCCATACTTCCTGAGACGATGCCAACTAAACTGACTTCTGCCTATGATAACCTTTGATAGCCCTCGAAGTGAGAAACCGGTGGTCTTAATTTTGTACATCGTATTATTTCTTAGAGACTTGGATTGCGTCCGAACATGGACGCATACTTCCTGAGACGATGCCAACTAAACTGACTTCTGCCTATGATAACCTTTGATAGCCCTCGAAGTGAGAAACCGGTGGTCTTAATTTTGTACATCGTATTATTTCTTAGAGACTTGGATTGCGTCCGAACATGGACTACATCGGAACACTCCTTCGGGTGCCTCCCACACAAATTTTTGGAAAGAGTGACGTTTAAGGACTGGTCGCGAAGTGGCAGTATTACGAATTAAAAAAAAAAAACAAGTAAAAAAGCATTAAGTTCGGCCGGGCCAAACTTTTCATACCCTCCACCATAAAATATTCATTCCTGTCCCCAACTTTAAGTGAGTACGTTAAAATGTCAGATAATGTACATAAAATGCTTCATTCGGGAGGCCCTTTTTTATGGTGCCTATATCTAACTGTTGACAATTTTTGGTGGGCTAGAAATTGGGAGGTACTGTTATATAGGGGTTATAATAAAACATGGGCCTATGTTGACAGTTTTTGATGGGAGCCTTTAATGTCAAATAACTCCTAATTCGGTTAAAAAATTTAGCTAGAATCCTCAAAATATCGAAAATCGGTACATAACGTGGGAACTTCAAATGTCATTAACAGCTAGTTCGGAGGTATCTGGGCTATACGAAAATATGAACTTAAATGAACAATTTTTGTTGCAGAATTTTTGTTGACTTTTAAATTTCAAATTACAGAAAGTTCGTCCAAAAAATAAAGCTAAGGTGCGGAAAATCGGGTGGTTTGTTTTGGGGCTATACAAAAACATGGACCTACGTTCGGTTAAACATTTTAAGTAAAATCCTCAAAGTGCCGAAAATCGGGAAGTATCGTTATATTCGGGCTATGTTGAAAATTGTTGATGCAGATGTGTGGTGACCACTACAACCTTCAAATGTCAAATTACAGTTTGTTCTGTTAAAAATTGTAGCTAAAATTGCCAAATTACTGAAAATTGGGAGGTACCGTTACATGGGAGCTATATCCGAACATGGACCTATGTTGACAATTTTTGATGGAGAGGTGTTGACCACTAAGAACTTCAAATGTCAAATTACTGCTAGTTCGGTTTAATATTGTAGCTAAATCATCAAATTACTGAAAATCGGGAGGTACCGTTATATGGGAGGCTTTCTTGACAATTTTTGGTGGAGAGGTGTGGTGACCACTAAGAATTTCAAATGTCAAATGTTCAAATTGCAGATAATTCGGTTAAAACTTGTTGGTAAAATTCTCAAAATATCTGAAATCGGGCGGTAACGTTATATGGGGGCTATTCCAAAACATGGACCTATGTCCACTAGTTATATAAGTTTATTGACATTTAAGAACCCTAAATGTCAATTGATAGATAAATCGGTCTGAAAATGTAGATAAAAACGTCAAAATACCGTAAATCGGGGGTACCGTTATATGGAGGCTATACCAAAACGTGGACCTAGGTCCACAACTTTTGTTATATAAGTTTAGTTACACTTAAGAACCCTAAATGTCAAATTATAGCTATATCGGTCTGAAAATGTAGCTAAAAACGTCAAAATACCGTAAATCGGGGTGTACCTTTATATGGGGGCTATACCAAAACGTGGACCCATGTCCACAACTTTTGTTATATAAGTTTATTGATACTTAAGAACCCTAAATGTCAAATTATAGATAAATCGGTCTGAAAATGTAGCTAAAACCGTCAAAATACCGTAAATCGGGGGTACCGTTATATGGGGGCTATACCAAAACGTGGACCTATGTCCACAACTTTTGTTATATAAGTTTATTGACATTTAAGAACCCTAAATGTCAAATTATAGCTACATCGGTCTGAAAATGTAGCTAAAAACGTCAAAATACCGCAAATCGGGGGGTACCGTTATATGGGGGCTATACCAAAACGTGGACCTATGTCCACAACTTCTAATATATAAGTTTATTAACACTTAAGAACCCTAAATGTCAAATTATAGCTACATCGGTCTGATAATGTAGCTAAAAACGTCAAAATACCGTATATCGGGGGTACCCTTATATGGGGGCTATACCAAAACGTGGACCTATGTCCACAACTTTTGTTATATAAGTTTATTGATACTTAAGAACCCTAAATGTCAAATTATAGCTAAATCTGTCTAAAAATGTAACTAAAAACGTCAAAATACCGCAAATCGGGGGGTACCGTTATATGGGGGCTATACCAAAACGTGGACCTATGTCCACAAGTTTTGTTATATATGTTTATTGACACTTAAGAACCCTAAATGTCAAATTATAGCCAAATCGGTCTGAAAATTTAGCTAAAAACGTCAAAATACCGTAAATCGGGGGGTACCGTTATATGGGGGCTATACCAAAACGTGGACCGATATAGCCCATCATCGAACTTGACCTGCCTGCAAACAAAAGACGCATTTTCCCAAAATTTCAGCGTCCTATCTCCATTTTTGTGGATGCTAGAGTGATTACCACAGACGGACGGACGGACGGACGGACGGACGTGCTCAGATCGACTTAGAATTTTACCCTGATCAAGAATATATATACTTTATAGGGTCGCAAATGAGTATTTCAATGCGTTACAAACGGAAAAACAAACTTAATATACCCTCCATACTATGGTGGAGGGTATAAAAAAAACACCATAGAAATGTTATCTATATATATAAAAGAGCTTAGTGAGTGAGTGAGTGAGTGACTGAGTGAGTGACTGACATATCATCGCCCAGACGAAACCGCTGAAGCTAGAAAGCTGAAATTTTGACTGTGGGTTGCTGTCGGTGTGTAGGGGTGAGATAAGGCTGGGTTTTTGGAAATTCGACCTAGAAGGGTACGAAAAGTACTAAAAGGTACTAAATATGGTACCCTTTGTATTTGGCAAACGGGAAGAGCTAGAATTCTGAAATTTGGTATGAGGGTAACTAATGGAGAGTTAGAAAGATGTACCAAAGGGTTTTTGGAAATTCGACCTATAAGTGTACGAAAAGTTACTAAATTTGGTACCAATTATGTATTTTGAGCGGATATAGCTACAATCTTCATATTTGGTATGGAAATTAAGGTTGGGAAGTGGTGTTGATATAAGGAAATGATTTTGGAAGTTCGCACTAATGTGTACGAGTAGTACTAAATGGTACTAAATTTGGTACAATTTGGATTTGGGTGAACGGATAGAGCTGAAAACCTGAAACTTGGAATTTAGATTACCGTTGAAGCGTACGATTCAGATATGGGTGTACTTTTGGAAATTCATACTTATGTGTACGAAAAGTACTAAATGGTACCAAATTTGGTACAATTTGGATTTAGATAGACATGGAAACCTGAAATTTGGAATTAAGATTACTGATGGAGTAAAGGATTGAGGTAGTTTTGGAAATTCTTACTTATGGGTACGAAAAGTAGTAAACGGTACTAAATTTGGTACAAATTGTATTTGGGTGAACGGATAGAGCTGGAATTCTGAAATTTGGAATTTAATTACTTTTGGAGTGTAGGATTAAGTTAGTCTTGGAAATTTATACTTATGGGTACGGAAAATACTAAATGGTACTAAATTTGGTACAATTTAAATTTAGTTGAACGGATAGAGTTGGAATTCTGAAATTTCGAATTAAGTTTTCTGATGGAGTGTAGGATTGAGGTAGTTTTGGAAATTCATACTTATGGGAACGGAAAGTACTAAATGTACTAAATTTGATACAATTTATATTTGGGTGAACGGATAGAGTTGGAATACTGAAATTTGGAATTAAGGTTACTGATGGAGTGTAGGATTAAGATAGTTTTGGAAATTCATACTTATGGGTACGGAAAGTACTAAATGTACTAAATTTGGTACAATTTATATTTGGGTGAACGGATAGAGTTGGAATCCTGAAATTTCGAATTATGGTTACTGTTGGAGTGTACGATTGAGGAAGTTTTGGAAATTCGTACTTATGGGTACGAAAAGTACTAAATTTGGTACAATTTGGATGTGAGTGAACGCATAGAGATGGAATGCTGAAATTTGGAATTAAAACCACTTTTGAAGTGTAGGATTGAGGTAATTCTGAAATTCGTACTTTTAAGTACGGAAAATACTAAATTTGGTATAAATTGCATTTGGATGGAGAGATGGCGCTGGAATAAGGAAATTATAATAAATAGTAAATAATAAATCATAAATAATAAATAATAAATCATAAATCATAAATAATAAATAATAAATAATAAATAATATATAATAAATAATAAATAATAAATAATAAATAATAAATAATAAATAATAAATAATAAATAATAAATAATAAATAATAAATAATAAATAATAAATAATAAATAATAAATAATAAATAATAAATAATAAATAATAAATAATAAATAATAAATAATAAATAATAAATAATAAATAATAAATAATAAATAATAAATAATAAATAATAAATAATAAATAATAAATAATAAATAATAAATAATAAATAATAAATAATAAATAATAAATAATAAATAATAAATAATAAATAATAAATAATAAATAATAAATAATAAATAATAAATAATAAATAATAAATAATAAATAATAAATAATAAATAATAAATAATAAATAATAAATAATAAATAATAAATAATAAATAATAAATAATAAATAATAAATAATAAATAATAAATAATAAATAATAAATAATAAATAATAAATAATAAATAATAAATAATAAATAATAAATAATAAATAATAAATAATAAATAATAAATAATAAATAATAAATAATAAATAATAAATAATAAATAATAAATAATAAATAATAAATAATAAATAATAAATAATAAATAATAAATAATAAATAATAAATAATAAATAATAAATAATAAATAATAAATAATAAATAATAAATAATAAATAATCTATATATATAAAAGAGCTTAGTGAGTGAGTGAGTGAGTGACTGAGTGAGTGACTGACATATCATCGCCCAGACGAAACCGCTGAAGCTAGAAAGCTGAAATTTTGACTGTGGGTTGCTGTCGGTGTGTAGGGGTGAGATAAGGCTGGGTTTTTTGGAAATTCGACCTAGAAGGGTACGAAAAGTACTAAAAGGTACTAAATATGGTACCCTTTGTATTTGGCAAACGGGAAGAGCTAGAATTCTGAAATTTGGTATGAGGGTAACTAATGGAGAGTTAGAAAGATGTACCAAAGGGTTTTTGGAAATTCGACCTATAAGTGTACGAAAAGTTACTAAATTTGGTACCAATTATATATTTTGAGCGGATATAGCTACAATCTTCATATTTGGTATGGAAATTAAGGTTGGGAAGTGGTGTTGATATAAGGAAATGATTTTGGAAGTTCGCACTAATGTGTACGAGTAGTACTAAATGGTACTAAATTTGGTACAATTTGGATTTGGGTGAACGGATAGAGCTGAAAACCTGAAACTTGGAATTTAGATTACCGTTGAAGCGTACGATTCAGATATGGGTGTACTTTTGGAAATTCATACTTATGTGTACGAAAAGTACTAAATGGTACCAAATTTGGTACAATTTGGATTTAGATAGACATGGAAACCTGAAATTTGGAATTAAGATTACTGATGGAGTAAAGGATTGAGGTAGTTTTGGAAATTCTTACTTATGGGTACGAAAAGTAGTAAACGGTACTAAATTTGGTACAAATTGGATTTATGTGAACGGATAGAGCTGGAATCCTGAAATTTGGAATTTAATTACTTTCGGAGTGTCGGATTGAGTTAATGTTGGAAATTCGTACTTTTGGGTACGGAAAGTACTAAATGGTACTAAATTTGGTACAATATAAATTTTGTTGAACGGATAGAGCTGAAATCCTGAAATTTTGATTTAACATTACTATTGGGGTGTAGGATTGAGCGAGTTTTGGAAATTCGTACTTAGGGGGAACGAAAAGTACTAAATGGTACGCAATTTGGATTTGATTGAACGGATAGAGCTGGAGTGCTGAAATTTGGAATTAAGATAACAGATGGAGTGTATGATTGAGGAAGTTTTGGAAGTTCGTACTTATGGGTACGAAAAGTACTAAATTTGGTACAATTTGGAATTGGGGGAACGAATAGAGCTGGGATCCCGAAATTTGGAATTAAGATTACTTATTGATTGTAGGATTGAGGTAGTTATGGAAATTCGTACTTATAGGTACGGAAAGTACTAAATGGTACTAATTTTGGTACATTTTGGATTTGGGTGAACAGATAGAGCTGGAATCCTGAAATCTGTAATTAAGATTACCTATGGAGTGTAGCATTGAGGTAGTTTTTGAAATTCGTACTTATGGGTACGGAAAATACTAAATGGTACTAAATTTGGTACAATTTATATTTGGGTGAACGAAAAGAGCTGGAATCCTGTAATTTCGAGTTAAGGTTAGTGTTGGAGTGTGGGTTTGAGGAAGTTTTGGAAATTCGTACTTATGGGTACGAATAGTACTAAATGCTACTAAATTTGGTACAATTTAGATTTGGATGGACGGATAGAGGTGGAATCCTGAAATTCGCAATTACTGTTGGAGATAGTTATTGAAATTCGTACTTTCATACGAAAAGTATTAATGGTATTATGAATAGAGGTGGAATTCGGAAATTTGGTATTATAGCCGCTGTTGGTGTGTACGGTTGAGATATGGATGTGGTTGTGGATATACGTACAATAAGTGTACGAAAATTACTAAGTGGCACAGAATTTGTTCCAAATTGTTATTGTGTAAAGGCGTAGAGCTAAAATTGTGAAATCCGGTATTAGCATAGCAGTTGACGTTTAGAGTGGAGATAGAGAGGAAGTTTTGGAAATTCGTACTAATGTATACGAAAAATACTAAATCGCGGTTGGGATATAGTTTTGGATAAAAGGAAGTAATTTTTGAAACTTATACATACTATAAGTATTAAATTTGGTACCAGTTTGGTGTTACATGAAGGGATATACATAGGTGGAATTGTTGTATGAGGGACTGTGTTGGTGTTTAGATACGGATTTTTTGAAATGCATACAAATTCTAAAATTAGGCTGAGGGCTGGATGATTTATTGAGAAATACGAAATGTACTAAATGGTATTAAATTTGACGTTGGGTTGGAAGATGGAAAAATGGCCTAAAAATTTCTCAAGAATTAACTGCTATATATAGGGTAACATCCTCTGAATAATAATTTTTTTCATCATTTATATATTGTTTATTTGTATATTATTCCTTTTCCGCATACGAAGTAGCGGGTATTTTGCTAGTAATAAATATTCAGTTTACGTTTTTTCTTTGTGTCCGAGACTGAGGGTATATATCCGACGGCACAGCTGATTGGTACTTTCCAACTTGTTTTAATAACATGTAGCGAAAAAGCCCCGATTGGTCATTATAAAATACGGAAAATGATACCTTACGTTTCCAGTAATGACGGCGTATATATGTATGTATGTTCTATATCTATGTATGTATGTTACCATGTATATCAAATTATGTATGTATGACCGGACGGCTAAAATATGTCGCAATCATATAAAATAAATTTCTTGAAAAATAGTGCCCAGGTGTGGTGGAGTAGGGTATCACATGGTCGGCCCTGTACGACTATAACCCTCCCTTACATGTTTTTTCGATATTGAAAGTAAAAAGTATTCCTTATCATATTTGTTTGGTGTATGTATAAAAACATCAATACATGTTGTATATACAAATCGGTCGAATGTTGTTAAAAGATGAAGAACGGGGTGTATCTATCATTACACTCGGTGGACTGCTTCTAAAACAAGTAGTTGAAGTACTACTTCATCCTGAGCAACTTTAAATTTATTTTGCTGTGTATTTATACCATACTCCAATATATCATTTAATAGTAAGCATGCACTTATATTGTATTGAGAGAAGACATTACGGATTACGTTGCTTAGAGATGTGCATTGCTTTTTTTCTTTTAGCCAACTCTATGAATAATTTATATAAAACATAAATGTTGTATTCGGTTCTTTTACAAAATTCGTAAAACAAAACATCCTAGTACACACGCTTTTTAGCGCTGTAAGCATATATGTACATAGCTTTGTATGTATGTATGTATATGTGTGTGTGCTGTTATACTGCATCCTTTTCTTATTATTGAGCACAGCTGTTCATCAATATATGCAATTTTTTGGTTATGTTTGTTGTTTGTTTTGATTTTCTATAATGTCAGAGAAAAAAAGGAATCAGTTCATAGAAAATAAGTTATGTACTTTAAGCTTGTATGACACACCGGAGTTCTTCAACCTAAAGTAATTACTACGACTATGGGAACCATTTCCAGCTTCCCGCATATAAATACTGTTGGTATATTCAATAGAATATTTTAATAAAATAGATTAATATAATAAATTTATGCTAAAACAAGTAAGAGAGGGTTATAGTCGGACAGGGCCGACCATGTGATACCCCACTCCACTACACCTGAGCACTATTTTTCAAGGAATTTCTTTTATTTAGAGGTACTATTACTTTTTTAGCATAGGTATCATAACAACTTCAAGACCCCATACAGTATTGTTATTTGTAACAATTTAAAAACCTGGTAATCCTAATTTCGTGGTTTGAAAACTTTTCTGTCATGATTGCGACATTTTGTAACGTGGAATGTAAATGTAGTTCTTATATGTAATAAACTTGAAACCCAACATGAGTATAGCGGTTAGAATACTGAACTAACCGCTATATTCATGTTGGGTTTTAAGTTTATTTTCTTAGATTGCCGAAATATGTCTCCTAAATATAAAATATAAACCAAAAATTTAATTTGGATATTTTTCCCACAAAAGTTCACCCGCTAAGAAATATCCGCTTATTAACCAAAATTGTTGGCATCTTTCTTGACCAAAATTCTTACCACGTGTAAAAATTTTTCAGTATTAAACTATAGCTGCGAACTCTAGCGTGGCTATGGTTACTATACACACAATTAAAACTGTGGAATTTCTTTATGTACTAGGCTATAACTTTGTTATCTGAGCACGTACATCAACATAATTGGAATCTATGGAAAGGTCGAGAGATCGTCTTTCAAAAAAAAAAAAAAAAACTCACGTGGGCGGAATGTGTCTACCAGGAATAAAGATATAAGATATATATTAATTTTTTTCCAATTTTCACACAAAATTTTCGGCTAATTTCACCCGCGAGAAACTATCTGATCATCATGTAATATGGCAAGCATTTTTTCTGTCATAAGCTCACACGTTATTTAAAATTTCGATCTAATCGGACTATGATTGCGACCTACAGAGCAGATACAAATTCGGATATAAACATTTTGTTTTTGTTCCATTTCACCCCATAAATATTTCACGATCATCACCAATACAAATAGCGATCTATTCTGATGTAAAACCGACCTCCATACCAAATTTCGTTACGATCGCTCCATAATTGCGGCCTGGAGTTTCATTACAATTTATAATGGCCAGACGGACACACGGACAGACGACGGATACACATCGCTATATCGTTTTATCTAGTCGAGATATGAAAAATGGTATATAAAATTGGGGGTCTACGACGAGTATTTCGCGGTGTTACATACATTTTTAGCAAAACAAACTTATAATACCCTTCCCACATTGTGGAGTATTCGGATAAAGTGAATTTAAGAGCTCCTCTCGGATCGTTTTGAATTTTTCCGCAGGTTGTGGCTCCCTTTACGGTACAAGTCCATACTTCTGGCGGAAGTCCTTACTTCCTGAAATAATGTCCTAAAAGCTCCATGAAACCTTGACGACACCAACTAAAATGACAAATACGCAATTTTACTCTCGCTGGGAGATTCTGATTGGTCCAAAGTATGCACATCCTATTATTTCTTCTAGTCATATAGCAGGTCGGAATATGGACAATATTGTTTCAGTCCAGTCCCTTTGGGAGGTCTTCGGGTACCTCCCACACAAAATTTGGGAAAAGTTCACTTTAATAGCTCGTCTCCGCCGGCACCAGCTAAATTGGGTAGTACGTAAGATAACCCTCGAAGGGAGAAACCGACATCGTTGCACATCGTATTATTTCCAGCAGCCTCGAATTATGCCCGAGTATTAACTACCTACTCTTTCGTGTAACTCCCACACAATTTTTGGAAAGGCTCGTCTGGACCTTTTTAAATTTTTTGTAACATATTCTGCGGCCCTAGTTAAGATGGCACACATTTAACTATCACTTTGGAATTGCATTTTAACTAACCCTTTAGGGTAAAATAGGATGCAATCCAATATGCACCCAAAGCACGTGTTTTAAAGCAGTGCTTTGGATGGAGTTAAAAGGCACTCTTCGGAATGTATTTTTAGCAGTTCAAAGATGCAATAAAAATGCAAGCCATTGCAAAATAAAAAGAATTTATTATTTGTGTAAAACAAAAATATTACAAACTTTATTACATTAACACAAATTATTAAATTTCTTCATTAAATTCAATCGCAACTGAGTCTGTTTTGTCCGCTCTCCATTAAATCCAAGCTGAAATATTTTTGCTTCATCTGCTAAAGAGGTTCTTATACTGTCTTCCCATCACCAGTTGAGATTTCGACAAGTACTCCAACAGCACTACATTAGGAAATTTATTTATAGTGTGTTACCGTAAAAATGTTCCCAACTATTGGTTGTATTTTTTATTTTATATAAAAATATTAGAAATTAATGCACTCTTTGGAAAAATTCTGTAGTTGTTTGTAGGAATATACAAATTGGCTTGCTTGTAAAATTTCTCGAACGGAGAGACTTTTTCACGACCCCCTTGAACTGCATCCGGATGCAATTTAAATGTGAGAAATGGGTGTCAATCGTTGAATCGCATCCAAATGCTGTTAAAATGTGAGGAAAGGATGTAATTCGTTGGATCGCATCCAAATGCCCTAAAATTCATTTTCCAGAAAAATAGCCCTTTTGGAGGTGCAATCGGAGAGTGGAAAAGTGATGTGTATTTTTTACACAATTGTCTCAACATCAACAAAATCTTAATTTTTTTCAAAAATTGTGCTCCTAACATGTCAAAGTTCATTGCCCAAATATAATTATGAAAAATTGCCACAATGCTTGTCTTAAATAGTTAATAGGTTGTTTCAGACTCAGTTCTTAGGATATTAATGCACTATAATTAGTTTTATACAAAACGTTTTTTCTCTACATCTGCACACACAATAATAATGGAAGAATGAAATAAAAATCTGTTTTCTTTTCGCTATTTTTTCTCTCTTGTTAGATTTTTCTCCTTTCATGCCACCAATTAATTAAGTCTGTAATCAGACAATGAGTAACACATCTGCCGTCCTGCCCTCAAATAAATCTTTGGCTAGAATAGTTAAAATATATTACTTCAAGAAGATTGTGTGAATCAGTTAAAGAAAAAGAGACCACCAATTTTCTGAAACGAAAGTAGAGCAGAAATGAAAACTAATCATGGTTGCATGAGTGTGCGTCTGTGCCGAAAGTATAAAATGTTTTACAAGAAAAGCTAACAAGTGCTAGGGAAAAACATTTCAGTTTTTAAATTATTTTTGCCAAATTAAAGCAAAGTCAATATCAAACAAGTAAAAAGTATCAGTCGTCTTTGCCTGTGTGAATGAAAACTATCGTCTACGGTCGGATCGAATACCGCCTATGCACCCAAAATGCTTTGTCCCAAAAATGTATGTATTTGTGGGGTTTTCCGAAATTTGTGGCCTTTTTATGACGTCTGTACTTGCCGACAAAAATATAGAAACTTTTCTGGTATTTCTCTTAGCGATTGTGGACACTTCGAATAAAGGCTTATGTTTTGCTAATACATTTTATTTTGATTAATGCTCAAAAACGTTATATCGCTGTAAGCTGGTCCGCAAGGAGTAGTACAGTAAAAAATGCCAAGGGATCCTAGAACAGGCTTTGAATTGTATTTAAACAAAAATGTTGAATGTTTAGAAGAAATTTTACGGTGTGTAAAGTTTCGGCCAGGGTGACGTAGGGGATGGAAGATACCAAGCAACGGTCCTGACCGGTTTTAACATGCAAAGCCCAGGATTTATCTTGGTCCCTCTTTCATCTCAAGTGGACACTGACCTCCCCGTGGTGTCACCTGGGGAACTGCCTTTAACACCCGTTAAATGTAGTGAGCTAACATGTGCCGCGCGTTCTCCCATAAGAACGTTAAAAACTTGGGTTTGGGCGTCGGGTTAGTAACCCTCCCCTAGAAGAAACAGCATACTATGAAAAAACGAAAGAAAAGAAAAACAACCCCCTCTAAAGTTGACGAACCCCGCAAACGTTTTAAGGACCATGATCTGCGAATCTGCACCTGGAATGTTCGCACTCTTTATAGAGAAGGTGCAGTCTTCGCATTGGCAGACGTACTTGAAAAGTACAAGGCCGATATTACTGCCATACAGGAAATACGATGGATTGGGAAAGGCGTCACAACAACACCTAAAGGAGACGCACTGTATTATAGCTGCCATGACGTAAAGCATGAGTTTGGTTGCGGATTTGTAGTTAGTCGGAGACTAAAACCTCTGGTATCCAGCTTCACTCCAGTGAATGAAAGACTTGCTGCAATTCGAATAAAAGCTAAATTCTTCAACATCAGCTTTATTTGCGCTCATGCTCCCACTGAAGAAAAGGACGAACAGACCGAAGATATATTTTACGAGCGCTTAGAAGAAACATATGACAGTTGCCCTGCCCATGACATTAAAATCATTCTTGGCGATTTTAATGCCAAAATTGGAAAGGAGAATATCTTTGGCCCAACAGTCGGGAAATTCAGCCTCCACAGTGAAACATCTGACGATGGTATGAGGCTGATAGACTTTGCAGCTGAAAAAAACATGGTAGTTAGCAGTACCAGATTTAATCATCTCGATATTCATAAGGGCACCTGGCTGTCTCCAGATCAGAAAACAAGAAATCAAATTGATCATGTTGTGATAGATGGAAGACATTCATCGAGCGTGTTGGATGTACGATCGTTCCGAGGCGCAAACATTGATTCGGACCACTACTTTTTGCAGCAAAGGTACGCACCCGCTTAAACGTAGCAAACAAAGTACGAACAGACACAACACGAAAGTTAGACATCGGTAAGCTGCAAGCACAACAGATAGCCACAGCATATTCCACTCAACTAGCCCAATTGCTTAATCAAAGCACTACTCATCCCGATAACATATCAGCGCAATGGCAAAGCATTGCCCACTCCATGCAAACAGCCGCAAAATCCATACTTGGATACCAGAGGCCTCCACCAAGGAATCCATGGTATGATCAGGAGTGTCGTGCTGCCACCGAAGAGAAAAATGCGGCATATAGGGCTACTTTACAATCCGTAGCAACGCGTGACGCACGAGAGAGATACAGGGAGAAAAGGAGAGAGGAGAAACGTCTTTTCCGCAGGAAAAATAGAGAGATGGAAATGCGGGAGGGTGAAAAAATCGAGATGTATAGGAGCCAGAATGAAGTCCGAAAATTCTACCAAAGAGTCAAGCATCAAACTGATGGCTTTGGTACAAGCACATCCTCCTGTAGAGACCAGCAAGGTAATTTGGTAACTGATACAGATAGTGTATTCAGGATATGGAAAGAACATTTTTCAAAACTGTTGGTATCCAATATCAGCGAAGACGACGAAGATACCACAGTCCCAATCCCAGAAGATGGTATTGACAGCAAGATGAGGTAAAGACAGCAATAAATCGGCTGAAAAATAATAAGGCAGCAGGAGCCAATGGCTTACCAGCCGAGCTGTTCAAAACCGGAGGCGACACGCTGATAAGGTGCATTCATCAGCTAGTTAGCACCATCTGGCAGGAAGAACGAGTACCCGACGATTGGAACCTGAGTATCCTGTGCCCCGTCCACAAGAAGGGAGATAAGACTGTATGCTCTAACTATAGGGGCATAAGTCTACTCCCTATTGCCTACAAGATCGTGTCAGGGATATTGTGCGAACGACTAAAGCCTATGGTCAGCGAGATAATTGGACCATACCAATGCGGCTTTAGACCTGGCAAGTCCACCATTGACCAGATATTTACCCTGTGGCAAATCCTGGAGAAGACCCAAGAGATGCAGATCGACACCTACCACCTTTTTGTCGATTATAAAGCAGCCTTCGACAGCCCGCTGCTTTCAAAGGTATTCCAAGCCATGTCTGAATTTGGTATCCCCGCAAAGCTCATCCGTCTTTGCAAAATGACTTTAACTGACACGAGGTCCTCAGTTAAAATAGGAAAGAACCTCTCCGAAGAGTTTGGTACTGGGTACTTGCGCAAGCAGACATGGCAGTGCTTGGTGTGTTTGAGAGAAAAATTCTTCGAAAGATGTACGGACCAATCTGCGTTGACGGTGAATATCGACGTCGCATGAACCACGAGCTATATCTGCGGTACAACCACATCAATATTGTTAAACGTATCGAGATGCAGCGATTGCGTTGGCTAGGCCATATCATAAGAATGAGCGATGATGACCCCGCTAAAAAGGTGTATAAACACGGACCGCTTGGCGGTGCACGCAGAATTGGCAGGCCAAGGAATAGATGGCGCAAACAAGTGGATGATGAGATGAAAAGGCGCGGTATTCCAGAAAGCAAAGCAACAAATAGAGAGAATTGGAGATCTTTTCTTAGTTCGGCCTATAGAACAAATGTTCTGTAATGGGCCAACTAAGTAAGTAAAGTTTCGGCCATCTATAATTTCAGATGATGTCGGGAAGTTTTTTAGATCTTTTGAACCACTATATCAGGAAGTATGGACTTGCCCCGAAATAATTATACCATTGCAATTCCCAATTGCGAAAAAGTTTTAACTTTTGTGTGGAAGATACCAGAACGAGTGGACCGATTTACTACATATTCTAAACTTATCTATGCCTGGATGAAATATTTCCAGAAACAAATTTTGGACCAAATCGGTTGATCCATTAGTAGACAGCGGAATTTTATGCAACCCCTATTTTTGGTCCGATTCATGTCAAATTTTGGGACTGGGTATATGTTTGGCTTCTGATTTAATTGCAATCAAAACATATGACATATGCAAAATTATGCAACAAATATTTCAATAATAATACAAAAATGTTTGTATGTAAAATTTTTCTGTTTTAAATTCTTTTCAGACAAGTTAATAAAATAGAGAAATGTATAATCACAGCCTCAAACTTCAAAATATCGAAAATCGGTAGGTATCGTTCTCGTGGGGGCTATATGAAGGGCTGAACCTAAACCGACAAATTTTAGGCGGAAAGTTTTTTACCCCCAAGGAACACTTAATAACAAATGTCAGCCATTTTGGCGGGATATTGAGGCCACAACCTTCAAAATACCGGAAATCGGGAGGTACCGTACTGTGAAGTCTATATGAAGACGTGGATCTATACCGTCAAATTTCAGGTGAAAATTGTATACCTCCAAAGAAAACATAATACCAAATTTCGGGGGGATATTGAGACAACAACCTTCAAAATACCAGAAATCCGAAGGTCCCGTCCTATTGCGGGCTATATAAAGACGGGCTATATATCGAGAAATTTCAGGTGGAAAGTTTTATACCCCCAAGGAAGACTTAATACCAAATTTCAGCCATTTCGGAGGGATATTGAGGCTACAACTTTCAAAATACCAAAAATCGGGAGGTACCTTTCTATGGGGGCTATATGAACACCTGGACCCATGCGGACAAATTTAAAGTTTCATACCCCTAACGAAGACCTAACGAAGACTTAATAACAAATTTAAGCATATGGTTTTGCATATGCTCATTTTATGCCAGTATGTAAAAATATGTCAAAATATGCACGATATGCAAAAATTTCTGGGCCTAATTCGTTTTATTTGGTGATAAAACGATCGCGATAAACCGCGATTTATTTTAATATCCCTCCCGCGATTTTGTTTCATGATATTTCCCATCTATGAGCATTCTAGTTTCAGAATCTGCAAAAACTTCCAAAGTGTAAGCACCTTCCATTTAAAATTAATTAGGACGCACCGTGACGAGTTTCTGTCTAATCAGATTTTCTCTACGACCATCCTAACCACATATACATTTGCATAGGATTCCGCTGTCTATCCATTATTAATGGAAGTACTGGAACAACATGGCCCATCTTCGAACCTGATTTTGACAAATAGCATATAAGTGTTCCCATAAACATACCCAAAGGCACACACAAGACTTCTCTCATATCATTGAACGCACTCCGATTCATAATAGCTTAAAATATCGGACCTGCTTTTGATTCTTGAGTCCGAATGTCATGCCTTAAGACACGACATGTAGAGAAGTTTACATTAGAAAATGTCGGCAACATTATGGCGAGGGGTATTTTTGCACAGTTGAAATGTTGCCTGGCCGGGGAATCGAACCCACGACCTTATGTGTGCAAGGCGGATGTGCTTACCATTGCATTACGGAGGACAAAATATTACGAGGACCAAATTGTGAACCAAATCGGCGAATCGGTTTGATAGTTATCGAGCGCTCTCTCCAACTAGACAAATTGTCTTGTATTCGGGCAAAAATTAAGGATGGTCCTTTTCTAAAAATTTTATTTGGATATAGCTTCCACAAATATATTCGACCAATTTCATTTATTTGATACACCAGACATCACATGTCTGTCCAAGTTTGATGAAATTTGGAAAATGTGATATAATTTACTCTAAACATATTTGCGCCAAATTAAATTAAAATCTTGGTGGTGTAGGATATCAAATAGTCGGCCCCGCCCGAGTTTGATCCTTTCCTTACTGGTTGGTATCATTTTTATTATATACTAGCAGAACCGGGTCCGCGTTTCTGACCCGTCGTATTGAGTTTTAATGACAATTTTTTATGGACTTTATGCATTAAAATTATTGGGTGCCACCGTGATGCAATGGAATGCACACCCGCCTTGCACACATAAGGTCGTGGGTTCGATTCCCCGGCCAGGCAACTTCAAAACACTTTGCGACAGTGGCAAACTTCCCCTCAGTAATGTTGGTGACATTTCCTGAGTATTTCAGCCATGTAAAACTTCTCTACAAAAGTGGTGTCTTAGACACGCCGTTCGGACTCGGCGATAAACTGTAGGTCCCATATCATTGAGCTAATGCGAATCAGGGTACACTCATGGATATGAGAGAAGTGGAACAATTATATTATTATTATTACTATCACCCATGTCCCCTATTTTGATCCCAAAAGCGATCTATTTATAAAAGTTTAAAATATGGTAAAGTCGATTTATTCCCCTTATTGAGACTTTATGTATGTTTTTAGTTTTTCAAGACTGATGGACCGTTGAATCTCACCATTTAAGGAAATTTGTAAATATATCGTTTTTCTTAATAGGGCAGATACCGTGAACCCTCCTAAATTCATGCCTACATGCGCCTTGGCACATTCCACAAAAATCGGTTCGTTACTTCTCGAGATATAACATACTTAAAAAGTGGCCGTGGTCGGAACTTCGAGCAACAAGAAAGACAACTTGCCTCGAAAATTAATTTGCAAGACGATACATTCATAAGTTTAGCACATATAGCGACTATGGAACAATATGCCCCCGAAATTCATCAACAAATATATAGCATTTTGGACCACGGACATTCCTGAACATTTTCTGAAAATTTCAAAAAATTATGTTCAGTAGTGTTGAAAAATAACGTATTGAAAAGTATTTTGCCTTCAACTATGTACTTAGGATCGGAGACACAACCCCACTGTCTCCTAAGCTTAATGCTGTAACCGATGTAATCATAAGGTTGGAATATCCATATAGCTTTTAAAAGAATGACGTGGGGAAGGTACATATACATTATCACGGCAACTCTTGAGCATTTTATGCAGATTTCATGGAAATCGGTCGTTTTGGAGATATAACATATATAAAAAAGTAGGCGTGATCTGATCTTTATGCCCCAAGGTACCTACATACTAGATTATTTCGTAGCTTTTCAAACCGATTCAAATTGTTATTATTGCAAATTTACCGTTTTTTATATTCAACAAAAATGGAGCCTTTTTTCACAGGTGCCAAACACACAAACACATATTGATTTGACGATCTTGGAGTCGGGTCCTATCGTCAATGACATAGTTGATAGGTTAAGTGTCTTCATAGCTGACCTAGGGCAGTTCTTCCACCTAAGGAATATCAAATTATCCGCCTTCAAATCCCTCGCTACACTGTTCACCATTTGGACCATTTGAAATGAGGCTCCCGCTGAATATATTGGTCGATGGTGTACTGATTCGGACCACTAACTACCCCTAAATATTCGGTGTAACGTTCGTTGTTTAAGCCGTCCACCAGAGCTAATTGCGATAAGATCAGAAGTAGGGACAAGGTCCTCAAGTCGCTGACCGGCAGCACTTCGGGTGCTGACAAAGAAACCTTGTTGACCTCTTACAAAGCAATAGGATGGTCTGTGGCAAGCTATGCGGCGCCAGCGTGGTATGCAAATGTTAGGCCTACGCAGTGAAATAATATTCAAACTTGCCAGAATGTCGGCCTGAGGACTGCAACAGGGTGCCTCCTCATGACACCAGTGAACCATCTTCATGAGGATAAAGTTTTACCGGTGCGTCAGCACAACAAGATGTTGTCGATGCTGTACGCAATGAACTTCCCTGTCACTATTTAACGGCCATGCTTCCCCACACATCTCTGTGAGGAGAGATCTTCATGATCTAGAGAGATAGGTCCAAAGGTATAAAAGAGAACCTCTAGACCAACAAGCCTATGAGGCAGGCTTGGATAGGATTCACACTGACACGTTTGCGCAGGCAGTACAAAGATAAAGTGTGCATGTCGTACTTGGGGACCACCCCCCATTCCATCTCAGCAGAAGGACGCCAACTGCCAATGTAAACACGAGTGATATGTGGTTGGGACCACACGACGCACTGCATTTGTTTTTGCAGAATTTTTGAGTCTGGATACAGATGAGCCAGAAACTGATGACTGAAATAATACACGAACGAACATACATATATACATGGTTACAGCAACAACGTGTTCGTAAAAGAGGTGTTTAGTTGGGCAACAACAAATTCTCCAGTTCGATAGGATAAAATGTTGAGGTGAGGGAGGGGTGATCCGTAGGTATGTTTCTCAGTTACCGCATATGATGAGCAGTGGAGGGAGAAAAGAACAAGTGAAATAAAAACAACCAGTATTAATTCTTTATATAAATATGATTGCTGTTTATTGTGTTTCTTTTCTTACTACAACAAAGATTACCTTTTGTAATCTGGGGTTGGCGCAGAGGCCTTGGTGCTTTCGCTTCTAAAGATAAAACAAAAGTGAACGCAGAGGTTCACGTGGATCGCAGAGGATCTTAGTGATCGCAGAGGATCGTGTTGATCGCAGAGGATCTTCGTTTATTACTAATTCAACTACAATTATTCCAGTGAGAGAACAGTCTCTCCTATGTATCAAAATGAGCAAACCAACAACAACCGTCGCCCGTTGGTATCTACACTCTCCGGTCTCCGCAGAGGGAACTTGTAGAGGTGATACCCGAGCTGTCAATCAGCATCCGTGATCGACTGGGCTCGAGAAGTTGAAGGCCAACGTATCTAACTTATACATTGCCGCCCACCTTGATACACATAAGCGTGTATCAACAATAAAAGCTAGAATTAATTGCAAAAAGAATGAACGTAAATTCAGATTTCAAGTGAGATATAATTCAAATTAGCGATTTCTATATAAGAGTAATTAAGAAATGATCGACTCCGATATTACCTCGATTCAAAAATATGGAGACGAGTCACAGAACAATTCCATTTAAGCTTTCAAGATATAATATTACTAGTGATTTGTTTCTATTATTTGTTAGCATTACTCAGTGGTCGATTTCAATTTAAAATGCGAGATTAGGAACAAAAGGTGGCAGGAACCGAACCAGTAAGAAGGTACCCGAAATAGATTTTTGGGCACGCAACGAATTCAAAACTATGTTTGGCGGTTCCCAAAAGCACACTATTATCTGAGGAGGAGTTTGGTGTTGTCCGAAGACCGATCCAACAAACGCGGTTCTCGACTTTTGGCATCAGTAAAAGCCGGAGAGGAGGTTGAACGCGACAAAGAAGGACTAAATACTCGACTTTTGACCTTGGAAAAAGCCGGAGAGGTATTTGAGCGCGACAAAGAAGGGCTAAATACTTGGCTTTTGATCTTCGTAAAAGCCGGAGATGCGTGTGATCTTTGCAATGAAGAAGTGAATGCTCGACTTTTGACTTTCGTAAAAGCCGGAGTGGGTTTCAACAAAGATGGCGCAGCAAGAACTTTACTATTGCGCAAGGTATTAGTGTCTGTATGATTGCTTTGGCGTTTGGAAGAAGAGCAAGTCGACACAGTACACTTAGACTCTCGACTTTTGACATTTGTAAAAGCCGGAGATGTGCATGGCAAAGTAGAAATGCCTAGGGGGTGTCTGGGCTGCGACAGAACATAACTGGTATCTCGACTTTTGACATCAGTAAAAGACAGAGTCAGTTTTAATGTGGCCGGAGCAATAACTCTTCTAACTTGTGGCCGATGGAGAAGGCTATGATGCCGTTGTTTACACCAGTTGCAATTATGTTTGCTCTGGCAAGATTTAACTGCATGACCACGAGATAAGCAATTAAGGCAGCACTTATACTTTTATCGAGAATTTGTCCTCAAACGAAAGTTCTTTGAACCGGGGGCAGAGACGCAAAACATGACTCTGCTTAGGACAAATTGGGCAACAAGATTTCTGGGCTGAACTATTGGATGAAGTTTTCGATTTGGACAACGATTGTTTGGAGGATTTAGGAACAACATTAGATAACAACGAGTTATTGGTGCGATTAGATGACAAATTTGTGACTTGATGTCCATACATGTTCTGGAGACACATCAATGTTTGTATCCTCTCTGTGAGGAAAGCATCTAAGTCTTTCCATGAACGCAAAGAAGACTTATTTTTCAGGCTTTGTTCCCACAGAGTCAAAGTTAATTTTGGCAAACGCTGCAAACAAATACAAACTACTATTGGATCCCAATGATCCGTGATGACGTCATAGACGGTCATAGCAGCAAGACAACTACTAATCCCTCGCTGAATGGTTTTCAAACCAGACCAAGTTTCTTTATCAAAAGAAGGGAGACTGAGCAATTGTTGGATGTGACTATTCACCACGATACGTTTATTGTCATACGTATCCGACAATGCTTTCCACGCTAAGGGGAAACTAGAATTGGTGAGTGGAAATGACGAGACGATTTCGCGAGCCTCACCGGTGGTTTTCTGCAACAAATAGCAGAACCGTTCAATGTCTGAAAGGCGTGAGTTTTCAATATATAGAGTGGTGAACAGATCCCTAAAGGTGCGCCAAGATATAAAGTCACCAGCAAAAACATCAATGTCGATAGGGGGCAAAGGCAGATAATGGGTATCGACAGTTGACTTGCAGTGGTTTGCAATAGGGGCAGCAGAACAATTTGTGGTGGTGGTGATTTGAGGAGGTGAAGGACAGACATGTGAAGCATCAACCTGCAAAGGGATAGACTCCCTCAATAGCAAACCCGATGAAGACTGTTCAGAATAAAAGGTGATGTCGTCAGTCTGGGTACTACACGTTGTGGTGGAGGAAGTTTCTGTTGGGACAATTACACCAAGAGGAGTAGACTGCACAGAAACAGGGGCCAAAGACTCGCTAGAAAGCAAACTGGGAGATGGTGTTTCCTTTGAAACGAACAACAATTCATTTGGTGGAGGTGGTGAGATTGCAGAAGCTATAGCAGGTGAAGGATATTTGAGGCGATCATTTTCCAGACAGCCACTACGACAAGTTGTGGTGGAGGAAGTTTCAGGTGGAGCAGGTACGGAGGGAGAAGTAGACTGCACAGGAACCGACGAGACGGATTCGTCCAATGATTTATTGGATGGAGTTGCTACTTCAGGAGGATTCAACGAATGTTTAGGAGGTGGTGAGATTTCTAAAGCTTTACCCGAAAGCAAACCTGAAGATTGCGTTTCTTTTGAAACGTTCGACAGTTCAGTTGGTGGAGATGGTGAGATTGCAGAAGCTATAGCAGATGATGGAGTTTCAGTCCCAGAAGATTTAAGGCGTTCAAGATGCCTGTCAATGATAGACAAACACCGGATATAGGACATGTAGGATGTACCATATTTTTCCTCAACGACATCAATACCATCAGTCTGTGCAGTCTCGGATGTCGTGAGGTAGTTTCTGCACTCATCATAAGTGCTTTTGACTTTAGACCACAATTTTTGAAACTCAGAACTGTGGATTTCGAAATAATATACATTATTGTTGGATTCACTTCTCTGATCAAACGATGCTACACGTTTCAAAAAGATGTCAGAAGCTCTAACAAAACGAGTGTGTGGGGTGACTGACATCTCGATGTTTAAATTCAGAAAAATAAGTGAAAATCTACAATCGAATTTGCAACAAACTATGAGGAATGGTGAAAAGAGGAAACTCAGTTGAAGCACAAATTGCTATAGCTCAAAGGAAATAAGAAATTTCCACAAAAACCTCCAGAATCTTTCTCAGGCGAACAAAAACTACTTTAATTTGGCCAAAAAATTATAAAAATTCGCACATATACGAAACTGTGTATGGTGCTACCAAGTGTAGGGTGTATGGTGAGATGAGGTGTGTTACTGGTAGGGTGTATTTGTCCAAAATCCAACGATAAATAATCTATTAATATGAAAATTTTATTGTTTGCACCAGAAAATCAACGCAAAGCAACTAATTGGTCCGAAATATATATTGTTCGGTTGACAAGTTGGTGCAAAATATGCCAAAAGTAGGGTGTATTTGTCCAAAAATACCGAAACCCCTACGGAGACTCAACGAATTTTCCAAAATATATAATAAATATTGCCAAAAACAATATTAAAATGTCGAAAAACGATTATTTTTCACGAATGTTCTCTGCTAGATATATGTGCAAAAATGCCGAGTGTAGGGTGAATTTGTCCAAAAATTCCAAAAACCCTACTGCTAATTAATTAGATTTCAAAAAATTATCGAAAAATAATTTTCAAAATTAATTATTAAAAAAAAAACTATTTGTGCTATTTTACCCCACTGTGCTAACCACACAAGCGACGCTAGCAGAGAAATGGGTATGTGTAAGCAGCGAAGCTCCCACTGAAGAACAGACGTTGCAAACGACCAAGCAAGTGAGTGCTGAGGATCAGCAGAGGTTTTTAAGGGACGTTTAAAAGGGCGGGAAAGTTGTTGGTATAATTACCATGTAATTTCTCAACTTAGAATAAATATCTGACCGACAAAGGTAGGAGAATAGAAAAACGGATGTGTTTGGTTGGTGATGGACTATCTATACAACAACGAAATCAAATGCAGAGAGAATTTGGATGATGCGTTGTTATTGGAAATTTGGCTGTGCAAATTTTCAAAGGGTTTTTATGTGAACGAGGGAATAACAACGCCAAATATTTTGTGGTTGGCGAGGATTGTACCAACAAAATAAACCAAACGACAATATGTATATGAAGTGTAACAATGTATGTTATGTTGTTAGTGTAAATTTGCCAATGCAAATTCTCAACAGAATGGCTTCGTTAGAAAAAGCCCTGGGGAATAACAACAACAATCGGTGCAATGAGGGTTATTATTTACCAAAGGGAGAGTGCAATAACCGATGCAAATCCGATTGGAAATTTGATGGGTTTTGTTTTTGTAAATATCACAGCGAATTCTCACTAAAGGTGGCGGCCTTTCAAATGAGATTAACAACTAAAGAAGTTGTGTGATACTATGAATAAAAACGACGTTTTGTACGATCAACGCGACGTAGGGTGATCAGTACAACAAAATAAAACTAGCAACAACTAAGGTTTCAATAGGAGAAACGAAATAATTAACACACGTAGTGATATTAATAGTCGACCAGAGTGATTTTTAGCTACAATTAAGAATTGCAATGAGAAAAGGCAATTGGTTTTATGTGTGTGTTGTTATCGTGAGACCAAATGATTTGGAGCAAATCTAACAAGAATAACAACAACACGGATAATGATTTGTATGATCACCGCGACATTGGATAATCAGTACAACAACGATTTCAATAACTCGCGTAGGGCAATTGAAATTCGACCAATGATTTATTTATTTACTGCTCAAACGAAAAATATTAACACTCGCGGTAGCTCACTTTTTATAGAAATCTGAGTTTACGTACCTGGTGTTAGTATGATGATTTGTTGTTGTTAGATATGATGGAATTTTATCCAATATTTGTCCGTCCTAAGACAACAACAAAGGCTTCAAATCTCGTTGTATCACAATAGAAGAGAGGGAGAATAGGCAATTGGAGCAGCGACAACAAAAAGGCTGGCTTCGATCCGGCTCGATGCGACCAAATGTTTAGTTGGGCAACAACAAATTCTCCAGTTCGATAGGATAAAATGTTGAGGTGAGGGAGGGGTGATCCGTAGGTATGTTTCTCAGTTACCGCATATGATGAGCAGTGGAGGGAGAAAAGAACAAGTGAAATAAAAACAACCAGTATTAATTCTTTATATAAATATGATTGCTGTTTATTGTGTTTCTTTTCTTACTACAACAAAGATTACCTTTTGTAATCTGGGGTTGGCGCAGAGGCCTTGGTGCTTTCGCTTCTAAAGATAAAACAAAAGTGAACGCAGAGGTTCACGTGGATCGCGGAGGATCTTAGTGATCGCAGAGGATCTTCGTTTATTACTAATACAACTACAATTATTCCAGTGAGAGAACAGTCTCTCCTATGTATCAAAATGAGCAAACCAACAACAACCGACGCCCGTTGGTATCTACACTCTCCGGTCTCCGCAGAGGGAACTTGTAGAGGTGATACCCGAGCTGTCAATCAGCATCCGTGATCGACTGGGCTCGAGAAGTTGAAGGCCAACGTATCTAACTTATACAAGAGGGCTTAGTCAAATTTTCTTTCCAGCCGTTGTCAACTGGTGGAATTACCAACGAACGAAATTTGACTTTTATTTATAAAGACACAACATTAAAAAAATAGGATATAGGGGTGGTGCCACCCTGCATATATAAATAAATATATACAGTGGCACAGGAAAGTATACATACACCCTGCAAAAATGCAGTTTAGGCTAAATCGTTGGGTTTTTTACAGCAACAACTGCACTATGTGGCTCCTTGGTGACAAAATAACCATAATTACACAAATTTATTTTAATCTAATACGTACATTTAATACAATTAAAGAAATTCAAATTTCACAACACAGAAAAGTATACATACACCCCAAGGAAATACGAGTATTATCGTAAAATTTATGAAATTAGTAGCAAAATTTATACATTTTTTAGTTTTGGCGAATGTCTCTGGGTGTGTGAGATATATTTTAGAGAAAAGACAATCATTTTTGGGGGTCAAATGCCGTTACTTAGGGTCAAATTTCATATATGCCTCGTTAAAGCTGACCCTTGCTAATTTTTTGCGTTTTTAGGTATTGTACTTTATAAAAAGCACAAAATTCGTATCAGATGGCAAATCTTGAGACCCTAGAAAGCTTTGAAGTTGTTTTTGTGCATAATATACCTTCCTGAACGTCGATAAATGCACGTTTTCCCTCAGATTTCTCAGGAAGTGAATAGATTCCGCGGAATTCTTGGTGCAAATTACATATAGATGGCCTTGAATTGCCTTGTAATATTGTCGGATACAATGCCTGGGCATTAATTGAATCAGAAATGTGACATATTTTGTTACAAACCTGTTCCCAAAGCTTCTAAAGCAACAAAATATAATCACTACCAAAAAACCATGAAATTTGTACTGTGAACAACGTCGTTTTCGTATTATGATCATTACCGTTACTATAGGCGCGAAACGTTTGGTATAATTGTATATTTCTGAGTCAATTGATGCCCAAGCATTGTATCCGACAATATTACAAGGCAATTCAAGGTCATCTATATGTAATTTGAACCAAGATATCCGCGGAATCTATTCACTTCCTGAGAAATCTGAGGGAAAACGTGCATTTATCGACGTTCAGGAAGGTATATTATGCACAAAAACAACTTCAAAGCTTTCTAGGGTCTCAAGATTTGCCATCTGATACGAATCTTATGCTTTTTATAAAGTACAATACCTAAAAACGCAAAAAATTATGCAAGGGTCAGCTTTAACGAGGCATATATGAAATTCGACCCTAAGTAAAGGCATTTGACCCCCAAAAATTATTGTTTTTTCTCTAAAATATATCTCACACACCCAGAGACATTCGCCAAAACTAAAAAATGTATAAATTTTGCTACTAATTCCATAAATTTTACGATAATACTCGTATTTCCTTGGGGTGTATGTATACTTTTCTGTGTTGTGAAAATTGAATTTCTTTAATTGTATTAAATGTGCGTATTAGATTAAAATAAATTTGTGTAATTATGGTTATTTTGTCACCAAGGAGCCACACAGTGCAGTTGTTGCTGTAAAAAACCCAACGACTTAGCCTAAACTGCATTTTTGCAGGGTGTATGTATACTTTCCTGTGCCACTGTATATATATATATATATATATATATATATATATATATATATATTAAACAATAATAAAACCTGAGTGACGAACATTTCAAAAATAAAAAAAATCCAAATCGTTGCAGCCGTTCTCAACTGATGCAATTAATTACCAACGAACGGCATTTGATTTTTATTTATAAAGATACAGAATTTAAAAAAATAGGATATAGGGGATGTACCACCCTGTATATTCCCTGACAATTTCAAGAAAATCGGTTCTGTATTTTTTATAGAAAAAATTAAAAAAAAATAAATAAAACCTGAGTTTGGTTATTACGAAAGTTTCAAAAAAATTATCCAAATCGATCCAGCCGTTCTCAACTGATGCAATTAATTATCCATGAACGACATTAGATTTTTATTTGTAAAGATATTTTTCTTTCAAATTACATAAAAATAGCAACTAATTTTCTTTTTTTCTTTTATTTATAGCGTTCAAATATCTGGCAGAACGTTAAACCATATGCTCCAATAAAGTACACAGCAATAGTCCGCAAAGAAGTCGCATATATTCCTCAAGTAGAAGGAGCTGAGGCCAATATTAAAGATAAGAATGACGATGAGGTGACAGAAGAGGATACGAATACGAAAAATAAAGCTACAACAAAGATATTTACATATTTTTTAAGTTTTTAATAAATAAAACATTTTAAATGCATTGTGTTTTCCTTGTTAGTCTATTGCGCGGTACAGAACAAATAAAAACTAAGACAACATTTCCCAACAAAAGGAAAATCAAGGCTTATACATTTGTTGGCAAGTAGAATTTTTTAATTTCCAGGTAAAAACTGAAGCGTAGTGAACAATTTGCTATGAGGTTTTATTAAACCCATTTTAATTCTTAAATTTGTTCCAAGGATGATTTTTCTCCTCATTAGAGTCTGTCCACTACCTTAAAATACGACTATGTACTTCGTACATAAAAGGAAAGGTAATGACATATTCTAATGAGTGACGTTTCTATATAGCCCGCCTTTCAGTATCTACGCTAGAGTTTTTAAAACTAACACCAACGATAGGATCACGTCCTACTCGTCAAACCCTTTGTACAAAGGTAATACCGTTCCACGAACGTTAAATCAATAAAAATACAGTCCACTGCGATTAGAAAAAATACTTTCACATCGTGTTTTATTTTTCTCTAATTTTCTTTCCATATTGCTACGCAAACATTGGTCCAATCGAGCCGGATTTTACGATCGGTCTCTTTGCCTTTACAAGGAAAACCCAAAAAGCAACGACTACGTCGCAGCAACAACAACAAAGGATCTACGATCAACCACATCAAATTATTTTCCAATAAATTGCGATTTTTACCATCACAACAAAGGTATGTACACATTTCATTACGTGAAAAAGTGACATACCAAAATTTACAAGTGTTGTGCATAATTAAAAGTAAAAAAAACAAAACCGTTTGTCGTTTTACAATAAATATTTAATGTCCGTCCGCCACCTACGATATTGCCGTCGGTAAAATTCATTTAAAAAATACCAACAAAAATAAGTGTCCATTTCCTCACATAAAAACAAAAACAATCACATTGATTTTTCTTATTTTTATTTATTTCCAAATTTATCAGTGTTTTTGCACATTTCTTTTATATTTTAATACATAATCAATTGTTATTGTGGTGTTTTTCTTTTATTGTGCTTCTTTTTGTTCGCCAATGCACCAAAATCATCACAACAATAACAATTCCAATATAAAAGAATAAATGTCATTCACTTGTCATTACTGCTGATTGTTTCCACCTTTAATTAATACGGGTGGCAGATTTGGCACTTATATACCATTTACACTACGATCGATTGCATTAGGCGTATTCCCGTATACTAAAAATTAAAATTATTTTCGTAAAGATATTTTAGTGCTGTTTTCTCGTATTTTTTGAGTTGAATCCTTCGGATATTAACTAAAAATAAATTTAATTCGTGTTTTTGACACCGTGCCCCCTACCGTCGGTATTAGTGAAGTGGTTTTGCGAATTTTCAATTTTTTTAATATTTTTGGATATTTGTTTTCGGCAAGTGCTATCTTCGATACATTGCCATAGTTTACGTGTATTACACGATACACTCTAAATATTTTGCGAAATTTAGAATACACTGAGAGAAAATTGGATTTAGTTTTACATTTTTCTTAAAATTTAAAGAATTTTTTGGGGTTTAATCACGTTAAACCTCAAACATATTGCCGTATCCACGATACATTATTGAAATAGTCTACGACTACTAATAAACTCAGTGTATTTTACCAATAAAATAATTTTATTTTGAAGCATCACGTGTTTTAAAATTATTTTTTCTAATACTTTAGTGAAAATTTACCTTTATTGGATTTTCGCATACAATTTTTGACATCACGTGTCATTTCCAAAGTAATAAAATAATTTTTGTGCAATTTTGTTGAATTTGTACAACTACGTGCATTATTTAGGAAATTTATTTAGTCTTCGACTACATTTAATTTCTCAATAGGACATTTCGTGTCACAAATTGTCTTTGTTTTTGACTTTAATCCTGAATTTTATTCAAAATGCCCCTCACTCCTTTAGATTTATTCAACAGAGCTGCTGATGCTTTAGTCAAATTTGATGCATACTTCAGTTCCCAACGGGACGATGAGCTCGATGTTTATACCATTATGGGAAAAAGTTAAACTACAATCTGATATATGCCTCAATTATCTATATGAAGATAAAAATTCCAATAAGGACAACCTTGTAGCTGTCGACATCAAATTCGATGTCGCATACAAGTGTTTTATGAATGTTTTATCGTCCATTAATAGAAAGTTAGGTGTACTCCGGACCTCGTCTCAGTCGCCTACTTTCACTTCTCCAAAATCTCATATAGATAAACCTACAGTACCACGTACTGAAGATACAGCGACCATTTCTGATGTTTCACATCGATTGACACCTTCAAATAACTCATCCCTCACATCCTGTGGAGATGTTAATGCTGGTCACAGACTTAATTTACCCCCCTGTGACATCGAAGTGTTTAATGGCGATTTTCTCTCCTGGCCTACGTTCAGGGATTTATTTTCTGCCCTCTATATTAACAACAGCGGCATAAGTGATATAGAACGCTTATGTCATTTAAAGAAAAAGACCAGTGGTGATGCCCATGAAATAGTGGCTAAGTTTTCGCTTACCCACACAAATTTTAGTCTGGCGTGGAATGCTTTGCAACAAACTTACGACAATCCACGTATTTTGGTGAACCACCAACTAAAACGCCTCTTTGACCTACCAGTTTTAGAAGAGGAAACTAGTTTAGGGTTGAAGACTTTGCAAAGAGGCATAAACGGGTGTATTTCGTCCATGTCTAATTATGACGTGCCGACAGAAGACTGGGATCCAATTCTAGTTTTCCTTTGTCTTCAGAGATTACCTAAACACTGCGTTGTGCTATGGGAACAATGCATTAAAAACAAGTCTGCATTGTCCTTGTGGGCAGATTTGGATCAATTTCTCACGGAAAGAATCCAAACTCTGACCTGCTTACGTGATATTAGGGGCATAGACTACGTCGAACCTCTAAATCACAATAAAAGACTTTCCCATTCCACGAATGGTGGAAGCATTAAAACATCTGTGGCCACGCCACAAAGCACACCTCGTTCTTCACGGTATTCTCGCGCACCCTCGCCTAAATCATGTGCTCTTTGCTCACGACAAAGACATCATCTTAGGGTTTGTCAAAAATTCCTTAGATTTTCAGTTCCTGAAAGGATAAGTGCAGTTAAGAAACATTACTGTTGTCTTAACTGTTTGTCTCACGGACACAAGGCTTCACACTGTAATAGTGTACATAATTGTGCTATATGCAACAAAAGGCATCACACCCTGTTACATAGGGAGGTCTCAACACTTCACACGTCTCCGACGTCACCTGTTTCCAGGAGTTTAGTTGCAGTATGTTCCTCTTCTACCTCTACAGTTCTTTCATCTGGGTCTACTACGAGACAGGTATTCCATACCACTCAGAATAGGAAAGTATTGTTAGGCACGGCTATGGTCCATATTGTGCACCAAGGTACTACGTACCCAGCCAGAGCTTTAATTGATCCTGCTTCTGAATCATCTTTCATTTCTAAAAATATGCAGAGTAGAATAGGTATAGCAACAAATGTAGCTAGGGCCACAATTTTGGGTGTAAGTGGGTCAGTTTCTGCCACTTCTGGCAATGAATGTTCCATTCACATTGTGTCTCCGTTGGACGCTACGCATTCAATGGACACAACTGCTCTTATCGTCCCGACCATTGCAGATAATCTGCTCTCCTTTTCCATTCCAATCAACGATTGGCCAAATCTACGATTCGCCGATTCCAACACATTCTCTTCCCGTCCTGTTGACATTCTTCTTGGGGCAGATCTTTATCCGAAGATTCTGCTACAATGTGCCCCTACCAAAGTCGTAGGTTCACTGATAGCGCAGAGTACAGTCTTCGGCTGGATCCTTACAGGTCCAATGCCATTCACCCATACTGGGCCTTCTATTTAGGGATTCTCCTTGAAATAGTTAGGATAGAAGACTGGGGACATTGAGTCTTTGGGCTCCAATTTATCCATACGGACGCTATTAAGAGTCATGCACTTAACCTTCGGTGGTGTATGTGTTGACGGGTTAGTAAGCCATGCTAGGTTAGTTTTCCCACGGAAAACAGAGATTACATCGCCTACGCTTCACCATCACTTGCTACGCAAGTACTGGTTCTACGACCATCTACTTAAACCTTGGCTCTACGGCCGTCTATCTTATTAGTTTTAATGGGCACATCTTAAAATGTTCATTAGGCATTTGATTGAAATTTTAACTAATAAAAAGTCCTAAAAATTTCCGTCACTGGATATTTCATCCAAGCTCCTCCGGGGCAAAAATATTTATCTATTTTCGAAAGAGGGTATCAATACTGATGCTGAGAACGAAATTTAATCCCGACGGCACTCAAACCTCCATATTCCCACTCCCACGGAGTTCATTAATAATAGACCATGTTTCGAGGCGTCTACGCGACCTCACTACTTTTTCGTGTTATTGAAAAAATATAGCTTTGATGGCAGTGTTAGATCCGCGAAACATCGGGCTATATATATGTAAAACGACCAACGGTTAAGAGGTCCTTCTGACCTAAAAGTTTGTTCTTTGTTTAATTCTCGCTTCCTCTCCATTTTTCTTATGACTTGGAAAATTTCGAATGATGGTTGCGACGATGGTGTGAGGATGACGTCCCCATGCACGACAAGGAACAACAAGCTGACTGCAAAGCCGCCAACCAATGAAGCCTACGGCAAACATGGCAGACGATGCGGCCCTCCTTCGGAGAAAAAAAATACTAACCAATTTCGCCCTCGGCGACTCCTCGGAGTTCCTCCAGGAGAAACTTGTGGTCTCGCCACGTATATCTGTAAAAGGTGGTCTTCAATCACCTTTTGCAATCTTTACAAGATGATCAAGTCCTTCACGAGGCATTGCACGATCGTGCCCCACGGGCACACGAATGTAAAGTACTTTTTTAAATAACTAACATTTAATTTTGCAACATAGCTGGATATTGCAAGGCCGGCGGAATGAACAATTTGCTATGAGGTTTTATTAAACCCATTTTAATTCTTAAATTTGTTCCAAGGATGATTTTTCTCCTCATTAGAGTCTGTCCACTACCTTAAAATACGACTATGTACTTCGTACATAAAAGGAAAGGTAATGACATATTCTAATGAGTGACGTTTCTATATAGCCCGCCTTTCAGTATCTACGCTAGAGTTTTTAAAACTAACACCAACGATAGGATCACGTCCTACTCGTCAAACCCTTTGTACAAAGGTAATACCGTTCCACGAACGTTAAATCAATAAAAATACAGTCCACTGCGATTAGAAAAAATACTTTCACATCGTGTTTTATTTTTCTCTAATTTTCTTTCCATATTGCTACGCAAACAGTAGTATCAAGGTTCCACTGTAAAAGAATTTGTCATTTTCTACGATACCCTACACCACTACCTCTGTGCATAATCTTTTCACCCGAAAGTTTTCACCTATCTGGCTTTTATACAAAATTACTTAAGGCGAACTGAACCAAAATAATTATTATTTTTTAATTTTATATTTGACTACTATCGACATCACCAACATCAATATGCTTCTATCTCTGTGAGAAAATTTCGTGATGATCCGATCAAAATTCCGACCTGTAGTGTGATTGCAGAAAAAGTGGAAAAAGGGATGGATTACCGACTATTGCGATATATCTATTATTTGAAAACCTACGCCAAGAAAGATTAAAGATGGGAAAGATTAAAGATGGGATTTTCTAGTCAGGCTTTGCTTTTAGATGGTCCCCAACCAAAGTTTTGATATCCGTCATTGTTACTAAAATCGCAAAAATGAGAAGTTGGGTTTTTAGCGACTACGAGTATTGCGATATCTTCGTTGTGTGACCACCTACGACAACCTACGTTACATCGTTTCAAAGGTGATATTTTCTACTTTCATTATCAAAATTTTGAAAGTTCATGTTAGCGAAAATTTCTTATTTATCAAAGACGTAAACCTTATTTTAGACTTATATTACTGATAAAATAATGTTCATTACTATATTTTAAATAAAATGACGTAAGACTTCTTGGCCAATGTCCCTTGTCTTTTTGACAATATATCAGAGTTAATATATGTTCAAAACAATGGATATATTAATAATCGCATATATTGTTGGGTGTATCATTTATCAAATAACTCACAACTACAGTGAATGTTATGTAATTCAGTGATATCACTTCGGTAAGACCAAAATAAGGAGTATACAATCGGAAACCCTTAGAAATATCTTAAGATTTAACTTTTTTGTTTACATGGAATATTGAGGACCTTTCCTTTCCTACTTCACAAAAGTTCAAAATCAAGGCTTTAATTTTCCACTCCAATTTTATTGAGTAATTTATGGAAAGAAAATGAGATTAGTAGAGAATTGATTTATGCAGAGGGAACGTTCGGATATCATAAGGCTATCCAGTAATATTTTTTATGTTTACAGGTATACTTAGCAGTTATATAAATAAAGGAAAAAAACGCCGAGACATGTGTCTTCTTTTTTGTCTTTTATCACGCTGCCGTGTCAGAATGTGGTCAATTTCGGAAATTCAATCGTTGCTATTGTCATAAAGAAACCAATTGTAGTTATTTCCCTAAATATATTTTGGTGTCCAATCGTAGATCTTATCGCAAAGAATTTCTGAAGGCTGATAGTGGTTTTCTTCATAGAGAACTAATGCTGAGCAATAGTGAGTCTATCCATGATGAAATACTAGCACCCAATCGCGGGACAATCGTCGGGCTTCTCTTATAGAAATTCTGGTTTCCTATCGTGGATCTTCTCATAAGTTGATCAGGAACTAGGAAAACTCTGGCAACCAGTCTTGAATACTTTTAAAATCCAAGGTCTATACATGTATACAAATCCATAAACACAATTTTCTCCAATCTACATTTTTTATACTCTTAGCAGTTACTCCAAATGTGCCTCTTAGAAATAATGGTTTTAAGGACAAAGAGTGTTTGGAAGAAATGTGTTTCAGAAAAGTTGGAGTCCACTTATATATGTTCGTCCAACTGGGTTGCTGCATTGAGAACACGATAATTCTCGAACAGATCAACCGATTCTGTCCAAAATTTGGCCTTCGTGATATTTTGTCCAAATTTCGATCAAATTCGAATATGGACAATATCGATCGATGCTTTTGGTATACCCCAAATAGCAGCTGAGATATTCGCTTTGGAAAAAAAGTTGTCCTTTCTATATAAATAGGTTTTTTGCCCATTAGGACCCCAAATATTATCCGACCATCTCCAAACTCAATAGGCTTCTTCATCTGTGAGACCCCCATTAACCCTCAAAATTTCTTGACGATCGATGAAAACTGCGACCTGTAGCGTGATTTCCAAAAAAAATTAAAAATGGGATGTATTGCCGATTATTGCGATATCTCCGTTATTTTGTCCCCTACGCCGACCTAGTTTGCATCATTGTAAAGATGTGATCTTCTACTTTCATAGTCAGGCTTTGCTTTTGGATAGTCCTCAACCAAAGCTGTGATTTTCGTCATTATAATTAAAATCGCAAAAATGAAAAGTTGTGTTTTATTTGCGACTATTGTGATATCTTCGTTCCTTGATCACCTACGAGAACCTACTTTACATCATTACAAAGGTGATATCTTCTACTTTCATTGTCAGGTTGTACTTTTGGTATACCCCTTACAGAAGCTGAGATATTGGCTTTGGAAAAAAACGTTGTCTTTTTATCCAAATAAGTTTTTTGCCCATTCCGGCCCTAAATATTAACCGACCATCACCAAAATCAATAGGCTTCTTCTCCTCCGGGACCCTCATCAACCTCCAAAATTTCGTGACGATCCGATTAAAATTGCGACCTGTAGTGTGATAACAAGGTTTAGATGGACGGACGGACAAACATAGCCCGATCGACTCAGCTCGTCGAGACATTCATTTTGGTATATGTAAGTATGGGTCTACGACCATTATTTCGATGCGTTACAAACTTTTGGGCCAAAACCAACTTATAATACCCTCCCTACATAATGGTGTAGGGTATAAAAATTTGGAATATTTATTTTGAAATTATTATGAAATAGTTGGCGGCACTGACAAATGTATGAAAATAGCGCCATCTATTGATTCATATGATCTCTGCGAGCAAACACGAAATTACCAGCGAGGTTCCACTGTACAGAAATACCAATTCATTTACAGTGGAACCCGGATAAACGATTAATTGCTTTTAATTCATATTCAAAACAAGACTGCTAGCTAGTTTTTTTAACGCGTCTTTTGTATCATCCGCTTTCGAAATTAACTATGTAACAGAACCTGTACACTAGGGCTATAACCAAAAAAATACCACCACATAGCCGTGTAGAGCATGGAAAACTATTATGAAATACGGTGTAAATTTTTCTCTATCGCGAAAAAAGTTTCCGCACCAAATGCATTGAAGTTCAGTAATGCATTTTTTAATTTTATCTGTTATAACAACATATTTGCTTTTCATTAAAATTTTTATTTTTTTTTGTAATCTAATTTAAAATCATTATCAAACCGTTCTGGACCAATTTGTTCTCAAATCGCGCCATTTCGGAGCATATAAAGAACTTTTAACACTATCGCAATTTTTGGTTTTTCTTTATAAACTCGTGAATTTTATGTTTATATTTATTGTACCTATCGGACAAGAGAATATGGGGTCATTTGCAACAAATTCGCGAAAATTACAGGTTGTTTTTGTTGACTTTGGCTGTGAGAATCGTATTTGTTTTCTACAAAAATACAACACCAGTACCATGTTGGGAATTTTGTCCTAATAATGAAAACGCGTTTCTAAGATCGATTCCGTGAAAAAAGTTTCCGCACTGACCGTGATTACTAAAACCCTTTTGATATTTTTTCTACTTAAAATTTTATATTTGCTTTGTTTGAATAAAAATTTATAGAAAATAAATACAATTCTCACAGGCAAAGTCATGAAAACGGTCTGTAACTTTCACGAATTTGTTGCAAATGACGCCATATTCTCTTGTCCGATAGGTACAATAAATATAAACATAAAATTCACGAGTTTATAAAGAAAAACCAAAAATTGCAATAGTGTCAAAAGTTCCTAATATGCTCCGAAATGGCGCGATTTGAGAACAAATTGGTTCAGAACGGTTTGATAATGATTTTAAATTAGATTACAAAAAAATAAAAATTTTAAAAATAAAAATATTTGCAAAAATTGCGAAAAGTTATATCCCTACTGTACACTAACACTAAAGATATTTTAACCTTCACACTTATTGTCATCTTACATCGCCGGATTATCTTTGGGAGAATACCAAATTCAAGCATGACTTTTGAACGTATGGTACTGTCGATGCCTGCTTTATTATCGACAATGGATAGTTTTAAGGATGCGCAGACATCGTTATTGGTTTGGATAGGTTTGAAGATGATGATGAGAGAGTTTTTATGGTTAATGCTTGTTGAATTGAACATCATGAAGAATAATTTTCCGGAATACTGCTGCGTTGTTAATCGATGGTTTGCGCTGGAAATAGAAAGAAGCAAATTGAGTAGTTATGTGTTTTGCTTGGTAAGCGTATTATAAGTTTGTTTTGGTAAAAATCTGTAACACCGCGAAATATTCGTCGGAGACCCCCAATGTGGAATACCACTCTTCATATTTCGACGAGATAAAGCGATTGTGAGATCTGTGTCCGTCCGTCCGTCTGTCCATTATAAATTGTAATAAAACTCCAGGCCGCAATTATGGACCGATCGTCACGAAATTTTCAGACCAGAATATATCCATATTTTTATTGGTGATGATCGTGAAATATTTAACGGGTGAAATGGACCAAAAACATAATATTTATCCAATTTTGTAACGGCTCTGTAGGTCGCAATAATAGTCCGATCAAAAATAAGGTAAGAGTATATGACAGAAAAAAAGCTTAGAATTTGAGATGGCGATCAAAAAACATTTAGAGGGTTAAATGGACCACAACTTTTGTGTGAAAATTGTGAAAATTTTTAATATACAGCTCATATCTTTATTCCTATATGAGACATTCCGGGCAAGTAAGCTATACTTGGAAGAGGAACGCTTGACCTTTCTATTGATTTCAATTGTTTTGGTGTACATGATTAAGATAACTGAATTACAGCCTAATAATATACCCAGTTATTTGTTTATAGTGTTGTCGTAAACACACTAGAGTTCGCAATTATAGCTCAATAATCACGAAATTTTGCACGAGGGAAGATTTAAGGTAGAAGAAGATGTCTACAATTTGGATATTGATCTGATATTATTTAGCGGGTGAAATAGACCATTACTTTTGTATGAAAAATAAAAATATATATTTTTTGTCTATATTTTATTTCCTGGAAGGCATATACCGGCAAAGTAGCCTACGTATGGCAAAAATACTGACCTTTCCCCCTGATGCAAATTGCAATAACGTGTCTGCTAGATAACGGGCCTACTGCCTAATATATCAAGGTTATCCCATTCCCAGTTTTTGCATTATTGCAAATACGTGCTCTACCGTATGAATTGTCCAATTGGATTTTTATACATACATTGCAGCATGGGTTGCTTTGCCACCTTTGTTTTGAAACGATTCCCCAGCCAGGCAACATCAAATTTTCAATGGTAGCAAAATACCCTTCAGTAATGTTGGCGAAATTTTCTGAGTTTTTAAGTCATGTAAAAGTTCTCTACAAATGGTGTCTTAGGACACGCCGTTCGGATTTCGAGATAAGCTGTGGGTCCCATCTCATTGAGCGAATATGAATCGGGTTACACTCACTCATTGATATTAGAGAAGTCTCCATTGTCCTTTATGGAATGTTTTTGAAACAATTATTATATTATTTTAGCTTGGATCCACAAAGTTATTTCTTACACACGGTGTGTCTTAACTAACTTTAAATGAAAGGTACTTACAACTGGGAAGTTTTTGCGGATTCTGAAACTACAATGTTCATAGATGAGAAAAATCAAAAAACAAAAAAATCGCTGGAGGGATTTTTAAATAAATCGCGGTCAAAGTTAACATTTTTAGTTTTATTTTAGGTTTTCAAGATATTTCAGATTCCGCAATAAACTTTTCAGGTGTAAGCGGTTTTCATTTGAAGTTAGTTAAGGGTACCGTACACGACATTGTTTTATAAGGAGGCGATGCAGTCAGTGCATTGTCCCAATTTGAACTTCTATTTTCAAAAATGGTAAAAACTCCGAAAATATCATAAAGGTCAATCTTTAGATAGGACTTGCGGTTTCCAAGCCAAAACGTGAAAATCTTAAAAAACCCTAGAAATGTGAACTTTGAGTGCGATTTATTTGAAAATTCCTCCGGCGATTTTTTTATTTTCCTCATCTATGAACATTGTGGTCTAAAAATCCGCAAAACTTCCCAGGTGTAAGCACCTTTCATTTAAAGTTAGTTAAGGTGCACCGTGTACAATAAGTTTATTTGTTCCATAAAAAAATTTTGATTTATGGAAAGCCAATTCCCAGGGGTAGTGGTGCAGGGTATCACATGGTCGGCCCCGTCCGACTATAGCATTGGCTTATTTGTTTTAAAAAGGATAATGTGATCTACACTTGTCTGATAGGAAGGTGAGAGTATCTATCACTAGAGATGGACAGTGGGTAAATACCCAATGGGTAAATACCCGGTAAATTGGGTAAATTGGGTAAATACCGGGTAAATACCCATTTGTGGGTATTTATTTGGGTATTTACTATATTGAATCGCTAATACAACATCTTAGACCCTATTTCTGGGTTTAGGCTATGAAATCGATTCAAAATGGATAGTTTTACAATACTTTAAACAAATGGGTAAATACTTGGGTAAATACCCGAGTATTTACCCAAGTGTTGGGTAAAAACTCATTAACTGCCGAACCACTTGACGTAGGCTGACAAAATTTGGTTCAAATCTTACTTATGTCAAGAGAATATATAGCATTTAAAATGGGGTTTCTGGGTCCATGTTTTGATATAGCCCCCATATAACCGTACCTCCCGATTTAAGGTATTTTTTGTCTATTTGCCTCATTGTACAATCATAGTGGCTGAAATTTGGCATAGTGAGTTCTCAATATGTAGCAAATACCCTTGCAAAAACTTGTCAACATAGGTCCACGTTTTCTAATAGCCCCCATATAAGTGTACCCCGATTTCGAGTATTTACCCAAATTTTGGGTAAAAACTCTTTAACTGGCGAGCCACTTGACGTAGGCTGACAAAACTTGGCATAAATCTTTCTTATGTCAAAAGAACTTCTGGTACTGAACATGGGGTCTCTAGGTCCATGTTTTAATATAGCCCCCATATAGCCGTAACTCCCGATTTAAGGTATTTTTCATCTATTAGCCACATTTTACAACCAAATTGGCTGTAAATTAGCACAGTGAGTCCTCAAGGAGTAGAAAATATCCTTGCAAAAATTTGTCAATATAGGTCCACGTTTTCTAATAGCCCCCATATAAGTGTACCCAGATTTCGAGTATTTACCCAAATTTTGGGTAAAAACTCTTTAACTGCCGAACCACTTGACGTACGCTGAAGAAATTTGGCTCAAATCTTACTTATATCAAGAGAATATCTAGCATTGAAAATGGGGTCTCTAGGTCCATGTTTTAATATGGCCTCCATATAGCCGTACCTCCCGATTTAAGGTATTTTTCATCTATTAGCCACATTTTACAACCAAATTGGCTGTAATTTGGCACAGTGAGTCCTCAATGAGCATTAAATATCCTTGCTAATATTTGTCAACGTAGGTCCACGCTGTCTTATAGCCCCCATATATGGGTACCCCGATTTCAAGTATTTACCCAAATGTTGGGTAAAAACTCTTTATCTGCCGAACCATTGGCGTAGGCTCATAAAATTTGGCTAGAAACTTTCTTATATCAATAGTATTAAAAGCATTGAAAATGGAGTCCCTGGGTCCACTTTTTGATATAGCCGTACCTCCCGATTTCAGAAACCCATATTGGGGCCACAAGAAAACGTGGACCTACGTCGACAATTTTTTGCAAGGATATTTTAAACATATTGGGAACCCACTGTACCAAATTACAGTCAGTATGATTGTAAAATGTGGCTAATAGTTAAAAATACCTTAAATCGGGAGGTACGGCTATATGGGGCCTATATCAAAACATGGACCCAGGGACTCCATTTTCAATACCCTTATTACTATTGATATAAGAAAGTTTTGAGCTAAATTTTGTCAGCCAACGTCAACTGGTTCGACAGTTAATGAGTTTTTACCCAATTTTGGGTAAATACTCGAAATCGGGGTACCCTTATATGGGGGCTACAGGAAAACGTGGACCTACGTTGACAAATATGTGCAAGGATATATTATACTCTTTGAGGACTCACTGTGCCAAATTACAGCCGATTTGGTTGTAAAATGTGGCTAATAGATGAAAAATACCTTAAATCGCGAGGTACGGCTATATGGGGGCTATATTAAAACATGGACCTAGAGACCCCATTTTCAATATTAAATATTCTCTTGATATAAGTAAGATTTGAGCCAAATTTCGTCACCGTACGTCAAGTGGTTCGACAGTTAATGAGTTTTTACCCAATTTTGGGTAAATACTCGAAATCGGGGTACCCTTATAAGGGGGCTATTAGAAACCGTGGACCTATATTGACAAATTTTTGCAAGGATATTTTCTGCTCCTTGAGGACTCACTGTGCCAAATTACAGCCAATTTGGTTGTAAAATGTGGCTAATAGATGAAAAATACCTTAAATCGGGAGGTACGGCTATATGGGGGCTATATTAAAACATGGACCTAGAGACCCCATGTTCAGTACCAGAAGTTCTTTTGACATAAGAAAGATTTATGCCACGTTTTGTTAGCCTATGTCAAGTGGTTCGGCAGTTAAAGAGTTTTTACCCAAAATTTGGGTAAATACTCGAAATCGGGGTACCCTTATAAGGGGGCTATTAGAAAACGTGGACCTATGTTGACAAGTTTTTGCAAGGGTATTTTCTACATATTGAGAACTCACTATGCCAAATTTCAACCACTATGATTGTACAATGAGGCAAATAGACAAAAAATACCTTAAATCGGGAGGTACGGTTATATGGGGGCTATATCAAAACATGGACCCAGAGACCCCATTTTCAATGCTAGATATTCTCTTGACATAAGTAAGATTTAAGCTAAATTTCGTCAGCCTACGCCAAGTGGTTCGGCAGATAAGGAGTTTTTACCCAAAATTTGGGTAAATACTCGAAATCGGGGTACCCTTATATGGGGGCTATTAGCTGCTGCTCCTTGGGGGCTCACTGTGCCAAATTACAGCCAATTTGGTTGTAAAATGTGGCTAATAGATGAAAAATACCTTAAATCGGGAGGTACGGTTATATGGGGGCTATATCAAAACATGGACCCAGAGACCCCATTTTCAATGCTAGATATTCTCTTGACATAAGTAAGATTTAAGCTAAATTTCGTCAGCCTACGCCAAGTGGTTCGGCAGATAAGGAGTTTTTACCCAAAATTTGGGTAAATACTCGAAATCGGGGTACCCTTATATGGGGGCTATTAGAAAACGTGGACCTATATTGCCAAATTTTTGCAAGGATATTTGCTGCTCCTTGGGGGCTCACTGTGCCAAATTACAGCCAATTTGGTTGTAAAATGTGGCTAATAGATGAAAAATACCTTAAATCGGGAGGTACGGCTATATGGGGGCTATATCAAAACATGGACCCAGAGACCCCATGTTCAGTACCAGAAGTTCTGTTGACATAAGAAAGACGTAAGCCAAATTTTGTCAGCCTACGTCAAGTGGTTCGGCAGTTAATGAGTTTTTACCCAACACTTGGGTAAATACTCGGGTATTTACCCAAGTATTTACCCACTAGTCTAAAGTATTGTAAAACTATCCATTTGAAACGAATTTACAACCTAAACCCAGGAATAGGGTGTAAAATGTTGTATTTGCCATTCAATATAGTAAATACCCAAATAAATACCCGGTAAAAACCATCTCTATCTATCACATATCTACCCAGCAAACTAAATGTCAGATGTCCCACACATCTGAACAATTTCGGAAGCAAAATCTTTCCGATTCTTCATGAGGTTTTCGTTTACATTTCTTTCTGAATTCGGAGCAAAATGTTGGAAATACATGACCCATCGAATATACATACATACCAATCTTTTTACACAACAACCACCACCGTCACATTATCTATTTATCTAACACGATTTGCCTACACAACACCCCTTGGTGCCGAAGTTTTTCGGCAATATACACACACGACACGATTGCTAAGAAAGAGCGTAACAGACAGAAAGTCTGCAAACATTCCAGTTGCAGATTCACAGATCATGGTCCTACAACGTTTGTTTTTCTTTTTGTATGTTTTTTCATAGCGGGATCTTTTTTGTTGGGGTGGGTTACTAAACCGACGCCCAGCCAAAGTTTTTACCGATCTTATGGGTAAACTTTATTATACATCCGTCGCCTTACTGAATAAGTTCTACCCATCAAAAGCGTTGTTTGCTGATAAATACACTGAAAGAAAATTACGTTGTATCAATAAAATTTGTCATTGATTTTAAACCAACGTAAGACTTTCTTTGTATTAATGAAGAAGTTTCAAAATAGTTATCTCAGTAAGTATGGACATACTCCCTATAGAAAATTATGCGGTCGTCATAAGACCCCACCAGGACAATCTGCTAAAAAAAAGCAAAACGATCCTATGTAGGTCCCAGAACTGCACATTTACGAACATTTTTTTTTATTTTTGTACGTATTCAAAGGAGTGGACCATATTATATATGGACTATATTGGTCCACATTGTTAAACTTTGAATAAAATATTGCGATGCATGAAGGTTGGACCAATGTCAATCACTCCTTTCGATAGCCAAAGAAGTAGTTGAATCACGAGTACAAGTGATTTCGGACTACATCTTTTTACGTGAAAAAAGTCATGATTTTTACAAGGGCATGGTGCAGTGAGGCTACTTTCCAATTTGCTTCTTAAGCACACATTTTGCATTAGTTCTTTGTAGTGAATAAATATACATTCCATGGAAAGTATTTAAAATGAACAAATAAAAATTCTTCGCGGTTTAGAAGATATGCACCTGCCAAAATGCTCAGTTTTGACTTAATTTTTCAAGGATATTTTTGATGTCCTTTTTAACGTGGAATGCAATAATTTATAATTATTATATGAAGCATATGGTAATATTCAAAAAAGTTTTACAATCGTTGAAGTTGAGGTTCACCATTTAATAAGTCGCGAACTGTTAATATATTTTATAAAATATGAATATATTTATATTAATTGAAGTGTTTTAGCCACGATCTCATAATATGGACCATAACAAATAATTTTCGTGGAAGCTGCGTTGGTGGTAATATAAAAAAATGGAAAAAAATGTGCTGAAGTTTACAAGTTTTTTTGTGTTCTTTCTTGATTTCTGGCCAAACCACACAAAACTCAAACCTGTGCTCAAAGAGAGAACTAAAGACTACCCCTTGGGCAACATGGTTTTAGTGTATGACTTTTCGATATATACTCTGCATCCCCCTAAAATCGATGCTGACATTTCGAAGTTTTGATTTCAGTGTTTTTCGAATTTTTCTTATAATTAGAGGATGCAACTAGATAATAATCGAAAGTAGTTTATAGGATTGTAGAACTCGCGATTCCACGTCCTTCAATGTATATCTCATATCTCCGTACAGCTTCCTAGTAATAGGAGTCCAAAGGCGAAAATTTGGTGCGTAAATTTTCTGAAAAAACATATTTTTTGGCTTTAAAATTTACAACTGTCGTACAGGTACCCCTGAACCCCGAGTGATTTTAGTTTTTTTACGTGCCAGATTCAATGAGCCCTACCGCGATGGAATCCATCCACTAAAACCGCTGATATAGATACCCTGAAAATAGGAAAATAAGCAAAATTTTATTTTGACTTATCCGCATACTTAACCGCGATTTCCCTTAATTTTTTTTACATAAATGGAATCCTTTATGCACGATTATAATATTTGTCAAAAAGGTGTGTCATGAATTTCAGAGATTCGGGAGTAGTATTCGTATTTAACCAAAAATAGAATCAGGTAGCACATCCGCGGTTCTTGACGAATCTGTATAAAATTTGTCTTATTGACGTATTTTTAACAGGGGGTCACTGAAATCGGATGCGCCTTATAATCATATGAACATCGCGTTATTTTTACCCACATGAAGCATTTTGGTGTAGTAAGATGCAACTGATGGCACACTTTTGCGGTTAAATGAAACATGGAAAAATGCAAACATATTGGCAGAGATGCACTCGCTCTATGCGAAAAGCACATGCGCCTCAACTGATTTTAACTACTTCGCGCGTTATACGGTTTTTAACTTTTATGTTTTTTCTTTGATTGTTATATCAATATCACTCTTTATTTCCTAATTCTATTGCTTATCACACTATGCAAATATATTTTCACGATGATAAACTATTTTCCTTGAAGAGGTTTTAGCAAAATAATTCAGGTTTTGTTAGGAAATTTAGCGAAATAGTAGAATAACTCCAAAAAATTTTCTCAAATTTTTCGTATTAAACCAAACAAGTAAAAAAGAGTTAAGTTCGGCCGGGCCGAACTTTTCATACCCTCCACCATAAAATATTCTGAACTAAAATGAAATAATTAGTTTTCATTCCTGTCCCCAACTTTAAGTGGGTACGTTAAAATGTCAGATAATGTACATACAATGTTTCATTCGGTAGGCCCCTTTTTATGGTGCTTACATCTACGAGTAACAGTGTGTGTCGACAATTTTTGGTGGGCTAGAAATTGGGAGGTACCGTTATATAGGGGTTATAATAAAACATGGACCTATATTGACAGTTTTTGATGGGAGCCTTTAATGTCAAATAACTCCGAATTCGGTTAAAAATCCTCAAAATACCGAAAATTGGTACATAACGTGGGAACTTCAAATGTCATTAACAGCTAGTTCGGAGGTATGTGGGCTATACGAAAATATGAACTTAATTGAACAATTTTCGTTGGCTTTTAAATTTCAAATTACAGAAAGTTCGTCCAAAAAATAAAGCTAAGGTACGGAAAATCGGGAGGTTTGTTTTGGGGCTATATCAACACATGGACCTACGTTCGGTTAAACATTTTAAGTAAAATCCTCAAAGTACCGAAAATCGGGAAGTATCGTTATATATTAGCTAAAATTGCCAATTACTTAAAATTGGGAGGTACCGTTATATGGGAGCTATATCCGAACATGGACCTATGTTGACAATTTTTTATGGAGAGGTGTTGTGACCACTAAGAACTTCAACTGTCAAATTACTGCTATTTCGGTTTAATATTGTAGTTAAAATCATCAAATTACTGAAAATCGGGAGGTTTTTTTTATATGGGAGCTTTATCAATACATCGACCTTTCTTGACAATTGTTGGTGGAGAGGTGAGGTGACCACTAAGAATTTCAAAAGTCAGATGTTCAAATTACAGATAAATCGATTAAAACTTGTAGGTAAAATTATCAAAATACCGAAAATCTGTTATATGGGGATACCGAAATCCGTTATACCGAGGTACCGTTATATGGGGCTATACCAAAACATGGAACTACGTTCATAATTATTTCGAATATAAGTTTTTTGGTCACTAAGAACCCTAAATATCGAATTATAGCTAATTCGGTCTAGAAATGTGAATTTAAACGTCAAAATACCTGAAATCGGTCGGTAACGTTATATGGGAGCTATTCCAAAACATGGACCTTTATCCACTAGTTATATAAGTTTATTGACATTTAAGAACCCTAAATGTCAATTTATAGCTAAATCGGTCTGCAAATGTAACTTAAAACGTGGGGCTATACCAAAACGTGGACCTATGCCCCCAACTTTTGTTATATAAGTTTATTGACACTTAATAACCCTAAATGTCACATTATAGATAAATCGGTCTGAAAATGTAGCTAAAAACGTCAAAATACCGTAAATCGGGGGGCACCGTTATATGGGGGCTATACCAAAACGTGGACCTATGTCCACAACTTTTGTTATATAATTTTATTCACACTTAAGAACCCTAAATGTCAAATTATAGCTACATCGGTCTGAAAATGTAGCTAAAAGCGTCAAAATACCGTAAATCGGGGGGTACCGTTATATGGGGGCTATCCCAAAACGTGGACCTATGTCCACAACTTTTTTTATATAAGTTTAGTAACGCTTAAGAGCCCTAAATGTCAAATTAGAGCTAAATCGGTCTGAAAATGTAGCTAAAAACGTAAAAATACCGTAAATCGGGGGGTACCGCTATATGGAGGCTATACCAAAACGTGGACCTATGTCCACAACTTTTGTTATATAAGTTTATTGACACTAAAGAACCCTAAATGTCAAATTATAGCTACATCGGTCTGAAAATGTAGCTAAAAACGTCAAAATACCGTAAATCGGGGGGTACCGTTATATGGGGGCTATACCAAAACGTGGACCGATATAGCCCATCATCGAACTTGACCTGCCTGCAAACAAAAGACGCATTTTCCCAAAATTTCAGCGTCCTATCTTTATTTTTGTGGATGCTAGAGTGATTACCACAGACGGACGGACGGACGGACGGACGGACGTGCACAGATCGACTCAGAATTTTACCCTGATCAAGAAAATATATCCTTTATAGGGTCGCAAATGAGTATTTCAATGCGTTACAAACGGAAAAACAAACTTAATATACCCTCCATACTATGGTGGAGGGTATAAAAATATATTCTTGAAATAATGTTCCAACAATAAACTTTTGTCTTTTGTTGTAGCTGCAATATGCAATTTAAAATCCTAATCAATAAAATTTTGGTCTCACATTTTTCTGGACATTGTCAAGATTCTGTACGTATTTTTAATTTATTTTTTAGAGATTTTTATGGACTCTGAGTAAGAATAAATAAAATTTACTCCAAGATTCCTTCATTATTTTTTGATTTTCCGCGAAAATGAAAATAAATTTAGCTAATATTTAGGCGTCTACGGATAGATATTAAATGTTGTTACCGATTTATATATACATTTTGGTATTGCAACACAAAGGGAATTTTTAAATATTTTTTCTTTATAAGGGAATAAAACCCCCCATAACTTTTGGGCGCAGCATCCAATTTTGTGAACGCGAACATATTTGAAACCACGATTTTTTTCTTAACCCATGTAACAAAAATCGTGAATGTGCTTGTCAAATTTTTTTTAATTTTTTTCTCGATGGAATTGTAAAGGAAATTTGAATTTTACCATATGTTCTGTAGGGTCTCCGATGAATATTTCGATGTGATACAAACGGAATGACAAATTTTATTATACCCTCCATATGGTGGAGGGTATAAAAATGCCATTTTACTCAAATTTGCCTATATTTTCAAACGTATATAGTCCGGTTCAAGTGTAATTTTAGCTGTCGGACAGTGTAATATAATCTTTAATAATGTTATAAAACAACTAAAAATAGTATTGACAAATTCAACTTTGCGTACTATTTTATTGACTGTCCATTACGAAATTATTTTTGAACTTTACTATTCTCCGGGTAAAATCAATATTGACAAAAACCGTCAATGGAACGCAATTACACATATTTTCTAAACTTCGCATAAACAAAAAACATTTCAACTTTCGAATGTTCACTTTAACATCAACCCGACAATTTCAAAACAAAAACTTTGTATCTTCTTTTTCATTAACACATCCCCAGACAATGTCAATGGCCTGTTTTATTCTTAACTAGCAAACAAGTCTAAGCAATATTATGACATCATCATGTCCTGCCACCGAATACCCTTAAACTGGAACAGTCGCCCAAATATTATAGTTTGTAAACACAACAGAAGAGGAGAAAGTGTTTGTTTTTATAAGCTAATTGAAAAACACAATTTCAAACAAACAGTAAAAAATAGCAAGCTAGCTATCTCTTCAATGATTAACATACAATCTGGCCATGAACACCAATGCTGCCCGCCGGAACCGTACATTGTTATGATATGACCGCCCGCCATCAGGGCCAATCTAAATGAGGCCATTGTACATACTGTTAGAATTGAGTGGTGTAGGCAAACATGATTGTTTACTTTAAGATATGATAGTGTTAGCTGTTGTAACTAACCAATTAATTTGTTATGTCTTTACTTATTGCCAAGAAAAAACAGTAAATGAATAGAGTCAATTGACAACAACAATTGACTGTTTAGGTTTATGACGTTACACGACAGAAGTGTGGAGAAAAAAGAAAAACAAAGAAATGAAAAAAGCGAGTGTGGCAAAGTCAATATTTTTCGAATGATGTAGCATCAAACTCAGCTGTTTAAGCGAGGAAGTTTGTTGACAGAACCCTATTCAAAGCTATACCAACTTCATAGGGATGTCTTCTCCCTACCGAAAGCCAACTAGGATCCTGTGTAAAAGATTATAAGCAATTATATAATTTGGACAAATTTATGCGACTTTAAACATAGCAAATCTTCAAAAGATTCAAGCGAAGCATACCAATACATACAATGCTACATAAGAAGTGATCCTTATAATCGTGAACGAGGTTATGACTAATTATATACGCTTATACCGACGACACCTTGTAACAAATACATTTTGAAGTCTTTTTTTAGGAAGAATGTTGTTTTTAAGATCACCTATGAGTAGAAAGTCGTCTAAAGGTTTTTGTGGAAAGAAGACATCTATGGGAATATGACATTTTGAAGGTCCGATTTGAAATGGGAAACCATGGTTAATTACCAAAAGATCACAGACTATAATGTGACCTTTCTACATTCTGCTGCAGAAGATTATCGGAGAGCATGTCGAAGTAGCACACTATATACATATGCACCAAATAATATATGACACTTTCTTATAAAGATGAAGCTCAGTGGTCTGTAATCCTTTTTTGAGTTTTTATACCCTACACCACTATGTGGAAAAGGTATTATAGGTTTGTTTTGGGAAAAATTCATGTAACACCGCGAAATATTCATTGGAGACCCCCAATGTGGTATACCAATCTTCATATCTCGACGAGACGTCCAGGCTCCAATTATGGACCGATCGTCACGAAATTTTGTGTAGAGAGCGGGTTCAGACCAGAATAGATCCCTATTTTTATTGGAGATGATCGTGAAATATTTAGCAGGTGAAATGAACCAAAAACATATTATTTATCCAATTTTGTAGCGGCTCTGTAGGTCGCACTAATAGCCCGATTGCCTTGAAATTTTAAATAACACTGTGCAACATTTTTAAGGTGATCTTCTGCAAACACTTCAAACTGAGGATTTTTTGAAAGCAGAGACCCAAACGACAAGAAACCCTAGTTGGGTTTTGTTGTGTCAGATCCAGCTCGGATTTTATGGCCCCATCTAAACATGGCTAAATATTGAGTTTTTAAAGAAATTCGGGGCTATATCTCTGAAACCAATGCGTATCTTCTTCTGACCTCTAAAGCAAATTTGTAGATAAGGACAAGAATAAAATATTTGGAGAAATAATGAACTCGAAAAACTACATTTATTGCCTCAAATTTCAAAATATATGCAAAACGTCCACAATTTTTTTACATTTCGCACCGTATCTCCAAAACCGTTAATTTTTTCTGAATATTTTCTTTTGGAAAAATATTCCCTGGAATGTAATACACAACTCTTCAGAACATATCATTGTTGTAAAATGCCTCTACGCCGTTGTTTTCAGTACATTTTTCAACGACGATTTAATAAAAATGTCAATAATGCAGTGAAATCCGAAATGCGAGAATAAACTGTTGGTGTGAACTGTGTTTGAAATACGTGTTGTGAAAAATATGATGCAAAATACCGCTGAAACAACATGAAGTAAGCATTTTAGAGTTTCAGAATGTTCTAAAGAATTGTTGAGAACTTTATTTGGAAGGTTTTTGCAAAAGGTTACTTGGTTCAACTCCCAATAGTTTAGCCGATACTGACCAGAATTTCAGCAATTATTTAAAATTTTCTATATTTTATAGATTTTGATGCCCTAGATGGAGATTTTCTTATGTGGTTTCTTCAAAAGATAAGTTCTACTGGTTTAGGGCTACAATATTGCTAAAGACAGCAAGGCCAAATTCTTATTCGTTTCTGAGATAAAGGCCTGATAAATGCAAAAAAGTGAAGATTTAGCCCGGTTTAGGTGAGGCCATAAAATCCGAACTGGATCTGACAGGACAAAACCCAACTAGGGTTTTTGTAGTCTAAATATGTACTTTCAAAAAATCCATGCTAGAAGTTGTTTGCATTTTCAGTGTTGCATAGTGTAATGTAAGAGTATATGAAAAAGAAGAAGCTTGCAATATTTAGAGACTTAAAAGGACCACATTTTTTGTGTGAAAATTGTGAAAATTTTTAATATACAGCTTCAATCTTTATTTCTGGAAGAGACATTCCAGACAAGTAAGCTATAATTGGAAGAGGAGCTCTTGACCTTTCTATTGATGTCAATTGTGTTGCTGAACATGATAAGATAACAGAGTTACAGCTTAATATATCCAGTTATTTGTTTGTAGTTTAATCATAAACAACGCTAGAGGTCGCAATTATAGCTCAATAATCACGAAATTTTGCAAGAGTTTAGGTAGAAGAAGATGTCTACAATTTTGGATGGTGATCTGATATTATATATTGGGTGAATGGACCATTACTTTTATATGAACAATGAAATAAATATTTTTGGTCTATATTTTATTTCCTGTAGGGCATATACCGGCAAAGTAGCTTACATATGGAAAAATAACTACTGACCTTTCCCCTGATGCAAATTGCAATAACGTGTCTGCTAGATAATGGGCTTACTGCCTAATATTTAATGGGTTTTGTGTAGAGAACCACATTTTCCCATTCCCAGTTTTTGCATTATTGTAAAGTATGTACATGGTGACCTAGCGTATAAATTGTCCAATTGGATTTTTATACATACATTGCAGCTTGGTTCGGTTTGCCACCTTTTTTCAAAACTATTCCCCAGCCAGGCAACATCAAATTTTCAACAATGGCAAAATACCCTTTAGTATATTGGTGACATTTTCTGAGTATTTCAGCCATGTACAACTTCTCTTCAAGTGGTCTCTTAGGACACGCCGTTCGGACTCGGAGATAAGCTGTGGGTCCCATATCATTGAATATGAATCGGTGTACACTCACTCATTGATATGAGAGAAGTCTCCCTTGTCCATTCTGGGATGTTTGTGAAACAATTATTATATTATTGTTGGCGTTTTTTATTGTTGGACTGCAGAATTTTACATCCTTGTGTTTATTTCAGCTTGAGTCCATATTTTGTTGTAATTCAATTGTTTGAATAACAACAAAATATTTTAAAGTGGATATGAAATTGATTAGTTGCGGGCGAAGGGTAGGGAATACTATAGTTTCAGTTGTCACCAAACAACTTCATCAGTTCCCTTTTTCCGCCGACTCTGTATCGATAAACAGGTCAATAAAGCCATCTAGCAAATTAAACAAAATGAGAAATTTGCCGTATGGCCCAAAAGCTGTTTACCCTACAATTTGGTAAACAGCTTCAGCTCCCTACCCTTCGCCCGCAACTAATCAATTTCATATCCACTTTAAAATATTTTGTTGTTATTCAAACAATTGAATTACAACAAAATATGGACTCAAGCTGAAATAAACACAAAGATGTAAAATTCTGCAGTCCAACAATAAAAAACGCCAACAACAATAATAGGCATCAGCACGGCCTTGTTGACCAATGCGTAATGCAAAAACAACTTTCTTGTTGTTTTTACCCCCGCTTATTGAAGCAACATTCGTATGTTCGTATTCTTTGCGAAGCAAAGACGACATAAAAAAAGTGGTGGGTATGAAATTCCTTAGTTCGACTCAAATTGTAGGGTAAACAGCTTTAGGGCCATACGGCAAATTACTCATTTTGCTTAATTTGCTAGATGGCTTTATTGACCTGTTTATCGATACAGAGTCGGCGAAAAAGGGAACTGATGAAGTTGTTTGGTGACAACTGAAACTATAGTATTCCCTACCCTTCGCCCGCAAATAATCAATTTCATATCCACTTTAAAATATTTTGTTGTTATTCAAACAATTGAATTACAACAAAATATGGACTCAAGCTGAAATAAACACAAAGATGTAATTATTATATTATTATTTAAGTTTGGTGTGATGCGGTGCCAGAATCCACAAAGTTATTTCTTACAATAAGTTTGTTTGTTTCATAAAAAATTTTGATTTGTGGAAAGCTAATTCCCAGGTGTAGTGGTGTAGGGTATCACATGGTCGGCCCCGTTCGACTATAGCCTTGGCTTACTTGCTTTTTCTTTCGATTGAAACTCAGATTAACAATTTGTCTTCCACGATAGTCCGTACTTGTCGATTTCATATGTCTATCGTTGACTATCGTAAAACATTTAAATATATATAAATTACATTTTGTTTTAGTCATTTTGTCGTCAGCATTTTTTCCTTTCTTTATCCTATGGCTACTTCAACAATTGTTGTTTATGACTTTTTTTATTGATGTTGCAATTTATAAAATAGTGGTTTTTGTTTCCCTCCGCATTGCTCTGTATCCGTTCGCCCTTTTTCACTTTAACCCTGGAAAATTGCTATCGCCACGAATGTCTCATTTTGTAACAAAGGATTGATTCACTCTGAAGAAAAAAATCTATTTTTTGGAAATTGTTACTGAAGATTGATTGTGACAAATTGTTTTGGCTAAAAATTATATGAATCGAATTGTCAATTTTTTGTAATAGATTCTAGTAACAGAGTAATAGGTAATAGATTCAAATTGCACAAGGCTAATAATTTAGCAAATAACAATAAAAAACTTTTAATTTATTATGCAAATACACAATTTCATTTTATATATTCTGATCAAATTAACCGAAAAACGCAATAAGTTTGAAACCCACCAAAAATTAATTTTCCCAGTGCTCTCATAACTGTAAACTCAGCCCAAACTATTAGTTTGTAACATCCTCACAAATTGCACAACTTTCAAAATACGTAAACTCTGGAGGAACCTTCATAATAGGAATTTACCAAAATATCAACCTACATGTATGGATAATTTTCTGAGGGGAAGTTTTCTTAAATTTTGTTTTTATTTCATTTTACCACCTAAATATTTCCAGGCATCACCAAAAACAAAATATGTCTATTCTGGTCGGAACCGGAGCATCATACAAAATTTCGTGACGATCGGTCCATAATTACGGCCTATAGTTGGATTACAAATTTTAATGGACGGACATAGCTAAATCTCTTTATCTCGTCGAGATATTAATTTTGGTATACCACATGGGGGTCATGGCGGAGTTATATGAATTTTCCGAAAAACAAACCTTCCACATTGTTGTGTAAGTTATAAAAATACCCAAATTCCACAATACAGCCACAGGCATAAGTATTTCGACAATATTGGTTTTTGTTGAAAATGGCTTGACATTACGCTTTGTTTATTTTTTTTTTTTTTTTTGAGTCATGAAAAATTAGCTAGATCTTGAAACCGCAGCGTGATAAAAGACCGACAAAAGAAGACCCCAAAAATGTTTAACCCTTGTTGTCAGAGGGGATCATGTTGACCTGGTTCATATCTTTTAAGCTGTTAAGGATTTTGATTCACTCTCGATGCCAAAATTATAGCCCTTCAACTCCGTCAAGTTCATATTTCATTTATAATTTTTTCTCGGGCTTTTTGTCTATAAATATCAAACTTTTGAAACTTCGAGAAAGCAACCAAGCAAAAAAATGTTCTTAGGATTTCAATAAACAATTTTCAAGGATATGTTCCATGGATTAAAGTTTATAAAGAGTTCGAGCATTACTGGCTCAGACTCTCCGGATACGAACCTTGAAACATACGACGGTGTATCTACAGCACTGCCGACCAAAAAGAAGGCACACAAAATTCTGTATATTGACACATTTGACATTGTGTTAGTAAGGTTGTATGCACCATTGGTGATCACTACCTTACGGTAGCGTAAAAACAAACCACACGTATTCTCTCTTTATTTCTCATTTACCATTGGTTTGTAATGGTGAGAGGGTCTTACCACTACTAATACACGAACTATTCTGAGCACCCTGCAAAACAAAAACAAATCAAAACATTTGCTCTCTTTTATGTGCTCTTTCGTTGCGTTCGGGTCGTGTGTGTGAATTACCGAAAAACTTCGTAACTTCAACAATACCAAAGAACGGCATTGATCTACAGTCGTTGGCATAATTATTTTGACAAGTTAGAAAAAGAGATATTTTTGTTTTATCGGATTAGTAGTCTACAAAAATATGAAAAATATTCTGGATAATTCCTTACTAGAGTACTTTAAATTACTTATAATTTTTAGCAATTCAAATGTACTCATGTTCTTTTGTAACGGACATAAAATTTCACTGTGTGGCATAAGTATTTTAGCAAAAATTTTCTATTGGTTTTTTAGATCTCAACAATTAAAAATGTCTTATTTATGTTACTTTTGATTATTACACTGTGCAACAAAATGGAGCTCAAAGTCTGGGGGTGGAAAATTCCTATTGGAGATGAAAGCCCTTGGTGAGTATATACAGAACCCCGAAGGACAGATTCGCCGTGAGTCGAACTTTCGCGATATGGCGTGATGAATATTTCGCTGGAGACACTAAAAACCATCTGGAATCAGCGTTATATCATTGTTCGCTGTTCTTTAAGCTTATATTTAAGATAACATGTGTTCAGTCAAATCGAATGAGGATTATTTTCGTAGAGCACTTCGACCTTCTAACTCGCTTCCTTCAATGTCCGCTTCGTCCTTTATTTTAAGAGTCGCTATAAAAATACCACAAGATGACGTTTTTCAGCTTCGAAATGTTCTGCAAAAATGTCGGCCAGAAAATTTTAGGTACGGCCCTCATTGACAACAAATCGATTTTGTAGCGTTTTCGTGGTCGTTTTGTGCATTTACCCCTGTTTGCTCAGAAAAAAACTGTGTTTTGTGTTTTTGTATGTTTTGTATCGAATATACAAAAAACAAAATATAGTCTTTTTCTGAACAAAAACAGGGTAAATGTGCAAAACGGCCACGAAAACGCTACAAAATCGATTTGTTGTCAATGAGAGCCGTACCTAAAATTTTCTGGCCGACATTTGTGCAGAACATTTCGAAGCTGAAAAACGTCATCTTGTGGTATTTTTATAGCGGCTCTTAAAATAAAGGACGAAAAGGACATTGAAGGAAGCGAGTTAGAAGGTCGAAGTGCTCTACGAAAATAATCCTCATTCGATTTGACTGAAGACATGTCATCTTAAATATAAGCTAAAGCAACAGTGAACAAAGATATAACGCTAATTCCTGATGGCTTACAGGGTCTCTAGCAAAAACTTCATCACGCCATATCGCGAAAGTTCGACTCACGGCGAATCTGTCCTTCGGGGTTCTGTATATACTCACCAAGGGCTTTCATCTCCAATAGGAATTTTCCACCCCCCAAAATTTCGGTTCACAGTGTTATCAATTAGGGTAAAAGGAATATATTTCATACATATGTTACTATTAACTCATAGATATATCAAGGTCATAGCAGAATTCAAGAGATTTTGCATTAAAGATCATTTTCGATGGTTTTCTGCATAATTTCGTAATATTTTGCAGATTTCAACGTTTTCATGTGACTAAGAACATTTGTAAATAACAAATAAAATATTTAAAGGAAATAATTTAAAGTTTGAATCCGAAATTCGCTCCAAACCTGCTCTACAAACTTCAGTCTTATAATAGGAGGAATATTCTGCCAACGAATATATAACACTTCGATAAGTTTACCATAATTTTGTTATGAAAGATGGTTCAATGTGTCCAAATATTAATTACAGTTCAGAGCATTAACTATAAAAAACAAATATCCCAGTATTTTAAAGGGTTGATAATATAATTCTGATGTGTGGGAGCAAAAAGATACTCAACTTTTTGGCGATATTTTGGATTAAGCTTCACGAAAGGTGCACTTTGAGATGAATTATGTCCAAATATACGTTTACCTGTCCACAGTATGCTCTGCCATAATGATTGCGAATGGTAAATGATTTTAATTGAAAATCTCATAGTATTTTTTGTGGATATGCGTTAAGAACCGAGTGGAAACGCAAAATATGACTTCAAATTAATTGTTTTCTAATATGTGGATGTTATACTTTTAACATAGAGCTTCTTTTGAAATCGAACTTGCTCAGAAATAGGGCATTTTTATGCAAAATAGGGTTAGATGGGGATCAGCATCAGAAAATTCACATTTTCTGCCTACATAGTACATATTTACAGCGTTTTCAATACTTTGATCTTCAATCCTCAATAAATAACAGATAACTGCTGTAATATCTGATCTTTAGTTATCTTTATTGCCTGAACTGCAATTTTATATTTCGTTACAAAGTTTGACATAAACATTCCCTATTCTAATTTAAAATCCATAGCTTTCAAGTGTATTTTTACTTAAATGTAAATAATTTAGCTAAAACAATTCATTTTGATACCAAAAAGTACGATTAGGCACAAGGGTAATATAATTATGGCGTGTCAAAATACTTATGCCGTTTTGCTTTTGCCCTCCTATTTAAACATCCGGCTACCTAAACAGAAACGAAGCTAGAATTTCGGTGGTCCATAAATTTTTTTTATACCCGAGAGGTCAAAGAAAAAGCTTAAGCGGGTAATATCACGTTCTATGAATATTGATAATAATTATATGTCTTCTACGACAAATGTATATGTTGTCAAAATAATTATGCCTATGACTGTACATTAAAATGACATGGACATTTAGATGAAGTGCGCAATTTTTCATTTAACTTGAAAACATATTTTACTGAAGCAATCGTTATTCTCTACAATATGTATTATATTTACTAGCAGAGCGTTGCTGGCCCGTCGTTTTATTTTTAATGGAAAATTAAATACCTTTTGCATTTTATAATTTATAATTTAAAAAAAAAATTCTACCTCATTTCTTCAGGTCAATTGTTAAATCAAGTTATTCATTGCAGTCTATAATCTTTCCTTTCCTAACGAATTGTCGGATTTTTCCGTTACGGATTGAAAATCGTCCTATTTATAACAGTTTTAAAAAAATTTGAATCGAATTCTTCCTATTATATATATTGTTAGTTTTTCATTGCAGATGAACACATCTACGCTTTTCGTAACTTGATCCTCCCTATTTGTAAATTTATCGTTTTTCTTAATATGGCAGGTACGAATCCACTTTTAAAATCATACCTGCGTGTACCACGGCACATTTCAGAAAATTTCTTGAAAATAGGTTCGTAAGTTTTCGAGATATAACATATTAAAAAAGCGGATGTGGTCGTGACTTCGGTCACCTACTAAGAAAATATGTCCGGATACACAACCATCGTTGTCTGGCAAATTAATTTGCAAGGAGATACGTTCATAAGTTTAGCAAATATAGCTGTTTTAAAAATAAAAATAAATAAATAATTTGCAAGGAGATACGTTCATAAGTTTAGCAAATATAGCTGTTTTAAAACAATAGGGCCCTCCGAAATTCCTTCAATAGAGCCTTCCGAACTAGCTGCACATGGGTGCCACCGTGGTGCAATGGTATGCACACCCGCCTTGCAAGCTGAAGGTCGTGGGTTCGATTCCCCGGCCAGTCAACATCAAAAATTTTCAATGGTGGCAAAATACCCCTCAGTAATGTTGGCGACATTTCCTGAGTATTTGAGCCCACTATAGGTAATTTGCCCAGTTTTTGAGGCAAAAAGTCGATTTAGCAACTTTTAAAAATAATAATTTTTTAGTTGGCATTAAAAAAAGAACATGTTAAAATTTATTAATATGAATGATATATTTCAAAATAGCGTCATTATCGCGGATTAAATTGCAGTCAAAGTGAGAACTTCGAAGAAGAACTAAAAAATATATATATTGTAAGACATATTTCAATGTATTTAAAACCGCGGAAAAATAAACCAAATGTAAATTTATGAAAAATGGAATAGATTGGTAATTGCGAGAGGAATTTATTTAATATATAACATAGCTTAAACATTATGGGTAGCCACCAAAAAACACAAAAAGTCAAAAATAAATATTTTATTTTTCTTAAACTCACTTCATATAGACTTATACTAAATTGGCCGTGTTTGGCCGTGATTCTGCTATTGGGAATATCTTCAGCAAAGGGTTCTGAATCAACTACATAATTACCAAGGTGCGATTTTTTGCGTTTTTTGAGTTATATCACTTTTTTGAAGGTGCCCTCCTTGCAGAAAAATATATATTTTTTTAATTTTTTGTTTGGTGAAGGAAATATTAAATACGAAAAAGAATCCGATTTGACCTAAAAAGACATTTTCTTTAAAGAAATATTCACCATGTGTTCTAAAAATGCACATACGTGTTGTGGTCAACATTTTTGTTAATTATATCTGTAATAAGTTCTAACTAGGGATCATGATTGCGTGATTTATTTGGTCCTTTAAAAATATAATATTTATGCAGATCTTTTCGCGAATAAATATTTTAAACATATCAATGTTTATAAAAATCTTTTGGCGGATCAGTAAGTTGTTCGTTATATCCTGCGTTCGTTATAGACGTATTCGTCTGTAAAATTTTTATTAAAGCATACTTTTAAATATCATATATTTAAATATTTGAAACAGTGCTTAAATTCGTCGCTATCCGCTTCTGCTTTAAAGCGGGCCTGAAAATCGTAACAAATTGTAAAAAATCCTATTCGCGGGGTAACAGCTTTTGTTTGTTATAGTCGTGGTCGTTTTAAGAAGTTGAATGTGTGTACAAATATTAAGAAAAATTCTTTGGAAACACAAAACTTTGTTCGCTATAAACGCAGTTTCTTATAACCGATGTTCGCTATATCCGAATTTTACGTTGTAATTCTTTGTTTTATCTTACTTTTGCATATAAAGCAATAAAAATGTATAAAAAGCCCACATATCCACCGCTATTAATTTTTGCCTCAAAAACAGGCCAAATTACCTATAGTGTGGTGGAGGGTATAAAAATTTAAATTGAAACTTCAAACAAGTGGGTGTAGTAAAAACCTAAATTGGGTTATGACGAACAAAAAAGAATTATTCAAATCCAGCCGTTCTCAACTGATGCAATCACCAACGAACGACATTTGACTTTTATTTATAAAGATTACAAAATATAACATGGTGTTCAAAATGTTTCCAAATTAGCTCAAATAAGCACTTCGATACGAAATTTACACTTAGAAGTGAAACATAACGACATAATCAGCAAAAATACTTCAAGACTCCACTTTTTTATACTAACATACGGGCAAAATGTGCCTCATCGAAATAATGGTGATCCCAAGTATGTTTGGACGAAATCCGTTTCGAACAATTTAGCAATGTCCGTCCGTCTGTCTGTCTGGTTGTTGTGCAAATTTTGGGTATTTTAATGGTTTGCCTTAACTTAGTTTAAGTTAGAAGATGGACCATATCGGTCCACTCCTTCCTGTACCTCCCCCACAAAAGCTCTAAAAATGTCGGAAAATTTGTGCGCACGATAACTCTTGAAGGTAGTAACCGATTTAGTCCATGCTTTATACGTCCTGAAATTTCTACCATACTTAGATGAGGTTCCAATATGGACTCAACCGGTCCACACCTTCGTGTACCTCCCACACAAAATTTCATAAAGTTCAGTTTAGAACCAACTCTCGAATCGCTATTTGTCCACTCTTTGGGGTACCTCCCACACAAAATTTCGGAAAGTTCAGTTTAAGACCTTTGACTTTTGTTGAAGCAACTTGCATTCACTGGCCTCCTTTACGGTAGTACAAGTTTTTGCAGGGGCTAGTAAATATTTCCTCAGAAAATAACCCAAAATTTTTAAAAATTCCTATGGCGCCATATGTAGTGGTTGGAGAGCAAGATAATTCTCGAACTGTTCAACCGATTCGGTCCAAAATCTAGCCTTCGTAATATTTGTCCAAACATAGTTTCATTTCGAATATGGGCAAAACCGGTCCACAGCATCAGTACTTACGACCCCCCAAAATTTAAAAATATCACTAAAATGGTATGCACGATACACTTTCTAGAACGGGGTAACCAATCTGATCCAAATTGTCGATCTTTTATTATTTCGTCCAAATTTAGTTTAACTTCCAAAAATGATATGATATGACTCCCAAAATAAGATCCACTTTCATAATGGACTAAGTCGGTCCATTGCTTCAAGTACCTCCTCCGAAACACTTTTGAACTTTAATCCTAATCCACATTTTTGTCTTTAAAGTTTCAATTCACATAGGCTGAGGGTATATCTCTGTCGGCAAAGCCGACTGATACTTTTTTACTTGTTATAACTCACTTTTCTCATAAAAATGTTGAGGTTTATATTACATTTCAGCAATTTTATATTTACCAAATAGTTCTAGAGTCAGTCACAAAGAATCATTTATCCCTCTTTTACTGTTTTTGCTATGATTAATTACCTCAAACAGTTTATATTACAGCATCCCTTTAAATGATGCTTATCTCTCTTTTTACTTATATAAATGATGATGAAACATATTAAAGCCATTTGTCTGTGTCATTAACATTATGTTCGGAACTATCTATGAAAACATAAAAAATAACAAAAAAAAAAAAAAAAAAAAATACATGGAAGGCTTGTGCAGTTGAAACTAGGCCTACCACAGATTAATTAGTAAAATTTCCATTAAAAAATCTTGGTTTTGAAGTCGAAAGAAGTAAAACAGAAAAATGGATTACTGAAAGGATAACAACTTCTCTCAACCCATTTACAGAGTTCATACACAAAAATCAACAAAAAAAACGTACATAATTGTCGCTCTTTAATTATGTAGTAGAATCCGCGAAAATACGCGCATATACATAAATAGTTAAAGTACGTTTTAACAAATTGCATTGTTTCTTTCTAAAAAAAACAGCGAACGTACCTTTTGATTTGCTATTCCAAAATAAGATTCGTTTTCATTTAAGAAATTAAATCAAAATATAGACTTTACTTATTTTACGTGCTACTATTTTCAAGTCTTTTTATTCATTGTTATTTTTTAGTCAATCATTCTTAATATATATTGCAATAAAAAACAATTGTTTATTTGTATTAATGAACTTAAATTCCATCGCCAATGTTCATAACAATTCTATTCACCCATTGTAATTTACAATACGATTGTAATATTCCTGACATTTTCTCTTCGTCTTCTCTGTCCGCTTTATTGTTATAAAAAATAGAACATTTAACGCATCGGTTGCATTAAATGAAATCTTTTCAATTGAGTTTTTATCATACCATTCACCTATTCAACTACTTCGAAGATGATATTGACAATTGACCATTGTCTGGCCCCAATTGAATTCTCAAACACGTTTGTCGTCTGTTCGATGCAGATAGTCCTGGAAGTAATAAAATCGAAATAAAGGCAACAGCAGGTCAGAGTTTCCAGCATCATCTTCTTGGTTTATTTTACTTACATACTTTATAGATTTCATTGCATGATTTGCATTAATTGTCTTCTTCTTGCTATTACTGTTGAAAATCAACTATTAGTTTTCATGGGGGCGAATTGTATGGAAGGAAAAAACCTTAATGGGCCCTTCGCGTTTCTGATTCATGGGATTGAACTGAGCAAAAAAGTCCACTAGACCATAGGTCTACGGTGAAAATCGAGCCTTCCGATTTTGAAATTGTGAGAAATTCAGTAATAGTTTTTTTGTGGGTGTTTTCAGACCTATACCACTATAATTTAGCCATTCGTTAACCGATTTAAAAAAAAAATAATAACTTTTTCGAAATATATAACTCACCCCTTTAAAAGGATCAAGAGAAATCCGTTGTAAAAAAAGAAGATATGCACGTTTAAATTGGAAAATGTAAGAAACCCAGATTTTCACTACTTTTACCGTTATAGAAAAATAAAACGAAGTGACCCAAACGAACTAAAGGCATTTTTCGTTCTCCATGGATCTCAGCACGATAGAATTTTGCATCAGATCGCTTGAAGTTTTTCTGGTCAACTTTTGTAGCACAGTGCCATTTATCGACACTTTCCGAAAAGTTTGCACGTTCTCAATGCCAAAACCGCCTGAAGGTGCATTCCAATGCTTTTGCGATGTATTACAGAGTTCTTAATTGCTGTCTTGGCTACAATTTTTGTCTTAGTGCTGGATCGAAAATATGCCAAAATGTCAAAAAACAAGTAAAAAGTATCAGTCAGCTTCGCTGACAGAGATATACCCTCAGCCTGTGTATATTAAATTTTTTTTCTGTGGCTCTCCAGCCACTACATATGGTGCCATAGGGCGTTTTTACACCCTTCGGACTGTTTGCTCAAGAAGTATGGACTTACCCATGAAAAAAATTGACCATCGTAATTGAGGCAGCGAATGCAAGTTACTTCAACAAAAACCAAAGTGATTCGAGAGCAGGTCTTAAAGTGAACTTATCCGAAATTTGTGTGGGAGGTACCGGATGGAGTGGACAAATATAGTCCATATTTGAACATGATCTATATCTGGTAGATATATCAGGATGTGTAAAGTATGGACCAAGTCGGCCACTCCCTTCAAGAGTTACTTTACGAACAATTTTTTCGAACATTTTTGAACTTTTGTGGGGGAGGTACCTGAAGGAGTTGACCGATATGGTTATCTTCGAACTTAAACTATGTTTGGACAAAACATTACTAAGGCCAAATTTTGGACCGAATAGGCAGATCCGTTCGAGAGTTATCTTGCGCTCCATCCACCTCACACGGTGTCATAGGGTTTTTTTTCAACTTTGGGGCTATTTTCTCAGGAAGTGTGGACTTGCTCCTGATGAAACTTGTACCGTCGTATGGAGGGCAGTGAATACAAGTTTCTAAAACAAAAATCAAAGCGATTCGAGAGCAGATCCTAAAGTGAACTTATCCCAAATTTTGTGTGGGAGGTACTCGAAGGAGTTTACCGATTGAGTCCATATTGGAACCTCATCTAAGTGTGGTAGACGTTTCATAATGTTCAAAGTATGGATCAAATCGGTTACTCCCTTCAAGAGTTATCGTGCGCAAAAGTTTTGCGACAATTTTTGAACATTTGTGGGGGAGGTACCTGAAGGAGTGGACTTATATGGCCCATCTTTGAACTTGAACTAAGTTTGGACAAAATATTACGAAAGCCAAATTTTGGACCGAATCGGCAGATCCGTTCGAGAGTTATCTTGCGATTCAACCACTACACACGGTGTCATAGGGTTTTTTGTAACTTTCAGGCTATTTTCTCAGGAAGTATGGACTTGCCCCTAATGAAACTTACAGCGTCGTATAGAGGACATCGAATACAACTTGCGTAAACAAAAATCAGAGCGATTCGAGACCAGCTCCTAACCGAACTTTTCCGAAATTTTGTGTGGGAGGTACCCGAAGTAGTGGACCGATTGGAACCTCATCTAAGTTTGGTAGAAATTACTCGATGTGCAAAGTATGGACCAAATCGGTTATTCCCTACAAGAGTTATCGTGCGCAAAAGTTTTGCGACAATTTTTGAACATTTGTGGGGGAGGTACCTGAAGGAGTGGACTTATATGGCCCATCTTCGAACTTAAATCGAATCTGGACAAAATATTTCGATAACAGACAGATAGACAGACGGACGAACATTGCTAGATCTACTCAAAATTGTCTGAAACGGATATCGTACAAATATACTTGGGGTCTAAAACGATAATTTCGATGACGCACATTTTTGGTCGTATCAAAGTGTAAATACCCTCTTTAGCCTAAAGGCTGACGGTATAAAAACGTGGATAAAAAACTGAAAGTCAAAATCGGATTGCTCGATTTTCACTGTAGACCTATGGTCTAGTGGACTTTTTTGCTCAGTTTAATCCCAGGAATCAGAAACACGAATGGCCCATTAAGGTTTTCAAATCGTCCCAGCCTAGTATACACTGTTATTGTTGATAATGGTAATACTACAATTATCATAGCTAGATAATCAAAATGATAATGTTTCCAGTTCATTGACAGATTCGTTCACTTGATTTATTTCATTTCAACTCTTCTTCCTATTTAATTGCAAAATGCAGAGCAGGATTTGGTTCATTATTCACTGCTGGTATTAGGTTTGGTTTTTATTCAGTTACAATTTTAGAAACACGTAAACTTAACGACTTAGATATCCGAAAGGGATGTGAAAACATTATAAGGGGAAAAGGATTTTCCTGTTTTTAATTTTAAGACTTAAACAACTATAACATATGTAGCTATTTGTCAGCCGATTTTAAACCATAATGGCTTTTTCGAATGATATGGTTCTCCCCTTTTAAGGAAAGAAAAAATTATAGAAATCCGATGTGAAAACAAAAGTTATGCCTGTTTAAAATTGAAAATCCAAAAAGTCAATTTTTTCTACATTTACCGTGATAAAATCAAAAAAACGAAGGTACCCAAAGAAACAAAAGGTATTTCGTCTTCCTCGGACTCCCACAAAACAGAAATTATGATTTAGAAACCCTGCCAAAAATGTTTGTCAACTTTTGTATCCCAGTGTAATTAAGTATTAGGGGGTTTCCGGATATTGTAGCCCACTTTTGCTCGTATGAACTTCCGACAAAAATGTATATTTGGTACTTCCCCTATACCCCATTTCGACCTATACCCCATGTCGACCTCTAGCGTGACTAAGGTTACACTATCCACAATTAAAGCTGTGGGATTCCTGTATATACTCTGTTATCTGACCACGTACATCAACATAATTACCAACAATGGAAAGGTCAAAAGTTCCTCTTCTAAATATTACTTACAGGGGGTTTAACTTAGTTTCCAGGAATAAGCATATAGTCATCTCACTAAAAACTTTAGCAATTTTCACACAAAAAGTGAAAGTTATTTCTTTGTCGTAAACCCAAACCTTACATCAAATTTCCCGTCGATCAGACTATCATTGCGACTTAGGGGTCTATTCTTGTCTTAACCCGAACTCCATGTAAAATTTCATGAGGATTGGTGCATGTGGACGGACACACATCTATGAATTTTGGTATACCACATGGGGATCTACGACGAATATTTCGCGGTGTCACATGCATTTTTCGAAAACAAACTTATAATACCCTTTCCACATTGTGGTGTGGGGTTTTATCAACCAGTTGATAAAATGATTGATTATAAACCGACTATTTTTAAACTGACTATAAATTGTTCGAAAAGTTATCTAGAGATCAACCACTTTGAATAGAGAAACAAGTCGTCAATTGTCGATTACTGCCCTTCTTTATACCTTCACAATTTCTGCTAACGATTGTACATACACATTAATACGGGCAAAATGTGCCTCATCGAAATAATGGTTTTAGATCCCAAATATGTTTGGACGAAATGTGTTTCAGACAATTTAAAGTCGATTTTGCAATGTCCGTCTGTCCGTCCGTCTGTCTGGCTGGTGCGCTCGATAACTCTCGAACGGATGAACCGATTCGGTCCAAAATTTACCTTCGTAATATTTTGTCCAAACTTAGTTTAAGTTCGACGATGGGTTATATCGGTACACTCCTTCCGGTACCTCCCCCACAAAAGTTCGAAAATGTTCGGAAAATTTGTGCGCACGATAACTCTTGAAGGGAGTAACCAAATGTCGGTAAAATTAAAACGCAAAATTGTGAATGAAAACTTCAAATAAAAGTTGACAACACTTTCACACTAGTTCTCCTAATATTTTCTCCAAATTTAGTTTATCTTCCAAAATGGCCATATAGGTCCTCTTCTTAGTTTACCTCTCTCACAAAAGTTCAACGTTTGTGCCAATGTTCAGTTAAGGTTTGAAAACAAGAACATGTACCTTCAACAATGTATTTGTGCTTGTCGAAAAAATAAAACAAAAAATATAAACAAATCACATTTGCATTTTCTAAATAACTTTCGTATAAATGCGATATCCAATAATGAGAATTTTGAATGTTGATGGACTGAAGGTTTAAAAAAGGAACACAAGGCAAATTTACAAAATATCCTCTCCCATTTAACAAAGCATAACATAACGAACCAATATGAAAAGTCAAAGTCATAATAAAAATAGGTAAAAAAACTTTTTAACTTAAACGGTTTTATGTTAAACATACATTGCAATGTTTAAGATAAATGTACTAAAAACCAAAAAATAATAAAATACACGCAGAGAAAAAATATTTTTCGCTTTTGTTGGAACAAAAATATATGTTTTGGTTCCAAAAATGTATTTGTTTTGTTCAAACATTGTAATCCAAATCCAAAAATACCATCTTTTGTTCCAAACATAGAAAACAAAAACAACTTTCGAATTTCCGCAATATTGTTAAAATCGTTAACAATACCGATTGTAGGAACTATCATAATCTAATTTTGTTTACAAAAAGTATTGTCAATACAGAAAACCAGCCCAGAAATTTTTGATTTGAGTGCATATACTTCTCATATACACTTTTCGCATAACTTGGATATAAATGTCGCGTATAATATTGCAATCATTGATGAACACAATACATAGTTTACTGCATTGGCTGACAACAAAGCCAAACAAAAAGCCACAAGAACCCACCACAACATAAGGAATAATTAAACACCATAACAAACATGAAAAGGAAAGGAGAATGAAATACAGAAGAAGAATGAAACAAAACAGAAACAAAATACATACACACAAAAACAAAGGTAAAGGCAGCATGTCATACAAACACACCACAACTCACCAAAATTGTTTTTTCAACACGGCATCGAATAGCGAGAGAAGAGAAACAAATTTTCGAAGAAAAGAGAGAAATATTGTTCAGTTGACACAAACTATTTTTGGATTTACAATACTACATGAGGAATCCAACAATATGTTAACAATACATATTTTGCTCTTGGAATATTGTTGGATCAAACATATTTTTTTCTCTGCGTGTAGATACAGTCGTGGGAATTATAAACATATGCATAGACTACACTAAAATAAAACCGTGGGACACGTCAATTGTCTACAAATTATCGACTTAATGTGCGATAGAAGAATCGTTTAATTCGTCGTTAGGCAGTTGGCCCGCAGACGGTGAGGAAATTACTTACTATTTTCTTGCTCATGGAAATTCCAATAGTTATACACTCCATGTAAATAAAAGAGATGTTTCAACTAGTTTATCGTTGGACATTCACACTGCTGGCTGGCGAGGAATCGTTTCACTGCTCGTAGTTTGTCTTTAATCGACAAAGTACTACTCGCTCACCACTATAAAACGCTAAAACTCGCTTATAATCGAGCTTCTAGCTTGTTTCCACATTCTAGCCCTACTTATCACACGTCCATCGTTGTCGGTTGAACAACTGCCTAATTATAGTGTAACATTACAAAAGAAACATTTTAATCAACGATTGTAGACAATTGACGTACCCCACGGTTTTATTTTAGTCTAGTCTATGCATATGTTTATAATTCCCACGACTGTATCTATTTTATTATTTTTTGGTTTTTAGTACATTTATCTTAAACAGTGCAATGTATGTTTAACATAAAACCGTTTAACTTAAAAAGTTTTTTTACCTATTTTTATTTTCTAGTTTTTAGTTTTTATTCCGCATTCTGTTTAAATTATTTAGTGCTTCATTATTGCAAGGTTTCTTGCCCGTTAGTTTATTGCAGTCCAACTCCTCTATACGTAGTCCCTGCAAAGATCTTACTCTACTAAGAGCCACGTAGGCTTGACCTTCTTGATCCACAGTGCTGGCCTGCATTTTATGTATTGTAGAAGCCCATGGTAGTATTAAAGGCAACACACATCTGTGTGCATCGCTCCCGTTGTTTTGTTAACCTGGCTTCATATTCTTCAGGCGTTTCTGACGCTATCATCTGTGTGTATCGCTCACGTTGCTTTGTTAACCTGGCTTCATATTCTTCAGGCGTTTCTGACGCCGTCATTTGTGTATATCGCTGACGTTGCTTTTTTAACCTGGCCTCATATTGCTCAGGTGTTTTTGACGCTAATTGTTCCCGTCGTTTCTGTAATCGACTATTTCTATCACCTTCACTTTCTTTAGCTCGTTTTGCTTTATACTTTTCTTTCGCTTTTTGAAGCCTTCGTTTACGTTGTGTTGCAGTTTCTGTTTTATTTGTGTTTGTATTTTTTATATATTTTTTTTACCATTTTGTTCCCACGAGTAATGGACATTAAACGGTCGACCCCCCCCAGATGTCCAATAAAGGGGCAAGGCTATGTACAACAAGATGCGCCTGAGTCTTGAGGGGAAAACGCTAACGACATATAATTTTTATCCACCCTAATGCCATACAGTTCTCGGCGCGTTTAAACCTTTCACCTTAACTTGGGTGGTGTACCTCTAACGATGTATCATTTTTGGCCACCCTAACGCCACACAGTCCTCAACACGATAAAAAAAATCTTGATTTGGGTGGTGGATTCAGGCTGGATTAATCAGATACCTAAACTACAGATTCAATTTCTAAATTCAATCTTAATTATACGCCATTTAGTGGCTGCGCCCATCTTAAATATTGAGGTTGTATAGTGCAATGTATTCTTCTTGTCAAGCCCTTTTATTTGATACCCATATTGGTGGGATTGATAAACAACTTTTATCAGCCATTTGGTAGCGGCGGCCATCTTAAATTTCAATTTTGCATAGTAAATTGTATTCTACTTGTAGAGACATTTCATTTGATACCCATGTTGATGGGATTAATAAAACCTAAGTTATCCGCCATTTTGTAGAGGCCGCCATCTTGGATTTTAATTTTATGTATTACATTGTATTCTACTGGTTGAGCACTTTCATTTGATACCCATATTGATGGGATTGATAAAACCTACGTTATCCGTCATTTTGTAGCGGCCGCCATCTTGGATTTCACTTTTTTATAGTATATTGTATTCTGCTTGTTAAGCACTTTCATTTGATACCCATATTGATGGGATTGATAAAACCTACGTTATCCGCCATTTTGTAGCGGTTGCCATCTTGAATTTATAATGATAATGAATAAACATAATTATATTGTAACCAAAATCCAAAGTGTATACAAAATTTCAGATTAATCGGTTGACAGGAAGAGGGTGAAATTTGAATTACTAAATTTGACCCAAGAATAAATAATAAAACAAACGGAGTGAGCTAAATAAAACCATTTAAAAACAAAAGAAGTGTTCAGTCCATACAGGGAAATCGCTCAGAATACCGTCTTCGAAAAGAAGAGTAACCCTGCTTTAGACCCATAAGCCATATACATATCCGCATTACAACTTCATGAATAGTCAAAATCGAGGGAAACTTATAGAGAGTCAACCGGTCACTGGAATATTGGTAAACATACATAGATTTTATAGGTAGGGCAATCATTACACGAGTTGTTTTTCTAACAGTGTATTAAACATACTAATGTAGGATATAAAGATTATAGCAACCATGTAGACTAAGAAACGAAACCTACTCTGTCGAACTAATTCTATTATGGACAGGACTTATATCATTTGCACTTCTACTATTCTATATTCTGAAGATTGACTTGACTAAAATAAATGTTCATCTAATAATAAAATATATTGCAATGCAGTCTTTTAATTATATGTATCACTTACAAGAAATCGGAATTAAAGCGATTTATTATCTATTATTATGAGTAATTATTCATTAAAGATTTGTAATTAAATAAAATAATCATTTTTTTAGCAAATACTCAAATGTTATTCTTGGCAAATTAGCTAGACATTTCATAACCACATAACAATATGTATCAAATATTATAAAATTATTAATTTCATTAGTAGTGGCTTTGTTTATTAATATATCAATAGATGATAACATATCTATATTGTGAAAAGCGTTATAGAAGCAAACACTGTGTGGGTGTGATTTAAATGCTCCATTAAATGTAAATAAACAAAGACATAGAGAATGTTATTCTTTTATTTATTGCCCTTAATGACTAGAAACTGTAATAATCGTAAGAAAGATAGCCAATACAGTATATTTTTGTAATCAATTACCAAAAGGAAAGCAAAATGTGCTAACTTACAGAATTTTATTGTCAATCTGCAATTTACGTTTTATTTGCCTTTCGTGTAGAATTTATTATGATTCCATTTCTATTTATTTAAGGTAAGGTTTGATCTCTAGATTTAGAGATTTAAACTTTGATGGTAAGTCACAATATCCAATTTAATTTTTCTGTCCTGAGTTACGCCCAACATCTAATTAGAAATTTATATAACTAAAACACCCATAACTTGAAAAAGACCTGATCCGGAGACTGTAAGAACAATTTGTTGATTCACACCTATTGTTAGTGATGTTTTCTGGCACAAATGCGAAAAAGTCAATGTTTGTATTTTATATAGGAAATTGCTTGCCACTTGTCGTAAATACAGCAGAGCAGCCACAGTTGCAATTACAACAGCTTTCACATCAGAAGATTTGTCGGTAAACATCAAGGGATAAATTACTGATGTGCCGTTATAACGGAAGTATATCTGTGCGAACATTTGAGTTATAACTTTCTTACGATTATTACAGTTATTAAAAATCTCCGGAGCAGCCGTTTTTATGTTACGTTTTTTTAATAATATTCCGACACTACAGCATCACCAAAAGAAACACCAGTCTCACCGTTTTGTTTTTCCTAAATTCTGCAGATTTGTAAGGCTCATGGTTTGCCAGATATATACAATTTTAAGGCAATTTGTAGTTCTAGAAAAATAATAATGTCAATGAAATAGTAGCCTCAATGTCTTTTACCATGTTCATACCTGTGCTTTAATTACGATGTTCGCTCACACAATTACGTACACGAATTAACCCGTTAATACGACACGACAATTAGCTGGTATGGACAGAAAAAAAAACAAAGTACAACAAAATTGAACTTTTTTAAAATTACAAGAAATCCCGCACAGATTATGAAAATGGACCGAAAAGAAAGAAGACACCTGTATCAACGTTTTGAAACTTTACGTCGTAAAGTAACCTAAATAGGCGTGGCAAGTTCCGCCCATTTCAACAGGTTTTGAAATATTCGACATCAGATTCCTTGGAATTCTTGTATTTTAGGTATAAAGTGTCAATGAAAATATTAATGACAACAATGCGGGGTATCTTTTTATGAAAAAAATTAACCCTCATGCGAGTCACTAAACGGGTCTTTTTGGTCCTTTTTTTCAAAAATGTTTAAAAACTCCTTTAACATGTGATCGTATCAGATCAAAATATTCAGTCAATTTTGTCAGAGCAGGAGTAGCTGCCGTCATTATAGTATTTAGGACCATGCCAAAATCATGGATATTAGGACCTGTATCTTAGATATATTTACTGGACAATAGCCGTAGACTATCCCCGCTTTTTCACATACAATATCAGGAACCTATGACTTATCCTGATGACGTTATTTTAGTTTATAGTACTAAAATACGTAATTTTTCAAAGTCCGATCTGGGTTATAAATATTTTCCCTATATGTATTCACCATAGATATTCCAAAAAAGTTTGGACATATATTTTGTGACCGCATATAACGAAAATGTGAATGAAAACTTAAAATATGGTCCTAAATCATATAAAAAAGCGAAAGCTTCTGGAGGTGTTAAATATTATAGCTACACATTTCTTTTGTTCAGAGAATCGTAATGAAATTGGATTTGGAACATTTCTTCTTTTGACACAATCCCCAAAAGTGAAGTATTTTAGTAGATTTTGAATCAGTATGGAATAAATGGTAATTAAGAGTCTAAAAGTTTAACAAATAATTTCTACCTATAATATCTAATTCTGTAGCGCCATTTTCTTAACAAAGTACTTCACTTAGATATCTAGTTTGTTCCGGGACTTATGTATAGTGAAATTTTGTGTAGAATATTTCCTTCTTCTTGACACCTTTCGTCTAAAACTAAATTTCATGTTACTTTCATGCATCAACTCGAAAAAAGAACAAAAGAAATTTATTCAAAAAATATTTGGGTGTTTTTTTGGAAAATTGATGTATCACCAATATTTTTGAAAATTTAAGATAGTTGAAGCCAAGGTTTACCCTTTTAGAACACGCGACTTGTGATTGTATATTATACAAATTAAATGTTTTTGGCTAAAATGAGATGTTTTTGGACGTGGAACAAATATTGACATCAAAAGTTAATTTGCGTGGAAGCTGTGGTTATATTTATGTTAAAAAATAGGTAAAAATTGGTTGAAGCCAACGTGTCTATTTTTGTTTTCTCTTGATTTGTGAATAAACCAAAATTTTCCCGATTTTCCTGTCAAAGTAAAAGTAGAAGCAAACTACGTAAGGACCATCTCACTAATGTATTACTTTTCAAAATTTGATCTGCTTCTACCATTAAAAGATGCTCACATTTTGAAGACAGATTTACAGTGTTTTTTGACATTTTCTTCTTATTTCATTCCGCAAACAGGTTTTTCAAAAAATCGTATATAGGATTGTAGAACTCGCGATTCTGAGTTATTTGATATATGTGTCGTGAATGTAGTCTACACAGCTTCAAGGAAATCTGCATCCAACTACGGAAATGTTGTGCGAACATTTTTCTAAAAATCATATTTTTCGGGCCTAATTTTTACAATTGTCATTCGAATTCCTTGTGCTTGATTGCACATTTTAGTTTTTACGTTCCGGATCCAATAAATCATTCCCCTTGAAAATCCATCCACGCGAGTTACGAGAAATTCCAAAGTAGAAAAATCACCTAAAAATGTTTTTGAAAATATCGCGTATTTCATAACTGCGGTTCGCTTCCACTGTAATGAAACAACTAGTACAGCATCTTCGTTTTAGCGGAAACAGAGAGATGAAAACTTCAATGATAAAGAAGCTACCTTCATTTTATCTCAAAAAATAGTGTGGGATGCTACATCCACGGTTCTTGATTGATCGCCTTGAAATAGATATATATCGATGTAGATTTTCATGGTGGATATTGAAATCGGATGCGGACAAAAATTGTATTCAATTTGCGCAAGTTTGCGATATTTTATAGGGTTTTTAATGCTAAGATGAAGCCGATGCTACATCTTAGCCTCCAAATTAAATTTCGAAAAATATATACAAATTAAAAGATATGGTCTTGCTGAAAATCACATGCGGACAAAATGATTTTGATAATTACGCGATTTACACCTATTTTAAAATGCATATAAAATAAAATGGGTAATGTGGCCTCTATTTTCATTTCAGAAGCCTTGAGGTATATCCTCAGCAACCCAATTATCTTCCTCACTAGGAAAGCTTTTATATTAATGTCGATAAAGCAAAATCCGTATATTTTAGTAGGAGATTTAAGCAAAATGAAGGAAGTATTCCTATAGATTTTTCACAAAATTTTATACTACATAATGAATGTAAAAAAAATATTGTTTCAAACAAAAAATTATTTTTAAACCAAAATATGTGTTTGTTTTGGCTGTGACGTCGAAACTATAATACCAATCTGTATGATTTTAGTCTCATTTGATTCGCCGTAAAGTTTTGCTTCCATACCAATTTTTTCTTAATTTTACAGCGGGTAAACGGAACTTTATTTTGAAAAAAGTTGACTTACATTCAATAATTTATCAATTTATTATACATTTCGCGAGTACTGAGTAACATTAAACAAATATTATGCAATCTACTAAGTCAAGCCACTTCCAGATAACTTTTTAGTAGCAATTGCTCGCGGTAAAATAATTAGCGTTTTTATAATAATTTTTTCTTTAAAACGAAAATAAAACCGCCATAACTTTTGTCCGCATCAACAAAAAACTGGCTCGCGAGCGGATTCATGCAGGGAATTTGTTTCTTAACCTATGTACCAAAAATCTTTGACGCAGCGCGAAAAAATTTAACATTTTTTTTGAAATGGAATATGAAATATTTGGCAACATTTGTGGTATATATTTATACCCTACACCACTATGTGGGGAGGGGTATTATAAGTTTGTTTTGGGAAAAATTCATGTAACACCGCGAAATATTCGTCGGAGACCCCCAATGTAGTATACCAATCTTCATATCTCGACGAGATAAAGCTATTTTGAGATGTGTGTCCGTCCGTCCGCCTGTCCATTATAAATTGTAAACACGCTCCGGGCCGCAATTATGGACCGATCGTCACGAAATTTTGCAAGGAGGTCGGGTTCAGACCAGAATAGATCCCTATTCTTATTGGTGATGATCGTGAAATATTTAGCGGGTGAAATGGACCAAAAACATAATTTTTATCCGATTTTGTAGCTGCTCTGTTGGTCGAAATAATAGCCCGATCGCCGCAAAAATTCGAACAAGGTAACAGTATATGACAAAGAATTTGAGATGGTGATCGGATCATGTTTAGAGGGTCAAATGGACCAATACTTTTGTGTGAAAATTTTTAATATACCGGTTATATCTTTATTCCTACAAAACACATTCTGCCCACGTAAAGATATATTTGGAAAGTCACCTCTTGCCCTTTCCATTGATACCAATTATGTTGTTTAACGTGTTCAGATAACAGAGTTACAGTGTAATATATCCAATTTTTTCCTTGTAGTGTAATCATAAGCACACTAGCGGTCGCAATTATAGTCCAATAGTCACGAAAATTTAGCATGAGGTAGGGGTTTAGGTCGAAGAAGATATCTACAAATTTGGATGATGATCTGCTATTATTTAGCGGGTGTAATGGACCATTACTTTTGTATGCAAAATAAAAACATTTTTTTCTTGGTCCATATTTGAATTCCTGAAGGGCATATACCGGCAAAGTCGCCTACATGTCGAAAAATAACTATTAACCTTTCCTCTGGTGAGAATTGCAATAATATGTGTGCTTAATAACGGGCCTACCTAATGAGTTTTGTGAAAAGAAGCACATCTTCCTCCACTGCTACAAATTGTCCCTCTCATGACTGAGAAATTCCCAGTTTTTGCAAATTTCGTGGAGCCCTAGCGTATTACTTGTCCATTTGTCCAAAATTTAAACATGTAGCTGAAAGGGCCAAACAACGCCAATATTCCAAATTAAGAATATTTATTAAAAATGTATAACATATAATTGGTCCACAAACATTCCAGTAGGGACAAGGGACCCTTCTCTCATATCAATGTGTGCACCCCGTTTATATTAGCTCAATGATATGTAGACATCGGAATTTTATGCAACACCTATTTTTTGTCAAATTTTGGGACTGGGCCTATTTTTGGCTTCTGAATAAATTCCAATCGAAATATATCACATATGTTAAAATAAGCAAAATGTATGAATTATGCATATGCAAATATTTTTTTTGCATATGGAAAATTTATGTATTTTACATATGTTCGTAAGCAACATATATTTCAATAATATCTTCGAAAATTTTTATGTGTACATTTTTTCTGTTTGAAATTCACTTCAGACAAGTCAATAAAATAGAGAAATCTGTAACCAGAGCCATAATTTTCAAAATGTCGAAAATGGGGAGCTATCGTTCTATGGGAGCTATATGAACGCCTAGACTTATACCGACAAATTTCAGGTGGAAAGTTTAATACCCCCAACGTAGACTTAATACCAAATGTTAGCCATTTCGGAGGGATATTGAGATCATAACCTTCAAAGTACAGAAAATCGGTAGGTACTGGATTTGGGAGCTATATGAAGACGTGGACCTATACCGACAAATTTCAGGTGGAAAGTTTTTTTTACCTCCAACGAAGACTTAATACAAAGGCCACAACTTTCAAAATACCGGATATCGGGAGGTACGGTTCTATGGGAGCTATTTGAAGACATAGACCTATACCGATAAATTTCAGGTCGAAAATTATATACCCCAACAAAGACTTAATACAAAATTTCAGTCAATTCGGTGGGATATGGTTTTGCATATGTTCATTTTATGCAAATATGTCAAAATATGAAAAACATTAGGTCCAAACTGAATGTCCTTGGTAAAATTATTTATTGAAAATTTGTCTATAATGAACTTTAATTTGTTATAAGGTGGATAAGATGGTATGAGGGAATATTTCAACTTTATTTCCACGTTTCTCCAAGGATTATCTTTTTTAAGATTAATTTGTATGCCCCGCAAGTTAATGCCTAAGTAAATAGCGGGGTAGGGTATAACATGGTCGATTCCATTCGTTTTACTTGTTTTACATTATAAAATATTATTCTTTACAATCTATTTTAAAACCATATATTGATCAATATTGTCACACAGCTCCAAAAATGGTCCATTGTAAAGTAAATTTGTTTATCATTCTTTATGAGGCATCGATGGCAAAGAACAATAACATTGAGACTGAATGCATTCGTGATAATCCTTTTGTGTACATTGTTGAATATGTATGCACATATATTCGCACACATAAATGAATGGGTACATATATAAATTGTGTTGTTGCTCTTATTGATCTGGTGTTGTCATTTACAAATGAAAAATACCTTTTTGTTCATATAATGACCTTTTGTTTCAGGAGCAGCGATAAATCACAAGGACAAACCAAATAACAAAAAGAACAATACATTTACTATAAAACTGCTCATTTATTCTAGGTTCGTTGTAAGTATGGCTTTAATTGTTATAAAATTTCAATTTGTTTTTGCTTTATCTTTTCTTCTGAACAAACAAACATATAATATCCTTTCCACATTGCGGTGCAGGGTAGAAATAATTAACCTGCACCACAATGTCGAAAGGATATTATATGTTTGTTTGCATTCGCACTAGACTCCTATTGTGGTACATATAAAATTTTTTAATCTCTACGAGATATCTGCGTCCGTCCGTATATTGTGAATTGTAATCAAAGTGCAGGCCGCAATTATGGATAAATCGTCACGAATTGTTTAATAGGGGTCGAGTTACAATCGGAATAAATCGGTTCGGTCCAGAAAATGCTTACTGTTTTCGATTTAAACACTGAATGAACTACACCTAAATTATGATGAATTAAGCACCATATACAACTAAACTTAAAATTTACAAATGTAAAAATTTCTAGCTCATGACTTTCTTTCTGTTATGATCTCAGAACAAGTGTTCCATGCACATTAATTGGAGTAGAGAGAGATATCCTATACCAATAAATATACGGTACATGCCATCTGATTTAAATTATAATAAATCTGATCAGATGATGAAATATTATTACTCAATGTTTTTATGAATTTTGTATGAATTCATCTTTCGAAGTTGTTTTACTTCTTGTTCCTTCTTATATAGAAAGGGACACAAGTCTTTCCTTACCTTTTAGATTAATAAATAAACTGAATGTATTAATATTTTTTCTGGGTGTGCGTGACTCTCAAAAGCGTTTGTTATTTTGTCTTTGCTTAGACACTTTAACGTCTCGTTGTAGTTCAACAAACTGGCCCCTGATATTGATTGGCATACAACATTTTTTTTTTCAAGTGAAAACAGAACGACAATAATAATAAATTTTGCTCCTTTTTACTTGGTCAACCTTTTCCATTTTTTCGTTTGTGGGATAGAATTTAACGATTCAAAATTTAATGGCGAGCTTAATTGAGAGTTAATAAAGTCATTTAAAAAGGAATGGTTTAGGTCCTTAAAATGTTTTTTTGAAGTGGAATGACACACAAATTTGACCGTTTTTAACGAAAGAGTCCACTTGTTTATAAATTATATATAGGTCACTAGAGAAAGGAATATTTTAAGCATTTTAATTTACAGCACTTAAAAGATTTTAGTTAGTTTTCGCAATTAGAGTTCTGCCAATTGAACGGCTTAGTTCACTATCTAGTTCAATGGACACCGGCCATTTCTATGAACAAACTGCATATATCTAATATTACTCCTTTGTTGTATGACATTACTCGTACTTTTTTGAACTTGGACAGTGAATTAGGTCGTTCAACTGCCTAACTCTTAGAGTTGTTAAAATCTAGTTCGTTTGAACGACCTAGTACACTATATAGTTCAGTGAATACCGGTCGTTTGTATGAAATAACTCAGACGCAAACGAACTATGGTATTGAACTAGTTTACTAGTTTAACAACTCTGCTAACTCTATTTGCAATGGCATTCGCTGCGTATAAATTCTTACATGAAGTATACGCAACCCTGGAATTATAGACAAGAATTATTGACTCTCTTTTTTGCGATTAATAAACCTTTAGAAACAGAAAAGCCGTGGAAATGTGCCTCATCGAAATAATGGGTTGAGACCCTACGTATTTTTTGACCAAATCCGTTTCAGGTAATTTTAAGTCGATTGTCAGACTGGCTGAAGTGCACGATAAGTCTCGAATGGATCTACCAATTTTGTCAATAATTTGGTTTTCGTAATTTTTTGTTCGAACTAAGCTCAAGTTCTTCTGATACCCTCCACAAAAGTTAAAAAATTTAATCAAAAATTTACACTAAAATTGTGCTCCCGGTAACTCTGAGAGAGAAAGAGAGAGTAACCGATGGGCTCCAAACTTTGTACCTCGTAATATTTCCTCTAGATCATTGGTGATCGCTTCCTTACGTTAGCGTAAAAACAAACGACATGTATTCTTTCTATATTATACCTTTATTATGCTAAAGAGGGTATATCAGCAAAAATGTCTAAAATCGTCTTTTCCATTTCAAAAAAATCAAAAAAAAAATTTGGATACTACATCTATGATTTTTGGTACATAGATTAAGAAAAAAATCGTCATTCCAAATCTGTTTTCGTAACCAACTTTGATTGTTGCGCGCAACAGATATGACCGTTTTAATTATGCTAATTAGAAAAAATTCTAAACAAATCGCGGCTTAATATAGTAAGCTGTTATATCCAATTGTCGTTAACTGAATTCGCAACCTTTGAGAATATGCAAAAAAAAATTCAAAAAGTTTCAATGGATTCGCGAAAAATTTAATTTGTTAAATAATTTCACGTATTTGCAAACATATTTTTGAAACAATAGCGCTTATACTTACAAAAAAAATATATAAAAAAATTATAGCAACATCCATACATTGTGAGGAATAAAATGAAACCTAAGTCGTGAAGTTTGGAGCTATAGTATTCGTGTTATTTGCAAAAATACAATGAAAATGTGACGAAAAAAAATAAAAATTGTGTTATTCTAATTTTATTTTTTATGGTTTTATAGGAAATGTTGAAGAAAAAATGATTGAGTTCTTCGTCATTTTCGTCCAAATTTCACGCAATAATGAACATATTCCGTTGCAACAACTTTTTCACTTATAGTTTTCCTATTGGCGAATATTTTTAGAACATTATATTAAATCACATGGAATTCCAATTGTGGCATAACATTAAAATAATGTTATATTGAATATTACAACATTTGAAACGCATAGAAACCGCGTAATAGTGGAAATCACAAGATGCGCATCCGATTTTCCAAAACAGCGAATCAATCCCTCTTATTTGATATACACTTTGTAAAATTCCATTTGACGACCACGATGTAGCATCAGTTGAATATTAGGGTGCAAAAAACAGTAAAATGCCCATAATTTCCATGAAGTACATTTGCATTTTATGCGCATCCGATTTCAATGATCACCATTAAAAAATACATCATCCTATGTCATTTCAATGCGATCCATCAAGAACCGTGGATGTAGCATCGCACTCAGTTTTTAGAAAAAATCTATTATATCTCCGGATTCGCGAACGTTTTTCAATATCTGTTTTCGCACATTTTAAATATGCGTTTCGCTCTATTTATCTAAGTAGGAATAACACATCTAAAACGCGTCTAAATACGCGATATTTTCAAAAATATTTTTTGCATATTTTCGAAATTTGAGGGGTATCATATCCGCCGATCTTGTGGATGGATTTAGACGCACAAAGGCTTGTTAGATTCAGAACGTAAAAAAACTAACTTCCACTGAAATCGAAAGGCATTTGTAAGTTTTGAATCCACAAAACTGTTTTTTTTTTTTTAAAAATACGCACAAAAATTTCGATTTTAAGCTGAGATTGTTTTGAACCTTCGAAGGCTACACGCCCGAGTTATACATCAAAAAATGCGTAATCGCGAGTAATACAATCTCATAATCATTTTTTAAACGACTACAGTTGCGCGTTCCGATTAGAGCAAAAATTCAAAAAACTCAATTTTTCAGTCTTCAAAATGTCAGCATCCTTTTGAGATTGATGCGGTGGTTATATTAAAAAATCATACATTAGAAACTTCATCTCTGAAGTGTATTCTTTAACTTCTTCTTTGAACATTATACTCTACATTGTATTGTAAAGCCACTAATTGAAAATTGACTTAAAAAAACTAGTTTCCTTCAACGATTTTTTTCTATTTTTTTACATAAATATGACCACAGCTTCCGCTCAAATTATAATTTTAAGAAATCCATCGGTGAATCGTGCTAAAACAGTTTATTTTACCTAAATGCGTTCAAAAGTTATGGTATATTACAACAACTCGCGAGATACAATACCCCATACCCCAGTTTCAACAGAAGTAAATTTTCTACAAAAAGGCCGATATACTCTTTCAACGGGCAAAATGTGTCTCATCGAAATAATGGTTTTAGACCCCAAGTATGTTTGGACGAAATGTGTTTCAGACAATTAATTTAGCCATGTCCGTCCGTCTGTCTGTCTGGCTGGCTGGTGCGCACGATAACTCTTGAACGGGTGAACCGATTTGGTCCAAAATTTGGCTTTCGTAATATATTTTCCAAACTTAGTTTAAGTTCAGTTCACTGCCCCTCATACAACGCTATAAGTTTCATCAGGAGCAAGTCCATACTTCTTGAGAAAACAGCCCGAATGTTGTAAAAAATCCCTATGGCACCATATGTAGTGGCTGGTGGGCTCGAACCGAATACTTCGTTCGTCCACACTTTGGATATTGTAATATTTCTTCGAATATTAGATGAAATTCGAAGGTGGTGCTTATAGGTGCACTCCTTCCGATACCTCCCCCACAAAAGTTCGAAAATATTCGCTAAAGTGGTATGGGCGATTTCTAATAGACGTAGCAACCGATTTGGTCCAAACTTCGGATCTCTAAATATTGTCAAAACTTAGTTTATGTTCAAATTTGGGCCCTATCTGTCCAACCCTTGTGGTTCCACCCACACAAATGTTCGACATTTTTGTGTGGTTCGAGAATCCGTTGGACATTTTTACAGAAGGTTTTCCTTTTGGCCCTGTTTCCAGCGATATTATGTTTTTGGTAGGCTTGTGTGGTAAAAAATCCCTATCTATCGTTAACCCCGCAAATTTTTGAGCTTTAATCCTATATATACTTTTGTCGGTTCATACGCCCAACTTTTGAAAACCCCCGTGAATACATAAGTTTATTCTTGGGAAAAAGTATTTCAATCCACACAAGCTGAGGGTATATCTCTGTCGGCAAAGCCGACTGATATTTTTTACTTGTTTCTGATTTGCCATTGCTTAGCAATTGGGAGAGTGTCTTACCACTACTAATATACCAGCAATATTCTGAGCACCCCTGCTCTAGATATAGAAGATGAGCTTCTTCATTCCATCGAGTACGTTCCACACTAATTTTCAAAAATTTTGCACATGTTCAGTTTAGGAACTCTTGTCGGATCGACATGACTTTTTTGCTGCAGGTTGGGCTCACTACCCGTTTTACAACGGTACGATTTTGTTCGGGTACAAGTCTATAATTCTTGAGATAATGTCCGAAAAGCTTTAAAAAACGCTGTCGAAAATTAATTGACCAGATTGGGTTAACATTTTGTAAACCCTAATATTTTAACCAAACATAGTTTAAGGTCTAAGATGGATCCGCCCTGTTCAAAATTTTTCTCTAAAATAGAGCGAACGATTACTCTGGAGGACAGTAACTATTTGGTCCATAATTTGCACATTGTAATATTTTTATCAGACTTGGATTAGGGTTAAAGATGGACTATATCGTCCCACTCCCTCGGGTACCTCCTACATAATAATTACCAAATGTATTAAAATACATTTTAATACTGTTGTCTTCGCTGCTCCTACTACGAAGATAACATTTTTTTCGGAGGTTAGTCCATACTTCCTGAGGTATATGTCCAAAGTTCTAAAATGGATGTCGGACCCATTTAAAATAACCATGACAGCGGATTCCTTCTTACCGGATTGACGCGAAACCACAAGATCGGCCCGGTCGAACTTAACGCAGTTTTTACTTATTTGTTTTGATTTTTTTACAAGCTGGTACAATGGTATATATATTTCTGACAGTAAGGTGTCGCTTAAGACGGAAAGGGATGCTTTCTACGTTTATTTTTTTATCTACAGCTGCGATGTCATGAAAGCTGAATGGAAGTCTTTGGGTTGGCTCATTGCTTCATATAGCTGGACAAAACAAGCGACTTAGCCCATAACAGATCAAAGCCAGCTTCACAATTAAAATCCTCGATAACACATAGGGTTATTCAGATGTCGTGTTTTACATAATGAACATGCAAATGTTATCACACATATTGGGCATGGTTGCACATCACGATGTACAGTTCCTGACTTTGATGTTGGCTGCTGAATTAGGATTCTTAAAAACTCCCAAATATTTTTTTTATTTCAATTTTATCAGAGCAGGAGTAGCTGCCATCATTATAGTATTTAGGACCATGCCAAAATCATGGATGTTAGGACTCGTATGTCAGATATGTATATATTCACTGGGCAATAGCCGTAGACTATCCACCCATTTTTACATACAATATCAGGAACGTAAGACTTATCCTGATGACGTTATTTTAGTGTATAGTACTAAAATACGTAATCTATATATATAAAAGAGCAGTGAGGTGAGGTATTCACTGACTGACTGACTGACTGATTCATCACCGCCCAGACGAAACCGCTGAAGCTAGAAAGTTGAAATTTTGGGTGTAGGTTGCTGTTGGTGTGTAGGGGTGAGATAAGGCTGGGTTTTTGGAAATCCGAAGTGGAGTTGATGTAATAAAATGGTTTTGGAAAATCGTACTAATGTGTACGAAAAGTACTAAATGATACTAAATTTAGTACAAATTATATTTGGGTGAACGGATAGAGCTGGAATTCTGAAATTTGGAATTAAGATTACTGTTGAAGTGTAGGAGTTAGACATGAGGGTGATTTTGGAAATTCGTACTTATGTGTACGAAAATTACTAAATGGTACTACATTTAGTACAATTTGGATTTTGGGTGAACGGATAGAGCTGGAGTCCTGAAATTTGGAATTAAGATTACTGTTGAAGTGTAGGATTGAGACATGAGGGTGATTTTGAAAATTCGTACTTATGTGTACGAAAAGTACTAAATTTAGTACAATTTGGATTTGTGTGAACGGATAGAGCAGGAATTCTGAAATTTGAAATTAGGGTCAATTGTGGAGAGTAACAAAGAAAGGTTTTTGGAAACTCGAACTATAAGTGCACGAATTGTACTAAATGGAACCAAATTTAGTACAATTTGGATTTGGGTGAACGGATAGAGCTGGAATACAAACATTTGGAATGAGGGTCACTGATGAAGAGTAACAATAAAAGGTTTTTGGAAATTCGAACTATAAGGGTACGAAAAGTACTAAATGGTACTAAATTTAGTACAATTTTGATTTGGGTGAACGGATTGAGCTGGAATACAGACATTTGGAATGAGTATCACTGATGAAGAGTAACAATGAAAGGTTTTTGGAAATTCGAACTATAAGTACACGAAAAGTTCTAAATGGTACTAAATTTAGTACAATTTAAATTTGGGTGAACGGATTTAGCTGGAATCGTGAAATTTGTAATGAGGGTCACTAATGAAGAGTAAAAATGAAAGTTTTTGGAATTCGAACTATAAGTGTACGAAAAGTAATAAATGGTACTACATTTAGTTCAATTTGGGTTTGGGTAAACGAATAGAGCTGGAATCCTGAAATTTGGAATTAAGGTCACTGATGATGAGTAACAAAGAAAGGTTTTTGGAAATTCGAACTATAAGTGCACGAATAGTACTAAATGGTACAAAATTTAGTACAATTTGGATTTGGGTAAACGGATAGAACTGGAATACAAACATTTGCAATGAGGGTCACTGATGAAGAGTAACAATGAAAGGTTTTTGGAAATTCGAACTACAAGGGTACCAAAAGTACTAAATTGTACTAAATTTTGTACAGTTTTAATTTGGGTGAACGGATTGAGCTGGAATACAGACATTTGGAATAAGGGTCACTGATGAAGAGTAACAATGAAAGGTTTTTGTAAAGGTTTTATAAGGGTACGAAAAGAACTAAATGGTACTAAATTTAGTAGAATTTGGATTTGGGTGAACGGATAGAGTTAGAATCCTGAAATTTGAAATTAGGGTCACTGATGGAGAGTAGCAAAGAAAGGTTTTTGGAAATTCGAACTACAAGTGCACGAAAAGTTCTTAGTGGTACTAAATTTAGTACAATTTGGATTTGGGTGAACGGATTGAGCTGGAATCCTGAAATTTGTAATGAGGGTCACTGATGGAGAGTAACAAAGAAAGGTTTTTAGAAATTCGAACTATAAATGCACGAAAAGTACTAAATGGTACTAAATTTAGTACAATTTGGATTTGGGTGAATGGATAGAGCTGGAATCCTGAAATTTGGAATGAGGATCACTGATGAAGAGTAAAAATTAAAGTTTTTGGAATTCGAACTATAAGTGTACGAAAAGTAATAAATGGTACTAAATTTAGTACAATTTGGGTTTGGGTGAACGAATAGAGGTGGAATCCTGAAATTTGGAATGAAGGTCACTGATGGAGAGTAAAAAAAAAGGTTTTTGGAAATTCAAATTAAAAGTATACGAAAAGTACTAAATAGTACTAAATATAGTACAATTTGGATATGGGTTAACGAATAGGGCCGGAATCCTGAAATTTGGAATGGGGGTCACTGATGAAGAGTAAGAAAGAAGTACCAAAGGTCGAAAAGTCCTAAATGGTAGTGAGTTTAGTATGATTTGGATTTGGATTTGAAGAGCTGGAATCCTGAAATTTGGAATTAAGATTGTTGTTGGAATATAGAATTGAGATATGGAGGTAGCTTTAGAAAATCGTACTAATGTGCACGAAGCACAATTTGTATTTGCGTAAACAGATTACTGTTGGACTGCAGGATTGAGGTAGTTTTGGAAATTCGTACTTATAGAAAAGTGCTAAATGGAACTACATTGGCTATAAATTGGGTTTAGGTGAACGGATAGAGCTGAGATTTGAAAGTACATTTTGGAAATTCGTGTACGAATAGTGCTAAATGGTACAAAATTTGGTACCTTTTGGTATTTGCTATATGGTATAGAATTTTGCACAATTTGTGATTATGTAGAGGGTAGAACTAATTTTGAAATTCGGTATTAGATTAGCAATTGGTGTTTAGAGTGGAGGTAGGGAGGAGGTTTTGAAAATTCGTACTTATTTATACAAAAAGTACTAAATAGTACTATAATGGGTTTCAGATTAACGGATAAAGCTGGAAAAATGAATTGGGGTTAGGATATAAGTTGAATATAAGGAAGTAATTTTTGAAACGTTTACCTATGTGTTCGAAAAGTTGGGTAACATGTTGGTACCAAAACCATTTTGGCATTGTGTAAACAGTTAAGGTACTAAATTTGGTGTTGGGTGTAGGAACAAAGCTGGGATTACATAATTTGGAAATATGCTATTTGTACAAAAAATACGAAATGGAAAAATATCACTCTAAAATTAGAGACAAAGTTCTGAGTTTTAAAAATTGTACTGAATATTGTTCCATTGATTTGATGTTAACGCCAAGGCGTTTCTAAATAGTGTACTGAAATTAAGTAGTCAAACGTGAAGTATCTTTTTAAAAATGTTTTTGTTCTGACCGCTTTGGTATGTTAATTTGAAAACGTGAGCCAATGTGACAATTTTGTTAACTAGAAGTTATTTACCCCCTGATAATAAAAAAACCTAAATTGAAATGCCTCCAAAAAATGTCCGTTATATACGGTGGACATACCCGTGCACATTAAGTAAAATTTTTTGTAAAAAAGTTTTTCTAACCTTTCATGCCACAAATTCCGAATTTCAGTTGGAAAAATGTGCCGAAGATCTTCAAAATACTCTAAATCTTCAAAATATCTCTTCTAATAAACTTTTATATCCTCTGAGTATTCAAGGTCCAAATTTAAAGAAAATTGGACAATACAGATTTGTTCTTCTTTTAAAATAGTCGAGAGGTACCGTTATATGGGGATATACGAAAACGTGGATTTTCATGAACATTTTGAATGCCGAAAGTTTAACGGACCTATTCGGGTTCTGGGCGAAACCGCTAAAGCTAGAACCTTGCATTGGAAATGTGCGGGATTGTTGTTGTGAAGGGGTGAAATAAAGTTTAGTGTTTGGAAATTCGTACTGGAAGGGAATGCTGTGTTAGTGAAGGGTTAAAACCAGGAGTCAAATCTAAAATTTGCAATATGATACGTAGTTTTGGAAATTCGATATAAAAAATATGGTAGTTGTGTAGGGATGCGATACGGCAATTTTTTTTTTGTAAATTCTGACTAAATCGAAAAAATATTGGTAATAAAATAGGTCTTAGTACAACAGAATCTCCAGTATTCACCATTCCCGTATTAAATATTGTTTATATACATATATATTTTTTCCTTTCCGCATACGAAGTAGCGGGCATTTGCTAGTTTAGTAATAAAATGCGTAATTTTACAAAGTCCGATCTGGGTTATCAATATTTTCCCAATATTTATTGACCATAAATATTCCAAAAACAGTTTGGATCGAGCACACATAACCTTTGAAAGAATTTGTTATGAAAAACATATATAAAAAGCGAAAGCTTCTGGAGATGTTAAATATTATAGCTACAAATTACTTCTGTTCAGAGACTCATAATGAAATTTGAGTTGGAACATTTCTTCTTTTGACACAATCCTCAAAAAGTGAAGTATTTAGGAAATTTTGACTCAGTATGGAATACATTTTAATTAAGAGTCTAAAAGTTTAACAAATAATTTCTACCCATAATATCTAATTTTGTAAGGTCAATTTCTTAACAAAGTATTTTACTTAGATATGTAGTTGGTTTTGAGACTTACAGTGAAATTTCGTGTTGAATATTTCTTCTTTTAGCACCTTTCGTCTAAAACTAAATTTCATGTTACTTTCATACATTAACTCGAAAAAAAAAAAACAAAACAAACTTATTAAAAAAAATATTTGGGTGTTTTGCTGGCAAATTTGATGTATATATTTTCTTCATATATGTATATTGTAAATACTTATTTCAGTTATTCGGCGACTTATATTAAAATTTGATGGAAAATATTTCTGTCTTTGGCGCTTTCTATCTAGAATGAAGTTTTGTGGGACAAAACTTAATAAAGTCAGATAAAGTACAACATTAACCTAAAACTTGATTTTACTTTTGGCAGATTCCTGGAGTTTAGGTGTGATTTAGAGTTTTGGTGTATTCGGGGACCTATAGTAAAATATTATGACAAATAATTTTGTAGAATATTTTGATCTGATAGGATCATATTTTAAATGAGTTTTTAAACGTTTTTGAAAAAAGAAATGGACCAAAAAGACCCCCTTTGGTGACTCACATAAGGGTTAATTATCTCTTTTTTTCGACCCTCTTTCATAATCTGGCCGAATTATCGTGTAAATATTTTTTTGTGTTGTACAGTGTAATATAACATGCCTTTATATATTAAAAGTAAACTATATAATCAAGTATCTCTTAAAAAAATATAAAAATATTATACAAATATGTTGACTTACTTTTTGCTCTTTTGTTATATTGTAACTTTCACATCAACTCAACATTAAAAGGAATGCAATGAGTTGGCCGGTAAGCCCTCAGGTGTAATGCTGCGTTGGCGTTTTATGTTATGTCACTCATCTTTACCCCTAATAGAAGCAACAAAATCTCTATGTAACAAAATTCTGACAGCAGAGTTTTTCCCAACTTAACACACATTGCTCATGCACTAAGTTATGCAGGATATGTTGCATGCCACTTAGCTCTCACTCAAGTATGTATTATATTTAGTTTATTATCCGCAAATAGCAGTGGTTATATAATTTTTATATTTTGCTTTCAAGTTTTTGTTTTCTTTTTTCATTTCTAAAGCTGACACAAGGGACCAACTCATGCTACACTTCACTTTAGTCAGTTCTTTACGTCGTTTTCTCTAGCACTACTCACTTGAAAAGAATAACTTTTCGCTCTAATGTGAAGTATATGTGGCACACGATTTGTGTTTTTGCAGCACCCTATACGAGAAGGTAAACTTTTGTATGGGTTTGTTTAAAAGAAAGAAAAAATGTTAACAATCCTATCGGCACAAGCTAATAAAAACATAAAACCATACGTTGTTTATATCCAAGTGAGTAATATTACAATTGTATTATATTCTTCGATCCAAATCCCTATTGTGGTCAGCCGCCAAATATGTCCGTCCACATTTAATATTTTCCATTATTGTGAAAGTTTACAGTCAATAGTGTGGTTTCTATGAGGAGCACCGTATGAACTCATGGTCGACCCGGCCGACTACATCCTAACTGTACTGTATTTTTATAATTATTCTGATTGTATGTATGTAATGTATGTTTGTTGAAAAAAATATACGCCTTTTTTGTTATTTAAAAAACATGCAACTCCAAGATTTTAGTGCACTTTCGTGCCGACAGACTGTTAGTAAGGTAGTATGGTTTACTCGCAAACTGCTTCTTCCCAGGCTCCCGTTGGAACATTCTTCCTCGTGTTTATTAGCCTTTGCATTAAAGTTGATTAAATTTTCAACAACACCAACGTCGTAGAGTATAGCATCATCCTCACAGCCATTCCACCGACAACTACAACAAAATATTTCATCATCATATGCACCAAACTAGAATGTTCTTTGTTTATTCACTTACTTCATTTTTTTTTTATTGGCTTACTACCAGAAGCGAAGTCAAACAGTATGTGTCAGAACTATCTCGCTCTTCTTACAACCATATTGTAAATAATATACAAGTATAATGGTAGAACTAAGTAAAAGTAGCGGTAGAATTACCGGAAAATGTGTATTATGTAGAAGGAAACTTAACATCTTTTGTTCTTAAATAAAGCTAGCGGGAATGAAAAGGAAAAGAGTCAGGTGTTGCGTATACAAAATTTGTTGAAAATTTACCAACATGCGGTCAAACAAGAGTTGCATTTATTTCCTTCCAAGAAATATCCCCGACAGTGATGAAGATGGATATGTTTTTGGGGGTGGAGAAACTAAAAGAATACATTCACAATATTTCTATTAGACGTGAATTTAATTCACAAACTATTTTAATAAGAAAAAGTTTTGGAAAAGAAATAAAAAAGCATTAAGTTCGGCCTATGTTGACAGTTTTTGATGGGAGCCTTTAATGTCAAATAACTAGTAATTCGGTTAAAAAATTTAGCTAGAATCTTCAAAATATCGAAAATCGGTACATTACGTGGGAACTTCAAATGTCATTAACAGCTAGTTCGGAGGTATCTGGGCTATACGAAAATATGAACTTTAATGAACCGTTATATGGAGGCTATACCAAAACGTGGACCTATGTCCACAAGTTTTGTCATATAAGTTTATTGACATTTAAGAACTTTAAATGTCAAATTATAGCTAAATCGGTCTAAAAATGTAGCTACAAACGTCAAAACACCGCAAATCGGGGGTATCGTTTTATGGGGGCTATACCAAAACGTGGACCTATGTCCACAAGTTTTGTTATATAAGTTTATTGACACTTAAGAACCCTAAGTGTCAAAATATAGCTAAATCGGTCTGAAAATGTAGCTAAAAACGTCAAAATACCGTAAATCGAGGGGGGGGGGGTACCGTTATATGGGGGCTATACCGAAACGTGGACCTATGTCCACAACTTTTGTTATATAAGTTTATTGACACTTAAGAACCATAAATGTCAAATTATAGCTATATCGGTCTGAAAATGTAGCTAAAAACATCAAAACACCGTAAATCGGGGGGCACCGTTATATGGGGGCTATACCAAAACGGGGACCTATGTCCACAACTTTTGTTACATAAGTTTATTGACACTTAAGAACCCTAAATGTTAAATTATAGCTACATCGGTCTGAAAATGTAGCTAAAAACGTCAAAATACCGCAAATCGGAGTGTACCGTTATATGGGGGCTATACCAAAACGTGGACCTATGTCCACAACTTTTGTTATATAAGTTTATTGACACTTAGGAACCCTAAATGTCAAATTATAGCTATATCGGTCTGAAAATGTAGCTAAAAAACATCAAAACACCGTAAATCGGGGGGCACAGTTATATGGGGGCTATACCAAAACGGGGACCTATGTCCACAACTTTTGTTATATAAGTTTATTGACACTTAAGAACCCTAAATGTTAAATTATAGCTACATCGGTCTGAAAATGTAGCTAAAAACGTCAAAATACCGTAAATGGGGGGTACCGTTATATGGGGGCTATACCAAAACGTGGACCTATGTCCACAACTTTTGTTATATAAGTTTATTGATACTTAAGAACCCTAAATGTCAAGTTATAGCTAAATCGGTCTGAAAATGTAGCTAAAAACGTCAAAATACCGCAAATCGGGGGGTACCGTTATATGGGGGCTATACCAAAACGTGGACCTATGTCCACAAGTTTTGTTATATATGTTTATTTACATTTAAGAACCCTAAATGTCAAATTATAGCTACATCGGTCTGAAAATGCAGCTAAAAACGTCAAAATACCGCAAATCGGGGGGTACCGTTATATGGGGGCTATACCAAAACGTGGACCGATATATCCCATCTTCGAACTTGATCTTCCGACGGCTAAAAAAATGGTATTCTCCAATTTTCAGCGAAATCGGTCACCAAATGCGACCTGTATGTTGCGAACGGACGGACGGACATGCATAAATCGACTCAGAAAGTGATTCTATGTATATCCCTAGAAGGAACTATGGGTCTATCTCGCTTCCTTTTGTATGTTACATACAAATGCACTAACACATAATACCCCTTACCACATAGTGGTGTAGGGTATAAAAAGGGAATCTTCGACCATTCACTTCAACATCAATTATGTGTATTTATTTTTCGTGTATTTTATTCGGTGCGTTAAAACTACCAAACTACTCGAAATAATAATTTTAGGCCCTACAAAATATATATATTCTTGATCAGCGTGCAATTCTATATCGACATAGCCATGTCCGTCCGTCTGTGGAAATCACTCCAGCGTGCGAGCGGATTGAAGTAGGTGGACGAAATATTGATAAAGTCTATTGTATATACGTAGGACTTTTGGTATTGAAAACGGGCTATATAGGTAGACGTTTTCATATAGCCAAAGTTACGATACCCATACAAAGTAACGTGTCGTCGTTTTAAGGCATTTTTAAGATATGTGTCCCATTTGATAACCGAATTGGTTGTAATTTCGTAGTTTGTGTCTCCAGAGGTTAGAAAACATTTCTGCCAAAATAGATATAAGCCCACGTTTTGGTATAGCCCCCATATAACGCCCCACATATAGTACGCATCACTTTAAGATATTTTAAACGTATTAGTCCCATTTCACCACAGAATCGGTTGCAATTTGGTATTTTGTGTATCCAGAGGCTAAGAAACATTTCTACCAAAATATATTTATATAGGTCCACGGTTTAATATAGCCACCATAGGACAATATGTCCCGATTTTCGGTATTTTGGTTTTAATTATATTATCCTACGAAAATGGCTGAAAATTAGTAATTAGTCCTCCTTTGGGATACAAAACTTTCTCCCGTAAATTTATCGGTATCGGTCCACGTTTTGATGTACCCCCATAGAACGGTACATACCAATTTTCGGTATTTTGAAGGTTTTAGCCTAATTATAACACCAAAATGGCTGAAATTTGGTACTTAGTCTTCGTTGAGGTTATAAAACTTTCCACCTGAAATTGGTCGGTATAGGTCAACGTCTTCATATTGCCCTAATAGAGCGATACCTCCCGATTTTCGGTGCTTTGATGGTCGCATCCTCAATATCCCACCAACATTTGAGAAATTTGTTATTTAGGGTTAGCTGAGGGTGCAAAACTTTCCACCTTAAATTTGACGGTATAGGTCCATGTCTACAGATAGCCCCCATAGAACGATACCTCCCGATTTTCGGTATATTGAATGTTGTGTGTTCAATATCCTCACTGACATTTGGTAGTTAGTCTTCGTTGGGGGTAAAAAACTTTCCACTCCCAAGATTTGGTACTTGGTCTGTAACGCCCAAAAGTCGTGATTACTCGTTTTTGATTACATTGAACTAGCGAAATGTAGTTGTTTCAAACGTAACGGTCAGAATGTCCCCTAGTGGCCAGTCATGAAACTGATATTCAGTGATGGCAATGCCTGGCGCCAAACAACCAAACTAGTACGCCGATGAAAATGGAATCGATCGACGGCCATCCACCAGAAGGTATAAAAGGAGATGCTGTGGAGACAATCGAGGCAGTCGTCTGTTGGCGGTTGTTGAGTCAAGTGGTGTGAAAACAAAACCTTGGCTTTTGTGGGAGTAGACTAGATGGTAGTTTCTGTGTAGTCAAGTGGTGTTGCAAAACAAAACCTTGACTCTGTGGAAAATAGAGTAGATGTAGTTTCTACGTAGTCGAGTGGTGTGAAAACGAACCTCGACACGTAGAAGAAATTAGTGTTTGTCCCGTCGAGTGGGGTTGTAAAACGAATCTCGACGCATTATAGAAATAGTGTCTGTCTCGTCGAGTGGGGTTGTAAAACGAACCTCGACGCACTGTAGAATTAGTGTCTGTCTCGTCGAGTGGGGTGCAAACGAACCTCGACGCGCAGAAGAATTAGTGTTTGTCTCGTCGAGTGGGGTTGTAAAACGAACCTCGACGCACCGTAGAAATAGTGTCTGTCTCGTCGAGTGGGGTGCAAACGAACCTCGAGGCGCAGAAGAATTAGTGTTTGTGTCGTCGAGTGGGGTTGTAAAACGAACCTAGACGCACCGTAGAAATAGTGTCTGTCTCGTCGAGTGGGATGCAAACGAACCTCGACGCGCAGAAGAATTAGTGTTTGTCTCGTCGAGTGGGGTTGTAAAAACGAACCTCGACATTTCGACAATACCTCAGCGCGTACCCGATCGCCACTGCTACATCCGGACGCCGTTGCTGTGCTTACGTCGCTGCAAATCGTCGTTCCTCCAGCATTTGTCGGACCACGGCTGTGCCAAACCATATGCCAATTACACAGTCGTCATTCAACGAGTCAACGTCATATTCATCGCGCCGCTGCTGCGCTAAAGCCTGTGCCTACCGCCTTGTCCCGCTGTCCCGAGTCCAAGCCACATCAAACCTGACTCATTCAGCATATCATCTCGTGCCAAAATTTCTTCGCGTAAACTTGCCACAGTCGTCATTCAACGAGTCAACGTCATATTCATCGCGCCGCTGCTGCGCTAAAGCCTGTGCCTACCGCCTTGTCCCGCTGTCCCGAGTCCAAGCCACATCAAACCTGACTCATTCAGCATATCATCTCGTGCCAAAATTTCTTCGCGTAAACTTGCCCGGCCACCTATGTACCAGTATATTTAGGTTCAGAACAACGATGCAGTGTTAAATATGTGTAGTCTTATTGTGATAAAAATAGTTAATAAAGTGTGTTTATAACGTATTATGAAAAAAGGAAATCAACTGATGTGTTTCTCTCTCTAATGTCTCTAAATCAAAATAAATTTTTGTGACGACCCTGGCCCCGCTGAACCTACCCCAGCTTCAAAGTAGAAAATACGGCGTCACAGGTCTTCGTTAAATGTATACAACTTTCCACCTGAAATTTGTTGGTATAGGTGTACGCCTTTATACGAAACCTCCCGATTTTCGGAATTTGAAGGTTGTAGCCTTAATTCCTCACCGAAATGGCCAATATTTGTTATTAGGTCTTTGATAGGGGTATTAAACATTCCACCCGAAATTTGTCGGTACAGGTCGACGTCCTCAGAAAGCCCCCATAGACCGGTACCTCCCGGTATTTTTAAAGTTGTGGCATCAATATGCCACCGATAAGACTGAAATTTAGTATTTCAACTGCCATGGGTGTATAAAATATTGCAGAAGAGGATTATCAGTTTCACCCCATGTCTTCAAATAGCCCCCATAGAAGCGTACTTAACGATTTTCTGTATTTTGAAGGTTGTGCCTCAATATGCCTCAATATCCCATCGAAACGGCTGAAATTTAATATTTAGTCTCCGTTGGTTCTATTAAACTTTCCACCTGAAATTTTCGGTTATTGTTACATGTTGTTATATAGCCCCCTTTAGAAAGGTCCCTCCCAATTTTAGGTACTTTGAAAGTTGTAGCTACATTATTCAACGGGATTAACTGAAATTTGATATTTAGTCTTTGCTGGAGTTACGAAATTTTCCTTCAGAAATTTATAGTTACAGGTCAACGTTTTATACAGTCTCCATAGAATGGTGCTCCCAATCCATTAACTATCCAAAATCCAGAATATCCCGGTTTGGGATTAGGAGGATTTGCCCAATTTTATATATTTCGCTCAATTCAGAAAATTGTAAATTTTGGTCCGCGTTTTGTAAATAACAACGATGAGCTGTTTTGAAGTGAGTATCATCAGTTGGGATATATGTACTACTCCTCCAATAAAAGCAAGAGTCCAGTTCTTTATAATCGAAATTAAACTAATTGTTCCTGTTCATTTCAATAACATAACGCCCTTCTTACTTGTTGGGACTTTAATTTAATTTGGATTAAGGACTTGAACCCATGGACACCTACAAATTACAACTACGTTGGTACTCGTATAAACTACTTCACCAGTAAACATTTTAAGATGAAGTAAACGACCAAGAGTTTTGAGACTTCGAGGTGTGAAAATACTGGCAAAGCGTGAAAAGTTTTCTTCGGAATGTTTTTGGTGTTACATCTTGAGTTATGCCTGAGTACTTTGACGGACATACATAAGTCCAAAAACATTTTGGGTGTTATGTTCGGCCACCACTTTTTTAATCATGGTAGGGCAATATATCACGGATTGCATACTCCGAGCTCTTTGGTCTCCGCCAGGATAGAGAAGAACCCCGTGGCATGCATGTGGTCCGTTTGCCAGATTCGCATCTACCTCATGCCACCTTCGGTCAGATGTAAAGGATGTAGAGAATGAATGCACTTTCGATGCTGTTCGGCCTTAGCCACCTGCTAGACTATTGTGATAGGAGTTATGTTGCTTCTTGATGTGTTAGAACATCTCCCAGCATGCCTTTAACATAGCCGTCGTCGAAATACGAGTCTCCGCAATAACAAATGCTACATCTTCCCCATTAAGACTTTATGATTCGGAGAAAAATTATGGTCGCGCGATCCAAAGCTCACCGTCACATGTAGCTTGCAACATTGTGATGATTACAATTTTTTCGGAAGGATTGTATATAAAGCCGAAGAGGAGGACTTTCCTTCTGTACACACAAGCCTATCTCGCATGAGCTTGGATCTCTATGGACGTAGCTATAAACTGTGGGATTGTCGAGGTCGAGATGCTAGTTATGTACATTCATACCGCCTATAAATAATTGTGCACTGTGTTAGGCGCCTAATATCGCTTTTGGAGGGCAATAAGCTTCTGGTGCTAGCGCAATTCAGTGCTCACCATGAGCTTTGATAATCCATCTTAGAAAATGACCGGTGGGGTACAGGTATGTGAACGAATACGCTCTCGCAAGGACAATATGATAAATGACGTGTCCTGGCAAACCCTTACCTACCTATCATCGTCTCCATTAATATACCACCCGATTTCAAAATCTCTTAAAATCCTCGGGTATTTGCGAGAATTTTCCGGTACATCATAGCTGCAGCTTTCAAAAAAATATTGTTGCAAATATATTGGCCACCACTGTATATTCTTGATCAGGGTAAAATTCTAAGTCGATATAACAATATCCGTCCGTCTGTTGAAATCAAGATATAGCACAACATTTTTAAGATAGAGCTTTGTAATTTTGTATAGAAGTATTTATTACTCCTAGGATGTTTGATATTGCAAATGGGCTATATCGACCCACGTTTTGATATAACCTCCATAGAACGATACCACCCAATTTTCGGTATTTTGAAGGTTTTAGCTTCATTATCACCTTGAATTGACTGACATTTGGCACATAATCTTCGTTTGGGATATGAAACTTTCCCTCAGAATTTTGCGGTATAGGTCCACGCCTTCATATACCCCCCATAGAACGGTACCTGCCGATTTTCGGTATTTTGAAGGTTGTTGCCTCAATATTCCTCGGAAGTGGCTGAAATTTGGTATTTAATCTTCGTTAGTGGTACAAAATGTTCAGCCAAAAATTTTTTGCTACAGGTCCAAGCCTTGATATAGCTTAAATTTGCCGGTATATGTCGATACAGGTCCACGCCTTTATATAGACCTCATAGAACGGCACCTTCCGATTTTCGGGTTTTTGAAGGTTATGGCCACAATTATAAATCCGTCGAAGTATTCAACTTTCCCTTCTAATTTTGTCAGTATAGGTCCACGCCTTCATATAGCCCCCATAGAACGGTACCTCCCGATTTTTGTAATTCTGTAGGTTGTGACGTCAATATCCCACCGAAATGACTGAAATTTGTTATTTAGTCTTTCATGGGGTTATAAAATATTCCAGAAAAGAATACTAGGTCCACGTCTTCCTATAGCCCCCACAGAAGCATACCTCTTGATTTTTGTATTTTTAGGTTTAAGCCACATTGTCCTACAGAAATTTTGTTATTTGTCTTCTTCATAAACGAAAGCAAATTAACTTATCCAGCACATGGCGCTAGTAACTGATGAATTTGGATGTGGAGTGACCTGCAGTCGAACTGCAGTGCCAGTTGTTCATCGGCAACAATCGTAATAATTGATATCCACAGGGTGAACTTATCTAACACATTCTGGAGCCATTCTGTGATTGTTTGATCTTTCCACATCTGAATTTGAGCGCAGCCAACTTAATTTCTTTTAATTCACTTAGAGGCCTGATATACGAAACTGATTCTATCAAACAGTTCATTGAATAACGTTTTGTTTTTTTTTTCACCGCTTACCAGAAGTTTTGGCATTTTTTTTTACAAATGGTTTGACCAGATATAAGTTCTATAGCAATTCAACCGATCCTCTCTTCTCGTCCATTGGCAAAGGACGAACGAAATGTGAAGCGTTCAATGACGTGGTTTTTCATGTACATGTGACTCCGTTCACTCAATACGGCTTGACCAATTGCCTCATTTCCTCTTCTTTGGCTCTTGAAAATGAACTAGGCCCTTGTCCAGATTTCCTCGGTTTTGGAAGATCTCTTCTTGAATGAAATTTCGTAATCTACTCTCCAATTAAAATTGAAAATGTTTTGGCCTTATACTCATAAAGATATTCATTATAGTTGTTGGCGTTTTTTATTGTTGGACTGCAGAATTTTACATCTTTGTGTTTATTTCAGCTTTAGTCCATATTTTGTTGTATTCAAGTATTTGAATAACAACAAAATGTTTTACAGTGGATATGAAATTGATTAGTTGCGGGCGGAGGGTAGGGAATACTATAGTTTCAGTTGTCACCAAACAACTTCATCAGTTCCCTTTTCCGCCGACTCTGTATCGATAAACAGGTCAATAAGCCCATCCAGCAAATTAAACAAAATGAGAAATTTGCTATATGGACCTAAAGCTGATTACCCTACAATTTGAGTCGAACTAAAGAATTTTATATCCACCACTGTTTTTATGTCGTCTTTGCTTTGCAAAGAATACGAACATAGAAAAGGGAACTGATGAAGTTGTTTGGTGACAACTGAAACTATAGTATTCCCTACCCTCCGCCCGCAACTAATCAATTTCATATCCACTGCAGTCCAACAATAAAAAACGCCAACAACAATAATAGGCATCAGCACGGCCTTGTTGATCAATGCGTAATGCAAAAACAACAACTTTCTCGTTGTTTTACCCCCGCTTATTGAAGCAACAATCCTATGTTCGTATTCTTTGCAAAGCAAAGACGACATAAAAACAGTGGTGGATATAAAATTCTTTAGTTCGACTCAAATTGTAGGGTAATCAGCTTTAGGGCCATATAGCAAATTTCTCATTTTGTTTAATTTGCTGGATGGGCTTATTGACCTGTTTATCGATACAGAGTCGGCGGAAAAGGGAACTGATGAAGTTGTTTGGTGACAACTGAAACTATAGTATTCCCTACCCTCCGCCCGCAACTAATCAATTTCATATCCACTGTAAAACATTTTGTTGTTATTCAAATACTTGAATACAACAAAATATGGACTAAAGCTGAAATAAACACAAAGATGTGATATTCATTATAATTCACTTTTAACAAAACTATGATAAATGACACAAATTACTCAATTCATTAATTTTAAGAATCATAAAAAAGCGGTAAATTTGTTTGTGAAGATATACACTCCGTTTCGTCTGATTAGAACCAACCAGATTGAATTTACAAATACCGTTATATCCATGGCACAATTACCCAAGCAATGGTATCGTAAAATTGTGAATATGTTATGTCAAAAAGTTTTTTCTGTTGTTGGGGATATTGCAACAAAAATATTTTTTAAGTGGTTTTATTTAGCTCACCCCGTTTGTTTTATTATTTATTCTTGGGTCAAATTTAGTAATTCAAATTTCACCCTCTTCCTGTCAACCGATTAATCTGAAATTTTGTATACACTTTATATTTTGGTGACAATACAATTATGTTTATTCATCTATATATATAAAAGAGTAGTGAGGTGAGTGACTGACTGACTGATTGACTGACTGATTCATCAGCGCCCAGACGAAACCGCTGAAGCTAGAAAGTTGAAATTTTAGGTGTAGGTTGCTGTTGGTGTGTAGGGGTGAGATAAGGCTGGGTTTTTGGAAATTCGACCTAGAAGTGTACGAAAAGTACTAAAAGGTACTAAATATGGTACCCTTTGTATTAGGCAAACGGTAAGAGCTACTATTCTGAAATTTGGAATGAGGGTAACTGATGGAGAGCTAGAAAGATGTACCAAAGGGTTTTTGGAAATTCGAACTACAAGGGTACGAAAAGTACTAAATGGTACAAAATTTAGTACAATTTTGATTTGGGTGAACGGATTGAGCTGGAATAATGACATTTGGAACGAGGGTCACTGATGAAGAGTAACAATGAAAGGTTTTTGTAAATTCGAACTATAAGGGTACGAAAAGTACTAAATGGTACTAAATTTAGTACAACTCAGATTTGGGTGAACGGATGGAGCTAGAATCCTGAAATTTGAAATTAGGGTCACTGGTGGAGAGTAACAAAGAAAGGTTTTTGGAAATTCGAACCGTAAGTGCACGAAAAGTACTAAATGGTACTAAATTTAGTACAATTTGGGTTTGGGTGAACGAAAAGAGCTGGAATCCTGAAATTTGGACTGAAGGTCACTGATGGAGAGTAAAAAAGAAAGGTTTTTGGAAATTCGAAATACAAGGGTACGAAAAGTACTAAATGGTACTAAATTTAGTATAATTTGGATTTGGGTGAACGGATTGAGCTGGAATCCTGAAATTTGTAATGAGGGTCACTGATGGAGAGTAGCAAAGAAAGGTTTTTAGAAATTCGAACCACAAGTGCACGAAAAGTACTAAATGGTACTAAATTTAGTACAATTCGGACTTGGGTGAACGGATAGAGCTGGAATACAGGCATTTGGAATGAGGGTCACTGAGAAGAGTAACAATGAAAGGTTTTTGGAAATTCGAACTGTAAGGGTACGAAAAGTACTAAATGGTACTAAATTTAGTACAATTTGGATTTGGGTGAACGGATTGAGCTGGAATTCTAAAATTTGTAATGAGGGTCACTGATGGAGAGTAGCAAAGAAAGGTTTTTAGAAATTCGAACCATAAGTGCACGAAAAGTACTAAATAGTACTAAATTTAGTACAATTCGGATTTGGGTGAATGGATAGAACTGGAATCCTGAAATTTGGAATGAGGATCACTGATGAAGAGTAAAATTGAAAGGTTTTTGAAATTCGAACTATAATATACGAAAAGTAATATATGGTACAATTTGGGTTTGGGTGAACGAATAGAGCTGGAATCCTGAAATTTGGAATGAAGGTCACTGATGGAGAGTAAAAAAGAAAGGATTTTGGAAATTCGAATTACAAGGGTACGAAAAGTACTAAATGGTACTAAATTTAGTACAATTTTGATTTGGGAGAACGGATTGAGCTGGAATACAGACATTTGGAATGAGGGTCACTGATGAAGAGAAACAATGAAAGGTTTTTGTAAATACGAAAAGTACTAAATGGTACTAAATTTAGTACAATTTGGATTTGGGTGAACGAATAGAGCTGTAATCCTGAAATTTGGAGAGAAGGTCACTGATGGAGATTAAAAAAGAAAGTTTTTTGGAAATTCGAATTAAAAGTGTACGAAAAATACTAAATGGTACTAAACATAGTACAATTTGGATATTGGTTAACGAATAGGGCCGGAATCCTGAAATTTGGAATGGGGGTCACTGATGAAGAGTAAGAAAGATGTACCAAAGGTCGAAAAGTCCTAAATGGTACTGAGTTTAGTATGATTTGGGTTTGAAGAGCTGGAATCCTGAAAATTTGAATTAAGATTACTGTTGGAATATAGAATTGAGATATGGAGGTAGCTTTGGAAAATCGAACTAATGTGCACGAAGTAGTACTAAATGGTACGAAATTCGCTATAATTTGTATTTGCGTGAACATATTATTGTTGGAGTGTAGGATTGAGGTACTTATGGAATAGTGCTTAATGGAACTATATTGGAACTCGTGTACGAAACGTGCTGAATAGTACCTTTTGGTATTTGCTATATGGTATAGAATTTTGTATAATTTGTGATTTTGTAAAGGGTAGAACTGGAATTTTGAAATTCGGTGTTAGATTAGCAATTGGTGTTTAGAGTGGAGGTAGGAGGAGGTTTTGAAAATTCGTACTTATTTATACAAAAACTACTAAACTGGTGAAACTGGAAACGTGGATATATATGTTGAATATAAGGAAGTAATTTTTAAAACGTTTACCTATGTGCACGATAAGTTGGGTAACATGTTGGTACCAAAACCATTTTAAATAGTTACGGTACTAAATGTGGTGTTGGGTGTAGGGACAAAACTGGGATTATATAATTTGGAAATACGCTATTTGTACAAAAAAATATTTGTTATGAAGATCGCTCTAAAATTTGAGACAAAGTTCTGAGTTTGAAAAATTTGCTTTTGTATGTAAATTTGAGAACGTCCAATGCGACAATTTTGTTAACTAGAAGGTATTTACCCCCTGATATTAAAAAATCCTAAATTGAAATGCCTTCAAAAAATTTTTCGTTATATACGGTTGACATACCCGTGCACATTAAGTACAATTTTTTGTAAAGAAGTTTTCTAACCTTTCATGCCACAAATTCCGAATTTCGGTTGGAAAATGTGCAGAAGATTTTCAAAATACTCTAAATCTTTAAAATATCTCTTCTAATAAACGTGGATTGAAGTGGAGATTTTTTAAATTAAACTTGTATATCCTCTGAGTATTCAAGGTCCAAATTTAAAGAAAATTGGACAATATACATTTGTTCTTCTTTTAAAATACACTTAGTCGAGGGGTGCCGTTATATGGGGATATCCGAAAACGTGGATTTTTATGGCCATTTTGAATGCCGAAAATTTAACGGACCTATTCGGGTTCTGGGCGAAACCGCTAAAGCTAGAACCATGAATTGTGAATGTGCGTGATTGTTGTTGTGAAGGGGTGAGATAAAGTTAAGTGTTTGGAAATTCATACAGGAAGGGAATGCTGTGTTAGTGAAGGGGTAAAACCAGGAGTCAAATTTGAAATTTGCAATATGATACGTAGTTTTGGAAATTTGCAATAACGGCAGATTTTTTTTTAAATTCTGACTACAATCGAAAAATATTGGTAATAAAAATAGGTGTTGGTACAACAGAATCTCCAGTATTCACAATTCCCGTATTAAATATTCAAGATGGCCGCCGCTACAAAATAGCGGAAAACGTAGGTTTTATCAATCCCATCAATATGGGTATCAAATGAAAGGGCTCAACAAGCAGAATACAATATACTATAAAAAAATGAAATCCAAGATGGCGGCCGCTACAAAATGGCGGATAACGTAGGTTTTATCAATATGGGTATCAAATGAAAGGGCTCAACAAGCAGAATACAATACACTATAAAAAATTGAAATCCAAGATGGCGGCCGCTACAAAATGGCGGATAACGTAGGTTTTATCAATCCCAGCAGTATGGGTATCAATGAAAGGGCTCAACAAGCAGAATACAATATACTATAAAAAACTTAAATCCAAGATGGCGCCCGCTACAAAATGGCGGATAACGCAGGTTTTATCAATCCTATGTGCCCCACGGTTTTATTTTAGTCTAGTCTATGCATATGTTTATAATTCCCACGACTGTATCTATTTTATTATTTTTTGGTTTTTAGTACATTTATCTTAAACATTGCAATGTATATTTAACGTAAAACCGTTTAACTTAAAAAGTTTTTTTACCTATTTTTATTTATAAAGGGATTTGACTTTTCATATTCGAACAGCTGGTGTAATACCACTACCTTGGTAGTTGTGTCATGGTTATATCTAACGGTAGGAGTTTGAATAAAATTTTAGCATTTTTATACCCTCCACCATAATATGTCCGTCTGTCCGTCCGTCCGTCTGTTGAAATCAAGATACAGCTCGCAATGTTTAAGATAGAGCTTTGATAGTATATAAGTTACCATTACTCCTAGGATGTATGATATTGCAAATGTGCTACATCGGTCCACGTTTTGATATAGCCCCCATAGAACGGTACCACCCGATTTTCGGTATTTTGAAGGTTTTAGCTTCATTATCACATCGAAATGGCTGAAATTTGGTATTAAGTGTTCGTTGAGGGTATAAAACTTTCACCAAGAATTTTGTTGGTATGGGTCCACTCCTTCATATAGCCCCTATAGAACGGTACCTCCCGATTTTCGGTATTTTGAAGGTTGTGGTCTCAATATTACTCCGAAATGGCTGTTTGGTATTTATTCTTCGTTGGGGCTACGAAACTTTCCCAAAGAAATTTGTCGGTACAGGTCCACGACTTCATATATCCCACATATAACGGTAACTCCCGCTTTTCGGTGTTTTGAAGGTTAAGGCCATAACAATCCATTGAAATGGCTGAAATTTGGTGTTTAGTCTTCGTTAGGGGTATTCAACTTTCCACTATACATTTTTCGGTATAGGTCCACGCCTTCACATACCTCCCAATTTTCGGTAATTTGAAGGTTGTGACCTCAATATTTATCAAAAGTGGCTGAAATTTGGCATTTAGTCTTCGTTCGGGTAATAAAACTTTCCCACAGACATTTTTAGTACAGGCCCACGCCTTAAAAGAGCCCCCATAGAACGGTACCACCCGATTTTCGGTATTTTGAAGGTTTTAGCTTCGTTATCGCACCGAAATGGCTGAAATTTGGTACTTAGCCTTCGTTGGGAATATAAAATGTTTCCCCTGAATTTTGTTGGTATGGGTCCACGCCTTCATATAGCCCCAAAGAACGATACCTCCCGATTTTGGCTATTTTGAAGGCTGTGGCCTTAATATTTCTCCGATATTGCTGAAATTTTGTATTTGGTCCTCATTTGAATTATAAAACTTTCCATATGAAATTTGTTGGTATAGGTCCACGCCTTCATATAGCCCCCATAATACAGTACCTCCCGATTTTCCTTTTTTTGAGGATTGTGGTCACAACAACAAACAGAAATGGCTGAGATTTGGTATTTACTCTACGTTGGAAGTAAAACCCTTTCCGACTGAATTTCGTCGGTATAGGTCCACATTTCTTCCTATACCCCCCATAGAAGCGTACCTCGTGATTTACGTAATTTTTAGGTTTAGGATAATGTGGTTAATCCCACTGAGTTTATGAGTTTAAAAACTCTACGCCGGAATGTTGTTGGTACAGTTCAACGTTTTGATATAGCCCCATAGAACGGTACCTCCCGAATTTCGGTATTTTGAAGGTTAGCGATATTGTTTTACCGAGATTGCTGAAATTTGGTATTAAGTCTTTTTCAAAAACGAAACGAAACTAATTGTTCTATTTGACTTTAATACAACTTCTGGTGGAGGGTATAACAAGTTCGGCCCAGCCGAACTTAAAGCCGTTCTTACTTGTTAGATGGTAAAATATGCACATCTTCTTATTAAGCGAGTAAAAAATACCATTATAACGCATATGTGAAACATGTTAGGTATTGAAAATTTCTGCTACTATATAATCTACATGTCTACAAAAATATGAATAACAGTTCCTCTCCTCCCGTTAGATATAACGGTCATTGTCATTGTAAATCAGGTTGGTTCTAATCAGATGAACCGGAGTGTATATTCGACGTACCAGTAAATGGTACTGTATGAATACAAATAATAAGTCAAACATATATTCCACCCCATAACCATTGCAAATATAATCCTATTAATTAATATCATAGTGGTGTAGGGTATCAAACAGTCGGCCTCGTCCTACTGTAGCCCTTTCTTACTTGTTTGAAATTCGCAAGTGGGAGTAACAGGCCCCGGACCCCATGTCAGTGATACCACATTTCTCGACACATATGAAGCATGGAATTCTTGCTCATATCTGGTAAATGACTAAAGACCAAGTTCGACCTAATTCAAATGTGATTCTGAAATCTTTTTATTAGGTCGAACTTGGTCTTTAGTCTTTTATCAGATATGACTTTAGCAAGAATGTCATGCTTCTTATGTGTCGAGGCCTTTAAGCTTCACCACTGCACTAAGCACCTTAATGATACATCAATATAGAACTTTCGCTACTTGTCGCACCCTTCCAGTATGAACATTCAATAAACCTGCCTTATCTCACCCCAACACACCAGCTGTAACCCACAGTCCAGAGTCGGGGTTGTAGTCAGTCATTTACTGGTTACTAAGACCTTTAACACATTCAGATTGTATACTATATTAAATAGCTCAATATTAATTGAAAAAATTGTCTGTGTATTTCACTGAGATTATTTTGTCATATACAAACCCAAATCAAAATTAACTTGCTTATTTTTCTTCTTACTAACTTACTTCTTACTTCAATAGTAAATAAGGAATTTACATAATTCTCAACAGGGAAGTTTCCCAAACAGATTAAAACTTTTACCATAGCAAACTGTCAATATAACTAATATAACTTTCTTAACAATAGATTTTTAATACATACACCTACATATAGCTATGTAGTTATAGCTATCGTATAAACCGTAAAGTTCAAGTGAATGTTTAAAGCAATTTTGGTGGTGTTTAATGCAGAAACCCGTAAAAATTACTCCAACAAAAGGTAACAAAAGAAAACTGTCAAATACAACAAGTAAAAAATAATCAATCGAATTTGTCGATAGGTAAATACCTTCAGTTTATGACCGTACAAAATAAGTAAAAAAATGTATCAATCTGTTTTATCCAACATAGATCTTTTTGGAACTTGATGTACATTTGAGAGCTTTTCTATAAATCCAGTTGCGTGTCCAAAATATACACAAAATTCAAAAACACCCATTTTTCAATCTTCAAAATATCAGCATCCCTTAGAGGCTGATGTAGTGGATATATTAGAAAATCATACATTAGAAACTTCATCTCCGAAGTGTATTTTTAACTTCTTCTAGGAGCATTTAGCTCTACATTGTGTTTAAAACCCACTAATTGGAAAATAATATAAAAAACTCGTTTCTTTCAAAGCATTTTTCCTATTTTTTTTACATTAATACGACCACAGCTTTCACTCAAATTATTATTCTAAAAAATCCATCGATGAATCGCGCCTTTTTGGGACGATAAAACACTTCATTTTTCTATGCGGTTGTAATATTCTGAAGCTCCAATGTGTAAAAGCATTAATAAATCCAAGAAGAAAAAGCGTTCTCTTTCTTATAAAACATCATTGTAAACAATTAAATTCAAAAACTTGAATGTTACACTGGCTCTATTTTGATAAGAAATATAGAGATGTTTGCTTGCTTAGGTGAGAATTAGAAATACCAAATTACAGACATTTCTGTTTAAAATCTTCGAAATAATGTACAAAACATGGACCAGCTTTGATCGTTTTCTGCGTTGCTGGTTTCTATACATTTCTATCCATTTTTTAAACAAAATTTTCCGAATTCGACTTGTGTACCCACTGAGATCCTCAGCTTGGGCGTAGCATTCTATTCTGGGCAATTAAATTCTGACAAGAGGTTTCATTGAGATTCCTAAGCTAGGATCAGCCTCAGGCTGATATTGTCCGAAATATCGCTAAGCTTAACTATGTTTTTACCAGGTACTCTTTGAGAACTCGTTTATTCATTTGATGACCCTGTAACAACGATGCTCCTCACTAAAGGCGAATGGAACACAAGATAACACTAAGCAACACTGAAAATGCAAACAACTTCTAGTATGCATTTTTTGACAGTACATGTTTAGACTATAAAAACTCTAGTAGGGTTTTGTCCTGTCAGATCCAGTTCGGATTTTATGGCCTAATCTAAACCGGGCTAAATCTACACTTTTTTGCATTCATCAGGCCTTTATATCAGAAACGAATAGGAATTTGGTCTTGCTGTCTGTATCTTTTGAAAAACCCACATAAGAAAAACTCCATCTAGGGCGTCAAAATCTATAAAATATAGAAAATTTTACATAATTGCAGAAATTCTGGTCAGTATCGGCGAAACTATTGGGAGTTGAACCAAGTAACCTTTTGCAAAAATCTTCCAAATAAAGTTCTCAACAAATCTTTAGAACATTCTGAAATTCTAAAATGCTTACTTCATGTTGTTTCAGCGGTATTTTGCATAATATCTTTTACAATACGTATTTCAAACACAGTGCACACCAACAGTTTATTCTCGCATTTCGGATTTCACTAAATCGTCGTTGAAAAATGTACTGAAAACAACAGGATAGAGTCATTTTACAACAATGACATGTTCTGAAGAGTTGTGTATTACATTCCAGGGAATATTTTTCCAACAGAAAATATTCAGAAAAATTTAACGGTTTTGGAGATACGGGGCGAAATGTATAAAAATTGTGGCATTTTTGCATATATTTTGAAATGTAGTTTTTCGAGCTCAATAAATGTAGTTTTTCGAGTTCATTATTTCTCCAAATGTATTATTCTTGTCCTTACCTACAAATTTCCTTCAGAGGTCAGAAGAAGATTCGCATTGGTTTCAGAGATATAGCCCCGAATTTCTTAAAAAACTCAATATTTAACCATGTTTAGATGGGGCCATAAAATCCGAGCTGGATCTGACAAAACAATACCCAACTAGGGTTTTTAACGTTTGGGTCTGTACTTTCAAAAAATCCTCAGTTCGAATTGTTTGCACATTATCACCTTAAAAATGTTGCACAGTGTAATCTTCGTTTGTAATAACTTGTTCCATATCTTAAAGATGGTGACCTACCTATGTATATATACATACATACCTATATGTTAAAGGTGGTCAAAAACCAATAAATAAACTATAAAAATACCAAAAAACAAAATAAAAAATTGTGTCAAAAAAATGTTTTCAAAAATTAAAAAAAATACAAAAAATTTAAGTTTTTTTTTCAAAAATTAAAGAAAATTCTCTTTGGGTTTTCCTAAAACTTATAAAACTCATATCTTCCAAAAAATGTTAATTCGTGTAAAAAAAGCTGTAATTCGTATGGAAAACACACATATTTACCCATGTAATTTTAATAAATTTAAAAAAGTGTTAAACGGATGGAACGGGGCGTGTACAAAAGTTTATATGGACTGAAAGAAGAGACTCTTGGGCATCTTTTTGTGAAAACAGAACATTGTTCTTAAGAAGTTTGCAAAAATTATGTATTTCTCAAACATGGCAAAATTTATCGTGTTTAGGGGCACCCCACTCCCGCACCTTCTAATTTTTTTGTTTCCTTAGTTTCAGTATGTTTAATATCGAATCCCATATAGAAGTTAATTATCTGTGACAAAACAAAATTTCGATTTTTGTCCAGGAAACCAGTTTCTTGAACCATTGTGCGGTGGAGATTTGCCTTTTGGTACAGGGCTTTCCGAACGCCGGACAAGCTTTTCCTTTTTGTTGAAATATCTTTGGTGGTCAAGAACTGTTTCCAGTGCTGTCTACATTTAATTGGCTCGCTACGAGCTCCTGTACTATACATCAACTAAGGGGTTATGTAATTGGGTTTGATTATTTAATTTGTATTTTTCTCCATATGTTGTTCCCACGAGTTTGCTTTAAAGGGATGCTTTAAAGGTATGGCATCTAATAAGTACCCTTGATTAGTGTCCTGGTTTTGAGGTTTTATTCAGAATATTTTGATGTGAAAAACAATTGCTTGTGGTATTTATTATACGGGTTCAAGAAGAAAAAAAGGAAAAGGTCACCTACAAACAGATTGCTCATTGGATTTGACTGGAGCTGCGAAACGATATAAAAAGATCAACGTTCTAGGATCATATGCAAAAATGCATTATGCCATAACTTAAGAATTCAACTAACGTCGAATAATAAGTCGATATAACAACGTTCTTTTGTCCGTCTGTTCGTCCGTCCGCCCGTGATAGAGCTATTTTGAAGGTTGTGGCCACAGCAACCCACCGAAATGGGTGAAATTTGGTATTTGGTCTTCATTTGATGTTTTAAACGTTTCCTAGGAAATTTGTCGATATTAGTCCACGTCTTAGTATAGCCCCTATAGAAGGGTACGGTATTTCCGGTATTTTGAAGGTTGTACCCTTAATAATCATTTGGTGTATTACAGGTTCCGTATGAAATTTGTCGATATAATTTGAAGTTGTGGCCTCAATATTCCTCAGAAATGGCTGAAATTTGGTAATTAGTCTCCGTTGGGTGTATACGACTTACCTCCCGAAACTTGTCGGTACAGGTTCACGCCTTCATATAGCCCCCATAGGACGGTACCTCCCGATTTTTGGTATTTTGAGGTTAGCCACATTGTTTTACTGAACTTGCTGAAATTTGGTATTTAGTCTTCTTCATAAACAAAAGGAAACTAATTGTTCCATTTTACTTCAATATAACTCGTGGTGGAGGGTATAACATGTTCGGCCTGGTCGAAATTAACGCTGTTTTTACTTATTTCTTAAATCTCGTTCTTTGGGTCAATGTTTTGCACAATGCAGTTAATCAGTATACAATTAATTTAAAAGGTACTGGAAATTGTCATAATCTATAATATAGGAAGGCATAGAAATGTGGATCTTTAAAAAGTCTGTTTAGATATAATACAAACAATTTTAATATGAACACTACTCCCTTGGAACGTGTCATATGTCATGACCGCTTACCCTTAAGGTTATATGTCACATTATTAAATATACAACACATAACCTACCGTTCTTATCTGAATATATTTTCTAACCTTTTTCCATTTCATTACTTTTTATTACCAACAATTCAATTTCAATATACGTCCCATTTATTTCCATTATAGATGATTCAGATTTCATAACGGATTGTTCCCATGTTGCAAGCGAGGTCATACATAAATTATATTAGTTTAGCAAACTTGTTTGCATAAAAGATTGACACAAGTCTTGATAAACATATATTATGATAATTTGGGAGAAACAAAATGATAAAGAAAATGTTTTTGTTATAAAGCAGTTAGAAGAAGCATTCAAAAAAATGTGGACACATCTAGCCATCTATGCAGTTACCACAGCAATTTAAGTTTGTGACGTAAAGGTTTTTCGCCCCTTTTATGTGTATCAAGATCATAAATACAACAAATCAAGTCATGTTTTTCACTTTTTCTCCCTTCTGGACAAAACTGTAATCCCAAAAAAAGTTAAAGATGCAAAATTGAATGCTTTTACGTTGACTGTCATATGCGAATATAAAGCTGACATTCAAAGTGTGCAGAGCGTAACGAAATACTTTTTGGATAAATGTCATTCTAAAGACTATAAATAGGGTAAAAGCAAAAAAAGCAACAACGTGGTTGTGATGTGGGTTGATTTTTTTAGAGGGAAATATGATTGATTTTATACTACAATAATGGTCACCAAATATGGTCTTTGTTTATATCTCAGATATTGGTCGTTGTTTATATTTCTGTTATTGCTGGCAAGGCACAGTAATAACTTGAAATTACGTGGGCAGTTCGGAAACTTCTTAGCCTAGTACAAAAAGGGCGGTATAAAAAAAAAAAAAGTTAAGTGTTTTGGAAACGTTCTGTTATGAACACATGTTAAATTTTGTTTCGATCTGGCAACTTTTTTTTATAATGGAAAAATTAGAAAGGCGTGCTGTCATTAAATATTTACATAAATTTATTTTATAATGATATGGTGAATGTGCTAGGTGAAAGTGCTCCTTCATATGCAACAGTAAAAAATTGGGTTGCTAAATTTAAACGTGGTCGTACAAGCATTGAAGATGAACCCCGTAGTGGACGTCCAAAAACAGCAACAACAACAGAAATTGTAGCCAAAGTGCATGATATGGTATTAAATGATCGACGAATAAAAGTGCGTGAAATTGCTAATATCATGGGCATCTCAAATGATCGAGTCCATTTAATTTTGCATGAAGAACTACAGATGAAAAAGCTTTCTGCAAGATGGGTGCCGCATTTGTTAACAGTCGATCAAAAACGCATAAGAATGAACATTTCTCAAGCTTATTTGGATCGTTTTAAGCGAAATTAAATGCGTTTCATAACTGTTGATGAGACATGGATCCACCACTATACTTCAGAGACAAAAGAACAATCCAATCAATGGACTGAAGCTGGAGGAAGTGGCCCAAAGAAGGCAAAAACAATTCAATCGGCTGGTAAGGTTATGGCAACGGTATTTTTGCGACTTCAAAGGTATTTTATTGATTGACTATCTGCAAAAGGGTAAAACAATAAATTCCGAGTACTATTGCAACCTTTTGGATCAATTAAATGTACAAATTCGAGAAAAACGTCCTGGCTTACAACACAAAAAAATAAATGTTCATCAAGACAACGCACAATGGCTAAAATCAACGAATTAAAGTACGAGTTATTCTCCTGACGTTTACTTGTTCCCAAATCTAAAAAAAATTCCTTGCTGGCAAGCGTTTTACCTCAAATGAAGATGCAATTACAGTTGTAAACCACTATTTTGAAGACCTTGAGGAAAACCATTTTAATCAAGGGATAGAATTGCTAGAAAATCGTTGCACTAAGTGTATTGAAGTTTCAGGAGATTATATTGAAAAATAAAAATATTTTTGAAAAACTAACTATTCTCTTTCATTGATAGGCTAAGAAGTTTCCGACCCGCCCTCGTACAGACACTTATTCATGTTTCAAAAAAGGCCTGCTACAAATTCTTAATACTTAATTTTATTTGAAAAAACTCATGCAAATGTATGATTGCAATTTTCAAAATTTAGAATGAATTTACATCCATGTATTTGTACGTACAAATTGTATCAAAAATAATATATTTATATATTTTTGAGAACAGTACCATCACGGCAATTCTATCGCCGATAAATCAAAAACCCCATTAACTCGTAATAAATTGTTGGCTCCTAGAAGTTGTTTCCTTGTAGTGGATTTCTGTAATTGTCAACCGATAAAAATCGCAGAATTATGCATTTTAAGGCACCAATAAAAGTTAACAACATTGATGCTATTGGTAGGATTTTGCGGCAACTTTATTTTGGTCAGTGACTTATCGACAAACGTCGCTAATGAATGAAATTATAAGTATTTTTTATTTAACCGATTTTAGTCGGAATCCAAAAAATAGATGAATTTAAAAAGAAATGCGAATCCCACATCTGAGGAATAGAAATACCGATGAGAAGTTCTAACGTCAGACAACACTACATTGTTAACTATGGTAAAAATACCACTCAAAGTAATGTTGGCGAAATTTCCTGAGTATTTCTCGGCTATAAATAGTAGGTCCAAAATCATTGATCAAATATGCCTATAATCCTAGTGTGTATCTGCAAATTAACCAAGAATTATCCACATCAAAATTGAGTTATTTGTTGTCAACGTTAAAAAAACTCGCAATTTTACTTGTTTCAAAAATATATAAATATTGTATTTTTGCCACAAAAAGTACGTAAAAATAAAAAGCTAATACTAAGTTTACATGTACGAAATCCTCTCGATTTCAGGAGTCAATGCCATTTTTAAACGGCAAATGAAATCGAATGGATTTCAGATGAGTTTTAATTTCATCATCATTTTCATTTCATCATCAAATGAATTGACAGTTGAAATCGAGTGGATTTCGTAAACCAAGCATTACATTTCATTTTATATTGTCAAAGTAGAGTGTTATCAAATAAAGTCATTGGCTTCCAAGTCAGGGTTGTAGAGCGGATGACCCATCAATTCCACGCCCAAAAGCACTGGTTTGAGTCGCATTGTTATGATGCAGAATGGTTCGTCTCCTCTTGTTCGTTATTCGGGTTTCTCAGTAGACTTCAGGCAAACAAATTGTAGTTTACCACTCAGAATTAACTGTCCTAAGGTGATCAAGCCGCCTCATGGTCAGTTTTGCCGAAGACACAGCGACCATTTGGACCGCCTTCGAAGACCCACACCGTCGATTGCAGATCAAAGATTCGTTTTCTGTGCTGATCTTATAAACGTTGTTTGAAGTGCCGCGTTCTTATATATCCACTATTTCTTTGCACCAATCGACCAGAGCTTTTTTTTGAGCGCTGTATGATGCTCCTTTATGGACATGCAAAGATTTAATTAGATCGATGCACTCTTACCGTAATTATTCACTTCGAAAGTTGTGAAAAATAAATGGACGAAAATGTTCACAAGTAAATTCCATTGTTTGCAAAGTGATTTTTTCTAGTCACTGTAAACAGCACAACACATGGTCGTATGTCAAACTGTCTTGAGTATGTTTAGCCTAAAAACTATCAAAATTTCCAAAAAAAAAAAATCAAATGGCGCCTCGAAATAGGCAGTGTTGCCTAGGCCTATCGTTAAGTTTAAGTTGTTTATTTCAAAGGAAACAGACAGTCTGTGTATGGAATAAAAAGTTTGGTCCATTCGAAATTTACAGGGATTTGACTTCTATGTTTAAATACTTCAACTTAATTCCACATGTTTATCCTTATAATTCCATGTCACATTACGTACCCCTAAACAGACAACGTACATCATCACTTAGTCCAACCTTATTGCGTTTAGGGCACTGCTGTACCATTTAAACTTCTGCGGCATTATTGATTTTGAAGCTCGGGGTTGATTCTTATGGCTTTGAATTGATTTGGGAGCATGGGATACGACAAGATTGGACTCCTTTTTGATTTTCTAAACAGTCAGAAAATTGCATGTTACCTGCTTTTTTTCTAAAATATAACAAAACACAAATAGACAGATAGAACAACGGACTGACAGACAAACAACAACTGTCGTTGTTAGCAAACCTCTCCACCTGCGGGCATGTGTGGTTTGCTGTTAGATTGTCTAACCATTGAAGTAGCATTTATCATTGTGCGGAACTCAGCTAAACTTGTTGGCTGACATGATGTATGAATTCGTTGTGGTGCCGCAATACCCATATTCCTTTTCAAGAAAACAACAACAAAAGTAGGAGACACTGTTGTTTTCAACGAATTGGCTGTTTCAAACAATTCTCAAATGTAATGTAAACTGAATTTTACACAAATTCAGCTGTTTTTGCTTTTTTATCTTTTCTAAGACCAGTGTGTTCAGCACAGTGGTGGTGGCAGTTTATGGCAGACTAAAACAACAAGCACGCATCGTATTAAACATGTTAAATTTTATGCATTGTAGCAACAATTGTATTTAACTCCAAGCATTATTATTTCGAAATTGTATGTACAGTTAGGATAATAATTGGATAATTCGTTTTCAAGGGTGAACGTGGTATTTGCTTTTATAGATGCGCCAATGATGCATCTCTGTAATCTAGTAATCCCAGATGCTAATAAATTTGTCAGAGATTCCTCCCAAATCCGCTAAACTACCCGCCACTGCTTATTCTATTCGCAGCTAACCAATAAATCCACTGGATGTCATCGTTTACTCTTAACTTAACTCTGAACTTATTTTCGAAATAGCATATTTTTTTAAGAAAACAAAAATGATTACTTATTGTTCAAGACAGAAATATCATAAAGGAGGAAGTGTTTGGAATACACTCCACGTCAGTAGAATAGAACACCTACATTTTTGTTAATGTTAGCTTATTTATCCCAAAACGAATGAATCTGCGTTTTCAATCTTGTGGGGATGTAAAGTCGATAATGTTCCATATCAAACACAGAAAAAATTATGTTTCTAGTTCTTCGCGAAATGATTTTCTGATAATTTTTCCGATAGTACTATGAAAAATAGGCATTTATTTTTGGTCATCAGGATAGAACAGTCACTTTATTTTCGCGAATTTTTGAGATATTAAAGCCAAATTTTCTTTCAGTCGATAAAGCAAGGCTTTCTAATCATTTTTCACCAAAGAAAACCTATAAATTATTCCGCGGACACCGAAATAACAGCGTTAAAGGGTTTAAATAGACAGATATTGGAAACATCTCGGAATATCAATAGGAGTCGCGCAATTATGTCATATTTCTTCACAATAAGATAGAATATGACACAAACAACCTCGACGGATACAATCGAGTGCTTCGGATGCTGATAAGATGGAATATTTTCAAAATATTTATGAAAAAGGTAAAAATTTCTTAAAAAGCCATGATGATTTGTTCAATAAAATGATTTTTCCGCGAACATGTCTGCCATTTAATGGTTTGGAAATATGCCCCAGATTTAGAGGAAAATAATCTGATATGAAAATAACCGCTATTTAATACACTGAGGGAAATTTTAGCACATTTTTCAAATTGAACACACCCTTTGGATTTTGAATTTTATATGTGTTCTTATTTCTGTGTCCGCGACTGTTCTTAACAGTGTTATGCTCCAATATAAATGGACTAGTGTATGCTCTCCATACCGGATTTTACGAATAAGTAGTTTTTTAACTGAAATCGCAAATGTAAAAGCTCCGTTTTCGCGGGAAAACACAGTCATGGACATTGAGCTTTTAGGTTTCGTATGTTGTTTTATAAGGTACTAAAATTTCCCTCAGTGTATTAAAATCACGGTTGTTTTCGTATCAGATTATCTTCCTTCAAATCTGGAGCATATTTCCAAACCTTTGAACGGCAGACTTGTTCGCGGAAAATCCATTTTAGTGAACAAATCATCATGTTTTTTTAAGAAATTTTGACCTTTTTCATAAATATTTTGAAAATATTCCATCTTATCATCATCCGAAGCACTCGATTGTATCCGTCGAGGCTGTCTGTGTCATATTCTATCTTATTGTGAAGAAATATGACATAATTGTGCGACTCCTATTGATATTCCGAGATGTTTCCAATATCTGTCAATTTAAACCCTTTAACGCTGTTATTTCCGTGTGCGCGGAATAATTTATAGGTTTTCTTTGGTGAAAAATGATTAGAAAGCCTTGCTTTATCGACTGAAAGAAAATTCGGCTTTAATATCTCAAAAATTCGCGAAAATAAAGTGACTGTTCTATCCTGATGACCAAAAATAAATGCCTATTTTTCATAGTACTATCGGAAAAATGATCAGAAAATCATTTCGCGAAGAACTAGAAATATAATTTTTCCTGTGTTTGATATGGAACATTATCGACTTTACATCCCCACAAGATTGAAAACGCAGATTCATTCGTTTTGGGATAAATAAGCTAACATTAACAAAAATGTAGGTGTTCTATTCTACTGACGTGGAGTGTATGTTTTTGATCCAATAAAATACATCGACGAAATTTATCCTCGAAGACTAAACGCAATTTCCTTTTTACGTTTTCCAGGTCGTGTTTGACATGTTTGTTTGTGTATAGGTGTACGTAACAAGAGACAAAAATAACGCAATAAAATGAAATCATATAGCTCAAAGGAGCAATATGAAGTTAAAGCAACCAATGAGGTTTACATTCTTCAGAATCCTGGCAAGCGAGAAATCGATCATAGATTGTTTATGGATGTTTCTTTTAAAACATCCAAGCGTGTTAGAAATAAATAAACATTGTTAACAAAATCCAGATTTGAAAATCTTTAAAGAAGTAATCTACTCGAATGTCTACACCCGATAGTCCCTGAAGAATTAAACAAATAACTTGTTAGAAAAAAGGTGTCCAAACTTAGTTTCGGTTAGAAGATTGGCAACAACTTCCTGTACTTCCCTCCAATATTTAAAAAATGCCACTAAAATGGTATGCACAATATCCCTTGAACGGGGCAATCAAAATTATCCGAACGTTGGATCTCCTAATATTTTGTCCAAATTTAGTTTTACTTCTAAAATGGCCGATCTTCTCTTTAGGTTACCTCCCCCCCAAAAGTTAATTGCGAATTTAACACATATTAACTAAAACGTAGGGGATAGAAGATACCAAGGAACGGTCCTGACCGGTTTTAACATGGCAAAGCCCAGGATTTATCTTGGTCCCTCTTTCATCTCAAGTGGACACTGACCTCCCCGTTGTGTCACCTGGGGAACTGCCTTTAACACCCGTTAAAGGTAGTGAGCTAACACGTGCCGCGCGTTCACCCATAAGAACGTTAAAAACTTGGGTTTGGGCGTCGGGTTAGTAACCCTCCCCCAGAAAAAACAGCCCACTATGAAAAAACGAAAGAAAAGAAAAACAAACCCCTCTAAAGTTGTCGAACCCCGCAAACGTTTTAAGGACCATGATCTGCGAATCTGCACCTAGAATGTTCGCACTCTTTATAGAGAAGGTGTAGTCTTCGAATTGGCAGACTTACTTGAAAAGTACAAAGCCGATATTACTGCCATACAGGAAATACGATGGATTGGGAAAGGCGTCACCACAACACCTAAAGGTGACGCACTGTATTATAGCTGCCATGACGTAAAGCATGAGTTTGGTTGCGGATTCGTAGTTAGTCGGAGACTAAAACATCTGGTATCCAGCTTTACCCCAGTGAATGAAACACTTGCTGCAATTCGAATAAAAGCTAAATTCTTCAACATCAGCTTTATTTGCGCTCATGCTCCCACTAAAGAAAAGGACGAACAGACCAAAGATATATTTTACGAGCGCTAAGAAGAAACATATGACCGTTGCCCTGCCCATGACATTAATATCATTCTAGGTGATTTTAATGCCAAAATTGGAAAGGAGAATATCTTTGGTCCAACAGTCGGGAAATTCAGTCTCCACAGTGAAACATCTGACAATGGTATGAGGCTCATAGACTTTGCAGCTGCAAAAAACATGGTAGTTAGCAGTACCAGATTTAATCATCTCGATATTCATAAGGGCACCTGGCTGTCTCCAAATCAAAGAACAAGTAATCAAATTGATCATGTTGTGACAGATGGTAGACATTCATCCATCGTCTTGGATGCATGATCGTTCCGAGGCGCAAACATTGATTCGGACCACTACCTTGTTGCAGCAAAGGTACGTACCCGTCTAAACGTTGCAAATAAAGCACGAACAGACACAACGCGGAAGTTGGACATCGATAGGCTGCAAACACAACAGATAGCCACAGCATATTCCACTCAACTAGCCCAATTGCTTAACGCGAACACTCCTTGTCCCGATAACATAACAACACAATGGCAAAATATTGCCCATTCCATGCAAACAGCCGCAAAATCCATACTTGGATTCTAGAGACCTCCACAAAGGAATTCATGGTATGACCAGGAGTTTCGTTCTGCTACCGAAGAGAAAAATACGGCATATAGAGCTACTTTACAATCAGTATCAACGCGTAGCGCACGAGAGAGATATCGGGTGAAAAGGAGAGAAGAGAAACGTCTTTTCCACAAGAAAAAGAGAGAAATGGAAAAGCGGGAGTGTGAAAAAATCGAGATGTACAGGAGCCAGAACGAAGTCCAAAATTTCTACCAAAGAGTGAAACATCAAACAGATGGCTTTGGTACAAGCACATCCTCCTGTAGAGACCAGCAAGGTAATCTGGTAACAGATACAGATAGCGTGCTCAGGATATGGAAGGAACATTTATCCAATCTGCTGGTATCCAATAGTAGCGAAGACGATTATACCACAGATCCAATCCCAGAAGATGGTATAGAATGTATACCGCCCGGCCACGATGAGGTAAAAACAGCAATCAACCGGCTGAAGAATAATAAAGCAGAAGGAGCCGATGGCTACCAGCCGAGCTGTTTAAAACCGGAGGCGACGCGCTGATAAGGTGTATGCATCAGCTAGTTAGCACCATCTGGCAGGAAGAACTCGTACCCGACGATTGGAACCTGAGCATCCTATGTCCCGTCCACAAGAAAGGAGATAAGACTGTATGCTCCAACTATAGGGGCATAAGTCTTCTCCCTATTGCCTATAAGATAGTGTCAGGGATATTGTGCGAACGACTAAAGCTAATGGTCAACGAAATAATTGGACCATACCAATGTGGCTTTAGACCTGGCAAGTCCACCATTGCCCAGATACTTACCCTGCGGCAAATCCTAGAGAAGACCCAAGAGATGCAGATCGACACTTATCACCTTTTGTCGATTCGTCGATTTGACAGTCCCCTCCGATCAAAGGTATTCCATGCAATGTCTGAATTTGGTATCCCCGCAAAGCTCATCCGGCTTTGTAAGATGACTTTAACTGATACTAGGTCCTCAGTTATAATTGGAAAGAACCTCTCCGCAGAATTTTGTACCAAGAGAGGTTTCAGACAAGGAGACAGCCTTTCGTGTGACCTATTCAACATTTTGCTGGAAAAGGTAATACGAGATGCAAATGTGAAAAGAAATGGCACAATTTACACCAATAGCCATATGTTACTTGCTTATGCTGATGACATAGGCATCATGGGACGATCAGTAAAGGAAGTAACTGATACCTTTAGGAAGGTCGAAGCAGAATCTGCGAAAGTTGGTCTGGCGGTAAACGGCGAAAAGACCAAATTGATAGTGTCGACGCGCAAAGCGTCCATAGAGATCGGACCAACTGTGGAAGTTGGTACCTAAAATTTTGAGGTAGCTAAAGACTTCGTCTACCTCGGCACTGCCATAAACAGTACAAACAACATCAGTTGTGAAATAAGAAGAATAATTGTATTGGCCAGCAGATGCTACTATGGTTTAAGTAAGCAATTTAAAAACAAAGCCACATCTCGTCAAACAAAAAGAACACTATTCAAAACGCTGATACTACCTGTGCTAATGTATGGCTCCGAAGCATGGGTACTTGCCCAAGCAGATAAGGCAGTGCTTGGTGTGTTTGAGAGGAAAATTCTTCGAAAGATCTACGAGCCGATTTGCGTTGACGGTGAATATCGACGTCGACGAGCTATATCAGCTATACAAAGACATGAATATATGTAGTTAAACGTATCGAGATGGAACGATTGCGTTGGCTGGGCCATATCATAAGAATGAGCGATGGTGAACCCGCATGTATGAATACATGCCACATGGCGGTGCACGCAGAATCGGCAGGTCTAAGCTTGTAACGTGACCGTTTCATACAATTCTTACATCTCATTCGACCCGCATTGATATCCATCCCACCTTAATATTTCCATTATACCGTCAGCGCCAAACTTACAAACATATCCCATACTCAATAGTGGCCTACCATCCATCATATAGCATATGTTGGATTCAATGCAGTCAACGACAACACTGTTTTATAATAATTTTCATTCACATCGTGTAACTACCCGAATATGTATTCTGGGTTTATTCACCGAAGTCGTCGATCACCAGCCGACAAAATACGACAAGACGTGTGGCTCATCCGCAGTCTCGTTACTCGTTAGCTACGATTCGAACACGCTCCTAGTAAGCTCCGAGTCTCTTAGCCAGCTCCAGTCTCTTAGCAAGCTCCAAGCTCTTAGTATGCTCCAAGTCTCTTAGCAAGCTCCAGACTCTTAGCAAGCTCCAAACTCTTAGCAAGCTCCAAGTCTCTTAGCAAGCTCCAAGCTCTTAGCCAGCTCGACGCTCATAGCCAGCACAACGCTCATAAGCAGCTCAATGCTCATAGCCAGCTCCTAAATAATTACCGACCTCTTTTCCCCACAGCAACCCGAATGCCATCGAGTCGAGTCATATACCCGAGGACCGCTGTGCCGACAACCACCCGAAAGCATTACCGAACCACAATCGACAACTGGCGAGCCGAAAGCTACCGATTGCCCCGAGCCGATAGCAACCCGAGTCTTGTAGAGCCGAGCCACATCCGACAACTGCCGAGCCTAAAGCTACCCGATTGTCAACGAGCAACAATCCGAACATCACAGAGCCGAGCCATACACCCGACGACTGCCGACTTGACAGTCGACGCAAACATAGACGATTGCCATCGAGTCGACAACAACAACCCGGCTACCATCGAGCTTATTACAACAACGCGATTGGCACCGGTTGTCAACACACACATATCTTCCATATTCCTCACACATATTGTTCGTATATTCAGCACCAAGAGTTTTATAATAAATATTGAAATTGTTAACACTCGTGTTTTTACTTAAGGTTTGTGGGTCCTTAGGTCAACCCTGGCAACGGCTGAGATTACCTCAGCCCTAGATAAAACCACTCTTTATAAGCTTCGATGGAGCATACAAGTGGATGAAGAAATGATAAGGCGCGGTATTCCAAAAAGTCAAGCGAAAAACAGAGAGGAATGGAGATCTTTTCTTAGTTCGGTCTATGGAACGAATGTTCTGTAATGGGCCAACTAAGTAAGTAAACAAGTAACTAAAGCTTTATTATGTTTAGAGGGAACAGAAAAACTCAGAGATCCAGTCGAAAACTAAGCGGTAAATTTGTACTCTGTTCCTGGAATAACGTATACAGTGGCGGCCACCTAATTAGGGACAATAAATTCAGTTTAATAGATTAGTCGATTTCATTTAAAAATGTAAAGATTTCGATTAAATAAATTTTCTATATAAGGTATTGCTAGAAGCACTAACGAGTGATGCCAAAACGTACTGAGATTTCTCCATATGTGGGGAAAGTACAACCCACTTTTCTAAAAATGGTCTATATCAGCCTGGCCAGCTAATTAGGGACATTAGTAGTAAAATCAACTTTAATGTTAACTGTTGCACATTTTTGTACAAAAATTACATGTATTTGTTAGTTTATAGTGTATTGAACTGATTTTATGCTTTACACCCACCGCAAGTCCTTTAAGGGGCCGAATTATTACTGTAATCCCTAATAATGTGCTTTACACAGAAAAAAAATTCATTCAATATATGAATAGTGTTCAAAAAATTTTTCCAATGTTCAGATTTTTGTATTTTATGAACCTAGTTCATAAAACAATAAATACCGGTTTCTTTTTTGAATGAATTATAAACATGTAATATATGTATTGTATTTTGCACAATATGAACAAATTCATTCATTTCAAAATAATCTTCTTTAAAGCAAAAAAAGTTGCTTATATTCCAAATTTCTTTTTATATTTTTCATAAATTTATTTTTTCTATACAAATTTTTGTTTTTTTTATTTCATTTAGAAACTATTATTTATTTTCAAATTAGTTGTTTTTATTTAATTTTGTAATTTCTGTTCTTTAAAGGGTTCTCTTCTAATTGATTTTCCTAATTAATTATGTATCTTGTAAATCAGACCAATGTGAACCTTACGTACATACATATTGAGTCCATCAGCACTAGCTTGAATTTTTAGATGTTGCATTTATATTAAAGTAATTCAAAAATTGTATTTGCGAATTAATGCTATTGATATGGTGAGTGTCTTCCGACAACAAACAAAATCTATGGCGGTTAGTTAGTGTGGTAGTGGTGGTTGTTTAGGCTGTTGTGCTTTTTTCACACGAAGTCAATATGCGTATAGATACGATGGAGGGGAGGAAAGACAAAAACAATAGAAGCAAAACCACCACATCTTTGTAGGCAAAGCACAAAAACCGGTTTTGCCAGAAAATAGTGGTTAACGTAGGAGAAACTATGATTTTTATTTTAGAAAAGCATTCATACTTTTGCAAAAATAGTATTGTGTGCATGAGTAAAAAAATTTGTCCATTCATTTTAAAAGAGGTACGTTCAAATTATGGACAACAAAAATTATGAACGGAATTAGTAAAAAAATCATACTTTTGTTTTTTTCTGTGTAGGCAAGCAAAAATGATATTTATTTGGCTCTTAATAAAAAAATATATTTTTAGTAATCCCAAACATTCCGAGGCATACACTGCAATTACCGCTCCATACTGGGTGTACATTTATCCTTAAATTACTTATTAACCAGTTTGGATGAGTTACTAGGGTGAAAATCCTATTTTAAGGATGAGATATGAGGTTTTTATTAGATTTTGTGTCCTTTTTTAGATTCTGTTATACAGTGTGGGCCAAAACTAAAGCACCCACTCAGTACATTTTTTTTAAAATGGTAATTTTTTTGAGAAAACAAAGTTGTAAAATTGTTTTGTATTTTTCTTTTTATTTATATTTTTATTATTAGAAAATAAAAAAAACAAGGAATTCAGAATTTAATAAACAAAAGTTAAAATTAAAAAAAAAAACGTTTTAAGTCGGAAATATAAGCGGACATAACTAAAGCAACCCCCAATTCGAGGTACAACAAAAGCTATTGAAATCAACATTTCGTTGCTTATCCTTTATGTCTAAATTTTCTTTGGTTTTTGAATTTTTTTCGGAGTTGACGATCTCCCACAAGCCCCAATTGAGAGCTAAAATCATGGGATTGGGTGGGCCAATGGAGAACTTCTGTCTAATGGTTTTGGAATCACTCCTTAACCACTTTCGATACATGTTTGGCTCGATATCTTTCTGGAGTATCCATCTAAGTGGCATCTCTTCTTCACCCCACTTCAGATGGGTCTTGGCGGATTCCAGTCCGGCTCCTTCATTTTTTGTTGATATGAAATTTTTTTTTTGCTGGTCGTCGACCGAATAAGCCATCGTCACCTGTTCTTCTGAAAATTGTTCTTTAGCTAATTTTTCAATATAAGCGATGTTGTATTTGACCAGAAGAAAATAAAAAAACAAGGAATTCAGAATTTAATAAACAAAAGTTAAAATTCAAAAAAAAAAACGTTTTAAGTCGGAAATATAAGCGGACATAACTAAAGCAACCCCCAATTCGAGGTACAACAAAAGCTATTGAAATCAACATTTCGTTGCTTATCCTTTATGTCTAAATTTTCTTTGGTTTTTGAATTTTTTTCGGAGTTGACGATCTCCCACAAGCCCCAATTGAGAGCTAAAATCATGGGATTGGGTGGGCCAATGGAGAACTTCTGTCTAATGGTTTTGGAATCACTCCTTAACCACTTTCGATACATGTTTGGCTCGATATCTTCCTGGAGTATCCATCTAAGTGGCATCTCTTCTTCACCCCACTTCATATGGGTCTTGGCGGATTCCAGTCCGGCTCCTTCATTTTTTGTTGATATGAAATTTTTTTTTTGCTGGTCGTCGACCGAATAGGCCATCGTCACCTGTTCTTCTGAAAATTGTTCTTTAGCTAATTTTTCAATATAAGCGATGTTGTATTTGACCAGAAGGGGCTGTATCATAATTTTTGGATGAATATGAACAATATTGGCTAATGTTTTGGTATAGCCCCCATATAGAGGTACTTTCCGATCTTCGGTATTTTGAGTATTTAAGCCACATTTTCCTACTAAATTAGGTGTAATTTGGTACTTAGGGTGCCTAGTGGTCACAAAATATTTCCACCACAAATTTTCGATCTGGGTCCACGTTTGGGTATAACCCCCATATAACGGTACCTCCCGATTTTCAGTATTTTTAGGATTTAAGCTAAATTTTCGGAAAAGCAATTATTTCTCCTGCAATAATTAATAATTTATTATCCTCTATGCCTAAAAGATGTGCTTGTGTCATCCATAATAGAAGATACGCAACGAAATATTGATTTCAATACTGTTTTTTGTACCTCAAATGGGGGGTGCTTTAGTTTTGTCCGCTTATATTTGCGAACTAAAATGTTTTTTTTTTTGAATTTTAACTTTTGTTTATTGAATTCTGAATTCTTTATTTTTGTGTTTCCAACAATAAAGATATAAATAAATAAAAAGAAAATTAAAAAAAAAAACAAATTTATAAAATTCTTTTCTTACAAAAATTATCACTTTAAAAAATTGTACAGAGGGGGTGCTTTACATTATGTGGACTCATTACATTATGTGGACTAAATAATATATATATATATATATATATATATTGTTTCTTCATAGAATATCCTAGGACATATGTAGAGAACATGTTGTCCAGGATTTCTCATTAAAGACCACAAGGTCTTTCATAGTAGTTCAATGGGTCCACTCATAAAAGATAAGATGGGAAGACCAGTGGAATTTTAGCAGAAGACTTGCAAGACTTTTATAAAGAACATATAAGTCAAAACAAGTGAAGTAAAGTGGAAGATCATGTGATATCCTATATATATATATATATATATATATATAAAGCATTTAAAATATACTCTTTTTAATGTAATTCAACATTTCGTGGAAAGTTAGTGTCCAGGAGAAGTGGTGTAGGATATCACATGATCTTCCACTTTACTTCACTTGTTTTGACTGGTCTTCCCATATTATCTTTTATGAGTGGTCCCATTGGACTACTATGAAAGACCTTGTGGTCTTTAATGAGAAATCCTGGACAACATGTTCTCTACATATGTCCTAAGATATTCTATGAGGAAACATACTAGACTTCAGGAAGAGAATAGAACAACTTCTTCGAAAAGATAAATGAGGAATATTTTGATAACATTTTTGATTCCAAATTTTTAAAATGTGTGGGCTTATTCTAGTTGCTACAAACGTTTGGATTGGATCCAGTTTAAGACCTGGTCTTGGATTGCTTACCCCATGTAGTACTTACGATCTAGATTACACTTGCATAAATTCACAAAATTTGTCATTTGCATTAAACTATCCGAGGAAGATGTTTTTGTCATATTTCACAGTCTTGAACAGAGTTTTTCTACTTCAGAACCTCTTATACAAGCGTTAAAATTTTGATGAAATATGTATGTAGAGAAATGCTATTACTTCGTGGTGATCTCTCCTTGCATTTTAAAATATCGGCTTTGCCTTTATTCGCCGTCCAGCATCAATCTGTGAAATCAATATTGATTTAATGTTAACACAGAAGTTTTTACAACCGAATTCTAAAATGGCAATCTGCGCGAATTTACCCTTACATATATTTCGGCAAAACCGACTAAAACTTTCTAACTTGTTTCTGCTGCTACTTTTCGAATATAGCAGAATATATAGCAGAATCAATATGGAACATGCATTACAAAATAACAAAAAAAACATTGTTCCACAACATCCCATACAGGACAAGGGAGAGAGACTTCTCTCATATCAATGAGTGCACCCCGATTCATATTTAGCTCAATGATATGTGACCTACTGTTTATCGCCGAGTCCGAACGGCGTGTCTTAAGACACCACTTGTGCAGAAGTTTTTCAAGGCTGAAATACTCAGGAAATGTCGCCAACATTACTGAGGGGTATTTTGCCACCGTTGAAAAATGTTTGATGTTGCTTGTCCGGGGAATCGAACCCCCGACCTTCTGCGTGCAAGGCGGGCGTGCATACCATTGCACCACGGTGGCACCCATTACAAAATACCTTATGGAAAACAAAATATAAGTGTATATGGTCCAAGTATAGGAAAAAAAAGTTAAAAATGGTGCATGTTTAATTCATTTTCATTGGTATATGAAATTACACTCGGAGTCGACTCCGGAGTTGGAGTCGGATCTTGAAAAAAACTGGCCTGGAGTCGGAGTCGGAGGAAAAATTGCTCGACTCCGCAACCCTGATCAAAACATCGTCCAAAATTGTAGGCATCTTCTTTGACCTAAACTCTTACCTCGTCCAAAATTTCGTGACTACTGAGTTATAATTGCGACCTCTAGTGTCTTTATGATTCCACTACAAACAAATAATTGTATAAATTAGGCTGTAGCCTGTAATCTGACCTCGTACATCGAGGAATAAAGATATAAGGTGTATATTACAAATATTCACAACTTTCACGCATAAGTTGTGGTCCTTTTAACACTATAAATATTGTCTGATTACCATCTCAAATTGCAAGCTTCTTCTTTGCCATATATTTTTAACTTATTTAAAATTATGAGACGAGCGGGCTATTATTGCGACCTACAGAGTAATTACAAAATTGGATAAAGATTATGTTTTGGATCCATTTCACCCGCTAAATATTTCAATACGAATATGGGTCTATTCTGGTATGAGTCTGATCTTCATGCTAAATTTCGTGACGATCTGTCCATCATTGTGGCCTGAAGCTTGATTACAATTTATGAAGATTGGTATACCACATTGGGGTATAATCAGATATTCTCCTAAGAAAAAATAACACAAAAAAGATTTTCTCTGCATTTTCGGACCATAAATATAACCCACATTGGTTTAATTTGAAAAATGATAACCATGATAAACTTCCTAAACCAAAGGCGAAACATGCATGTCACACAGTGGTGATTGTGTGGGTTCGTATCGTCGGCTTTCCTTTTTCAAAAAGCATCTTGGTCAGTAAGCTCGTCTCTAACGAGAAATTAATTAAAAAAATTAATAAAAAATGACCTTCGCCTAATAGGCAAAATTTTCAAATAAAAATAAAAATCAGCTTGAGCCAGGCTGGGGTTCGAACCCACGTCCTTGAAAAACACATGGAAAAAAGTGTTGTCACGGCGTGTTAGTGTTCAGAACCAAACTCATAACTTTCAAAGGCTACGCTAAGCGTTTGTCATGAAAGCCATACAAAGATTTGAACAAAAAATTCAACTTTGTAAAAAAACAACTTGCATTTGAAAGAGGAAATAAGTTAGAGGATAGCGAAGCCGCCCCACAGTCGATGTGTCTGAGGAGCCTTCCTAAACCAAAGGCGAAACATGCATGTCACACAGTGGTGATTGTGGGGGTTCGTATCGTCGGCTTTCCTTTTTCAAAAAGCATCTTGGTCAGTAAGCTCGTCTCTAACGAGAAATTAATTAAAAAAATTAATAAAAAATGACCTTCGCCTAATAGGCAAAATTTTCAAATAAAGATAACAAAACAAATTTGTGACAGTTTTCTATTAACCGTTAAGTTTGCTTTGATAGTTTCAAATTGCTTTTTGATTCGATTTTTATTTGTTGTTACATTGTTTAGCATTTGTCAAGTCATCAAATTTACCATTTAATGTTGGCAATTTTTTTAGTTGCTATTTTCTTATCATCATTTATTTTGTTTTTTTTTTTTTTGTTCTTTGAAATGTGATTTCATTTGCAATTCGATATGGTGACATGACAATATTGAATTAAACTGAATCAAATCAACTACAGTATAATTAGTTGTAAGTTATTTTGAGCGTGACATGTCAAAACTAAACGCCAAAAACAATACTATATTATTGGACGGAGTTCAATCTAACTTTTAATGGAAAATAAAATTGCGGTTATGCCAATAAATAAAGGGACACTAAATGAGAGTCGTGGAGTGATTTTGTTAGCGATGGGATAATATTTAGCGGTTAGGTTTCGTCACAATTATTACGGACATTTTCAACAAAAACAATATTTTAAATAATGTAGAAAATCTCACCTTTACATTGATTGGTGTAAGTGGTAAATCGTCAGCGATATAGCGAAATACACTAACCTACCCCACTCATGGCTACGGTGCTCAGTGTTGGTTCTTTTTCGTAACCAAATTTTTGCACAGAAAGTTATTTTGGTACGTAGCGAAAAAACCCTAATAAGTTTGATATGTGATGCTGTAAAAGTATATATCTCAGTTTGCTTCTGCCAAGAAGACACCCCGACAGCATGCTATTTTCCACTGTGGCATTAATGAATATACTCTGCGCCATGGTACAGATACAGTTGGATACAGTTTTTCTATATCTGCCGTAGTGTCATCTGTGTGTGGAATACTGGGAAGTTCATCTTTCAAAACGTATCCCAGATCGTTCTTTTGTGTTTTGCGGAAACACGGTGCTACTATCTGGTGCTTCTAATAACTACATTTGTGTCGCAGTGAGCCCGAAGCCGTTTTCAGTTGTTTTATTGTGGAGACTGAATTTCCCTACTGTTGGATGTTTAAATATTTTTGAGTACCGCTTGTCCTTTTCTTGGATGGAGAAATGAACTCAAATAACACTGTGCAACATTTTTAAGGTGATCTTGTGCAAACAATTCCAACTGAGGATTTTTTGAAAATACAGTCCCAAACGACAAGAAACCCTAGTTGGGTTTTGTTGTGTCAGATCCAGCTCGGAATTTATGGCCCCATCTAAACATGGTTAAATATTGAGTTTTTAAAGAAATTCGGGGCTATATCTCTAAAACCAATGCAAATCTTCTTCTGACGTCTGAAGCAAATTTGTAGATAAGGACAAGAACAAAATATTTGGAGAAATAATGAACTCGAAAAACTTCATTTATTGCCTCAAATTTTAAAATATATGCAAACATTTCACAATTTTTATACATTTCGCACCGTATCTCCAAAACCGTTATTTTTTTCTAAATATTTTCCTTCGGAAAAATATTCCCTGGAATGTAATACACAACTCTTCAGAACATGTCATTGTTGTAAAATGCCTCTATCCCGTTGTTTTCAGTACATTTTTTAAACGATGATTTAATAAAAATGTCTATAATGTAGTGAAATCCGAAATGCGAGAACAAACTGTTGGTGTAAACTGTGTAAAAAAATTGATTCAAAATACCGCTGAAACAACATGAAGTAAGCAGTTTAGAGTTTCAGAATGTTCTATAGAATTGTTGAGAACTTAGGAAAATTTTTGCAAAAGGTTACTTGGTTCAACTCCCAATAGTTTAGCCGATACTGACCAGAATTTCAGCAATTATGTAAAATTTTCTATATTTTATAGATTTTGATGCCCTAGATGGATTTTTTCTTATGTGTTTTTTTTTTAAGATAAGTTCTACTAGTTTAGGGCTACATTATTGCTAAAGACAGCAAGGCCAAATTCCTTTTCGTTTCTGAGATAAATGCCTGATAAATGCAAAAAAGTGTAGATTTAGCCCGGTTTAGATAAGGCCATAAAATCCGAACTGGATCTGACAGCTATGCAAAAAACCCCTATGACACCGTGTGAGGAGGTTGGAGGGCAAAATAACTCTCGAACAGGTCTGCCGATTCGATCCAAAGTTTGGTCTTAGTAATATTTTTTCCAAACATAGTTTAAGTTCGAAGATAAGCCATATCGGTCCACTCCTTCAGGTACCTCCCCCACAAAAGTTTAAAAATGCTCGGTAAAATTGTGCGTACGATAACTCTTGAAGAGAGTGGCCGAATTGGACCATACTTTACACATCTTAATATATCTACCAGATATAGATCAGGTTGAAATATGGACTATATTTGTCCACTCCATCCGGTACCTCCCACACAAAATTTCGGATACATGTTCACTTTAAGACCTGCTTTCGAATCACTTTGATTTTTGTTGAAGCAACTTGCATTCGCTGCCTCAATTGCGATGGTAAAAGTTGTTTCAGGGGCAAGTCCATACTTCTTAAGCAAACATCCCTGAAGTTGTAAAAAACCCCTATGGTACCATATGTAGTGGCTGGAGATCCATTCTTTTTAGTATCTCCTCCGCAAAACTTTTGATCTCTAATCCTAATCAACATTTTTGTCAGTTCAAACGCCCAAAATTCCCTAAATACATGCGTTTTTTTTTTGGAAAAAAATTGTTTCAATATACACAGGCTGAGGGTATATCTCTGTCGGCCAAGCCGACTGATACTTTTTTACTTGTTTATTATTTTTTTTAATCGATTTTGAGTGTTAATTGGGCCCCATAGAAGAATAATATTCAGGGGTTGGAATGGGCAAAAAGCTTATGTGGAGAGCATTCAACGTTTTATTCGTATGTTGCAAAGTAGGTTGGCGTAGGTGGTCTAACTACTGAGATATCGCAAAAATCGGTAATGTATCCCATTTTTCCATTTTTTGTAATCACTCTACAGGTTGCAATTTTGAAAGGATCGCCACGAAATTTTGGTTGTTAATAAGGCTCACAGAGAGGAAAAGGTATATTGAGTTTAGTGATGATCGGATACTATTCAAGAGGCGGAAAGGGAAAAAACTTATGTGGACAAAAATTCAAAGAAAGTCCGTCAATGGAAGAGGAAAATAGGTTGGAGCACATCCCACTTTCCCATTTTTTTATATGACAAGTATCTCAGCTTTGGTTGGATGCGATTCAATAATGAAGTCATTCTGAACTTTAAAATGTTACCAAAATTAGTTAAATGCTTGTGAGGTTGAAAAAGACACTGGGATATCCCAATGTCGAATTTATGGAATTTTATTTTCATGTCAGATAGTTCTTCTTCTGTTGAACATATTCCAAAGAGAGAGCTTCATAATGAAACTAAGCCGTGTGAGTTTTAAATTAATACAAAATGTGTCATTTCTGGTAAAGTATTATAGTTATTGCACAATGCGCTAAGCTATCACAATTTAAATTTTGAAGTTTTTACTTTAATGACAAATATATCTGCTTCCATTTGGTGTATTAAAGACATGTAAAATGCTAATCAAAAAGACCAGCAAAACTTTAAATCAGTACCAAGTAGATGTCGGCGGTAGTCAAATATAAAATGAAATAATTATTTTCTTTATTTGAAACTTTTGCCTATTAGGGCGAAAATTATTTTTAATATTAATTTCTTAATGATTTATCGTTGGAGTTCAGTTCGGCTTAAGTCATTTCGTATTTCCCTAAAAGAAATGTTTACCAATGAAAAGCTTATGCACAGGGGTAGTGGTGTAGGGTATCACATAGTCGGCCGCGTCGCGACTGTAGCCTTTGTTTACTTGTTTATTGTTCTTATTGGTGTAAACGCGGCACATGTAATATGACTACCTTTAACGGGCGTTTAAAGTTGTACGTTACTTGGAGGCCAGTGTCCACTTGAGTTAAAACAGGGGTCAAGAAAAGTCCTGGTTAAAGCCAGGGCAGGATCGTTCCTTGGTATCTTTCATCCCCTTCGTTACCTCATCCGCTTCAGCAACTTTTTTTTCGGAATTTTAAAAGTTGCTGTTAAAGTGCAACCCATCATCCCAATATCACTATTAAATATCCTACGCTAAGGAGACTTTAACTAATCGAGGAATACAGGTTATCAGCTTTCGTAAAAACTTCGGTTAGTTGCTATTCATTTCCGTACTTACCATTTAATGAATGTAAACACAAATTCCAAAATAGCCACCATTACAATATTGTCTTGGAAAATGTTAACACAAAGACTATATTGGACTTACTGTATTTATAGTTGTTTAACATTTTCTCCATTACATTTTTTTTCATTTTCAAGCATTGTCCAATCAATTGATTTGTGTTCCATTCTTATTTATTGTTATTGGTTTTTATTACGACTGTAGTAGTAAATATTGGTAATTTCAAGCAACATGAATGAGTTTTCTTTCGTTATTTTCTAATGGACACAATTTGCTGTATTCATGTACTTACAACCATTATATACGGATCATTAAACATTTTACAATCCATGAAGATTTTACAATCAATACTGACGTTATTGTCGACAATTTTATTTTTTTGTTGTTGTTGGAGAAATGGTAATGCATTAATTTTCTTAATAATTTATAATCTTGTCGCCGTACTCATAAGAAGACATTTCCGCAACGGAAAGAAGCGGTATATTTTCACATGGTTTGTCCATTATCTATGTTAGATGTTGGAAGGTTTTTTTTCGCTAAAAATCGGTCAAGATACCTAAAATGAGGGAGCGAGCACAATTGTCACCTAGACAAACGGACAGACAAATACGATATTAATATTCTCATAATTCTCCATCGGTCCTAATTAGCAACATTATACCAATTCCATATTTAGTATAATTTTGAAAAATGAAATGAGAATTGGATAGATTTTGCTCTAATTCTTCTTTTCATAGCAGAAGTGGCGATGATACACTGCATATTGTGCTAGATGCACGTATTTTATTTTCCAATATTGTTAAAGTTTCATACGAATATACTCACTCTCAAATGCCCTGGCGTATTTATATAGACCTAAGAATTTTTCCTCTTTTCTGTCTCTAAAATTCTCCCCTACACCTTTAAACACAAAGATTTACACATGTATATATCCTTGTTAAAAAAAAGGAACAATGGAAATAACACAAAACATTACATATTCTGAACTTTAAACAATTTCTGTATTAAGTTTAAGATTGAAGTTCATTCGAGGATACATTTACGACGATATTTATTTTTGTGGCATTTTCAAGCATAGTTATGCTGCTACGTATTCACGTGTGGGAGAGGTAGCTGTAAAGCAGTCACTGCCATTGGTCGTTTGGTTTGGTGCTTTAAATGTGTATCCATGGACAATGAAGAAGGAACAACAATGGTAGCAACATTTCTAAGTTTTCCCAAGCAGTTATACACTCCTACTAATCGTAAAGCTGTAGTCATTGAGTAGAGGAAGCACCATAAATTTATATTGTGCTCGTATTGTTGCAATTTTAAGGGCTACTGGTCTTTAGTGACTTTACAATAAAATGTTGAGCACATTTTTGTAAGGAAATAATAATGTCTGCAGGGAAAAGAGGGTTAAATGCTTATGGAAATTCGTTGGAGTTGGAATTTAAAGTCGTGCCAGGATTTTTAAATAAAAACTAAGTTGGTTGTGGACTATATGCTGACTGAGTGCTAAATGAATATCGACAACCAACAATCTCTAGTTTAGTTTAAAAATAAGTAAATCGGAGTTAGAGTACTCGGTGGCACAACCACACAAGAAAACTCAGCAGAGCGTAAGGTTAATTGTCGTTATCCTTAAAAAATGGATCAGATTTCGATATATGTAGCTATATGGAGCTCAAAATACTTGAAATCGGGCTGTCCTGGATCAATAATAAACGTGGAAAAGGAATGTCAAAGAACGTCTAATAGCCCTATACTCATACAAAGATTCCAGTGGTAATAGTTGGGGACTGAAACCCCAGGTTATTAATAAGATCTTCAGGACCACAGTAGGCCCAATTCTCGCTTACAGTTCTCTTTAATGGGGGGATGCTTTGAACGAGACATGGTATCTTCATAAAAGAACCATTGGTCAAATGGCGGCATCGTGACTAATCACGGGTGCCATGAAAAGCACTCCACAGGTGACTATCAATGTGCTACTTGACCTTCACACACACACGATTGGAAAAAAAAATATGGCCTGAAGAGCGATTTCCTGAAAATTTGCCTTTGTCCCCATACAAAGTACTATAGAAATAAAGATCGGTTGCAAGAGACCCTGAAAGCCATCATGAATTAGCATTATATCTTTGTTTGTTGTTTTTGTAGATCATTTAAGCAACAGTGAACAAAGATATAACGCTAATTCCTGATGGCCCACAGGGTCTCTAACAAAAAGTTCATCACGCCATAACGCGGAAGTTCGACTCACGGCAGACCTGTCCTTCAGGGTTCATAATATACTCACCAAGGCCTTTCTTCCCCGAGAGGAATTTTTCGTGCCCCAGACTTTCCCCTCCATTTTGTTGCACAATGTTATCTAATCTAATCTAACAAAATGTTTTCAGCTGGGTGAAAGGTACCACCAACGGGGCTATATCAAAGAGTCAACCTATCTTTAAATTTTTTTGGCGGAAAAGTTTTATAGCTGCAGGAAACTTCAAGAGTCAAATTGAGGGTAGTTTCATCAAAACAATGTAGACCCTCAAAAATGGACCCATATTGACGAATTTTAGTGAAGAAATTTCGTGACCACTGCAAAATTCCCGAAAATCGGGAGGTACAGTATTATGGGGGGATATACCAAAACATGGACCTATATTGACGATTATTTTTGAATAGACAAAATTGTAGCTAAAATTCTCAAACTACCGATCATTACAGCTAGTTCGGTTAGAAATTGCAGCTAAAATTCTCAAAATACCGAAAATCGGGAGGTACCGATATATGGGGGCTATACCAAAACATGGACCTATGTTGACGATGTTTGGTGGAGATATTTCATGACCACTGAGAACCTCAAATGTCAAATTACAGCTAGTTCGGTTAAAAATTGCAGCTAAAATTTTCAAAATACCGAAAATCGGGAGATACCAATATATGGGGGCTGTACCAAAACATGGACCTATGTTGACGATGTTTCGTGGAGATATTTCATGACCACTGAGAACCTCTAATGTCAAATTGCAGATAGTTCGGTTAAAATTTTGGCTAAAATTCTCAAAATACCGAACATCGGGAGGTACCGTTATATGATGAATATACCAAAACATGGGCCTATGCACATATCCTATGGGATATAAGTTTGTTGATCACTAGGAACCCTAAGTGCCAAATTATAGCTAATTCGGTCTGCAAATGTGGCGAAGAACGTCAAAATACCTCAAATCCGGAGGTACCGTTATAAAGGGGCTATACCAAAGAGTGGACCGATATAGCCCATCTGCGAACTTGACCTGCCTATGGAAAAAATACCCTCGCGTGCAAAATTTCAGCACTCTATCTTCATTATTGCGGAAGCTAGAGTTATTACAAAAGACGGACAGACGGACATGGCTAGAATTGGAATCTTGGAATTTTATCCTGATCAAGAATATATATACTATATAGGGTCGCAAATGATTAGTTCGATGTGTTACAAACGGAATGACAAACTTAATATACTCTCCATACTATGGTGGAGGGTATAAAAAGCATTTTTTTGGGTCGCTCTATTGGTTACGCTGCAATTTTTACGACGTTCGGGGCTATCACTGGGTTCCGAGGTAATCAGTAATCGATGATTCTATATGACCACAACTATACTTCGTACAGATTAATGTACAAATACATCATACGGATGTCTGGACCCACAACTATCGAACTCTAGTCAAGCGCTCCTTAAATCACTTACGTCTGCAGCTGTTTTGGACTGCAAAAACACCTTGGAGGCAATCAAATCAATCGTTACTTTGTGTTGGGTCTCGGGTCATTTCATGCGGCAGTTGGAATAAAGGTATCAGAACAAGGCTAACAGGCTATCCGGTCTCTGATAACCTTCTGCAAACCGACCAAACAAGCCGGATTCTTCTTGCCGAGGGTCAGAAGTGGCTTCAGCGGGAATGAAATATGCACCAAAGGTTCTCCAAAACATTATGAAAACGGTTCGGATTTCGATATAGCTCCCATATATATTCATCCGATTTCATGTATTTAACGCACCAAACACAAAATTGGACTGACATTTTAAAGATGTGCGGAAAATGTAACGGAATTTAGTCGAGAAAATATTTCACCATATTATAATAAAAATAAATAAGAAATATTTCTATTCTGACAAAAATATATTCGCAAAACGTTTAACTTTTAAGATTTGTGAAATACTTTTTTTTTTTTTTTGATTCCTAAAATTCTGATAACAAGGGAAAATTAAGGCCTGAATGCGTTTCATTTGTCCTCTTACTAAATTCGCCCCTTATCGTACTATAAAAAAGAAGAAACTAATTATTAATTAAAGCCACAGTTTGGGTATCATATGGTCGGTTTATATTCTTACTGACTGCATTACAGGCTATTAGATTTTCCTGTTTAGTACGTTCTCTAGGTCGAAATTCTGATTAAAATGAAGATAATATCCTCAAAATATTTAAAATCTGGTTGTTCCTCTATATGAAGTTAAATTCCTCAAAATACCTGAAATCGGCTGGTACAGCTGTACATATTCATGTACTGTAATCCAAATCAACTGCAACTGTGTGGAAAATGAGTTACTAGATTTGAACTCAACATATACCAAAGCAAGGTAAAAAAAAAAAACATTGTAAACCCAGTAAGGAAAGGATTAAAGTCGGGCGGGCCGACTTTATGACACCCTACACCACCGTGAATAGGTAAAATATATATGTGAGCTATATCCTAATCTGAACCGATTTCGATATAAATTGGCATATTTATTTCTAGACCAAATGTATTAACACATTCGAAATCTCATCGAAATCGAACATATATAAGTTGTGTATTGCAGCAAATACTTGAAATCGGGCGAAAATATATATGGGAGCTGTATCTAAATCTGGACCGCTTTTGATATAATTTGAGACATTTATTCCTAGACTGAATTCAGTCACATATTCCAAATTTTATCGAAATCGGACATATACAGCGTGTTTGGTGCAGCAAATCTGAACCAATTTTCATCAAAATCAATAGCGTTCTGCCTATGGCCATGAAATTTATATTCCCCAATTTTCAGCTGAATCGGACAATAAATGTGACTTGTACGTTGCGAACGAACGGACGGTCATGCATAAATCGACTCAGAAAGTGATTCTATGTATATCCCCAAAAGGAACTATGGGTCTATCTCGTTTCCTTATGCATGTAACATACAAATACACAAGGACATTGTACCCCTTACCACAGTGTGGTTTAGGGTATAAATATATGAAATCATGTAGTAGTTATGTGGGAGCTATTCCAAAACGTGAACCGATACCGGTATATGGGGACTATACCAACATGTGGACCTATATAGCCCATCTTCGAACTTGACACAATTTCCGCGACCTATCGAGGGACATGCGTATATCGACCCAGAATTTTACACTGATCAAAAATATATACACTTTATAAGTTCGAAAATGATTATTATACCCTACACGACTATGTGGAAAGGGTATTATAAGTTTGTTTTGGTAAAAATTCATGTAACACCTCCAAATATTTGTCGGAGACCCCCAATGTGGTATACCAATCTTCATATCTCGACGAGATAAAGCGATTTTGAGATGTGCGTCCGTCCGTCTCTCCGTCCGTCTGACCATTATAAATTGTAATCAAACTCCAGGCCGCAATTATGGACCGATCGTCACGAAGTTTTGCATGGAGGTCGGGTTCATACCAGAATAGATCCCTATTTTTGTTGGAGATGATCGTGAAATATTTAGCGAGTGAAATGGACAAAAAACATAATTTTTATCCGATTTTGTAGCTGCTCTGTAGGTCGCAATAATAGACAGATCGCCTCGAAATTTTAAATAAGGTAAGAGGATATGATAAAGAAGTAGCTTGCAATTTGAGATGCCGATCAGATAATATTTCGAGGGTTAAATGGACCAGAACTTTTGTGTGAAAATTGTAAAAAAGTTTAATATACAGCTTATATCTTTGTTCCTGAAAGACACATTCTTCCCTCGTGAGTTATATTTGGAAGACGATCTCTTGGCATTTGCACTGATGTCAATTGATTGTTGATGTACGTGATCAGATAACAGAGCTACAACCTAATAAATGCAGTTTTTTGTTTGTAGTGTAGTAATTATACTCTAGAGGTCGCAATTATAGCTCAATAATCACGAAATTTTGCACGGGGTAAGAGTTTAGGTAGAAGAAAATACCTTTAATTTTGCATGATGATCTGATATTATTTAGCCGGTGACATAAACCATTGCTTTTGTATGGAAAATATACAAATTTTATGTTTGGTCCTGGTGGGCATATACCAGCAATGAAGCTTACATATGGAATAATAACCTCATACCTCAGGATTTAGGGTAAAGGCGATACAAAGAAAATACGACCAAAGATGTGTCTCATCGAAATATTGGTTTTAGACCCCAAGTATGTTTGGGCGAAATTAGTTTCAGACAATTTGGAGTCCATTTAGCCCTGTCCGTTTATCTGTATGTCTTAACGAACGGATCTACCGATTAGAACCAAATTTTATACTTCATAATACATTACCCAAGCTTTTTAAGTTCGAATGTAGGCTATCTCCGTCCACACCTACCCCAAAAAAGTTCATAATTGTTTTCGAAAAATTGTGTGAACGATAACGATTTGCTGCAAACTTTCCATATATTATTATTCCTTCCAGATATAGATCGGATAAGACTAGATTGGTCCACACAATAGGGTACTTCCCACACAAAATTTGGAAAAGAGAAATTTAAGAGTCCTATCGAATCGTTTTGATTTTTTTTTTTCGGCAGATTTTACTTGCGCCGCAAATCCGCAAGATAACTCTCTAGGGTATTTTCTGATTGGTCGAAGCTTTACACATCGTATTATTTTATCCAGTCATGTATCAGGTTGGAATATGGACTATATCGGTCCGTCCTTCGAGTACCTCCCACACAAAATTTGGGAAATTGCAGTTTGAGGACCCGTATCGGATCTATTTTATTATTTCACGGTCCCTATTCTGGTCCCTTTTGAGGGGTAAATTATACTTTCTGAGATAATAGTCCAGAAGTTCCAGAAACCCTTGCCGGCTCCAACTAAAATTACAAATCTGAAAAAATATTTCTCAAACTTTTCCAAAACTCAGAAGTTAGCTTAATAATATTGATTTGGTATAGACACATATTACGATACCTACAGATACCTACCTACGTATTTTGAAGCAAACTCGTGTTACAAAATAAATATATTTTTATATGGCAGAGGCTGAGGGTATATCACCGTTAGCGCAGCTGACTTATACTATCTTCTTTGGTGTGTACTTGAACATGAGAGCCTAATCAATGTGAATTTTCCAATTTTGGAATATTTTTAAGAAATGTATAATTTATATTTTATTTTCCACAAACATCCCAGTAAGGACAAGGGACGCTTTTCTTATATCAATGGATTCACATTAAGTTATTGATATGTGACCTAGTTTTTATCGCCGAGTCTGGATGGCGTGTCCTAAGGTGCCATTTGTAGAGATGTTTTTCATGGCTGAAATACTCAGGAAATATCGCCAACATTACTAAGGGGTATTTTGCCACCGAAGACAATTTGATGGGAATCGAACCCGGACATTCCTACAGGTTGTGGTGTAGGGTATCACATGTTTCAATGCGTTACAATGGTAATTCTTGTTGTGCACTTTAATGTCATCTGTAAACTATATTTACTCTTTAAAGTCCACATATTTGAATTTCCACTCTAATATGTAAAATAAAACACTTGACACACACCACAAAAATAAAAAATTAACCAAATATACAAAATTTTCCAGCCAAACGTAAAAAGTCAATTTAAATACAGAATGATTTATGCAATTTATGACTTTTTCGTTTATATAGCAACAACGTTAACCAACAACAGCAGAAGCAACAATAACAATTACTCTTTGTGCAGGGTTGGTGGATGAAGTAACACGGATACATTCTTCGTTTTTCATATGTGACCCAATTAAATGTCATAACTAAAGGCTGAACAAGTCAAAAGGAAACATGAGATGAAACTACGACCAAACCAATGAAACTTCATGGGATAGAACGTCGTTTTTGTAACAATTTGTAGGTACTTAATCATTAAGAGTTTTTTCGTAAATCATTTCCATCGATTCATACGTTATTTTCATGTATTGTTTTTTTTTTTTTTTTTTTTTTTAAGTTTACAAAGTAGTTCAAAGATTTCGACACAACGAAAATTATTAACCATATTCTGACACCGCAGCATAATAGAACACTAACAAAGAGAGGACACGTTTCTCGCCGTTTTTTCGTATCTCATCAACTTTCGTCGTTATAGGCCTCCAAAGGTTTGAGGCTTTGATGTAAAAAGGGTCAATTAGTCAGGACTATATCTTCCAAACCATTATGAAATTTGAATTTTTCTCAGAGGCAAAGTTGTAGCTCTTCTCTTATAGAACACAAAATGTGAACACATATAATCCATCAAAATTCATCTGCAAGGTCAAAATCGCCATGGTCAAATTTCTTTTAAAATGTTTACTAAAGTTTTGTTATACAGCTATCAAACCGATCAAATTTGAAGCAAACCACCAACTACAAAAATGTATCTCAGATTTCAATAACCATCTCTCTAGAACATACGAACTATGTATAGACGCTTCTTAAAGGTCAAAATAGCAAATCAAATGGGATTTTAATCCTGTTTCCTCTGGTTCTGGTCCACAGATACTAAACCGTTTAATATTCAAGAAAACAACCAACTACAATAATATAGCAAAGGCATCAATAAACAACTTTGAAGGGTTCTTAATGGTAAAAATAGTAAAACACTTTTGAAAATACTCCATTTTTACACCTTTTGCTCCGATTCTGGTCCACCGATTTCGAATCGTAAAGATTCTAGGTATGATTCTTAAGGCTGAAATTCACGAACAATTAAATTATTTTAACATTCCCCCAGCTCAGGTTTGGAAATACGGATCTGAACAGGACAGAATGATCCAAAATAATCAAATTTTGAGCTTGAAGAATCGTTCCTAGAATCTTCATTTGTTCTAGAAACTTGTTTGTTGAAATCTAAGGTAAATTTTTGTAGTTGAATGTATCCTTAATTTTTGGACCAGAGTCGGAGAAAAAAGTGTAAAAATAGGAAATGTTCAAAAGATTTTTGCTATTTGTACCATTAAGAACCGTTCATAGACATTTCACATGTTCCAGAAAGTTGTTGACTGATGCCTTTGCTACGTTATTGTAGTTGGTTGTTTTCTTGAATATTGAACGGTTTAGTAAATGTGGAGAAAAGACCAGACCAGAGAAAAGAGGATACAAATCACATTTGCTTTGGTATTTTGACCTTTAAGAACCGTCTATACAGAGTTCTTATATTCTAGAAAGATGTTTATTGAGATCTGCGGTACATTTTTGTACTTGGTTGTTTGCTTCAAATTTGATCGGTTTGACAGCTGTATAACAAAATTTGAGAAAATTTTTTAAAAGAAGTTTGACCATGGCGATTTTGACCTTGCAGATGAAGTTTGATGGATTATTTATTGTTCTTTAAGACAAGAGCTACAACTTTGCCTCTGAGATGAATTCAAAATTCCTAACGGTTGAGAAGATATAACCCTGACTAAATGACCCTTTTACATCAAAGCCTCAAACCTTTGGAGGCCTATAACCGCGAAAGTTGATGAGATAGGGAAAAACGGCGAGACACGTGTCTTATCATTTTTGGTGTTCTATCAAACTGTGGAGTCAGAATGTGGTTAATAAAACATGACTCAAAAAATTACACACAGTATTATAATAAAATTAAAAATTAGCAAATTCAAATTTTTCGTAAATTGGTTGTACTGGAATTTGCAATGTGTTCTTGGTGTTCATATAAAGAAGTATTGCATAAATTTTAACATACATATCACTCATTTACTCAAAGAGTGGCATAACTCAAAAAATGTTTTTTCTGAGTTAGCAATTTCTATTTTTACGACCTCTATATTATCTTGTGTCAACGAGTTACAGCTCATTTGGCATAATTCAACAATAATATTTGTTGTCTCTTTAAAGCACTAAAGGTAGAATTAAACGTGACATAACCATAAAGCCGTACGGCCATATCAATCAGCTGATTTAACCAATCCTATGGAAATCAATGTACTCGATTAATTATACCCTACACCACTATGTGGGGAGGGTATTATAACTTGGTTTTGGCCAAAAATTTGTAACGCATCGAAATAATGGTCGTAGACCCATTCTTATATATATCAAAATGAATTTCTCGACGAGCTGGGTCGATCTGGCTATGTGCGTCCGTCCGTCAGTCCGTCCGTCCGTCCGTCCGTCCGTCCGTCCGTCCGTCTGTCCATCTAAACCATGTAATCACGCTACAGGTCGCAATTTTGATCGGATCGTCACCAAATTGTGGGTGTTGATGAGGGTTCCGGAGGGGAAGAAGCCTATTTATTTTGGTGATGGTCGGATAATGTTCAGGGGTCGGAATGGGCAAAAAACTAATTTGGGGAAAAAGTCAACGTTTTATTTCAAAGCTAATATCACCTCATCTATAATGGGTATATCAAAAGCAAAACCTGCTAATGAAAGAAGAAAATATCACCTTTCTAATGATGTAAAGTAGGTTCTCGTAGGTGGTCAAACAACAAAGAAATCGCAATAGTCGCTAATACAACCCAACTTTTTATTTCTGCGATTTGAGTTATAATGACGAATATCACAGCTTTTGTTGGGGATATTCCAAACTCAAAGCCAGACTATGAAAGAAGAATATCCCACCTTTACAATGATTCAAAGCAGGTTGGCGTAGGTGGCCAAATAACGGAGATATAGCAATAGTCGATTATATATCACATTTTTCAATTTTTTTCAAAATCGCGTTTCAGGTCGCAATTTCGATCGGATCGTCACGAAATTTTAGGAGCTAATGGGGGTCCCACAGAGAAGGAATCCTGTTGATTTTGATGATGGTCGGATGATATTCAGGGGTCGGAATGGACAAAAACTTATTTGGAGAAAAGGTCAACATTTTATTTTAAAGCAAATAGCTCTGTTTCTTTAAGAGGTATATCAAAAGCTAAACCTGGCAAGGAAAGTAGTCAATTTCACCTTTACAACGATGTACAGTAGGCGGTCGTAGGTGGTCAAACAACAGAGATATTGCAATAGTCGGTAATGCATCCCATTTTCCGATTTTATTGTAATCACGCTACAGGTCGCAATTTTGATCGGATCGTCACGAATTTTTTGGGAGTTGATGGGAGTCCCCCAGGGGAAGAAGCCTATAAAGATTGGTGATGGTCGGATAATATTCAGGAGTCGGAATAAGCAAAAAGCTGATGTGGAGAAAAGTCAACGTTTTTTTCTTATGCGAATATTTCCGCTTCTGGTAGGAGTATTCCAAAAAGAAATCCCGCCAATGGTAGTTGGAAAGATCTCCTTTATATTGATGCAAAGTATGTTGGCGTAAGTGGGCAAACAATCGAGATATCGCAAAAGTCAGTAATATATCCAATTTTTTTTCATTTTTTGTAATCATGCTACCGGTTGAAATTTTGATCGGATGGTCACGAGATGTTGTGGGTAGATGCGGGCCCCACAGAGGAAGAAGCCTATTGATTGTGGTGATAGTCGGATAATATTTAGGGGTCGGAATGGGGAAAAACTCATGTGTAGACAAATTCAAAGTTTTATTCTTTGTGAATATATCAGCTACTAGTAGGAGTATTCCAACGGCAAAGCCTGTCAATAGAAGAAGAAAATATTACCTTTAAATTGGTGTAAAGTGAGTTGGCGAAGGGGGCCAAACAAGGGAGATACCACAATGTATCCAATTCTTCCATTTTTTGCAATCTCGCTACAGGTCGCAGTTTTGATCGGATGGTGACGAAATTTTGGTTGCTTATGGGGATCCCGAGAGAAAGAGGCATATTATGTTTGATGGTATTCGGATTATATTCCCTAAAAGAAATGTTTACCAGTGAAAAGCTTATGCACAGGGGTAGTGGTGTAGGGTAACACATGGTCGGCCCCGTCCCGACTATAGCCTTTGCTCACTTGTTTTTTATTTATTGCTTTTGCACCAAATCGTGGGCGCATAGTGCCAATACAAAATTATTCCAATCATTTCTATTTGAAGTTAAAGTTTTAACATTATTCCAAGATAGATTTCCTGGATGTAAGTTTATTTCTTCTTCAATGCTTCTTCTCCAGCTACACCTCGATCTGCCTCTTCTTCGCATTCCTTGTGGATTCCAATCAAAGGCTTCTCGACATACCATCCGCTGGTTTACGAAGAACGTGGCCTATCCACCTCCATTTCCTTTCACGGATTACTTCGCCAATTTGCTTAATATCACTCCTCTGATAAAAATCCAAGTTTGATATCCAGTTATTTGACCACCATATGTAAAGAATAAAACGCAGGGATCTATTTACGAAAGATTGCAGCTTATTCGTGAGTTCGTTGGACACAAGTCAGCTTTCGAATCCATAAATCAGAACTGACAGAACATTACTTTTAAATATGCGTATCTTTGTTTTGGTACTTAGTTGATTGGACCTCCATATTTTGTATAAACCCGCAAAAGCGACCTTAGGTACGTAAAGTTCGCCACCTGTTCGATGTCTTTTCCATACAGAGAGAGCGGTTGTGTTTGAGAGGAGTTTAAGTGAAATGATTTGGTCTTGTCCACGTTAATCTTTAAGCCATATGCCCTTGAAGTTGATGCTATGTCTGTTATTTTGCTTTGTACAATGTCATCAGCATATACAAGGCCGTTCAGGTGTTCCATCTTTAATTGGTGTCACATTATTTCTCGACGCGGATTGTTGTCGATTGTCCTGACAAGTATTCCATCAATAACAATAAGAAATAGCAGTGGTGACAGCAAACATCCTTGTCTCACTCCGGATTCTACGGATATAGCGGGGGAGAGTTTATTGCCATGTCTTACTCTGCATTCAAAACCGTGGTATTGTGCTTTGATTAGGTTACAAATCTTGTCGGGGACACCTTTTCTGCTCATAGCTTCCCATTTACTCTGGTGCTTTATTAAGTCGAACGCTTTTTGGAAGTCAATAAAGACAAGGTGGAACGAGTCTTGCATTTCTTTTATTTGTTTCATTATTATGCGTACAGTGGCAATATAGTCGACACAAGATTTGCGACTGTGGAATCCGGCTTGTTGGGGCCTAAGCGTATCGTCAATTTTCCTCTCAATACGGTTTAGAATGATTTTGCAGAATATTTTTGGACAGCTGCACAGTATCATTATTCCTCTCCAATTTTTGCAGTCGACACAAGATTTGCGACTGTGGAATCCGGCTTGTTGGCGCCTAAGCTTATCGTCAATTTTCTTCTCAATACGGTTTAGAATGATTTTGCAGAATATTTTTGGACAGCTGCACAGTATCATGATTCAGTCGCTTAGTGCCCCTTATTCGGTATTTTTACCACTATCCCTTGTAGCCAATCGTTTTGAAACGTTTCTGATGTCCAGATATCCTGAAATAATTCGTGCAAAGCCCGAGCAGATAGTTCATTATCCGCTTCGATTAGTAGTAACATATTATAATGCCAAAGCCCTAACCATAAGAAACCAATTGGGTTTCTGTTTTCTATGGTTATAGCGTTATGGCTATGCCACGTCTAATTCTACCTTAAAACACTTCAAATCATGCTCAGCCTTACACAAAATTCTAACAGTGATATCTGGTGTTTGGGTAATAACATTTTTAAGTTGGGAAGTCAAATTTCAATCCCCAACTAAAAACGCGTTTTTTCTCGAAACTGAATTTTTTGAGATGGGTCATTCTTTGAGTTTATGAGGGATACGTATTTTCGACTGAGTCTAATATAATTATCGGTTGACCCATCAATCTGTCGAACACATGCAAGTGAGTGCCACGACCATAGTATGAAAAAAACGAGGAAGACAAATATTCGATATATTTTCTTCTTTTTGAAATGCAAATACACTGCCCGTTCATTTTTCCCCATTTGCAACATTTATATAAAATTATATTTCGGAAACAAATGAAATACATTTTAAAAGCAAATTCGATTTTGTAATTTGTAAAGGCTTCATGCCCGTAATTGCTTGCCACTTGCTGCACCATTTTTTCTGGTTATAAATTTACAGAACAAAAATGAGAATTAAATGAAACTCCTTTGTTTGTTAAATATGTAATTATATTATGATATATAATAAAGGTATCATGACATTGAAAAGAGAATGAAAACGGGCAGTAAAGCATGTGTTTGTATTGGTCATACATAATTGTTGCTTTGTCGTGTCCACAATGTTGGGGAGTTGTGACAAAGACCGCATTGTGGGTTACACGTGGCGTATGATAATGGTGATGTATAGGAATCTCATATTGTATGAAACATACGCAATGTTGGACAAATTTATAAGGCAACTAGAGAGTTTACCCCGCAACATTTGGGTGTCACTTGAGTCGAACAAAATATTTTGCGGGGCAAAAGAACTTTTTGGTATAACCCCCATATATACTTTTTCCATTGGGAAATCCCGTCCCAGGAATTTCCGCATTTCGTGCTAATTTTTCACTTTCGAAATCTCCCTGTCTATCCCGCTATTTCCCGGAAATATATTAATTAGTATATAAGAGTAGAATTCCTAGAATTCCCCGGAAGAAAAACCCTATTCCCATATAAATACCACTTGGATTGTATGTAGATTTTCATAATATTTAAGAGTTGTAATATTGATGTATGTATCGACCAAAACCCCTTTTTCTTATTTATTATTTGAAAGAGAGACACATAAGTTATATGACACTGGCTTCGAAACCGCTGTCTTTCATTTTAATTTTGGTTTCTCTGAGCAATATTCAACGAAGATAGAAAAAACTATTTGTTCCATTTCATTGGATTTTTTGTTATACATACATACGAACATATATAATCATTTCCTTAACGTTTTCACAATGATATCAATTGTTTATCAGACATTTTAAATTTCCTGTTTGCTTCGGTTTGACCGTTTGATTATGTTCACTCGCCGTTGTAACTATTTCTAAAATTTTCTATCAACATTTCAATTTGATACGGTCACGTATTTAAGAGAAAATGGGAAAAGTTTTTGGGGACATTTCAATTTCCTCGATGCGACACACAACAATGTATTTGTTCATACAAATATACATCATATATTTAATTTGCAGGATGGTCAGTTGTGTAAGTTAGGACAAAAGTTTGTATATAAATTTCAATTTACTTTTTTGATGTTATCAATATATTGATTTCAAATTAAACATTAATCGGTGAGAAGCCATAAGTTGTTGTGACTGATAATTTGATATTCACAGCCATGTACTAACCGAATACAATACAATTTAATTCACGGTATTCTTGTTGTGGATCATCAGAACAGTAAAATAAGTCTACAAATTTATGGAAATTTCTGAAGTGCTAGCTATTAAAAGTAATGGTATTCTTATCGACCGTAGAAATAACAATAAGAAATTTTTTGTCGTTAAAGTCAACAATGGTGGAGTTGGGATATTATAATTCAATGAATTAAGAAAGTAATATGTGGTTATTAAGAACGAAGGTTTATTTGTTGTTTGCTTGTATTTTGAAAATTCTGATATCTGCTGACCTAAGCGTAGGACAATTTTTTAAAGAAATTTTGTCTTTACGATTTCGACCATGAAAATGAAATTGGATAGACTTTATGTGTCCATAATTGTTATTATTTAGGAGAAGAGCTGCTACTTTGCCTTTGAATTAGAAGTTTTAAAATTGGAAGATATTGACCTGAGAAAATTATCCCTTTTGGGATAAAGGCCTTAACACTTTGGGGCACATAACAACGAAAATTCAAGTGGTGGGGAAAAAGCCGACACATGTCTTCTCTTTTTTGGTCTTCTATCACGCTGAGACAGGGCTTGGAATATGGTTATTTGTTCCTGTCGCACGATGTAATATGAAGCTCAACATACTATAACAAATAGTTGCCACGCCTTTTCGTATAATCATAACATCTTTGATTTAATCAAACTATAACAAGAAAGAACGATGTTAAGTTCGGCCCGGCCAAACTTGTTATACCCTACACCACTAGTTGTATTGAAGTAAAACCGAACAATTAGTTTCCTTTCGCTTATGAACAAGACTAAATACCAACTTCCAGCAATTTCGGTAAAACAATGTAGCTTACTTTCACCTAAATTCGGTAGGTACAAATTTTGGGCAAATTTCGGGTGAAAGTTTTATACGATCAACGAAAACTAAATACCAAATTTCAGATATTTCGGTGGAATATTGAAGGTACAACCTTTAAAATGCCGAAAATCGGAAGGTACAGTTCTACGGGGGCAATATGATGGCGTAAACCTATACCTTCAAATTGCAGGTGGAGAGTTCTGCACCCCCAACGAAGAGTACATAACAAATTTCGGTGGAATATTGAGGTCACAACCTTCACTGCACCGTTCAATGGGGGCTATATGAAGGCGTGGACTAAAGAGGGAAAAGTTGAATAACCCCAATGAAGACTAAATACCAAATTTCAGCCATTTCGATGAAATATTGAAGACAACACGTTTTTGTGGGGGAGGTACCGGAAGGAGTGGACCGATATAACCCATCTTCGAACTTAAACTAAGCTTGGGCAAAATATTGCGATAGATAACTTTTGGACAAAATCGGTTTATCCGTTCGAGAGTTATCATGCGCACCAGCCAGCCATCATTCATGGGCCAGCAAAGACCAGTAACAGCATCTGTAGGAGGAAAAGGAAATAAATATATACAACAAATACGAAATATAATTTGGAAACTATTAAATGCAGTAAAAAGACTATGGGCGCCACTGTACAAATGTATGGGAAATAAATGTCATGTATTTAAAATATATAATTACATAATAATTAAATTTTCTAATCATCTTCAAAGGATGCGTAATCAGTGGTTACATTTTTCATAGGTAGCAGGGTATAAAACACTTTCATATGGGTAAAATGCACCTCATCGAAATAATGGTTTTAGACCCCATGTATGTTTGGACGAAATCACTTTCAGACAATTTAGAGTTTGATTTAGCCATGTCCGTCCGTCAGTCTGTATATTTGTCTGGCTGGCTGGAGCGCACGGTTCAACCGATTCGGTCCAAAAATTGGCTTTTGTAATTTTTTGTCCAAATTTAGTTTAAGTTCGAAGATGGGTTATATAGGTCCACTCCTTCCGAAAATTCTTGAAGGGAGTAACCGATTTGGTCCATATTTTGCACATCGTGATATTTCTACCAGACTTAGATGAAGTTCCAATATGGGCATAATCGGTTCACTCCTTCGGGTATCACCCACACAAAATTTCGGAAAAGTTCAGTTTAGGGCCTGCTCTCGAATCGCTTTGATTCTTATACCCTAAAGGGTATATCACCAATATTTTTGAAAATTTAACATAGCTGAAGCCGAGGTTTACCCTTTTAGAATACGCGACTTGTGATTCTATATTATACAAATTAAATATTTTTGGATAAAATGAAATGTTTTTGGACGTGGCAAAAAATATTGACCTTAAAAGATAATTTGGGTGGAAGCTGTGGCTATATTTATGTCTTAACATAAATGGGTTGTAGCCACCATGTCTTTTTTTGTTTTCTCTCGATTTGTGAGTAAACCACACTTCTCTCGATTTTCCTGTCAAAGTAAAAGTAGAAGCAAACTAAATAAGGATCATCTCACTAATGTATTACTTTTCAAAATTTGAACTGCTTCTACCGTTAAACGATGCTGACATTTTGAAGCCAGATTTACAGTGGTTTTTGAAATTTTCTACTAATTTCATTCCGCAAACAGGTTTTTCAAAAAATTATATATAGGATTGTAGTACTTGCGATTCTGAGTTATTTGAAACGACAAATGTGAATGTAGTCTGCACAGCTTCATAGAAATCTACATCCAAATGCGGAAATTTTGTGTGAACATTTTTGTAAAAAACATATTTTTCGGGCCTAATTTTTACAATTGTCATTCGATTTCCTAGTACTTGATTGCACATTTTAGGTTTTTACGTTCCGGATCTAATAAATCAATCCCCGTAAAAATCCATCTACTAAAACGCGAGTTACAAGAAAGTCCAAAGTAGAAAAATCACCTAAAATTGTTTTTGGAAATATCGCGTATTTTATCGCGTTTTCTGCTGTTCGTTTCCACTGAAATAAGACAACTAATACAGCATCTTTGTTTTAGCGGAAACAGAGATTTGAAAACTTCACTGATAAGGGAGCTACATTCATTTTATCCCAAAAAATAGTGTGTGATGCTACATCCACGGTTCTTAATTGATCGCCTTGAAATAGATATATATCGATGTAGATTTTCATGGTGGACATTGAAATCGGATGCGGACAAAAATTGTATGCACTTTGCGCAAATTAGCGATATTTTATAGGTATTTAATGGTAAGATGCAGCTGATGCTACATCTTAGCCACCAAATTAAATTTCGAAAACTATATTCAAATTAAAAGATACGGTATTACTGTGAAAATCACATGCGGACAAACTGATTTGATAATTACGCGATTTACACTTATTTAAAAATGCATATAAATAAAAATGGGTTATTTGACCTCTATTTCCATTTCAGAAGCTTTGACATATATCCCCATCAACCTAATTAGCTTCCCTAATGGGAAAGCTTTAATATGAATGTCAATAAAGCAAAATCCGTCTATTTTGTTGGGAGATTTAAGCAAAATGAAGGAAGTATTCCTATAAATTTTTACAATATTTTCTACTACATAATGCATGTGAAAAAATATTTTTTTAAACAAAAAATTATTTTTTTTTGGCCGAAATATGTGCAAATACTCAGAAAATGTCGCAAACCTTACCGAAGGATATTTTGCCACAGTTGCAAATTTGACTTTGCCTGGCTGGGGAATCGTTTTGAAAAAAAGGTGGCAATGTATGTATAAAAATCCAATTGGACAATTAAAACGTTAGGGCACCATGTAATTTGAAATAATGCAAAAACTGGGAATGGGCAAATGTGGTTCTCTACACAAAACACATTATATATTAAACAGTAGGCCCGTTATCTAGCAGACACGATATTGCAATTTGCATATTGTATATCACATTGGGGGTCTCCGACGAGTATTTTGCGGTGTTACCTGAGTTTTTACCAAAACAAACTTTTCGTAATATTTTCTTCGTATTTTTGCAAATAACATGAATACTATAGCTCCAACCTTCACGATTTAGGTTTCATTTTATTCCTCGCAATGTCTGGATGCTGTTATTATTATTTTATATATATTTTTTGTAAGTATAAGCGCTATTGTTTCAAAAATATGTTTATAAATACGAAAAATTTTTTAACAAATTTGATTTTTCGCGAATCCATTGAGACTTTTCGATTTTTTTTTGCATCATCGCAAAGGGTACGAATTTAGTTAACGATAATAAGATACAATTGCTTACTACATTTAGCAGCGATTTTTGTACAATTTTTTTCTAATTATCATAATGAAAACGGTCATATCTTTTGCACGCAACGATCAAAGTTGGTAACGAAAACAAAAAATCATTGATGTAGTATCAAAACAATTTTTTGATTTTTTTTTGAAATGGAAAAGACGATTTTAGACATTTTTCCCGATATACTTTATAGGGTCTCCGATGAATATATCGATTTGTTACAAATGGAATGACAAATTTAATTATCATCATTATTAATAATCAATCATTTGTGTCAAATTTCTAAACACTAAAACGACTCAAGATAAGCAACTGCCACGTTAGCCATTAGAATGAAAAGAAGGAAATATCTTTCTCTTTTGAAAAGTTGTCGTAAATGTTGTTGATTTAATGGCACATACAGAATATAGCAGAAGTTTTGCAAAAGTTTACAACGTTTCTTTGAAGTATTGTATAACTTGACGAAGTTTTACATAGGCAAAATCGTTTTGGTAACCAAAATAAAAAATCAATGAAGAGTATTGTTCAGTTAAGTTAAATAAGTTGTAACCTACGTTTGGTGTTAGTTTTAATTACACAAGTAATATAATTGAATACATTTTACATTATATATATACTTGCGCAAAAAACAGCGCTATGATACACCTTTGTTGATTAACATTTTTCATTTTTTCCCTCAGATGTACGTCTCTTTCATTCTCAAGTGCCCCATCATATTTAAACCTTCAATATGCATACATTTCTATAAACATATACAATTACATAGTAAAGTTATCTCAGATTAAAAGGGAGTACCAGATTCGTGAAATGTTAAACGTTTTATGCTTCACTAGCCAAGTGCCCGCCACTTCGTATGCGGAAAAAAATAAAAAACGACAACAAATAGTATTTAATACCGAAATGGTGAACTCTGAAAATGTTGTTGTACTACTACATATTTTAATTGATATGTAATTTCATTTAAGTACTATTTGTAACACTTTTGTTTTTTTTTCAATAACATCTGATGTATTTCACCCCTACAAATCAGCAGCGAGGTGTTTCAATTGATGGTCTTGTGTCCACTGGGTGCAATACAAAAATTGTCGTATAGATCTACGTTTCCATATGGACTTTCTAAGCGTTCAGAATAAAAACAGAATTTTCTTGAAAAATAATACAATTTTTCAAACTCAGGACCTTATCTCAAATTTTGCAGTTTTATCCCTACTTGTTCTCCCAATGCTTATGTCATTACATGTAGAAACATTTTAAGTGCGAATTTTAATAACCATTGTGATATAATCCCAACAGTGACTCTCATAACAAATTCCATAGCGCTGGGTTTACAGTTCATTCATTTCAGTGATTCAATTTGTAGTACAATTTAATAATTCTAAAACATTTATGGTGTATTACCCTTTAGATCTTTGCGGATACTAATAGTATTATTCCAAATTATATAACTACACCCAAAACTTAATTTGGTACTTCTTTAGGAGGTATTTCCAATAGCACCTCCATAGCTCAGAAAACAAAATTTCCTTATACAAAATTTCAGAATTTATACGCATTTAAAAATGGCACCAAAGTTAGTACTTTTCGTACACCTGGCTATAAACTTCAAAAATTACTCCCTATATACCAACCATGATTCTCGTTGCCAGCTCTATCTGTACACCCTCCATATCTTAACTCCGCAAAAGAACAGTGGCTATAATTTTAGCTCTGCTTCTACCTTAAATACCTAATTTAGGACGATTTAGTACTTTTCGTATACTTAAGGTACGAATTTTAATAACCACATCTATATCTTAACCCTGTATACAAACACCGAAATTAATACCAAATTTCCAAATTCCCCCTCCATTACTACACCCAATTTAAATTTTATTACAACTTTGGCACTAAATTCCGAGATTTATTTTTTATATCCATTTAGTTCTATATTTTAAAAATTACCAACATTTGGTTTCATTTAACACTTCTCGTATATATGAGTACGAATTTCCAAAACTACATTCTTATGTCAATCCCACACTATCTAATCTCAAATTTCTGGTTTCTAGCTTTATCCGTGCACCCAAATCCTACTTGTACTAAATTTCCAAAACTACTTCAATTCTACACTTCAAAAGCAATCTTAATTTCAAATTTCAGGATTCTACCCGCTCGAGCAAATCCAAAATATACCAAATTTAGTATCATTAAGTACTTTTCGTACCCATAAATACGAATTTCCAAAACTTCTTCAATCCTATACTCCAACAGCAATCTTTATTCTAAATTTCAGGATTTCTGCTCTATCCGCTCACCCAATCGATATTGTACCAATCCATAAGTACGAATTTCCAAAACTACCTCAATCCTGCACTGCGACAGTAACTTCAATTTAAGGTTTTCAGCTCTATCCGTTCACCCAAATCCAAATTATACCAAGTTTAGTACCATTTAGTACTTTTTGTACACATAAGTACGAGTTTTTAAAACTACTTCCATTCTGCACTCCAACAGTAACCTTAATTCCAAATTTCAGGATTCAGGATTCCGTTGACCCAAATCAAAATTGTACCAAATTTAGTACTTTCCGTACCCATAAGTGCGAATTACCAAAGTGCCTCAATCCCTTACTACAACAGTAATCCTAATACCAAATTTCAGCTCTATGCGTTGACCCAAATCCGAATTGTACCAATTTTTGTACCATTTAGTAATTTTCGTACACAAAAGTACGAATTTCTAACACTACCTCAATCTTACAGTCCAACAGTAATCTTAATTTCAAATATTTATTTTATATTTTATGTACCAAATTTAGTACCATTTAGTACTTTCCGTACCCAAAATTACGAATATCAAAAACAACATCAATCCTACACTCCAACAGTAATTTTAATTCCAAATTTCAGGATTCCAGCTCTATCCGACCACCCAAATCCAAATTGTACCAAATTTAGTACCATTTAGTACTTTTCGTAAACATAAGTACTAAAACTGTCCATATATCAATCGTACACTTCAACAGTTATCTTAATTCCAAATTTCAGGATTCCAGCTCTATCCGTTCACCCAAATCCAAATTGTACAGAATGTAGTACCATTTAGAACTTGTCGTACACATAAGTACGGATTTCGAAAACTACTCCCATATCGCAATCCTATACTCCGTCAGTAATCTTAATTCCAAATTTCATGTTTCTAGCTCTATCCGTTCACCCAAATCCAAGTTGTACTAAACTTAGTACCATTTAGTACTTTTCGTACATATAAGTACCAATTTCCAAAGCGACCCCCATATCTCAATCCTATACTCAGTCAGTAATCTTAATTCCAAATTTCAGGTTTCCATCTCTATCCTTTCGCCAAATCCAAATTGTACTAAATTTAGAACCATTTAGCACTTTCCGTACACATAAGTACGATTTTCCAAAACGACCCGCATTTCGTTTTCAACAGTAATCTGAATTCCAAATTTCAGGTTTCCAGCTCTATCAGTTCACACAAATACAAATTGTACTAAATTTAGTACCATTTAGTACTTTTCGTACGATTGCGTATTCCCCAAACCATTTCCGTTTTTCAACAACACTTTCCAACCTTGTTTTCTATACCAAATTTCATGATTCTAGCTATACCCGATCAAAATATACATTTGGTAATAAATTTGGAGACTTTTAGTACACTTAGACGTCGAATTTCCAAAAACCTAGAGGTGGACAGTGGGTAAATACCCATTGGGTAAATACCCGGTAAATTGGGTAAATTGGGTAAATACCCATTTGTGGGTATTTATTTGGGTATTTACTATATTGAATCGCTAATACAACATCTTAGACCCTATTTCTGGGTTTAGGTTATGAAATCGATTCAAAATGGATAGTTTTACAATACTTTAAACAAGTGGTTAAATACTTGGGTAAATACCCGAGTATTTACCCAAGTGTTGGGTAAAAACTCATTAACTGCCGAACCACTTGACGTAGGCTGAAAAAATTTGGCTCAAATCTTACTTATGTCAAGAGAATATCTAGCATTGAAAATGGGGTCTCTGGGTCCATGTTTTGATATAGCCCCCATATAACCGTACCTCCCGATTTAAGGTATTTTTTGCCTATTTGCCTCATTGTACAATCATAGTGACTGAAATTTGGCACAGTGAGTTCTCAATATGTAGAAAATATCCTTGCAAAAATTTGTCAACATATGTAGGTCCACGTTTCCTAATAGCCTCCATATAAGGGTACCCCGATTTTGAGTATTTACCCAAATGTTGGGTAAAAACTCTTTAACTGCAGAACCAATTGACGTAGGCTGACAAAACTAGGCACAAATCTTTCTTATGTCAAAAGAACTTCTGGTACTTAACATGGGGTCTCTGGGTCCATGTTTTGATATAGCCCCCATATATCCATACCTCCCGATTTAAGGTATTTTTTACTTATTAGTCTCATTGTACAATCATATTGGCTGAAATTTGGCATAGTGAGTTCTCAATATGTACAAAATATCCTTGCAAGAATCTGTCAACATGGCTCCACGTTTTCTAATAGCCCCCATATAGGGGTACCCCGATTTCGAGTATTTACCCAAGTGTTGGGTATTAACTCATTAACTGCCGAACTACTTGACGTAGGCTGACAAAATTTGGCTCAAATCTTACTTATATCAAGAGAATATCTAGCATTAAAGATGGGGTCTCTGCGTCCCAGTTTTGATATTGCCCCCATATATCCGTACCTCCCGATTTAAGGTATTTTTACCTATTAGCCTCATTGCACAATCATATTAACTGAAATTTGGCATAGTGAGTTCTCAATATGTAGAAATTACCCTTGCAAAAACTTGTCAACATAGGTCCACGTTTTCTAATAGCCCTCATATAAGGATATCCCGATTTCGAGTATTTACCCAAATTTTGGGTAAAAACTCTTTAACTGCCGAACTACTTGACGTAGGCTGACAAAACTTGGCATAAATCTTACTTATGTCAAAAGAACTTTTGGTACTGAACACGAGGTCTCTGGGTCCATGTTTTGATATAGCCTCATATGGCCGTACCTTCGGATTTAAGGTATTTTTCATCTATTAGCCACATTTTACAACCAAATTGGCTGTAATTTGGCACAATGAGTATAATATGTCCTTGAACATATTTGTCAACGTAGGTCCACGTTTTCCTGTAGCCCCCATATAAGGGTACCCCGATTTCAAGTATTTACCCAACACTTGGGTAAATACTCGGGTATTTACCCAAGTATTTACCCACTTGTTTAAAGTATTGTAAAACTATCCATTTTGAATCGATTTCATAACCTAAACCCAAAAATAGGGTCTAAGATTTTGTATTAGCGATTCAATATAGTAAATACCCAAATAAATACCCACAAATGGGTATTTAACCGGTATTTACCCACCGTGTGGGTATTTACCGGGTAAATACCATCTCTACAAAAACCCTTTGGTACATCTTCCTAACTCTCCATCAGTGACCCTAATTCTTTCCGTTTGCCAAATACAAAGGGTACCATATTTAGTACTTTTCGTACCCTTCCAGTTCGAATTTTCAAAAACCCAGCCTTATCTCATCCCTACACACCAACAGCAACCCACACTCAAAATTTGAAGCTTCTAGCTTCAGCCGTTTCGTCTGGGCGAGGATCAGTCACTCAGTCACTCACTCACCAAGCTCTTTTATATATATATAGATAAGGTCTCAGACGAATATTTCGATGTGTTACAAACGGAATGACAAATTTAATTATACCCTCCATATGGTGGAGGGTATAACTAGTGTAGTGTGACTACAACCGTCGAATGTTTTTATTGCACTGATCACTAGACATCGGATTTTGCATATTTGCATATTTTTTAATATTAAAGATACGAAGATTCTGATTGGTCCAAAATTCGTTTCAAAGAAAACTGAATTCTATAACAGGGTCATATTTTGTATTTATTATGCAAAATATGCAAAAAAATATGCAAAAATATATACAGAATATGCAAAAAATATGCAAAATATGCAAACAGATTTTGACAGAAAATCGTCATAAAAGTCATAAAATTGCCATTTAAAGTTGGAAAACCCATCAAAAAATACATAGCAGTGTTCTAAACTAAGAATGTTGACCGTTTAACGTCGACTTTTTTAACAGATTATTATGTTATTGAGACCATTTACGACAGTGTGGAGTGGGGTATAAAAATATGGTATCGTAATCTTACTTACTTACTTAGCTGGCCTTTTACAGAACATTTGTTCCATAAGCCGAACTAAGAAAAAATCTCCAATCCTCTCTGTTTGCTGCTGTATTTTCCCAATCTGGGATATGTAGCTTTGTGATATCTCGTTTCACTTGTTCGCTCCAACGAAGCTTTGGCCTTCCAGATCTGCGAGAACCTCCATGCGGCCCGTATTTATACGCCTTTTTAGCGGGTTCATCATCACTCATTCTTATAACATGGCCTAGCCATCGCAATCGTTGTATCTCGATTCGTTCAACTATATTGATGTCATTGTATATTTGATACAGCTCGATGTTCATACGACGCCGATATTCGCCGTCAACACAGATTGGCCCGTAGATCTTTCGAAGAATTTTTCTCTCGAACACACAAAGCACTGCCTTATCTGCTTGAGCAAGTACCCATGCTTCGGAACCATACATTAGCACGGGTAGTATCAGTGTTTTGTACAGTGTTATTTTTGTTTGACGAGAGGTGGCTTTATTCCTAAACTGCTTACTCAGCCCAAAGTAGCATCTGTTAGCCAACACTATTCTTCTTCGTATTTCACAACTGATGTTATTTGTTGTGTTTATGGCGGTGCCGAGGTAGACGAAGTCCTTTACTACCTCAAAATTATAGGTACCAACATTCACAGATGGTTCGGCGTTTATGGACATATTACGCGTCGATACCATCAACTTGGTTTTTACGCCGTTTACTGCCAGACCAACTTTAGCAGATTCTCTTTCGACTTTTGCAAAGGTGTCAGTTACTTCCTTTACCGATCGACCCATGATGTCAATGTCGTCGGCATAAGCCAGTAACATGTGGCTGTTCGTGTATATCGTTCCATTTCTTTTGACCTTCGCGTCTCGTATGACCTTTTCCAGCAGGATGTTGAATAGATCACACGACAGGCCGTCTCCTTGTCTGAAACCTCTTTTGGTAGTAAACTCTTCGGAGAGGTTCTTTCCAATTTTAACTGAGGATCTCGTCTCAGTTAATGTCATTCTACAAAGTCGAATGAGCTTTGCAGGAATACCAAAATCAGACATGGCTTGGAACACCTTTGAACGTATAGGGCTGTCGAATGCTGCTTTATAATCGACGAAAAGATGGAAGGTGTCGATCTGCATTTCTTGGGTCTTTTCCAGGATTTGTCTCAAGGTAAATATCTGGTCAATGGTGGATTTGCCAGGTCTAAAGCCGCACTGATAGGGTCCAATAATTTCATTGACCATAGGCTTTAGTCTCTCACACAATATGCCAGATACTATCTTATATGCAATAGGGAGCAGACTTATGCCCCTATAATTGGGGCATATATATATAAAAATGGAGCAGACTTATGCCCCTATAATTGGGGCATATATATATAAAAATGGTGTAAAAAATGTATAGTAATTCATAAAATGAGAACGGCTAGGCCGATTTCTCTAAAATTTTTTTTCAGTTATTCGCATTTTCGAGGAGAAGGTCTTTGCGGAAGAAAATTTTGGAAAATCCCTCTGGAAAAGACGGAAAATTGGAAAAATCGAAAATTGAGTTTTTGTATGAAATTTTATTCCTTAATAGCGAGACGAAGTTCGCCGGGTCCGCTAGTAAAAATTAAATATTAAACTATGTAAAAATATAAAATTTGATAAAATATCAAACGTTTTATGTAAAATTCAATATTTTCTTTGTCTTGATTTGTAGCATTGGGCTGGTTTTAACTCAAAGGTCCGTAACCTTTTAGTATTGTTAGATTTTAAGATTGCCAAAGTTTGAGCACAATTGGAATATGTTAACACGTGACACTGGAGCCTCGAAAATCTAGATTTTTTGCTATTTGGCGACTTCGACGACCCATATATGTGGAACGGTTAAAGCCATTGACCGGCATTATACATTTAATTAAAGGCCATTCTGTTCTTAACATTTTCTGCTAAACAACAAAGTACGTAAGTGTTATTGAATTCGAGATAATAAAGCCAATGTCCCGAAAAAGGCCTTAGGGCAAAAAAAACTTTTTTCTTCCTATATTATCAATTTTTGGGAATGAAAACGAATATAATTTACTTTATTTGAAAATGTTGCCTATTAGGTCGAAGATCAATTTTAATTTTAATAAATTTCTCGTTGAAGTCGAGCTTAATGACTGAAGATGTTTGCAAGTGAAAAAGGAAAGCCGAAGATTCGAACCCACACAACCACCATTATGTGACATGTTTCGCCTTTTGTGGAGACTTATCAGACATATCGGCCGTGGAATGGCTTCGCTATCCATCAAACATTTCCTTTTTCAAATGCAATTGTGTTTTTACAAAGACGGACAATTGTACATTCATTGTAAATTTTGTTCATACATATTTAAATTTAAAAATTTAAATCCTCGTAATCAACATCATCACAAGCAACAGCAGCATTGTCAAGAGCAAAAACAACAGCAGCAGCAACACAAACAACCCTTGCAACAAGTCGCCGAAGAGGAGTAAATCGTTGTCGTCTGACTTCGTCATTACAAGAGAGAGGAGGAGAAGGAGAGGAAAAAGAAGAAGAAAAGAAACGCGTCAACCACCACAAACAACATCTGTTCCTCACGGGGAAGTGTATTATGGACTATTTAGGCTATAATGTTTATTACAATCTTTGTCGATTAGCTCCCGGCCACAGTGTGCCGTAACCTTTTTACACCCCGTTACATTGTGACCGTGGACAAATAAAAATAATCTATTTTTTATTTGTAATTTGTAATAATTTGTTTTTTTCTCTTTTATATAAATAAAAGTGTATAGAAGAAGGAGATTGTAGGGAATAGCAGAGATTCAAGTCATTCACGCGTTATCGTTGTCTCTCAATGTCTTGTAAAAATCGTATGAGGAACAACTTTTTTATGTGTAATTCTCTCACAATTCAATCAAAACAAAAAAAGATATCTGATAAAAGCCATTAATATTAAAAATAATAAAGAAAAACCTCCAAAAGGGAAACTACAAAAAAAATTACATAACAGACTGACATAATGTGGGTTTGGAGCCATCTGGGTACAGATGACAACTTGGTGATGAACTCGACTCCTTGCTATGTCGCCCACATTTTTCAAGTTGTTTACCATCCTTAACCCCTCCTGGTAATTGATGTTCTGTTTTCAAGTTGCAGAATATTTTTCAAGAAATTCGGAGTTAATGTTTAATCTCTTGAACAACGATTAAGTCTCACTTGTAGTTATGCCTGTTAAACCTTTTTCTAGGAATTTCGGCAGTTGATTTTTGTAAGTTTGGATCGAATATTTCTGGAGAAATTTCTATCTTTGCTTTGTTAAGATTTCTGTCGTCTTTTGGATCTTTACGGTGTTTTGCACTATCAGATCAAACAATGCCAGGCCAATAAGTTTAGGACTAAGGTACCATATATGATTTATCATTTTATTATTTCCATTATCTGATATTTGTTTGTGAATACCTTTCGAATGAAGTAAATCTTCAATGCGGTTTAGGTCTTGTTTTGAACCTAAAAAATATTTCTGAATATCGTTTTCACAATTTTTTGCATTAAACTCAATCTATTTTCTCTATTTCTTTTCAACCTATTGATAATGTTTACCTAATATATCCTATTTTATATATATAAACATTATATTGTTCATTATACGTTTTGTAAAATCAATAACCCAAACTTTCTCTCACTTATAACACTAAAAATATAACACTAAAAATAAATAAAATAGAAAAAGCATTCTGGGGGCGTTAAACCAGCCTCGAACGATTTGAACGCAAGGTGCTTCTACGGCGTCTTGTTCTGGGAAGTGAGTTGGGCAGTAGTTTATAAACACTCTCCTAGTTCGAACTTGCATTTGTCAATCGCAGACAATTCTTATAGAAATCGCTTGAATTTTTCTAACAAGTTTGACCAGTGGTACAGAAGCTCTCGACCTAATATCAGCTCGAGCTGATGAGACCCCACTATTCTAGGCTAGTTCTTGTTTCTCCCATGAGCTGCTGCCTGTTTCAGGAACGCCTAGGAGTTGTTCTTTACCTCCATGTGATACCAGAACAGCAACCCGTTTTTTCTTCTCTGTTTTGAGAATATCTGGTAATAGTTTTCCATGCCAGTGCACGCAAATAGCCTCGTTCCTTAAAGCTGTTGCGTGTATTTTTCACGTTTCATTCTCCGCTGTTCACGGATAAAGCTTCTAGAGATATCCGATAGCTTCTACTGTAGCCAAAATGATACTAGTAACGTTCCTATACACATTACAGGGGTCCTGCAGCAATGACAATTGCATAGTTACGATTTTCTTGAAGCCACGTTTGATTGTTTTCGGGACAGATGGATGGACCTAGACCTCATTGAAAATGTATTGAAATATAAAATTGACACACAAATTCCAGAAAAAGGAAAAAACAACATGATTAATAATCTGTGGTATCTTAGTCCTGATCTTGCTGACCTGGCATTGTTTGATCTAACGGTGCAAAACGCCGTAAGGAGATAAAAGGCGACAAAAATCTTAACGAAGCAAAGATTCCAATTTCTTCAGAAATTCCGATCCAAACTTCCAAAAGAGCAACTGCCGAAATTGCTATAAAAAGGTCTGGCATAATTCCTGTTGTTCAAGAGATTAGACATTTACTTCGAATTTGCAGGAGGCGCAAAGGATGGTAATCAACTCGAAAGTTGGGAACTACAGCAGAGCGTTCTTCAGTTAGTCAGCTATACCCAGATATCTCCACAACCACACGATGTCTGTCTCTTGAATAAATTTAAATTAGAACAAAATGTGAAAGACATTTGTTTCCATTCCAAAAATTGATAAAAAGGAAGAAAATGTTTTTTAATAGACTCCACATTCGAACAAAGGGACATGGCTTTATTATCTCGAATTCAGTAATACTTTCGTAGTTTGTTGTTCAGCAAGAGATGTTAAAAACAGAATGGCCTTTAATTTAATGCTTAATATGTACAAAAAGCTTTAACCATTCCAGAGAAATGGGTCGCCGAAGTATCTAAATAGCCAAAAAAATAGAGATTTCATAACTTCGGGGCCCAGTGGCACGTGTGCTCAAACATATTCCAATTGTGCTCAAACTTTGAGTCTTAAAAGCTGACCAAACTAAAAACTTTATGCGGGCGCCTTAAAAAATCCGACATCGATTTGTTCCCTTTGAACAATAACACTGTGCAACACTGGAAATGCAAACAACTTCTAATGGGCATTTTCTGAAAGTTCATATTGAGACTACAAAAAACTTAATTGGGGTTTGTGTTCTTAGATCGGGTTTAGATGTTATGGCCTCATCTAAACCGACGTAAAATGAGCCCTTTTTCCAGTGATCGGGCCTTTATCTCCGAAACTAATAAGAATTTTGTAGCCCTAAAGTAGTAGAATTTATGCGTCAAGCAGATGAACTAGGAAAAGCTGCATCTAGCGCACCAAACTCGTTAAAATATAGAAAAGTTTACATAATTTCTGAAATTCTGGTCAGTAACAACTAAACTGTTAGGAGTTGAAACAAGTAACCATTCTAAAAAATGTCCAAATAATGTGAACATCAATTCTTCAGAACATTCTGAAACTCTAAAATGGTTATTTCACGTTGTTTAAGGGGTATTTAATAACATACCTTTTACAAAACTTATTTCAAACAATGTTCACACAGGCTGTTTATACTCATGTTGGGAATTTCAACGAATTATTGAAATACATATTTACCAAATTGTTGTTGAAAATTTTGCTATAAACAAGGCGATAGAGGCATTTTACAACAATATAATGTTCTGAAGAGTTGTGTATTACATTCCAGAGAATATTTTCCCAAAAGTTAACATTAAGAAGAATTTAAAATTTTGGGAGATACACTGCGAAGTATACACAAATAATAGAATTTTTAGATATATTATAACATTTGAGGCAATAAATGCAGTTTTTCGAGTTCACTTACTTACTTACTTACTTAGTTGGCCCATTACAGAACATTTGTTCCATAGACCGAACTAAGAAAAGATCTCCATTCCTCTCTGTTTTTCGCTTGACTTTTTGGAATACCGCGCCTTTCCATTTCTTCATCCACTTGTGTGCTCCATCGAAGCTTAGGCCTGCCGATTCTGCGTGCACCGACATGTGGCATGTATTCATACGCCTTTTTAGCGGGTTCATCATCGCTCATTCTCATGATATGGCCTAGCCAACGCAATCGTTGCATCTCGATACGTTTAACTATATGCATGTCTTTGTATAGCTTATATAGCTCGTGGTTCATACGACGTCGATATTCACCGTCAACGCAGATCGGTCCCTAGATCTTTCGAAGAATTTTCCTCTCAAACACACCAAGCACTGCCTTATCTGCTTGCGCAAGTACCCATGCTTCGGAGCCATACATTAGCACGGGTAGTATCAGCGTTTTGTGTAGTGTTATTTTTGTTTGACGAGATGTGGCTTTGTTTTTAAATTGCTTACTTAATCCATAGTAGCATCTGTTGGCCAATACAATTCTTCTTCTTATTTCACACCTGATGTTTTTTTGTTGTGTTTATAGCAGTGCCGAGGTAGACGAAGTCTTTAACTACCTCAAAATTGTAGGTACCAACTTCTACGGTTGGTCCGAGCTCTATGGACGCTTTGCGCGTCGACACCATCAATTTGGTCTTTTCGCCGTTTACCGCCAGACCCACTTTCGCAGATTCTGCTTCGACCTTCCTAAAGGTATCAGTTACTTCCTTTACTGATCGTCCCATGATGTCTATGTCATCAGCATAGGCAAGTAACATGTGGCTATTGGTGTAAATTGTGCCATTTCTTTTGACATTTGCATCTCGTATTACCTTTCCCAGCAAAATGTTGAATAGGTCACACGAAAGGCTGTCTCCTTGTCTGAAACCTCTTTTGGTACAAAATTCTTCGGAGAGGTTCTTTCCAATTTTAACTGAGGACCTAGTATCAGTTAGAGTCATCTTACAAAGCCGGATGAGCTTTGCGGGAATACCAAATTCAGACATTGCATGGAATACCTTTGATCGGAGGGGACTGTCGAATGCTGCTTTATAATCGACAAAAAGATGAAATGTGTCGATCTGCATCTCTTGGGTCTTCTCTAGGATTTGCCGCAGGGTAAATATCTGGTCAATGGTGGACTTGCCAGGTCTAAAGCCACATTGGTATGGTCCAATTATCTCGTTGACCATAGGCTTTATTCGTTCGCACAGTATCCCTGACACTATCTTATAGGCAATAGGGAGTAGACTTATGCCCCTATAGTTGGAGCATACAGTCTTATCTCCTTTTTTGTGGACGGGACATAGGATGCTCAGGTTCCAATCGTCGGGTACGCGTTCTTCCTGCCAGATGGTGCTAACTAGCTGATGCATACACCTTATCAGCGCGTCGCCTCCGGTTTTAAACAGCTCGGCTGGTAAGCCATCGGCTCCTGCTGCTTTATTATTCTTCAGCCGGTTGATTGCTGTTTTTACCTCATCTTGGCCGGGTGGTATACATTCTATACCATCTTCTGGGATTGGATCTGCGGTATCATCGTCTTCGCCACTATTGGATACCAGCAGATTGGAGAAATGTTCCTTCCATATCCTGAGCACGCTATCTGTATCTGTTACCAGATTACCTTGCTGGTCTCTACAGGAGGATGTGCCTGTACCAAAGCCATCTGTTTGATGTTTCACTCTTTGGTAGAATTTTCGGACTTCATTCTGGCTCCTGTACATCTCGATTTTTTCACACTCCCGCTTTTCCATTTCTCTCTTTTTCTTGCGGAAAAGACGTTTCTTTTCTCTCCTTTTCTCCCGATATCTCTCTCGTGCGCTACGCGTTGCTACTGATTGTAAAGTAGCTCTATATGCCGCATTTTTATCTTCGGTAGTAGCACGACACTCCTGGTCATACCACGGATTCTTTGGTGGAGGTCTCTGGAATCCAAGTATGGATTTTGCGGCTGTTTGCATGGAGTGGGCAATATTTTGCCATTGTGTTGTTATGTTATCGGGACAAGGAGTGCTCGCGTTAAGCAATTGGGCTAGTTGAGTGGAATATGCTGTGGCTATCTGTTGCAGCCTATCGATGTCCAACTTCCGCGTTGTGTCTGTTCGTGCTTTATTTGCAACGTTTAGACGGGTACGTACCTTTGCTGCAACAAGATAGTGGTCCGAATCTATGTTTGCGCCTCGGAACGATCGTACATCCAACACGCTGGATGAATGTCTTCCATCTATCACAACATGATCAATTTGATTACTTGTTCTTTGATCTGGGGACAGCTAGGTGCCCTTATGAATATCGATATGATTAAATCTGGTACTGCTAACTACCATGTTTTTTGCAGCTGCAAAGTCTATCAGCCTCATACCATTGTCAGATGTTTCACTGTGGAGACTGAATTTCCCGACTGTTGGGCCAAAGATATTCTCCTTTCCAATTTTGGCATTAAAATCGCCTAGAATGATTTTAATGTCATGGGCAGGGCAACGGTCATATGTTTCTTCTAAGCGCTCGTAAAATATATCTTTGGTCTGTTCGTCCTTTTCTTCAGTGGGAGCATGAGCGCAAATAAAGCTGATGTTGAAGAATTTAGCTTTTATTCGAATTGCAGCAAGTCTTTCATTCACTGGGGTGAAGCTGGATACCAGATGTTTTAGTCTCCGACTAACTACGAATCCGCAACCAAACTCATGCTTAACGTCATGGCAGCTATAATACAGTGCGTCACCTTTAGGTGTTGTTGTGACGCCTTTCCCAATCCATCGTATTTCCTGTATGGCAGTAATATCGGCCTTGTACTTTTCAAGTGCGTATGCCAATGCGAAGACTGCACCTTCTCTATAAAGAGTGCGAACATTCCAGGTGCAGATTCGCAGATCATGGTCCTTAAAACGTTTGCGGGGTTGGTCAACTTTAGAGGGGTTTGTTTTTCTTTTCTTTCGTTTTTTCATAGTAGGCTGTTTTTTTCTAGGGGAGGGTTACTAACCCGACGCCCAAACCCAAGTTTTTAACGTTCTTATGGGTGAACGCGCGGCACATGTTAGCTCACTACCTTTAACGGGTGTTAAAGGCAGTTCCCCAGGTGACACCACGGGGATGTCAGTGTCCACATATTTTCTTCTTGCTCTTATCTACAAGTTTGCTGCAGATGTCAAAACAAGATTCGTATTGGTTTCAGAGATACATTTAAAAATTCGATCTTCAACCATGTTTAGATGAGGCCATAAAAACCGAACCCGATCTAAGAAAACAAAACCCAAATATGGTTTTTGCCTATTGGTCCTCGACTTTCATAAAATTCTGGACAGAAGTCGATTGGCTCAAAAATGTTGCACAGTGTAACCAGCCCAATGCTACAAATTATGACAAAGAAAATATTGAATTTTACATAGAACGTTTGATATTTTATCAAACACTCTATTTTTAAATAGTTTAATAATAAAAAAAAAATTGTATTACGATACCATATTTTTATACCCTACACCACACTGTCATAAATGGTCTCAATAACATAATAATCTGCTGAAAAATCGACGTAAAACGGTCAACAGTCTTAGTTTAGAACATTGTTATGTATATTTGATGTTTTTTCCAACTTTAAATGACAATTTTACGACTTTTCGGCCAAAATCAGTTTGCATATTTGTTGCATATTTTTTGCATATATTTTTGCATAATTTGCATATCTTTTGGCAAATTTTTTGCATAATTTTGATATGACCCCAAATATCGAAAAATTGATCCTTAAAACGCCTAGATCCAAAATTTGAGTCCAATCGGATAAGAAATAAAAATACATGCAAAAATCCGATGTCTACTGATCACTTTCTATTTCTATTTATTATTCTCCACGTTAAATGCCTGCAGCAATATGTTGTGTTGTCGGTGTATGTTTTGCTGTTGATTCTCCTAGTTGTTGGTAGACTATTGATGTGGAGCATTTCTAATGTGAATCTCTTGTTGTTGTTCTCAGTTTGTAATACTTTTACGTCGTCAATCAAAGGCTCGCGGTTATTTAGTTTACACTGTAAAAAATAAAAAACATTTGCTCTCTTACTTTGCGTTCGGGTCGCGTGATTGTGATTTCCCGAAAAACTTCGTAACCTTAAAAATACTAACGAACGGGTTTGGTTTACTGTGTTCTGCGATGGCTGTTTTTTGTGTTAAGTTCGAGTTTCTCAGTTTTATGTCGGTGTGCTGTGTGCTGACATGCGTGTTCTTAATTTCCCAGCTAGCAATTTTTGCCGAGGGCTCTGATATCAGATTTTTTTCCGAGATTTCGTAACCTTTCTTTCCGATTATTTTCCGAGTGCTCTGCACAATCTCGGAAGGGAAATTTTGATTTGTTTTCTTTCCGATTAGTTTCCGAGTACTCTGCACATAATCTGAAAGAATTTTAGATCTGTGTATTTTTCTCCCGAGCAAAAATCCCGAACTCTGGTTGAGAGTTGATTGTATACAAACAACGCCAGCGGCAAGGGAAATTTCTTTGCTTTGTTTGCATTCTGTACCTTGTTTTTTAGTTATTTCGCAGCAGTTAAGTGAGTAAGACGTAGCGGAACAAATTATTGTGTGTTTTAAAACAAATTAAAATTGGATGTTTGCATACACATTTTGTAAAAAGCTGTTTATAATAACAAATATTGTTAATTATATTTTAGATACGCCAAATAAAGAACAACATCGTGATGACACCTGGAAACTTTATTAGGAAAAGTTGTGTTTTATAATTTTGCAAACACACAATATCAGCGGGCAGCAGCAATGAATACTATTAAATCCAACTTGTGAAGATGATGAAATAAAGAATAAAAAAATTCGCATTAAACATCCGAACATTTTCCGAAATATAAATCACCGGAATTTTTTTCGATTTTCGGATAAAACCTTACGAAAATATTCAGATTTTTTTTTCTATATATCGGATAAAATATCCGATAATCTTCCGATTTTTTTCCGAATATCGGATCTGTTTATGGATTGCCTATTTTGGCAACCCCGGAATATGATTAATATGAAATTTATCACACCCCTCACTCAAGGGTTCGACTTGAGTACGCCAAGCTTACTATTGTGGTCAACGCAAACCTTGTCCCTGGGACAAATCACAAATATTTCCCGTACTAATGGCACAAACACTGAAAATTATTCTCTCGAGGAAAAATACTTCTTACCAAGAACGACAGCTGATCCTTACTCGTTGGTGCAACGTTGTTTCCACTTGAGGCAGATATTCAATTTATTAAGATGATTCACCTTGTTCAACAGCCAGCAATTATCTGCAACAACAATTCATCCAAACCACGGAAAATTCTATTTAAATTGATCCAGCCAGAATGCCACTGCACGAAATTATGTTGTCTCCAATGTTTACTTTGCTCCACGGGCAATTTATTTAAATAAAACCATTGATTCAAACAACCTTAATGAGTAAGGCTAATAACTTTGATAATCTTCAATTTGATAATCTTCAATTCAACCCCTGTTAGGTTATTCCGTTTAATATTTTTTCACTGGCCCTTTACCAAATTACAGACGTCTTTCTGTTTCAATTGTTCTAAGCAAGAATGTTTTATTTCTCAAACTTCAATATTTCATACATCAACAGTAGCGGTATTGTTTTTTTATGCATTTACCAGTAGCGAAAGCGTCAACAGAAGCAGAGCTTTATTTACAAAACTATGTGTTGATATGTATGTATGTACATTCGTACACACATATTTATTTCTTCTCTTCGGTTGATCTCTCTCGACTACTGACTAATATCAACAACAACATTACGCTTAATATTTAAGGCGAATTCAGATTTAAAGAAAGAATAACAAAATAAATACAGGAGGTTCTCGCTATAGGAGAAAGTAATTACTGTAAAGTAAATTAATAAATGAACGAATTGGAAACAATTTGTAACACAAAATTTACTGCATTTGAGGCAATATTAAGCTAATGTACGTACTAAAACACAACTTTTAAATATAATTACAGTAAGTAATATTAACTCTGGATCTTAGGGAAAGTTGTCAATCCATAAATAGCAAGTGACTTAACAGGATCAAACATCCGATAATCTTCCGATTTTTTTCCGAATATCGGATCAAACATCCGATAATCTTCCGATTTTTTTCCGAATATCGGATCAAACATCCGATAATCTTCCGATTTTTTACCGAATATCGGATCAAACATCCGATAATCTTCCGATTTTTTCCGAATATCGGATCAAACATCCGATAATCTTTTTTTTCCGAAATTGTGCAGATAATCGAAAATTCCCTTAAAATTTCCCTTTTTTCATTCGAGTTTTTTTGCGAATTCGTTCAGAATTCGGAAAGAAACTCTAATATTCCTTCCGATTTTTTTCCGATAAAACTTTCCGAATTCGTGGGCACCTTCACACAATTTTGTTCCGATTTCTGAACGAATTCGACATCAGAATCGCATACTTGTGCAGAGTTTCGTTCCGAATTCGGAACGTAAAGCTTCCCAGCTAAATTTTTTTTTCGATTTTTTTCCGAATTCGCAACGAAAATCTGCACAAGTATCCGATTCTGATGCCGAATTCGTTCAGAAATCGGAACAAAATTGTGTGAAGGTGCCCACGAATTCGGAAAGTTTTATCGGAAAAAAATCGGAAGGAATATAAGAGTTTCTTTCCGAATTCTGAAAGAATTCGTAAAAAACTCGAATGAAAAAAGGAAAATTTTAAGAGAATTTTCGATTATCTGCACAAATTCGGAAAAAATCTGAAGGAATATTCGAAAATCAGATTATTATCGGATGTTTGATTCGATCTTCGGAAAAAAATCGGAATATTTTCGAAATATTTATCCGAAAATCGGAAAAAATTCGAAAAATATCGGATATTTCATCCGAAGCCCGGACAAAAATCGGAAAAATATCGGATGTTTCATCAGAAGCTCGTACAAAAATCGGAAAAATATCGGATGTTTCATCCGAAGCTCGGAAAAAATTCGGAAAAATATCGGATGTTTCATCCGAAGCTCGGACAGAAATCGGAAAAATATCGGATGTTTCATCCGAAGCTCGGACAAAAATCGGAAAAATATCGGATGTTTCATCCGAAGCTCGGAAAAAATTCTGAAAAATATCGGATGTTTCATCCGAAGCTCGGATAAAAATCGGAAAAATATCGGATGTTTCATCCGAAGTTTGGAAAAAATCGGCAAAATATCGGAGGTTTCATCCGAGGTTTGGAAAAAAATCGGAAAATTGTCGAATGTTTGAGGCGAACTTCTCAATAATTATCTTCTTTAATTTTTGAACTTTATAAATTGAATAATATTATATATACTATTCCTTGCTGCTGATCGCTGATAATTTAAAACAAAACCTTTCCTATGAAAGTTTTCATATGTCATCACACTGTTGTTTTTATCTAAAATAGAATTACCAATTTTAATGATTAAAAAACACGTTTTAGAAAATGTGTATATAAACTTCCCATTTTTATTTATTTGTTCCGCTACGTCTTACTCACTTAACATCTGCCAAGTAACTAAAAAACAAGCTACAGCATGCAAACCAAACAGAAAAATTTCCCTTTTCTTTGAATTTCTTATACTCTTAGCACCCTCAGCAAAAGTTTGGGAATTTTGCTCGCGAGAAAAAGAAACTAACCATTTTTTCCGAGTATGTGCAGAGTACTCGGAAAGTTTTCGGAAGAAAGGGTAGAGAAATAGAGAAACACGCATAAGTAAATTCCCTTCAGAGAATGTGCAGAGTACTCGGAAACTAATCGGAAAAAAACGCTACGAGATCTCGGAAAAAAATCTGATATCAGAGCCCTCGGCAAAAATTGCTAGATGGGTTTCCGCAGTTCTCTTGCTGATTACCACCACATTCTATTTGATAGATCACATTATGATTGTGCATTCTTGGTATCTTGCTTTTTAAGTTACTACCCAGCCAACAATTTTTGCCGATGGCTCTGATACCAGATTTTTTTCCGAGATTTCGTTACCTTTCTTTCCGATTATTTTCCGAGTGCTCTGCACAATCTCGGAAGGGAAATTTTGATTTGTTTTCTTTCCGATTAGTTTCCGAGTACTCTGCACATAATCTGAAAGAATTTTTGATCTGTGTATTTTTCTCGCGAGCAAAGGGAAATTTCCAGCGGCAAGGGAAATTTCTTTGCTCTGTTTGCATGCTGTACCTTTTTTATACCCTCCACCATAGTATGGAGGGTATATTAAGTTTGTTTTTCCGTTTGTAACGCATTGAAATACTCATTTGCGACCCTATAAAGTATATATATTCTTGATCAGGGTAAAATTCTAAGTCGATCTGAGCACGTCCGTCCGTCCGTCCGTCCGTCTGTGGTAATCACTCTAGCATCCACAAAAATGGAGATAGGACGCTGAAATTTTGGGAAAATGCGTCTTTTGTTTGCAGGCAGGTCGAGTTCGATGATGGGCTATATCGGTCCACGTTTTGGTATAGCCCCCATATAACGGTACCCCCCGATTTACGGTATTTTGACGTTTTTAGCTACATTTTCAGACCGATTTGGCTATAATTTGACATTTAGGGTTCTTAAGTGTCAGTAAACATATATAACAAAACTTGTGGACATAGGTCCACGTTTTGGTATAGCCCCCATATAACGGTACCCCCCGATTTGCGGTATTTTGAAGTTTTTAGCTACATTTTTAAACCGATTTAGCTATAATTTGACATTTAGGGTTCTTAAGTGTAACTAAACTTATATAACACAAGTTGTGGACATAGGTCCACGTTTTGGTATAGCCCCCATATAACGGTACCCCCCGATTTGCGGTATTTTGACGTTTTTAGCTACATTTTCAGACCGATGTAGCTATAATTTGACATTTAGGGTTCTTGAATGTCAATAAACTTATGTAACAAAAGTTGTGGACATAGGTCCACGTTTTGGTATAGCCCCCATATAACGGTACCCCCCGATTTACGGTATTTTGACGTTTTTAGCTACATTTTCAGACCGATTTGGCTATAATTTGACATTTAGGGTTTTTAAGTGTCAGTAAACATATATAACAAAACTTGTGGACATAGGTCCACGTTTTGGTATAGCCCCCATATAACGGTACCCCCCGATTTGCGGTATTTCGACGTTTTTAGCTACATTTTTAGACCGATTTAGCTATAAATTGACATTTAGGGTTCTTAAGTATCAATAAACTTATATAACAAAAGTTGTGGACATAGGTCCACGTTTTGGTATAGCCCCCATATAACCGTACCTCCCGATATACGGTATTTTGACGTTTTTAGCTACATTATCAGACCGATGTAGCTAGTTCTTAAGTGTTAATAAACTTATATATTAGAAGTTGTGGACATAGGTCCATGTTTTGGTATAGCCCCCATATAACGGTGCCCCCCGATTTGCGGTATTTTGAAGTTTTTAGCTACATTTTTAGACCGATTTAGCTATAATTTGACATTTAGGGTTCTTAAGTGTAACTAAACTTATATAACAAAAGTTGTGGACATAGGTCCACGTTTTGGTATAGCCCCCATATAACGGTACCCCCCGATTTGCGGTATTTTGACGTTTTTAGCTACATTTTCAGACCGATGTAGCTATAATTTGACATTTAGGGTTCTTGAATGTCAATAAACTTATGTAACAAAAGTTGTGGACATAGGTCCACGTTTTGGTATAGCCCCCATATAACGGTACCATATAACGGTACCCCCGATTTGCGGTATTTCGACGTTTTTAGCTATAAATTGACATTTAGGGTTCTTAAGTATCAATAAACTTATATAACAAAAGTTGTGGACATAGGTCCACGTTTTGGTATAGCCCCCATATAACGGTACCTCCCGATATACGGTATTTTGACGTTTTTAGCTACATTATCAGACCGATGTAGCTATAATTTGACATTTAGGGTTCTTAAGTGTTAATAAACTTATATATTAGAAGTTGTGGACATAGGTCCATGTTTTGGTATAGCCCACATATAACGGTACCCTCCGATGTGCGGTATTTTGACGTTTTTTGCTACATTTTTAGACCGATTTAGCTATAATTTGACATTTAGGGTTCTTAAGTATCAATAAACTTATATAACAAAACTTGTGGACATAGGTCCACGTTTTGGTATAGCCCCCATATAACGGTACCCCCCGATTTGGTGTATTTTGACGTTTTAAGCTACATTTTCAGACCGATTTGGCTATAATTTGACATTTAGGGTTCTTAAGTATTAGTAAACATATATAACAAAACTTGTGGACATAGGTCCAGGTTTTGGTATAGCCCCCATATATCGGTACCCCCGATTTGCAGTATTTTGACGTTTTTTGCTACATTTTTAGACCGATTTAGCTATAATTTGACATTTATGGTTCTTAAGTATCAATAAACTTATATAACAAAACTTGTGGACATAGGTCCACGTTTTGGTATAGCCCCCATATAAAGGTACCCCCCGATTTGCGGTATTTTGACGTTTTTAGCTACATTTTCAGACCGATTTGGCTATAATATGACATTTAGGGTTCTTAAGTGTAAGTAAACATATATAACAAAACTTGTGGACATAGGTCCACGTTTTGGTATAGCCCCCATATAACGGTACCCCCGATTTGCGGTATTTTGACGTTTTTTGCTACATTTTTAGACCGATTTAGCTATAATTTGACATTTAGGGTTCTTAAGTATCAATAAACTTATATAACGAAAGTTGTGGACATAGGTCCACGTTTTGGTATAGCCCCCATATAACGGTACCTCCCGATATACGGTATTTTGACGTTTTTAGCTACATTATCAGACCGATGTAGCTATAATTTGACATTTAGGATTCTTAAGTGTTAATAAACTTATATATTAGAAGTTGTGGACATAGGTCCATGTTTTGGTATAGCCCCCATATAACGGTACCGCCCGATTTGCGGTATTTTGACGTTTTTTGCTACATTTTTAGACCGATTTAGCTATAATTTGACATTTAGGGTTCTTAAGTATCAATAAACTTATATAACGAAAGTTGTGGGCATAGGTCCACGTTTTGGTATAGCCCCCATATAACGGTACCTCCCGATATACGGTATTTTGACGTTTTTAGCTACATTATCAGACCGATGTAGCTATAATTTGACATTTAGGATTCTTAAGTGTTAATAAACTTATATATTAGAAGTTGTGGACATAGGTCCACGTTTTGGTATAGCCCCCATATAACGGTACCCCCCGATTTGCGGTATTTTCACGTTTTTTGCTACATTTTTAGACCGATTTAGCTATAATTTGACATTTAGGGTTCTTAAGTATCAATAAACTTATATAACGAAAGTTGTGGACATAGGTCCACGTTTTGGTATAGCCCCCATATAACGGTACCTCCCGATATACGGTATTTTGACGTTTTTAGCTACATTATTAGACCGATGTAGCTATAATTTGACATTTAGGATTCTTAAGTGTTAATAAACTTATATATTAGAAGTTGTGGACATAGGTCCACGTTTTGGTATAGCCCCCATATAACGGTACCTCCCGATATACGGTATTTTGACGTTTTTAGCTACATTATCAGACCGATGTAGCTATAATTTGACATTTAGGGTTCTTAAGTGTTAATAAACTTATATATTAGAAGTTGTGGACATAGGTCCACGTTTTGGTATAGCCCCCATATAACGGTACCTCCCGATATACGGTATTTTGACGTTTTTAGCTACAATATCAGACCGATGTAGCTATAATTTGACATTTAGGGTTCTTAAGTGTCAGTAAACATATATAACAAAACTTGTGGACATAGGTCCACGTTTTGGTATAGCCCCCATATAACGGTACCTCCCGATATACGGTATTTTGACGTTTTTAGCTACATTATCAGACCGATGTAGCTATAATTTGACATTTAGGGTTCTTAAGTGTTAATAAACTTATATATTAGAAGTTGTGGACATAGGTCCACGTTTTGTTATAGCCCACATATAACGGTACCCCCCGATCTACGGTATTTTGACGGTTTTAGCTACATTTTCAGACCGATTTAGCTATCAATTGACATTTAGGGTTCTTAAATGTCAATAAACTTATATAACTAGTGGACATAGGTCCATGTTTTGGAATAGCCCCCATATAACGTTACCGCCCGATTTCAGGTATTTTGAGAATTTTACCAACAAGTTTTAACCGAATTATCTGTAATTTGAACATTTGGTCACCACACCTCTCCACCAAAAATTGTCAAGAAAGCCCCCATATAACGGTACCTCCCGATTTTCAGTAATTTGATGATTTTAGCTACAATATTAAACCGAACTAGCAGTAATTTGACATTTGAAGTTCTTAGTGGTCACAACACCTCTCTATCAAAAATTGTCAACATAGGTCCATGTTCGGATATAGCTCCCATGTAACGGTACCTCCCAATTTTCAATAATTTGGCAATTTTAGCTACAATTTTTAACAGAACTAACTGTAATTTGACATTTGAAGGTTGTAGTGGTCACCACACATCTGCATAAACAATTTTCAACATAGCCCCCTACTTTGAGGATTTTACTTAAAATATTTAACCGAACGTAGGTCCATGTTTTTGTATAGCCCCAAAACAAACCTCCCGATTTTCCGTACCTTAGCTTTATTTTTTGGACGAACTTTCTGTAATTTGAAATTTAAAAGTCAACAAAAATTCTGCAACAAAAATTGTTCATTTAAGTTCATATTTTCGTATAGCCCAGATACCTCCGAACTAGCTGTTAATGAAATTTGAAGTTCCCACCTTATGTACCGATTTTCGATATTTTGAGGATTCTAGCTAAATTTTTTAACCGAATTAGGAGTTATTTGACATTAAAGGCTCCCATCAAAAACTGTCAACATAGGCCCATGTTTTATTATAACCCCTATATAACAGTACCTCCCAATTTCTAGCCCACCAAAAATTGTCAACAGTTAGATATAGGCACCATAAAAAAGGGCCTCCCGAATGAAGCATTTTATGTACATTATCTGACATTTTAACGTACTCACTTAAAGTTGGGGACAGGAATGAATATTTTATGGTGGAGGGTATGAAAAGTTCGGCTCGGCCGAACTTAATGCTTTTTTACTTGTTTTTAGTTATTTCGCAGCAGTTTAGTGAGTAAGACGTTGCGGAACAAATTATTGTGTGTTTTAAAACAAATTAAAATTCGAAGTTTGCATACACATTTTGTAAAAAGCTGTTTATAATAACAAATATTGTTAATTCTATTTTAGATACGCCAAATAAAGAACAACATCGTGATGACACATGGAAACTTTATTAGGAAAAGTTGTGTTTTATAATTTTGCAAACACATAATATCAGCGGGCAGCAGCAATGAATACTATTAAATCCAACTTGTGAAGATGATGAAATAAAGAATAAAAAAATTCGCATTCAACATCCGAACATTTTCCGAAATATAAATCACCGGAATTTTTCCGATTTTCGGATAAAACCTTACGAAAATATTCAGATTTTTTTCCATATATCGGATAAAATATCCGATTATCTTCCGATTTTTTTTTTCCGAATATCGGATCAAACATCCGATAATCTTCCGATTTTTTTTTCCGAATATCGGATCAAACATCCGATAATCTTCCGATTTTTTTCCGAATATCGGATCAAACATCCGATAATCTTCCGATTTTTTTCCGATTTTCGAATGTTCCTTCCGAGTTTTTTCCGAAATTGTGCAGATAATCGAAAATTCCCTTAAAATTTCCCTTTTTTCATTCGAGTTTTTTTGCGAATTCGTTCAGAATTCGGAAAGAAACTTTAATATTCCTTCCGATTTTTTTCCGATAAAACTTTCCGAATTCGTGGGCACCTTCACACAATTTTGTTCCGATTTCTGAACGAATTCGACATCAGAATCGCATACTTGTGCAGAGTTTCGTTCCGAATTCGGAAAAAATCGGAAAAAATTGTTAGCTGGGTAAATATTCCTTTTGTTGTATTGTTTGAACTGTGTGCAATAGTGTATTTGTTTTTGTCGTAAATGTCAGACTTTTCAAATCTCTCTGATATCTTAGGTACATATAGCAGTCATTTGTATATTTGTTGGGTTTCACCCTCTTTTGGTTCTTGTATATGTTTTGGTTTATAGTTATTTTTTAAAGAGTTAGTTATATGCGTTGGAAAATTATTTTGGGTGAGTATTTTTCGAATTTTCATCTTATTTTCCTCATGGAATTCTTTATCGCTTATATTCCTCACCCTGTTAATTAAATTATTTGCTGTATTGATTATAGTCCTTTTGGTATGTTTCGAGTAAAAGTTGATAAGTATTCCCGAGGCTGTGGGTTTTTGGTTTTGTATTTGGTTCTTGTTATTCCTTATAACAAAAGTATCTAAATATGGTATTTTCCGTCACTCTCTTCTTCTAATGTAAATGTAATGTTTCTGTTAAAGCCATTTAGTGTTGTCAATGTTTCTCCTATTGCGTCTTCCCTAATTATTGCAAACAGATCGTCTAAGTATTTCGTCAAGATTTTTGGTTTGGTTGAAAGTGATTCCAATGAAGACTCCAATAATGATTCCATGACTAAATTGGCTATTATGGGTGAAGCTGGAGAACCCATTGGCAAGCCTGCCTTCTGTTTGAATATTTTTTCTTCGTATTTAAAATACCTGTTTTCTTTTATACAGAACTTTACAATGCACAATGGTCCCAAACCCAAATTTTCTGGCCAAAACTATTTCAACGTCCATTTTGTATTGAAATTAATTATTATTTATAATAAATGTGTACATACAGCTATTCTTACATTTTATCGACCAAAATGACCAAAAACTGCCAAAATTTGTTGAACAGGGTGGTCCCGTTGTGTGGGGTCTAAACCAAAACATTGAACTATGTTAATAATTTTTGGTACGAAGGATTCATATCTTCCAAGAGGTCAAAAACCCAAATTTCAGACGAATCGGTCATAAAGTGTCGCTAAAATCCACAAAATATCCAAAACCGGACGGTACTTTTATGTGGGGGCTATGACAAAAAATGGACCTATTTTCAAAAAAATTATACACACTTGTTTTCTACACTCCGAAACCCTTAAATATGAAGTTTAAGGAAGATCGGTTGATAGATGTGGATATTATCGTTCTATTTCTATTGGATACTACGCACAGTCACAACAGGTATTTACAAAAAATTCTCCCACCTTAAAATAGAAAAATCCACTTTATTTTAACTGTGGCAAATTTGAGCACGATTTGACTTCTGAATTTATTAGTACAGACCCCCTGCTATCTTTCAAATTCGATTTGGAGGTGGACATATTTGGACATTTTTTAAAAAGTTGAAGTATATTTAAAAAGTATTTGTAAAACATAATTTTTAATACAGTATCGGCCAAAACTAAAGCACCCCCTCAGTAAATTTTTTTTAAATGATAATTTTTTTATGAAAGCTAAATTATAAATTTATATTTTATTTTTCTTTTTATTTATTTATATCTTTATAATTGGAAAATACAAAAATAAGGAATTCAGAATTTAATAAACAAAAGTTAAAATTCAAAAACAATTTTAGGTCGCAAATATAAGCGGACAAAACTAAAGCACCCCCCAATTTGACGTACAACAAAAACTATTGAAATCAATATTTCGTTGCGTATCCTCTATTCTGAATGACACATTCACATCTTTTTGGTATAGAAGATACAAAATTATTAATTACTGCAGGCGAAATAATTGATTTTCGGAAAATTTTGCTTAAATCCTCAAAATACTGAAAATCGGAAGGTACCGTTATATGGAGGCTATACCCAAACTAGGACCCAGGTCCACGATTTTTGGTGGATATGTTTTGTGACCACTAAGAACCCTAAGTACCAAATTACAGCTAATTTGGTAGGAAAATGTGGCTTAAATATCCGAAATACCGAAGATCGGAAGGTACCGCTATAAGGGGGCTATACCAAAACATTAGCCGATATTGTTCATATTCATCCAAAAATGATGCTACAGCATCCACTAGTCAAATACAATACGCTAACGTTTAAAAATTAGCAAAAGAACGAATTGCAAAAGAACGATAGACGTCGGCTTATTCAGTCGACGACCAGCAAAACAAAACCTTTCATATCGACTAAAAATGAAGGAGCCAGACTGGCATTCGCCAAGACCCATTTGAACTGTTTTCCGATGAATCTATGTTTAATTTAAAGTATTCAGATGGTAAAAGGCTTGGACCAAATGGACAACCGTTAAATCCTAAATATTGCAAAGACGCTGTAAAACATGGAGGCGGAAGGTTTTTTGCTCGTCGTCGACTGAATAAGCCGGAGTCTACCGTTCTTTTGCAATTCGTTCTTTTGCTAATTATTAAACCTAAGGGATTTAGTATTTGGCCAGAGAATGCTGTAGCATCATTTTTGGATGAATATGAACAATATCGGCTAATGTTTTGGTATAGCCCCCTTATAGCGGTACCTTCCGATCTTCGGTATTTCGGATATTTAAGCCACATTTTCCTACTAAATTAGCTGTAATTTGGTACTTAGGGTTCTTAGTGGTCACAAAACATAACCACCAAAAATCGTGGACCTGGGTCCACGTTTGGGTATAGCCTCCATATAACGGTACCTTCCGATTTTCAGTATTTTGAGGATTTAAGCTAAATTTTCCGAAAACCGATTATTTCGCCTGCAATAATTAATAATTAAGTATCCTTTATGCCTAAAAGGTGTGATTGTGTCATCCAGAATAGAGGATAAGCAACGAAATATTGATTTCAATAGTTTTTGCTGTACCTCAAATGGGGGGGGTGCTTTAGTTTTGTCCACTTATATTTGCGACCTAAAAGGTTTTTTGAATTTTAACTTTTGTTTATTAAATTCTGATCTCCTTATTTTTGTATTTTTCAATTATAAAGATACAAATAAATAAAAAGAAAAATAAAAAATAAATTTATAATTTAGTTTTCATAAAAAAATTATCATTTCAAAAAAATTTACTGAGGGGGTGCTTTAGTTTTGGCCGATACTGTATATATAAAAACATTGATTTTATTACGCTAATTTTACAAATTTCATCGTTCTTTTTGTAAATATTATGAAATTACTCATTAACAGCCTCCCGATTCATAATTACTTTGGTCTCACTTCTGTATAGTTATGCAGCGACGCAATACAACAAAAATTGTATATTTTACAGCACAAAGTCTGTTTTATTATACCCTACACCACTATGTGGTAAGGGGTATTATGTGTTAGTGCATTTGTATGTAACATACAAAAGGAAGCGAGATAGACCCATAGTTCCTTCTAGGGATATACATAGAATCACTTTCTGAGTCGATTTATGCATGTCCGTCCGTCCGTCCGTCCGTCCGTTCGCAACGTACAGGTCGCATTTGTTGACCGATTTCGCTGAAAATTGGGGAATACCATTTTTTTAGCCGTCGGAAGATCAAGTTCGAAGATGGGATATATCGGTCCACGTTTTGGTATAGCCCCCATATAACGGTACCCCCCGATTTACGGTATTTTGACGTTTTCAGCTACATTTTCAGACCGATTTGGCTATAATTTGACATTTAGGGTTCTTAAGTGTCAATAAACTTATATAACAACAGTTGTGGACATAGGTCCACGTTTTGGTATAGCCCCCATATAACGGTACCCTCCGATTTGCGGTATTTTGACGTTTTTAGCTACATTTTCAGACCGATGTAGCTATAATTTAACATTTAGGGTTCTTAAGTGTCAATAAACTTATATAACAAAAGTTGTGGACATAGGTCCCCGTTTTGGTATAGCCCCCATAAAACGGTGCCCCCCTATTTACGGTGTTTTGATGTTTTTAGCAACATTTTCAGACCGATATAGCTATAATTTGACATTTAGGGTTCTTAAGTGTCAATAAACATATATAACAAAACTTGTGGACATAGGTCCACGTTTTAATATAGCCCCCATATAATGGCACCCCCAGATTTGCGGTATTTTGACGTTTTTAGCTACATTTTCAGACCGATTTAGCTATAACTTGACATTTAGGGTTCTTATGTATCAATAAACTTATATAACAAAAGTTGTGGACATAGGTCCCCGTTTTGGTATAGCCCCCATATAACGGTGCCCCCCGATTTACGGTGTTTTGATGTTTTTAGCTACATTTTCAGACCGATATAGCTATAATTTGACATTTAGGGTTCTTAAGTGTCAATAAACTTATATAACAAAAGTTGTGGACATAGGTCCACGTTTTGGTATAGCCCCCATATAACGGTACCCTCCGATTTGCGGTATTTTGACGTTTTTAGCTACATTTTCAGACCGATGTAGCTATAATTTGACATTTAGGGTTCTTAAATGTCAATAAACTTATATAACAAAAGCTGTGGACATAGGTCCACGTTTCGGTATACCCCCATATAACGGTACCCCCCGATTTACGGTATTTTGACAGTTTTAGCTAGATTTTCAGAGCGATTTAGCTATAATTTGACATTTAAAGTTCTTAAATGTCAATAAACTTATATGACAAATCTTGTGGACATAGGTCCAAGTTTTGGTACAGCCCCCATATAACGGTTCATTTAAGTTCATATTTTCGTATAGCCCAGATACCTCCGAACTAGCTGTTAATGACATTTGAAATTCCCACGTTATGTACCGATTTTCGATATTTTGCAGAGTTTAGCTAAATTTTTTAACCGAATTAGGAGTTATTTGACATTAAAAGCTCCCATCAAAAACTGTCAACATAGGCCCATGTTTTATTATAACCCCTATATAACAGTACCTCCCAATCTCTAGCCCACTAAAAATTGTCAACATACATAGTTAGATATAGGCACCATAAAAAAGCGCCTCCCGAGTGAAGCATAAATGTACATAAACATTATCTGACATTTTAACGTACCCACTTAAAGATGGGGACAGGAATGAAAAGTAATTATTCCATTTTAGTTCAGAATATTTTATGGTGGAGGGTATGAAAAGTTCGGCCCGGCCGAACTTAATGCTTTTTTACTTGTTTTTACATAAAAAAGTGTCAACTTTGGTACTGCGCCAATCAACGAATACTAACGTTATTTACAAAAACTAATTATTTTCAGATGACTTGATGTGTTTTTTATTATTCTGTGCAAAAAAAAAAATTAAAATTTCGAAACTTCAAAAATAGGGTTTTGGCCAAAAATTTCCTGATTGAAACCTATGTGCAATGTTTAGGAACAATTGTTTTGGTATTTGTGTGAAAATGAAATGAAAAATTAATAAAACATCGTTCTTAGAAATGAACCAAATATATGTTTTACTTATTATTGCATTTTGTATAGTTTACTTTTTATTCCATTCACAACTATTTTCATTCAAGCCTTTCTCTTCTTCGGTATAGGCTGTGTGGACCCATTAAAGCAGACTTCACTTAGCCTTTTCCCTTTGTCGTCCATGTAATGCATAGTAAAGTTAAAGTCTACATTGGCAGCATAAATCGGTAACATTTCTTCGGTTACACTGTAATTTTCAAGAGTGTAGTTAAAATTCTAAACGAAGGCAGATTAAGGTTAAAGTAATTTAATGTGGAACCAGTACTCGTCATTAGAAAAGACTTACCGCCTTTAACTTGCACGACAGTGGGTAATTACTTTTTCGTGTCATTTCCTTTAAAAAATCACCCAATACTGGCACCGCAACCACATGACTCAACATATCACACCAATTAAATTTAACATCCATAAATTTTATAAATTTTCCTTTTGGTCTGAATTTGGCAAAGATGCAAAGACGTAATGATGTCGATAAGGGCATATCCCGATTGAATGCCATCAATTGATTGTAAGAATAATGACTTGTAGACAACATTTTCATATCGCAGGTAAATACCTTGAAGATATCATCGAGCGGATTGCAGCTTACATTAGAAAATGTAACAACGAATGATCTTTTATATGGCTGAAAATAGAACAAAACATATGTAATATTATTATGTACATAATACTAAATTCTAAATTATAAACAAATTATTGGAGCTCCAAAATTAACTTAAACAAACAACTTAATCTATGCTAATCAGAATACAAGTAAGCTAATAAACTCCAGCCTTACATGCAATCATCTCAGAAACATCAAATTGGTCTTTAATATTTCAATAACTGTAAGTTATACTGCACAATATAAGTAGCGCACAGTGGTCGCTTCCATTGGCCAAAATTAAAAAAAAATTAAAGTCTTATTTTTGGTAACAAATGTGCTCATATCTATTCCTAACATGTTAAATTTCTCTAAAATATATTTGTTATGGATTACTTCTTACTGTACTCTTTGAGAATACAGCAAAAAAGAAAAATTTTAACAGGTTGGATTTCGAGGTGAATTTAATGCAAAAGTTTCCTCTAACTTTATTAAAATATTAATTACAAACTAGATTAACTCTATATTGACCAAATTTAATTCGAATATTGAAAAACGTAGGGGATGGAAGATACCAAGGAACGGTCCTGACCGGTTTTAACATGGCAAAGCCCAGGATTTATCTTGGTCCCTCTTTCATCTCAAGTGGACACTGACCTCCCCGTGGTGTCACCTGGGGAACTGCCTTTAACACCCGTTAAAGGTAGTGAGCTAACATGTGCCGCGCGTTCACCCATAAGAACGTTAAAAAACTTGGGTTTTAAGGACCATGATCTGCGAATCTGCACCTGGAATGTTCGCACTCTTTATAGAGAAGGTGCAGTCTTCGCATTGGCAGACGTACTTGGAAAGTACAAAGCCGATATTACTGCCATACAGGAAATACGATGGACTGGGAAAGATGTCACAACAACACCTAAAGGTGACGCACTGTATTATAGCTGCCATGACACAAAGCATGAGTTAGGTTGCGGTTTTGTAGTTGGTCAGAGGTTAAAACATCTGGTCTCCAGCTTCACCCCAGTGAATGAAAGACTTGCTACAATTCGATAAAAAGCAAAATTCTTCAACATCAGCTTTATCTGCGCTCATGCCCCAACCGAAGACAAGGACGAACAGACCAATGATATATTCTACGAGAGCTTAGAAGAAACATATGACCGTTGTCCTGCCCATGACATTAAAATTGTTCTAGGCGATTTTAATGCCAAAATTGGAAAGGAGAATATCTTTGGACAAACAGTTGGGAAATTCAGTCTACATAGTGAAACATCAGACAATGGAATGAGGCTGATAGACTTCGCAGCGGCAAAAAACATGGTAGTTAGCAGTACCAGATTTAAGCATCTCGATATTCATAAGGGCACTTGGCTGTCTCCAGACCAAAGAACAATAAATCAAATTGATCACGTTGTGATAGATGGAAGACATTCATCGAGCGTGTTGGATGTACGATCGTTCCGAGGAGCAAACATAGATTCGGACCATTACCTCGTTGCAGCAAAGGTACGTACCCGTCTAAACGTTGCAAATAAAGCACGGACAGACACAACACGAAAGTTGGACATCGCCAAGCTGCAAACACAACAGATAGCCACAGCATATTCCACTCAACTGACTCAATTGCTTAATGATAGCGCTTCTCGTCCCGATAACATATCAGCACAATGGAAAAATATTGCCCACTCCATGCAAACAGCCGCAAAATCAGTACTTGGATACCAGAGACCTCCACCAAAGAATCCGTGGTATGACCAGGAGTGCCGTGCTGCTACCGAAGAAAAAAATGCGGTATATAGGGCTACTTTACAATCAGTAGCAACGCGTAGCGCACGAGAGAGGTATCGGGAGAAAAGGAGAGAGGAGAAACGTCTTTTCCGCAGGAAAAAGAGAGAGATGGAAAAGAGGGAGTGTGAACAAATAGAGATGTACAGGAGACAGAACGAAGTCAGAAAATTCTACCAAAGAGTGAAGCATCAAACTGATGGCTTTGGTACAGGAATATCCTCCTGTAGAGATCAACAAGGTAATTTGGTAACTGATACAGATAGTGTGCTCAGGATATGGAAAGAACATTTTTCCAAACTGTTGGTATCTGATAGCAGTGAAGACGGCGAAGATACCACAGATCCAATCCCAGATGATGGTATTGAATGTATACCGCCCAGCCAAGATGAGGTAAGGACGGCAATAAACCGGCTGAAGAATAATAAGGCGGCAGGAGCAGATGGCCTACCAGCCGAGCTGTTCAAAACCGGAGGCGACACGCTGATAAGGTGTATGCATCAGCTAGTTAGCACCATCTGGCAGGAAGAACGCGTACCCGACGATTGGAACGTGAGCATCCTATGTCCAGTCCACAAGAAGGGTGATAAGACTGTGTGCTCCAATTATAGGGGCATAAGTCTGCTCCCTATTGCATATAAGATAGTATCTGGCATATTGTGTGAGAGACTAAAGCCTATGATCAATGAAATTATTGGACCCTATCAGTGCGGCTTTAGACCTGGCAAATCCACCATTGACCAGATATTTACCTTGAGACAAATCCTGGAAAAGACCCAAGAAATGCAGATCGACACCGTCCATCTTTTCGTCGATTATAAAGCAGCATTCGACAGCCCTATACGTTCAAAGATGTTCCAAGCCATGTCTGATTTTGGTATTCCTGCAAAGCTCATTCGACTTTGTAGAATGACATTAACTGAGACGAGATCCTCAGATAAAATTGGAAAGAACCTCTCCGAAGAGTTTACTACCAAAAGAGGTTTCAGACAAGGAGACGGCCTGTCGTGTGATCTATTCAACATCCTGCTGGAAAAGGTCATACGAGACGCGAAGGTCAAAAGAAATGGAACGATATACACGAACAGCCACATGTTACTGGCTTATGCCGACGACATTGGCATCATGTGTCGATCGGTAAAGGAAGTAACTGACACCTTTGCAAAAGTCGAAAGAGAATCTGCTAAAGTTGGTCTGGCAGTAAACGGCGTAAAAACCAAGTTGATGGTATCGACGCGTAATATGTCCATAAACACAGCACCATCTGTGAATGTTGGTACCTATAATTTTGAGGTAGTAAAGGACTTCGTCTACCTCGGCACCGCCATATACACAACAAATAACTTCTTCTTTCTTCTTTATTTGCAAATCCGTATTCGGATATTAGCGATCATACAATGTTGATTATTACAGAGTTGTTTGATTGTATATGTATAATAAAATAAAAAAAATATTTCATTCAATTATAGCTAGATCTCTATTTCTGGCGGCGCTTAAAAGGCTTGTTTCATCTTGGTGTCCTGTCCATTCCTGAATGTTTTTGATCCATGTTATTTCTCGTCTCCCTCTCGGACGGCGTCCTTCTATTTTGGATCTTATGATAGCTTGGAGGAGATTATATTTTCTGTTTCTCATAAGATGTCCCAAATAAGCAGTTTTTCTCGTTTTTATCATTCTGATCATTTGACTTTCGGTATTCATTCGCCTCAGTACTTCATTATTTGAAATGTGATCTATCCAGGATATCTTTAAGATCCGTCGGTATATCCAAATCTCAAACGAGTGCAGTCTTCTCTCGTCTGCTGCTTTTAGTGTCCATGTTTCTGCCGAGTATAATAGTACTGACCATATGTAGCATTTAACAAATCGTTTTTTTGTTTCCAGGGTTATGTCATGGCTCGTTAATATTTTTCGATACTTAAAAAAAGAGTTTCTTGCCATTTCAATTCGACATTTTATTTCCATTGATGGATCCCAGTTTTCATTAATTTGAACTCCGAGATATTTGAATGTTGAGACTCTTTCTATTGGAGTACCATTGATGCTTAAAAGAGTGTTGGATTCGACGCCTCTTCTACTTATAATCATGAACTTTGTCTTTTTTATATTAATTTTTAAGGCATATGACGTACTTGCATGTTCAAGAGCATCTATTAGTTTTTGTAGTCCTGCGAGGCTGCTTGCAATTAGGGTGGTGTCGTCGGCATAACGAATATTGTTTATAATTGTGTTGTTTATTCTTATTCCGATATTTTTCCCACATATTGACTCCTCAAATATTTTTTGAGAGTACAGATTAAACAGAAGGGGCGATAGTATGCACCCCTGCCTTACACCTTTTGAAATTGGAACATTTCCAGTAATTTCACCATCTACTTGAATATTTGCGGTCTGTTGCCAGTATAGGTTTCTGATGCATTTTATGTCGCTATCCTCTAACCCAATTGAAATCAAAATTTCCATTAATTTGTGGTGGTTGACCGTGTCGAATGCCTTTTCGTAGTCGACAAAACATACGTAGACATCTTTTTGTACATCGCGGCAGTTTTGTATGAGTACATTCAAACTAAGTAGGGCCTCTCGAGTTCCCATGCCTTCCTTGAAACCAAATTGAGTTTTCCTCATATGTGCTTCACATATTGGGTATATGCGCCTATGTATTATCTTTAAAAATATTTTTAGGGCATGACTCATAAGGCTTATCAATCTATAATCTCCGCACGTCTTCGCATTGTTTTTCTTGGGAATCATAATAAACGTAGATTTTAGCCAATCTTGAGGGTATTGTCCTGTTTCATAAATTTGGTTGTATAACTTCAACAATAGCTGTGTATTTCTTCCATCTAGTAATTTAAGTAATTCAGATGGGACTTCATCCGGCCCGGTAGCTTTGTTGTTTTTCATTGAATTTATGGCCACATCTAATTCGCTTTCTGTAATGCGTCTTCCCCCAAAATTGGCTTCTCCATCAGTGCTATGCATTTCGGTTCTTGCGGTATCTGTGAACAGACTTCTAACATATTTTTCCCAGTGTTTTTTCTTTTCTGCAGTTTCATATATGGCTGTATTATTCTCATCGAAAGTAAATGTAGATGATCTTTTTGAATATATTCCAGATGCCTCTTTTAACTTTTTGTGGAGATTGAAATCGTCATGTAAGATTTGGAGTCTTTCAATTTCCTGGCACTGTTTGTTTAATTGCGCATTTTTTGCGGCACGAGTTGCGACTTTTATTTCTTGATTAATTTCCCAATATCTTTCATAGTTTGAATTCTTATGTTTGCTCCTTTCTATGCGAAGTGCGCGTATCTCGTCGGTCATCCATGTGTCCTCTCTTTTAGATGTTGTGGTTCCAAGGATATTGCTGGTTATAGTATTTATGGAATTTTTTACATTGTTCCATAAGGTCTCGACATCATCTCCATCAATATGTTGTAGTCCTGCATTAAGGTGATCTTTCATGGATTGTTTAGTGGAAGGATCGTTTAATTTTTGAATGTTAACTCTTCGCTTTGGTGTTTTCTTTCGGATAGTAGTTAGCTTTATCTGTAATTTCCCTAACAGAAGATTATGGTCCGAGGGAACATCAGCTCCTGGATACGTAGAACATTTATTTATGCAGGAGGAATATCGCCTATTTATTAAAATGTAGTCAATTTGGTTTCTAACAATGTTTCTGTTATTGTCTTGTGGCGATTTCCAGGTGTAAAGTCGTCTTGGATGGAGGCGAAACATAGTATTAGCAACCTTAAAACTGTGTTCTTGACAGAATTGTATTAGTCGTTCTCCTCTTTCATTCCGTTGTCCTAAGCCAAATTTTCCGGTGATTCCGGTTGTTTCTTCTTGCCCAACTTTAGCATTAAAATCTCCCTGGATTATTGTAATATCGTGTGGTTTTGTCATCTTTAATAAATTTTCAACGTCGTAATAAAACTTTTCCAATTCATCATTATCGCTATCACTTGTAGGTGCATATACTTGTATTATGTTCATGTTTATTGGTTTTGCAGATATTTTTATCATCATCGCCCTATCAGAAATTGGAACATATCCAGTGACACAGGTCGCTATGTGGCTTTTTACTATAATAGCAACGCCCTTTCTATGAATTCCCTCTCTATTTCCGGAATGATAAATTTTTACGTTCTGGGAAATAAATTCCGCATCCTCCACCCACCACGTTTCACTGATACCCAGGATATCAATTTGTAGTCTTCCCATTTCGCTTATGGTGTTGTCTAGTTTTCCAAGCTCATAAAGACTTCTAACATTCCAAGTTCCTATTCTAAGTCTGGTTTTGGTTTTACCTCCGGGGATTCTTAGCACCCTCTGATTGCCGGAGACTGAGGGCCGTAGGTTATTTTCTGTATTCATTGTAATTGTATGATTTTTCTAGGCATTATACTTCAGTGGTTTGCCGAGGCCTTCTGAAGGGTTTAGAGTTTTCCGTCTCCGTATTCAGCCGCTCCTCCTGGAGTTCAGACGCTGTTTGCTGCCGCCAATCCTTTGGTCAGACGCTGCCATTTTCCATTTTTTTCTTTTGGTTCGCCCCGCATATTTTATTTCTGCGGTACCCGCCATATCTGATGAGCGTTCCCCTATCCACCACCTGGGGAGGCGTCCGATGGGAGAGAAAAAAAGGAAGAAAAAAAAATAACTCCGCACGGACAACAAATAACATCAGTTGTGAAATACGAAGAAGAATAGTGTTGGCTAACAGATGCTACTTTGGGCTGAGTAAGCAGTTTAGGAATAAAGCCACCTCTCGTCAAACAAAAATAACACTGTACAAAACACTGATACTACCCGTGCTAATGTATGGTTCCGAAGCATGGGTACTTGCTCAAGCAGATAAGGCAGTGCTTTGTGTGTTTGAGAGAAAAATTCTTCGAAAGATCTACGGGCCAATCTGTGTTGACGGCGAATATCGGCGTCGTATGAACATCGAGCTGTATCAAATATACAATTGCGATGGCTAGGCCATGTTATAAGAATGAGTGATGATGAACCCGCTAAAAAGGCGTATAAATACGGGCCGCATGGAGGTTCTCGCAGATCTGGAAGGCCAAAGCTTCGTTGCAGCGAACAAGTGAAACGAGATATCACAAAGCTACATATCCCAGATTGGGAAAATACGGCAGCAAACAGAGAGGATTGGAGATTTTTTCTTAGTTCGGCTTATGGAACAAATGTTCTGTAAAAGGCCAGCTAAGTAAGTAAGTATTGAAAAACAATGTATTAACATAATTTTTATACAGTTTTGTGTTTGTTAATTTTTGGGATTCATTATTGAATACGCGTGTTGACGGAAGGACTTTTGTAATGTAATTTTTCAGTATAATTAAATTTCATGTTAAGTTTTAGTTATGTTCCCCTCTTTCCCCTCAACGAATTTTTTTAAAGATCTTTCCGCGTCTTTGGAAATGGTTCCCAAATTACTGAGGGCACATTTCATGGTGTTTTGTCATTTTTTCAAATGTGCAGGTGATACATTTCATCTTATTAAATATATAGAAGAGACATTGTGCGGATATGTTATATGAAGGATACGTCAAAATGTGGTCCTCAATGTAAAATTTGGAAAATTCAGCAATTTTGATTGATTATTACGGCTAGAACCCTAAAATTACTGAATATTGGGCGGTACCGATTTATGGGGACAACATCAAAGGGGTGACCTACATTAATCGACAATTTCCTGGGGGTAACCTACCTCCAGGAAAGATTAAGTGGCATTTCGGACATTTCGAATTAATCTATATATATATAATTGAAATTTGTTTGTATGTTTGTTTGTTTGTGCCTTATAGAATCGAAAACCGCTGAACAGATCTTACTGAAATTTTTAGGGTACATTGCTACATGGCGTGGAATGAAAATAGGCTATATCATTTTTTAAAATTTGCGTTGATCTGGAGATATAGCATCAAAACCGGAGGTACCTCCAAACAGTTTAGATTTGGTGTGCAAATATCTTTAGAACTATTACAGATACAATCTCCAAATTTTGTATGTGTGACGGAATTTCATGTAGAAATAAATTTACCACATTATATTCAAATCGGTTCAAATTTGGTTATAGCTGATACATACATAGATTTTCGGCCGATTTCCTTATTTTATGTACCAAACACGCTATATATGTCCAATGTTGCTGAAATTTTGAATGTCTGACGGAATTTGTTCTAGAAATAAATGTGCCAAATTATATCGAGATTGGTTCAGATTTGGATATAGCTCCTATATACATATATTTTAGGCCGATTTCCTTATTTTATGCACCAAACACGCTATATATGACCAATTTCGCTGAAATTTAAAATGTGTGATGGATATTGGCCTACAAATATATGTGTCAATTTATATCAGATTTGGATATAGCTCCCATATATATTTTTTGCCGATTTCATGTATTTGAGGCACCAAACACGCTATTTATATCCAATTTCAATAAAATTTGGAACGTGTGACTAAACTTGGTCTAGAAATACATGTGCCAAATTATATCGAAATCGGTTCCGCATTTGATACACCAAACACGCTATATATGTCCAAATTCGCTGAAATTTGGAATGTGTTACAGAACTTGGTCTAGAAATAAATGTGCTAAATTATATCGAAATCGGTTCAGATTTGGATATAGATAGCTCCCATATATATTTTCGGCCGATTTCCTGTATTTTATGCACCAAGCACACTGTGTATGTCCAATTTCGCCGAAAATTTGGAATGTCTAACGCAGTTTGGTCTAGACATAAATGTGACAAATTATATCGAAATCGGTTCAGATTTGGATATAGCTCCCATATATATGTTCGGTCGATTTCCTGTATTTTATGTACCAAACACGCTATTTATGTCCAATTTCAATGAAATTTGGTATGTCTGACGGAATTTGGTCTAGAAACAAATGTGCCAAATTATATCGAAATCGGTTCAGATTTGAATATAGCTCCCATATATATTTTCGGCCGATTTCCGGAATTTTTTGCACCAAACACGTTATGTATGTTCAATTTCATTGCAATTCGGAATGTGAGACGGGATTTGGTGTAAAAATAAATGTGCAAAATGATATCGAGATCTGTTCAGATCGGAATATAGCTCCCATATATATTTTTTCATGTTTTTGTTACGTATATCCAATTTCAATAAAATTTTGAAGATTCTTAGAAGTCATCATTATATACAGAAGTACTTATAGTTGAGAAGGAATTGACCAAGGCTACAGCTTTAAATATTATATCTTTGAGAGACTTCTTAAGAATAATGTTTTAATATGACATAACTAAATCATTATTTGAGTAAAAATTTTGAATACGAGTGGGAGTTATCCTAAGAGTAATTTAAGATATTACAATATGTTAATATGTATATGACCTGGAAATAATAAGTCCCATTTATAAAATAAATTACAACTATCCTCAAACCAAACTTGCAAAAATACCATAGTAGCTCCAAAACAGCCCTGAATGGGTAGAGAACGCCTTCATATCTTCTATATTTATACGTTAAAATATTAAAAAAACATTCCATTATATTTTATCTAAGTCGGGGTAGCAAAGCGCACCGTGTTTAGCTAGTAACTTATATAAAACCTTCAAAATTCCGAAAATCGGGCGGTACCATTATATGGGGTCCCTATCAAAACGTGGACCCAATTCAAAGATTTTTTGCAAGAAGGTTTTCTAACACTAGGGAATACCGATGGCCAAATTGTACCCAATTTCATTGAAAAATTGATCAAGACCCCCAAAATGCCAGAAATCAGGGGGCTCTATGTTCTATTAGGGGCTATACCTAAAGTTGGACCTATGTTGAATTTTTTGGCTTCTTTTTATTTGTGTTGCTAAACTAGCCTTTACTGAGATTTTCGTATTGATATCTGCTCAGAAAGTATTTTTGGTCGCTCTTCCCATACAAGTTCGACCACAGTGCAGCGGTCCAGATAGACTTAAACGTTGCAAAGTGCGCTAATTAACATGTGCCACACCTTTGCCGCCAGAAATTTTGGTTTAGGTTGAAAAATCACTTACACCGTATTTTTGACAAGTACATACATATACATACATATCTTTTATGGTGATCTGACATTAAGAAATACATACCGTACTCAGATTAGGATAATTTAAAATAAATAACAACACAATAATTTTGTGAAACATTGTTGTAGGAAAACCTTCAGATAACTACCAAAAATCAAAAAAGAACCAAAACATTGTCAATTATTGGTGATTTTGTAAAAATGAGACAGAATAATAATTACATTAGTCAATATTAATGAGGGCTAATAGAATTGTTTGTTATACCGTAAATCAGCAGAAAAATAAATAATGAAGCTTAAAGTTGAATCGATTTACGTTTGTGTGTCCATTAGAGGTATGACTTTTTTTAAACCCGCATATACCCGAAATATATTTTAATAAGTTTTTACCTAAGATTAGATAAAATCCTAATTATATGGTGATCAGCAATTTGGACAATGCAGATATACTTGTATAACTGAAAACAAGCTTTAGACCCACATGACATTACCAAAATGACATAACTTTTTGTTTCTCACTAATTTTACCATCACATCGTTATATATATATTTCATTTTATATCCTAAAAGCTGACCCGTTGTTTGTGTTCTTCTGGTATACTATCTCTGGCTCTTGTCCGAGTTGTTTTAGTAATGAAATCCTACCTAAAAAATTCAAGTATTGATACTTCCAGACGTTATTTGTTTAGTTTTTCTGTAGAATTTTCAAACTTAATTGACCATAATTATACATTCTTGTTGAAACTTTATAATATAAATCCACGTTTTGTCATAACTCTCTCGCAATGTATTTCCAGATTTTAGATAGGAAACCATCATAATTCATTCATATTGTAAATTCGGAAAAATCTCAGTAATTCATAAAAAAATTCTTTGAAGTAATAGTTGGAATTTTAGATATTTTACTGTATTCAAAAATAGGATATTTGAGTCATTTCAAGTATTGAAATCAATGTTATGGCACTAAAAAGTCCCACTTCTAAATTCCGATATCTTATCTGCAATTATAAAGTTTTCAAAAATCGATTTGTATGTAAAGTCTGTAAATCAGAATACTGTCGTTAATAGTTGTTTTGGAAGCAGAATACCGCGCTCGCTTCCGACTATAACAATATTCCGTTTTTGTCAATTACAACAATTGTTTTTGTCACATCCAACAATGATTTTTGTCAACAGGACAATATTATTCTCTTTCTTGCGAAATTTTATTCCCTTCTCTCGGTATACGATGCCGTGGCGAAAAAATGGTGAGTTTTGTTTGTATGAGTTCCTCTTATCATTGTTTTTTTTTATTTTTTTTTATCATTGTTCTTTTTTTGTGTATGTACACCATGGGATTCTTGTTATACCCTACACCACTATGTGGAAAGTTTGTTTTGGGAAAAATTCATGTAACACCGCGAAATATCGGTCCTAGACCCCAAATGTGGTATACCAAACTTCATATCTCGACGAGAAAAAGCGATTTTGAGATGTGTGTCCGTCCTTCCGTCCGTCCGTCTGTCCATTATAAATTGTAATCAATCTCCAGGCCGCAAATATGGACCGATTGTCACGAAATTTTGCATGGAGGTCAAGTTCAAATCAGAATAGACACCTATTGTTATTGGTGATAATCGTGAAATATTTAGCGGGTGAAATGGACCAAAAACATAATTTTTATCCGATTTTGTAGCAGTTTTGTAGGTCGCAATAATAGTCTGATTTTAACTAAGGTAAGAGTATATGACAAAGAAGATGCTTGCAATTTCAGATAGTGATCAGATAATATTTAGAGGGTTAAATGGAGCACAACTTTTGCGTGAAAATTGTGAAAATTTTTAATATAGAGATATATTATATATAAGATATATTCCGCCCACATAAATAAAACTTAGAAGGCCATTTCTTGACCTTTCCATTGATGCCAATTATGTTGAATTACATGCTCAGATAACAGAGTTACAGCCTAACACATCCAGTTATTTGTTTGTAGTGCAATCTGAAGCAAGCTAGAGTTAGCAATTATAGATCAATAGTCACGAGATTTTGCACGATGTAAGAGTTTAGGTCGTATGACATGCCTAAAATTTTGGTTGATGATCTCATATTATCTAGTGGGTTAAATGGACCATTACCTTTTTATGAAAGATATACAAATTTTAAATTTGGTCCATATTTTACTTCCTGGAGGGCATATCACCCTTTTTGTAGAAAATTTACTTATGTTGAAACTGAGGTATGGGGTATTGTATCTCGCGAATTGTTGTAATATACCATAACTTTTGAACGCATTTAGGTAAAATAAACTGTTTTAGCACGATTCACCGATGGATTTCTTAAAAAATATAATTTGAGCGGAAGCTGTGGTCATATTAATGTAAAAAACAAGTGAGAAAAGGCTATAGTCGGTACGGGGCCGACTATGTGATACCCTACACCACTACCTCTGTGAATAATCTTTTCACTTGAAAACATTTCTTTTATGGAGATACGAAAGTTTTCACCTATATGGCTTTTATACCAAATGACTTAAGGCGAACTGAACCAAAATAATTTATATTTAATTTTATATTTGACTACTGTCGACATCATCAACATCAATAGGCTTCTATCTCTGTGAGAAAATTTCGTGATGATCCGATCAAAATTCCGACCTGTAGTGTAATTGCAGAAAAAGTGGAAAAAAGGATGCATTAACGACTATTGCGATATCTCTATTATTTGACTACCTACGCCAACCTACTTTGCATAATTTCAAAGATGGGATTTTCTACTTTCAGGCTTTGCTTTTAGAGGGTCCCCAACCAAAGGTGTGATATCCGTCATTATTATTAAAATCGCAAAAATGAGAAGTTGGGTTTTATTAGCGACTATTGCGATATCTTCGTTGTTAGACCACCTACGACAACCTACGTTACATTGTTGTTAAGGTGATATTTTATACTTTCATTGCCAGGTTTTGCTTTTGGTATACCCCATATAGAAGCTGAGATATTCGCTTTGAAAAAAACGTTGTCTTTTTATCCACTTAAGTTTTTTGCCCATTCCGACCCCTAAATATTATCCGACCATTACCAAAATCAATAGGCTTCTTCCCCTCCGGGACCCCCATCAACACCCAAAATTTCGTGACGATCCGATCAAATTTGTGACCTGTAGCGTGATTACAAGGTTTAGATGGACAGACGGACGGACGGACACACATAGCCAGATCGACTCAGCTCGTCGAGACATTCATTTTGATATATATAAGTATGGGTCTACGACCATTATTTCGATGCGTTACAAACTTTTTGGCCAAAACCAACATATAATACCCTCCCCACACAGTGGTGTAGGGCAGGGACGTAGCCAGGATTTCATTTCGGGGGGGGCCCACCTGACCAAAATTTTGAAAGTTCATGTTAGCGAAAAATTTTTATTTAGCAATGACGTAAACCTAATTTTAGACTTATTCTATTGATGAAATAATTTCCATTACTATTTTTTAATTCAAATGGCGTTAAACTTCTTGGCCAATTTTATCTTTTATTATGTCTACTTATCACAAAGAATTTCTGAAGGCCGAGAACTAATGCTGAGCAATAGTTAGTCTATCCATCAAGACAAATTCTGTCGCCAAATCGTGCATCTGTCAATAGACTAATTTTTGGCGTACAATCGTCGGACTTCACTTATAGAAATTCTGGATCTTCTCAAAAATTTATCAAGAACAAGGGAAAATCAGGAATCCAGTCTTAACTTCTTTTAAAATTGAATTATGTCGCCCAATCTAAGGTCTATACATGTATACATTCTTTTAGCAAAAATCCATAAACACAATTTTTGCCAATCTACATTTTTATACTCTCAGCCTTTAGCCAAAATGTGCCTCATCGAAATAATGGCTTTAGGGCGAAAGTGTGTTTGGAAGAAATCTGTTTCAGAAAACTTGGAGTCGACTTAGCTATGTCCGTTCGTATGGGTAGACGCCTGGAGAGCACGATAACTCTCAAACAGATCAACCGATTCGGTCCAAAATTTGGCCTTCGTGATATTTTGATCAACTTCAAAGATGGGCCATATCGATCTACTCTTTCGGCAAACTTCCGCAGAGTATTTCAAAAATTTTAAGCGAAGTGCAGTTTAAGACCTCTTAAACTTCCTTCCTTTATGCTAATAATTTAGTTATAAATAAAAATATGAAATAAATTAATAAATAAAAAAACTCTCTGGAAACGCTTTGCTTTGTTGCAACAAGTGTTCTCGGGGCTCCTATTACTACCGTACAAGTTTTTCAGAGCCCAGTCTATACTTCCAGAGAAAATGGCCCGAAAGCTATAAAGAATACCTAAGGCAACCGTGTGTAGTGACTAGTGCGCACGACAACTTTCGAACCGGATACTGCGTTGGTCCAAACTTTGTTTATCGCAATATTTCAGCGAGCCTTATACATACAAAATTCGAAGATGGTGCTTTTCGGTCTACTTCTTCTGGTATTTTCCCCTCAAATTTCAAGAATTTTAGCTAAAGTGGTATGCGCGAGTTTTCTGGAATGGAGCAACAGATTTGGTCTAAACTTTGGATTTAGTAATATTTTTTCCAAACTTAGTTTTTGCTCGAAAATGGGCCATACTACGGGTACCTCCCTCACAAACCTTCAAAATAGTTGTTTAAGTGCAGTTTAAGGTCTATTTGAGGATCTTTAGAAATTTTAAGGTATTAAGGTATTCCTGGTGTTTAGAGCGGTATTATGTTTTTTGTAGGCAAGTCCATATTTCCTGACATAAAAAAGTCAAAAGGTGAAAATTATACTGTGGCGAACTGAATGACTGGTGGGCGCTATATCTTTTAAAAGGAATGACTCCTATAATAAGATCTACTCCCAAAATGAACTATGTCGGTCCGGTCCATTTCTTCATACCTCCTCCGCAACAGGTGTGATCAATAATACAAAAAAATTTCTGAAATTCCGCGTTGATCCGGACACATAGCATCAGAATCGGAGGTACCTCCAAAAAATTTAGATTTTTTTATGCAAATATGTACAATAATAACAGATAATGTCTCCAAATTTGTGTGCAGGAATTTGGACTAGAAATAAATATGCCAACTCATATTGAAATCGGTTTAGATTTGGATATAGCGCCTATATATATGTTCGGCCGATTTCATGTATTTTATGCATTAAACACGCTACGTATGTCCAATTTCAATGAAATTTGGAATGTGTGACGGAATTGGGTCTAGAAATTATTTTTTTTAAATTATATTGAAATCGGTTCAGATTTGGATATAGCTCCCATATATATTTTCGTTCGATTTCATGTATTTGATGCACCAAACACGCTTTATATACACCCGATTTTAATGAAAGTAGCAATGAGTGACGAAAATTGGCCTACAAATAAATTTCCCAAAATATATTTTACCTTATTCGGTGTAGTGATGCGCACTGGGTTCAGCTAGTAAAATATAAACATTGACCTTAAGCTCAATAATCTTGATTTTATAAACATTCGAAAGCTCGAAGAAAATATAAAAACTCGACAGAAAAATCCTTTTGTCGAATAGACATTTAAAAAATGGTTGATATACATAGTTTTTTTATTGCAAATTTCAAACATAAATAAATAGTTCATTATAAAAACGTGTTAGAGAAAATATACAAACACTTAAAACCACAAAGGTAAAGCAACGGCTTTACATTTTATTGTTGAATTGCTCTTATAAAAAAAATTCAAAAAGAAAATATCGCAAAATTTTTTTTTCTGGATGTTGTTTATAAGCCAAAGTATTGGACCTAATATGTTACAAACGTTCAATAAATACAAATAAACGTTCTGACCTCAGTAATACCTACAGTCAGCCTAAAATTCCGATTAAACGCTTAAACAACACCTTAAAACGTAACAAGAACTGTGCATAAAATTGATCAAAACGCCTAACTTGTTCATTATTTTTATATCTTCAAATATGTTGGACCAATGCAGTTAAATAATTCTCTGTAATGCTTCCAACTACTTTACATATTTATTGAACAATATAAAACAGTTTAAAATTTTACTCAAAAATTAAAAAATGTGTAATATAAGCTATTATCCTATGGGAACTAAAATCATTTCGGGGGGGGCCCGGGTGTAGGGTGGTGTAGGGTATAAATAGGAAAAAGTCGTTGAAGGAAACGAGTTTTAAAGTCAATTTTCAATTAGTGGCTTTACAATACAATGTAGAGTATAATGTTCAAAGAAGATGTTAAAGAATACACTTCAGAGATGAAGTTTCTAATGTATGATTTTTTAATATAACCACTGCATCAATCTCAAACGGATGCTGACATTTTGAAGACTGAAAAATTTGGTTTTTTGATTTTTGCTCTAATCGGGACGCGCAACTGTACTCGTTTAAGAACTGATTATGAGATTGTAATACTCGCGATTACGCATTTTTTGATGTATAACTCGGGCGTGTAGCCTTCAAAAGTTCACAACAATCTCAGCTTAAAGTCGAAATTGTTGTGCGAAAATTTTTATAAAAAACCTGTTTTTTTGATTCAAAATTTGCAAATGCCATTAAATTGTCGGTGAAACCCGCGTGAACTTACTTTTTTAAGTTCTGAATCTAATAATGACGCGTCAAAATCCGTCCACTAGATCGGCGGATATGATACCCCTCAAATTTCGAAAATCTGCAAAAAAATGTTTTTGAAAATTGCGCGCATTGAAACGCGTTTTGGAAGTGTAATTTTTACTGAAATAAAACTAAAATAAAATAAATAAATAGGGCTATATGCCTGTTTAGAATTTGCGAAAACATATATTTCAAAACTATCGCTAATCCGGAGATACAATTGATTTTTTCTAAAAATTAAGTGCGATGCTACTTCCACGGTTCTTGATGGATCGCAATTAAACGACATCAAATGATGTATTTTTTAAAGGTTATCATCGAAATCGGATTCGCATAAAATGTAAATGAACTTCGTGGAAATTAGGACCATCTAACTGTATTTTGCGCCCTAACGTGCAACTGATGCTACATCGCACAGTGTCACGACCTTGGCCAAAAATGGTAAAAACTAAATACTTCGTTGAAAAAATTTATTGACGGGGAGTGATAGGAAACATATGAATTAAGAAGAATCTGAACTTTGGTACTGATACGTGAAGTAGTTTTAGCTATATAAGGATTTAAATCCGACAATTTTAGTTTATACGTATTTTTGTGTTTTTTTTTTTCTAAAATTAATAAATTATATTATGCGTTAATATTTAAAATTTAAAAGAAACGGTCGCTGCAGAAATGGTTCCTAAATTCTCTTGGGATGTAATAAACTTGGCTACACTTTAGTTTGCATGTAAATATTAATCATATGGTGTTTACATTTACTCAAACATGTATTACTAAGTTTATTAATTTTCTGAAGCAAATTTTAAAATGAGTGGAGTGGGAAAAAATTTTATAAAAGTGTATATCGATATTTTTTGCTGTATGAGTAGTAAAAAGTGAGTACTTCAAATATATAAGGGTCCCAGCTGCAGAGGTTTGCAGACGAATGTGTCATTTCTCTTTTTCAGCGACCACCTCACTGAGAGGATACCCCCTTTTTTAACAAATAGTTTTGCGGTGTTGGCTATAGCGCGAAAACGAATGAACCGATCATCATATATTTTTGTGGGCTTATTAAGTACCTAATAATCTTACTTTAATACGAGAGAAATTTAAAAATGTCAATTTTTAAAAAAATTGTGAACAGCGAAAATCAAAATTCGATTTTTTACAAAATATTGACAGCTTTTTGACCACTAATCGGTCAAAAAAATTTTTTAAAGGAAAATTCTCATATATGAATGCAAGAGTTTGATATATTCAATATGCTCACAAACAATATGAAGACTACACACCAATTTTCAGCCATTTCGGTGTGATAATCAGGCTAAAACCTCCAAAATACCGAAAATCGGGAGGTACCGTCCTATGGGGGCTGTATGAAGGCGTGGACCTATGCAGACAAATTTCAATGTGAAGGTGTAATGCCCCCTACAAAGACTAAATACCAAGTTTCAGCAATTTCGGTGTAATAATGAGGCTAAAATCTTCAAAATACGGATAGTCGGGAGGTACCGTTGTATGGGGGCTATATCAAAACTTGGACCTAAGCCCACAATTCTCTGTTATAATGTTTGGTACCTCTGCCGAAGACTAACCACAAAATTTGAATACTTTCGGTTGGTCATTGTGTCTAAAACATTCAAAATACCGAAAATCGGGAGGTATGGTTCTATGGGGGCTACTTCAAAACATGGACCGACCAACCCAATTTTTTGTCCTGAAGATTGTAAGTCAATAATAGGTACTTGTACCAAAATTGATGCACCTACGACAACTCCTTCTATTTTTGGCCACAGTTAATATGAACTCGCGACATTGTGCATCGTGGCCGCCAAATAGAATTTCACAAACTGTACACAAAATAAAAGGGATTGACTCGCAGTGTTGGAAAATCGGATGCGCACGTCTTCACGACTTAGGTTTCATTTTATTCCTCACAATGTCTGGATGCTGCTATAATTTTTATACCCTCCACTATAGTATGGAGGGTATATTAAGTTTGTTTTTCCGTTTGTAACGCATTGAAATATATTCTTGATCAGCGTAAAATTCTGAGGCGATCTATGCATGTCCGTTCGTCCGTCTGTCCATGCGTCTGTGGTAATCACTCTAGCATCCATAAAAATAGAGATAGGACGCTGACATTTTGTAAAGATGCGCCTTTTGTTTGCAGGAAGGTCAAGTTCGATGATGGGCTATATCGGATCACGTTTGGTATAGCCCCCATATAACAGTACCGTCCGATTTCAGGTATTTTTACGTTTTTAGTCACATTTTCAAACCGAATTATCTAAAATTTGATATTTACGGTTCTTAGTGATCAACAAACTTATATTCCAAAAGATATGTAAATAGGTCCATGTTTTTGTATAGCCCCCATATAATGGTACCTCCCGATTTTCGGTATTTTGAGAATTTTACCTACAATTTTTAACCGAACTAGCTGTAATTTGATACTTAAGATTCTCAGTGGTCATGAAACTTCTCTACCAAAAGTCGTCAACATAGGTCCATGTTTTGGTACAGCCCCCATATAACGGCACCTACAGATTTTCGGTATTTTGAGAATTTTAGCTAAAATTTACACCCTAACTAGCTGTAAATTGACATTGGATGTTCTCAATTGCCATGAAACTTCTCCACCAAAAATCGTCAATATAAGTCTATGCTTTGGTATAGGCCCCATATAATGGTACCTCCCGATTTTCGGTATTTTGAATATTTTACCTACAATTTTTAACCGAACTAGCTGTAATTTGACAATTAAGGTTCTCAGTGGAAATGAAACGTCTCCACCAAAAATCGTGAACATAGGTTCATGTTTTGCTATAGCCACAATATAACGGTTCCTCCCGATTTTCGATATCTTGAGAATTTTAGCTAAAATTTTTAAATAAAAAATCTGATGTTCTGATTTAAATTTCTTTATTTTCCAATATTTCGATTGGAACCTCCAATCATCTTCAGGGAACTACAAAAGATTATTAAAACTTAACAAATTTTACATGAAACTATTTATTAATTGATTTACTTGAAAGAGAGTTGTGGTAAGTTTGCTGCCAAGTACTTTCTTCAACTAAAACTTGTCGCGTTTGTATTTGTTCACAGTGTGTCGGTACATTTGAGCGCAGTTATCTGTGTCTGTTTTGTAATTTAATCTGATATCGTTGGGAGTATTGATGATATGTAACATTTCAAGAGTGTAGCGTTTATGGTAGTTACTCTCTTGAGTCAATATTTTGATATTATTGAAATCGGGGGTGTGTTGTGTTAATGCACAGTGGGCTGCAAGTGCGGTCTTTTGCTCTGGGGGTTTATTAACAGCTTTGTGGTCTGATTTGTGGCCTGATACTCTCGTCTTAAGTTTGGTTTAGGTAGTGCCAACATATACCTTACGACATAAGTTGGACTTGTCACCTTTGCATGGTATGCGGTAGACCACATTGGATTTGTCTTCATCCTTAACTCTATCCTTGAGTCTGCTAAACACCCTGCTTAGAGTATTGTTTGACCTGTAAGCAAGTTCATATTTTTGTTCGTCATATATTTTTGATTGTTTTAATCTTTCTGAGACACCCTTTGTATATGTTATCGTTTTGCAGATTTTCTTTTCCTCATTTGACTCTCTAATTGCATTTTTGCTTGTTACCCGCTCAACTAAATTTTCGATTGTTTTGATAGGAAAGTTATTTTTTTGAAGAATTTCTTTAATTTTGATGATGTTGTTGGCATGAAATTCCCTGTCACTAATCTCCAATATTCTTGTTATAAAATTAGTCGCTGTGTTTATAATAGCTCTTCGAGGATGTTTAGACGTAAAATTGATAAGTCTACCCGAAGCGGTGGGTTTCTGGTACCAATCATACCCTCATCAAAATTTTTAACCTAACTAGCTGTAATTTGACAGTGGTCACAAACATCTCCTCCAACAATTATCAACATAGGTCCACACTTTGATTTATCCCCATATAAGGTTGCCAGCCGAGTGAAGACATTTCTATATGCATTTTTTTTTTACCTTATTTAGGTATCAGTGGTCACAGAATATCTCCGCCTCAAATTGTGGACAGGATAGAAAATAATTATTCCGTTTTAGTTCAGAATGTTTTATGGTGGAGGGTATAAAAATTTCGGCCCAGCCGAACTTAACACTTCATTACTTGTTTTATATATTTTTTGTAAGTATAAGATGTATTGTTTCAAAAATATGTTTGTAAATACGTGAAATTATTCAACAAATTTAATTTTTCGCGAATCCATTGAAACTTTTCGAATTTTTTTTTTTGGCATCATCGCAAAGGATGCGAATTCAGTTACCGATAATAGGATATAACAGCTTACTATATTAAGCTGCTATTTTTTAAGATTTTTTTCTAATTACCATAATTAAAACGGTCATATATTTTGCGCACAACGATCAAAACTGGTAACGAAAACAGATTTGGAATGACGGTTTTTTTCTTAATCTATGTACCAAAAATCATAGATGTAGTATCAAAAAAAATTTTTTTTTGATTTTTTTGAAATTTTTCGTGATATACCAGCAATGTAGCCTACATATGGAAAAAGAACTACACAGAAAAAAAGCCACCCTGAACATTTTGATTAAAAGCTTTATCACCATATTTTTGTCGAATGGCGATAAAATATTACGAATATATAGGGAAAATGTTTATCAAACATGAAAATGTTACTAGAAAGCGATCGATAAACGATTTCAAACAAAAAATTTATTGAAATTTGTTTATGGTTATTAATGAATTTCTGTTGTTAAAATGGTTTTCAACGTTTGTCACATGTTGTCACATGCTCTCAAGAGCGAGAGAAAAAACTTTACGGCATAGAGAGAGAGAGAGAGAGTGTGTGACGACGTGTTTTCATTTTGAAGCTGGGGTTGGTTGGTTGGTTTACGTGGTGGCCATACTTTATAGCCTCAATTAGTATGTTAGAGATACCGTTTTGAAAAACCACACCACTCGTTCAGAGATTGCTATTTCGTTGTTGCCTGTTGACAGTTAAATCCAGCCTGATGAGTTGAGGAATCGCAGAAGGTCTCCCAGACCTACTTCTGTTATCTCTGTGATATCACGAAGGAACGGTTGTCTTAGAGCTTTGAATCGTCGTTGCATTTGAGCAGGGCAGGAACAGAGGAGGTGCTCAACAGTTTCCTCCTCTTCTTCATTCCCGCAGCTACGGCAGTGGTCATTGTGCGGTAGATTTAAACGTTTTGCATGGTTACCAATTGCCCAGTGACCGGTTAACACTGCAATAAGTCTTGCAAGGTTCCGTCGCGTTTGATTGATTAGGAACTTAGTTCGTTTGGCGTTGTATTGAGGCCACGTTAATTTTGATATCTTGCATGTTGCCGTTTTGTCCCATCTACTTTCAGCCAGTGATAGATAGTGTTTGAAGATATCCCCTTTAACTACTCCCATTGGAATTGCGACTGATGCCTTTGGGAGTTCGTTAGAGGCGGATCCTGCTCTAGCTAACTCGTCTGCTTTTTCATTCCCAACAAGTCCCTTGTGGCCCGGGATCCAGGTGAGAACTACTCTTGACAGACGCCCTAGTTTGGCAAGTTCTTCTTTACAATCTTTCACTAGCTTTGATGTGACAGCGTTGGATTTTAGTGCAAGGAGCGCCGCTTGACTGTCGACGAAGATTCCTATTGAGTTTGCTGTGTGATGCTGTAAAAGTTCAGTACAGGCCTCCTTTATTGCCAGTATCTCCGCTTGAAAGACACTACAGTACTCAGGTAGCTTTGTAGATGTGTGTATGTTTGCTTCGTCCGAGAACACACCGGATCCGACTCCACATTTCATCTTGGAGCCGTCCGTGTATACCTTAGTGTCATATGCTATCAATGGTGATCCATTACTCCATTCTCTTCTGCTTGGAAATTTGATTGCAAAAGGCTGATCAAAATCCAATGTAGGTACGCAGTAATCAGCAGTGGTTGTTATTTCTTTCGGAAGTTGTTGAAGCATGCACGCATGTCCGTAAGTTCTGTCTCTCCACATACCTAGAGCTCGGAGTCTTACTGCATTACATGTTGCTGTTGCTTTGATGTGTAAATCAATTGGCAAAATGTGCATCATTATATTGAGGGCTTCGGCCGGACACGTTCGCATCGCCCCTGTTGCCCCGATGCATGCAGATCTTTGTATGCTGTATAGTTTTTTCTGTGTTATTTTCTTGTCCACTGCTGGCCACCACACTAGTGCTCCATAAGTGAGAATTGGTCTGATTATGCTGGTGTACATCCATAACACCATTTTAGGTTTGAGGCCCCATCGGCTTCCAAACAATTTCTGACATGCGTAATATGCAACAGTTGCTTTGTGAGCACGGTGTTCCACGTTACGTTTCCATGACAGCTTAGAATCTAGGATGATTCCTAGGTACTTGGCATGATCTGATAGGGGTATTTCTTGACCTCGCAGTCTTGGGAGATTAGGTATTGCATATTTGGTCTTTGTAGTGAATAGCACCATCTCAGTTTTCCCTGGATTCACTCCCAGACCACATCTTGTGGCCCAAGTATCTAGCGATCTCAGGGCTCCGCTCATAATGTCACTTATTACGGTCGGAAACAAACCAGAGACGAGTATTACCACATCGTCCGCATAGGCAACCACCTTAATCCCCATGTGGTCAAGTTTATTGAGAATTTCGTTGATGACAAGGAGCCAAAGTAATGGCGAGATAACTCCTCCCTGTGGAGTTCCTCTGTTCACGTGCTTTGACAGTGTACTGTTTCCCAGTGTGGCATTAATAACTCTGCTTTGCAGCATGGTGGTAATCCAACTACTGATGAGTGATTCCACGCCGAAGTTATCTAGTGCTTGTTTTATAGCTGATGTACTGACGTTGTTAAAGGCACCTTCTATGTCCAGGAAAGCAGCTAGAGTAAATTGTTTGTGCTCTAAGGACTTCTCTATAGTCCTAACGACTTCGTGTAGGGCTGTATCCGTCGAGCGCCCTTTAATATAGGCATGTTGGCTAGAAGATGTGATGTTTGAGTTTTCCATCTTTTCTCGAATATACACGTCGATGAGTCTTTCGAGCGTCTTAAGTAGAAATGATGAAAGGCTTATTGGTCTGAAGTCTTTAGCATTTTCGTGACTACGTTTTCCTGCTTTGGGTATGAAGACAACCTTTACCTGTCTCCAACTCGTTGCAACGTAGTTAAGGGAGATACATCTACTATAGATGTATACTAGCCAAGGATTTATTATTTCCTCTGCACATTGTAGCATTTTTGGTATGATTCCGTCTGGTCCTGGAGATTTGTAGGGGGAGAAGCTTTTTATAGCCCACGTGACTTTATTCGGACTTATTATCTTATCAACTTCACTGTTGTTTTTATCTACAGCTGTAATGGGTCGCATTTCTTCGGTACTGTCCGAGCAGCCGGGGAAGTGCGTGGTAAGAAGGATTTCAAGAGATTCGGCTGAGTTTTCGGACCAGGTGCCGTTGTTTCTCTTTATATAGGTAGGATTCGAATGACCTTTTGCCATAACTTTGCTTAGTCTGGCTGTATCTTTGGTATTTTCTAACGATCCGCAAAAATCAACCCATGATTGCTTTTTTGCTTTGGCTATGGCTTTTTTGTATTCCTTTAGCTTATCCTTGTATGACTGCCAGGATCCGCTTTGGTAGCTGGCATTGAAAGCTTTCCGTGACTCTTTACGCAGTTTAGAGAGTTCGGATGTCCACCATGGTGGATAGTGTTTTTTCGATCGTGTCATTGGACAGGATACTTTAAAGGCTGTGTCTAGTGATTTCTCCAGAATAGATACAGCTTTGTCAATACATGTTGTAGTGTCGCCTTTTTGAGGAGAGCTGGGGAGTTTATCTTTTAAAACCCTATTAAATTTCTCCCAGTTTGTTCTTTTGGGGTTGCGAAAGCAATTTGTTGGCGTTTCTTTTTCAGATATATTAAATAGTATCCAATTGTGATCTGAGAAAGAATTCTTATCGGATACCATCCAATTAGCAATTTCAATATGTCGTTTATCGGATACTAAGGTTAGATCAATGACATCTTGCCATCCCCTAAAGTTATCCGAGCTTGGAAATACAAAGGTTGGGTTAGTACCTCTATTGCATATAGTGAGATTGTTAGTATTAATGAAATCTAAAACTGACTCACCTCTGTCGTTGATTTCAGAGCTACCCCACAGGGTATGTCTTGCATTTGCGTCGCAGCCAATGATAATGGTGTTGTGTGGGTGTATGGCCCCCAAGGTGTCCCAGACCTCGCTTGGTGGTGCTTCCCTTGAGTGGGCCATATAAGAGGATGCGATAAAGAACTGTTTACCATTTTTCAGTTCCACTCTTGCCACGGTGAAGTCCGCTGTACTATACTGAGGACACAGAAATGCATTTATGTTTTTTTTAACAATTAGACATGATCTTGGCTTACCTTTATCCTTCATGTATAATGTATTGTATTCTCTGCTATCAAGTCCCTTTACTTCATTCTCGAAGACGTATGGTTCTTGTATAATGCCTATGTCTAGATCCTTCTCCACCAGAAGGATCCTCAGGTTATCTGAAGCTACCCTAGAGTGCTTCAGATTGATCTGAACGACCTTAAGCATAGTTTAATGAGGGGATGATGTGGATGGCCCCTCTAGCTGCATATTATCGAGCAGCTTTTCGGCATCGTCGACGTCAACACCATCGTCTTCTCCGTTCGGGCCAAGTGGGCGTAATATCTTAACTTTGGCCTCCCTTACGCCAAAGAACAGTTTGTTGCCTAGTCTCTCCAGTGCCTCTACTCCGGCCTCTGTTATCGAGAGAACCAAGCTCATGCTATTATTATTGGGTGGTTCTATGGCGATTACAGACCATTCATCCATTGGAACGTCTTTGTTCATTTTCGCCAGACCTTGCAGTAATTTGGGGCCGTCGCAGTCTATCTTGGGCAACCAAACTCTGGCTCGAGGTCTCATAGGGATATCTTGGGCTGGTATCAGCCGCAGGCTGATGTCTTCCCAGGCATCGCTGATCTTTGCGATACATTTCTCCAAGAATCCTTTTGAGAACTCGTCCATGCATTTGATTACCCTATAACCACGGTGTACCTCGCTAGAGTCGAAATGGGGCACAGGAGAATCGTCGTTTGCGAAAACATGTTCCATAACTTGTTCTGACAACTTTGTTTCTACCATGCCCCATTCCGCTGTGGTGATAGGGGACAGCTTGTCATTCTTGTCGTTGGCCACGGCAACCATCAGGTTATCCTTAACGACTTCGTTGAATGGGCGTTTTATTGTTGAAGAGGCAGTGGTGTTATGCTTTAACTTTTTCCTCTTTGCGGGCTTGTTGTCCTCTGTGCGAGAGCGTTCACGCTTGGAGGATGTTGGTTGATCATTTTTAGAGGCTTTAGCTTTTTCGTATTCCTCTACGATTTTGGTGTAGGTAATTTTGTCTTCTTCATCCCGTTCATGGACTGTACCTTCTGCAGCATTCTTAGCAATTTTGCTGAGAATATACTTTGCCTTCTGGTACAGGGCCTTACGAACGTCGGACGGGCTTTTTTTCTTTTTGTTAGACTGACCATCTTCAGTGACGGTCAGAGTTTGTGTGTTTGTTTTATGTTGCTGAAGTGAGTCAGAGCTGTTTGCAGTGCTGACTACACTTGGTTGGCTAGCTGCCAGCTCCTGGCTGGAGGCTAAAAGTTCATCCTCGGAAGAGTTGCCACACTGCATCCGAGGGGTAGTTTTGGTTTGGTTTTTGTTTGTTTTTTTAGTATTTTTTTCCATAGATTGTTCCCACGAGTGTGCCGTAAGGGGATGGACCATCGTACGCAGTGACGGCTTGCGCAGACTAGGCTAATTATAAGTACCCCCGACCCGTGCCCTGGCGTCGAGGGGGAGTTGCTAGCGACCAGACTTCTTTAGACACTTGTCGGCCATTCAGATCCTCGGCACAACTCCATCACCTTGATCTTAAAAGTGTATATATATGTCACTCACCTAAAGGTGAGCTGTGGATTATCAGTTCGCCTGCTTGGGTTGTGACAAAGGTGGATAACCTTTGGTCAGTCACACTTTTCTGTGTTCAAGATGTCATGTAGAATGAATACTAGGTCTTCATTCAGAATGTACAGGATGCCATATAGAATGAATATTAGGTCGTCATTCAGAATGACATGTCGAGCACAGAAAATTGTGACCTAAGCCCCCGCATCGCGTCAAGATTGTTACCCCTGACGGGGGTTGAAGCTGGGGTAGTTCAGTGGGGGCCAGGGTCGTCAGCAGAATTTATTTGTTGGGAACTTTAGAGAGAGAGAAAACACAAGTTTAATTTTTTTTCATAAACGTTATAATCTTTAATACAAAAACACTTCACATTACATTTCATTAAACACTTTATCGTAATCCTATTATTTGGTTTCGTTTAGTCCCGGAATCTTCGGCAGCACATTTGATCACTCGTAGTTTTAATTGTTCACAGGTCTGGGAATCATTCTTATTTTCCGACGGCAACTCGTGGTTTGGCGAATCACTATCTCTGTTCACTATCATATGCTGATGGTTTAATAATCATTCGTGATGGCGATGACGTCAATATCTCCAACTTTCGAAGTAGGTTAAGAGATCGGTACGTTGATTGCTCTCAGTATCCCAATTAACCGCTGCACAGAGTTAAGAGATCGGTACGTTGAATGCTCTCAGTACCCCAATTAACTCACACACCACACAAAAGAGTTAAGAGATTGGTACGTCGATGGCTCTTAGTACCCCAATTAACTCACACACCACACTAAAGAGTTAAGAGATTGGTACGTCGATTGCTCTCAGTACCCCAATTAACTCACACAACACACTAAAGAGTTAAGAGATTGGTACGTTGATGGCTCTCAGTACCCCAATTAACTCACACACCACACAAAAGAGTTACGAGATTGGTACATCGATTGCTCTCAGTACCCCAATTAACTCACACACCACACTAAAGCGTTAAGAGATTGGTACGTCGATTGCTCTCAGTACCCCAATTAACTCACACACAACACCAAAGAGTTAAGAGATTGGTACGTCGATTGCTCTCAGTACCCCAATTAACTCACTACAATAACTACGCTACAGAGTTAAAAGATCGGTACTTATCATACCCCAGTTAACTCACTACCATGGTACAATAAGAAAGGTAACTGCAGCCAACTTCAGGTTAAAATACTGTTCCCACTAGGGGGGTTCATTGCTGTGGTAGTCATACCAGTTGGCACTAGTGTATGACGTTCGGCCGTTAATTTAAAATTTAATTCAAAGGACTTTTGAATTAAGTTTTATTTTTTAAAACATAATCAGTTTCCTGTAACCAAAAACGAGTGAACCGAGATCACGACTTTTGGAGCGTTACAAGAGAGCGCTACAACAATGTGCTGTGTGTTTTCTTGAGATGTGAGTGTCGTTGCTATGTTTATGGGCATTTTTGGCATAGAGCGATGACGCGTTTGTTTGGCAATTGGGTTGTTTATCTACTTGTGCTCGGGTGAAGGCTTGTATGTATACAATAAGTTTCTTACTGTTTTTTATGAACCTAACAAACGAAGAGGCAAGGAAAAAATGGTATGAGTTCTCATGTTTTGTTCTCTTTGGTGGTTAAGTTAGGCAGATAATATTTTTTAACCATCAGTTTGGTTAATTTTGGCAGTCTCGTTAAGGAAGTCGTTGTGTGTGGATCGGTAGTGCAGAAATAAATCAGTGTTTCTGTGTTTTCTTAATGTAAAGGTGTCTTTCAAGTAAATTAAATGCCCAATACATTTTATAATTGAATTCACGTATCTGAAAAAGGAGAATAAGAATATTTTATTGGACAATGAAGCAACCGCATGTGATATTGGTAATAACGTCAATACATTTTATATATTTGAAATATGTATATAATATATTATGTAATTACAGATATCCATTTTTCCGCTGATGATTTTCCATGTGGCAGAAGAAGGTGTTTTATTTCACAACTAACGAGAAGCGTTCAACGATGTTTCCTGTATTTTATATTTAAACGTGATTTTTTTGTTTTCTTTTATTAAAATTGAAGTGTGGTACTAAATAATTATTTACTTCTGTTATTTATTTTTCCATTCCGTTTTTCTTTCTTTCATCTGTTATTTTTATAAACCTATGTGTGTGCTGTTGCTTTTTGTTTGGCATTTTTATGCGTTTTAATTAAATAAATAACCACCACCACCATTTATAAATGTGTGTATGTATCTTTTTTTGTTGCTTTTGGGTTTGTATTTAACAAAAAAAAAAAAAAAAAACAACGAAAAAAGTGTAAATATGAACATTTTTTTATCGATTGAAAAAATGCATTCAACAATTTTTTAATCAAGAAAATATTTTGTTTTTATCAAGCAAAATGTGGAATATTTTGATAAATATTTTTGTCAATATGTGAAATATTTTATCAGTTCAAGATAAAAAATTCGATAAATATTTTAATTAATATTACAATTTTATTTTATCAAACTGTATTTTTACTTTGTGATCAAATAATTTTATCGAATTTTGTCAATATGACAATTTTTTTATTGCCGGAAAATCGATAAATTTTTGGTTGAATCTTTGAATTTCTTTATCAAATGGCTACAATTTTTTTTCTGTGTACTGACCTATCCCCTAATGCAAATTGTAATGTCATGTTCACACGAGCGTTTCAATTACGTTGTTCGCCTGTCGAACGACGTACACGAATTAACCCGTTTCCACGACACCATTCGTAATTAACAGAAACATAAACAACATTTCCTTCATTTTTGTTTCTTTGTTTTCACGAAAATTTGAACCGAAAACACATAAAATATACATTAAATGAATAGGAAAAGCAATAGACTTTCCTTCCAATGTATCTTCTATATTTAACTACGCACTTTTCATTAATTTTTTCCAAAAATGCTGAATAATTTTGTATTTTCAATATATTTTTATTTGTTTCTATTTTCAAAATTAAAGATAGAGAGACATGTCAGAGCAATGTTTGTGTATGCAGACTTTCAGTTATTTGTTTCCTTTTTGTTTCTGATTTTTTACGCGGTTTTGAACTAATGGACAAGAAATGTGTGTGGAATTAAGAAGGAAACACAACCATCTTCCTTCTGCATCTGTATAAAATGTTTAGTTCATTAATTTTTATTCATCTTTTTCCTTTTTTTTTGTAAAAAATTGTGTTTTCAACAAATTTTTCAATTTTGAATTTACACATGTCATAATTAATTTTTTCGATAAATTCTCTCATTTGTTAGGGATGGGACATATCTATTCGTCGTTCAGAGAGTATTTCTAATCGAACAACGTAGAAAAATCGTCGTTCGTTCATAGAATTTTGTGTGGGGAAATAAGTAATTTATTCGTAGTTATGGGTCGAACAACGAATAGAGAACGAACGACGTACCGTGGAAACGGGCTATAATAATGTGTCTCCTGGGTAACTAACAGGCCTACTGCCTAATATATAATAGCTTTTGTGTAGAATACAACATTTTCCTCCCATACTACAATTTGTCTCTATCATGGAGCCCTAGCATATTAATTGTCCAATTGAATTTTTTATACATATGTATATTGCAGCATGGGGTCGCTTCGCTCACGATTTTCAAAATGCACTCCTTAAAGTTTTTTTTTAAATATTAATTTTGGTGAAGGCACCCCCTCCTGGCGTATCTATCTATATATATAAAAGAGCTTAGTGATGAGTGAGTGAGTGAGTGACTGACATATCATCGCCCAGACGAAACGGTTGAAGCTAGAAAGTTGAAATTTTTACTGTAGGTTGCTGTTGGTGTGTAGGGGTGAGATAAGACTGGGTTTTTGGAAATTCGATCTAGAAGGGTACGAAAAGTACTAAAGGTACCCTTTGTATTAGGCAAACGGGAAGAGCTAGAATTCTGAAATTTGGAATGAGTATAACTGATGGAGAGTTAGAAATGGTTTTTGGAAATTCAAGCTCTAAGTGTACGAAAAGTACTAAAATTTACAAAATTTAGTACCAATTATATATTTTGAACGGATATAGCTAGAATGATGGAATTTCGTATGGAAATCAAGGTTGGGAAGTGGTGCTTCTAAAAGGAAATGGTTTGGAAAATTCGTAATCATGTGTAAGAAAAGTACTAAATGGTAATAAATTTAGTACAATTTGGATTTGGGTGAACGTATAGAGCTGGAACAGAGCCACTGTTTGTGTGTGGGGTTAATATATGCAGATAGATGACTTTGGAAATACGTACTATGAAAAGTACTAAATGGTACAGAAGGTTTTTTAAAATTCGACAGATAAGTGTACGAAAAGTACTAAAAGTTTCTAAATTTGGTAATAAGGGTAACTGATGGAGAGATAGAAAGATGTACCAAAGGGTTTTTGGAAATTCGACCTACAAGTGTACGAAAAGTTACTAAATTTGGTACCAATTGTATATTTTGAGCGGATATAGCTACAATGAAAATCAAGGTTGGGAAGTGGTGTTGATATAAGGAAATGATTTTGGAAGTTCGTACTTATGTGTACGAGTTGTACTAAATGGTACTAAATTTGGTACAATTCGGATTTGGGTGAACGGATAGAGCTGAAAACCTGAAATTTGGAATTTAGATTACCGTTGAATCGTACGATTGAGATATGGGTGTAGTTTTGGAAATTCATACTTATGTGTGTGAAAAGTATTAAATTGTACCAAATTTGGTACAATTTGGATTTAGATAGACATGGAAACCTGAAATTTGGAATTAAGATTACTGATGGAGTGAAGGATTGAGGTAGTTTTGGAAATTCTTACTTATGGGTACGAAAAGTAGTAAACGGTACTAAATTTGGTACAAATTGGATTTGTGTGAACAGGAATCCTGAAATTTGGAATTTAATTACTTTTGGAGTGTAGGATTGAGTTAGTCTTTGAAATTTGTACTTATGGGTACGGAAAGTACTAAATGGTACTGAATTTGGTACAATTTAAATTTAGTTGAACGGATAGAGTTGGAATCCTGAAATTTCGAATTAAGGTTACTGATGGAGTGCAGGATTGAAGTAGTTTCGGAAATTCGTACTTATGGGTACGGAAAGTACTAAATGGTACATTTTGGATTTGGGTGAACATATAAAGCTGGAATCTTGAAATTTATAATTAAGATTACTTATGGAATGTAGCATTGAAAAAGTTTTGGAAATTCGTACTTATGGGTACGGAAAGTACTAAATGTACTAAATTTGGTACAATTTATATTTGGGTGAACGGATAGAGTTGGAACCCTGAAATTTCGCATTAAGGTTACCGTTGGAGTGTAGGATTGCAAAAGTTTTGGAAATACTTATGGGTACGAAAAGTACTAAATTTGGTACAATTTGGATTTAGGGGAACGAATAGAGCTGGGATCCTGAAATTTGGAATTAAGATTACTGTTGGACTGCAGGATTGACTTAGTCTTGGAAATTCGTACGGAAAGTACTAAATTTTACTAAATTTGGTACAATTTATATTTGGGTGAACGAATAGAGCTGGAATCCTGAAAATTCGAGTTATGGTTACTGTTGGAGTGTAGGATTGAGGAAGTTTTGGAAATTCGTACTTATGGGTACGAAAAGTTATAAATGGAACTAAATTTGGTACAATTTAGGTTTGGGTGGACGGATAGAGGTGGAATCCTGAAATTCGCAATTACCTTTGGAGAAAGTTATTGAAATTCATACTTTCATTTGGTATTATAGCCGCTGTTGGTGTATAGGGTTGAGATATGGAGGTGGTTGTGGATATACGTACAATAAGTGTACGAAAATTACTAAATGGCACAGAATTTGATCCAAATTGTTATTGTGTAAAGGGGTAGAGCTGAAATTGTGAAATTCGGAATTAGTATAGCAGTTGACGTTTAAAGTGGAAGTGGAATAGGAAGTTTAGGAAATTCGTACTAATGTATACGAAAAATACTAAATCGCGGTTGGGATATAGTTTTCGATAAAAGGAAGTAATTTCTGAAACTTGTACATCCTACAAGTACTAAATTTGGTACCAGTTTGGTGTTGCATGATGGGATATACATAGGTGGAATTTCGAATTGTTGTATGAGGGATTGTTTTGGTGGTTAGATACGGATTTTTTGAAATGCATACAAATTCTAAAATTATTCTGAGGGCTGGATGATTTATTGAGAAATACGAAATGTACTAAATGCTATTAAATTTGAGGTTAGGTGTAGCAATGAAGATGGAATTATATCATTAGTGCGTGAAAAGTTCAAAATTGCAATAAATTTGGTATTGGGCTAAGGAATAAAAGTGAAATTCTGATATATTATTGAGTTGTCAGGTTCATTATTGGAGATGGTCGTACAATAAGTCTGCTAGAAGTATTAAATAATACTAAATATGAAGCACTGGTATAGGGTGAATCGATAAATGAAATTTGTTATGAGGATAACTGTTGAGATTGGATCAGAATGTTTATTTAAATCCGCCTTTAAATGTATAAAAGGTTTCTACATGTAATACCATTGACATTGGGTGAACAAGTGGAGCTAAAACTGTAACAATTGAGCTAAGGTTCTGGATTTTAAAAATTGTACTGAATAATGTACTATTGTTTCTTGGTTAACAAGAAATCGGTTTCTAAATAATGTCCCAATTTACATTGGGCGAGTTTACTTGCGGCAATTGTCAGTTTGTAGGTGAGAGAGGGTGCTGAGAGGCAAAGGGTTACCATATGCCTCACCTCTCTCTCCAACAAAATGACAATTGCCGCAAGTAAACTCGCCCAATGTAAATTGGGACAATGTACTGAAATCAAAAAGTTAAACGTACCCTTTCCACAAAATTGTTTTTATTTTTGTTGTCTCTTCCAAACGTTACAGTAAGTTAATTTGAAAAGGTAGATCTATGCGGCTAATGTTTTACAAGAAGGTTTATACATTCTGAGAAAAAAAGGCCTAAAATAAAATGTCTCAAAAATTAATTGTTATATATTGTAACATCTTCTGAATGATGGTTTTTGATATCATTTTGATATCACAAATTCCAAAATTCGGTTGGAAAATGTGGATAACATTTTCAAAATACTCATACCGTTTAATAAAACATGGAGTGGAATTTAAAATGTAGGTCGCTGTTGAAGTAGCGGGCATTTTGCTAGTAATATAATAATTGTTCCACAAACATCCCATAAGGGACAACGGCGACTTCTCGCATATGAATGAGTACACCCGGATTCATATTTCCTGATATGAGGACCTACAGTTCATTGCCGAAGCCACCACTTGCAGAGAATTTTTACATGACTGAAATACTCAGAAAATGTCGCCAACATTACTGAGGGGTATTTTCCCACCGTTTGAAGTTACCTGGCCGGGGAATCGATCAACAGTGCCAAAATACCTCTTAGTAATGTTGACGACATTTCTTGAGTATTTCAGCCATGAAAACCTTTTCTGCTAGTGTTGTCTTAGGGCACACCGTTCGGACTTGGCGGTAAATTGTTGTATGTATAAATCCCAAAATTAAACACCAGGAGAAGGTCAGTGGGTGCCTTCACCTTCACCAAAATTAATATTTCAAAAAAAAACTTTAACGGTAGCGACACCGTGTACATTTTGAAAAAAGCGTGGCGAAGCGACCACATGCTGCAATATATCGCACCTTTTCAACAAAAAAGTAGTAACTCAAACTTTTCTATTTTTCAGTAGAGACAAAAACTGTTGGTACATAAGTAGTAGTATGAAAAGTGAAATACCGGTATTTTTGACGAAAGAATAGACAAAGAAATGACAGATTTAGGTAGGGCAATTCATTTTCTTAATAAAAAGTTAAAATTTTTAGTTACTACCCTTCTGTTGAACAGGTGCGATATGTATAAAAATCCAATTAGACAATTTATACGCCTGGGCTCCACGTAATTCGCAATAATGCACAAACTGGGAATTTCTCTGTCATGATAGAGACAATTATATCATGGGAGGAAAATGTGGTTTTCTACAGAAAACCCACTTTATATTAGGCAGTAGCCCCGTTATCTACCAAACTCATTATTGCAATTAGTATCAGTGGAAAGGTCAGTCGTTATTTTTTCACATGTAGGCTACTTTGGCGGCATATACCAGAAAGTAAAATATGGATCAAATATACAATGTTTATATTTTTTATACAAAAGTAATGGTCCATTTCACCCGCTAAATAATATCAGATCATCATCCAAAATTGTAGGCATCTTCTTCTACCTAAAGTCTTACCTCGTGCATAATTTCGTGACTATTGAGTTATAATTGCGACCTCCAGCGTGTTTATTATTACACTACACACAAATAATTGGATATATGTAATTCTGTTATCTTATCATGTACACCAACACAATTGGCATCAATAGAAAGGCCAAAGTTTATTTTCCAAGTATAGCTTACTTACCCTGAATATGTCTTCCAAGAACAAAGTTATAAGCTGCCCAGCAAAATGTTCGATGCCAAAGATGCCATGCAATCATGGGTGCAAGTGATCTGGCATGCCATCTTTTTAGCATCTTCATCGATGAATTTTATATGAGCATGGACCCCAAAAGATGATACTCATTTTTGGATCCAAAGCATGTCATTTACACCAATGCTTTGACATGCCATTTTCACCAATGCTTTGGCATGTCATTTTCACCAACCCTTTGCAATGACATTATCATTACGACGAGAGTTTTAACAACGTTGGTTGTGATTTCGAGTCTTTTACAACTCAAGCCTATTGTATATAATTTATCTTATATAGCTAGAAAAATGTGTATAAATAAAAAAAAGCAAAATTCATCTCTATTAGATCGGTGGAATGGGTTCAAATGCTGACGAAAAGATCGGGTCTTTCACGACCTTCTTTGCATGGGTTCAAATGCTGATGAAAAGATCGGATCTTTCACGACTTCCTTTGCATTAGTTCAAATGCTAATGAAAAGATCGGACCTTTCACGACTTCGATTGAACCAATGCAAAAGATGCCATCAAATCACGTCATCGCATGGAATCCCTTCCTTAAAATTTTGCTGGGTGTATATTAAAAAATTTCACAATTTTTACACAAAAGTTGTGGTCCATTTAACCCTCTAAATATTATCTGATCATCATCTCAAATTGCAAGCTTCTTCTTCGTTATATACCCTTACCTTGTGTAAAATTTCGCGTTGATCGGACTATTATTGATGCAGAGCTGCTACAAAATTAGATAAAAATTATATTTTTGGTCCATTTCACCCGCTAAATATTTTTCGATCATCACCAATAGAAATAGGGATCTATTCTGGCCTGAACCCGACCTCCATACAAAATTTCGTGACGATCGGTCCATAATTGCGGCCTGTAGTTTGATTACAATTTACAATGGACAGACGGACGGACGGACACACATCTCAAAATCGCTTTATCTCGTCGAGATATGAAGATTGGTATACCACATAGGGGGTCTCCGACGAATATTTCTCGGTGTTACATGAATTTTTACCAAAACAAACTTATAATACCCTTTCCACATAGTGGTGTAGGCTATAACAACAAAACCAAACACAGTCATTATTCCGTATATAAAATATATAGATTTTTTATTAAGAGTTTGCTTTAAAATTTGTAGGTACCGTAATGTGAGGCTATACCAAATCATTGACATATACCAAAAATTTTTAGTAACCATAAAGGACTCGAAATATTTAATTACGTTAAACTAAGTTTAGAAGACGTTTTTGAAGTTATCTTGCCCATTTTATCCGAAAAAAAATGTACCGTTTTAAATGAGCCCCCCTAGAGCACCTACTGATGCGAGAGGAGCTCTTAAACGTTTCTTTTGTGAAAATTTTACGGTACACTCGTAGTGACTAGAAGATAATTTTCCCCAAAAATCGTCAGGATTGCATCCACTTTTATGAGATTTTTAGTTCGCGAGGATAGGTTGGCGTCTATTACAATAAATAGTAGCCACCGGTTATCTCGATTAGGCTAGTTCCCAGATCGACTAAAAATGTACCTGGATATATAAACAGTAAACAAGACCAAACAGGTGGTCCTACTTGCAGATCGAATCATTCTACGTTGTTTAGTTTTCAGTGTGGAGCTTAAATCTACGGTAGGCCTTCCGCGTTTTTACTTTCAACGGGAGATAATTCTTGAAGTGACATGTATCCTCCAAAAATGATGGTGTCTTTTATAGCAAGCCAATTTGCATGATGTTTATCAATTTTTTTGTTCCCTTATTCTGTATCCAGATCTGTATCCAGATCTGCAACATCCACCTGAAGGTTTGCTATAATTTCTTCGAATACACTCCGTCCCATGCTGGCATTGACAACGTTTTTTGAACACGTTATATTTCAACAAGTAAAAAGTCGTTAAGTTCGGCCGTGCCGAATTTTTTATACCCTCCACCATAAAATAGTCTTAATTCAAATGGAATAATTAAGGTCCTTTCACAATTTTAGGTGGAACAACTTTTCGACAATGGATAAACTTCTACTGCCTCCCATTATTGCTTAAATTACACTGTGAACACAAATGTTGGGGCAGAGATAATTCCTTTTGGAGATGAAAGCCCTTGGTGTGTGTATATTAAAAACCCCGAAGGACAGATGCGCCGTGAATCGAACTTCCGCGTTATGGCGTGATGAAGTTTTTGCAAGAGATCCTGTAAGCCATCATAAATTAGCATTATATCTTTGTTTGTTGTTTTTGTAGAGCACTTAAGCAACAGTGAACAAAGTTATAACGCTAATTCCTGATGGCCCACAGGGTCTCTAACAAAAATTTCATCACGCCATAACGCGGAACTTCGACTCACGGCGGACCTGTCCTTCGGGGTTTATAATATACTCCCCAAGGCCTTTCTTCCCCAAGAGGAATTTTCTGTGCCCCGGACTTTCACCTCCATTTTGTTGCACAGTGTTATCTAATCTAATCTAAAAAATGTGTACAGCTAGGTGAAAGGTACCACCTATGGGGCTATATCAAAGAGCCAACCTATCTTTAAATGTTTTGGCTGAAAAGTTTTACAGCTGCAGGGAACTTCGAGAGTCAAACTGAGGTTAGTTTCATCAAAACAATGTAGACCCTCAAAAATGGACCCATGTTGACGAATTTTAGTGAAGAAATTTCGTGACCACTGAAAATTCCCGAAAATCGGGAGGTACAGTTATATGGGGGATATACCAAAACATGGACCTATATTGACGATTATTTCTGAACAGACAAAATTGTAGCTAAAATTCTAAAAATACCGATCATTACAGCTAGTTCGGTTAAAAATTGCAGCTAAAATTCTCAAAATACCGAAAATCGGGAGATACCGTTATATGGGGGCTATACCAAAACATGGACCTATGTTAACGATGTTTGGTGGAGATGTTTCATGACCACTGAGGACCTCAAATGGCAAATTACAGCTAGTTCTGTAAAAAATTGTAACTAAAATGCTCAAAATACCGAATATCAGGAGGTACGGTTATAAGAAGGCCATACCAAAACATGGACCTATGTTGACGATGTTTCGTTGGAGATGTTTTATGACCACTGAGAACTTCAAATGTCAAATTTCAGCTATTTCGGTTAAAAACTGTAGCAAAAATTCTCAAAATACCGAAAATTGGGAGGTACCGTTATATGGGGGCTATACCAAAACATGGACCTATGTTGACGATGTTTGGTGGAGATGTTTCATGACCACTGAGAACCTCAAATGGCAAATTACAGCTAGTTCTGTAAAAAATTGTAACTAAAATGCTCAAAATACCGAATATCAGGAGGTACGGTTATAAGAAGGCCATACCAAAACATGGACCTATGTTGACGATGTTTCGTTGGAGATGTTTTATGACCACTGAGAACTTCAAATGTCAAATTACAGCTATTTCGGTTAAAAACTGTAGCAAAAATTCTCAAAATACCGAAAATTGGGAGGTACCGTTATATGGGGGCTTTACCAAAACATGGACCTATGTTGACGATGTTTGGTGGGGATGTTTCATGACCACTGAGAACCTTAAACGGCAAATTACAGCTAGTTCGGTTATAAATTGTAACTAAAATGCTCAACATACCGACCTATGTTGACGATGTTTGGTGGAGATGTTTTATGACCACTGAGAACTTCAAATGTCAAATTACAGCTATTTCGGTTAAAAACTGTAGCTAAAATTCTCAAAATACCGAAAATCGGGAGGTACCGTTGTATGGGGGCTATACCAAAACATGGACCTATGTTAACGATATTTGGTGGAGATGTTTCATGACCACTGAGAACCTCAAATGGCAAATTACAGCTAGTTCTGTAAAAAATTGTAACTAAAATGCTCAAAATACCGAATATCAGGAGGTACGGTTATAAGAGGGCCATACCAAAACATGGACCTATGTTGACGATGTTTGGTGGAGATGTTTCATGACCACTGAGAACCTCAAATGTCAAATTGCAGATAGTTCGGTTACAAATTGTGGATAAAATTCTCATAATACCGAAAATCGGGAGGTACCGATATATTGCAGCTATAGCAAAACATGGACCTATGTTGACGATGTTTGGTGGAGATATTTCATGACCACCGAGAACCTCAAATGGCAAATTACAGCAAGTTCGGTTAAAAATTGTAGCTAAAATTCTCGAAAATCGGGAGGTACCGATATATGGGGGCTATACCAAAACATGGACCTATGTTGACGATGTTTGGTGGAGATGTTTTATGACCACTGGGAACTTCAAATGTCAAATTACAGCTATTTCGGTTAAAAACTGTAGCTAAAATTCTCAAAATACCGAAAATCGGGATGTTTGGTGGAGATGTTTCATGACCACTGAGAACCTCAAATGTCAAATTGCAGATAGTTCGGTTACATATTGTGGCTAAAATTCTCATAATACCGAAAATCGGGAGGTACCGATATATTGCAGCTATACCAAAACATGGACCTATGTTGACGATGTTTGGTGGAGATGTTTCATGACCACTGAGAACCTCAAATGTCAAATTGCAGATAGTTCGGTTAGAAATTGTGGCTAAAATTCTCAAAATACCGAAAATCGGGAGGTACCGTTATATGGGGACTATACCAAAACATGGACCTATGCTAATATCCTTTGGGATATAAGTTTGTTGATCACTAGGAACCTTAAGTGCCAAATTATAGCTGATTCGGTCGGCAAATGTGGCGAAGAACGTCAAAATACCTTAAATCCGGAGGTACCGTTATATGGGGGCTATACCAAAGAGTGGACCGATATAGCCCATCTTCGAACTTGACCTGCCTATGGAAAAAAGACCCTCGGGTGCAAAATTTCAGCACTCTATCTCAATTATTGCGGACGCTAGAGTGATTACAACAGACGGACAGACAGACAGACGGACAGACGGACATGGCTAGATCGTCTTAGAATTTTATCCTGATCAAGAATATTTATACTTTATAGGGTCGCAAATGATTAGTTCGATGTGTTACAAACGGAATGACAAACTTAATATACCCTCCATACTATGGTGGAGGGTATAAAAACATACAAATGTGAAAACACATATTCCACATAATCCTAAAAACATCATCTATATCACAAATGTTGTAAAATATTTCATATTCCATTTCAAAAAAATGTTAATTTTTTTTCGCGCTACATCAAAGATTTTTGGTACATAGGATAAGAAACAAATTCCCAGCACGAATCCGCTCACGAGCCAGTTTTTTGTTGATGCGGACAAAAGTTATGGCGGTTTTATTTTCGTTTTAAAGAACAAATTATTATAAAAACGCTAATTATTCTACCGCGAGCAATTGCTACTAAAAAGTTATCTGGAAGTGGCTTGAGTTAGTAGATTGCATAATATTTGTTAAATGTTACTCAGTACTCGCGAAATGTATAATAAATTGATAAATTATTGAATGTAAGTCAACTTTTTTCAAAATAAAGTTCCATATACCCGCTGTAAAGTTACGAAAAAATTCGTATGGAAGCAAAACTTCACGGCGAATCAAATGAGACTAAAATCATATAGATTGGTATTAAAGTTTCGACGTCACAGCCAAAATAAACACATATTTTGGTTAAAAAAATAATTTTTTGTTTGAAACAATATTTTTTTCACATTCATTATGTAGTAGAAAATTTTGGAAAAATCTATAGGATACTTCCTTCATTTTGCTTAAATCTCCCACTAAAATGTATGGATTTTGCTTTATAGACATTCATATAAAAGCTTTCCTATTGAGGAAGATAATTGGGTTGCTGAGGATATATCTCAAGGCTTCTGAAATGGAAATAGAGGTCACATAACCCATTTTAATTTATAAGCATTTTAAAATACGTGTAAATCGCGTAATTATCAAAATCATTTTGTCCGCATGTGATTTTCATGTACAGCAAGACCATATCTTTTAATTTTAATATATTTTTCGAAATTTAATTTGGAGGCTAAGATGTAGCATCGATCGCATCATAGCACTAAAAAAACCTATAATATATCGCTAACTTGCGCAAATTGAATACAATTTTTGTCCGCATCCGATTTCAGTGTTCACCATGGAAATCTACATCGACATATATCTATTTCAAGGCGATCAATCAAGAACCGTGGATGTAGCATCCCACACTATTTTTTGGGATAAAATGAAGGTAGCTCCTTTATCATTGAAGTTTTCAAATCTCTGTTTCCGCAAAAACGAAGATGCTGTACTAGTTGTTTCGTTGCAGTGGAAACGAACCGCAGAAAACGCGATAAAATACGCGATATTTTCAAAAGCATTTTTAGGTGATTTTTCTACTTTGGAATTTGTCGTAACTCGCGTTTTAGTAGATGGATTTTCACGGGGAATGATTTATTGGATCCGGAACGTAAAAAAACTAAAATGTGCAATCAAGTACGAGGAATTCGAATGACAATTGTAAAAATAAGGCCCGAAAAATATGATTTTTAGAAAAATGTTCGCACAAAATTTCCGTATTTGGATGTAGATTTCAATGAAGCTGTGTAGGCTACATTCACGACACATATATCAAATAACTATGAATCGCGTGTTCTACAATCCTATGTATATACGATTTATTGAAAAACCTGTTTGCGGAATGAAATTAGAAGAAAATGTCAAAAAACACTGTAAATCTGGCTTCAAAATGTCAGCATCATTTGATGGTAGAAGTAGATCAAATTTTGAAAAGTAATACATTAGTGAGATGATCCTTATTTAGTTTGCTTCTACTTTTACTTCGACAGGAAAATCGGGAAAAGTTTGGTTTATTCACAAGTCAAGAGAAAACAGAAAAAGACACGTTGGCTTCAACCAATTTTTACCTATTTTTTAACATAAATATAGCCACAGCTTCCACGCAAATTAACTTTTGATGTCAATATTTTTTGCCACGTCCAAAAACATCTCATTTTAACCAAAAACATTTAATTTGTATAATATACAATCACAAGTCGCGTGTTCTAAAAGGGTAAACCTTGGCTTCAACTATGTTAAATTTTCAAAAAATATTGGTGATATACCCTTTCTAGCCTAACACGGTGTGCCTTAACAAATTTAAATGGAAGGTGCTTACACCTCGGAAGTTTTTGCTGATTCTGAAACTACAATGCTCATAGATGAGAAATATCAAGAAACAAAAAAAAATCGCCGGAGGGATTTTAAAATAAATCGCGATTTAAGTTCACATTTTTAGGGGTTCGTTGGGTTTTCACGATTTTGCTTGGAAACCGCGAGTCCTATGTAAATGGGCCTGAAGAAAATTTTGTAGCTTTGAAAATTTTCCACAAGATTGACATTTATGATATTTTCGTAGGTTTTACCGTTTTAGAGATATAGAAGTTCAAATTGAGACAATTATAAAACAATGACATTGTTGCAATTTCCCAAATTAAACTTATATATCTTGAAAATGGTACAACCTAGGAAAAAATAAATCATCCAATCTTGTAGAGAATTTTCACAGCTTCAACATTTTCTTAAGACTCATTATACCCTCAGCCTTTAGGCTATGAAGGGTATATACACTTTCATACGGGCAAAATGTGCCTCATCGAAATAATGGTTTTAGACCCCAAGTATGTTTGGACGAAATGTGTTTCAGACAATTTGGAGTCGATTGAGCAATGTCCGTCCGTCTGTCTGTCTGGCTGGCTGGAGCGCACGATAACTCTCGAACGGATGAACCGATTCGGTTCAAATTTTGGCTTTCGTAATATTTTGCCCAAACTTAGTTTAAGTTCGAAGATGAGCTATATCGGTCCACTCCTTCCGGTACCTCCCCTACAAAAGTTCGAAAATGTTCGGAAAATTTGTGCGCACGATAACTCTTGAAGGGAGTAACCGATCATCCATACTTTGCCCATCGTGGAGCGTGTACCAGACTTAGATCAAGTTTTAACATGGACTCAATTGGTCCACTCCGTCGGGTACCTCCCACACAAAAATTTGGAAAAGTTCAGTTTAGGACCATCTCTCGAATCGCTTTGATTTTTGCTTTAGCAACTTGTATTCACTGCCCTCCATACGACGGTATAAGTTTCATCAGGGGCAAGTCCATACTTCCTGAGAAAATAGCCTGAAAGTTGCAAAAAACCCCTATGACACCGTGTGAGGAGGTTGGAGGGCAAAATAACTCTCGAACAGGTCTGCCGATTCGGTCCAAAGTTTGGTCTTAGTAATATTCTGTCCAAACATAGTGTAAGTTCGAAGATAAGCCATAACGGTCCACTCCTTCAGGTACCTCCCCCACAAAAGTTCAAAAATGTTCGGTAAAATTGTGCGTACGATAACTCTTGAAGAGAGTGGCCGAATTGGACCATACTTTACACAGATCAGGTTCAAATATGGACTATATTTGTCCACTCCATCCGGTACCTCCCACACAAAATTTCGGATACATGTTCACTTTAAGACCTGCTTTCGAATCACTTTGACTTTTGTTGAAGCAACTTGCATTCGCTGCCTCAATTGCGATGGTAAAAGTTGTTTCAGGGGCAAGTCCATACTTCTTGAGCAAACATCCCTGACGTTGTAAGAAACCCCTATGGTACCATATGTAGTGGCTGGAGATCCATTCTTTTTAGTATCTCCTCCGCAAAACTTTTGATCTCTAATCCTAATCAACATTTTTGTCAGTACAAACTTCCAAAATTCCCTAAATACATGCGTTTTTTTGGGAAAAAAATGTTTCAATATACACCGGCTGAGGGTATATCTCTGTCGGCCAAGCCGACTGATACTTTTTTACTTGTTTTGATATGACTTGCGGTTTCCAAGCAAAATCTTGAAGACTTAAGATAAAAACCTAAAAATTTGAACTGAACCTCTATATCTCAAAAATGGTAAAACCTACGAAAAAAACCTAAAGGTCAGACTTGTAGAGAATTTTCACAGCTACAACATTTGCTTTGGAATCATTTTGATACGATTTGCGGCTTCCAATAAAAGTCGTGAAAACCTGAAAAAACCCCTAAAATTGTGAATTTTGATCGCGATTTTTTTATTTTTCTTATCTATGAACATTGCTGTTTCAGAATACGTAGAAACATCCCATGTGTAAGCGGTTTCCATTACAAGTTAGTAAAGGGGCACTGTGCATAATATTGTTTTATAAGGGGACGATACAGTCAGTGCATTGTCCCAATTTGAACTTCCATATCTCAAAAACGGTAAAACCTACGAAAATATTATAAAGGCTAATTTTGTGGAGAATTTTCTCTGCTACAACATTTTCTTTAGACTTATTTACATAGAACTCGCGGTTTCCAAGCTAAATCGTGAAAACCTAAAGAACCCCTAAAAATGTGAACTTAAATCTCGATTTATTTTAAAATCCCTCCGGCGTTTTTTTTTTTTGTTTCTTGATATTTCTCATCTATGAGCATTGTAGTTTCAGAATCATTAAAAACTTCCGAGATGTAAGCACCTTCCATTTAAATTTGTTAAGTCACACCGTGCTAAAGGCTGAGGGTATAAACATCACAAAACGAAGGATACCTACCTTTCAATACGCGTATGAATACATAAAAACAATTCTCATATAAAAGTGTGTGTTTCTCTCGATTTTATTAAAAGTTTTCCTAATTAGATTACCAGTTTTGGCCTATTTGACCCCTTTTGTTTGTTATGTTTATTGCCACCAGATTTTTGATCCAAACATCAACAATAGTACATATTGAGTGACTTTTGCAAAAGCACATCATTCGATTTTCATACCAATCCCATTTTCGATAATCAAAGTTCAATATTGTACACTTCAATACAGAAACGTAACCAAATAACTTTGCATTATTGCCTTTTATGTGTTCCCATTTTTGTTAACATTGACATATTTATTTAAAAAGCAGTTCTGAAACGTTATTTGTGATCTTTGTACTACGCAAACAGTTCACTTCACCTTTTGACCTCAATGAACAACAATTCGGTTTTTCGTATAATAATTGAACCCTAGGTGGTAGTTTATTCACTCAGAAATGTGTACTCAAAAATATATTGCTCGTAACAAAATACATAGGGTTATTAGGTAAGTACTATATATCTGCAGACAAAAACTGCCATTTATTCAAAGCGGAAGTATAGAACTTATATATTGTACCTGCATTTTTATAGAATGTTTATTAGTGAATAAAAGTCCTGGATAAAATAATTTAGTCGGTGTCTCTAATTAAATCCGATTTCAATGTAGTATCCCTATTTGCTCATTTGAATCGGAAACTAAGGGTATTGTGTTTGCTCTTTGCTGGCATTGTACGAACTTATTTTGCATTTTCCATATTAACACACAAAACTTTTGTACCATTTTACTATGAAAACCTGAGCGAAACAACGAGTATAATAAATATGTATGCTATATTTCTTGTAGCTACCGCATTCATTCTTTTAAAATTGTAAATTTAAGCACATATTCAGGAGAAAAGAAAACTGTTTCGAATAATATTTGAAGAATAATTATTTCTATGCAGATACAACTACAAATCATTACTCTATTTCTAAAACTGAGATTTTTAAAATGTTAGAAAAGTGTACTGCTGCATCCTCCAATACAATACACAGGGGAAACGAGACGTGAACAGTGACCACTATGCGAACTGTGTCAGAGAGGCATCTATTCCATTAGCGGACTTTAGGGCACTGTTGTAAGATGATGACGTCAATGACGTACTCCTTGGACGTCGTTTGGTGAAGCCAAGTTATGCCAAACCATGGATCCGTGAGCTGGGATGCGGAGGGGAGTTTTGCGTCTGAGAAAGAGTTTCCAAAAAGCAAGAAGAATCAATGCGGAAGATCTGGCATTGCGTATTACCTCCACGACGACTTCCTCGGGGTGGGCGGGAAACGTAGGGATTTTACTGGATAATTTTTATTCCGAGGTCGGAGACTCATTAAAAGACAGCGGAATGTTATGCAACCCCTATTTGTGGTCCGATTAATGTCGAATTTTGGGACTGGGAATATTCTTCTGATTAAGTTGCAATCGAAACATACGACATATGCAAAATGAATAAATTTTGCATATGCAACAAATAATGTGTGCATATGCAAAACTTATGCATTTTACATATTTTCTTGTGAGTTAGTGTGTAAAATGTTTCTGTTTGCAATTCTTTTTTTTCAGACAAGTCAATAAAATAGAGAAATGTGTAACCACAGCCACAACCTTCAAAATACCGAAAATTGGGAGGTATCGTTCTATGGGGGCTATATGAAGGCCTGAACCTAAACCAACAAATTTAAGGTGGAATGTTTAATACCCCCAAGGAAGACTTAATACCAAGTTTCAGCTACTTCGGAGGGATATTGAGGCCACAACCTTTAAAACACCAGAAATCGGGAGGTACCGTTCTATGGGGGCTATATGAAAACTTGGACCCATGGGGACAAATTTCAGGTGTAAAGTTTCATACCCCTAACGAAGACCATGCATATACAGTCAACCAAAAAAGTCTACATACACCCTATAAACCTCAAGTTTTAAGGGTAAGGAAGCATTTTTATGCAAATCCAAGTACATAGTTCTATTTCATATCCCTAAAAAACAATATTACATACAACAAAAATATATTCCATAATACGAATAACGGTAAATTCTATAAAAATTAAAAAAATAGTAGGGAAAAAGTGTACATACACCCAATGAAATATTAAGATTACCGTAAAATTTATGGAATAAGCAATACAAATTTTACATTTTATTGCTTTATCAAATGTCTCTGGTTGCCTATGATATATTTAAACAAAATAGGAACGTATTTGTGGATTAATTGCCGTTATTTAATGTCAGACTTCGCTTATAGCTCGTTAAGGCGGACCCATGTAGATATCTTTGAGTTTTTCAGTCTGGTAGTTTATTAAACCCCAGGAAATACTGTGGGACTAAATATTTTGAGATCCTAGAGCGCTTTGAAGTTGTTTTTATGGATAATATATGCTCCTGAGCTTCGCTAAATATACGAATTCCTGAGGTTTCTCATAAATTGTATAGTTTTCACAACATTCCAAGGGGCAAATTACATGCAGAAGCCTTCGAATTACCTTGTAATAAGGTCTGGTACAATCCTCGAGCATCCATTGAATAAGCAATGTAAAAGTATCCCACATTTATAGCGCTTCAAGTGACCCTAACGATCATAATACGATCATAATACGAGAGCATACTAGTTAACAGTTTAGGTTTCATACAAATTACATGCATTTTTTGGTGGTGCTTTTATTTTGATACTTTGGAAACTTTAGGAGCGGGTTTGTATAATAAAGTTGTACATTTCTGATTGAGTTAAGGTCCAAAAATGTATTCCAAGATTCTTGCTTGTAATTTGACCCATGGAATGCTGTGAAAACTATAAAATTTATGACAAACCTCAGGAATTCGTATATTTAGCGAAGCTCAGGAGCATATATTATCCACAAGAAAAACTTCATAGCGCTCTTGGATCCCAAAATTGTTAGTCCCACTATATTCTCTGGGGTTTCGTAAACTACTAGACTGAAAAACTCAAAGAAATCTGCGAGGGTCCGCCTTAACGAGCTATACGCGAAGTCTGACATTAAATAACGGCAATTAATTCACAAATATGTTCCTATTTTGTCTAAAATATATCATAGACAACTAGAGACATTCGATAAAGCAATAAAATGTAAAATTTGTATTGCTTATTCCATAAATTTTACGGTAATCTTAATATTTCATTGGGTGTATGTACACTTTTTCCCTATTATTTTTATACCCTCCACCATAGTATGGAGGGTATATTAAGTTTGTTTTTCCGTTTGTAACGCATTGAAATACTCATTTGCGACCCTATAAAGTATATATATTCTTGATCAGGGTAAAATTCTAAGTCGATCTGAGCACGTCCGTCCGTCCGTCCGTGGGAAAATGCGTCTTTTGTTTGCAGGCAGGTCAAGTTCGATGATGGGCTATATCGGTCCACGTTTTGGTATAGCCCCCATATAACGGTACCCCCCGATTTGCGGTATTTTGACGTTTTTAGCTACATTTTCCGACCGATTTAGCTAAAATTTGACAGTTAGGGTTCTTAAGTATCAATAAACTTATATAACAAAAGTTGTGGACATAGGTCCACGTTTAGGTATAGCCCCCATATTACGGTACCCCCCGATTTGCGGTATTTTGACGTTTTTAGCTACATTTTCCGACCGATTTAGCTATAATTTGACAGTTAGGCTTCTTAAGTATCAATAAACTTATATAACAAAAGTTGTGGACATAGGTCCACGTTTTGGTATAGCCCCCATATAACGGTACCCCCCGATATACGGTATTTTGACGTTTTTAGCTACATTATCAGACCGATTTAGCTATAACTTGACATTTAGGGTTCTTAAGAGTTAATAAACTTATAAATTAGATGTTGTGGACATAGGTCCACGTTTTGGTATAGCCCCCATATTACGGTACCCCCCGATTTGCGGTATTTTGACGTTTTTAGCTACATTTTCAGACCGATTTAGCTATAGTTTGACATTTAGGGTTCTTAAAAGTTAATAAACTTATATAACAAAAGTTGTGGACATAGGTCCACGTTTTGGTATAGCCCCCATATAACGGTACCCCCCGATTTACGGTATTTTGACGGATTTAGCTACATTTTCAGACCGATTTAGCTATAATTTGACATTTAGGGTTCTTAAAAGTCAATAAACTTATATAACAAAAGTTGTGGACATAGGTCCACGTATTGGTATAGCCCCCATATAACGGTACCCCCCGATTTACGGTATTTTTACGTTTTTAGCTACATTTTCAGACCGATATAGCTATAATTTGACATTTAGGGTGCTTAAGTGTAACTAAACTTATATAACAAAAGTTGTGGACCTAGGTCCAAGTTTTGGTATAGCCCCCATATAACGGTACCCCCGATTTACGGCATTTTGACGTTTTTATCTACATTTTCAGACCGATTTAGCTATCAATTGACATTTAGGGTTCTTACGTATCAATAAACTTATATAACAAAAGTTGTGGACATAGGTCCACGTTTTGGTATAGCCCCCATATAACGGTACCCCCCGATATACGGTATTTTGACGTTTTTAGCTACATTATCAGACCGATGTAGCTATAATTTGACATTTAGGGTTCTTAAGAGTTAATAAACTTATAAATTAGAAGTTGTGGACATAGGTCCACGTTTTGGTATAGCCCCCATATAACGGTACCCCCAGATTTGCGGTATTTTGACGTTTTTAGCTACATTTTCAGACCGATGTAGCTATAATTTTACATTTCGGGTTCTTAAAAGTCAATAAACTTATATAACAAAAGTTGTGGACATAGGTCCACGTATTGGTATAGCCCCCATATAACGGTACCCCCCGATTTACGGTATTTTGACGGGTTTAGCTACATTTTCAGACCGATTTAACTATAATTTGACATTTAGGGTTCTTAAAAGTCAATAAACTTATATAACAAAAGTTGTGGACATAGGTCCACGTATTGGTATAGCCCCCATATAACGGTACCCCCCGATTTACGGTATTTTTACGGGTTTAGCTACATTTTCAGACCGATTTAGCTATAATTTGACATTTAGGGTTCTTAAAAGTCAATAAACTTATATAACAAAAGTTGTGGACATAGGTCCACGTTTTGGTATACCCCCCATATAACGGTACCCCCCGATTTACGGTATTTTGGCGTTTTTAGCTACATTTTCAGACCGATATAGCTATAATTTGACATTTAGGGTTCTTAAGTGTAACTAAACTTATATAACAAAAGTTGTGGACCTAGGTCCAAGTTTTGGTATAGTCCCCATATAACGGTACCCCCGATTTACGGCATTTTGACGTTTTTATCTACATTTTCAGACCGATTTATCTATCAATTGACATTTAGGGTTCTTAAATGTCAATAAACTTATATAACTAGTGGACATAGGTCCATGTTTTGGAATAGCCCCCATATAACGTTACTGCCCGATTTCAGGTATTTTGAGAATTTTACCAACAAGTTTTAACCGAATTATCTGTAATTTGAACATTTGACATTTGAAATTCTTAGTGGTCACCACCCCTCTCCACCAAAAATTGTCAAGAAAGCCCCCATATAACGGTACCTCCCGATTTTCAGTAATTCGATGATTTTAGCTACAATATTAAACCGAACAAGCAATAATTTGACATTTGAAGTTCTTAGTGGTCACAACACCTCTCCATCAAAAATTGTCAACATAGGTCCATGTTCGGATATAGCTCCCATGTAACGGTACCTCCCAATTTTCAGTAATTTGGCAATTTTAGCTACAATTTTTAATAGAACTAACTGTAATTTGACATTTGAAGGTTGTAGTGGTCACCACACATCTGCATCAACAATTTTCAACATAGCCCCAATATAACGATACTTCCCAATTTTCGGTACTTTGAGGATTTTACTTAAAATGTTTAACCGAACGTAGGTCCATGTTTTTGTATAGCCCCAAAACAAACCTCACGATTTTCCCTACCTTACCCAGCAAAATTTGACGGAAGGGGTTCTTTGCGATGACGTGATTTCATGTCATCTTTTGCATTGGTTCAAAGGAAGTCGTGGAAGATCCGATCTTTTCATAAGGATTTGAACCAATGGAAAGGAAGTCGTGAAAGATCCGATCTTTTCATCAGCATTTGTACCCATTCCATCGATCCAATAGAGATGATGTTTGTGTTTTTATTTACACACCTGTTTATTTTCATTTTGGTATGTTCCAGTACTGCAAAAATCTACTAATTTTTACTATTTTTTCCGATAACATAAAGGAACAAGTAAAAAGGCATTAAGTTCGGCCGGGCCGAACTTTTCATACCCTCCACCATAAAATATTCATTCCTGTCCCCAAATTTAAGTGAGTACGTTAAAATGTCAGATAATGTACATAAAATGCTTCATTCGGGAGGCCCTTTTTTATGGTGCCTATATCTAACTGTTGACAATTTTTGGTGGGCTAGAAATTGGGAGGTACTGTTATATAGGGGTTATAATAAAACATGGGCCTATGTTGACAGTTTTTGATGGGAGCCTTTAATGTCAAATAACTCCTAATTCGGTTAAAAAATTTAGCTAGAATCCTCAAAATATCGAAAATCGGTACATAACGTGGGAACTTCAAATGTCATTAACAGTTAGTTCGGAGGTATCTGGGCTATACGAAAATATGAACTTAAATGAACAATTTTTGTTGCAGAATTTTTGTTGACTTTTAAATTTCAAATTACAGAAAGTTCGTCCAAAAAATAAAGCTAACCCAGCAAAATGTTCGATGCCAAAGATGACATTCAATCATGGGTGCAAGTGATTTAGCATGTCATCTTTTTAGCATCTTCATCGATGAATTTTATATGAGCGTGGACCCCAAAAGATGACGTTCTTTTCTGGATCCTAAGCATGTCATTTTCACCCATGCTTTGACATGTCATTTTAACCAATGCTTGGCATGTCATTTTCACCAACCCCTTGGCATGAAATTTTCATATTGTTTGGAAAATGGAAATGCTGTATTGAAATATGGTTTTCATGAAAAACAAAACTCTTTATTAATTCAAACGAATTCATGAAATAACTACAATTAATTTATCAGTTTAGTTTTTCAAAAGTTTACATCCAAAATTGCAATGTAATCACCACCGCTGCAACGCAAAAGATTACTTCCTCCGTTCTCCGCAACTGATATTCTTTCATCTTACAAAAGGTTTTTTCAATTATCTTTCCATCACCAGTTCAGATTTCGACATGGACTCCAAATGCACTCCTTTAAGTATTTTTATTTCGTAAATTACTTTTATTTTATAATTTTGTTATTTTATAACAACATTTTGGTAATTTATACTCTTTTGTTTAGTGACGGAAATATGTAGGGATCTACAACCCGGCTTGCTTTAGGGATCTCTAAGAACAAAATGTAACGAACGGGGAGGAGACACTTTTTTATGGAAAATACCACTTATGCTTAATTAATTTATTTTTAATTGTTTCTTTCCAAAAGTAGTTTCTTCTTTATTTTCAGATTCGTGTTCCTTTTCGTTTCGGATTTTTTTTTTCAAATTCCAAGAAGCGAGATTTGATTGATTTCATTCTATGTCAGATTTAGAACAGACAAGGGAACTTTTAAAATAGCAATGTGTGCAGTCCGATTCTATTTTTAGCTCGATGGTTGGGACTTCATATAATACCAATTGTTTAGAAGTTTTAGTTGTTTGATATGCAGGAAATGTAAGACAACATCACGACAACAGTTCTAACAACTTTGGTCTGTTCCAGAAATTGCAAGAATCTACTTATTTTTACTACGATAACAATTTTTCCTTTATGTTATCGGAAAAAATAGTAAAAATTAGTAGATTTTTGCAGTACTGGAACATACCAAAATGAAAATAAACAGGTGTGTAAATAAAAACACAAACATCATCTCTATTGGATCGATGGAATGGGTACAAATGCTGATGAAAAGATCGGATCTTTCACGACTTCCTTTCCATTGGTTCAAATCCTAATGAAAAAATCGGATCTTCCACGACTTCCTTTGAACCAATGCAAAAGATGACATGAAATCACGTCATCGCAAAGAACCCCTTCCGTCAAATTTTGCTGGGTAAGGTAGGGAAAATCGTGAGGTTTGTTTTGGGGCTATACAAAAACATGGACCTACGTTCGGTTAAACATTTTAAGTAAAATCCTCAAAGTACCGAAAATTGGGAAGTATCGTTATATTGGGGCTATGTTGAAAATTGTTGATGCAGATGTGTGGTGACCACTACAACCTTCAAATGTCAAATTACAGTTAGTTCTATTAAAAATTGTAGCTAAAATTGCCAAATTACTGAAAATTGGGAGGTACCGTTACATGGGAGCTATATCCGAACATGGACCTATGTTGACAATTTTTGATGGAGAGGTGTTGTGACCACTAAGAACTTCAAATGTCAAATTATTGCTTGTTCGGTTTAATATTGTAGCTAAAATCATCGAATTACTGAAAATCGGGAGGTACCGTTATATGGGGGCTTTCTTGACAATTTTTGGTGGAGAGGGGTGGTGACCACTAAGAATTTCAAATGTCAAATGTTCAAATTACAGATAATTCGGTTAAAACTTGTTGGTAAAATTCTCAAAATACCTGAAATCGGGCAGTAACGTTATATGGGGGCTATTCCAAAACATGGACCTATGTCCACTAGTTATATAAGTTTATTGACATTTAAGAACCCTAAATGTCAATTGATAGATAAATCGGTCTGAAAATGTAGATAAAAACGTCAAAATGCCGTAAATCGGGGGTACCGTTATATGGGGACTATACCAAAACTTGGACCTAGGTCCACAACTTTTGTTATATAAGTTTAGTTACACTTAAGAACCCTAAATGTCAAATTATAGCTATATCGGTCTGAAAATGTAGCTAAAAACGCCAAAATACCGTAAATCGGGGGGTACCGTTATATGGGGGGTATACCAAAACGTGGACCTATGTCCACAACTTTTGTTATATAAGTTTATTGACTTTTAAGAACCCTAAATGTCAAATTATAGCTAAATCGGTCTGAAAATGTAGCTAAACCCGTAAAAATACCGTAAATCGGGGGGTACCGTTATATGGGGGCTATACCAATACGTGGACCTATGTCCACAACTTTTGTTATATAAGTTTATTGACTTTTAAGAACCCTAAATGTCAAATTATAGTTAAATCGGTCTGAAAATGTAGCTAAACCCGTCAAAATACCGTAAATCGGGGGGTACCGTTATATGGGGGCTATACCAATACGTGGACCTATGTCCACAACTTTTGTTATATAAGTTTATTGACTTTTAAGAACCCGAAATGTAAAATTATAGCTACATCGGTCTGAAAATGTAGCTAAAAACGTCAAAATACCGCAAATCTGGGGGTACCGTTATATGGGGGCTATACCAAAACGTGGACCTATGTCCACAACTTCTAATTTATAAGTTTATTAACTCTTAAGAACCCTAAATGTCAAATTATAGCTACATCGGTCTGATAATGTAGCTAAAAACGTCAAAATACCGTATATCGGGGGGTACCGTTATATGGGGGCTATACCAAAACGTGGACCTATGTCCACAACTTTTGTTATATAAGTTTATTGATACGTAAGAACCCTAAATGTCAATTGATAGCTAAATCGGTCTGAAAATGTAGATAAAAACGTCAAAATGCCGTAAATCGGGGGTACCGTTATATGGGGGCTATACCAAAACTTGGACCTAGGTCCACAACTTTTGTTATATAAGTTTAGTTACACTTAAGCACCCTAAATGTCAAATTATAGCTATATCGGTCTGAAAATGTAGCTAAAAACGTAAAAATACCGTAAATCGGGGGTACCGTTATATGGGGGCTATACCAATACGTGGACCTATGTCCACAACTTTTGTTATATAAGTTTATTGACTTTTATGAACCCTAAATGTCAAATTATAGCTAAATCGGTCTGAAAATGTAGCTAAATCCGTCAAAATACCGTAAATCGGGGGGTACCGTTATTTGGGGGCTATACCAAAACGTGGACCTATGTCCACAACTTTTGTTATATAAGTTTATTAACTTTTAAGAACCCTAAATGTCAAACTATAGCTAAATCGGTCTGAAAATGTAGCTAAAAACGTCAAAATACCGCAAATCGGGGGGTACCGTAATATGGGGGCTATACCAAAACGTGGACCTATGTCCACAACATCTAATTTATAAGTTTATTAACTCTTAAGAACCCTAAATGTCAAGTTATAGCTAAATCGGTCTGATAATGTAGCTAAAAACGTCAAAATACCGTATATCGGGGGGTACCGTTATATGGGGGCTATACCAAAACGTGGACCTATGTCCACAACTTTTGTTATATAAGTTTATTGATACTTAAGAAGCCTAACTGTCAAATTATAGCTAAATCGGTCGGAAAATGTAGCTAAAAACGTCAAAATACCGCAAATCGGGGGGTACCGTAATATGGGGGCTATACCTAAACGTGGACCTATGTCCACAACTTTTGTTATATAAGTTTATTGATACTTAAGAACCCTAACTGTCAAATTTTAGCTAAATCGGTCGGAAAATGTAGCTAAAAACGTCAAAATACCGCAAATCGGGGGGTACCGTTATATGGGGGCTATACCAAAACGTGGACCGATATAGCCCATCATCGAACTTGACCTGCCTGCAAACAAAAGACGCATTTTCCCAAAATTTCAGCGTCCTATCTCTATTTTTGTGAATGCTAGAGTGATTACCACAGACGGACGGACGGACGGACGGACGTGCTCAGATCGACTTAGAATTTTACCCTGATCAAGAATATATATACTTTATAGGGTCGCAAATGAGTATTTCAATGCGTTACAAACGGAAAAACAAACTTAATATACCCTCCATACTATGGTGGAGGGTATAAAAACACAAACATCATCTCTATTGGATCGATGGAATGGGTACAAATGCTGATGAAAAGATCGGATCTTTCACGACTTCCTTTCCATTGGTTCAAATCCTAATGAAAAGATCGGATCTTCCACGACTTCCTTTGAACCAATGCAAAAGATGACATGAAATCACGTCATCGCAAAGAACCCCTTCCGTCAAATTTTGCTGGGTAAGGTAGGGAAAATCGTGAGGTTTGTTTTGGGGCTATACAAAAACATGGACCTACGTTCGGTTAAACATTTTAAGTAAAATCCTCAAAGTACCGAAAATTGGGAAGTATCGTTATATTGGGGCTATGTTGAAAATTGTTGATGCAGATGTGTGGTGACCACTACAACCTTCAAATGTCAAATTACAGTTAGTTCTATTAAAAATTGTAGCTAAAATTGCCAAATTACTGAAAATTGGGAGGTACCGTTACATGGGAGCTATATCCGAACATGGACCTATGTTGACAATTTTTGATGGAGAGGTGTTGTGACCACTAAGAACTTCAAATGTCAAATTACTGCTTGTTCGGTTTAATATTGTAGCTAAAATCATCAAATTACTGAAAATCGGGAATCAAATTATAGCTAAATCGGTCTGAAAATGTAGCTAAACCCGTAAAAATACCGTAAATCGGGGGGTACCGTTATATGGGGGCTATACCAATACGTGGACCTATGTCCACAACTTTTGTTATATAAGTTTATTGACTTTTAAGAACCCTAAATGTCAAATTAAAGTTAAATCGGTCTGAAAATGTAGCTAAACCCGTCAAAATACCGTAAATCGGGGGGTACCGTTATATGGGGGCTATACCAATACGTGGACCTATGTCCACAACTTTTGTTATATAAGTTTATTGACTTTTAAGAACCCGAAATGTAAAATTATAGCTACATCGGTCTGAAAATGTAGCTAAAAACGTCAAAATACCGCAAATCTGGGGGTACCGTTATATGGGGGCTATACCAAAACGTGGACCTATGTCCACAACTTCTAATTTATAAGTTTATTAACTCTTAAGAACCCTAAATGTCAAATTATAGCTACATCGGTCTGATAATGTAGCTAAAAACGTCAAAATACCGTATATCGGGGGGTACCGTTATATGGGGGCTATACCAAAACGTGGACCTATGTCCACAACTTTTGTTATATAAGTTTATTGATACGTAAGAACCCTAAATGTCAATTGATAGCTAAATCGGTCTGAAAATGTAGATAAAAACGTCAAAATGCCGTAAATCGGGGGTACCGTTATATGGGGGCTATACCAAAACTTGGACCTAGGTCCACAACTTTTGTTATATAAGTTTAGTTACACTTAAGCACCCTAAATGTCAAATTATAGCTATATCGGTCTGAAAATGTAGCTAAAAACGTAAAAATACCGTAAATCGGGGGGTACCGTTATATGGGGGCTATACCAATACGTGGACCTATGTCCACAACTTTTGTTATATAAGTTTATTGACTTTTAAGAACCCTAAATGTCAAATTATAGCTAAATCGGTCTGAAAATGTAGCTAAATCCGTCAAAATACCGTAAATCGGGGGGTACCGTTATATGGGGGCTATACCAAAACGTGGACCTATGTCCACAACTTTTGTTATATAAGTTTATTAACTTTTAAGAACCCTAAATGTCAAACTATAGCTAAATCGGTCTGAAAATGTAGCTAAAAACGTCAAAATACCGCAAATCGGGGGGTACCGTAATATGGGGGCTATACCAAAACGTGGACCTATGTCCACAACATCTAATTTATAAGTTTATTAACTCTTAAGAACCCTAAATGTCAAGTTATAGCTAAATCGGTCTGATAATGTAGCTAAAAACGTCAAAATACCGTATATCGGGGGGTACCGTTATATGGGGGCTATACCAAAACGTGGACCTATGTCCACAACTTTTGTTATATAAGTTTATTGATACTTAAGAAGCCTAACTGTCAAATTATAGCTAAATCGGTCGGAAAATGTAGCTAAAAACGTCAAAATACCGCAAATCGGGGGGTACCGTAATATGGGGGCTATACCTAAACGTGGACCTATGTCCACAACTTTTGTTATATAAGTTTATTGATACTTAAGAACCCTAACTGTCAAATTTTAGCTAAATCGGTCGGAAAATGTAGCTAAAAACGTCAAAATACCGCAAATCGGGGGGTACCGTTATATGGGGGCTATACCAAAACGTGGACCGATATAGCCCATCATCGAACTTGACCTGCCTGCAAACAAAAGACGCATTTTCCCAAAATTTCAGCGTCCTATCTCTATTTTTGTGAATGCTAGAGTGATTACCACAGACGGACGGACGGACGGACGGACGGACGGACGGACGTGCTCAGATCGACTTAGAATTTTACCCTGATCAAGAATATATATACTTTATAGGGTCGCAAATGAGTATTTCAATGCGTTACAAACGGAAAAACAAACTTAATATACCCTCCATACTATGGTGGAGGGTATAAAAATTGTTATCGTAGTAAAAATAAGTAGATTCTTGCAATTTCTGGAACAGACCAAAGTTGTTAGAACTGTTGTCGTGATGTTGTCTTACATTTCCTGCATATCAAACAACTAAAACTTCTAAACAATTGGTATTATATGAAGTCCCAACCATCGAGCTAAAAATAGAATCGGACTGCACACATTGCTATTTTAAAAGTTCCCTTGTCTGTTCTAAATCTGACATAGAATGAAATCAATCAAATCTCGCTTCTTGGAATTTGAAAAAAAAAATCCGAAACGAAAAGGAACACGAATCTGAAAATAAAGAAGAAACTACTTTTGGAAAGAAACAATTAAAAATAAATTAATTAAGCATAAGTGGTATTTTCCATAAAAAAGTGTCTCCTCCCCGTTCGTTACATTTTGTTCTTAGAGATCCCTAAAGCAAGCCGGGTTGTAGATCCCTACATATTTCCGTCACTAAACAAAAGAGTATAAATTACCAAAATGTTGTTATAAAATAACAAAATTATAAAATAAAAGTAATTTACGAAATAAAAATACTTAAAGGAGTGCATTTGGAGTCCATGTCGAAATCTGAACTGGTGATGGAAAGATAATTGAAAAAACCTTTTGTAAGATGAAAGAATATCAGTTGCGGAGAACGGAGGAAGTAATCTTTTGCGTTGCAGCGGTGGTGATTACATTGCAATTTTGGATGTAAACTTTTGAAAAACTAAACTGATAAATGAATTGTAGTTATTTCATGAATTCGTTTGAATTAATAAAGAGTTTTGTTTTTCATGAAAACCATATTTCAATACAGCATTTCCATTTTCCAAACAATATGAAAATTTCATGCCAAGGGGTTGGTGAAAATGACATGCCAAGCATTGGTTAAAATGACATGTCAAAGCATGGGTGAAAATGACATGCTTAGGATCCAGAAAAGAACGTCATCTTTTGGGGTCCACGCTCATATAAAATTCATCGATGAAGATGCTAAAAAGATGACATGCTAAATCACTTGCACCCATGATTGAATGTCATCTTTGGCATCGAACATTTTGCTGGGTTAGCTTTATTTTTTGGACGAACTTTCTGTAATTTGAAATTTAAAAGTCAACAAAAATTCTGCAACAAAAATTGTTCATTTAAGTTCATATTTTCGTATAGCCCAGATACCTCCGAACTAACTGTTAATGACATTTGAAGTTCCCACGTTATGTACCGATTTTCGATATTTTGAGGATTCTAGCTAAATTTTTTAACCGAATTAGGAGTTATTTGACATTAAAGGCTCCCATCAAAAACTGTCAACATAGGCCCATGTTTTATTATAACCCCTATATAACAGTACCTCCCAATTTCTAGCCCACCAAAAATTGTCAACAGTTAGATATAGGCACCATAAAAAAGGGCCTCCCGAATGAAGCATTTTATGTACATTATCTGACATTTTAACGTACTCACTTAAATTTGGGGACAGGAATGAATATTTTATGGTGGAGGGTATGAAAAGTTCGGCCCGGCCGAACTTAATGCCTTTTTACTTGTTTTTAATTTTTATAGAATTAACCGTTATTCGTATTATGGAATAAATTTCTGTTGTATGTAATATTGTTTATTAGGGATATGAGATAGAAATATGTACTTGGATTTTCATAAAAATGCTTCCTTACCCTTAAAACCCGAGATTTGTAGGGTGTATGTAGACTTTTTTGATTGACTGTATGTCAAAATATGCACGATATGTAAAATATGCAAAAATTTCTGAGCATTATTTGTTTTATTTTGTGATAAAATTAGTTGCTGGTGGAAAGTTTGAGCATATGGTTTTGCATATGCTCATTTTATGCAAATATGTAAAAATATGCACGATATGTAGAATATGCAAAAATGCCTGGGCCTAATTCGTTTTACTTTGTGATAAAACGAGTTTCTGTCTAATCAGATTTTCTCTACGACCATCCTAATCATATATGCATTTGCATGGGATTCCGCTGTCTACTTAATAACCTCCCCTGCTTGTGTAAGAGCCTGGGTGAGCCTTCGGGGACACTACCTTCCGGATTAAGAGTATAACATCGCCAGGTATCGACTGTAGGGAAGGATGTATAAGGCCATCTGGAAAGTCATGCCTTAGTATATTGAGTCCGTTCTCAGTGTTTGCATTAGCCATGGGTACTTCTCGCTTGCATGGATCTAGGCTCACGTTATGGTGATCCTTAAGTTGCCTGTTCGGCATAATCCTTTTCCCAGTTCTTGGAATAGTGATGGAGCGCATTATGGTGGAAAGGTTTGGGGACTGCTACAGCGTGGGTTTCTGTCCGCATCAGTTCGGCTTTGTAGAGGGTAGAGATATGGTGGACGCGTGGATGCATGTGCAGAATAGCTTGAGCGGGTCAACCGTTAAATATGTTTTAGGCATGTTTGTGGATATTAAAAGCGCGTTTGACTTCCTTTCGTCTGATAGCGTGCTCACTAAGTTGTCTGAGATTAGGTGTCAGGAGTTTGCTTCTGACCGAGTTATTTTAGTGGAAGAAGCGCTTGCGTCGAGACGGTCTGGGTAGATGTGGAGCCAAACTGCCCACAGGGGTTCATCTTTGGTCCATTTATTGATTCTCTACTGCAGGAGTAAGCGACCACTGTCAAGATCTGTGCGTATGCTGTTGACCTGCTTATCATGATCGAAGAAGAAGTTATTGTAGTGTCAAGGTGTGATCATGTAAGCATGTCTGCCTGATTATCGTACTGTATCTACACATGCAATGCAAGTCTTAGTTGGCGCTTTGCAATTTGACCTGGAACCGAGATGAATCGTTGTTCTGTTTAAGCTGAAGGGTTTTCTACAACTTGTTGAGGATGATTGCCTCAGGCCTTCTAATTTGCTGGATGGAGATGTTTGGCGCCGCAGTACAATCCTTCGGTGGAATGCTGCTGATAGTTGGCTTACTCGGTGGACTAACAGTGACAAAGGGAGGCTGACGTACGAATTTATTAGTGAAGCTACGTTCGTACTGGACCGCCAGACTTCTGCCTTATCATGAGTCTGGAATTTTTTACAGACGTGGCATGGCTCTTTGAATGTCCGGGTGTGGGATGACTGAGGACTGAAGGCATGTACTGATGTAATATCCTCACTGTGATGACATTAGAGATTTAGCCAATATGGTCATAAAATAGGAGGGGCGGGGTGGATTGCAGTAGGACACTTTGAGACAGTCGGACGCTTAGTTGTTTAGTAGTTTCACGTCAGGTGTTTGATAGGAGAAGAACTAGACTTAGTCATCTCTACAATTTGGGCATGTTGGTGTGGAAGAGAGTTGGTGTTGTTGTTGGTGAGGCGTCGTGTTTGCTGCCTGTCACCCGTGAGAGTGCCCTCGTTAATTGTTGTGTTATGTTGTCCATTACCGCGGTCCCTGTGCACCCTTTGTTCAGTCCGTGAGGACAGCATGTTCATTGTTGGTGGTGCTGCTTTGTATGTTTGTCCTGCTTACAAAATTGTTGGAGGTCACCAGTACGGGACTGTTTGGAGTCCAAATGGTAGTAGATGGAGGTCACCAGTCCGGGCTGTTTGAAGTCCAGGTGGCCCAGATCCTCGGATCTGGCCTGGCAGTCTGTGTTGGCTCCCTTGTGGGAGTAACGCGGTGACTGTTTGTAAGACCAAAATCGCGAGTAGAGTTTTGATCGTATTTGGAGTTTCATTATCAACCGGGTGCCTGAGTGAGAGAAGGCAGGAAAGGATTTGATAGGCTTAGCTCCTAATCAAGGAAGCGATCACGTCCAAATACCTGAGAAGCGAATTATTACTCGTGCATTTTGTGCGGAGCGTTGGTAGACGCATTGTATTCACTCGGTGTTAAGAGTACTGTGAGGTAGACCGCAAGGTAGGTCTCACATAAAGCACAACGACGTACATATGTACAATGCACATTTGAAAATTTCGGAGGGGTCGGGGTACTTCCCCTATACCCATTTCTTTAAAAATGCTATATCTTTATAAATAAAAATCAAATGTCGTTCGTTAGTAATGGCATCAGTTGAGAACGGCTGAATCGATTTGGATAATTCTTTTTGTGAAATGCTCGCCATAACCCCACTATGGGGTTTTTATGCAAAGAAAAATTTGACCACGCCCACTATTTTCAATTTTAAATTTTTATCTTTTCTACAAAAACTACTGAACCGATTTTTCTGAAATTGTCAGGGAATGTACAGGGATGGCCCCCTGTTCAAAAGGGCTTTAATGAATTTCGGAGGGGGGTTTACCTCCCCTATACCTTATTTCTTTATAAAGGCTATATTTACAATAATTACGACTGTATCGGTTTGAAAATTAATTTGCGAGACAATTGTGGTTGTGTCTCCGACCTTACTTTTTTAGGAGCCAACGACTCCACTTTTTTACATATGTTGTATCTTGAAAACTGATGACCACGCCTACTCTTTTCAATATATTATTTTTCCAAAACTGCTGAACCCAATTTCATGCAATTTTCAGAAAATGTTCAGGAATGTCCCGTGGTCCAAAATGCTATATATTTTCAGACGAATATCGGCGGCATGGTGTTTTATAATCGCTAAACTTATGAGTGCATCGGCTTGCAAAGTAATTTTCGAGACTACGTGGGGTGCGCCCCGATCAAGAACAAGTTAAAAACATGTCAGGCGGCTTAGCCGGCAGAGATATACCCTCAGCATATGTGAATTGAAACTTTCAGAAGTTAAACTAAATTTGAGCAAAATATTAGGAGATCCAAAGTTTGGACCAAATTGGTTGCGCCGTTCAAGAGATATCGTGCATACCATTTTAAATATAGGGGGAAGTACCAGAAGTTGTGGACCGGTATTGCCCATCTCAGTTTGGGCAAAATATGATGAATGTCAAATTTTGAACCACATCCGTTGACCAGTTCGAGAGTTATCGTGCTCTCCAGCCACTACATATGTTGCGATAGGGGTTTTTTACACCTTTCGGGCTATTTTCTCTAGAAGTATGGAGTGGACAAATATAGTCCACATTCAAACCTGATCTATAACTGGTAGATATATTAGGATGTGTAAAATATGGACCAAACCGGTCACTCCCTTCAAAAGTTATCATGCGCACATATTTCCGAACATTTTTGAACTTTTATGGGGGAGGTATCTGAAGGTATGGACCGATATGGCTTATCTTCGAACTTAAGCTATATTTGGACAAAACATTAACTTGCGCTCCAATAACTACACACGATGTCATAGGGCTATTTTATCAAGAAGTATGGACTTGCCCCTGATGAAATTTGTACCGTCGTATGGGGGGCAGTGAATACAAGCTGTTACAACAAAAATCGAAGCGATTCGAGAGCTGGTCCTAAACTGAACTATTTCGAAATTTTGTGTGGGAGGTACCCGAAGGAGTGTATCGATTGAGTCCACATTCGAAGCTCATCTAAGTCTTGTAGAAATTTTATGACGTGCAAAGTATGGACCAAATCGGTTATTCCATTCAAGAGTTATCGTGCGCACAAATTTTCCGAACATTTTCGAACTTTTGTGGGGCGTGTACCGTTAGGAGTAGACCGATATAACCCATCTTCGAACTTAAACTATCGAGAGTTATCGTGAGCTCCAGCCAGACAGATAGACGGCGGACATGGCTAAATCAACTCCAAATTGTCTGAAACGGATTTCGTCCAAACATACTTGGGGTCTAAAACCATTATTTCAATGAGGCACATTTTGCCCATATGAAAGTGTATTTACCCTCGTTAGCATAAATGCTGAGAGTATAAGAACGATATATTTACAAATTTCCTTAAATGGTGAGGTTCAACGGTCCATCTGCCTGGAACAACTAAAAATATACATAAGGCTAAATAAGCGGTAGATTTCGACATAACCATCTTTTTTAACTTTTATAATTGGATCGCTTTAGGATAAAGACAGGGTACATGGTCGATAGTAAATCCAAAACAGCATCAATGGGAGGAAAAAATCCGATAAAGTCCGTAAGAGAAAAGAACGACTACAGACGAAATTTGTTGACAAATTTAAAATCCTCCTCGGTTTGACAATGGACCAAAGAAGTGAGGTAGAAAATACCTGTTTTTGAATTGTCAAGCATAAGGTCCATAAAAAGTTGTCATTAAAACAAATTATGACGAGCCAGCAACGCGGACCGGGATCTGCTAGTTTTTTATAAAAATATCTTACGAATGTTACATTTTCCTTCATACACATTTTCCCGATTCACCTTTCTATACACTGAACAACAATTTATGCATTTTTATTTTTGTGTAACTTATATTCGAAAGAAAGTTTAAAGTGCACTGACCTCTCTCCACCTGTGTTTCTTCATTATTTTCAAGTTCCCAATTGGAGGCAGCTTGTGCATATTTAGTTAAAGTTTGCTTACAGAGGTTATTACGTATCCATATTGGCGTAGTGCAGTACAGACATACCATTGTCATTGTTTGATTTAACATCCCATGCCGTAAATGTTTCTTGTCGAGTTATATTTGAGGACAAATCCCATCACATTGAGCCTTCCTTCTTTTGTTTGCCTACAACATGCATTGTTTGTTAACGGATGTCGTTGAACTAAAAGTACAACGAAGCCAATGTAAAGAAGGAACATGTTTTACAGCTGGTCAGGTGACATTTCATGTTGTGGTTTTTACAATGAATAATAAATTATAATAATTATTAAAGCTACATAAGTTATGTGTTAACGATGTTAAAGCAACTTTTATAGACGACGGAGGAATCGCTCAATATTTATTTATTCGAATTAGTATTTAGAAAGTTTACTAAGTAAAAGAGAAAAATATTTTTAGAAATCCATAGTTGGGGAATTTTTACGTTCCTTTCTCTAATATTTTTCCTGTAGATGGAATGAATGAAATTTTTCGTTTAAATAAAGTTTATTCTATTTGAAAATTTAAAAAGTCAAGCAAAAACCTTCTTCTTCTTTATTGCGTATTCGATTTTCGAATGTTAGCGATCATATTACAATTGTCAAAAAAATTACGTATTTATGTTTTTATAAATTGTTAACAAAATAGGAAAATATATCTCTATTTCTCGCTATGCTTATTAAATTTTCGGCGTTCTGGAATTCTGTCCATTGTTGGATATTTTGAATCCATGACATCTCTTTTCTTCCTCTGGTACGTCTTCCACATTGAAATTATATTTTTGGAAAAAAATTAGCCTGTAACAATTGCTCTTTAGATGCTTTTATGATAGCTACTCCGTCTACAGTCAATTTTAGGGCGGAAAGGAAACTGATTTTGTTATTGATGTGTGTTTTCCCGTTGGCTACATGTTAGGGATGATTTTTTATAGAAAATATATTTATGAGATGTCATTATTTAAAGCCATATTTAATATTTGCAATATGATCTCCATTTAAAATTATTTGTGGTTTTAGTTAAAGTTGAAGTTTGCATTTGTTTTCTACATAATAAAATTTTCATTTTGATATTCACACTTTTCAAGAAAAACTCATTTGCGGGAATAAAAACAAAATGAGGAAACGGAAACTCATCTATGAGTATCTTTGGTCATTTAGATTTTTTATACACTTGACTTTTGTCGCCAATCTCTCGCCATATGTGACATACATTTTTGTAGATTATAGGAGGACCATCAAATTCTAGTGGAGTAAAGTTGTTGGCATTGTTTTCGCAATCATTGTAATAACATTTGCATTATGTCCCAAATTCGCTTCAGAGCAAAGTTTTTTGTATTAGTTGGAGTGGTAAGAAGTAGGATTATAATGAGAAATATTACGAGAATTGCTTAAACTTTTGTTTGTGGTTGCGAAATGAAAGCATTGTTCTCGATTTGGATATGAAAAACTAGAACGAGGTTATTTGGTCATGAATGCATACATGCATCGACGTACGCAGGGCATTTTCGTCAGTTTACACAGTAACTGAGAAACAAAACATATTCACGAACTCTCTCTTTTATTGAAATTCAAAATAAAAGTGAGAAGGATCAGTCGACCTTGCTGACGAGTATACTCTCAGCCTGTTAAACAAACATGTAAAAGTCGGGCAGGGCCGACCATGTGGTACCCTACACCACTTACCTTGGTCAGTAGTTTTCCACGGAATTTATGTATATGATGGCGAAGTCCCCCTTGTTTCTTCGGGGTTGTTGTTGTAACATACAGTATGCGAAGTTCATATTCGTACACCCCTCAAAATTCCATATTTTATATGCAAATATGAAACAATTGATTGAAATTATTATAACAAAAAAAAATTTAAAAATAACCATAGGGAATTTTTAATTTATTCCTTCGTTAAGGTATAGATGTCGCCTGTGTGGGCGGCAAAATTCGTATTCGTACACAATATATTCTGGTATTTAAAGATTTTTAAAGCAAAATTCCCCCAATGTTTGTTCTTTTCTTTTTTTGAGTGCCTTTGCTGTAGAAAAATGTAAAAATAACGATAATTTAATTAATAATTTTACATGAATTAAAAGTCGAACATCCGAAATACTTAAGAAAACTGTGGTATATACGTTTAACTATGGCATTTTATTCTCGAATTTTGGACAAAAATATTTAATATCAGTCCTTCTGCAACAATATTCAAAGTCAACGTTTGGAATGCAACGAAACATAAGCCATGCTAAGATAGCTTAAACACATTTTTGGTTTGTATGTGGTAAAAAATGGGATTATAAAGATTAGTTTTATTTTTGACGAAAAAGGTAGTGAAGTTTTAAAATACGGTGTCAAAAATCATTTTATGTCGAAAACTGTGAAATATTATGAGGAACAATTAAACTATACAGCCTTTTATATTGTCTGCGTATGACTGAACGAGGGTTCTGATTGATAAAATTAGAAATATATTGATTTTTACTTCTAGAAAATTATATTTCATTACTAAACGGCCCAAGATGAATATATAAGCTTTGTTCCTTTACTTTTTTAATGGTAATAGTGGTAAAAGAGAAAACTGTCAATATTGCTCAAAACTGCTATCTCTTGAACATTTTTACCAGAAAAGTAAAGGAACGAATAAATGGTAGATCTGACAGCAATGTCAAAAAGAAAAATAAAAATTTAATTTTCTTCTTTTATTTCACAGATTTTAATTAGGGATATGTAAAATTGATTTCGGTTAATCGATTATTAGCCGTAAAATTTTTAAAAGTCGTAGTCGACTATTGACTGTGCGAAAACCGGATAATCGATTATTCTTAATCGACTTTCGGAAGACGAAGTCAACTATCATTCGTAGTCAACAATCAGTGATAGTCTATTATTCGTAGTCGAGTATTAATCGTGATCGACTATTAATCGTAGTTGACTATTGGGTGTGCTAGAGCCGCGTAATCAACGGTACTTTTTTGTATACGGATCGCATCAATGAAAATGGTCGACTATATTCGATTATAATCGGTTTTCGGCGGTTAACGATTAATCGAAAGTCGACTTTTAGGACACTATCAAATAATCGACTAACCGAAAATCGAGTTTTAAGTTTTTCACGAAAACCAAATAATCGAAAACCCGATTATTGCATTTCACTGCGTATCCCTAATTTTAATTTTGTTTTGTCAGAGTTCGACTTTTTCTTCTGTTTTTTGTTCATCTTTTTCTTCATTGTCAAATAATCGTCTAACAAATGTCCAAAAACTAGTTCTACTATTATTTGCCTGAAGAAATTTGGCTGGTAGCTGAAAGTAAGGCATTTTTGCTCTCTCTCTTCTCTCACTCACTTAAAAATTGCTGCCAGTTTTGCCATTTTTTGGGGTTAAGGAACGCTTTGCAGGTTAAAAACAAGTAAGAAAAGTCTATAGTCGGACGGACACAAACTAAAATCTAATGAAACCCACTTATGTAGTACTACTACTTCCGTTGTTTAACCACTACGTTATTGAAATTTTTGCCAATTTCACAAAAAAGTTTCAGTCCATTTAAACGTCAAACTTTGTTTAACATTTTGCGGGTTATTATTTTGACCTACAGAGCCGCTACAAAAATGGTTAAAATTTTGTTTTTGGTCCATTTCATTCCCTGAACATTTCACGATCATCAGCAAAAACTAATCATTTCTATTCTGGCCCGAACCCAACCTCCTTAAAAAATTCGTTACAATCGGTCCATAATGGAAGGACACACATCGATTATACGCTTTATCTCGTCGAGATATGAATTTTGGCATACCAAATAAGGGGTCTAGGACGAATATTTCGTGGTGTTATATAAACTTTTGGAGAGACAATAATCCACATAATCCATTATATATTAGGCAGTAGGCCCGTTATCTAGCAAACACTTTATTGCAATTTACATCAGAGGAAAGGTCAGTAGTTTTTTCCATATGTAGGCTACTTTGCGAAATATGTATGTCCTCAAGGAATTAAAATATCGACCAAAAATAAAATGTTTACATTTTTCATACAAAAGTAATGGTCCATTTCACCCGCTAAAGAATATCAGATCATTATTCAAAATGGTAGACATCTTTTTCGACCTATACTCTTACCCGGTGCAAAATTTCGTGACTATTGATGTATAATTGCTTCTAGCGAGTTTATTATTACACTATAAACAAACAATTAGGCTGTAACTTTCTTATCTGATCATGCACACCAATATAATTGGCATCAATTGAAAGGTCAAGCGTTCCACTTTCAAGTATATCTCACTTGTCCGGAATGCCACTTCCAGGAATTAAGATATAAGCTGTATATTAAAAATTGTCACAATTTTCACACAAAAATTTTGGTCCATTTAACCCTCTAAATATTATCCGATCGCCATCTCAAATTGCAAGCTTCTCCTTTGTGATATACTCTTACCTTATTTAAAATTACGCGTTGATCGGACTATTATTGAGACCTACAGAGCAGCTAGAAAATTGGATAAATATTATGATTTTGGTCCATTTCACCCGCTAAATATTTCACGATCATCACCAATAAGAATAGGGATCTATTCTGATCTGAACCCGACCTCCATACAGTTTCGTGACGATCGGTCCATAATTGCGGCCTGGAGCGTGTTTACAATTTATAATGGACAGACGGACGGACGGACACACATCTCAAACTCGCTTTATCTCGTCGAGATATGAAGATTGGGTCTCCGACGAATATTTCGCGGTGTTACATGAATTTCTACCAAAACAAACTTATAATACCCTTTTCCACATTGTATAGGGTATAATGATAACAAATGGTAAAAATGGTGATGGTAACACATCGAAATATTCGTCGGAGACCCTATAAAGTATATATATTATTGATCAGCATAAAATTATAAGTCGATCTAATCATGTCCGTCTGTCCGTCCGTCCGTTTGTCTGTCTGTCTGTTGAAATCAAGATACAGCTCGCAATTTTTAAGATAGAGGGTCAAAACTTGGTACGGAAGCTTTTATTACTTTCAGGATGGTTGGAATTGAAAATGGGATATATCGGTCCACGTTTTGATATAGCGCCCATAGAACGGTACCTCCCGATTTTTGGTATTTTTGAGGTTTTAGCTTCATTATCCCACCAAAATGGCTGAAATTTGCTATCAAATCATCGTTGGGTGTATAAAACTTTCCCCCAGAAATTTGCCGGTATAGGTCCACGCCTTCATATAGCCCCCATAGAACGGTACCTCCCGATTTTCGGTATTTTAAAGGTTGTGTCCACAATTATCCCCCAAAATGGCTAAAATTTGGTACTTGAACGCCGTTGGTGGTATAAAACTTTCCCCCTGAAATTTGTCGGTTAAGGTTCACGCCTTCATATAGCCCCCATAGAACGGTACCTCCCGATTTTCGGTATTTTAAAGGTTGTGTCCACAATTATCCCCCAAAATGGCTAAAATTTGGTACTTGAACGCCGTTGGTGGTATAAAACTCTCCCCCTGAAATTTGTCGGTTAAGGTTCACGCCTTCATATAGCCCCCATAGAACGGTACCTCCCGATTTTCGGTATTTTGAAGGTTGTGGCTACAATAATCCACCAAAATGACTGAAATTTAGTACTTAGTCTTCATTGGTGGTATAAAACTTTCCTCCAGAAATTTGTCGGTATAGGTCCACACCTTCATATAGCCCCCATAGAACGGTACCTCCCGATTTTCGGTACTTTAAAGGTTGTGGCAACAATAATCCACCGAAATGGCTGAAATTTGGTACTTAGTCTTCGTTGGGGGTATAAAACTTTTCCCCAGAAATTTGTCGGTACAGGTCCATGTCTTAATATAGCCATAGATCGGTACTTCCCGAATGTGGTTATTTTGAAAATTAGCCACATTTTTTACCGAAATTACTGAAATTTGGAATTTTGTCTTCTTCATACACGAAGGGAAATTGTTCCATTTTACTTCAATACAAATCGTGGTGGAGGGTATAACAAGTTCGGCCCGGCCGAACTTAACGCCGTTCTTACTTGTTTTCTTTTCTTTTGTTTTTTCATAGTAGGCTGCTTTTTCTAGGGGAGGGTTACTAACCAAACCCAAGTTTTTAACGTTCTTATGGGTGAACGCGCGACGCATGTTAGCTTACTACCTTTAACGGGTGTTAAAGGCAGCTCCCCAGGTGACACCACGGCGAGGTCAGTGTCCACTTGAGATGAGCGAGGGACCAAGATAAATCCTGCACTTTGCCATGTTAAAGCCTGCCAGGATCGTTCCTTGGAATCTCTCATCACCTACGTAACCCTCCACCATAATATGAAGGGTATAATTAAATTTGTCATTCCGTTTGTAACACATCGAAATATTCATCGGAGACCCTATAAAGTATAAATATTCTTGACCAGGCTAAAATTCTAAGTCGATCTAAGAATGTCCGTCTGTCCGTCCGTTCATCGGTTCACGTTTCGATATAGCCACCATAGAATGATACCCCCGATATTCGGTATTTTGAAGGTTTTAGCCTCCTTATCATAATCAGAAATGGCTGAAATTTGGTATTTAGTCTCCGTTGGGGGTATTAAACTTTTCATATGAAACTTGTCGGTATAGGTCCACGTCTTAGTATAGCTCCCATAGAACGGTACCTCCCTATTTGCGGTATTTTGAAGATTGTGGCCGCAATATTCCACCTAAATGGTTGACATTTTGTGTTTAGTCTTTATTTTGGGTATCAAACGTTCCATATGAAATTTGCCGGTATAGGTCCACGCCTTCATATAGCCCCCACAGAACGATACCACCCGACTTTATGTATTTTAAAGGTTTTAGCCTCATTATCACACAGTAATGGCTGAAATTTAGTAATTAGTCTTCGTTGGGTGGTATAAAATTTTCTCCCAGAAATTTGTGGGTATAAGTCCACGCCTTCATATAGCCTGCATAGAACGGTATCTCCCGATTTTCGGTATTTTGAAGCTTATGGCCAAAATAATCAATTGAAATGGCTGAAATTTGGTACTTAGTCTTCGTTAGCGGTATTCAATTTTCCCCACTAAATTTGTCGGTAAAGGTCCACGCCTCCATGTAGCTCCATTGGAACGGTACCTCCCGATTTTGGTTATTTTGAAGGTTGTGACCTCAATATTCATCCAAAGTGGCTGAAATTTCCCACAGAAATTTGTTGGTACAGGTCACGCCTTAATACAGCTGAAATTTGGTTTTTAGCCTTTGTTGGAGGAAAAAGCCTTTCTGACTGATATTCGTCGGTATAGGTCCACAATTCGATATAGCTCCCATAGAACGGTACTTTCCGACTTTCGTAATTCTGAAGGTTGTGACGTCAATATCCCACCGAATACTGAAATTTGTTATTAGGTTTTCCATGGGGTTATAAAATATATAAGATAGTTATCAGTATATGTCCGCGGGTTCCTATATTTTCCGTATTTTGTAGGTTTTACCGAAATATCGGAAAATTGGTATTTAGTCTTCTTTGAGTCTAAAAGCTTTCCGCCAGAAATTTGTTGGTATACATCGACGTTTTGTTTTTCCTTTCTTTCGTTTTTTCGTTGTTTTTAACGTTCTTACGGGTGAACGCGCGGCACATGTTAGCTCACTACCTTTTACGGATGTTAAAGGCAGTTCCCAGGTGACACCACGGGGAGAAAAAGGGACCAAGATAAATCCCGGGCTTTGCCATGTTAAAACCGGTAAGGACCGTTCCTTGGTATCTTCCATCCCCTACGTCACCGTGGGGGATCTTAATCAACCGGCTGAAGAATAATAAAACAGCAGGAGCCGATGGCTTACCAGCCGAGCTGTTTAAAACCTGAGGCGACGCGCTAGCATCAGCTAGTTAGCACCATCTGGCAGGAAGAACGCGTACCCGACGATTGGAACCTGAGTATCCTATGTCCCGTCCACAAGAAAGGAGATAGGACTGTATGCTCCAACTATAGGGGCATAAGTCTTCACCCTATTGCATCAGCTAGTTAGCACCATCTGGCAGGAAGAACGCGTACCCGACGATTGGAACCTGTGCATCCTATGTCCCGTCCACAAGAAAGGAGATAGGACTGTATGCTCCAACTATAGGGGCATAAGTCTTCTCCCTATTGCCTATAAGATAATGTCAGGGATATTGTGCGAACGACTAAAACCAATGGTCAACGAAATAATTGGACCATGCCAATGTGGTTTAAGACCTGGCAAGTCCACAACTGACCATATATTTACCCTGCGGCAAATCCTAGAGAAGACCCAAGAGATGCAGATCGACACATATCACCTTTTTGTCAATTATAAAGCAGCACTCGACAGTCCCCTCCGATCAAAGGTATTCAAATCCATGTCTGAATTTGGTATTCCCGCAAAGCTCATCCGGCTTTGTAAGATGACTTTAATTGATACTAGGTCCTCAGTTGATACTAGGAAAGAACCTCTTCGAAGAATTTTGTACCAAAAGAGGTTTCAGACAAGGATACAGCCTTTCGTGTGGCCTATTCAACATTTTGCTGGAAAAAGTAATACGAGATGCAAATGTCAAAAGAAATGGCACAATTTACACCAATAGCCACATGTTACTTCCTAATGCTGATGACATAGACATCATGGGACGATCAGTAAAGGAAGTAACTGATACCTTTAGGAAGGTCGAAGCAGAATCTGCGAAAGTGGGTCTGGCGGTAAACGGCGAAAAGACCAAATTGATGGTGTCGAAGCGCAAAGCGTTCATAGAGCTCGGACCAACTGTGGAAGTTGGTACCTACAATTTTGAGGTAGTTAAAGACTTCGTCTACCTCGGCACTGCCATAAATACAACAAACAACATCAGTTGTGAAATAAGAAGAAGAATTGTATTGGCCAACAGATGCTACTACCCAGTATAATCTTCGATGAAAAATCATGAGTTGAATCATGGGAGCAAGTGATCTGGCATGTCATTTTTTTGTAATTTTCACTCATGAATTTTATATGAGAGTGACCCCCAAAATATGACGTTCTTTTTTTGGATCCTAAGCATGTCATTTTAACCAATGCATTGACATGTCATTTTCACCAATGCTTTGGCATGTCATTTTAACCAATGCATTGACACGTCATTTTCACCAACCCCTTGGCATGACATTTTCATGTCTTGTTTGGAAAATAGAAATGCTCTATTGAAATATGGACAAACAAAACTCTTTATTAATTCAAACGAATTCACGAAATAACTACAACTAATTGATCAGCAAAAAGTTTACATCCAAAATTGCAATGTAATCGCCACCGCTGCAACGCAAAAGATTACTTCCTCCGTTCTCCGCAACTGATATTCTTTCACCTTACAAAAGGTTTTTTCTATTATCTTCCCATCACCAGTTCAGATTTCGACATGGACTCCAAATGCACTCTTTAAGTATTTTTATTTCTTAAATTACTTTTATTTTATAATTTTGTTATTTTATAACAACATTTTGGAAATGTATACTCTTTTGTTTAGTGACGAAAATATGTAGGGATCTACAACCCGGCTTGCTTTAGGGATCTCTAAGAACAAAATGTAACGAACGGAGAGGAGAGACTTTTTCTGGAAAATACCATTTATACTTAATTAATTTATTTTTAATTGTATCTTTCCAAAAGTAGTTTCTTCTTTATTTTCAGATTCTTGTTCCTTTTCGTTTCGCACTTTTTTTCAAATCCCAAGAAGCGTTATTTGATAGTTTTTTTTAATAGCAATGTGTGCAGTCCGATTCTATTTGTAGCTCGATGATTGGGACTTCATTTTAATTGCAGACATTTCGAGCTTCATACAATACCAATTGTTTAGAAGTTTTAGTTGTTTGATATGCAGGAAATGTAAGACAACATCACGACGACAGTTCTAACAACTTTGGTCTGTTCCAGAACCTGCAAGAATCTACTAATTTTTACTACTATAACAATTTTTCCTTTATGTTATCGGAAAAAATAGTACAAATTAGTAGATTTTTGCATCATCTCTATTGGATCCATGGAATGGGTACAAATGCTGATAAAAAGATCGGATCTTTCACGACTTCCTTTGCATTGGTTCAAATCCTAATGAAAAGATCGGATCTTTGACGACTTCCTTTGAAACAATGCAAAAGATGACATGAAATCACGTCATCGCAAAGGACCCCTTCCTTTAAATTTTGCTGGGTATGGTTTAAGTAAGCAATTTAAAAACAAAGCCACATCTCGTCAAACAAAAATAACACTATACAAAACGCTGATACTACCCGTGCTAATGTATGGCTCCGAAGCATGGGTACCTGCGAAAGCAGATAAGGCAGTACTTGGTGTGTTTGAGAGGAAAATACTTCGAAAGATCTACGGGCCGATTTGCGTTGACGGTGAATATCGACGTCGTATGAACCACGAGCTATATAAGCTATACAAAGACATGAATATAGTTAAACGTATCGAGATGCAACGATTGCGTTGGCTATGCTATGTCATAAGAATGAGCGAAGATGAACCCGCTAAAAAGGCGTATGAATACATGCCACATGGCGGTACACGTAGAATCGGCAGGCCTAAGCTTCGATGGAGCATACAAGTGGATGAAGAAATGAAAAGGCGCGGTATTCCAAAAATTCAAGCAGAAAACAGAGAGTAATGGAGATCTTTTCTTAGTTCGGTCTATGGAACAAATGTTCTGTAATGGGCCAACTAAGTAAATATCGACGTTTTGATATAGCCCCCATGGAGCCTCCTTTTACCGAACTTGCTAAAAGTTTGGTATTTAGTCTTCTTCATAAACGAAAGGAAACTAACAGTTCCATTTTACTTCAAAACATCTCGTGGTGGAGGGGATAAAAAGATCGGCCTGGCCGAACTTAACGCCGTTTTTACTTGTTTTCGACTATTAAATTATATACCTACATTTGAACAACAAAAGTAACTCTGTAGTTGTTACACATTAAATTCCAACAAAGGAAACATTTTATTATTTTTATTCTTTTTCATGTTAATTTTTCTTCATCTCTAACAACAAAACATTGCCATAATTTACATATTTACGCTCAACTGCATTCGATAATTGTCTTCTTTAAATTAAATAATAACGTTTTGTTTTTTGTCGGTCTGGATTAAATACAGACATTCATTAAATAATAAATACATGAGGATTAAGTATTTATTTATTATTATATAAACAAATACAGAAAAACGACAACAACAATGTGATGTTTCATTATGCTATAAATTAAATTTAAATGGAATAATGTCATTATTCAAATGAAAAATTCAAATAGAGTTATTTATTTTTTAATTTGTCAACAACAAAAACAACAGAAACCCATCATGTAACATGTTAACAGAATATTGTTGAATTTAAGGATTATTTCTAATGTAGGCAGTTCAGTGGGGTTATAAAATAAGATATTAACAAATAAAAAAATTTAGACTTATTGCTAATGTTTAGGCACAATTTTTGTTTTAATTTTTTGAAAGAATCGGTTTTTATTATCAAAATCATTAATTTCGACATTTTCGTAACAGTAATTTCGTAACGTAACTTTCGTAACCCGTAACAGCTTATTGATTATGCATGTTTTATATATACTGAAAATATACACAAATATTTTTTCTTATAAAATGTCCGAATGTGTGTTCGGATCAGGGTTGCGGAGTCAACTCTGCTAGTGTCTCTTTTTAATATTTTTTCTAAATTAACCTTTGTCTCATTCATTTATCTCAATCATAAGAACATTATTTATCGATGACACGTTGAGCCCCTAAATTTGGAAAACACGTGTAAAGTTTTAAGACTATTGAATTATAATTGCACCATATCTCAGAATAGATCAGTTAATTTCTCATTATACATATATTCATGTATGAACACCTTATTAGGCACTTCGCGTTTCTGATTTCTGGTATTCTACTGGGCAAAAAACTCCACTAGACCATATGTCTACGGTAAAAATATAGGCTCCCGGCCTATTTTATATGTTCTCACAAACATTCCAGAAGGTACAAGAGAGACTAATCTCATATCACTATCTCATACCTGATGGCACCCCTTGTAGAAAAGATTTACACCACTAAAATTATCAAGATATATCGCCTACATTGCGCTGAAAGGGGTACATCTGAAAAAATCCAGTTATGAGAAAAACGCGTTTTATGTGGCCGATTGAAATTTGAATTTCCAACATAGAAAGATTATTACACAATAAATAAAATAACTACTTGGACAATATTTTGCAAGCAACTAGCCAGATATCTGTGCAAGATTAAGCATGATTTGAAATGTTTTAGTGCTTCATGAACTCAAAAAACTTTTTTGTGGAATTATGCCAAACCCGTAATAAATGGGATGTATCTCGCTGAGTTTTAGATATATGGACTTGAAAATTTGACACCAGATAAAGTAAAAGTCGTAGCAACAAGTAAAAAAGTGTCAGTCGGATTGACCGACAGAGATATACCCTCAGCCTCGGACCTAAAGAAAAGAAGTAACACACAATACTATTGACATATTTGTAATACGATGTACGACGTTTGGACCAAATTGGTCTCTCCTTTCGAGGGTTATCTTACGTACAGCCCAGTTTAGTTGGCGCCAACAGTCTTTTTTGGAGTAAGAAGTAAGGGCTTGCCCCTGAAAAAACATGTACCGTCGTAATGGAGAAAGCGAATACAAGTTGTTAGAACAAAAACCAAAGGGATTCAAAGTTCAAAATTTTGAACCAATTCAGTTGATCCCTTCGAGAGTCACCGTTCGCTCCAGTGACTGCACATGATGCCATAGAGGTATTTGAAAACTTTGGAATTATTTTCTCAGGAAGTATGGACTTTCCCCTGAAAAAAAACGTGTGCTACCGTAATGGTGCAGCGAAGACAAGTTGTTACAAAGCTTATACCAATAATACCGTTGTAATGGGGGCAGCGAATACTAGTTGTTACAACAAAAATCAAACCGATTCGATATTAGAATTTTATCTATGTGTGGTAGAAATTTTGCGATGTGTAAAATATGGACCAAATCGGATACTAACTTTAAAACTTAGCGTTCGCGCAATTTTTGAACATTTGTAGGGGGAGGTACCTGAAGGTGTAAGCCGATATGGCCTATCTTCGAACTTAAGTTATGCTTTCGCGATGGTTAACCATATTTTTTGATAAAGTTTTAGAAAAATAAATAAATTATTGTATTTGATTTTAGCGAAATAGTTGCAGAACTCCGAATAATTTTTTCTAATTTGTTTCTAATTAGACAAAAATTATATTTATAATAATATTTTAACAATAAGTTTTTTCTTTTTTTTTTTTGTTGTTGCTATTATATGCAATTTATAAACCAAATGTCTATCATTTTGGTTTCAAATTTTTTACGCGTTTTTTAGATTCGGTACGTATTTTTAATTTATTTTTTAAAGGTTTATACTGACTCTGGGGTAGAATAATAAAGATTTGCTCCCAGATTTTTTTTTAATTTTTTAAGATCTTTTTCCTTAACTCCTATACCAAAAATCGGAGATGTGCTCGCAAATAAATTCTTTATTTTTTTTAATGGAATTGCAAAGGATTTGGTTTTTGCCATATACCCTCGCTAGGATAATTGCTGAGGGTATGTAAAAGGTATCAGTCAGCTTTGCTGACAAAAAAATGTGCATTAGGATTAAAGTTCAAAAGTATTGCGGAGGAGGTACATAAAAAATGGTTCAACGTAGTCCATTATGGAAGTGGATTTTATTTTTTCGAGTCATATATTTTCGATAGATATCGGGCCCACTATCCATTTCAGTTTGGACCAGTATGCCAGGATGCATAGACTTGTCCACGGAAAACATAATATCGCCTTAAACAGGACCACAACGAACAGCATGGGAATAGATTTCCAAAGGATCTTCGAATAGACTCTACCCTGCACTTAGACAAAAATGTTGAACTCTTGTGTGGGAGGTATCTAAGGAGAGGACAGATATGGACCATTTCGAAGGTAAATTGGTTGCCCCGTTCAAGAGATATTGTGCATACCATTTTAGTGACATGTTTTAAATATTGGGGTTAAGTACCGGAAATTGGGAACCGGTATTGCCCATTTTCGAAATGAAACTAAGTATGGACAAAATATAACGAAGGCCAAATTTTGGACCAAATCGGTTGATCAGTTCGAGAGGTATCGTGCTCTTCAGCCACTACAACTTTTACCGTCGCATTTGAAGCGAATGCAAGTTGCTTCAACAAAAATCAAAGTGATCCGAGAGCAGGTCCTTAAGAAAACTTACCAGAAATTTTGTGTGGGGGTTACCCGAAGGAGTGGACAAATATAGTCCATATTCGAACCTTATCTACATCTGACAGATATATTAGGATATGTAAAGTATGCACCAAATCACGTGCACAATTTTTACGAACATTTTTGAACTTTTGTGGGGGAAGTACCTGAAGGAGTGGACCGATATGGCTTATCTTCAAATTTAAACTAAGTTTGGACAAAATAGTACGAATTGCATAATTTGGACCAAATCGGCAGATCCGTTCGAGAGTTATCTTGCACTCCAACCACTACACACGGTGTCACAGGGTTTTTTTTTGCAACTTTCAGGTTATTTTCCCAGGAAGTATGGACATGCCCCTGATGAAACTTTTACCGTGGTATGGAGTCAGCGAATTCGAGTGGTTACAACAAAAATCGAAGCGATTCGAGAGCAGGTCCTAAACTGAACTTTTCCGAAAACAGATATAGTCCATATTTGAACCTCATCTACGCCTGCAAACTATGGACCACATATCTTGCTCCCTTCATGAGTTATCATGCGCACAAATTTTCCGAACATTTGTAAACTGAACGGTGGACCGATATGGCCCATCTTCGAACTTAAGCTAAGTTTGGACAAAATATTACGAAAGCCAAATTTAGGACCAAATTGGCTCATCCGTTCGAGGGTTATCCTGCGCACCAGCCAGACAGACAGACGGACGGACATTGCTAAATCAACTCCAAATTGTCTGAAACGGATTTCGTCCAAACTTGCTCGTTAGCATAAATAAAAACAAAAATGGCTTACTCAGAAAACGCATTAAAAAATTGAGAAAGCTGAAACAATCGCAAAAGGACTACAGAATGCGTGAGGTGAGTTCAACGATTAACCTAATGACTTCCACCGTCAGTTCTCAGACTCTGGGATCTACGGTGATCATTACGCTCATTAGCTAATCCCGTCACCTCTGTTGGGAAATTAGGTCTTATTTCAAGTATTCAACCAGCAGGAATATGACGAGCGGCAGCAGTGATGATGTTTCGTTGGTTACTGAATCCTTGTCAACTACTCGTAGCTTTCCCATGGTTAATGAAAGTACGGCGTACATAGGTTATGAAGTCGGGTAGTCTGTTGATGTAGATGTGGATTGGGATATGTTCCGATCCAAGGGATATGACGGTTTGCCAAGTCACGACCTTCGTCAGACCAAGTGACACAATGGATATGTCATGAGAACTATGGCACTCTCCTCTAATCCTGGTGGATGCGTCCTCGTACACAGTGCAGAATGTGGAGCTATCTATGTATTTGCTCTGGTGATTCTGTGACTCTCGGGTCATACCTTAGGTCTGAATACTATAGCTGATAGCATGATGCACGTTGAAATCTCCTAGGACCTTCCAACAGTGTACTGCTGTGAGGCGAATAACAGGGACACATTCAGCAGTTCTAGCTGGGCGGTTGTATATCTCACCGCTAACCCCATACTCTCCAATTCCAACAGTCGAGCTCAAGCGAGATAGATCTGTACTGGACAGACTGGTGCAATAAGAATGCAAGTTCACCACCAGTTTTATCTATCACAACTCCTATTAGGACTATTAGTACTTTTGTCTTTTGAGTTTACGTAAATTTTCTTATGGAGACAAAATCCACCCAAAAATGGCTCTACTCCGGAACCCTGGTTCAGACAATATCAAATACAGTCATTTGCATTACAAATATACATACTCGGTGATGGTGGTGGTGATGATGATGTTGACAATAATCATCAAATAGTAAACACATGCATTTTTATGCCTGTAAATATAAACACATGGAGATATAAACATCCTACTATTCTGAAACTGTTTTGTTTGCTTTTTGTGTTACAACACAAATACATAGATAAAAACAAGTGTACGAAAGATGTAAAAATATAGCAAATAATATAAAATTTATCGAAATATGGAAGTTATGGTTTATTTGAAAAATGTACGTATTGTGAAGCGACAAGCGACGACAAAACTTGTTCGCCTATTTAATCTGTTCTTTTCTGTCAATTGAAATGGCAGTTACAGCTAAAGGATGAAATACAGGCAATTTATGCTCCAATACGAGAAATGTAATGTTCATCGTGTATTTCAAAATCAATATTTCTTTCTATATATCTTCGGAAAAATATTATAATTTGGCTGAATATATTAAATCGTATCTCGAAAAGAGTCGAATTTTGTATAATTTTTTCCTTCTTATCCATGCAATTTTTTTTATTTAGCTCGTAATATTTTATTGCTGATTTTTGAAATTTGTTCTTATGTGGCAGATAAATAATATTGTGTAGGTAAATGCACCGTCTCTTTGGAAGTTCATCTTCTCCTTATTTTGTTGCTTTGTTTAATCAAATAGATAGTTTGTTCTTTGCTATAATAACAATAACCATACTCGTCATCCATTATCTTTATGCAGAGTGACAGCATATTGGTTACACATTTACCCTTTTGATGACACTGAAACTTTTCTTTACAAAGAGAAAAAGGATCCAAACAGTTTTAATACTGTTTTAGTGCTGTGTAAAAAATGCTGATATATTCAAATGCTTACTCATTCACTATGGCTGTGTAAATGGAGCGTAACTGGTACAAGAAATGTTAAATGTTATCGTTATGTATTCTTAGAAATATTTGCTTGAATACAATAATACAAAGGGGATCATATTAGAACATGCACAAACACGAGCCAAAATTTTTATGCACATTCACGCACAAAAGCGGCGTTTTTCGAGAAGGCACGGACACGCACTACTCACGGCACGACACGCACCCCCCTCTACCTTGTATATCAACATAATTGGAAGCAATGGAAAGGCCATGACATCGTCTTCCAAATATAACTCCAGTGGGCGAAATATGACTTCTAGGAATAAAGATTTTCAAACAAAAGTTTTGGTCCTTTTAGCCCGCTAAATATTAATTGATCATCACGTTAAATTGTAAGCTACTTCTTTGTCGTAAAAACGAACTTTGCATTAAATTTTGCGCCGATCAGACTACCATTGCGACATACATATCCGCTACAAAATTGGATAAAAATGTTGTTTTTTGGTCCATATCACTGCCTAAGTATTTCACGATCATCGCCAAAAACTATAGAGGGTCTATGCTGGACAGAACCCGACCTCCATTGTGGCCTGTAGTTTAATTACAATTGACACACATGTCAAAATCGCTTTATCTGGTCGAGATATGAATTTTGGTATACCACATGGGGAGTCTACCACAAATATTTCGCTGTGTTACATGCATTTTTCGAAAAACATAGGGTATAAAAAGTAATGCCATGTTGGTAATATCGTGTGGCTCTGAAGCTAATTTTCAGTTATACATCCCAGCAAAAAATCTCTCCAAAATAATGGGTTTTGTAAGGGATTTTTGGCAGCCGTAACTACTTACAAATCCCCCCACTAACCCATTATTTTAACAAGGGCATGTCGCACTGAATTAATAGTTATTCTATGACCACAAGAATAACTACTTATTTATGGCCACTGGAAGTTGAAAAAGAAGCTATAAAATAAAACAAAATATTTTTTTATTTGTTTTCAATTTCAACACACTTCATTTTTTATTTATTTTATTTTACTATTTGGTGGATTTGAACATGACATTATTCTGTCATGGGTTACATAATGAGTAACGGATCCGAATTTTTGCTGGGATATATTACAGTGCCTTCAAAAAATTTTCCAACGTGTCATTTTGTGCGGGAGGTTCATTTTATAGAATCACTTTACAATTATGATTTATGTAAGTTTATGTAAAAACTTGTAAAATTTGATACAGCAATACGAGGTTCTAAAAAAAGTCATAACCCTTATGTGCACCTCGCCACAAATTGTGCTTAATAAAGTTCGTCCTTTAAATCATTCAGTCAACTAGGCTATAACATCACCTCAAGCGTCATACTTCATTTCGGTTGAGTTAACAAGATGATTTATGACCACAGTATTGTGGTTTTGTGTGAAATTTTCGAAAAATAAAAGTTATGCATACAGACAATTGGATTTTCATTATGGTTTAACCGAGATGAATAAATTGAAGTACGTATTCAGCTTGTTGTCAATTCAACTGAGAAATTATGAGTGCACTCATATTTATATTTTGAAGGATTTATGAATTCTGTGGTTAAAAATATGGAATGCTTTTGTCATGGATGATAAATACAAAATTTATTTCTTTAATGCATATTAAACGTTTTGTTAAGGATTCTTAAGCTAAACATATTTTCTACTGACTATTGAAAATATTTGTTCTTATTTGTGATTGTTGTTTTGTAAGTCTGTTGTTCAATTTAACCAGCAACAGGACGGCCGTAATCCATTCAAGTGTTTATTTCCGTTCAAATGAAACCCTTTGGCTTACGTTTGAATGCAACTCCATAAGCCAATGGTTTTGTTTTTCTAAAGCTATACAGTTCCGATAGCGCTATCCGTTTCAATGAAACTACATAAGCATATGTTTTTTTTTTGTTCTATAGCTGTCCAATTCCAATGGCACTATCTGCTTAAATTTGTCAACAGCACATTGCACTGTCCTGTTGGACTTTAAATGGTTAGTGTTTTCAAAAGTGTCAGTACATGTTTATACCCCACACCACTATGTGGAAAGGGTACGAGTTTTATAAGTTTGTTTTGGTAAAACATGTAACACCGCGAAATACTCGTCGGAGACCTCCAATGTGGTAAACCAATCTTCATATCTCGACGAGATAAAGCGATTTTGAGATGCGTGTCCGTCTGTCCATTATAAATTGTAATCAAACTCCAGGCCGCACGAAATTTTGTATTGAGGTCGGATTCAAACCAGAACATATCCCTATTTTTATTAGTGATGATCGTAAAATATTTAGGGAGTGAAATTGGTCAAAATCATTATATTTATCCAATTTTGTAGCGGCTCCGTAGGTCGCAATAATAGTCCGATTTTAAATAAGGTAAGAGTATATGACAAAGAAGAAGCTTGCAATTTGAGATGGCGGTCAGATAATATTTGAAGGGTTAAATGGACCACAACTTTTGTGTGAAAAATTTGAAAATTTGTAATATAAAGCTTATATTTTTTTCCTTGGAATATACATTGCGGGCAAGAAAGCTGTACTTGGAAGATGAAGGTGTACATGATAAGATAACACAGTTACACCTAATGTACCCAGTTATTTGTTTGTAGTGTAATCATAAACACGCTAGAGGTCGCAATTATAGCTCAATAATCATGAAATTGCATGAGGTAAGAGTTTAGGTAGAACAAGATGCCTACAATTTTGGATGATGGTCTGATATTATTTAGCGGGTGAAATGGACCATTACTTTTGTATGAAAAATAAAACAAAATATTTTTGGTCTATATTTTATTTCCTGGGGGGAATCTACCGGTAAATAAGCCTACATATGGAAAAAGGACTACTGGCCTTTCCCCCTGATGCAAATTGCAATAACGTGTCTGCTAGATAACGGACCTACGGCCTAATATATAATGGGTTTTGTGTAGAGAACCGCATTTCCTCAATTCCAGTTTTTGCATTATTGCAAATTACATGGTGCCCTAGCGTATGGCTTGTCCAATTGGATTTTTATACATACATTGTAGCATGGGTCGCTTTGCCACCTTCATTTCAATACGATTCCCCAGCCAGGCAACATCAAATTTTCAACGGTGGCAAAATACCAAAATTCAGTAATCTTTGCGACATTTTCTGAATATTTCAGCCATGTAAAACTTCTCCACAAGTGGTGTCACAGGACATGCCGTTTGGACTCGGAGATCTGCCGTGGGTCCCATACCATTAACCGAAGATGAATCGGAGTGTACTCACTCATTGATATGAGAGAAGTCCCCTTGTCCCTTTTGGGATGCTTGTGAAACAATTTTTATATTATTATGTAAGCTTGGTGTGAAACGGTGACAGAATCCACATAGTTATTTCTTACAATAAGTTTTTTGTTCCATAAAGAAATTTTGATTTGTGGAAAGCTTACTCGCAGGGGATAGTGGTGTAGGGTATCACACTATCCGATCTTGGCTTACTTGTTTTCTTTTTATTTATTTATATCTTTGTTATTGAAAAATACAATCATAAGGAATTCAGAATTTAATAAACAAAAGTTATAATTCAAAATAAAAAATAATTTAAAAAAATAAGTTTCAGTGTTTTATTTAGAAATGCACTTAAACAAGAAAATAATTTGTCGCTTAGCCTCAATAAATATATTCATTCTCATGATGGAATCTCTCAAATAAAACGCTTGCCGTTTAATTTTGCCACCATTTATAATTTAAATGCAAGCGTTTTTTTTAGATATTCCATCATGAGAAAGAATATATTTATTGAGGCTAAGCGACAAATTATTTTCTAGTTTTAAGTGCATTTCTAAATAAAACACTGAAACTTAATTTTTAATTAATTTCTCGTTGGAAATCGAGTTTTATGATCAGTAGTTCATCTGAAAAAGGAAAGCCGACGACTCGAACCCACACACCCACCACTATGTGACATGACATGTTTCGCCTTTTGGTAAAGAAGGCTCCTCAGACATATCGGGGGACAGGTTCGCTATCATCTAACTTTTACTCTTTCAAATGCAATTTGTTTTTTTACAATTCTGCATTTGAAAGAGTAAAAGTTAGATGATAGCGATGCCGTCTTACATTCGATATGTCTGAGGAGCCTTCTTTACCAAAAGGCGAAACATGTCATGTCACATAGTGGTGGGTGTGTGGGTTCGAGTCGTCGGCTTTCCTTTTTCAAATGAACTATTGATCATAAAACTCGATTTCCAGCGAGAACTTAATTAAAAACAAGTAAAAAAGTGTCAGTCGGCTTTGCCGACAGAGGTATACCCTCAGCCAATGTGAATTGAAACTTTCATCTACCGACAGATATAATGTATTTAGCGTCTCTTCAGAATTTTGTGGCCCATTTTCAACATTTGAAATTACCGACAAAAATGTGGATTAGGAATTAACACAAATGTTGAACTTTGGTTGGGGAGATACCCTTAGGGAGGGTCGATATGGGCCATTTTAGAAGTTAATCTAAATTTTGACAAAATATTAGAAGATTCAAAGTTTGGACCAAATTGGTTGCACCATTCAAGTGATATCGTCCTAACATTTTAGTGACATTTTTTAAATATTGGGGAGAAGTACCGGAAGTTGGGGACCGGTATTGCCCCATGAAACTAAGTTTGGATAAAATATGACGAAGACCAAATATTGCACCAAATCGGTAGAACAGTTCGAGAGCCACATATCGTCGGTGTCATGCTTAAGTGTTCCATACGCCATTTTTGACATTTTGAGATAAAGGTACCTTACAAGGTTTTGAACAATGCTCTTTCAGATTTTTTGGTCAGATTTTCTATATCTCTTATAGTTTCTGAGATATTCAGATACCAGTATGTTCCATATCCGCTTTGTGACCCAAAAAATCTTGTCGTTTTGTTCCATATGCATAAAGCCTGGCGTATGGAACAAAACAACTTTAAACTTTTTAGTTCCATATCCATGTCGTTTGGCGTATGGAACAAAAAGAGACAAAAACGAATTGTTCCGCACCAAAAATGATGGTGTTTGGAACAAAAAATTGCCCATTTTTGCCAAGTTACGGAAAAATGTGGCGTATGGAACAAATTGTTTTAAAGGACTTGCTTTAAAAACTGAAGAATAATAGTTTCTAAGTCCAAATATTTTTGAATATTGTATTGTTATACGACAACGAAAATTTTTCAATCGTTTAAACAAAAAATCCCTATTTTAAAGACAACATTTTGATGCAAGTCCACAAAAATATACGCAAAAACGTCCATTCGACTTGAAGCTAACCGACTACAAAAATGGTATTATAAGAAAACCGCGTTTAAATGTTTTATGTTACCTTAAAAATGCAAAATATCAATCTGTTTTGTCCGATCGAAAATTTTATCACAAAAAAATAGTGATAAGTGGAGAGAATTCCTTAAATAAATGTTAAGGAAACCTATAATAATGGTCCTTATTGTATTTATATGAGAAAAATAAATGTTTCATTTAAAGTCCTGATTTTTAAACTCCAGAGTAGCACATCATATAAGGGAGGTGGAACACGATTGATAAAAAATGTTTTGGTTGAAATGTGACAAAACGTGTTCCATGTGACACAAACTGCCAAAAACATGAAAAAAAGATTCCATGGAACAATTCAGCAACTTTTTGCAATTATAAAAATTTGCCATAACTTCTAGACTATCACAGATATCTGACTAAAATAAACTACTGATATATTCTATGAGTTTAGTTAAGTAGAACTGAGCTCTTAAAGTATTGGATTATTGCACCATTTTTATCCTGTATGGCCTTAAACATTAACTTGAGTTTTTCTCGAATCAGGCAAATGGCGTATGGAACACTTAAGCATGACACCGACGATATGGTAACATAGGGGTTTTTACACCTTTCGCTCTGTTTTCCCAAGAAATATGGACTTGCCCCTGAAAAAACTTTTACCGTCGTAATGGAGGTAGCGAATGCAAATCGCTTCAACAAAAATCAAATTGATTCGAGAGCAGGTCTTAAAGTGAACTTATCCGAAATTTTGTGTGAGAGGTACCAGAAGGAGTAGACAAATATAGTCCATATTCGAACCTGATCTATATCTGGTAGATATATTAGAATGTGTAAAGTATGGATTTCATCGGCCACTCCCTTCAAGAGTTATCGTGCTCACAATTTTTCCGAACATTTTTGAAGTTTTGTAGGGGAGGTACCTGAAGGAGTGGACCGATATAGCCCATCTTCGAATTTAAACTATGTTTTGATAAAATATTACGAAGGCCAAATTTTGGACCGAATCGACAGATCCGTTGGAGGGTTATCATGCGCTCCAACCACTACACAAGGTGTCATAGGGGCTTTTTGCACCTTTCCGGCCATTTTCTCAGGAAGTATGGAATTGCACCTAATGAAACTTGTACCGTCGTATGGGGGCAAGTAAATACAAGTTGTTGCAACAAAAATCAAAGCGATTCGAGAGCAAGTCCTAAACTGAACTTATCCGAAATTTTGTGTGGGATGTACCCGAAGCAGTGGGCCGATTAAGTCCATATTGGAACCTCATCTAAGTCTGCTAGAAATTTCACGATGTGCAAAGTATGGACTTCCTTCAAGAGTTATCGTGCCCACAAATTTTCCGAACATTTTGGAACTTAAATCAAATCTGGACAACATATTTCGATACCCAAAATTTGAACCGAATCAATTGATCTGTTCGAGATTTATCGTGCGCACCAGCCAGCCAGACAGACAGAGAGACAGACGGACAGACATACAGACGGACGGACATTGCTAGATCTACTCAAAATTGTAGATCTAGCATACTTGGGGTCTAAAACCATTATTTCGATGATGCACATTTTTGGTCGTATCAAAGTGTAAATACCCTCTTTAGCCTAAAGGCTGAGGGTATAATTAATACTAAAAATGATCTTCGCCTTAAAATGGCAAAACTTTCAAATAAATAAAAAAAATCAGCTGAGCCAGGCTGGGGTTTGAACCCTTGAACACAAGGACAAAAGTGTTGTCACGGCGTGTTACTGTTCAGAGCCAAATTTCAAACTTAAAACACTTTAAATCGGGTGGTACCACTATATGGGGGCTATACCAAAACCTGGACCTATGTCAACAATTTTTGGTGGAGAAGTTTCTGTACCATTGGGACTCTAAATGCCAATTTACAGCCAATTCGGCCTAAAAATGAAGATAAAATCCTTAAAACACTTGAAATCAGGCCGTTTTAGTACCATTGGGAACCCAAAATGCCAAATTACTGCCTATTCGGGTTTAAAGTGGAGATAGAATCCTTAAAACACTTGAAATCAGGTGGTACCGCTATAAGGGGGCTATACCAAAACCTGGACCTATGTCTATCATTTTTAGTGAGGAATTTTCTGTACCAATGGGGGACCCATTGCCAAGTTACAGCCAATTCGGCCTAAAAATTAAGATAAAATCCTTATAATACTTGAAGTGGGGTGGTACCGCTATAAGGGGGCTATACCAAAACCTGGACCTATGTTCACAATTGTTGGTGGGGAAATGTCTGTATCATTGGAAATTCCAAACGCCAAATGACAGCTAATTCGGGCAAAAATGAAGATAAAATCCTCAAAATACCTGAAATCGGGTGGTACCGGTATATGGGGGGCTGTAAGAAAAAATGGGCCCATATTCATGTATTGTCATACAAATTTGAAAAGTGTGCAAAGTTTCAGTTCGATTGGTCAACTACAACTGCGTTAAAAATGAGTTACTAGATTTGAATTAAATAGGGAGGTACCGCTATACGGGGGCTATAGGAAAAAATGGATCCATATTGGATTTGGTTTCATATTCATGTATTGTCATCCAAATCTGAAAAGTGTGCAAAGTTTTAGTTTGATTGGTCAACTGCAACTGTGTCAAAAATGAGTTACCAGATTTGAAATGCAAGTTAAATTAAACAACGTAAAAACACAGCAAAATGGACCAGTCTTTGTTTTAATTTCAGAATATCATCCAAATCTGAAAAGTGTGCAATTTAAATAAAACACGTTAAAACACTGTGAAATGGACCAATCTTTGTTTTAATTTCATATTCATGTATTGTCATCCAAATCTGAAAAGTGTGCAAAATTGAGTGTCAAAATTGAGTTACCGGATTTGAAATGCAATTTAAATAAAACACCGTTAAAACACTATAAAATGGACCTATATTGGATTTGATTCCATATTCATGTTTAGTCTTTTAAACTTAAAAATGTGCAAGGTTTCAGTTCGATTCATCAACTGCAACTGTGTTAAAAATGAGTTACCAGATTTGAACTAAACGGACAAAAACAAGTTAAATAAAAAACTGTAAAAAATTACCATTTTAAAAAAAAAATTACTGAGGGAGTGCTTTAGTATTGTCCGACGCTGTATGCATTGATTACAGTCACAATGAGTATAAGTCCATATTTATATTAGGCAATTTTCCTTGCGGCAATTGTCAATTTAATGGAGAGAGGGGTGAGGCGTAAGGTAACTCTTTACCTCTCAACACCTACTCTCACCTACAAACTGACAATTGCCGCAAGGAAAATTGAGTAATTTAAATTGGGACTAAATAATAAATACAGTTTTGAAAACAGCATAACTCGTGTAGTGTATGTCATTTCATTATAACCATTTGCCATATATTCTAACAACCTAATCTTATATCATAACAGTTTTATGTAAGCTTTTCTTAAGTCAATTATATTTTTCATGCAGCGCTAATTAGTCGCGATCTGCCAGTGACTATAAATAAAAAATCTTCAGAAATATTGGTATTGATATGCAATTTTAATATACCGCCAAAGAGCTGATGACTTGAGGCAAGCATTTATTTCATCGGCTGGAATAGTATAACTGAAAGTGTTTTTCTGAAATCCAAACGCGTACCGCTTCTTAAATCCTTCAAAAATCAATCTTATGCTTCTAGGGAATTTTATGTGCCATCGTACATCCGTCCCAGGTGATAACTTCTATTTAATATTGCATGTGTGCCCTTCATTTAAATAAATGTCCAGTGGAAACTTAAGGACCGACTGTGTCATTCTTCCACCTTCTTATAATGTACATATGTTATATACCTGAGCTATAGCTATCGATATGTTGCCTTCTAATCTAAACACTTGCTTTCCAATAAGACCAATCAAGGTATTTGCATTAGTTTGTAAGATATTTAAGAAAGTGGGAGTGGTCGGGTCTTATGGCCACAAATAAGTGCCTCGGTTCGGAGATTCAACCACCATTGCTCCGCAAATTTATTTTCTAATCGATACGTTCGTAAGTTTTTCAAAAAAAGGTTTTTCTAAATTCAACCAAATATCTTAACTACTTTCACCACAGGTCATCCCTACACATTCTCTGAAAATTTCAAGAAAATCGGTTGAGTAGTTTTGTATATAAAAGTGGGCGTGTTCGTCTTTAGTCCCCAAATGAGTACCTGGGGTCGGAGACACAACCCCCATTGCCTCACAAATTAATTTCCTTAATGATACGTCCGTCAGTTTTACTAAAAAAAGCGTTTTTAAAAAATAGGGCATATGGGTTCCCCCCCCCCCCCCCCCACCAAATTCAAGAAAATATATAACCTATTTTCACCTCCCGGTACATTCTCTGCAATTTTTTAGGAAAAACGGTTCAGTAGTTTTGGATATATAACATATTTAAAAAGTGGGCGTGCTAAAATAACGTTTTTAAAATATCGGGCATATAGGGGTACCCCGCCTTTTCCGAAATTCAAAAACATATATAGCCTATTTTCACCAGGGGTCATCGTACTACATTCTCCGAAACTTTCAAGAAAATCGGTTTAGCAGTGTTGATCTTTAGACCCCAAATGAATACCTAGGGTCAGAGACACCATTGTTTCGCAAATTAATTTTCTCACCAATACGTTCGTTAGTTTTGTTAAAATAGCGTTTTTAAAAAAGTAGGATATGGGGGAGGTACCACGCCCCCTCCGAAATTCCAAAATATATATCACGGTGCGCCTTAACTAATTTTAAATGGAAGGTGCTTACACCTGGGAAGTTTTTGCAGATTCTGAAACTACAATGCTCATAGATGAGAAATATCAAAAAACAAAAAAATCGCTGGAGGGATTTTCAAATAAATCGCGATTTAAGTTCACATTTTTTGGGGTTCTTTAGGTTCTCACGATTTTGCTTGGAAACCGCGAGTCCTATGCAAATGGGCCTAAAGAAGCTGTTGTAGCTGTGAAAATTGTCCACAAGATTGACCTTTACGATATTTTCGTAGATTTTACCGTTTTTGAGATATAGAAGTTCAAATTGAGACAAAGCACTGACTTTATCGCCTCCTCATAAAACAATGTCATTACTGCAATTTCCCAAATTAAACTTACATATCTTGAAAACGGTAACACCTAGGAAAAAATAAATCATCCAATATTGTAGAGAATTTTCACAGCTTCAACATTTTCTTTAGTCCCATTTTGATATGACTTGCAGACTTAAGATAAAAACCTAACAATTTGAACTGAACCTCTATATCTGAAAAATGGTAAAACCTACGAAAAAACCTAAAGGTCAGTCTTGTAGAGAATTTTCACAGCTACAACATTTGCTTTAGACTCTTTTCGATACGACTTACGGTTTCTAAGAAAAATTGCGAAAACCTAAAATAATGCTAAAAATGTTCAAAGTTAACATTTTTAGGATTTAAAAATCCCTTCAGCGGTTTTTTCTTGTTTTTGGATTTTTCACATCTATGAACATTGCTGTTTCAGAATCCGTAGTTTCAGAATCTGCAAAAACTTCCCAGGTGTAAGCACCTTCCATTTAAATTTGGTTAAGGCACACCGTGATATAGCCTATTTTTACCAAGGGTGTACCCTTACACTCTCTGAAATTTTCAAGAAAATCGAGTTCAAAACCAAACGAGAAGTTGGCTCAATCTAGACTTAAGAGCAAAACTATTCACCTGATGACCGGCATAATGCATCTTAGAACTTTACCTAAGATTGGGAGTCATATGTTTCCATATAAATATCGCTATCCATTTAAGTTGGCTACCCTAGGCTATTTTTAGGATCTTGTTAGAGCATTCGAAAAAATAAGGTCGTTGTAATCATGACCACAAAGACTAGCGTAGAGTACCAATTTAGCGACACTTAAGCAACAATTTTTAACTTTTCCGATGGAAGTGCCCGAAGAAGATTTCCGAAATGTTGAATTTTTGTGAGAATTTGTGGTACATTTTGCAGAAATATTATGGTTTGCAAATTTTGGGAAAATCGGACACACATTTCGTAAGTTCTCGTGCTCATCAGTTACTTCAGGTGGTGTACGTATAGTTTTTTAGATGACATAAAAAGGTGTTTGATAGATATTTAAATAATCAAGAATATGTATATGATGGCCAAAACAGCCCGATTACACAAAAAGGCCAGAAACATAAGTCTACTGAAAAAGCATTGTAAATGAAAGCCCTTTGCCAGCCACTAAGCTCAAAAAACCATCACCATGAATAATCACCATGCCACTTAAATAGGAATGCAGTCTAAGTGCAGTGTCATTAATAATAATGGCACAGGAATGTTTAATGAAATTACAGTCTGCTGTAAACATCGGCGTAGTATGGCTATGCATGGAGGAGTTAAACCTCCATGTGTTGACATACTACGCCAAAGTTCAAGGATCGTTAGAAATTAGAAAAGTTGATTGGTAACAAATCTTACTTAATATTACACATTTTTAACGTTGCTACCAACCACCTAGCTACGTTAGTGATGAAAAATAGTGCAATAAAATGACAAAGGAAAAGAATGCAATAAAACGACAAGCATCAACAGTTGCTGAATGATATTAAAAACGAAATCAAAATGAAAGCAGTGCTACAAATTTTGATGAAAAATTTGTTGTTACAAATACATAAGTAAACGGAGCAAATGCTAACTACATGGTAATTGCATTTTGCTTGAATGAAATTCTTTAACTAATTTATTACAAATACCAGTGTCTTGTTACTTACTATGTGCATACGACGACAGCAAAGACAATAATTTTAAAAGAATGCCGAAATTATACAAAATAACACAATTATGCAAAACTTGACAACATTTTTTACAGGGGTTCTGATGTACTAACTCCGTTTCGTTGGAGTCCATGGTACCTCCCGGTTTTCGGTATTTTGAGGGTTTTAGCTACATTTTAGCCGAACTACCTGTAATTTAACATTTGAGGTTCCCAGTGGTCTGAACATCTTTCCACAGAAATGTGTTAATATAGGTCGATCTTTTGACATCTATAGTAAACGAATTCATATTAAGCAAATGTGACGGGTGGTGACCATTTTAAGACTGGGAGCAGCTTTCTTTGCTACCTAATTATTTCCTTTATTAATCCAACGTAATTTAGGTTTAAAATTTCTCTTCACGTTATGTTTACGAGTATTTATTAATAGTTTTTGTCAAGGATATAAACTTCTTAGCCAAGGAACATATATTCCTTTCCGGTGTACATGGAACATGAGCCTCTTACGACTTGCGATAGAACTTCAGAATGCAAATGTACTCCTCTCATTATGGTGAATGTATTTTAGTCATTTCTATGAATGACTTCATTCGTGCTCGAAACCAAAAAAAATATTTATGTTTACCTTTTAAGGCGATGAGGATGATATATTATGTTTTAATTTTGTTATTTTTCTCTTTCGAGGCGAGCTGATTCATCAGAAGGTTTTTGTAAATGAGAAAAGAAACTACACTACATGTTTCTCACTTTGGTGAGAACGGCTCATCACGTGTATCTTGTGTGGCAATCTGACTATGTCTCTACTAGGGTTGGGCCATCTCGTTCAATTGAACGATCCGGATCACTATCTCGTTCCATGAACCGGTAATTTCTTTGACAAATCTGCGTATAATTAATTTCACACGTTGGTTCAATTAAACGAGATTGCCCAACTCTAGTCTCTACCTTAAATTTTTCGTTCTATATATTCTGAATTTATTGCGAAATTGCAATTAGGAATTCATTGTTTTTTACAATCAACAATCCCTAGCTATCTTACTTACTTACTTAGTTGGCCCATTACAGAACATTTGTTCCATAGACGGAACTAAGAAAAGATCTCCATTCCTCTCTGTTTTTCGCTTCGCTGTTTAGAATACCGCGCCGTTTCATTTCTTCATCCACTTGTATGTTCCATCGAAGCTTAGGCCTGCCGATTCTGCGTGTACCGCCATGGGGCATGTATTCATACGCCTCTTTAGCGGATTCATCATCGCTCATTCTTATGATATGGCCTACCCAACGCAATCGTTGCATCTCGTTGCATACGTTTAACTGTATTCATGTCTTTGTATAGCTGATATAGCTCGTGGTTCATACGATGTCGATATTCACCGTCAACGCAAATCGGCCCGTAGATCTTTCGAAGAATTTCCTCTCAAACACAACAATCACTGCCTTATCTGCTTGCGCAAGTACCCATGCTTCGGAGCCATACATCAGCACGGGTAGTATCAGCGTTTTGTATAGTGTTATTTTTGTTTGACGAGATGTGGCTTTGTTGGACGCTTTGCTAGTCGACTAGGGTGTCCAAAACCGAAACCGGTTAATCGGTTTTGAGTTACAAAACCGAAACCGGTTTTTGTCAAAAACGTCATTTTCGGTTAACCGAAAACCCGGTTATTTGTGTCGGTTAACCGGTTTTAGAAAAATAGTAATATTTTTAATATTTAATTAAAATTGTATTCTTGAATGTAAACTAAACATAACAACATAAGGTGCGGGCAAAGTTGTGAATGTCAGATACCTTTAAATTTGAAAAATATTTTGTGTAAAATGTATAGTTGAGTTTAATTGAACCATCTATGAAAAACTGCGTATACGTAATATCACACGGTAGTTTGAATTAGTACAGTAAACTAAAGGCCTGGGTACATAAGCTACTTCGCCTTCTTGCTTCTGATAAAAGAAAACAAATGAAAAGGGCAACCCAATTCGAAATTTGCTCGGCCTTCTTTATTCTTTTATTTTTATTATGTCAGAAATGAAGCAGGAGAGCAAGGCAATCGGGCGAGACAGCTTATGTACCCAGGCCTTAAGTGAACTTGTTAAATTTAAAGGGTAAAGCTGAAAACACATCCAACGTTTGAATAAAGTTTTGTGTAATTTCTGGTAGAAGAATAACGATAAATTTGTCTTTTATTATCTACCAGAAATGACACAAAACTTTACTCAAACGTTGGATGTGTTTACAGCTTAACGATTACAAAATGCACGTTTGATTCCGGCACGATAATTTGAGGTTCTTAACGCAAGAGGCAAAATCCATAATAAAATGTAAACTTAATTCTTTTGGTACACAATTTTATATATGTAAGGTTTTTTACTATTCATTGAGCACAATTTCAGTTTTAATTTTGCCGTCCCCACTTCGAGGTTGAATGTCAAATAACAGGGATATGTTGAGATAATTATATAAGAACGAAGTCCTTATACTTAATTTAGTCTTGCCGCACATTTTTAATCAAATATTTATCAATTATGAGACATTTTGTACTTATTTTACAAAACCGGTTTAAACCGGTTAACCGGTTTTGAAAACATTTGAAAACCGAAAACCGGTTTTTGAAAAAATAGAAAATTGCGGTTAACCGAAAACCGTTTTGTTTGAAAAACCCGGTTTTTTGGACAACCTATCGTCGACACCATCAATTTGGTCTTTTCGCCGTTTACCGCCAGACCCACTTTCGCAGATTCTGCTTCGAACTTCCTAAAGGTATCAGTAACTTCCTTTACTTATCGTCCCATGATGTCTATGTCATCAGCATAACAAGCAACATGTGCCTTTGGTGCAAATTGTGCCATTTCTTTTGACATTTGCATCTCGTATTACCTTTTCCAGCAAATTGTTGAATAGGTCACCCGAAAGGCTGTCTCCTTGTCTGAAACCTCTTTTGGTACAAAATTCTTCGGAGAGGTTCTTTCCAATTTTAACTGAGGACCTAGTATCAGTTAAAGTCATCTTACAAAGCCGGATGAGCTTTGCGGGGATACCAAATTCAGACATTGCATGGAATACCTTTGATCGGAGGGGACTGTCGAATGTTGCTTTATAATCGACAAAAAGGTGATATGTGTCGATCTGCATCTTCTCTAGGATTTGCCGCAGGGTAAATATCTGGTCAATGGTGGACTTGCCAGGTCTAAAGCCACATTGGTATGGTCCAATTATTTCGTTGACCATTGGCTTTAGTCGTTCGCACAATATCCCTGACACTATCTTATAGGCAATAGGGAGAAGACTTATGCCCCTATAGTTGGAGCATACAGTCTTATCTCCTTTCTTGTGGACTGGACATTGGATGCTCAGGTTCCAATCGTCGGGTACGCGTTCTTCCTGCCAGATGGTGTTAACTAGCTGATACATACACCTTATCAGCGCGTCGCCTCCGGTTTTAAAAAGCTCGGATGGTAAGCCATAGGCTCCTGCTGTTTTTTATTCTTTAGCCGGTTGATTGCTGTTTTTACCTCATCTTGGTCGGGCGGTATACATTCTATACCATCTTTTGGGATTGGATCTGTGGTATCATCGTCTTCGCTACTATTGGATACCAGCAAATTGGAGAAATGTTCCTTCCATATCCTGAGCACGCTATCTGTATCTGTTACCAGATTACCTTGCTGGTCTCTACAGGAGGATGTGCCTGTACCAAAGCCGTTTGTTTGATGTTTCACTCTTTGGTAGAATTTTCGGACTTCATTCTGGCCCCTGTACATCTCGATTTTTTCACACCCCCGCTTTTCCATTTCTCTCTCGTGCGCTACGTGTTGCTTCTGATTGTAAAGTAGCTCTATATGCCGCATTTTTCTCTTCGGTAGCAGCACGACACTCCTGGTCATACCATGAATTCCTTTCTGAAGGTCTCTGGAATCCAAGTATGGATTTTGCGGCTGTTTGCATGGAGTGGGCAATATGTTGCCATTGTGTTGTTATGTTATCGGGACAAGGAGTGCTCGCGTTAAGCAATTGGGCTAGTTGAGTGGAATATGCTGTGGCAATGTGTTGCGTTTGCAGCCTATCGATGTCCAACTTCTGCTTTGTGTCTGTTTGTGCTTTATTTGCAACGTTTAGACGGGTACGTACCTTTGCGGCAACAAGGTAGTGGTCCGAATCAATGTTTGCGCCTCGGACTGATCGTACATCCAACACGCTGGATGAATGTCTTCCATCTATCACAACATGATCAATTTGATTACTTGTTCTTTGATCTGGAGAAAGCCAGGTGCCCTTATGAATATCGAGATGATTAAATCTGGTACTGCTAACTACCATGTTTTTTGCAGCTGCAAAGTCTATCAGCCTCACACCATTGTCAGATGTTTCACTGTGGAGACTGAATTTCCCGACTATTGGGCCAAAGATATTCTCCTTTCCAATTTAGGCATTAAAATCGCCTAGAATGATTTTAATGTCATGGTCAGGGTAACGGTCATATGCTTCTTCTAAGCGCTCGTAAAATATATATTTAGCTTTTATTCGAATTGCAGCAAGTCTTTCATTCACTGGGGTGAAGCTGGATACCAGATGTTTTAGATTATCGAATTGTACGGATTATCAAGTAGTAACAAAAACATATAATTTTGTAAGTTTAGATCAATATTAACGGACGTTTACTAGATATTAATATGACATCTATGGTAAACGAATTCATATTAAGCAAATGTGACGGGTTGTGACCATTTTAAGACTGGGAGCAGCTTTCTTTGCTACCTAATTATTTCCTATATTAATCCAACGTTATTTGGGTTACATATCCTGCGTATTTTTTTCGTCTAAAATTTCTCTTCTCGTTATATTTACGAGTATTTATTAATATTTTTTGTCAAGGATATAAACTTCGTAGCCAATGAACATATATTCATTTCCCGTGTATGTACATTGAACATGAGCCTCTTACGACTTGCGATAGAACTTCAGAATCAAAATGTACTCCTCTCATTATGGTGAATATATCTGTGGTTTTCCTACATAACGACATAAGTCGAGTTATGTAAATTTTTGAGTTATTGGCACCACGTAGTTGTACTTTCTGAGAGCTTTCAATATCACTACTCCGTATTTGAAAAAAATGTGCCGTTTCTACTACGTAAGTGGACCTTTTTACAAAATAATTGTCATAATAAACTTATTATATTGACATTTGCTGCAGTATATCGCAAACATATTCATAAAAAAGAACACAAGGTGACTTAGGTCGTTTTGTATGTAATAATAATTAAAATACATATTTGTTGATTCTCTTTCAAGAGAAAGCCACGTAAAGCTGAGTGTGCTCTTTTGCATGGTCTTCTATCTTCATTTTCTGCTTTTTATGTCGTTTACTCTCAAACATATGTAAGTCCCGTTACGTAGATTTAATGAAAACAGAGATGCAAGCCTCACAGCAAGAAAGGCTGGTCATTCATTTACCTGTTAAAGTATGTTAAAGTAAAAATCACATATAACACAGTAATGGATTACAATCCAGAGCAGAAAAATAATGAAGAAATTTCTATTTCGCCCGAAAAAAGAAAGGATTGATGGATTTACTGCCACTTATCCCCGATGTACTCCACGGTTTCTATAAAAGTCTTAAAGTAACACCAAACGCTAAAAGCGTACTATATGTCGATAATTAATAACTTATAATAACGTTCCATTTCTAAAATAAAAAATTTTTTTGGTTTTATTTTATTTTTTTTTAATTTTTTAACAAATGTGTTTTACGAGTATTTGTATTAACCCCCAGTTTTTGTAACTTATTTTTATTCGTTCGTCTATATTCGTAATAATTTAGGCATTCATAGCTCAGCCCCCAGATGACATACACATCTAATTTTTCGTATACCCGTTCCATATATCATTAAGGATTCCTCATTTAAAAATCAGCGCTCTACATTTGCGCTAAAGCGAGTAAATCGATCTACAAAATTTGACAATTCGTGTGAGAAGAAAAAAATTTTTTACAAAAACTGTTGGTAAGATTGGGTAATAATTTGTAAAAAAGTATTCACAGAAAAACGACACAATTTTACATGTGTTATCCATTTTCCTCCGCTCTTTTTCATAGAATACAACATAAGTATAAATATGTCATTTTGTGAAAAAATAAGAAGCACACGCAAAGATACGTTTTTAAAAAAATTTAATAAAAAGTACATTTATAAAAAAAAATTTAAATTTTTTTATTCATAACGATTGTTTTTGGCATGCTCTATCCATATGTAAGAAAAAACCTAAACAAAATCATCGGCATGTAGTAAATATTAAAAAAAAAAAATTGTTTTCGCTCTCCTGCAAATTTTGATTTTTAGACTTATGTCGTTATGTAGGAAAACCACAGATATTTTAGTCATTTCTATGAATGACTTCATTTCGTGCTCGAAACCAAAAGAAGTATTGTTTTATCAATAATTAGTATAGCTTTACATTTGATTTTCAGAACTACGAATAAAACCAAATGGAATTTAAATCTATTGGTTACATTATTACGAGAATACAATACAACAATCCCTAGCTACCGGTGAATTTAAATTTAAAAATGTTGGCAGTAATTTATATACAACACGGGGCGCCTTAACTAAATTTAAATGAAAAGTGCTCACACCTGGGAAGTTTTTGCGGTTTCTGAAACTACAATGTTCATAAATGGAAAAACCAAAAAAAAAAAACGAAAAAAATCGCTGGAGGGATTTTTAAATAAATCGCGGTCAAACTTCATATTTTTAGGTTCATTTTAGGAGGATTGACCGTTATGATTTTTTCCTAGGGTTTACCATTTTTGAGATATAGACGTTCAGGTCACATTTTTAGGGTATTTTTGTTAGGTTTTCACGATTTCCTTGAAAACGGTAAGTCTTATCGAAATGATACTAGATAAAATCTTATAACTGTGAAATTTTCTATAAGATTGGTTTTCGTAATGTTTTCCTCAGTTGTACCATTTTTGAGATATATAAGTTTAAGTTGGGAAATTGCAGTCATGATCTAGTTTTATAAGGAGGCGATACAGTCATTAAATTTTCAAAATTTGAACTTCTATATCTCAAAAATGGTTATACCTACGAAAGCATCATAAAGGACAAGCTTGTGTTTAAAAGCGGGCCTGTAAATCCTACCAAATTGTAAGAAATTCTACTCGCGTTGTGACAATTTTTGTTCGTTATAATCGTGGTCATCTTAAGAAGTTGAATGTGTGTAGAAATATTAAAAAAAATTCTTTGGGAACAAAACACTTTTTTCGTTGTAAAGGTAGTTTTTTATAGTCTATGTTCGCTACATCCGAATTCTACTGTGTAATTTAATGCTTTAGCTTACTTTAGCATACAAAACAATAAAAATGTACAAAAATATCAAAAGTCCACCGCTATTAATTTTTGCCTCAACAAGTAAAAAAGTATCAGTCGGCTTTGCCGACAGAGATATACCCTCAGCCTGTATATATTGAAACAATTTTTCCCAATAAACGTATGTATTTAGGGGTTTTTTAAAAATATTGAACCGATAAAAATGTTCATTAGGATTATAGATCAAAATTAGGAGGAGATACTAAAAGGAATGGATCTACATTGACGATTATGGAAGTGAATCTCCAGCCACAATATATGGTGCCATAGGGGGCTTTTACACCTTTACAAGTATGGACTTTTTACAAGTATGGACTTGCCCCTGAGAAAACGTTTACCATCGAAATTGGGGCAGCGAATGCAAGTTGCTTCAACAAAAATCAAAGTGATTCGATAGCAGGTCTTAAAGTGAACTTACGGATGGAGTGGGCAAATATAGTTCATATTTGAACCTGATCTAGATCTAGTAGATATATTAGGATGTGTAAAGTATGGACCAATTCGGCCACTCCCTTCAAGAGTTACCGTATGAACAAATTTTCCTAACATTTTTGATCCGTTCGAGAGTTATCGTGCGCTCCAGCCAGCCAGCCAGACAGACGGACGGACATGGCTAAATCAAATTAAAATTGTCTGATGAGGCACATTTTGCCCGTATGAAAGTGTATATGGTAATATTCAAAAAAGTTTTTCAATCGTTGAAGTTGAGGTTCACCATTTAATAAGTCGCGAACTGTTAATATATTTTATAAAATATCAATATATTTATATTAATTGAAGTGTTTTAGCCACGATCTCATAACATGGACCATAACAAATAATTTTCGTGGAAGCTGCGTTGGTGGTAATATAAAAAAATGGGAAAAATGTGTTGAAGTAAACACGTTTTTTTGTGTTCTTTCGTGATTTCTGGCCAAACCACGCAAAACTCAAACCTGTGCTCAAAGAGAGAACTAAAGAATATCCCTTGGGCAACATGGTTCTAGTGTATGACTTTTCGATAAACACACTGCATCCCCCTAAAATCGATGCTGACATTTTGAAGTTTTGATAATTATAGGGTGCAACTAGATAATAGTCCAAACTAGTTTATAGGATTGTAGAACTCGCGATTTCACGTCGTTCGATGTATATCTCATGAGTCTGCTCTGTACAGCTTCCTAGTAATAGGAGTCCAAAGGCGAAAATTTGGTGCGTAAATTTTCTGAAAAAACCTATTTTTTGGCTTAAAAATTTACAACTGTCGTACAGGTACCCCTGAACCCTGCGTGATTTTAGTTTTTTTACGTACCGGATCTAATGAGCTCTTCCGCGGTCGAATCCATCCACTAAAACGCCGGATATAGATACCTTAAAATAGGAAAATCTGCAAAAATATATTTTGACAATTCCGCGAATTGAACCGCGATTTTCTTTGATTATTTTTGCATAAATGTAAACCTTTATACGCGATTATAATATTTGCCAAAAAGGTGTGTCACAAATTACAAAGATTCGGGAGTAATATCCCTATTTATCCCAAAATAGAATGCGGTGGCACATGCGCAGTTCTTGACGAATCTGTCTAAAATAATTTATATTGACGTATTTTTAATAGGGGGCCATTGAAATCGGATGCACCTTATAATCATATGCACATCGCGTAATTTTTGCCCACTTGAAGGTTTTTTTAATAGTAAGATGCAACTGACGGCACACTTTGGCCGCTGAATGAAACATGGGAAAATCCATGAATATTGATAGACATGGACTCCCTGTATCCAAAAAGCACATGCACCTCAACCGATTTAAACCAATTCGCGAATTATACGGTTTTTAACTTCTATGTTTTTTCTTTGTATTGCTTATCATAGAAAGCAAATATACTTTCACGATGACTAATTACTTTTCTCGTAGAAGTTTAAGCAAAATACTTCAGGATTTGGATCGAAATTTAGCGAAATAATAGAATAACTCCCAACATTTATTTTTCAAATTTTTCGTATTTAACCAAAAATATATTTTTGAAATAATTTCCAACAATAAGTTTCCGTTCTTTGTTGTTGCTGTAATATGCAAGTTATAAACGCGATCTTTATAATTTTGGTATCACATGTTTCTACGCGTTGTCTAGATTCTGTACGTATTTTTAAATTATTTTTTTTAGAGATTTTTTGGACTCTGATTTAGAATAAATAAAATTTATTGCTGTAACGAACACGAATATGTGTTTCAAAATACCTCCGGAAGAAGTATCAATGTTATGGGAAATATGATTTTCCATGCCAACAGATCTAGACGAGAGGACTACGGGAGTTTTTGTACGCTAGCAGCAGCAGTCGGTTTTGAGGGGGTTCACGTCCTTCGTTAAAATCTATCTGTTTCACGTTACTATAATGATTTTTAACTCCCTATTTTGTAAAGAAAATGAAGTTACATGGGCCAAAGTTACAAAGATACCTACAACGAATTGCCCCAATAAATCTGGTAACAATAAAATATGAAATCTAACAAAAAAAGGTATCGATATTGTTGTCGGTAGTCAGGCTACTCCTAGGTGTTTTGGAGAGCACAGCCTCTATACCCGCCCTACCTTTGGTTCTATTTGGCTGATGTACTTTTAATAGAACCCCACATTTAGGCCAATATCTAGTTATCTATTCCGACATCATCTTATTAAGGAAACTCATAGGTTAAATTTAGCAATCCATATTAAATAGATATATAACAAGTTTTATTCATTTCATGCTGACTTATTACTATTTCTAATTTAAAAGAGTAAACAAAACGAGAAGTAATTTTTTTTTTGTGCGAATATTTTAACTTAACTATTACTCATTTGTTCTGAAGGTAGGGTGTATGAAAAACAAGATTTGAAGTGAAGAGTAGAATTATATAAACGCTAGGATGAGTTAAGCATAAAGAATAGATAGATTAAACCACATAATTCTTTTTGTTTACATATGCTTCTTCATTGAATCAAAAGCAACGTAAAACAAAACTCTATGATACCAGAAAAAAAAGAGGTACGGACTTACCATAAAATAACCAGGTTACTTATTGAAAAGGCCTCCCAATGTTGGTTGTCTTATGGAACGATGACAAGAACTGTACTTCTTGTATCCTGTTTTGAAATTTCAATTTATGTGGTTTAGTCTTAGAATTATAATTTTAGCATGCAATAACAATTTAAAGTTACTTAATATATAGGTTTCACTGATTTTTTTTTTATAAATCACTTAAATGAATATTAAATTTTTACTTTCATTATTTGACTATTTTAGTTATATTTCATATTTCACAATTTATTTTATAAATTAGCCAGTAATAACTTTAATCACACATTCAACATACACTGATCAATTTTTCTATCTTTTTTATTACGAATTAAATACTTTTTACCAAGAACTCGCGGTTTTCGTTTTTAAATAATCTTCAGCGACCGAGTTTCATAAAACATCAATTACAACTAGATTAGAAAAACCAGACAAGAATTCCATCACTCGGTGATAACTGTAGTTGTTATAGTAGTCATAAGGAAGAAACAAAAATGTGATCAATGTATGCTGAGTAGGTTTGGCAAATGCAAACTTGAGTGGAATAAAAGCAAAATTTTTGTTGTTGGATATTCTAAGTTTATAACTTAGTTTTTATAGATCTCATTTTTTTTACTGTTTATGAGATGCTAGACAATTACAATTATTTTTTCTCTTTTTTTTTTCTCTTGAAATTTAAGTGGAGATTAAAGTTAGGGTTGAAAATCGAGATTTTTAGTTTGAAACGAAATAAAATAATGGGAAATGTAACATTTGGTAACAATTCGAAATATTTTCATGTAAATCTTATTGGGACTAAAAATTTTAACGATGCAATACTATAATTTTATCATACCGAAATGTTGAGTTTTCATCATATCAAAGATGGTTTAAATTGGAGTTCTGTACTTGTCGATCGAACTTTCCAGGAAATTTACAAGTGAAATGATGCTGTAGTACTGACGATTGTAGTTATTCCGACGAGAATAATGATGACGAAGAGCATTCCTTTTAAATAGCGATGATTATGGAACTTTCATCATGCGATTATGAAACTTTGTACTAGTACCAAAATTTAGAATGTTTCACAAGTCTGCATAATCGTTTAAGCAATTCGCCTGACAAAGTTTCTTTTGGTTTTATGGGATTTGGAGGTTCTTAACAAAACCCAACAGCAGTGGACAGGTACAGTTGATACCACGGGTGTTAAGGCTGCTCCCAAGAATGGAGCTTGGCTTCAGAAACCTCGTGGTGTATAATACCGCCTAAATTATGATACACATTAACACTTTTCAATATGCTTGTTAAATTTAATTACCTTTTAAAAATCAATTAAAACTTGTATTTAATTAAATTTTGATTAAATACTTTATCAAAAAAAACTGGGAAATTTTATGCCGTTTATAGATTTAGAGGTTAATAGTGTCAACTTTTGATCAAGATTATGATGTTCACTCTCGGAAGATTAATTGCAAAAGAAAGCACTAGAAAAAACGTGTTAATATCAAGCTTCTTGAGACCCGTTTTATGAGACAAGTGGTTCAATATAAAAATTGGAGTGGCCAGATCGTTAAACATGAATCAAATTTATAACTATAAAATCGATAAATTTATCGTGGTGAACATGGATGAACATATGTCCGTTAAATGTTTAGTGCCAAAGTGATACAGGTTTGAATAGAAAAATTAAGAAATTGTTTTGCGATGAAAATATACTACAAAACCACATAATTCTGGCTCGTTGAGCAGCAGAATTATGAGGAAAAAAGTACTTTCATGGACGAATGTCCTTGCCATGGAAGGTTCCAACAAGTTTGCCATCCATATCTTCCAATATATAATAATGACTGCCAAGTTTTTCACGCACCCTCGCTTTTATAAAAACCGGAGCCAGTTTCGAATTAAACTTTTTTTCTACGTTGCTTTGAGCAAAGTTCCTCCTGAAAACTTCTTGGCCAACAATGAAAGTAGACAATCGGGTTCTCAAATTGTATTGATCCCTATTTCTCTCATAGGCGTCTTTTATATGTTTCATAATGTCAGCTCTTAGAATTTGGACCTGGTCTTCTCTTGAGAGTTTGGCTTGAGGTTCCTCTAATAGTTCTACATTTCTCAACAGCTTATAAGATGACCCATGCGTGATCATATTTAATCCAAATAAAGCGCGATATGGTGACATTTCTATTGTTTGGTGGTGCGAATTTCGCAGAGCACAGCATATGGAACTCAGATGTTTATCCCACAGTTGATGATCTTTTTTAATATATGCCCGCATACCCGCAATCAGAGATCTGTTTACACGCTCTGATGCGTTAGACTGCGGTGAGTAATATGCAGTGTAACAGTGAGTGATACCATAAGTTGTTAAAAATGCGTTAAAGTCGTGTGCTTTGAATTGTGTTCCATTGTCACTTACTATTACTTCTGGAACACCGAACATATGGAATATATTTTTCTCTAAGAAGTCTTTTATAATCGCCGAAGTAAATTTCCGTAGGGGACATACCCAATGGAATTTGGTAAGGTGGTCTAATACGATCAGAAGTCCGATATATCCCGACTTACTTCTAGGATAAGGACCGAGAATATCGACGTAAAGTCTTTGGAAAGGTCTTTCGGTGGTGATTTGTTTCCCCATCGGTGGTTTCATGACGAAATTTGGAGCTTTTGTTGATTTACACACTTCACAAGACTTGATATACTTGCGTGCGTCTCTAACCATACCTGGCCAATAAAAATTTCTTCTAAGTAATTCTAAAGTTTTGACCATTCCACCGTGGGAGGATATGGGTGAATCATGAGCTCTGCACAACACCGATAGACGAAGGTTTTGTGGGATCCAAAGCTTCCACGCTGAATTCTCCTGATCAGGGTCCCCAGAATAATGGTCAGTCCTGAAATATACATACTTATCCAAGATCTTAATGTCAGGATATTTTTCTTGGTTGTCATTAACTTTCTGTTTGAGTTCCTCATAGTCGAAATCTTTGAAATGTGGGGAATCTAAATCCACTTCTGGTTCGATTATCTCTATACCGTCAACTGAGGTTTCTGGAATACGCGAAAGTGCATCGGGCACAACATTCTCTTTGCCCTTTCTGTGACTCACAGTAAATCTATAGGATTGGAGCTGAAATGCCCATCTAGCTAGTCTTCCACTCAGATTTGGTTGTTTCATCAACCAGACTAGGCTAGAATGGTCAGTGATAACCTCGAACTCCTGCATTTCGAGGTAGCACCTAAAGCGTTTGATTGCTTCTAGAGCAGCCAAACATTCGCGCTCTGTTACGCTGTAGTTGCGCTGTGCCGAATTTAACTTCCTACTCATAAATGCAATTGGTCGTTCTTGGTTATCACTGTCCATTTGGACCAGGACAGCACCAATCCCATAGTCACTGGCGTCACAGTTCACAAAAAACTTTTTGGAAAAATCTGGATTTATAAGGACCGGAGCAGTGGTTAAAAGAAATTTGATCCTTTCAAAGGATCTCTGGGCTTCTGGTGTCCAAACAAATTTCTTTTTGGTTGATACCACTTCGGTTATTGGGAAGACTTCTGTCGAAAAATTCTCAATAAACCGGCGGTACCAACCAGCCAGTCCAAGAAATCCGCGAACCTGTTTGAGGTTCTTCGGAGTAGGCCAGTTGAGGATAGAGCTAATCTTGTCTGGGTCTGTGGTAATCCCACCGTCCCCAATAACATACCCAAGATAATTTACTCGAGTAACACAAAACTTACTTTTCCCGATATTCAAAGTCAAATTTGCCTTTTTGAATTGGGAAGCAATTCTAACTAAGACTTCTAAATGACTTTCGAAATCCTCTGACACAACCACTAAATCATCCAGGTAGCCAAATACGCAGTGTCGGAGATCTGCAGGAATGATCTCATCCACGAGGCGACACATCGTCTGTGGAGCATTACATAGCCCAAAGGGCATTACGACGAACTGGTATAATGGTCTACCTGGTATCGTGAAGGCGGTCAGAGGTTTTGAATTTTCGTCTAAGGCTACTTGCCAATATGCATCCTTAAGATCCAATTTGGTAATAAGGTTGGCCTTAGGAAGTCTTGCGAAAATACCTTCTATGGACGGAAGAGGATATGCGTCCTTCTTCGTAACCATATTAAGTTTTCTTGCGTCTAAACACAATCTGACCTTGCCTGGTTTTATAACAAGCCTCATCGGCGAACTCCAGGGTGATGTCGAAGGTTCTATTACACCCAAAGACAGCATTCTGTCGATTTCCTTAAACATCACCTTCTCGACAGCCGGTGACACCGGATAAAATCGCTGTTTGATTGGGGTTGCATTGCCTACGTCGATCGAATGCTTGATCAGAGGCGTTCGACCTAAACCTTGGGCTTCAAAATTTGGAAAAAGTTTTTTAACGCAATCGAGTTGTTGTCTTTGTGCTGTAGAAAGGGGATATGAGGAATCGAGGTTTGGATCAGAGTCGTAATTTTTGGGTAAATCGATATTGCTTTCATTAAAGTTTGCTATGTCTTCCGAATCATTAAGAGAAACCATATCTACAGATCCCAAAACGTTACTAAATAAGTTAAACATTTTAAAGAAGTCCACACCCAATATTAACCTTTGTGATAAGGTGGGAATAACGAATAACTTAATTAAGCGTGTTTGGGTCTTAAATGTGATTTCCACATCTAACCATCCAACTACTTGCTGGGGATTCCCATCTGCAGTTTTGACAAAAGATTTGGTTTTAGTGAAATTAGGATATTTGTGAATATTAGAGGTTGCCAGATCGGAGCCTATACAGCTTATATTGGCCCCTGTGTCCAGGAGACCAAATTCCGTAAACTGTAGGAAAGTAACCTTAGCGTAAAAACGCTTATCTTTTGGATTATTCACAATAGCAGATACTAAGAATCGATTACTTAGCTGGCGAAGCTTCCAATACCTGCGGAGTCTTAAAGTATTTCTTTTTGGTTTTGACATACGATCTGTTGATAAAGTATCTACATTAAAAATTTGGTTCCTTTTCTCCATGTACCTTTCCCATCGAATGTGATAAGGTATCAGTGGGTATATAAGTTTGGAATGGTTATTTGTTTCGGAATTGTGATCCTTATTAGAAAAAGAGTTTCGAAGTATTTGAGGTTGTTATACCCTATACCACAATGTGGAAAAGGGTATAATAAGTTTGTTTTCCCAAAAATTCATGTAACGCCGCGAAATATTCGTCGTAGACCCCTCATGTGGTATACCAAACTTCATATCTCGACGAGATAAAGCGATTTAGCGATGTGTGTCCGTCCGTCCGTCCGTCCGTCTGTCCGTCCATTAAAAATTGTAATCAAGCTAGAGGCCGCAATTATGGACCGATTGTCACGAAATTTAGTATGGAGGTCGGGTTTGGACCAGAATAGAACTGATTAGTTTTTGGCGATGATCGTGAAATGTTAAAGGGATGAAATGGACCAAAAACAAAATTTTTGCTCGATTTTGTAGCCGCTCTGTAGGTCGCAATAATAGTCCGATCGGCGCGAAATTTTAAACGTAGTTTTGGTTTGAGATGAAGAAGTAGCGTGCAAGTCAACGGTATGATCGGATAATATTTAACGGGTTAAATTGATCAAAACTTTTGTGTGAAAATTGGTAAAATTTCTAATGCACATCTTATAACAGCTAGCCCGGAAAGCTAGTGCACAGGGATAGTGGTATAGGGTATCACATGGTCGGCCCCGTCCGACTATAGTCTGTTCTTACTTGTTTAATATTGACTTTATTCGGGGACAAAACGTCATTTTGAGTAGGATGAATGTCTAGATGAGTAGATTTTGATAATTCACTCGAATTATTGCCAATAAGTTTTGTATGTATTTCTTGGCTAAGACTTATTGTTCCACTTTGGGAACCGGGGTTCTGAAGTTTTTTGGTGCCTTTTTAGCCAAACAAATCGAGCAATTTGGTTTGTATACCTCTTTCGCTCCGCAACCATAGCAAAAAATCTTTCTGTCACGCAAGCAGTCTTCCCAGTGATGACCAATATCACCACCATTCCAACATTGAATGTTGCTTGGATAACTTTTTATGGCATTCACTGAAGCGTCATCTAAGGGGGAGCTAATATTTTCCGGAGTTTGTTTTTCAAGATCTATCTCGGATATTTGTCGTTTCTGTTGAGGAATATTAGGATTTCGAGAGATCAAATTGCGCTTTACATGTTCATCGTTTAAGAAGTTTTCTCTTTTTTGCACCAGCTTGCGTAAGTGAGAAATAGATTCTATATGAACATATAACAAGTCCTGTCGGACCTCAGGGCGAAGATTCCTGGTAATTATTTCTACTAGTTCAGATTCCGATATAGGGGTACTTAGACGGTCAACAATAGTGGAAATTGCTTCATAAAAAGTATCAAAACTTTCAGCAGGTTTTTGCTTCCTATTTCTAATCTCTTCGCGTATATCGAAACAAGTTTTAAAATCACGATATTGTGACCGAAGGGCTGAACAAAAGTCATCCCACTCTACAGTGGGTACTTGTTTTCGATACCGCCAATACCAGTTTTTGGCTTTGCCGGATAACAAAATCTGAAGATGTTTGCAAATTAGTGTAAAATCCCCATAAAATGTGTCATTAGTAAGAGATTTTAATCGATATATAAATTCTTCTACATTTAATCCACTTGGGGATCCGTCGAATTGTAGATGCCAACTGTGTATTATAGAACTGATTTTATCTGTTGAGAAATGAGATGAAGACGTACTTGAGGAAGTTGAAATGTCATTAGAATTGCGGTTATTGAAATTCTGATTTATGGGAGGATCATTTGGAGGTTCAGCATTGGTATTGGTTGGGTTAGAAAAATCATTATTATTATTTTGCGTAATTGGTAAAGGGTTTTGATTTGGCTTAGGAAGTATATTGAGAGCACTGAGCGTTCTAGTAACACTCTGTTCGATTAGGCGATTGATTTGATCATAATCTACTACAGAATTGGAGTTATTGTTTTGAAAGGATGTTGGAGGCCGTTGCTTCACAGGAGTGTTCATTTGCTCATTAATCATAACCATAGGATATGAGATTGGGTCATGGTTATTTCGGGTGTAACTCCTGGTATGGTAGTGGGACTGATAAGCTTTAGCCCCTCTCGGTTTCCCTCTCCCACTCGCTTTACTGCCCGAAGGGTGCGACTGGGTAGCATTAGTTATAGGAAATAAAAGTGGGACTGGAACGTCGGAATCCGTAAGAAGGGGGTATTTCTTAAAATCAGAAAGTTTACATGCTTTTTTACATATAGGACATTCAGCGGCAGTGGCCAAAAAAGTCTCTATACAGCTACTGTGAAAAATATGTGAACATTCTTTTAGGATTAAACAATCATGACTCTCCAATATTAACTCTTCACAAATAAAACAGTCCAATTCGCTTTCAGCATTTGGAGCAGTTTCAGAAACTGCCGTATTAGCAGGAGGAGGAGGAGTTCGACTCAGAGACATTTTCAAAACAAAGAAGTTGTCAATAGCAATCGAATAAAAGGTTTGTTTAAAGATATATATAGAAAATGTTAATAATTAGTTGAATTGTTATGAAATAACACGACAATAGGTTCGTAATTTAAATTAAGTGTGTATATACATGAGTTCCCTAATCTAAGACGATGTGTATGCGGAATAGATGGACACAAAATTCGATACTGAAAAAAAAAAATTGGGCTATGGTGTTTTATGTTTACAGATTATAACTAATACGTTTAACCCACCAATTCGAATCCAAGCTTTCTTCACAGGTGGAAATCCTAAAATATCTCGGACAAATTATTGCAAAAAGCAATATCTTGTGATCCTAGAGTATATTTTAAGCGAATCGATAACTAGTTAAACATGACTATTAGATCTAGCTGATAAACTAAAATATTCGCAAATGTACTTCCTCCATGAGTCTGCTCAAATATCCTCGAACTAGATTACACCTGCTTAACGGTTAGTCTGTTCGAACTTATTTACCTCAAACAACTAAAATATCCTGTAAAGTAATGCAAAATTTTTCGAAGACATTTCGACCAAACATAATGATGAAATACCAAGCAAACAAAATGATGAAATCTACAATTTACTAAAAAGGATGAGCCGAAAGGGAATATAGAAATTCCTTCAGGCCCCACGTTGGGCGCCAATTATTGTAACGAACACGAATATGTGTTTCAAAATACCTCCGGAAGAAGTATCAATGTTATGGGAAATATGATTTTCCATGCCAACAGATCTAGACGAGAGGACTACGGGAGTTTTTGTACGCTAGCAGCAGCAGTCGGTTTTGAGGGGGTTCACGTCCTTCGTTAAAATCTATCTGTTTCACGTTACTATAATGATTTTTAACTCCCTATTTTGTAAAGAAAATGAAGTTACATGGGCCAAAGTTACCAAGATACCTACAACGAATTGCCCCAATAAATCTGGTAACAATAAAATATGAAATCTAACAAAAAAAGGTATCGATATTGTTGTCGGTAGTCAGGCTACTCCTAGGTGTTTTGGAGAGCACAGCCTCTATACCCGCCCTACCTTTGGTTCTATTTGGCTGATGTACTTTTAATAGAACCCCACATTTAGGCCAATATCTAGTTATCTATTCCGACATCATCTTATTAAGGAAACTCATAGGTTAAATTTAGCAATCCATATTAAATAGATATATAACAAGTTTTATTCATTTCATGCTGACTTATTACTATTTCTAATTTAAAAGAGTAAACAAAACGAGAAGTAATTTTTTTTTTTTTTTTTTGTGCGAATATTTTAACTTAGCTATTACTCATTTGTTCTGAAGGTAGGGTGTATGAAAAACAAGATTTGAAGTGAAGAGTAGAATTATATAAACGCTAGGATGAGTTAAGCATAAAGAATAGATAGATTAAACCACATAATTCTTTTTGTTTACATATGCTTCTTCATTGAATCAAAAGCAACGTAAAACAAAACTCTATGATACCAGAAAAAAAAGAGGTACGGACTTACCATAAAATAACCAGGTTACTTATTGAAAAGGCCTCCCAATGTTGGTTGTCTTATGGAACGATGACAAGAACTGTACTTCTTGTATCCTGTTTTGAAATTTCAATTTATGTGGTTTAGTCTTAGAATTATAATTTTAGCATGCAATAACAATTTAAAGTTACTTAATATATAGGTTTCACTGATTTTTTTTTTATAAATCACTTAAATGAATATTAAATTTTTACTTTCATTATTTGACTATTTTAGTTATATTTCATATTTCACAATTTATTTTATAAATTAGCCAGTAATAACTTTAATCACACATTCAACATACACTGATCAATTTTTCTATCTTTTTTATTACGAATTAAATACTTTTTACCAAGAACTCGCGGTTTTCGTTTTTAAATAATCTTCAGCGACCGAGTTTCATAAAACATCAATTACAACTAGATTAGAAAAACCAGACAAGAATTCCATCACTCGGTGATAACTGTAGTTGTTATAGTAGTCATAAGGAAGAAACAAAAATGTGATCAATGTATGCTGAGTAGGTTTGGCAAATGCAAACTTGAGTGGAATAAAAGCAAAATTTTTGTTGTTGGATATTCTAAGTTTATAACTTAGTTTTTATAGATCTCATTTTTTTACTGTTTATGAGATGCTAGACAATTACAATTATTTTTTCTCTTTTTTTTTTCTCTTGAAATTTAAGTGGAGATTAAAGTTAGGGTTGAAAATCGAGATTTTTAGTTTGAAACGAAATAAAATAATGGGAAATGTAACATTTGGTAACAATTCGAAATATTTTCATGTAAATCTTATTGGGACTAAAAATTTTAACGATGCAATACTATAATTTTATCATACCGAAATGTTGAGTTTTCATCATATCAAAGATGGTTTAAATTGGAGTTCTGTACTTGTCGATCGAACTTTCCAGGAAATTTACAAGTGAAATGATGCTGTAGTACTGACGATTGTAGTTATTCCGACGAGAATAATGATGACGAAGAGCATTCCTTTTAAATAGCGATGATTATGGAACTTTCATCATGCGATTATGAAACTTTGTACTAGTACCAAAATTTAGAATGTTTCACAAGTCTGCATAATCGTTTAAGCAATTCGCCTGACAAAGTTTCTTTTGGTTTTATGGGATTTGGAGGTTCTTAACAAAACCCAACAGCAGTGGACAGGTACAGTTGATACCACGGGTGTTAAGGCTGCTCCCAAGAATGGAGCTTGGCTTCAGAAACCTCGTGGTGTATAATACCGCCTAAATTATGATACACATTAACACTTTTCAATATGCTTGTTAAATTTAATTACCTTTTAAAAATCAATTAAAACTTGTATTTAATTAAATTTTGATTAAATACTTTATCAAAAAAAAACTGGGAAATTTTATGCCGTTTATAGATTTAGAGGTTAATAGTGTCAACTTTTGATCAAGATTATGATGTTCACTCTCGGAAGATTAATTGCAAAAGAAAGCACTAGAAAAAACGTGTTAATATCAAGCTTCTTGAGACCCGTTTTATGAGACAAGTGGTTCAATATAAAAATTGGAGTGGCCAGATCGTTAAACATGAATCAAATTTATAACTATAAAATCGATAAATTTATCGTGGTGAACATGGATGAACATATGTCCGTTAAATGTTTAGTGCCAAAGTGATACAGGTTTGAATAGAAAAATTAAAAAATTGTTTTGCGATGAAAATATACTACATGCAAGATTTCTTCAATATTTTTTGATTTTCCGCGAAAATAAAAATAAATTTAGCAACTATTTTAGCATCTACGGATAGATATCAAATGCTGCTAACGATTCATATATACATGTTCTTATTACAACACAATATGAATTTTTAAATATTTTTTCTTTACAAGAGAGTAAAGCCGCATATAATTTTTGAGTGCAGCATCCAATTTTGTGAACGCGAATAGATTTGAAATCACGATTTTTTTCGTAACCCATGTACCAAAAATGGCGGATGTGCTCGCAAAAAAAGTTTTTAATTTTTTTTCTGTGTAATTGTAAAGGAAATTTGAAATTTACCATATACCCTCGTTAGCATAAATGCTGAGGGTATAAAAACATGCCAAATTAACTATGTATGGAATGTTTTCCAGGTTCTTTATTTTGAATAGAAACAAAGTGTGGGTAAATGAATAAAATAATACATTGTTTGTTTCCTTAGTTTGGCATAAGTTGTAAAGGTAAGGTCACATTAGGCAAATATTTGTTCCAGCAACCGGCACTGTGCGCTGACTAAATATGCTCACTTGTTCTCAGTAATAAAAATTAGAAAGTACAATTAAGATAATCTCTCTTCTGAGAGAAACGCATGTATTTCATTTTTGTTTGAAATCACTACATTTCAAACACTGAAATACAAATGTATAAAAACAGGTGTGCACATATGGGTGATGACACAAAATTATCCAAATATACATATTACATTTTAAATCCATGTGAATCTAACAACGAAAGTTTATAGATTGGCTATTCGCTTCGTTTGAAAAATAAATTTTGAGTATGTTTAAAGAAAACTTGAATCTTAAGTAAACAATCCATAAAAATTGTATGTATGTATATCACACTTTGCATTGTAGTAGCTAAAAACATATTGATACGTTTTTGTATTTTTCCCCTAGCATGTGCAATTATACGTGTATACCAAACATGTTGTCCGGAAAAAAGTTAGATTCTTTAAGTGGCATAACTTAAGGATCCAAATGGGGTCACGAAGTACTTTAGTCATGTTATTGCAAACATGGGAGTCATATTTAAAGCATAAAACATAATTTATGTTATGAAGTTCAGCTGGCGTGTGTTGCCATTCAATATTTTGAAAGAAAAACATTTTGTTTTTATGTTCCAACATGCGAGATTTTCAATGACTATAAAATTCATCTGTATTTATTAAATTGCAATTAATATTCTGATCATTGTTATTGTTGTTCTTTTTAGCACGCCGTTACTTGCGGAAGGGCAAAATAGAGCAATGCGTTTGTTAAATATTTTATGGAATGTACAAATAAGAAAAAATATGATTTTAAGGAGTTTATTTGGATGGGTTATTAAATTATTGGTGGAACAAAAGGCAGTATCGACGTTTATTTGTAAAAGGTCTCAAGGCAAACCATAAATTTGGAATTTAAAGTAATGCCCAGAGAATGAAAACATGGATTTACATGAATAGCTAGGAAAAAAGAAGGTTAGAAAATAAGTACAGATTTGGAAGGACTTTAAAAGAGAAATCATAAATATAGCACAAAGAGGGCAAAAACGTTGATACCTTTCCTTGAAATTTTATGATGAACAAAGAAAATCAATAAACGAGATGAATTTGAATTAGCAAAGTCCAGGACATACGTATAAAAAAACAAGTAAGAGACGGTTATAGTTGGACAGGACCGAACATGTTATACCCTACTCCACTACCTGTGGCACTAGTTTTCCACGGAATTTCTTCAGTATGATTGCGACGTATTTTAGCCGTCCGGTCATATACATATACATACATGATATACATTATTGGAAACATAAGTTGTTAGTTTCATTATTTTAAATTGTAATGACAATCTGAATAGTATAAAGAAAACAATATTAAAGGACTTTTGGAAATAGCTTTTGCTTATTTTTACCGAATCGACCAAGGAAAAACGACCAATATTTCAAGTTGTTACATTACTTTGGAGCAAAAGGTAATTAATTTTTTATATTTTTATACAAAAATATGGTCAATTTCACCCGCTAAATAATATCAGATCATCATCAGAAATTGTATGCATCTTCCTCGACCCAAAATTTTACCTCGTGCAGAATTTCGTGACTATTGAACTATAATTGCGACATATAGCGTGGTTATGATAGAAAGGTCAAGAAATCCTTGTCTAAGTGTGGCTTTCTTGCACGAGATGTGTCTTTCAATTTTCTCAATTTTCACACAAAAGTTTCGGCCCATTTAACCCACTAAATATTATCCGTCCACCATAATCTTATAATCTTACCTTATTTGGAATTTCGAGGCGATCGGACTATTATTGCGACATACAGAGCAGCTACAAAATCGGATAAAAATTCTGTATTTGGTACATTTCACCCGCTAAATATTTTCCGATCATTATTTCAATTCAAATTTGCTTGATGATCAGTCCATAATTGCGGCCTGGAGTTTGATTACAATTTACGAGGGCGGTTCGGAAACTTCATAGAAAGAGAGTAGTTAGTTTTTCAAAAATATTTTTATTTTTCAATATAATCTTGATTAAAATAGTTTTCCTCAAGGTCTTCAAAATAGTGGTTTACAACTGTAATTGCATCTTCATTTGACGTAAAACGCTTGCCAGCAAGGATTTTTTTTAGATTTGGGAACAAGTAAATGTCACTGGGAGCTAAATCAGGAGAATAAAGTGGGTGGTCAAGCAACTCGTACTTTAGTTCGTTGATTTTAGCCATTGTTAAAACACACTTGTGCGCTGGTGCGTTGTCTTGATGAAAAATTATTTTTTTGTGTTGTAAGCCAGGACGTTTTTCTCGAATTTGTACATTTAATTGATCCAAAAGGTAGCAATAGTACTCTGAACTTATTGCTTTACTCTTTTGCAGATAGTCAATCAATAAAATACCTTTGAAGTCCCAAAAAAACCGTTGCCATAACCTTACCAGCCGATTGAATTGTTTTTGCCTTCTTTGGAGCACTTCCTCCAGCTTCAGTCCATTGTTTGGATTGTTCTTTTGTCTCTGGAGTATAGTGGTGGATCCATGTCTCATCAACAGTTTTGAAACGACGCTTAAAATCCATTTTATTTTGCTTAAAACGATCGAAACAAGCTTGAGAAATGTTCATTCTTATGCGTTTTTGATCGACTGTTAACAAATGCGGCACCCATCTTGCAGAAAGCTTTTTCATCTGTAGTTCTTCATGCTAAATTAAATGGACTCGATCATTTGAGATGCCCATGATATTAGCAATTTCACGCACTTTTATTCGTCGATCATTTAATACCATATCATGCACTTTGGCTTCAATATCTGTTGTTGTTGCTGTTTTTGGACGCCCACAATGTGGTTCATCTTCAATGCTTATACGACCACGTTTAAATTCAGCAACCCAATTTTTTACTGTTGCATATGAAGGAGCACTTTCACCTAACACATTCACCATATCACCATATCCCGATAAACCTTTTTTATGTAAATATTTAATGACAGCACGGCTTTCTAATTTTACCATTGTAAAAAAATTGCGGATGCGTCTTTTTTGAACACCTGTTTCTATATGAAGGAGTTGCCAGATCGAAACTAAATTTAACATGTGTTCATAACAGAGATGGAAGTTTCCAAAACACCTAAATTTTTTCTGTTTATACCGCGCTTTTTGTGCTAGGCTAAGAAATTTCCGAACTGCCCTCGTATAATGGATTTCGCGGTGTTACATGCATTTTTAGCAAACTAAACTTATAATACCCTTCTCACATTGTGGAGTAGGGTATAACAACATAAGGAAAAACTGGGTAAAATTCAGCCGGAACAAATTTTTTACCGTCCACCACGAATTGTATCGAAGTAAAATGGATTTTTTAATTTATTATCGTATATCAAAGTACGTCAAGCAGTTAAAAAAATCATATCTCATCAAACAAATCACACATTACAAAACATTGATACTACCAATTCTAGTGAACAGTTCCGAAGCCTGGGTACTTACTTGTCCAAACAGATAACGCAATACTTGGTGTGCTTAAGAAAAAATTGACGGAAAGCTGTACGGGCCAATATGCGTTGACGGTAAAAATCGACATTGTATGAACCATGATCGGATATATAACGACATTAGTAAAGATAAACGTATCAAATATTGACCCAACTGAAAATTGAATTCACATCACATCAGGATGTCTACTCTGATCTTCTTACGCAATTTTACAACGAAAGCATTAGCGACATAGAAAATCATCGCCAAAGAATCGATAGAACATTCAGAATAAACGGTTAAATGAAGCTATATCAGACTAGTGTAGCTAAGGCTTCTTTTTTTAAATTTCCAAACGAAAGAGCAAAGGCTAAATTCGGGTCGGAGCCGACTATGTGATACTCTAAACCACTACCCCTGTACATAAGATTTTCACTGATAAACATTTATTTTAGGGAGATACTATAGTTTTCAAAACTTCTCTACAAGTGGTGTCTAAAGACATGCCGTTCAGACTCGGCGATAAACAGTAGGTCTCATATCATTGCACTATAGGTAATTTGCCCAGTTTTTGAGGCAAAAAGTCGATTTTGCAACTTTTAATAATAATAATTTTTTAGTTGGCATTGAAAAAAGAACATGTCAAAATTTGTTAATAAGAATGATATTTTTCAAAATAGCGTCATTATCGCGGTTAAGAATTTCGAAGAAGAACTAAAAAAATATATATTGTAAGGCATATTTCAATGTATTTAAAACCGCGGAAAAATAAACCAAATATAAATATATATAGATCTGCAATTGCGAGAGGAATTTATTTAATATATAATATAGCTTAAACATTTTGGGTAGCGACCAAAAAACACAAAAAGTCAGAAATAAATATTTTATTTTTCTTAAACTCACGTCATATAGACTTATACTAAATTGGCCTATTTGGCCGTGATTTTGCAACCTAGAACACATTACTGAAAGTCTTCTGCATTGGTATTACTAGGTTTCAAAACCCGATTTTGCCCGTTTTTTTTTTGATATTTATGAGATTTTATTAGGTTACTTCTTAATAAAAAGTCCTAAAATTGTGGAAGTTTGGTTTGAAGAAATAAACAATAAATGTAAAAATATTGTTGTTTACAATTTCATTGCGAGTCAAATAAGTAATGGCGACAAATTGTTCGGTATATCCGTGGTTTTCCATAAACGGTGCGGCAGTACGAGGGCAGTTCGGAAACTTCTTAGCCTAGCACAAAAAGCGCGGTATAAACAGAAAAAAGTTGTGTTTTGGAAACTTCCATCTCTGTTATGAACACATGTTAAATTTTGTTTCGATCTGGCAACTCCTTCATAGATAAACAGGTGTTCAAAAAAGACGCATCCGCAATTTTTTTACAATGGAAAAATTAGAAATGCGTGCTGTCATTAAATATTTCGATAAAAAAGGTTTATCGGGACAAGAAATTCATAATGATATGGTGAATGTGTTAGGTGAAAGTGCTCCTTCATATGCAACAGTAAAAAATTGGGTTGCTGAATTTAAACGTGGGCGTACAAGCATTGAAGATGAACCACGTAGTGGACGTCCAAAAACAGCAACAACAACAGAAATTGTAGCCAAAGTGCGTGATATGGTATTAAATGATCGACGAATAAAAGTGCGTGAAATTGCTAATATCATGGGCATCTCAAATGATCGAGTCCATTTAATTTTGCATAAAGAACTACAGATGAAAAAGCTTTCTGCATGATGGGTGCCGCATTTGGGTGCCGCATAAGAATGAACATTTCTCAAGCTTGTTTGGATCGTTTTAAGCGAAATAAAATGGATTTTAAGCGTCATTTCATAACTGTTGATGAGACATGGATCCACCACTATAATCCAGAGACAAAAGAACAATACAAACAATGGACTGAAGCTGGAGGAAGTGCCCCAAAGAAGGCAAAAACAATTCAATCGGCTGGTAAGGTTATGGCAACGGTTTTTTGGGACTTCAAAGGTATTTTATTGATTGACTATCTGCAAAAGGGTAAAACAATAAATTCAGACTACTATTGCAACCTTTTGGATCAATTAAATGTACAAATTCGAGAAAAACGTCCTGGCTTACAACACAAAAAAATAATTTTTCATCAAGACAACGCACCAGTGCACAAGAGTGTTTTAACAATGGCTAAAATCAACGAATTAAAGTACGAGTTGCTTGACCACCCACCTTATTCTCCTGATTTAGCTCCCAGTGACTTTTACTTGTTCCCAAATTTAAAAAAATTCCTCGCTGGCAAGCGTTTTACCTCAAATGAAAATGCAATTACAATTGTAAACCACTATTTTGAAGACCTTGACCTATTGACCTATTTTAATCAAGGGATAGAATTGCTAGAAAAGCGTTGGACTAAGTGTATTGAAGTTTCAGGAGATTATATTGAAAAAAAAATATTTTTGAAAAACTAACTATTCTCTTTAATTTCCGAACCGCCCTCGTAGTAAGCTTTTTTTTATCTCTCTATTACATATTAATCATTGATACGGTTTAAGGGAGTACTAAACTCGTCTTTATTAGCGTATATTCAAAAAATATACAAAACTGTAGTAACAATTCATTGGAAAATCTACTCGCGGGGACAAAATTTTTGTTACTTACTACCGTGATCGTTTTCAACAGTTTGTGGTGTATAAGAAAACTAATGAAAATTGCATTGAAAAAAATAGCTTTGTTCGTTATATACGTAGTTGCTTATAACCGTTTTCGTTATATCCGAATTTATCTGTAAAAATGTTTGTTTTATCTCAGTTTTACACATATATGATTTAAAAAGGTAAAAAATCCTTTAATTCCGCTGTTATTAATTTTTGTCTCAAAAACAGGGCAAATTACCTATAGTGCATTGAGCTAATGTGAATCGGGGAGCACAAATTGATATGAGAGAAGTCTCCCTTGTCCCATCTGGGATATTTGTGGAACAATTATGTATATATTACTATAGTATAGGATGTGTGAATCCTCCCTTTAATATTAAATGACTAAATGCAAAGTAGGTTGGCGTAGGTGGTCAAAAAACTCAGATATCCCAATAGTCGCTAAACCAACCCAGTCCTTTCTCAAGTGTAATGACGAATATCACAGCTTTATCTGATGGCCTACCAAAAATTTTAGCCTGACAATGAAAGTAGAAAATCTCACCTTTACAATGATAAACAGTAGATGGTTATATAACAAAGATATCACAGTAGTCGTTAATAATCCCATTTTTTCCATTTTTTGTCATCACGTTACAGGTCGCAATTTAAGTCGGATCGTCACGAAATTTTGGAGGCTGATGGGTGTCACAGAGAGGAAGAAAACTACTGATGATTATCAGATCAGGGTCGAAATAGGCAATAAACTAATGTGGAGAAAAATTCAACTTTTTTCTTATGCAAATATCTCGGTTTTTAGTAGGGGTATTCCTAAAGTAAAACCTATCAATGGAAGAAGAAAAGTTCGCCTTTACAAATATGCAAAGTAGGTTGGCGAAGGTGGTCAAACAATGGAGATATCGCAATAGTCGATAACACTGTGACACAAAATGGAACTCAATGTCTGGGTGGTGGAAAATTTCTTCTGGAGATGAAAGCCCTTGTTGAGTATATTAAGACTCCAAAGGAAATGTTCGCCATAGGCCAAGTTTTTGAGATATCGCGTGACGACTCTTTTGATTTTTTTCCTATAATACTTTGGAAAATAGCTTCATATCTCTCATTGGCGTTATTGTAGCTTCGTTTTGAGAATACAATCGATTGGTGAATCTTTTTGTAGAATGTTTCATTCTTCCAACTAGATTCCTTTCGCATCATTTTCGTCCTTTATTTCTTGAACCGTAGTAGAAGTACCACAAGATGAGATTTTTCAACATCCAAATATTCTACAAAAATGTTGGTCAGAAGATTTTAGATACGGTTCTCTTTGACAACTTATCAATATTTTCCCGTTTTCTTTGTCCTTAGTTTTTCTGTATATTCGATATTAGCTATTTATTGGTATGTAGACTTACCAATTGTTTATTGCTTATTTAGACATCTGACAGAAAAGCTCCTGTAATAAAGAACACGTCAATAGCAAATTCATGGAGAACAGATGCGGTTATCTCAATTTTTGAACCAGATATTCCGACATTAAAATCGATTTTTGAACCGGATTTAAGTAACCGATTAAGTTTATATGCATACCATTCATTACAAAGCTTATAGAGTTGTCAATCAAATGAAATTAATTCGCTGATTGAAAAAAAAAAAACGTTTTATTGAACCGATTTGAATTAAAAATATCGCTACGCGCAAATATGAAGATCAAAGGCTAGGGGGCGAAACATTCCTTTTTGCGATGAAAGTCAATGAAGATAATATTTCAAAGCCGGAAGGACAGTTATGCCGTAGGTCAAACTTCTGAGGAGAATTAAATATTCTACAAAAAGATGACTGAAGAAAGATATGAAGCTATTTTCCCAAGTATTATAGGGGAAACATCAAAAAATTCATCACGCGATATATCAAAAACTTGACCTATGGCGAAAATTTCCTTTTGGGTTCTTAATCTACTAACCGAGGGCTTTCATACCCAAATGGAATTTAGGGAAAACCTCTATACCAAAAATCGAAGATGTGCTCGTAAATTTTTGTTTTGATCTTTTTATACCCTCCACCATAGGATGGGGGTATATTAAGTTTGTCACTACGTTTGTAACTACTCGAAATAATCATTGTAGACCCCACAGTCTATATATATTCTTGATCAGCGTGCAATTCTACATCGATATAGCCATGTCCGTCCGTCTGTCCGTCTGTGAAAATCACTCTAGCGTCCGAATGGATTGACGTAGGTGGATGCAATTTTGGGAAAATCTATTATTTGTACGTAGGACTTTTGGTATTGAAAGCGGGCTATGTAGGTCCACGCTTTCGTATAGCCCCCAAACAAAATGACGCGTGACGCGTCGTCGTTTTAAGGAATGTTTAAGATATTTGTCCCATTTTACGACCGAATTGGTTGTAGCTTTGTATTTTGTGTCTCCATAGGCCACAAAACATTCCTACCAAAGTTGGTTTATATAGGTCCACGTTTTGGTATAGCCCCCATATAAAGTACACGTCATTATACCCTATACCACAATGTGGGAAAGGATATTATAAGTTTGTTTTGATAAAAATTTATGTAACACCGCGAAATATTCGTCGGAGACCCCCAATGTGGTATACCAATCTTCATATCTCGACGAGATAAAGCGATTTTGAGATGTGTGTCCGTCTGTCCGTCCGTCTGTCCATTGTAAATTGTAAACACGCTCCATGCCGTAATTATGGACCGATCGTCACGAAATTTTGTATGGAGGTTCAGATCAGAATAGATCCCTATTCTTATTGATGATGATCGTGAAATATTTAGCGGGTGAAATGGACCAAAAACATAATATTTATCCAATTTTGTAGCGGCTCTGTAGGTCTCAATAATAGTTTGCAATTTGAGATGGCGATCGGATAATATTTAGAGGGTTATATGGACCAAAACTTTTGTGTGAAATTGGTAAAAATTGCAATAACGTAGCGGTTAAACAACGAAAGTAGTAGTACCAGGTATGCCAACTGTTCCGAGGTAAAAATCGCTACAGCCACATACGCACCATAGTTCTGTAGCGATTTTTACCTTAAAACAGTTGACATTCCTGCTTAAACACAAGTAGCGGGAAAACCACCAACTTGGCACCCATGAGGTTTGGTTTTTTTCATAAGTATTATACATTACATCTCTGATATTTGATAATTAAATTTTCACAATCATTGAGAAGAAGTTCCGTGGAGAGAGATTGACCAGGGATAGTGGTATTGGGTATCCCATGGTCGGCTCCGTCCGACTATAGACTTTTCTTACTTGTTTTAATATATTTTGAATGTATTAGTTCCATTTGACGACAGAATCGGTTGTAACTTTGTATTTTGTGTTTCCAGAGTCTAAGAAATATTTCTAAAATAAAACGTTTATATAGGTCCACGTTTTGATATAGCCCCCATAGGACGATATCTCCCGATTTTCGGTATTTTGAAGGGTTTGGCCTCATTATCACACCGAGATGGCTGAAATTTGTAGGTATAGGTCCACGCCATCATATAGCCCCCATAGAACGGTACCTTCAGATTTTCGGTATTTTGAAGGTTGTGGCCACATTAATCCACCGAAATGGCTGAAATTTGTGGTGGAGGGTATAAAAAGTTCGGCCCGACCGAACTTAACGCTTTTCCTAATTTTTATTTTTACCATATATTTTTAGTTTTTCATGGCTGATGGACCGTTGAATTTCACCATTTAAGGAAATTTGTAAACATGTCGTTTTTCTTAATACGGGAGATACCGTGCCACCTTCGAAATTCATGCCTACATGTACCACGGCACATTCCACAAAATTTCGTGAATATCGGTTCGCTAGTTTTCGAGATATAACATACTTAAAACTTGGCCGTGGGACATGGTAGAACAAGAAAAGGTAGCAGCAATACCCAGCTGACTGAACTGGGTTGTAGTGTTAGTGTCAAATTCCAAACGACATTTTATGTATTTATTTCTATGTTCGATGTATATTAGGGATATATATTTTTGAAGAACAAATTTATTCATCAGAAAAAATACTATTTCCTTTTTCATATCATTGACATGTAACCTCCTCCAGGTCCGAACGGCATGCCGCACACTAAAACACCGCTTATGGGGGCGGTACAATATTTGTTAATATGTGTGGTATTTTGTTAAACTTGAAAAAAAATAAAGCCCTAATAAACATGTCCTTTTTTGTTTTCAAAAGCAAACGATTGAAACAGCTTCTCTTTTTTAATGAATTACCAGCGACCCGAAACATTTTTGCAAGTATTCTACTTTCTGCGAGAAATTATGCATTTAGTGGAATGATATGGAAACATTCAAATTGAAAATCTAACGAGCTTTCACTCATGTTTTTCAAAATATTCAATCAAATGTGAAAAATTATTAGTTTTTTAAGTTCCAATAATTTATAGACATTTCCTTGTTTTGTTTACATGTACGTTGACACTACCCAATAGAAAATCAAATCGTTGATGACATTTTCGTCGACGATTCGTTGACGAAATCTATGAAATTGTCATGTACGACAACTTGCATGACCATGTCTTGCATTTTGTCTTGGCAACAAACTCAAAAAAAATTCTCAAAAAAGCGAGCTTTGAAATAATTGTACATATATTTATGAAGATATTAAATTTTCTATTTGTAATAAATTTAAGATTGTGAAATCATAAAATTTGGAAGTCGCGTCACGATGTATACAATTATTATTTATGCAAAGTGTATTAACTAAAAGCGGTAAGTAAGAATAAGTAGATTAAAATGCATAATAACTAATTGTGTTTGTTCTTTAAATACGTGTATTTAGGTTGAAGGCATGGCGAACTTTGAAAATCGCGATATGAAGCACATGGTATATGGTAAGATTTTCGAATATATTAGTGGTTATTTTCAACAGTCATTTATAATCTCTTTTTTGCAGAATCCACACGGTGAAGGAGATCGCCCTTTCAGTTGGCTGGGGAAAGAAATAAGGCGTGGTAAAGCTGGAAGAAAGTGGTGACATGCAGAACATCCGGGAATTAAGTATAATTAATTTAAGATAAAATTTGTAGACATAATGTATTTTATAATGTAATAAAAAATTACACAAGACAACAAAATGAACTTGTCTTTAGTAGGGTCGTTAATGACAAAAATCAAGACAATGTCTGCAAAGCAGTCGTCAACGAAATAACTGGTTTTTTGTCTTCCAAGTCGTCATCGACGACAGCTTCGCTTACCTTGTCGCCCATGTTGTCGTGCATGAATACTGGGACACTTGTGTGAAAAAGTCGTCAACGATTCCAAAGGGCTGTCTGCAAAGGGTCGTGAACGAATTGGAAATGTCGTGCACGATTCATCAATGTTGTCTTGAAGACACTTTCTATTGGGTAAGGTTCACAAACAAAAACAAATTTCAATGTGGTTGTTGTTGAGTTGTATTTGTTGTAGTATTAACTTTACCTTCTATTTGTTCTACCATGGCCGTGGGAGGGACTTCGGGCACCAAAAAAGAACATTTGATCCTGGGGGCAACTACCGTTGTCTCGAAAATTATCGCAAATATAGCGATTATTAAACAACAGGCCCCCGAAATTCATTAACAATTTCTGAAAATGTCATAAAATTATGTTCAATAGTTTTGAAAAAATGTATTGTAAAGAGTGGGCGTGGTCATCAGTTTTCAAGACATATCATATTTAAACAATTAAGCATGGTCCGGTATTTTGGCTCCAAATGTGTAGCTAAGGTCCGAGACACAACCCCATTGTCTCCCTAAATTAATGCTGAAACCGATATCATAAGTTTGACATAAACATATAGCGTTTGAAAGAAATGGGTGGGAAGGTACCACACCTCCTCTGAAATTCATAAAGTACACATTGCCACGGCAGACCTTGAGCATTTGCTGCAAATTTATGGAAATCGGTTCAGTATTTTGGAGATATAACATATTTAAAAAAGTAGACGTGTTCGGGTCTTTAGGCCCAAAAGAAGTACCTAGATTCTAGATTAATTCATAAATTTTCAAACCGATCCATTCGTTATTATTGCAAGTGTAGCGGTTTTTTCTTTTGACCGGGAGCCATCCCTGTACATCCCTGAAAATTTCAGTAAAATCGGTTCCGTAGTTTTGTAGATGCAACATATTTTAAAAAAGTGGGCGTTTTCAAGTCTTTGGGTCCCAAATAAATACTTAAGGTTAAAGACACAACAAAAATTGTCTCGCAAATTAATTTCCAATCCGATACATTCGTAATTATTGTAAATATAGCATTTTTTAGGGTATAGGAAAGTACCCCAACCCTTCCCAAATTCAACAAAATATGTATGCTATTTACACCGGGGATCATCGTTGTACACAATTTCTGGAAAATCAGTTCAGTAGTTTTTGTAGGAAAGATTAAAATTGAAATTTGAAAAAAGTGGGCGTAAAAGTGGAGCTGAGTTGAGTTGACGAAAGTTGAGTTATGACGAACATTTCAAAAAAAGAATTATCCAAATCGGCCCAGCCTTTCTCAACTGATGCCATTACCAACGACATTGATTTTTATTTACATATAAATGAATGTAAATTTATCATTTAATAAGCGGAACAGATTTTGTTGGAATTTTCAAAAGTATTGGTAACATTTTGGGTTGAATGTTTTCAAATGTGGATTGAATATGTGACCATATATTCGAATCGATTAAAATGACACCAATATCACCACGATTATAGAGTGAAATGAAATAGTTTCCAATATCTTGTAATGAAGTTTCTAAAAGAAAGAAAAATTTTTTTTGGTGCACAATTTCACATTATTATTAATTTACAAACCTTCAGACACTGCCATAAAATTTATGTCATTTCTGCCAAAACCAAACGATTCTCCTATTCCGGCCAACAAAAATCCCACAACGATTTCCTATTTATGAAAAGAAATTTCCTTTAAGATGCGTATTTAGAGGTTGTTAGGAGTTATTTACTTCTTCGGCTATAATTGCAATCAGGAAACGTTGCTCATCGTATTGAGGGTATCGAACTTGTCCAATTTTTCTTTGTTCCATTAAAATGTTGCTAAATTTGAAAACAAAATTGGGAGAAAACAATGTGACAGAAAAAATAACTATACCCAAGGCATATTTGTATAACACTTCCGTTACACATGCCAGTAAATTGGTGCCAATTGAGTACATGTATTATACTCGAAAATGCCGAAAAAGTGTTCGACTGGCATGCAGTTTTCTTGTGTGTTTACACATGCCAGTGCAAGTTCAATTTCAAAATTATTTTAAGTCGCATTAACACACAAAAGTGCATTATATTTCAGATTTAAAACACAATTCACAACATATTTTATTACTTTTTATTTTATTTCGTTTTAAAAAGATTGTTTTCAATCATAAACATAATGAATCTGGTATTGCCGCCTTTTCAATATTGTATAATCCCAGAGGGGAAATTATTTGTCAACATATATTTTCATGAAAAACATCAAAATTATGTCTTTATTTACCACTAATATATTGCAGCTACCGAGATGTATTATTTGTGTTTCCTAATCTTTTTGAAAATATGCATTAAATCTTTGCATTCTTAAAAGAAACAAAAATGTACATGGATTTGAAAATAGTCTCGGCAACTCTTTTTTCATTTTCGACATATCATTGGCAGCCAACTCAAAATTTTGCTGGCATGAAAAATCTAGTGCCAGTGGAGTCGACAATTCAAAAAATGTAATTGTGGTAGTAAAATATTGTGTATGTATTGAATTTTTCGAACTGTCACTGGCATGTGTAAAGGTTGGGTAAGGTAGAGGTGACAATTAGCTTTATTTTTAATATTTTGGAAACTGGGTTTTCAAAATGTGATACGATGTACTCATGAAATTTTGAACATCGTAATTTGCTATCATAAAATACTTCTTTTCATCCTAAGCGTGTAATAAAAAGGACCTACGACAATTCTGAATGCTTTATATTTACATTTTGAATCAATTTTGTTCTATTTTAGAGGATTTTCAAAGAGTTAGTTTTTTGCTGAGAAAATTTCAAGAACCCTATTATTCAATATTTTCTTTGACATTTTGTTTTCAATAACAACAATGTTGTTTTTGCAAATTTGGAAGTTGTTGCAATTCATGCATCCACCTTACACCCAGCATAAACTTTCCTTAAAGGCATTCCTTATATACGCCCTTTTCAACACAAAAAGTATTTTAGCAACATTTTTTGGCCAAACCACATGTAATATTAACCACAAATTAATATTTAAAGTTCACAGTGGTTGAAAAATATCTCCGTCAAAATTGGTCCTTGTTTTGGTATAGCTCCTACATGACGGTACCTCCCGATTTTCGATATTTTGAGGATTTAGCTAGAATTTTTAGCCGAACTATCTGTAATTTGACCGTTGAGATTCCCAGTGGTCACAAAATATCTCCTCCAAAAATTTTCAACATACGATCACCTTTTAGTAAAGCCCCCATATAACGGTACCTCCTGATTTTCGGTATTTTGAGGATTTTACCTAATATTTTTAACCGAACTGTTTGTAATTTTACATTTGAGGTTTACAGTAGTCACAAAACATCTCCTCCAAAAATTGTCAACATAGGTCCATACTGTGGTATGGCCCCCATATCTTGAGGATTTTAGCTAAATTTTTTTTACCAAACTACCTGTATTTTGACAGTTGAGGTTCCCAGTGGTCAAAAAATATCTCCTCTATAAAAAATTGTCAACATCGGTTCACGTTTTGGTATAGCCCCCATATAACGGTACCTCCCGAATTTCGGTATTTTGAGGATTTTAGCTACAATTTTTAACCGAACTAGCTGTAGTTTGAAATTTGAGGTTCTCTATGGTCATGAAACTTAGCATCAACAAGTAAAAAAGTATCAGTCGGCTTTGCCGACAGATATATACCCTAAGCCTGTGTATATTAAAAACAAAAATTTCCCAAAATACGTTTGAACCGACAACAATTTTGATTAGGATTAAAGATCAAAAGTTTTGCGGAGGAGATACTAAAAGGAATGGATCGACATTGACCGTTACGGAAGTGGATCTCCAGCCACAACATATGGTGCCATAGGATGTTTTTGCACTCTTCAGGCTGTTTGCTCAAGAAGTATGGACTTGCCCCTAAAACACTTTTACCATCGTAATTGAAGCAGCGAATGCAAGTTGTCTCTACAAAAATCAAAGTGATTCGATATCAGGTCTTAAAGTGAACTTATCCGAAATTTTGTGTGTGTGGTACCAGATGGAGTGGACAAATATAGTCCATATTTGAACCTGATCTATATCTGGTAGATATATTAGGATGTGTAAAGTATAGACCAATTTGGCAACTACCTTCAAGAGTTACCGTACGAACAATTTTTCCGAACATTTTTGAACTTTTGTGGGGCAGGTACCTGAAAGAGTGGACCGATATGGCTTATCTTCAAACTTAAACTATGTTTGGACAAAATATTACTAAGGCCAAATTGTGGACCGAATCGGCAGTTACGTTCGAGAGTTATCTTGCGCTCCAACCACCTCACACGGTGTCATAGGGGTTTTTTTTTGCAACTTTCAGGCTATTCTCTCGGGAAGTATGGAATTGCCCTTGCTGAATTTGTACCGTCGTATGGAGGGCAGTGAATACAAGTTGCTAAAACAAAAATCAAAGCGTTTCGAGAGCTGGCCCTAAACTGAACTTTTCTGAAATTTTGTGTGGGAGGTACCCGAAGGAGTAGACCTATTGAGTCCATATTAAAACATTATCTAAGTCTGGTACACATTTCACGATGTGTAAAGTATGGACCAAATCGGTTACTCCTTTCAAGAGTTATCGTGCGCACAAATTTTCCGAACATTTTGGAACTTTTGTGGGGGAGGTACCGGAAGGAGTGGACCGATATAGTCCACCTTCGAACTTAAACTAAGTTTGGGTTAAAATATTACGAAAGCCAAAATTTGAACCGAATCGGTTTATCCGTTCGAGAGTTATCGTGCGCTCCAGCCAGCCAGACAGACGGACGGACATTGCTCAATCGACTCCAAATAGTCTGAAACACATTTCGTCCAAACATACTTGGGGTCTGAAACCATTATTTCGATGAGGCACATTTTGCCCGTATGAAAGCCTAAAGGCTGCCTAAAGGCTGAGGGTATAAAAATCGAACTAGCTGTTATTTGACATTTGAATTTCCAGTGGTCACGAAACATCCTCACTAAAAATCGCCAGTTAGCTATCCCATGATTGATGAACGTGCGGCGCTCAGAGGTGTTGAAATCGTGCTGTCTGCTGATGGAGAAAATTATGGGCAGATGGTCTGACCCAGGAGAAACGACTGGTTGTCAATTGACGTCTGGTAGGGGAATCCTTATTTACCTGCCAGCCAGCACTATACCCCTCTGGTCATTTCCGAGGACCGAATACCACAGCTCATGATAAGCATTTTAGTCCTACTAGACCAGACCGTTATGTCCTTCCAAAAGTTTCCTAATGTAGGGCCTATAACCTGGGGTACAGCTATATATCGGCTCAATGAATACGTTATACAGTTATTGCTGGGCAGTTACACATCTGACTGCTACCCACATTCATTCCATCTACTGGTCATTATAGCTAGGGTCAAGCGAGATAGATGTTCATTGAACAGACTAGGAAAGCTAATCCCTTCCTCATTCCGGTGATTAGAACAGCAACGACTGGAGCTATGTGTTGCTGATGACGACGACGACTCTGATGATGACGACGACGACTCTGATGATGACGACGACACACTGGCGGCTGTGTTTAAATGAACCACGGGATATGCTGCTCCCAACACAGAAAAACGATACAAATAAAAACGTATGTACACGGAGGTGGCAGCCGCTGAGCTGTACACGGGTGCTGTGTTGTTCCGGTTTAATTGTTCTTTGTTGTGTTTGGCGTTCAATAGGTTAATGAGGTGTAGTTGTACATATTCAATACTCAGAATGCAACATTCCTTGCGGGCACTTTACAGATATTCCAATTCGAAAATTCGTTGACAACTTTTTAAAACTTCGCAATGTTTCAATTTTATATCGAATCGTATTGGAATAATGATGCAAGTTTATTTCTGTCGATAAGTATTACCTACTTTAAATTTAAACATCTATACCCTCCTTTACACATTTCTTAAATAAAAATAAATTTGCATTTCAAAGGTAGAATAATCATTCGTTACCCATGAGTGTTTCTTTACATTTTTATTGTTTTTATTCCTTCCAGTTTCATGTCTACCGTTTTAACGAGATCGTGTTAAATGTTTGAGTATGTTTCATAATAAATTATCTGTGACATACATTCGATATCCTTGGGCTCCTTTCTTCCTTAGGCATATAATTCCTTTGTTTTGCAGAAGTCATGTTAACATGTGGATATACATACATATTTGTAGATTTTATATTTGAGTTTATGTTTGCACATGGATAACAACAGTACATCCACCTATTGTTTGAAATGATAACTTTTTTTCTCAAAATCATAATGATTGTCTTGCACAAGGCACCGTTGAATGTTAAACATAAAAACTAAATTGTGTGTAACAAAATGGGGTTTTAGGTCATGGTCTGCAACATTGCAATGTAATAAAAATGGTTTTGCTTAAAGTATGACGAAGAAAGGTGCAAAAAAGTTTTAATGTTATTCAATTCAAATACATTTTAGCCGAAAAATTCAACTATGAATCAATTTTGAGTTTTATATAGACTTCGGCCTGCATTTTTGCTTAAGAAATTTATGTTTAAAGAATAAAAGGCAAAGGGCAACATCGTCCGAATTTGTTTTGGCCGTTCTTTACTGTTTTGGGAAAACTGAAATAAGCCGAAGGATAAAATATTTCCGATTTTCTTTGTGCATCCCTACGGTAGATCATGAAGATCCCTGCTGACATGCCGGATTGGGACAGTCCTATTCACGATCAGGGCAACTGGCATGGTAACACTCGACTAAGTATTGCCACGAGAGCATACCATTGTACCGGAAGAATCTTCGATGTAGATGGTCCACTGATGACATGTGTGTGTAATTATTTCCAACATCAGCGTTAGTGTAAATATAGTTTAATTCCATCCCTGCGCACGGGAACGTACGATAGTGACAGCACTGATGGTAGTTGTCAATTCTCCCATATCCTTTTATGATTTTTAGTATTCTGAACTCTCAAAGAGACTTCCGTTTAGTTAGTTAACGTATCGAATATAAAAAAACAGCATCGAATGCAAAGACTACAATGTAATTATTGTTTAACTTATGTACCTCATATCGGCTTTAAACCATAGTTTGTAATCGCTGACAAACAAAAAAAAAAAAAAAAACAATTTGTAAAAAGAACTAATAGTACGATCATATATATACGGATTTAACAAACCCACTGGGTTTCAAATGTCAATTCCTTTGAGTGTACGTCACATAAATCCTCATTAAGAAGATTAACCCTGCAGAAGGCTATAATA